>NC_060223.1:1072530-2403229 GCF_907164935.1 Osmia bicornis bicornis | reverse complement strand
AACAACGATTGTATGTGTAGGTGCAAGATCACCATTCCGACCAGACAAACTAAAGGAACCCAAGAGAGCCAAATCTGGACAGAACCCACAGTGTGGTGTTATTAGAGATGCTGATGTGTTGTTCACATCTCCTACAGGATATGCAAAGCTCTGATGACTTGGAGCCATCAATGCTAGTGCAGTACCAGTTGGTGTGTAAGGGACTCTAGCTACTCTAAAGTCAGCCAAGACAGCCAAGCTATTATAATGACATTAAATACTGATGGAGTTGGAATCAAGTAATCCCATAGATGGAATGATTTGAGGTAATTTGATAATCAGACAATGAAGAGTTATAGGTTACTTCATCTTTCTCAAATTTTGACTGTAACTTGTTTATATCATCAAGATACACAGATCCCTCTTTTTTTAACTTCTCGTTTAATCCCTTAATGGAGGTGATATCGTGGTCAAACAGAGTATCCTCTGAAATGATCGGTTGTATGAATCTATTATGATGTTGAGATGATAAAAATGGCACCTCTTTAGTTATATTGACCACTATAAAATCTTGATATTCATAGTGAATTTCCTCAATAGAACTTGCTACTAACATTTCAGTTGAGCCAATTTGAGCATAAGGGCTATGAATTCTGTGATTACCTATAGTCATTTCACAGAACAATGGTAATGATACAATGCCAAGTAGAGGTAACATTTGTACTGAGTTGTGTGAAGGCACTCCTTGATAACCAGCACATGTTAGTCGTGCTTCCATTTTATCTTGGTTAGTGGAAATTAACCATGATCTTGCCCCTGATGCGACTATAAAGGGGATATCACCTTCATTATGACTAGTTCGCTTTACTTGGCATATTTCTTGTGACCCATACTGTGTTAGATGAACACTTAAGTGACAACAAGGGCTGTTCCAAGATGTCCATATGATATCAACTTCGCATATTTGATTTGATTCTCGTATACATATGATATAGTCGGTGTGATCCATAATTGCCCATTCTTTGTCTGCTTGGTTGAGAATAAGAATGTTATCCTGTAAGATCACCTCATAGCTGTACTTACCTTTAATGATGGGTACTGATCTGGGATCCCAAAAAGTAATATTCTTTGGATTAAGAACTAGAGGTATACGGAGCACTATAACCAATTTGGTTCGAGTTGTGTATGTGCTAAAGATGGATGATATGAGGAGAGATAATTTTGTGTCTGAGTCAGCTATTTGTAAGCTTGTCTTAATATTGGCTGATATTGTTTTCCAAAGTTGGGAAAGCAAATCATCTTTAAGGAAACGGGGAGATATAGTGTGTTGTGAAACACTAATCAATGTGTCTTGATAATGGGTTGTTAGTGTGTCTAAAGCACCGATCATATCATGTAAAATATGAGTATAAGCATTAATTGTAAGAGTTGCT
Organism: Osmia bicornis bicornis; assembly: GCF_907164935.1. NCBI lineage: Eukaryota > Metazoa > Arthropoda > Insecta > Hymenoptera > Megachilidae > Osmia > Osmia bicornis. The sequence goes on along the minus strand of NC_060223.1, from coordinate 2,401,817 downwards.
GTATGTATCATAGACACCATATTGATCTCTTGCAATTCAGCATTTATTGTATGTAAGTTATCATCAACACTGTTTGCCCATATTTGAATCGAGTGAGAGAGTTTACCTATTTCTTTGTATAGGTTCTGAGATAGATGCTCTAATCCCTTTACAAGGTGGTTATTGAGTGTCATAGTATTGTTTCTAATTAGCTGAATTTCCTGGCTGTTTCGGAGTGATTCATTATGTACATCATTTATCAAATCATGAATGTTCTTTAATTGCTTCTCTGTTGCCACACCATATAATTTATTTTGTATCTCTCCCAGAAAATCAAATAATCCCCTTCTTTTCCTTAATGTTGATCTATTTTTGTTACACTTCAATTTGTTCTTGTAGCACAATGCTTCTTTCTCAGGGTGTTGTAACACACATGTGATATAATTTAATCGATCTGCAAGTGTGATACCGCACTGCTGATCATATGTCATTGTGTCTTGTACAATATTCTCAGCAAAAAAAAAATCCTCTTTCGATGGATAATATCCATTTCTACCTTATCTATGTGACCGGAGAAATATGTACGGTTACATATGCCCCCCTCTAAAAGAAAGAAAAAGGGCACGTTTACGCATGAGTAGACGTGATCCTTTTTCTCCCTTTTTTTTTTTTATTACGTTCGAACTATTGACCCTTTAAATATTGGAAAGAGTTTTTACTTTGGCACTCAGCGAATCCCATAAGAAAACAAAAACAGTTATATACCGCGTAGTCCTAGTTTCTTAATTCGTACTACCTGTAACGACCCGATAATCAAGCGCAATATCTTTTTGTTTTCATTTTCTTTATTGTAATTAATTTTTATATTTCATACAAGGTGTTCTATTTTATTTTTATTGTTAATATTTAATGTATAAATTTCTGTAATAAACATTTTCATTTTTCATCGATAACCGAGTCTGTTAAATACATCGATAAAAGTTTAGTCGATAAGTCGGACGGTAAAACAGTTTACCGATAAATTATCGACGTCCGACCACGCACGCGCGAGCGCAACCCCAGTAACCATACGGTGGGGTAGTATTCTAGAGTGGGGATGCTGGACCACCACGTGACGGGAAAAACCCAGCTACCCCAAGAACTCTATGCGGAAAAAAAGTGCCGACTCAGCAAAATCTGAGTATAAATAGAGGCGTTCCGCACAGTTTTAGAGCAGATCTTCTCAGACAACACTCTGATCAGTAGAGAAGAGCTTGCGCTGAACTGTCTAGGCAGCGATAGAGCGCGAGCTACAGCTAATTCCTACTATTCCACTGGTGGCGTGCAGGACTACGGATCCGTGAACCTCCTATTCGCGGTGCGCAACGTGTTACACAGGTGTTACGCTAAGCCAACACTCAAGTGGAAAGAGCTAGCGAGGAGCGGAGCTCCTTGAACGGCCTGCGTCTAACACGGCTCTGGTATAACCAGAAACCGATTGCGACCTGTAGGAAGGGTTAACTTGATTCCAATGGTTTCGTACAAACCTCTGGAAATTTAATTTCCATAATTATTGTTGAAAACAAACAGAGTGTTGACTGTTTAAGAAGACCACGCCGCATTCGCGTTAGCGCTATCGATTACTACGATTAATTACAATTATTAATTTTTACTTACATATATTAATTACTAATTACATATTTTCAATTGTATTCCCAATCTAGGGCGAAATAATTATAATTTCTTATTGTATTCCTAATTCTAGCCGCACTTATTGTAATACTAGCGATTTTGTATTATATTTCAATATTCACTTACCTTTCTATTCTTGAATAAACAATTTTCCATTAGTTTCTAGCACATTAGTGTTTGGATTTCACTCCTTAACCGCACACCACACGAACCTATAATCCCTTTAACACTGATTACGAGTCGCCTTTTAAGGGAACCGCTCTCCCTACAAGTCGGTGCAGTGACGTACTCACTCTGGGTCGTTACACGTAGTTAGAGATAATAATTTTTGGTGACAGCGGTGGGATTGTTCGAGTGGTAAGGAGAAATCGTATCTCTGCGGACATTAATGGTTAGCCTAGAAACAGACAAATACAAATAAAAAGTAAAGTACAAGAATATAAAAAAAAAAGAGAGAAAATAAAAAAAAATAAATATATAATACATATACACATACATATATACTATATTAATAAGCAAGAATCAAGATGCCAAACGGAATAGCCGATCAACCAGCCAGCGCATCAGCCAGCGGATCGGCCAATGGATCGACTGAAGGAAGCCGACCGATCAGTATTCGCGATGCAGCAGACATCGTACCAGCATTCAACGGCCGCAACATACCAGTCTATCAGTTTGCAAAAAGCTGTTTCAAAGCGAAGAATATAATCTCTCCTAATGCTGAGTATGGATTGGTACAATTAATCAGGAACAAATTCTACGGACAAGCAGCAAGAGTGGTACTAAACGGAGACTACGACACCATCGAGGAACTGATTGCCGTAATAAAATCACGGTTCGCACCACTCTTCACTTCGATGCAGCTATGCGGCGACATGGCAAGGATCGCACAGGGTCCAACTGAGGCAGTCGTGGACTACGGCAGCCGCGTCTCAGGACTTCTACTACAAATTAAAAGCTGCAACGAATTAGAATTCCCAGATAACATTGAAGGATACAACCGATCGTCGGAAACTAATACAATTAAAGCTTTCCTCACCGGTTTAAAACAGGAAGTATATAACCGAATGAAAAATCAGAACTTCAACAGCCTTGACGAAGCAATCAGTGCAGCAATTGTAGCCGAGGCAGAGAATTTAGAAAGCCAGACCAAAGCTAAGTTATCACAGGGATTCACTACGGCCGAACAATGCGACAACTGCTATGGATACGGGCATAACGCCAGTGTATGCTGCAGTCAGCGGTTCCAAAGACAATCAATGTCGAGGGCCCGCTGGCCAGCAAAACACTGCCAACACTGCCAAAGGTCCGGGCACACCTTGGAAACTTGCTGGTTTAAGGACCAACCAGCAAGACCGGGAGTCCCCCAGGACTTTGTGCAGCCAGCTCAAACCTATAGGAACCAGCCTACGCAGAGACAGGGTCAAAATTGGACACGAACAAGACCTCCAATTTGTGAATTCTGCCAAAACATTGGCCATACAATTCAGAAATGCCGGAAAAAGGCATATCAAGAACGCAACAGAAACCAAAGACTCCAGCAAACTCCTCAAGTACAACAGGTACGTAAAAAGGCAAATTTGTACCTAAACTTAGGAGAAATAAATAAATCTCCCAGTGTCGAGCTAGTAAGCGAAAGTTTCAAAAATCAGCAAGCCTTATTCATGGTCGACACGGGATCAGACATTAATATAATTAAAAAACAAGCAATTTCAAAAGAAATTATTATAAATACAGATGCAATTTTTCAATTAAATGGAATCACTAAAAGCTCCATTTATACAACAGGATACATCAAAGTAAAGATATTGGAAACTGAATCCATATTCCACATCATTGAAGAACTACCAATAGAACAAGACGGAATTTTAGGAACAGAGTATTTCAAAAGCAGTGGAGTCAGCATCAATTACGCCAAGTCTATACTAATAGTAAATAACAATATAATACCATTCAAGCAACCAGCAGTGGTAATACCATCCAGGACAAAAACTATGATACCTATAAGAGTATCAAACACTGAAGTCAAAACTGGTTTTGTCCCAAAATTACAGCTTCACCCACAAATATATATGGGAAACGCTGTAGTTACGAATCGTGATGGTATAGCATTTCTGTATGCGATCAACGTTGGAGCAGAAGACATCGAAATTGAAATGCCAGCAGTAGAGCTGCAACAGTATGAAGAGGCACCACAAAACGAAGAAACAACCCATCAAGAACCTAAAAGAGCTCAGCAAATTCTTGAAATATTACAAACAGGTCATTTAAATCAAGAAGAACTCACCAATGTAGAGGATATAGTAAAAGAGCACGCTGACAGATTTTATATAGACGGAGATAAACTTCCAGCAACAAATAAAATCTACCACAGGATCATCACGACGGATGAGGTGCCTGTAAATGTTAAGCAATACAGATATCCTCATGCGTTGAAAGATGAAATCAATCACCAAGTAAATGATCTCCTGGAAAAAGGAATCATCAAGCATTCCTCATCACCATTTAACTCCCCCTTATGGATAGTACCAAAAAAGCAAGATTCACAAGGAAATAAATGCTGGAGATTAGTGATTGATTTTAGAAAATTAAATGAAAAAACTATCAGCGATGCCTATCCGCTACCCAACATTACGGATATCCTGGATCAAGTGGGAAGCGCAAAATACTTCTCCGTGTTTGATTTAAAATCTAGCTTTCATCAAACACCGATGCATCCAGAAGATAAGCATAAGACAGCATTCTCAACACCATTCGGGCATTTCGAATTCAATAGAATGCCTTTTGGTTTAAAAAATGCTGCAGCCACATTCCAGCGCCTGATGAACAACGTCCTAGACGGACTACAAGGACTGGAACTATTCGTGTTTATCGATGATATCGTAATTTATGCAAGCTCGCTAAAAGAACATGAGATAAAAGTCAACAGAATGATGATAAAGCTTAGAGAAGCAAATTTATGCTTACAACCCTACAAATGCCAATTTTTAAAGAAAGAAGTGGCATACCTGGGTCATATAATTACAGAAGACGGTGTAAAACCTGACCCAGCAAAGGTTGAAGCGGTCCAAAAATTCCCCGTTCCGAAGACTGTCAAAAATATCAGACAGTTCCTAGGATTGTGCGGATATTATAGACGTTTCATTAAAGACTTCTCTAAAATAGCTAAACCATTATCTGACTTGACGAAGAAGGAGCAAAAATTCGAATGGTCCAGCCAGCAACAGCAAGCTTTCGAATTCTTAAGAAACGTATTATGCGAAGAGCCAATCCTACAATATCCTGACTTTGAGAGACCATTTAATATAACCACTGACGCATCCGGAACAGCAGTAGGAGCGGTCCTAAGTCAAGGAGAGATAGGAAAAGATCAGCCAGTAGCATACGCATCAAGAGTAATGAATAAGCCGGAAACACAATACTCCGCAACAGAAAGGGAACTACTTGCTGTAATATTCGCAATAAATCATTTCAGACCATATATTTTCGGCAGAAAATTCTACCTGATCACAGATCACAAACCTTTAATCTGGTTAAACAGTCTCTCAGATCCAACATCAAGACTCATGAGATGGAAACTGAGATTAAGCGAATACGATTACGAAATTAAATACAAACCAGGAAGACAAAACATGAACGCTGATGCTCTATCTAGAAATCCTGTCGAAGATATAAACGCTCTACAAATAAATGCGAAAAGGCTGCACAAACCACGACTACCTCAGAATCAGGCAAGCACAAAAAAAGGAAGGAGTGGCATCAATATCCCACTCGCCCTAGGCAAACAACGACGTCAGAATCTAGGGAATTTAAAAAGAAAAAAGAAGCACATCAGTATCCAACTAGACCGAGACCAATAACTACAACGGAGTCTGAAAATCATAAAAAGAAGAAAGAATGGCATCAATATCCAAGAAGACCAAGGCCAACAACCTCGTCCAGTTCACGAGAAATTAAGAAAAGGAAAATCAGCCACAAACAATTAACACGACCACGAGATGACTCCACAGATGTTGAAATAAGGAAAAGATACCGAAAAGATAACATACGAGAGAGAAGCCCATCTCAAAGAGGAAGAACAGCAAGAAAAAGGATAAAAGAAGACTATACAAGTTCAGACGAGTCTCAATATTACGAAACTGATATATCTGAAGAACCACCAAAATCAAGGAAGAGAACAAATCCAAACCCAAAGATATACTCCTTTGAAGAGATCAAGAAGAAAAGAAAACCTAACGAACAACAAGTCATGGTGGAAGTACATCAACCTCCACAAGATAAAAAATATATCATCCCACAGAAACGACTTATAGTTCAAGAACCTGTAATAATTGGAGACGAAATCGAAGACTATAATGAAGAAACGATATTGCCTAAACACATCTTCAGAGAACCACCCAGAATCGATTCCTCTTCAAGCACAAGAGAAAGATCTCCTATAATAAAAAGAAAAGTAGAAAAAGAAACCTCAAGTGACACATTATCAGCACCTATCACACCTATCAAAATTAGAAAAGACAAACCTAAACAACCATCCACGATTAAACAAATTAAACCAAAAATAATTAGCAATAGACCAGTCATATTCAGAATAGAAGAAACCGAGGACCAGTTATGGATGAAAAGAGGTACAGCAGTAATATTCATTAATAAAGAAAGACAACCTGAAGATTACCAATCAAAACAGTTAATAGAAAAAGAAAAGATTAAAATTTCTAAACCACAAGACAATATCACAGAATATAAAATTAAAAATAAATTAATTTTTGGAATATTAATAGATTATAAAGAAACATTACCACAGAAAATTAAAACTCTTCGTCACATGTTAATTCAAAAAGGAATCCAGGAATGCAGCATGCCAGACAAGCAAGGGTTAAAAGCAATTCTTCAAGTAATCTTTGCAGATTCAAACATCAACATCATCGTCTGCAAAGGAACAATCCAAACTCCACCTAAGGATGAAAGAAGAAGTATAATTAAAGAAAATCATGAAAGCACAGTTGCAGGACACAAAGGAATTAGAAAAACTTACCTCAGGATCAGGAACAAATATTATTGGAAAAACATGAAAAGAGAAATTACCGATTATATCAGATCATGCATCAGCTGCCAAAGAACCAAGCTAGTAAAGATGAAAAATAAGGAGCCTATGGTCATCACAGACACTCCTTCAGACGCATTCGATAAGGTGTCCTTAGATATTCTTGGACCCTTACCTATGACGCAAAAAGGATACAGTTACATCCTCACCATACAGGACAACTTGACCAAGTACTCCGTCGCGGTTCCACTTGTGTCAGCTACATCAGAGGACGTCGCAAGAACATTCACCAATTCATTTATATGCCAATTCGGCAGTCCTAAAGCTATCCTCACTGACCAAGGAACATGCTTCACATCCTCGCTTATCAAAAAGTTAGCTAAAATCTTCCATATCCAGACGTACCGTACATCATCCTTCCATCCTCAGTCAAACGGGTCCCTGGAAAGAAGCCATCACGTTCTAGTTGAGTACTTGAAACACTACATCTCTAAACAAGAACACTGGGACGAATGGCTACAACAAGCAATGTTTTCATACAACACAAGTGTTCATGAGGGGACAAAATTCACACCTCATGAACTAGTATACGGAAAAAAAGCAAGATTACCTTCAAAATTCACACCAACTGACACATTAGACACATATCCAGATTATGTAGATAAACTATTACAAAATTTACATAAAATTAGGCAAACAGCAAAAACAAATCTAGAACAATCAAAATACAGACAGAAATACTATTATGATAAAAAGATACGACCAATTAATTATGAAACAGGAGAAGAAGTCATGTTATTAAATCCACCAAGAAGAAGTAAACTACAAAAAGAATATACAGGACCGTACAAAGTTTTAAGAAACATAGAAAAGAATAACATAGAATTACAAATAGGTCCCAAAAAGACTAGGATAGTTCACAAGGATCGACTAAAGAGGGCCTATCGACCAATCTACAACATTGATCAAAAATAAAAATCGATATGGCAATCTATATGATTTTCTGAACATGCGCATGCGCACATGCAAAATTTTAAAGCTACCGCCATATTGCTAAGAAGCGTAAAGAACGCAAGGTACAAGTGCACAAAAAAAAACGCTATTAAAGAAAATAAGAAAGGAAAGAAGAAGAATTTAAACAAAAATGGATCTGAATGAGGTAGAATGTATATTTTAATATAAGTTATCACAGAAATAAGACAATTTGTTTTTATTGTAGTTTGAAGAAATTGGACAATATATTCTGGACGCCGTATGTATCCGTGACATAGGCCCGGTTTTTAATAATAATTTGGCGCAAAGTATTGGCCGAACATGCATTGATTGTGCATTCAAGATGATCCCAGAGGCAAAGGACATGTGGTTCTTTATGGGGTGGCACAACCACGTGTCAAAAAAAATACAAATATAAATTACATCCACTGCATTATATGCAAAAAAATGCTATGCAGGATGAGACCTGCAGCCTCCTGCACTGACTGCAGGAGTAGACTGTTTGCAGCCGATGACGAACACAAGGAGGTTTTTCGCGAAGGATTTATTTTGCCAACGAAGGACCCCAATATTTTTTCGATAAAAGATGTTGTTATTCAAAGCGGAGAGTACAGAGTTGTTGTTAATAATCAGCATTAATTAATGGTTTCTGTTGTAAAATAATTATTTAAAATATATATATAATCGTTCTTATTCATTATTCTTAACAAATGGGTTCATTTATTCCAAATTCCTGCAAACCATTCTCAATTCGTTCGAAGTATTAATGCGCAGACTCGCAAGTCCGCCATGTTGCATAGAAAAAGATAGAAAGAGACAGAAACTAGGAGCAACAGAGAGAGATATAGAGAGCGACGCTACGCACGCGCAGCTAAATTCAACTCGCAGAGAGCGAAAATGGTGCGTCGCGCTGGACGGCGAGAACGATTAAGAAAGTTGAGAAGAGCCTTGAAACAATTCAAAGAGGTAGAATTGTATCATCAAAGATTTATTTCATTCATTAATTATTTCTTTTATACAAAATTTCAAAGATGACAGCGCAGGAAGAAATGTTAAAGGAAGAAACACCACCACCAACACCACCACCGCCACCACCACCACAGTGGAGGTTGGTTACAGTCGACATACCGGAGTTTGATTGGAGGACTTATAAAAGTACAGAAAGGACCGATCCAAGACATAATCATGGACAAATCATGCGATATTTCGGAATTTGTAACGACCCAGAGTGAGTACGTCACTGCACCGACTTGTAGGGAGAGCGGTTCCCTTAGAAGGCGACTCGTAATCAATGTGTTAGGGATTATAGGTTCGTGTGGTGTGCGGCTAAGGAGTGAAATCCAAACACTAATGTGCTAGAACTAATGGAAATTTGTTTATTCAAGAATAAGAGGTAAGTGAATATTAATTGAAATATAATATAAAACAAAATCGCTAGTATCACAATAAGTACGGCTAGAAATAGGAATACAATAAGAAATATGTAATTAGTAGTTCATATATGTAAATAGAAATTAATGATTAGTATTAGTAATAAATTGTAAGAATTAACGATAATAATTGATAGCGCTGACGCGAACGTGGCTTAGTCTTCTATCACAGTCAATACTCTGTTTGATTTCATTAATGACTATGGAAACTAAATTCCAGAGGTTTGTGCAAAACTATTGGATTCAAGTTAACCTTTCCTATAGGTCGCAATCGGTTTCTGGTAATACCAGAGCTGTGTTAAGCCGGGTATCCACCGGTATCAAACACCCGTATCGTATCATCGTTCCGAACTCTTTTGAATAGGCAGGCGTTGTCTCGTTGCATGCAACGGCGGGCTGAGGCTCGGACAACATTTCTTCGTTTCTTCATAGAAACGGTTTTAGGCAATAGGACTGGGCCACTACAGGCGAGGAGTTTCGTTTTGCTGCGTGCCGTTCCAAAGGAACGGAGGCAACGGACCCATCCGAAAAATTTGTCGATTCTTTGCCGTTTCATCGAAGGAAAGGTTCATGCGTTTGCACTTGACATAGCGTTTCGTGCCGTCACTTGGGTTTCAATTTATTTGAAATATTGCAGTATTATTGCAAATTATTTATGAACTTAATCTAATTTAATTTAGATAAATTTTATCGTCTAAATATATTTGAACAGATCAATTATCTTCGGTGATACGTTGTACATTAAAGAGCAATATTAATAATCACCTGTATGATTATTGAAAAAGGATAATGTTAATTTTCCAGAGATTTTTCCATTGCCAAGTATCGAAAGTTCTATTGAGCTGTGATACGGAGGTGAAGGAACGGGCCGATCCGAAAATTGTCGGTTTCTTGCCATTCAAAGCATAGGTTCGGATACCACTTGAAACGTAAAAACAACATAACCCTGGCGAAGGCCCGAAATGCTATGTCAAGTGGAAACATGACACTTGAGGCACGAGATAACATGATTTGGAATCGGATATATCAGTGAGATAATACTAATGCAACGACTGAACTTTGTTATTTTTCATTTTTTTCTTATAAAACTGTTACCAAGATATTTGTGACGTTTTTCTGATTAAAATGATACCAAACACGATATGGTTTGGATAATTACACTAAAGAAACAGCATGCAGCAAATCGAAACTTCTCGCCTATAGGAGTTTATTTCAAGAAACGAAAAACTATTGTCCGAGCCGTATCACGCCGTGGCATGCAACGAGGCAACGGCTGCCTATTCAAAAGGGTTCGGAACGGTGATACGATACGGGCGTTTGATACCGGTGGATACCCGGCTTTAGACGCAGGCCGTCTCAAGGAGCTCGGCTCCTCGCTAGCTCTTTACACTTGAGTGTTGGCTTAGCGTAACACCTGTGTAACACGTTGCGCACCGTGGATAGGAGGTCCACTGATCCGTAGTACTGCACGCCACCAGTGGAAGAGTAGGAATTAGCTACAACTCGCGCTCTATTGCTGCCTAAACAGCTCAGTGCAAGCTTTTCTCTACTGTTCAGAGTATTGTCTGTTCCTGACCGTGGTCAGAGAAGATCTGAACTGCAACCGTGTGGAACGCCTCTATTTATACTCAGATTTTGCTGAGTCGGCACTTTTTTTCCACATAGAGTTTCTTGGGGTAGCTGGGTTTTCCCCATCACGTGACGGTCCAGCATCCCCACTCTAGAATTTCACCCCACCGTATGTTTATTGTGGTTGCGCTTGCGCATGCGCGGTCAGACATCGATAATTTATCGATAAACTGTTTTACCGTCTGACTTATCGACTATACGCTTATCGATGAATTTAACAAACTCAGTTATCGACGAAAATGAAAACTATTTATTACAAAAATTATTATATACATTAAACTAAATATTAACAATAAAAATTAAATAAAATACTTTGTATGAAATATAAAAATTAATTATAATAAAGAAAACGAAATGAAAAAGGTATTGTGTTTGTTATCGGGTCGTTACATATTTGTATTCGTTTTACACGATAGAAACAAGAGAAGGAAAACTAAACAACATGAAACCAGCCGCGAAACAAAAACCGAACGAACTTATTTGCCAACCAATACATAGTAGTGCATGGTTTCACCCGGTTTACGAATTCGGTGGAGGTCAATTGTAAATGTTGCTTGTTTCGCTGTGCGGAACGTTTGTTGAATTTTGTAACTTTTCTTGAAACGATGTTGTGCGTTTTTTTGAAATTCATGATCCAGGTATAGCCAGCTTTAAATGTTGGAAGATCTATGACATCCTTTGCTTCTAGCGCCTATTGTTTTAAATCCGTGTCGTGCACAAATGAGCCCTGATCAATGGCAGCCTGAAATTTGTCCAGTACATACTTCATGATTGATAATATTTTTTCTCTGCGTGTACCACCTCTTGTCAACGATTCTTCCCATTGATACAGTTGATTAACTGACTTAACTTTCCTGAATCTATGTTGCACACTATCGAGAGTTCTGCGTACTTTTTGGCCGCTTCTCCAAAACTCAACAACTCGAGTTTTATAACTTAAGTCTACTACTGTGTCCAAGAAATAAGGTGACTTGTGTTATAAAATGAAGAATCTTTATTTATTCATTCAAATCAATTTCATCCCCTTCAAAATAATCCCCATTCGACATAATGCACTTATGCCAACGTTTTTTCCATTCCTCGAAACAGTCGAAAAAGTCCTCTTCCGGAATGCTCTTCAAAGCGCGTAGCGATTCACGTTGGATCTCTTCAATAGTCTCAAAACGATGTCCCCGGAGCGGTCTTTTGAGTTTATTGAATAGCCAGAAGTCGCACGGTGCTAAATCAGGCGAATACGCTGGCTGTGGAACGATATGAGTCGCATTTTTCGCAAAGTGATCACGAATAACCAATGCCGTATGGGACGGCGCATTATCGTGGTGCAAAAACCAAGAGTTGTTTCGCCACAATTCCGGTCTCTTCTTACGAATGGCTTCACGCAAACGACGCATAACATTTAAATAATATTCCTTGTTAACAGTTTGTCCCGGCGGCAGGAATTCATAGTGCACCACACCATGGTAATCGAAGAAAACTGTTAACATGACTTTGATCTTTGAACGGCTTTGGCGCGATTTTTTCGGTCTTTGTTCACCTTTAGCACGGTATTCGCTCGATTGGTCGGCTGTTTCCGGGTCGTAGGCATAGATCCAAGTCTCATCTCCCGTAATGATGCGTTTCATGACCGGTTCGTAGTCAGAAATCATCTCCTTGCAGATGTTAACGCGACGCTCTTTTTCGAACAAATTGAGTGTTTTCGGTACCAATCGAGACTTGACACGTTTCAAGCCCAAAATGTCTTTTAAAATGGTATTGACTGATCCTCTTGAAATGCCAACAGTATCAGAAACGTCTCTTATTGTCAGTCGACGATTTTTGAGCACCAATTTTTTTGTTTCCTCGATGTGGCTTTCATCAGTAGACGTTGATGGCCGTCCTTGGCGCTCTTTGTCTTCAACGCTTTCTCGGCCATCTTTGAACACTTTGTACCACTTATAAACATTTTTCTTTGACATAGCCTGGTCGCCGAAGGCTTTCCGCAACATTACCAACGTTTCCGCTGCAGAAATTTGATTCCGCAAACAAAATTTGATGCAAACTCTTTGCTCAACAAAGATATTCATTATGACAATCGCCGAATGTACTTTTATTGATCAGAATAAAAGAGCCTATCTCAAAAACAATTGAAGATAATGACCTGAAATTTGGAACAGACGACAGAAACAGAGCTACTGATCTGCCGAAAAAACATTTATCAATTTGGATAAAGCCGCGAAATTTAAATTGAAAAGTCACTTTACTTTTTGGACACAGTAGTACGTTACCACTTTCACCTGGGATACACATGTCATCAAATTCATTGCTAGTAAATTCTTCCTTTTCCTGGATATTGTTATCTTGAACAAATTCACATTCTTGAGGTTGCGTTATATCTTCGTATTCCAGGGTCGGTAACATAGTCGGTTGTAAATGAAACATCATTCATAATATCAAGTATCATACTATGTATAATTTCTGATCATTCCACTTCCCTATGATCAATAGGAGATGGTGGTACACTGGATATACAGGGTGTTCAGGCTATTACACTGTCCAACACGAATTTTGTTTTCCAATAGCCACTGGGTGATCGTTGTAGAGCTTCTGGTCCTGAACAAGAATCCGAAAACCGAATTGCTCTATCACCCTCGGTTTTCGAAAAACACGAGTTTTTGTAAAAACATGTATTCTGGGGGGAAAATGACCTATTACGCGGAAACTAAAAACGCTAGAACATTCGCATTAGTCTCATAAGATAGAGGAGAGTTTCCCGAATACATTGATATATATAGCTATTATATTACATGGCTCTAAATAGATGTAAATGTCGATGAAAGTTTAAAAAATAGCCGGCGCACGTATTTCCTACGTAATACTTTTGTATTTTTAAGAAAAGTTTTTTATCTAGCGCGAATTCTCTATACAGTACAGAATTCTGTAGACATTTCCGAAGAAGAAACTATATGGGGTAAGTATTGGAGCAGTATGTAATTCGAGTAAATCGAAAAAATATCTGCCGGTGACGCGTGCACGGCGTTTTGCCGCCAGGCGGCCATAGCTCGCTCTCTTCGCCTAGTCAGTGCCGTAGCTACGCGTAATCAACACTAATGGTGGGGTTTAATATACATTCACCTTTTATATCTATAATGTTTGATTTTTTTTGCTATTATTATTATTTCATAATTATTATTTCTCTTTTGTTGTTATACATCATTATTGTTAGATACCAACAATAAAATGATAAAATACTTTAATTTAAAATTTAAAAATCGATTGACGAGCATTACGACTTTATCAATCGACACTGAATTGAAGACAGTTTTGAAATTTGTTTATGATATAGAAAGAATAAAATGTATAAAATAAAGAATTACCTGCAGTAAACGAACTTAAAAATGTTTTCGTCTTGCTTGACGTTTGTATGTTACATCTTTGTTGTCCTTCATCAAAGTCCAGCAATAATCTGCCAACATTGCACATGATTTTTTTCCCTGGTACCGTTTTTCCATTCTAAAAATGTCTTGGTGGAAATGTTCTCCATGTTCGTCACTCACATCATCGAGATTTGGCGGAAAGAAGTCTAAGTGAGAATGTAGGAAGTGAATCTTCAAAGACATATTGCATCCGAGTTCTTTACATGCTTTCAGGAGTTTATTGACTATGGAAATATAATTTCTTGCTCTGTGGTTTCCGAGAAAATTATGTGTTGTTTTCTTGAATGCAAGCCACACTGATTTTTCCAAATTATTCAGTTTTATTGTGAAATTTTTATCATTCATCAGATTTCTAATTTGAGGGCCAACGAATATTCCTTCTTTTATTTTTGCGTCGGATATTGATGGAAATTTTGTTTTTAAATATTCAAATCCTGGTCCTGATTTATTCATTGCTTTAACAAAATTTTTCATTATCCCTAATTTTATGTGTAGCGGTGGTAAATAAACATTTTGAGGATCGATAAGATTTGTATGTTTTATATTTTTCTCGCCAGGGATTAATTGTTGCCGCGGTGTCCAGTCTTTTTTTATATAATGCTGCTCCCTTGCTCTGCTGTCCCACTCACAAAGGAAACAGCAATATTTGGTATAGCCTGATTGTAGTCCGAGTAATATGCCAATCACTTTTAAATCTCCACATACTTTCCAATTATATTTATCATATTGAATCTTGAGTAAAAGTGTTTTGAAAGTGTCATAAGATTCTGTCATTTTTGCGGTATATGCGATTGGAATGGAAGGATATACAGTGGCGAGCATATAAATAGGGAAATAGGTCCGTCAATACATATTACATTGTTTTACAGTTGCAGTTATTATGTTTGTTTTTCTCTTTGCACATATGAAGAGTATAATTCTTAAGTTCACTGTGGCAGAAAGTTTCGATAATTAACTCAGTTTAATTGCCAGTAAAAAAAATACGAAACCTAAAATAAGGAAACATCTGGGGATCATATAAATAGGGAAATATAGATTTATGTACAAAGTGTATTTTGTTTTTCACTGTAATCGATATAAACAACAGGATTATCATAAGTAACTAATACTTCGTTGGGCCACCTTTCTTTTTGATGACTTCAGCACAGCGACGAGGCATAGAATCAATAAGTCGAATGCAACGCTCGATTGAAATATTATTCCACGCATCTTCGATTAATTTGTATAAATTATTTACATTTGAAGGTTTTGTCATTTTAATTTCTTTATCCACATCATTCCAAAGATGCTCGATTGGATTTAAATCGGGCGACTGTGATGGCCAACGCATAACATTAACATTATGTTCTTCCAAAAATCGCTTTGCCTTTCGGGACGTGTGTTTGGGATCATTATCAGCCTGAAATATCCACTCTTCCGGCATCTTTTCTTGAGTGAAAGGGATTAAATGTCTGTCCAAGATGTCAACATAGAGATGCTGGTCCATAATACCATTAATACGGCAAATTGGACCAGGACCGTTAATAGTCATACCAGCCCAAACCATAACAGAACCTCCTCTTCCTTTTACGGTCGACTTCAAGCATTTTGTATCAAATTCTTCGCCTACTCGCCGTCTTACGTAACATCTTCCATCTGATCCAAAGCAATTGAATTTGGATTCATCAGTGAAGATGACTTTGGCCCATTGTTGCCTTGTCCAGAGAAGATGCTCTTTAGCAAACGCTAGTCTTGCCTTTTGATTCCGTTTGCTTATGAAAGGTTTTTTACGTGCGACACGACCTCTTAGTCCAAATTCAATTAAACGCCGCCGAACAGTATGGACACTAATTTGTGTACCCATTGCTGTTGAAATTTCGCGACGAATATCAACTGCAGTTCGAAATCGGTCGGCTTCTGAAAGACGATGTATTGTTCTGTCGAATCGTGGCGTTGTTTTTCGTGGTCTTTCACTACGTATTTTGTTATTAATACTCTTATTCACTTTGATATGCTTCAATGCCTGATGGACAGCATTAATTGAAATTTTAAGACGCTCAGAAATTGCTCGAAGTGTTAATTTCTCATTTCGAAGACAGCGAATTTCTGCACGCATTGTCGCCGTAATATGTTTTCCACGACCCATTTCTGTGTGTAAACAGTGATATTATTAACTACATTTTTCAACTACCACGTCTATCTGCACTTTATAATTACATAAACTTACCGAAATACGCTCTGGAAATGAAAAATTCAGTTTTCCCTATTTAGATGCTCGTTAAGAATGTTACCACTAATGCGACTTGAGCTCTACTGACTGTTTGTAAACAAAGGAACACGCAATGTTTTGATACTACATTGTAGCTTAGACTACGAGTAACCAAAGCGCAAAGAGTGACAAGGAAATACAGTTAGAAACACCAAATTATATCGTGTTAAATACTGATGGCCCTATTTCCCTATTTATATGCTCGCCACTGTATATTGCCAATGTGTAGTAAAACTGCTTTTAAGCTAAGTTTTGACGAATCTATAAAGAGTCGCCATTCTTTCGGATCATGCTCAAAACCCAAAGTTCGTAATAATGAGTTAATATCGGTGCAGACGTGAAGTTCCTCGTGTGTTGCGAAATATTCTAATAACGCATGATTTCGAGTTCTGAAATGTGTCACTTTTGTTGCGTTCTCGAGTAAGTTCCACTGTTTCAATCGTGATCCTAAAAGTTCTGCCTGCTCTTTCGATAACTGCAAATCTCGTACGAGATCGTTAAGATCAGATTGCGATAAAAGATGTGGCTCCAAGGGGGAGGGAGTTCTTCTGTCATTTTCTTCCGTTTCAACGTTTTCTATTTCTGTTTGGTCTTCATATAGATTTGGTTTATTTGATGGCGGTGTTGGTATGGGTAATTCTTCGGAATGTGCAACGGGACGAATAGCAGTAAGTAAATTTGGGTACTCTATCGTTTTTTTCCCTTTCTTGTTAATGCCAGAAATTTTGCATAAACAAAAATAACAATCTATCGCATGATTTGTCGGTTCCCTCCATATCATGGGAATCGCAAATGGCATAGCTTTTCGTGTACCTCTTACCCAAGCTAAAAGAACTGTGGCACAGCGTTGGCAACAAACATGTGGAGCCCACTGTTTATCCTGGTCACTGATTTTACATCCAAAATAATGTTCGTATGCAAACCTTATTAAAGGTGTTATACTTCTGCACTCAGAGTTTAAAACTACCTCCCCACAAATATAACAAAAAGAGTCTGGTGGATTTCTACACATTCGCGACATTGTTAAGTATTATAAAAAGTATATTACACAACACTAAGTACTATGCACTATTATAAATTACAAAACCCTACACTATAACAACACATAAAATACGCTATATACTATAATAAGTCATAAAATATGCAGTAGAGTGTCAAAAAACTATGTACTAAAGTAACTTATAAAATGTTATGCACTAAAGTGTCAAAATACTATGAACTATAATAACTTATAAAATGTTAAACACTATACCAACACACGTTTTTACTCTATACGACGGAAGACTTTCTGAATTGCTTAGGACGACTGACTCGGACAATTTTCAAAACGAAACTAAACTCAGACTTCAACAGTGTATAGCAAGCCAGAAAATTTCAAGATATTTATTGTTTCTTTGATTGTATCGAGTGTTCGAAAGAAACGTCAAGTGGTGTTTATATTTCGAAAGAGCGCTAACGCCAAGCGCTCTTACTCCCCCATCATCGCTAGGCCTGAGAAAATCGTATTACACTATCATTTCGAAAAGGCTTTCAATAGTATACTGAATTTCCAAGAAACCTTCTTATAATTTTCATGAAAATCATAGCGTAGAAAATTATATTTCCATGATAAATAAACTTCCATGTTTTTATATTCGTTTACTGCAGGTAATTCTTTATTTTATACATTTTATTCTTTCTATATCATAAACAAATTTCAAAACTGTCTTCAATTCAGTGTCGATTGATAAAGTCGTAATGCTCGTCAATCGATTTTTAAATTTTAAATTAAAGTATTTTATCATTTTATTGTTGGTATCTAACAATAATGATGTATAACAACAAAAGAGAAATAATAATTATGAAATAATAATAATAGCAAAAAAAATCAAACATTATAGATATAAAAGGTGAATGTATATTAAACCCCACCATTAGTGTTGATTACGCGTAGCTACGGCACTGACTAGGCGAAGAGAGCGAGCTATGGCCGCCTGGCGGCAAAACGCCGTGCACGCGTCACCGGCAGATATTTTTTCGATTTACTCGAATTGCATACTGCTCCAATACTTACCCCATATAGTTTCTTCTTCGGAAATGTCTACAGAATTCGGTACTGTATAGAGAATTCGCGCTAGATAAAAAACTTTTCTTAAAAATACAAAAGTATTACGTAGGAAATACGTGCGCCGGCTATTTTTTAAACTTTCATCGACATTTACATCTATTTAGAACCATGTAATATAATAGCTATATATATCAATGTATTCGGGAAACTCTCCTCTATCTTATGAGACTAATGCGAATGTTCTAGCGTTTTTAGTTTCCGCGTAATAGGTCATTTTCCCCCCAGAATACATGTTTTTACAAAAACTCGTGTTTTTCGAAAACTGAGGGTGATAGAGCAATTCGGTTTTCGGATTCTTGTTCAGGACGAGAAGCTCTACAACGATCATCCAGTGGCTATTGGAAAACAGAGAAAAAGTTTAAATTTGTTGGACAGTGTTACTAGCCAGCATTTTTTTTGTAAACAGTAAATATTAGAAAAAAATGAAAGGGGGAAAAGTAGTACTGTCTTTTATACGCAACAAAATAACATATGCATTTTTGTTGTATTCGCATTATTTTGATAAAAACGAAGGTGACCGCCAATTTTTTAAATGGAATATGAAAGCGTGTGCCAAGACGAATTCATCCATATACTACACAATGACCTTCAAAGTCATGCAAGGTCAGTAATGGAAGAAACAATTTGAATATTGCGTACCAATGTGTTTACAAGTATTCTTTGTTAATGAGGCTATAACAAATGTTGAATATGGCTACCTTGATAATAATGCTACTGATAATAAATGCGTAGCATATCCGTCTTCTCGTCTGCCGAATAACGATACATTGCTATACGATATTACTGATCGGTTTTGGAAGAAATACTGAAATTGTCTCGTTATAGTGGAAATTAGAAGTAAACACTCTGATAGTGATTGACAACATTATCTGATTCATGTCAATAAGGAATACTTGTAACCACACTGGTACACAATATTCAAATTGTTTCTTCCATTTCTGACCTTGCATGACTCTGAAGGTTATTGTGTAGTATATGGATGAATTCGTCTTGGCACACGCTTTCATACGATATAAAAAATATATTAGCATCCGATTTAAAAAATTGGAGGTCACCATCGTTTCTATCAAAATAATGGAAACACAACAAAAATGCATATGTCATTTTGTTGCGTATAAAAAACAGTACTACTTTTCTTTCTTTCATTTTTTTCTAATATTTA
The DNA here is from genome assembly GCF_907164935.1 of Osmia bicornis bicornis. NCBI lineage: Eukaryota > Metazoa > Arthropoda > Insecta > Hymenoptera > Megachilidae > Osmia > Osmia bicornis. Next base: position 2,382,141 of record NC_060223.1, on the reverse strand, counting down.
CTATTTACAAAAAAAATGCTGGCTAGTAATAGCCTGAACACCCTGTATGTAGACCTGTTACCAGTAAATTAATTACGTTTAGCGGATATATGATCACCCCTCCCCATTAAAAAAATCCATTAAATTGTCGCGAAAGAGCCGTGCCGCCGCGCTTGGTGGATAGGATGTTATAGGTGCTGTGAGGGGTATAAGCACTTCGGCGGAATTTCCTGAAGCCCCGGGGGGGGGGGGGGGCGATTTCCTCATCCATTTTACGTATCCAATTATGCAGAGCGCAACACGCCATAACTATCTTATCCACGGTGGACAATGCGCATGGTATCCTGGTGTAGAAGATTCGAAATCGACTCGCGAGGATACCAAACGCACTCTCCACCGTGTGGGGGGCACGGCTCAATCTGTAATTAAATATTTTCTGCTGCCTAGAGAGATACGCGCCCTTGTAGGGTTTCAGGAGGTACGCCCTCAGAGGGAAGGCATCATCACCAACGAGGCAATAGTCCTCCGGAAGCATACCCCCTTTCAAGGCAGGGTGCAACGTGCTGCTGCCGAAAACCCTACCGTCGGACAACACTCCGTTTCGGCCGATGTCGATATATGTAAAACGAGATTCGTGGTCAACAACCGCAAGGAGTACGACGGAGTTTGTCCCTCGATAATTATAGAACTCCGTCCCGCAGTTTGGTGGGGCTTGAATGCTGACATGTTTTCCGTCGATGGCCCCTCCATCAACAACATATCTATGTATTTATGTTGTTTATCTATTTACTCTATGTTTCACTGGAATAGCGGTTGTATTTAAAAATGGGCGGGAAGCGTTTAACAAAGTTTTTCCAAACTTGAAATTTGTAAACATATAGCGGTTGAATTCTTCCCGTTGTGCCTTTCGGTATGATAAGGTGCTTTAATTGTTTATCGTGTGGCGTAGCCTCCGAAACCGTTTTAGATCACTGACCTCCTCAGGAGTCTAACAATAAAACACTTGACGATCCGACGTTAGGAAAAAACACATCTTTCAACCAAGTTCTCAGGTGGGCTGATGTTAGTTTCCCAGACGTGGCAACCAGTATAAAAACATTTTTCGGCCTAAACATACTCGGTCCAAACTCTTCGCCGACTTCCTTAAGTACAAGCAAAAAAGGAGAAAGAAGTTTGCCAGCTACGGATATCGTAGGTTGAATTGTGCAGCTGTGAGTTGACGATGGCACAGACTGAACTTTCCACTTTTTTTGACCCTCGGTGACCCAACGTTCTACCAGAGTGATGTTCCAGGTTGAATCCACTCTGATCGGAATTAAAGACATTTTCGGGTCCGTTTGCTGTTAGGTACGACTTCACTTCAATAATGAAAAAGTTATGAACTTCTTCAAATAAATGTTTTTTAATTGATAAAAGTATACAGGCTGCATCACGCAACTGAGACGGGTTATATCGTGAATTTGGTAAGAGATAAGAAAAAGCTGCTCATGTAAAAGTTGAATGATATGATAATGTCTATTTTTCTACGACTTATTTTTCTTCGCGAATGCAACGAGGCACTAAAAAAATGCAGAAGCACTTTTTATTTGAATGGAATTAAAAACTAATATTTCGAGAGATATATCATATTTTTCATAAGTCATGTACTTACTTTTCTGCGATAGTTTTTGCACAAATCATTTGCCGCGGCGCAAAATATCAATAACTAACAAGGGAACATCGGGGACTGATACACTCCGATTTTGATGAAACTTTGCATAAATATTTATTAGACCTGTTTATGAAGATAACTAATTCGTTGGTGTCCGTTTTTCATTTTGAGGGAGATATCAACCCTTTTATCCAAACCGCCCTTTCTATACACGTGCTTATAAATCGTAAACAACAAAAGATATCAAAAAATAGTTGAAATAAAAGTTGTACTGTTTCTTGAGGTCTATAAGGCTGCGTGCAAGTTTTTTTTTTAATCATGCGTTTTGCAAAATTGAATTCCCCCTCCCCCTCCGTTTTGAAAAATTTTACTTTTTTTTCAATCAATAAAAGCGCCTATTTATTACGAATTCAACGATGTATTATAATATATAGTTGTTTTAATTATTCCGATGGAATTTTTGATTTAAATTTTTTGATCTGTCTGTATTGACCACTAACTCAACTTATACTTGCAACGTTGATAAGATTTTTGATAAGAACCATTTTTCCATTCGTTTTACATGTCATTTTCATAATTGCAAGATTAATTTCATCATCATATGATGAAGTACATTTATTTTGTAGACTTTCTACAATATACAGAGTACTTCCGATGTAGTAGTACAATTGAAAAGACGGTTAATTTACATATAAAAATAAGCTGAAAATGTAGAGTAAGAGTTTCTCATATAATAACACTCATTCATTCATACTGTGTTCGTTAAATCCGCTCCTATACATATTTCGCTTATTCTGACTTTAATTTTTATTATAATATAATATTATTGTACATGTATATAACTAGCAACATTATTCAACATAGCTTTTACAGTAGTGAAATTCTTCAAAAAAGTGTTTGAAACATAAATATTTTTTACACCAAGCACAACGAAGTATGTATAGCTAATTCTCCGCATATATCGCACCGATGAATTTTGTCAGCCTGTTTTGTAAAACAATAATCAACTGGATTTTCATAGCGTTCCGGACGTTCTTCTACATATCCACTTTTGTACCACGAATGCTTAAACAAATTTTGGAATCTAGGTGAAGACAACTGATTATGTACAAGAGATTGGAGTTTTATGATATTATTTCGTTGATGTAAAATAACGTAATGATCCAATAAAATCACCTGATCGGAATTAGTTTTCACGAAGTTTTTCCATATTCGGAAACCAAGAACATCAAGAGGCTGTAATCTTCCTGCCGTCTTTTTTGGTATCGTCAGAAAAAGTACTCCTTTTTCTTCAGGAACAAGGTCTTGCAAAACATTTGGACAGTGTCCACTCCATGAATCTAGTAGGAGAACGCTTCGGGATCCCACATTTGTTAAAAATATTTCAGTAAACCAAGTTTTAAAGTGCTCTGAAGTTAATTTGCCAAATTTTGAAGCATAAACATGAACATTTGGAGCATTGAATAAACTTTCTTTTACTTTTGGTCCGAACTGTCCACTTGTTTCCTTTAAAACTATGTAAAGCGGTGAAAGCAATTTTCCATTTGCAGTTACAGTAGGTTGTATGGTATAACTATGAGTGGTTGATGATACGGACTGTACGACAGCTTCAATGGTTTTTGATCCCTTTGCAGTTAGTGTTCGATCAGAATGAAGTTCTAAATTAAAACCACTTTCGTCCGAATTAAATACATTTTCTACACCATAACTATTAATATTCGGTTTCACAACTTGAATAAAATTATCGATAACTGTATCTATTTCTTGAGAATTTTCACGTTCCCGGTAAGTTACAAATTTTGTTATTTTACGTGAAACTACTCCATGCAGTATTTTAAATTTAAATATCCACCATTTTCCTGCTTTAAATGTTGGCAAATCAATGTTTTCTTTTGTTTCTAATGCCCATTTTCGAATATCAATATCATGGACTATGGATCCTCTTTCAAGATCATCACGAACCATCGAAAGAGCAAAATCCGAAATATACAATAACTTATCTCTTCGCGTTCCATCTGCTTCGACGTATTTTTCCCATCTGTACAACTGTTCACGTGTTCAAACCTTTCGAAAATTATGTTGTACTACTTTAACAGGTTTCCGTTTACCTGGTGCACTTTTCCAAAATTCTACCGCACTCTTCTTATATTCCAAGTCGATGTCATCTTTTTGTTCCTCTGGAATGCAGACGTCTTCTTCCTCTACAGCTTCAACGTCAGTATCCGCAGCATCAAATGGTGGATCTACAATTTCTGCTTCTACTGGTCTTGACTCTTCAAAGTCTAAAGTTTCATTCCCTTCAGCAAAAAACGATCGATCTTTAATGCTTCTTGTTATGATACCTTGTAGTACTTTGTATAATGCAACTTCTTTGTAATTGACTGGAATCAGTACAAACTGCATAAAATGAGATGTAGTCAATAGCACAATAATTACATTTGCAGGATTAATATAAATCATTTTGCCACAGAGCACGATTTGAGAGCAATCTACTGTCACACGTTGTTTCGATACTGGCTAACAATAACTGCATACGGTCTGTTCTGATGCATATACAGGGGATGGACAAAATAATATGAACACCTGACATATACACAATATTTATTTATTAATGAGGTGTTGGGCCACCATTTGCTTTTAGAGCAGTTGCAATTCTTCGCGGAATAGATTCGTAGAGTGTCTGAATAGTTTCCAACGGAATGTTGTTCCATTCTTGTACCGAAACATCCGCCAATTGCTTCAAGGATGTTGGGGATGGAAATCTGCTCCTTACTCTCTGCTCTAAAACTTGTCATAACGGTTCAATTACGTTGAGGTCTGGCAATTATGCTCGCCAGCGAAGATGTTTGATGATATTCTGATGCTCCTCAAACCAAGACTGAACCTTTTTGGCTATGTATGGGCGCGTTATCATCTTGGAATGTGGCAGTGTTTGGCAGCAATATGCTAGTCATAGTAAGAACTTCATCATTGAGGATGTCGAGATATTCATTCGCAGTAATCCGGCCAGTGATGTGAATGAGAGGACCACCTGAATACCACGATATAGCCGCCCAGATCATAGCGGAACCTCCCCCATGCTTGACTGTAGGGAGCAGGCAGTCCGGATGGTAGGCTTCTTTTGGGGTTCTCCATATATGAACCCGGCCGTTTGTAGAAAACAATGTAAACGATGATTCATCGGACCATACCACATTCTTACAATCATCAAGTGTCCAGGTTTTATGATCGTGGCGCCACTTCTTTCGCAGCTTAGCATTGGCTTTCGTTTTAAAGGGTTTCGCAATTGCAGCCCTTCCATGAATGTTAGCTTTGTGGAGCTCCCGCCGTACTGTTTTTGTCGAAACAGTATTACTGAAGTGAGTGCCGAGTTCTGCTGTCATTTTTGCCGCGGTAATTTTATGTTGTCTGGCCACAATCCTTTTTAATGTTCGTCGGTCTTTGTCAGTTAACTTTGGGTTTCACTCACTATTCCTCTTCGCCGATGATGTTTTACCATGTTTTGTGTATGCTGTCATTACCGCGGATACTGTCGCTCGTGAAACGTTAAACAATTTAGCTGTTTTCATCATAGACGCTCCCGCTAACCGAGCACCAACGATTTGCCCCCTTTCGAAGTCTGAGAGATCACACATTTCACCGATCTCTTGTTTTAACCGTCGCAGAACAAAGCGTATAACACACTGAAATATAACCTACAAGACTTGGCACGTGAACTGTTCAATACATACGCGTCGCATTATTTACACGGAAGCAGTGTTGCCAACAAGCAACAAAATGTACTATATTGCATGGTGTTCATATTATTTTGTCCATCCCCTGTATATAATATGTACGGTGTACGTACGTCAGTACAGCGTATCATGCTATTATAAGAAATTATCGTGAGGTACGCACGTCATTGCATGTTTTGAACGTGTTTCGGGAATAACATGTTCACCTTTTTAAAAAATATCATACCCCTACAATAAATGGCTTGTTATTGTGATTTTATATAAACGCAAATATCTTGTAAAACGTATATAGAAATGGTTCTGTCATTAAGTAAGACTCCCAACAGGTTTAGAGAATTTCTGCTGACCTGTTTTAATAAAATATGGAGCATGGGCAAGATTACGCAGAGGTGGAAGATAGCGACGGTGGTACTGCTGGAGAAACCGGGTAAGAAATCCCTAAGACCGATCGCACTGCTGAACTGCATGGGTAAGATATTAGAACGGATGGTGAACGATAGACTGGTTGAATGGGTTGAAAATGGACACATCATGAATAAATGGCAAAATGGGTTCCGTAAAAATAGACAACCTGATCAAGTTGAGAACAGACGTGCAATTAGCTTTCGACGACGGGAGGAACACCTTGGCGATCTTCCTAGACGTAAAAGCGGCATACGATAGCGTGGACCATGCAGAATTGATCAGGATACTGAAACGATAAAGATGCCCGGTAGCGTTGCTCGCTTACATAGAGGCCTGGCTGAGGGACAGCGAGGCAATAATTATCAGAAAATTCGAAGATCTACCTGAGGGACGGTAAGGTAGTCTGGGAGGAGAGTGATGCGGTCCTTTCTTCGTGTACCTCGCATGAGAAATTCTCGGAACCTGTGGAGGCTTGACCAGATGCACGAGGTTAGGGTAGAACAGTTAAAGAAAAGAAAGCTATAGAGAAAATCGAAAATAGAATAGTAATAAACTCAAATTTTCCCTTGTACATCCTCACATAGAAGGGACTCTCGTAACCCGAAGACTTGACGAGGGTGCACAAGGTCGAGGAGGAATGGAAAAGATTGGCGGAAAAGAAAAACATCCTTCTCGCGCCACTCACATTGAGAAATTCTCGTAACCCCAAAGGCTTGATAAAAGGAACGCAAGGCGGATAAATTTTAATTTTCCGCCGGGGCGTAACAAAAATAAACGAAAAAAAAAGAAAATTCACAAGACGCTAGTGTACTGTTTGAACGCATGAGAAATTCTGAAAAAACTGTTACCTGTTGGCTGCGGAACAATTGAAAAGGCAAGAAACTAAACATGTGCAAAACACACAAATAAAACGTCAAATAAAACAATCACTTCAGACCATCGTTTTAATGGGCGGATATCTGATTTATTTGGTCGACGAACGCAGTTTACATAATAGTTTCGGATGGATGACAACGTGCTAACCCGATGGGTCTTTTGAAACAAGGAACAGTTTAATCTATCAGCGAGAATTTGAACACGAGAAATTTACAGATAATTTTAATGATTCGAGAAATTACGCCAGCCCTGCTGGTAAAACACAATTTTATGGTTCCAGATTTGACTTATCTTTTGGGAAAACGCCTTCGATCGATGTGGGCCCTTCCGGTCAACGATCGTCCTCGATTTTTTGCTTTATCTCAATGATCCCTTGTTGGAGTCGTTTCGATACGATCCTTGGCGGAAGAGAGAGATTAGTCGCTTCGCGTGATCTTATATGGGTCTTCTCCCACCACAATAAGGTGCGTGTGCCGTGATATCGGCACCTTGACGTCGGTGGGCGCGAGATCTCAAATTATTGTTATTGTGTTGGTCTTCATCACTCGACAAAGAAACACGTGTGCAGAACAGCTGATTTCATGGTCGGGCTAGTGAACGAACGAATGGGTAAGTTTCATTGAAATTGTTTTAAAATTTTTATTCATTATTTCATTTCAAACATTTTTATTTGTTATTTAGAATGTTTAAAATTTCCTTTTTTACATAATGACAGGCGACAAGAGATTAGATTCCGTATTCGTTTTGAACAACAACAAAAAATGTGTAACTACATAGTTCAATTTTTTTATTGTGCTATGCTAACGGGGTGCCGAGCCGTTCGTTTGCGACCTACGTCAAGCCTCGCTTCGTAGCCGACGCTGCTGTCCTTGAGCCCGCGCGTTATACGCGCTCGGATTGGTCAGTGTTTTTGCTTAATAATTCAAAAAGGAAGCTTTAAACCACTTTTTCGCAAAGGAAGAAGTTGTTCAGAATCACCCCCCCCCCCCCCCCCAATCTAGGAGGGTGAAAATACGTTACATGACACCCTGTATAATGATTATGTATAGGCGACAGTCGGTAAGTGGGTAACTTACCGATGGTCGGTACATGTGTCGGTAAGTGGTAACTTATCGGTAGTAGTTAATGCCAATGGTCGATCCCTTCGGGATGATTTGATTACAGTGAGTTCCCCTCGCCTCTCACTTCGGGGTGACTTGATTACAGTGAGTTCCCCTCACCTCTCACTTTATCGTCGTCGACGCTGCCTACGAACAAACAGAACTGACCCATCGGCCCCAATAGCTCTGAGCAGTTGTGCCTGTCTGCCAGCTTCAATGTGACCACCACCGTTATCAATGCAAGCTTGGAGTCTCTCCACAAAATTAAATTGCCACTAAAGTAGCAACCGCTTCTTCAATGCGATCTCGTAAATCCTGAGAAAAACTGGATTCATCAGTGAACACTATATGTTTCACAAAGTGCCGATATCTTCGGATCTTGCGAAGCATCCACCGATAAAAACGAAGATGAGCTGTTCGATCACCAGGTCGTAACTCATGCACTACCTGTACTTTGTAGGGTCGTAGGCCTTCCTCACGGAGAATGCGCAAGACTGTATTGTAATCAATCCCTACTCGCGCGCCTATGCGTCGTGATCCCATGACAGGATAAGTTCGAGCTAGAGCAATCCCACGTTCCTCAATTCTTCAAGACACACGAGGACGACCTGCCCTACGGTGGTCAGCACATGCAAAATTCATTTGCTCCTGATCATGTAATCGTTCATCGAGTCGTTGAAATTCTCAATGATCAGGGACGGACCCTGGACGTAATGGTCTGCCATTAACTCGGCATCGCAACCAACTAGCATAAAGAGCTCGTGCTCGTGTGTAATTACCATGAGCACGATCAATTGCTCGAAGCATCGGACGTTGGTCACCCCCATCCCGAAGCGCCCGATCACGACCACCACGGCCACCACGCTACAACAACGTTAATCTTAGAAAAAATTTGGTTGAGAATTAAAACAGTTTTTTTTTTTAATTTTACACTGAAAATTGATTCAAGATCAGTGGCGGTCTTCTAATAACCACGAAAAAGGTCTGGATATGAATGGAAAGCTTCTTAAGCACAAGTAACGAATGTCTTATGGAACGATATATTATTCCTCTCCGAGACAAATGACTGTTGCTTTAAGGAACCAATATGTAACATATTTCCATGAGTATACATCCACTCATGGGTCACTATGCTCACTTAAAATAAGAATAAAATTTGTAACTCTTGGGGCTCACGGATCTGATGAGTGGCTGTTGAATAGCAGCTGGAAGAAAGCACCCGACGCGACGGATGCTTTGCTAAGTAGATTGATGTGAAGAGTAGTGTAGTAGGTAGACTGTTGACATACAGGCACTGCTGATAATTCGGTAATTAAAAGAACAATAATATAACATTTGTGCCATTTTAAATTTACCATAATAATATACTGCAACTACTTAATAATAAAACTTACCTTTAATTTGAGGAAGATTACTATAATAATTTACGGCGACTCCACTACTGCTTGCAGTGCTTCCACTGCTGCCTCCTCTTCTGTTCTGCAGCCTCCTCTTGTTCCGCAGCTTCTCTGCTGCAATATCCTCGCTTCCTTCGCAGATCCTAAAACAGATCTCAAAAATAAATGTCCACTAAAAACTACACCCTGACATCTGCGATCTTCGCTGCTGTGGAGCTTCTTCTCTTCTTTCCTCATTCCGTCATGTTCTCTTCCATGTTGTAGCGCTTTTCTTCTTTTCTGTCTCCTGCTTCAGTCGTTCAGGGCGTACTCTTCTCTATTGCAGCGTCCTAACCACTTCTTTCTTCTCCGTTTGTCTTCTTTTTTCACCTATTCTTCTCTGAAGCCACCGCAGTTTCCTGCTCTGCCGCTGTCTCTTCTCCTATGGAGCTTCTCCGCTTCTTTCCTCATTCCGTCATGTTCTCTTCCATGTTGTAGTGCTTTTCTTCTTTTCTGTCTCCTGCGTCAGTCGTTCAGGGCGTACTCTTCTCTATTGCAGCGTCCTAACCACTTCTTTCTTCTCCGTTTGTCTTCTTTCTGTGCCGCATTGTCTTCACCTCTGGGACATCCTCCTCTTTCCTCTTCTGCGACAGTCTCTCTTCTTCTTCCGTCACGCTGACTATTCTGTTGAGTTATTCTTTTCTTCTGAGCTTTCTTCGCTGTTCTACAGCATTCTCGTCCCATCCTCATCGTCCTCGTCTTCATTGCAAACTCTTTTCTTCTGCACCGTGCAACCTAGCCTAACGGTTGCGAATGTGCCACCGTCTTTAATAACAAATACCGATGAAATGCGAATATCAGTATGGTCGATCGCCTTTCTACCCGCGAATTGAATTCGTTCGTCGCGGAAATTCGCGTATATATCCCGTGAGCCTTATCAGTTTCCCGTCGTGACGCGTTGGCTCCCTAATCACCGTTATCACGCTCGGTAAGCGTGGAATTTCATTATATTCGATCGCATTGCTACCCGCGAATTCAATTCGTTCGTCGTCGGAATTCGCGTATAATCTACGTGAGCCATAGTAATTTCCAGTCGTGACGCGTTGGCTCCCTAATCACCGCCATCACGCTCGGTGAGCGTGGAATTTCATTATATTCGATCGCATTCCTACCCGCGAATTGAATTCGTTCGTCGCGGAAATTTGCGTATATATCCCGTGAGCCTTATCAGATTCCCGTCGTGACGCGTTGGCTCCCTAATCACCGCCATCACGCTCGGTAAGCGTGGAATTTCATTATATTCGATCGCATTCCTACCCGCGAATTCAATTCGTTCGTCGTCGGAATTCGCGTATAATCTACGTGAGCCATAGTAATTTCCAGTCGTGACGCGTTGGCTCCCTAATCACCGCCATCACGCTCGGTGAGCGTGGAATTTCATTATATTCGATCGCATTCCTACCCGCGAATTGAATTCGTTCGTCGCGGAAATTTGCGTATATATCCCGTGAGCCTTAGTAATTTCCCGTTGCGACGCGTTGGCTCCCTAATCACCGCCATCACGCTCGGTAAGCGTGGAATTTCATTATATTCGATCGCATTCCTACCCGCGAATTCAATTCGTTCGTCGTCGGAATTCGCGTATAATCTACGTGAGCCATAGTAATTTCCAGTCGTGACGCGTTGGCTCCCTAATCACCGCCATCACGCTCGGTGAGCGTGGAATTTCATTATATTCGATCGCATTCCTACCCGCGAATTGAATTCGTTCGTCGCGGAAATTTGCGTATATATCCCGTGAGCCTTAGTAATTTCCCGTTGCGACGCGTTGGCTCCCTAATCACCGCCATCACGCTCGGTAAGCGTGGAATTTCATTATATTCGATCGCATTCCTACCCGCGAATTCAATTCGTTCGTCGTCGGAATTCGCGTATAATCTACGTGAGCCATAGTAATTTCCCGTTGCGACGCGTTGGCTCCCTAATCACCGCCATCACGCTCGGTGAGCGTGGAATTTCATTATATTCGATCGCATTCCTAACCGCGAATTCAATTCGTTGCCGCCGAAATTCGCGACTAATTCACGTGAGCCTTATCAGTTGCCCGTCGCGACGCGTTGGCTCCCTAATCAGCGTCATCACGTTCGGTAAGCGTGGCATATGATCGTTATAAAATTTCAGCCGCACCGCTACTGCAAATTTTCGTAAAACAGCTCGAATGCCTTGATCAAAATTAGAAATATGAAATTGAAATTTATTAACGATGGCACAAACGCGCCCTTTTAGTCGCCTTTTACGACAAGCAGGGATACTATGGGGGTATTCTACATCCCCCCGCCCATAGGGGCTGATTTGAGACGATAAAAAATACAACACAATTGATACAATACAAATGTACAGTGCAATACCAATAGAATATGATAAATCGAATGTTTTAATTGTTTTTGGATAATATCATTTTATTTTTAATAATGAACAAGTAATTATCCGGGTTGGGTTATCGTAGAAAATTATTCGTCTATGTAGGTAAATCTTATTTTGTCATTGTTAAAATTTACTTGAATGCAATAATTAAAAAATGTAAGTAAAATTGAAGCTAATAAAAAATGATAAAAAGGATAACGGTAAAAATTTATTAAAAAAAAAAAAAAAAAAAAAAGAAGCGCTTGACTTTACTTGTTAATGTAGCAATCAATTTGATTAAATGATTTAATTTAATTTGATTGGAAAGCAACATATAATGTTAGTTCACAATGACGGAGTTATACTTGATGACGTCATTTGTAGACAAAATGTAATATAATTTGCAATTTAACATGTTTGCTGCTAGAGTCACATATAGCTATCATAATATTTTGTATCATATGTTTTAAAACACCTACAATTCAGAGTCTGTCACAAAATCCATAAAATAATATAATATAATAATATGCATAGTCTATAGTAATATTTCTTTGTTTTATGTTATTTCATAATATAAGAAAAGAAATAGTCTATGATGGACAAATTTCTAATTATGTGCTATTACTGAACATGTTAAATTGACAACAGATATCTAGTGAGCATAGTGACTGTAAAAAGTAGTGAAAAAGATGTTAATATGTACTTAAATCAGAATTGAAGGATGACTTTCCATAAAAAGAAGGAAAGACATCCTTTGGTGATGTGCGATGATGTCCCACGATGTCCCACGTGGCTTATACAATGTTAAGCTTCGTATAGACCTGATCGTATAGAACCGAACGGCAAACAGAGCGGCGAACGTTTGTGTTGTTTCCATAAGTAATGGGAACGTCGCAAAACGTTTGCCGAATGGCAAGGATTTGCAAATCTGTTTACAAACACGTTCATGACCCGGTCCAAACTAGTGTTCCGTTTGCCGTTCGGTTCGTTGTTTTGTTTGTGGTTCGGTGCAACGATCAGGTCTATACGAAGCTTTACTGGATACCAAGATACTCCGAAGAGAACAAAAATCTACCACGCCCACTTCATTGTTCCTGGGTAGCGTTAACAGTAGATTAAGCGGATTTTACATCCATCACAATTAATTTTACGAAATTTTTTGGCTTCTAAATACTTCAAACGAAGATTTCTCTATGAAATATTGATTTTCGGCATATGGTCCCTTTGAGACTTTTGTTCAGCTCAACGAGTAGAATCGCGCCTATGTGCCCATAGGCCTGGCACTCATAGCATCTACGGCTGTCTACGAGGGCCTGATTTGCCGACCTCACCTCTGCATTTGTTCCGCTCACCTGTACCCTCACCGCTTCATCCTTCATTACGAGAAGTTTCAAGACATTATATGAAGTTGTCGCACCTTTAGAATTTTTAACAAACTCAACAGTCTGAATGTTCGGAACCGAAATCATTACTGCGTTGTAAAATGCGTCTCTCTTTTCCTCTTCGGACAAGAGAGACGCCCCAGGAGAGTTTTCGTAGTTTCTTATTGTTTCTTCAAACTTGTCGCAGAATTCAGCGGCTGTGGTCTTTCCTATGATGGACTGCATGCTGTACAGCTGTTTCCTCACCGAGTGAGATGTTACATTTACCTCGCTTCGTTTAGCTTCCTTCAATTTCTCAAGAATGTCTATAGGGTTTTTCAGGTTTGCTATTTTTGAGTAGTACGATTGATCTAGCCGATTAATTATCACATCTCTCGCCTTGAATCGCTGTTCCCTTAAAGTGTTCTCATCTATCCCGCCTACATTTTCTTTGTCGTTAATTACATGCAGTAGACCACAGGCTCTCAACTCTGAAGAAAGATAGTCGAGAAAATGCTCAAACTTGATGTTGTTGTTAAGTTTGTACTCTCGCCTCATAGACCCACCGCTATTAACTATTTCTAACTTCAGCGTATCCTTGTTCTCTCTGTCTTTGGATTGACTCACCTTTATATTTCTTAAGTTCTCAATTTCCGACCTAACTACATTTGCGATTTCTTTCTTGAAATCTGAACCCCCCATTTCATTCAGACTGCTGTGTGTGTCATCGTTTGTTTTTGTATCTTTATCATTTGGGTCTCTCACCTCATACCGCTGCTCGCTGGGTCTTTCACCGTGGCTCTCTCCTTTCTCTCCTTTGTCCAGCTTCTGGTACAGGTCGGACAGTTGGTTGACCATTTCATAGACCCGCTGAATTTGGGTCGCGTGATCTTTCCTCACCGTCTGCCTGAGATCTCTCGTTCTCTGATTCTCCGCTATTCTTTCTTCTCGCCATGACACAAGCTCTTTCCTCACCTCGCTCATCATCTCATTTGCGTTTATTGCCACGGTCTCTATTTTCCTGACAGACTCCTGATACTGGTTCAGGGCCTGCGAGGAGATTTCGCATAGCCTGTTCACTGACTGAAGCAGCTCAGTCGTCCTTTTTTCCTGCTGTTCTATTTTGACCAGCGCTGAAATATTACCTATATTAGTTCTACTACTTAGGGGTTCGGCTCTGCTTCCGGTTCTCATTGTTTTTAATCGTTTGGGGTCGGATTCAATCTTTACTTCGTGTATAATTCGTGGACCCTGTTCGGGTTTACCTGCTATTGTGGCGACAATTGCTTCCCTTATCTCTCCTCTGCTCTCCTTGCTCTCCTCTGACTCATGTACCCTCTCCTTTTCCTCGTCTTTCTCATCTTCTTTCTCACCGCTCGTGTCTACGTCAATGATTTTCCCACCTGTCCACTCGCCTTCGCGCCCTTGAGGAGCAATTGCGCCAAGCTCCTGCATCCTCTTCCTCGGCATAATAGTCGGTTTCCCGAACAATAATTTTTCTTCGTGCCATGTGACTAGGCTGTTCCATGCCTTTTCCTCCAGCATTCTTTTCCCTATACGAAAAGTGTTTATTTTCTATGTGTTTTGCATAGAGGTATTTTCCGGAACCAGCCCACCGAACTACAAGTGTCGCCAGTTCCAGGAGGTGCGAATACAGGAAGGCCCAAACTGCAAGATCTCCCCGCATTCGCCCCGAGCCCTCCCATTCGGGGGCCTGCAGACCGAACAACAAGCCTGCATGCCCCCTAAGGGCGTCAGGAGCTTCAGAATCTACTTTCATATATATATATAGGCCTATTTTCGATTCTGGGAAATTTCTGTGTGTGCATGCTACTCGACACGCACTCTTCCAGGCTTGATGCACACACTTAGTTCGAACTGTTTATTAATTTGTTTTTCACCTCACCTAAGCTCATCTAATGTCGACATACACTCACCAGCTTTGTACGGTTTTCCGCTGCCGGTTTTTACGTAGATTTCCTCACCGTCTATTTCAATCACAATCTCATCTTTTGTGAAGGGCCACGCTAAAGTGGAAATGCTCTTGCCTATTTTTCATGTTTCGCGTCGTTGTCCTCTTGCAGCACCCACGTCGTCGGATCTGGGCCATACCAGCTTTCTGCGGAGGGGAGTAGATACCGTTGATAGAACTGCTGTCAAAGTCTCGCTGAAGACGTACAACTTTTCAAAACCATACAGCCCCAAACGTATAGTTTTAGGGGATGTTTAACGGTGCTTACCACAACTGCTTTGCCACGTACTGACCAGGCGATACCTGTCACTTCTATTGTTTCGTGACGTAAGCAACGATTGCTCGCACGCGACAGTACATAATTCGATTCGTGTGCGCATTACTTTAGGGAATTTTGATTACCGGTCCACCGCGCGAGAATTTGAATCGACTTGGGTCGGTTTCGACCCAACAATATCTTTGAAAAGCAGGTCAAAGCCCCAAATGCATTGACCCTGTCACGTGTCAATCCTTGCACACGTGGTGACGCTAACATATATTTCAAGTGTATGTTAGGTATGTATATGTGATATAAATTTATAATCTGAATTTTTTATAAGATGCATGCAGTTTACAAAATGTTCCACTTAATATTCATATTTGTCGCAAAAGTGATATTCATGCAAAAAATGTTTTAAACAAAATGCTTTCTTACACCAAGAGCATCTACCATAACCATCCGTGTTTCATCGCAGAGTGCACATTTCATTTGTGTTTTGTTTGAAAGCAAAATCTACAAGATTCACAAAATCTTATGATTTTTTTCTGTGTACCCTCCTTTGTACCAGGCATACTAGAATAGATTTTTATATCTTGGTGAAGACAGTTGATTGTGTACAAGTGATTGTAACTTAATTACATTATTTCTTAAATGAAGATTAACATCGTAATCATGTAACAACACATCATCGAAAAAACGCCTAACATAATTCTTCCACATCCTAAATCCATAAACATCCAGAGGTTGGATTCGTCCAGTGGTACCTTTTGGTAACGTCTTAATTATAATTTCTTTACCCGTTCGTTTCGCATTATGTACATCTTGTTTACAGTCTCCACTCCGAGAGTTTGATAACAACACAGACATTGTTTTAGTATTAGGAATCTCTTCCAACCAGATTTTAAAATGAGTTATGTAAGAATAGTCGAAACATAGTTTTATAGGGTGTAAGGAATTATTCACAAACGTAAACGAGACAATTGGGAGTTTATTCAAAAAGCTAAAACTCTTCCGGTGCGTGCTGCTCGCACGTTGCCGTATACTCGAATGACCCGACGCGACGGTCCCAAAAATGTCCTCCAACGCCACGACCCTCAAAGGACGATCCCACGCTTAGGACCCCCAAAGATGACGACAGGTGACGTTGTCCAGCGGCCAGATGTTGCATTTTCTTACAGTTACAATATTAAATTGAAATCTTTAGTAATTATACACATGTGTATCGGTAATTATCAATCAAAGATAATTTGAAGATGTTGGAATTGGTTACCAGAAGAGAGTTTTCTATATTTTGATGCAGTCACGTTTGAATAATGTTTTCTAAATCATTGGTTCAAATTGTCCATTTACTTCTTGCAAAATGGGCGACAACAATCTTCTATCAGCGTTGTTGTTGGTTGTATTGTGTAACTATGCGATGTTGAAGGTACAGATTATACAACATACTCTACTTTCTTTTAGCTTTTCACTGCTAAAGTTCGTCCAGAATGTATTTCTAATTGAAATCCACTCTGGTCTGAATTGTACATATTTTTATGTCCATATCTCTTAATCAAAGGTTTTACTTCATTGACAAAGTCCGTAGCTTGAACTTTCAATACTTCATCGTTTTCTATTACCTTTTGTGTTACAAATTTTGTTATTTTTTGAGAAACAATACGATGAGATTTTTTAAAATTATACAGCCATGTTTTAGAAACTTTAAATGTCATATGATCGTTACCTAGTTCATTATATGCTTGCAAAACCCATCGTCGAATATCTCTATCGTGCAAAATATAACCGGAATTAATAGCTTCTTTCATATTTGTTATCACGAATTCGGAGATTTGAGCCAATCCTTCTTTTTTAGTTCCATTTGTTTCAATTTAATGAACTCATCTTCGTAATTGCCATTCAGAAGAAACAAGTTTAAAATTATGTTGACCGATAGCAAGTTGTTAACCGATACCAGTTGCTAACGCCCTTATGTGAAATGTTTAAAGCCTTTGCCAACATTCTGTCGTTGGACAGACCATTCACACGACTGTTATTAAAATCCATCTGCGTATGTGCTCTATCTGGCACTATCCCTGCACTCCAGCATATAGGCTGTTGAGCTTCCATGTTACCGGTACTTATCCACGTCCTAACTCTAAGTGATGTTGGCAAACTATTAGTTGCTGCCACACCACTTGCAGCACTATTAATACTACTGTATATGTGGTAGTTAACCAGCAGGTTAAAGCCCATAGTCATATCCTCTTTGATCCGAGTCCCTTTGAAGTGGTACTCACCCAAACCAATCAAATCCAAATAGAAGTGGGACTGGCCCACCCTGCATGATATGATGTCCTGTAACGTCGGATCGCTTTGGAACCCCGGATCATCTAGTGCCCTGTGGAATCCCCTAGCTGTCATTCTCAATAGCGAGAAGAGGTGACTGGATCTATCCTCCCTGTATGCCCTTGTGTTCTCCGAGCAATGGCGCGGTCAACTTCATCCTGCGACATAGCGCACCCACTAGGTCATTTTTAAATATAAAATATTGCTACTTGTAATTTGGTACTTACCGATATTCACAGTAGCTCGTCTAGATTAATACTGAACGAATATCTGTGACTTCTAAAGGAACAGAGTAAGAGAATTGGTGGGGCACATTCCAGGATCGCACATATTTGCGTCGTATGGATTCACGAATATCGTGTAGTTCTTACATTGTTTGAAAGTCGACTATCTCGAACGTAAATAAAATAGGACAGCGGGTGAAGAGGACGGAGCGACACAATCCACTCAATATCTGCAAAACAATATTAATGCAACCTAACCTAACCTTTTTTTTCGTGGGGGAAATCTTCGAAAGACGTAGTGCCGGACTTTTACCGGCTAAAACCCCCACGATGACCTGCACTGGGCGTTAGGGAGGGCCCTAGGACCTCTATCGAACACGCCGGGACCCCCCACCCTTTGCGCGTTTGCGCCCAATCTCGTGGGAGGGTCTAACTTTTGACCCTCCCCCTATGTGCCAACTCTGCCGACGCCGGGGGCCACACCCGACGCCCATTTTTACGTACATTTTTGTTATTTGCTCTAGTATTTCATTCCACACTGTTTAATTTCTTTAATGTATCTATTCAATTTTTCTACTCCATAATTTTTTGGTTGTAATTTCCCCATCATTGTCTGAACAGATGCTGAAAATATAGAAAAAGAAATTATATTATTATATATATTGATACATTGTACCCAACAACATTAGTTTGGAATAAAGAATGTATTGAAGAAAATGAGGTTTAATATTTCTTTACCTTAAACATATTTCCAGATATATCTTGCGAGAAAGTAATTGCATCTGTTGTCAGAGTACATTTTTGTTATTTGTCCTAGTATTTCATTCCACACTGTTTAATTTCTTTAATGTATCTATTCAATTTTTCTACTCCATAATTTTTTGGTTGTAATTTCCCCATCAATGTCTGAACAGATGCTGAGAATATAGGAAAAGAAATCATATTTTTACATATTAATACATTGTACTCAACAACATTAGTTTGGAATAAAGAATGTATTGAAGAAAATGAGTTTAATATTTCTTTACCTTAAACATATTTCCAGATATATCTTGCGAGAAAGTAATTGCATCTGTTGTCAGAGTACATTTTTGTTATTTGTCCTAGTATTTCATTCCACACTGTTTAATTTCTTTAATGTATCTATTCAATTTTTCTACTCCATAATTTTTTGGTTGTAATTTCCCCATCAATGTCTGAACAGATGCTGAGAATATAGGAAAAGAAATCATATTTTTACATATTAATACATTGTACTCAACAACATTAATTTGAAATAGAGGATGTATTAAAGAAAATAAGGTTTAATATTTCTTTTACCTTAAACATATTTCCAGATATATCCTGCGAGAAAGTAATTGCATCCGTTTTCAGAGTACACTTTTATTATTTATCCTAGTATTTCATTCCACACTGCTTAATTTCGTTAATGGATCTATTCAACTTTTCTACTCCATAATTTCTTGGTTGTATTTTCCGCATCAATGTCTGAACAGGTGCTGAAAATGTAGAAAAAGATATATTATTATATATTAATACATTGTACTCAACAACATTAATTTGAAATAAAAGATGTATTGAAGAAAATAAGTCCGTGTATATCTCAACGAAGCTTTCATTGATCGACCCATAATACTGCTTCGTTTCGGTCGGAGGGTCAAAGGACCGCATCCGGCATCACCATCATTTCCCCGGCTCTCCACTCGATCCAAGGCTCAGGGCATTCCAGTATCTCAACTCTCGGAAGCTCCGCATTCGATCTCGCCAACGTCATCAGCTGTTCGTGTTTTCTGTAAGTTTTCATTATGTAAGTCCATTTGCTTTCTGGCGATTCCCTAACCCTTTCCCAAGCTCTGTAAAGCCAATCTAAGAATGTCTCTTTTTTGTTACCTATTTTCTTTAGAAGATACTTTCCCGTTAACAGGCTTATTCTCGTCTTAAAATCCATTATTCCCGCCTCTACGTGCATCACGTTGGTAGGCGTTGATATTCTATACCCTATAGCAACCCTTATCCCGGCATTTTGGATTTTATTCACCCTTTCTATATTATTTACACTTCCGTCTATGTAAACCATGGTCCCGTATTCGACGACCGATCTAACCAGCGCCTTGTACAGTATCAACATTATATTTTGGTCCACACCTCTCGCTATATGCGCTATATATCTAAGCATGTTAATTCTGTCTCTGGCTACATTTTCGACGTGTCTCGTATGTTCACGAAAATAACATATCTTATCAAAAATTATCCCCAGAAATCTAGCCTCGTTCGATTCATCCGGTCTACTATTGGAGCTTCTCGTTCTTCTCCACCTCGTAAAATTGACAGTTACCGTTTTTTCTACCGACAGGGTTAGTCCTATTTTTTCTAGGTTTTTTATAATTTTATCTAAAGCAATTTCCAATTTCTTTACATTTCCAACTCTAAAGCCAATTGTTGATACGTAAATACCTATATCACCCGCGAACTGTAGCTTTATCACTTCCTCGTCTTCGACTCCTTTCATGACGTCGCTCGTGTATATGTTATACAGTATGGGGCTCAGCACCGATCCCTGGGACAGTCCTCTTACTATTCTGCCCTCCGCGTTGTCCTCGAATCTTCTCGCAACCGTCGCAGTTCTTCCCTCGAGCCAGTTCTTGATATATCTGAATATTTTGATCGGACAGCCTTTTCTCATTAAAATTGTGAGCAACATGCCATGATCGACTCTGTCGTAAGCCGACTTGACGTCCAGAAATGCAGCCAGGGTAGCCCTTCTGTTGTTATAGCCAATTTGTATATCCGTTCTTAGTCTTACCAGATTGTCAGTCGTCGATCTACCTCGCCTAAACCCGTTCTGCCAATTGTGCATAATGTTATTATTTTCTGCCCATTTTACCGGTCTTGCGTTGATAATTCTCTCCATTAGCTTGCCCAGACAGTTCGTCAAGGCTATTGGTCTTAGCGCTTTTTTTCCTGGTTTATCTAGCAATATTATGGCTGCTGTTTTCCAATTTTTAGGAATAATTCCCGACTCCCATAAGCTTTAAGATTAAACAGCTTTAAACAGCTTTAAGATTAAATTTAAAAAGGCGGAAGGTAGCATACTTATCGTCCTGTTGTCTATTCCGTCTTTTCATGGTGCAGATTCCTTGTTCATTTTACCGACGGCCGACATCATTTCGTTCGTACTCAAGGGTTGCTCTTGATGGTCCGTTTCTTGATTTATATATGCTCGTTTTTGTTCTTTGGTTGCGACTCCGCTCGTCGTCGTCGCTGGCAGTATCTCATCAAAAATTTTTGCTATTTCCGTTCTTTCTACTTCGCTTCTCTCCTCAGCAATCATAGCGCTCTGCTGAGGTTTCCTACCCCTTTGTAAACCCTTAATTTTTTCCCACAAAGATTTACAGTCCGAGCTGTGGTTCAGACTTCCGGCGAATTTTTCCCACGCCTCTCTTCTCTTCTTCTTAATTGTAGCCTTCATTTTCTTGTCGCTTATCTTACAGCCCTTCCAGGTTTCACCGTTCGGTCTTCTATTAGACGCGATCAGTGCTTTTTAACCGACTTCGAAAAGGAGGAGGTTATTCAATTCGATCAGTATGTATTTTTTTTCTCTCTTTTCTTCCCTGACTTCATCGCAATCTTCATCCCACCACCTTTGTTTGTTCCTTCCTTTTCCTTGTTCGTTTATCCTCTCTCGGTTAATCCGGACCTGCCTAACGCTGGTGGCTCCAGCCACCTTAAGGCCTCTATATATTGCATCTCTCAGTTCAGCCTCTTCATCCGCTTCTCTCCCTACCTCGAGGCCGTTCCGCATCAAATTTTCAGCTTCAGCATCCATTTTGATTCTAAATATGTTCCAATTAATTTTTTTGTAGCCAAATTTTCTTGTTGAGAATCTTTTACCATTAATGTCAGGTGGTACGTTCATATCTATTTGTAAATTAATTATTTGATGATCGGAACCCAATGTAAGTCCCGAATTTCCGGTATTTAAACTCTGTAACATTTCAAATTTCGTTATTACAAGATCAATATTGGATGCCCTGAACGACCCCGAGGCAGGACGTGACAAGGTGTCCCCGTTTGCGACAAGCAAGTTCCACTCCTCCAAGATGTTCGCCAATCCCTTGCGTATCGTTTTCCGCACAATTCCATGCCGTATTTTTGGCATTCATGTCACCCATGATAATAGTTCTTTCGTTTCTTTCCAAGTTGCCTAGAAGATTGTTCCACTGTATTCGCGTCGTATTCCTTGAGGGGCTTCTATATGCCAGGATCAGGTCAGTATCACCCTTCTCTGACTCAATGGTTATAGCTAGGGTCTCCATATTTGTAACGTTCTCTATCACCTTTTCTTTGAGTTTTATTTGATCCTTTATTATAAAACATAGACCTCCTTCCGTCGCTCCTCTTCTGCTCCCCCTGTTCATATTGTCCAGCGCATCTCTTCTAATTACTTTATATCCTTTGAAGGAGAGTGTAAATTCAGCATAAAGCCATGTTTCCATAATTGCCGGGATATCATATTCGTCTATTATTGCCTTTATTTCTGCCATTTTACCTCTTATACTTCTGGCATTCCATAGTCCTATAAGCATCTTACCGAACTAGTTTTATTATACCAAAGAAAAAGCAAAGTGAAATATAACACCTTATAAACTATCAATACTAAGAATATATACTAGACTTACTATATATGATTATATGTTTTAATTTTCTTTTTGTATCTTTTATATTTTTATTTTTTTATTTTTTATAGATTAAATACTTTGTATTTACTTAGTATACTATAAACTAAAAATATAAAGAATATATAACTGTAGTAGATTTCTTATTTGTTATCTTATCACTAACTGTACAAAATAGATTTGTTAAACACAAGTATTTTTATATCTGTAATGACAGTAGACAGATTTAATTGTCTTTATGTATATTCTCTTCTTTTTCCTCATTGTCATTGACTTTAGACGTAGTAGCTTCAATTTCAATTTCCACTGTCTGGACCTCTCTCTCGAGAATAGGGGGCGGGGGGGTTTCTGACCTTTCCGCCTCCTCTTCCTTCTTCTCCTCTTCCTTTGTATTTGTTTCCTGAGTGCTGGTTTTCTTTTCCTCATTTAGTCTTCTTATCTCCTCGCTTCTTTCTCTTTGCCTCGCTTCTTTCTTGGCCTGTTTCTCTGGTATAATCATGTCAAAATGTGGTTCGTTTCCCCACCAGTCCTCTTCTGGGTCATTAAGGGGGTAGACACGGGTAATAGTAGCGCGTTGACATTACCGGCAAAAATGGGCATAAAGATGGGTTTACGCGCTTTCTATCATTTAGGTTCAAAGAAGGATAGCATGATCACCGTACATCTCACTCTAAACACGCGTCAATGTTTCGATTTTGTTCTTCAGCCGTATTGTCGCGATGCCTCTGGCGAGATGAGCGTTTGAATGTGTTTGTGAAAATACTTGAGACGCTGTTGCCTGAGAATTAAACCTTTTAAATTCGTAACAGACCACGCAAGTGGCTCCACCAGGCCCAACGAAAAAACTGCTGTAATACCGACGTCCCGAATCGGAGAGGTCACGTGCCGTGTCTACCCCCTTAAGGTTTGCGTTGTCCCTCCATTGTTTTTCCTTTTGGATTTTCTCATCAATATTGTTGATTAGATTTCTTTCCTTGATCAATGTAATTATATCTTCTAGTATCTCATCATCTGTTTTATTTTTAATATCTTCTAATAATTTGTAATTTTCTCCCCTTATTCAACCGTCGAACAATTTACTCGCGCAGAGCAAATTATTGAAGCGTCGCTCGCCCAGGCTGTTGCTTTAAATGTTGTATACGAAGAAGAAACTAATAAACATTTAAGAGATCCAGTTAGAATTCATGCTGAAGAAACAATACATTACGATCAAGTTGATTTATATGAAGATCAAGAGCAAGAAACAATTGCAATGCCAGAAGACGTATTCCTTAATAGTATTCGAAGTCTTAATATTCAACAGAAAGACTTATTGAAATCATTTTCCGCAGTAATTGAGAAACATATTAATAAAAATGATGATGAAAATACGGAACAAATGTTGCTTTTTATTACCGGAGGAGCTGGTAGCGGTAAGTCGTTTATTTTAAAATTACTTGTTGAACATGTTAAACGCTGCTATAATCCTACAGTTGATACGATGATAAAACTATCTTTCGTTGAAGTAGCTTCTTTGACTGGCGTCGCCAGTTTTATTCGGAAAAACTCTGCATTCCTTTTTCTCGTTGCCTATTGAAAAAGGCACTGCAATGACCTATCGACGACTGACAGGACAGAGGCACGAACAGGGGAGACGAAAGTGGCGTCATACAAGGTGGTTGATTATTGACGAGATATCAATGGTGTCTTATGAGAATTTGCGAATAATTCATTTAAGATTGCAAGAATTCAAAACCAATGATAAACTATTTGGTAGCGTAAATATACTTCTCTTTGGCGATATCATGCAGTTGCCCTCAGTAAAAGGACACTAGTATTATGAACAACCACATTGGTGTACTGCAGAAATTAATTTATGGCACCAATTTTCATTTTGCGAACTCACCATTACTATGCGACAAAGAGATGACGTTGAGTTTATTGACTTACTGAATAACCTTCAATTTGTGGAAGTGTAACGTCCCGGAATTAATCACGAGCACGCTACTGCGCCGACGCGTAGGGAGAGCGGTTCCCTAAGATAAGGCGACTCGTATTCTTTATATATATTAATTAAAGGAGGGATTATAGGTTCGGGTGGCACGCGGTAAAGGAGTAAAATCCAACGTTAATTCCTTTCTCAAAAATATGTGTGTTTATTCAAAAAAAATATGATGTTGTTTTGTGTTTGGTTATAATATGATAATAATAAGGTAAGTAATATAAAAAATATTGAATGTAATTAAATAATGTAGTTAATTGATGTAATTAAATAATGAATTGAATTAATGTAATTAACAAATGTTGCGCCCTGTTTTTGAAATACGAAAAGAAAATAATAGTATCAGTAAGGTACAGTGAGTACGCCCTGGATTGAAAAGTACAAAGAAAATAACAATCGTGTTTGTGTTAAAAAATGAAATATAATGAAAGAAAATCAGATTATTAGTTACAAAAATAATTCAACCTAAAATAAAAATACAGAGAAAAATAAATTGATTAGTAAACGCGGCTCTAGATACGATTATAAAACTTTAAATCTATAACTTGGATTTATAGTTTAATATAATTTAATATAATTTAATGAATGTTCGTCGGGAAATTGGCTAGGATCCGTTCTGACGCTGTAGGAGCTAGCTCGTTCGGCCGCAGTTCGGTTTCTGGGCAACTTAGCCGTCACTGATAGGCCGCATCCAAGGAGCTTCGGCTTTCGCTCGCTCGTTAAGGGGGTAGACCCAGTACGTGACGTCACCGATTCGGGACGTCGGTATTACAGCAGATTTTTCTGCGCCGAAATGGTAATACCCATAGGTAGAGGGCAGGCCGATGAAAACGAGAGAGCGCTTTTGGCTAATTCTATATTCTATTCTGAATGTAAAAGAAATAGTCAGCTGTCGCATTGTACTTGACACAATTTAAACTAAAAGTTTGGTTGATAGTGCAAGTGTAGAAAATTTATTATACTTTTAATTAATTAAAATATGCTTATGCTACAATATGTTACGTTGGAGTGAGGAACTATAAGTGAGAAGGAAAAATAAAAGATGGGAAATCCCAGAAAAACACGTCTTCACTCTCCAAATACTTTCATAGTTACATTCTTTTACGTACTTACATTATTTTGTACTTCTATTATTCGACAGCTCTCTATATGAGCTGAATGCACTCGTCGGTGCATTAGTGACTTCGGGTTGCAGTTTTTTCTTTGACAGCTCTCCATATGAGCTGAATGCACTCGTCGGTGCATTAGTCACTCTGTACTTGTGTACTTGTACATGCTCCTCCTGTTTTTATATCCGGTGGTTCTCTAATCGGCTGGTGTCGATTGAATCTACTATCTATGATTTCTGGCAACATGCAGTCCTCATAAAACTTCCTCAGTTTTTCCTCCATCTCTGTTGCCCAGAATGTATCATTTCTTGGCACTTTTATAATTTTCATTCCTTTCGGCGTCCATAAACAGAATAGAGCGCATTGTCTATTCGTTATGTGCAACTGTCCTTGCACTTGATAATAGTAATAATGAATTTTGTTCATTTCATCACCCCGGAAAATACGTCGTATTGCAGGAAGTTGCTCTATAGCTTCAGCAGGCGATAAATCCTTCGCCGATTCCGGACATTTTACTTCGACGATGGTATCATCGTCTACGATGCCGTCAGGTGTTGCACCTAAGTAAGGCACACTGGCATCGATGAAGAACTGGGTCGAATACGAATTCCTAATTCGTCTTCTAATTGCCTCAAGGCGTTTGCTTCGTTCTCCCTTCCGTATTCGAGGGAACGTATATTCGGTATTTGCGGATACAGAATACTCTTCACAGTATTTGCCCGCGGTGTAACTTTTCGTAATCTGTATATATTCCCGAAATTTGATGCGGTTAATAATTTTCTCCTGTAAGCTATCCACTTTTCGCTTTTCGCTTGATCGCGAGTTTCCGCTTCGATCGTGTGCCGCATCGTCTGCCACTCATGGAGTATACCCATATGCCTTTCATACTCGGAAGAGTATACAGTCTCTTCCATATCTGGTTTTGCTGCACTGGGGCCGTAATCCTGGTCGTACGATTGTTTCTCATTTCTGAAGGAGGATGCTTTCGCTTCTTTTTTATATTTCGATGCCATTTCGGCTGCATGCTTCCGACGTTCTTCCATCTTTCTTACGATGGTTGTCGGCTCTTTATTCATTGCCATACTCAATTTGCTAAAGGTCTCTTTACTGTTAAATTGGACGACAGCAGCGGAGACTCTACCATGATACGATCCTCCTCGTCCAAAGTTTATCCTTTTTCCTCCGATGAATTTGGCAATTATATTATTAAAGCTTTCTACAGCATTATTATTCAAAGCGTACAATAAACTTTCAGCTTGAGCGAAGAGTGGCTGCATCGCTTCTTCTATGCTTTGGTATATACCAGCTTGCTTCAATCGTGGAACATAATTTACTCTGTTCGGGTCAGAATACTTGTTGCAGAAATATGCTAACTTCTGACACTCCTTGTGTTCACCGAAAACATGACTCGGTACATTTTTCATGTCCTCCTTCAAATTTTTTATTTGATCGAGTAGTCGGATTTTTTCTTTGAATCGGTATTCTGCAGCTTTCTTTATTCCAGTACGTAGCCGCAGAGCATTGTCCTTTACGACAGCTCTTAGCTCCTTGTAGCGGCCTTTTCCTACGATGTCGTTTATTTTTCTACTGAAATTCCGTAGCAGGTGATTGGTGCATTCTATTTTTCGTATATGCACCATATACTCTTTATATGGATCATTGTCCAATATTTTCTTGTACACGCTGCTATCGCCATCGGCAACTAATATAGAATATACTAGTCCGTGCATTTCTATGCTGCATTTGAATCCTTCGACGATAGCAGCACTTTCCATACCGGTTGAACTTTGCTGACGACCCCAGTTTTTGAAACAGCGATGTTCGCGTGCTGCTTCTTTCTTTTTTGCTGCTGTTTGGCAAATCATACAAAATTTATTTTTAACGCTGATATACAGCACTTTTTTCGTATGATATCCCACGATGGCTCCTACGCCAGAAAGAGAATTGTAATCTCCTCCGCGGTACGATCTTTTCATCCAGCTGCTATCTGCGACAACTGGAATCCATGGTATATTATAGCCTGCAAGCACATCGCCTCTTGCAATAGCCAATTCTCGTTCCTCTTTTCCAGCTTCTTCCATTTCTTGTTGTGCGGCCACTTCGAAGCCATCGATTATGTCATCCTGACATTTCTCATACATCCTTCTTGTCATGCAAGACATGTTCACACCAGAGAGTAATTCCTCCAGTTGATTATATCCGCCGCCCGTAACCATTGTTGCAGAAACAGCGGCATGGTTAATATCCATAGTGCCATCATTCTTTCAAAGACACGGAATTTGTCCTACGTAATTGCACATTCGGCACTGTACATCATACGTTTTTTCTAAGCCATATTTTTTACATCCAATTATTTCGAAATGTTCAATGCCACAGCCAATAGGTGAATGATTTGCAAGATTTTTTATTTGTTCGAATATATATGCAAAATCAGCAAAATCTATTCCTTCCGAAATTAGTTCTTTTGGCTGTGGTGGTTCGGCTTTCTCTACCACCCAATTTATTTCTTCGTCTTCATCGGTGGTATTCAATTGATCTTCTTCTGTATAGAAATCTCCTTCCTGTACAATTTCTTCGATACTTTCCATTTCTTCAATATTTTCTATGTTTTCTTCATATATTTCCTCCGTAATAAAATCATCCGCAGCAAATGTAGTTTCTTCGGAGGTACCTGCACAGGTACCTGCTTCCGCCGCGGTACCTTCACTTACCGTGAGGCATGCTGCCTTTTTCAATTGTTGCCTGCAAGGAAAATGTGAGTAATCAGTACAGTATTGCCTCGAAATAAGCAACTCGTTCGGGATCGAAAAGTTGTTTATTACGGAGCAGGTATGCTGTTCCGTTTGACTTTGTTCTCGAAACGGGACGATAGAGAACACGAGAAACGAGTGAGAGATTGGAGGTAGCGGCAAACCATAAAGTGATCGGCCGAGCAGCGATGTTATTTCTTGAAAAGAGAGAATATAACATGTTCAGTATCACCGATCGAATCGGAACCCTCAATTAGGTTAGACGCAAATCGAGTAAAGGCGTCCGAATTGAAGAGTTCAAATCGATTCCTGGTAAGAGCATTAATCTCACTAAATTGAGAGCCAGAAGGCTGCTCAGAATCATCAATCCTGGTCCTTTTTTTAGAATTAACCATTTTAACAGTGTCTTAAAATGGTTAACAGTGTCTTCTCTGATTGGCGATAAAAGAGGAGGAGGAACATCAACAGATTCACCCAATATAACCTCTAACCTGTTTCGCCTGGTTGGGCCATCCAGAGGCCGCCCCCTCACAATATCAATAGCGTTAGAATTCCACTCCAGATTCAATTAATTAAGCCAATAAGAAGAAGGAGAAGAAATCAAGACGAAGTCAAGATGAATTCAAGATGAATACAAGATGAACCGAGAGAAGTGAAAAAATATGATGATCCACAACTCCACAACTCCACGACAGAGAGAATCCAGTGATCAACTACAGTCTTCAAAATGCGTCCCACGACTGGCCGAACTACAATCCCACGACTGAATTAAAAGTAGTTTGTGAATCTAAGTGAAAAGTCTCTGCGCGGCACGCTCGTATTTATACTGGAGAACTGCTGACGTAGCAGTTTTTTCTACCTGTACTTTCGATACCGGAAGTGTTTGGACTTTGACCCGCGCGTACGTAACTCCGCGCGTATCGCTATCTCTGTCTACGCACTGTTGTTGTCTCTTTCTATACCGCACTTGTTTCTATCTCTTTCTATGCGCTATTGCTGTCTCTATCTATTTATTTCGCGCGCTGTGTCGATCTTTTATCGACACGGTAGAATTATCGACGCGACAATTATCGACGTATATTTTTGGAGTATAAAAATTTTTATGTTAAATATTAATATAACAACAGACAAATAGTTTCTGCTCTCTTTTCTCTCGATTTTAATTAACAAAGGAGTTGCCACAGGCATGATAATATCTTCTATATATCGACCTTTTACATAAGTTTCAACCGCACGCCTTTCGAAGATTAACTTACAACTTAGCGGTTGTATGGATTTATCGCAACGCAGACAGTACCAGTAGGGAAAACCCCCCAAAAATAAAGAAATTAGCCAAAAAAGTGCTGAAGGCAGAATAACAGCAAAAATAAACTTTTCCATTTTCCTTGCCAACCGTACATCGCATAAAATATACATAGATTTAAATTTAAGTAACACATAAAAGGAAAAATAAGAAATGAAAAGTGAAAATCTTAGACCAAAAAAATAAAAACTTATAAGATTGAATATGGTCTTAGAAAAAATACAACTTAAGAATAATTTTCTTACACAATAACATTCACAAACAAAAAATAACCGGATAGTTATTACCCGTTTTTTCAATCAGATTTGAGAACCACTTGGGGTACCAAGCTCCAAAGAACTGGCACCACTCCCTAGACAGACTCAATTTTCGTTTCCATTTTCGCCATAACATCATATCCGATTCCAATTCCAACTCCAAATCATAATTAAATATCTTAAAAAAGTTAAAGTCAATGAACAAACAATTCCATACCAATTTCCATAGTTTCAAATAAACCAGTAGAGACTTATAAAATAAGATACAAATAAAATAATAAAAATAACTCGCATAATAAACAAAGGCACCTAGCCAACAATTCCACATTTTCCATTCATACCCGACGAAAGCCCTACAAAAGGGCCAGTCAAGGATCACGTAACCTAAGATCCGTTGTTTGGAGGAGAAATTTGATTAAAGACATGGCCAAATTGGCCTTTCTTCATTTCTGCAATTCTTACTCTACTTCTTTCCTCCTCTCCTTCCGCTTCCTGAGCTTCCAATTCCCTTTCCCTGCGAGCAAAAGATGAACCCGGGAGGCTAGCCTCCCACTCCTCTTGTTGACGCTTCCTTTGCGCTTCTTTAGCCGCATAAAGGGCCTTCTTTCTATCAATCTTCGCCTGTGTTTTGGGCGGGATTGGAACTGACCAATTTGGTCTGTGTACAGAATTCCAGTAAATGTACTGCTCTTCCTCAGACGGCTTCTTTGTATACTTCTTCTTCTTTAGCACGTTTTCCACTTCGTTTTCCAGTCCACGGTCCATTATTAAACTCAGGAGCTCAGAGAGGAACTTCTCTTCTCTTCTTTTCCTGAGTTGCTCGATTAGCTGCTTATTGGCGCGTTGTTCCATCTTACTGATGTGTTTGATCGCTGCTTCTTCCAATTCTCCATTCCCATACGTATATTCTACTTCCCCCTCTTCCAGGTCCGATTCCGGTTGTAGGGTGGAGTATCTATTATTCCACCTCTCTCTCTCTCTAGAGAGATGAGGTTTTTCCTGATAAGTCGTTCCCTCGTTTTTACTGGATCATCTCTTATTTCCAACACTAACCTTCCTCTTCCTCTCCCTCTCCCCCTACCAGCAGGGAGGGGGGTATCGTCCTTGTTGAGGCCCTGGACTACGTTATTCCAGCCTCTGCCTTGCGAGGGTGTGGGGGGGAGCGTACCCCGAGCTTCCCGGATGGCTTGAAGTTCGCTGTCCAACGGGACATCCAGTTTTTCCCAATACTCAGGCTTGCGATTTCTATTCCTTAAGGACAAGGCTGGGAAGTCCCTTGAGATGTCAACGAACTCTTCATCATCTTCAAACAGCCCTTTGTCCCCCAACTGACTAGACACAATGTCTCTAGCCGTGGCATAGGCCACGTTACGGTAGGCCATTATTTTTTTAATCGCCTTCTCTCTTTGAAATTTCCAACACGCTTTGGAGAGACTCGTGTGGGGGCCTCCACAATTGATACATTTCACTTCCCTTTCACAGGCACCGTGATCATTTTCTAAACACCTAATGTTATTATTATTAAACACCTAAATATTTATTACGACACTGTTTTTGGATATGACCAAAGGCGAAGCATTTATAACATTGCTTAACTGACTCGACATAGGGGAACACCCTCACGCTCACGTGCCCCTGCCCGATCCAGAGCTCCTTGGGGAACTGGTCTCCTTTGAATGTAGCGAGTATTGCTATGCCCTCCACCCATTCAGGTTTGCCATCTTTAATAATCTTTCTCTTTAGTCTTTCAAGGGTACATTCCGGCTGCCCAGGTACCAGGGCCTCTTCCAGTCCCCCACCGGTTCCTCCCAATCCGTGATGACACCTTTTCTTTCTCTTTTTCGATCCGGAAGGTACGCTTCGAACTTTGCACCTTCTTTTTCCGCCCGATGCAGGATTTCGTTCGCAGTTTCCATGTCACTAAATGTGAGCTTCGCCGCGTTAAAAGCAACCATTTTTAGACCTCTTAAAAATCTACCCTTGTTCCTTATCAAACGATAGATCTTAATTTGATTTCTCCGTTTTAGTTTACTCGTGGCTTCCTTCTTCAAGGCCACGGTGGTCATATATTCTTTACTTGCTAGTTCGTTTTCATAAAAATTTCTCTGATTACGCCTCTCATCTTCGCTTTGGAGAGATGGCGTCCCGGAATTTACGTTTCCACTATCGCGATCCTTGATGCTTCCAGAATCTTCCACGTGCACCGTCGTTTCCAAAAGGCTTCCTTCCAAATTTCCAGTCTGCTTATCTATATTTCTATTAATATCACATTTAGCAATTCCCCCTTCTTCATCTGAGTTTTTTCGTCTTTTTTTTTACCTTTTATTTCCTCCACGGGTTCTTCTTCACTTTTTCTGCGAGATCTCTTCCTACTTGTTTCCACGCGCTTCAATTCCAGTTGTTCACCTTTGTCCTTTGTTCTGTTTGT
Source organism: Osmia bicornis bicornis (assembly GCF_907164935.1). NCBI lineage: Eukaryota > Metazoa > Arthropoda > Insecta > Hymenoptera > Megachilidae > Osmia > Osmia bicornis. Next base: position 2,349,972 of record NC_060223.1, on the reverse strand, counting down.
AACCGACTGTAACGGTTCGCTTGCCAGTTCGAAAACTCTAACCTCTCCAGGCAGGCCTACCACCCCACTCAGGCTGGCCTCACTCGGCTCATTCTGATTGGCGGAGCTCACACGATCTTTACGGTTTTCAAACTCTGCTACTAGATTCGTTACTTTACTAACCGTGTTTTGACTTTTAACGGGCGTGCCCGCAAAAAATTCCCTATCCTCGTTATCATCTTCCAAATACTCGGTTTCCCATTCCGTATCACTTCCAATCATATTTTTATTTATTTATTTTAACATTTACTTGGTCTTATGCCCAAGATGGCGTATCAGGGGAGGCGCCCCCTATATTGCCGCATCTTAACTTAACTTACATACGCAATACAGTTCAAATATTTCAAATATTCAAATATTCAATACAAAAATACAATGGTAAAACTAGCGGTAGATTTATTCGCACGCCCCGCTTTTCACACCCCACATCCTTTATCCTATTACCACTTTTTAAATTAAAAAATTTTTTTATTTTTTTTATTTCTAATATTTAGACTTAGCACTCAAAAAACAACACTTACTCCTAGATTCGCCTCAATAGAACCCCTTTCCCGGTCCAGGAAGAAAGGTGCCACTCGACATAATTCTTCTCTTTTCTACTAAATTACCTTTTTCAGTTTGTCTAGGAATCTGGATATCTTTTTTAACACCCCCAGATCCCCCCCCCCCGATACCATACCCTGCACGTCCTCCCCCTCATCGTACCCCTTATTCAACAGATAGTCGTTTAACCTAGTTCGATCTTCATAATACAAATCACACTTCCATATAACATGTTCCAGACTTTCGATACCCCTACCACACCTACAATTTTGATCCATTGTCAAATTTTTTCTAAACAGTGACTCCCCCAAATTTACATGATTCGATCTAATTCTACTAAGTCTTACTAGGTCCCCTCTATCCATTCCCTTAATGCTGTCGAACCAAGGTTTTTTAGCCCCTAAATTGTTATCCTCCGATTTAAAATACTTAATCCCTTTGTAGTCTCCTATCCTTCTCGCTCTTTCATGGCTCCTCAACCATGCACAGTCCATAATGTAATTAACGATATCCCTTTCCACTATCCCAAACTCAAACCCCTCTTCTCCCCTCGTGGCCTCCCCCGCTAACGCGTCCGCCCTTTCATTTCCCTCGATTCCCTCGTGACTCGGGACCCAAGCGAAAGCCAGACGAAAGCTGCTCTTCTCTTTGTCCCATCCTCTACCTCTCCTTGCATCTCCCTCCTCTAGTATTAAGATCTCATCCATTATTTCATGGGTCCACGCATTGTTACCTATCTTCCTCCCCAAACCCTCAATTTTTTTGAGAACACTGGCTGAGTCTGAAATGATCAAGAATTTTAGCCCCTCACCTAGTTCCTGGCACCGGTTTACCGCCTGCAAGATTGCGAAGGCCTCCGCGGAAAAAACAGACGTAGCCCTATTAAGGGCCCAACTCTCCTCCCTCCAGTCGGCATTACCCATTTTGACAGCAAGTCCTGCTCCCACTGGGTCATCAAAGTTGCCTTTAGATCCATCCGTGTAAAGTTCGACTACTTGACCCGGATCTTCCCCCTCCCATATGGACTGCTTCAATTCCCTTGATAAAACCTCATCCTCCATTTGAGACCCTTTCCTTCTTTTACCCACCTCCCACTCCACCCTTAGCTTATTGTCCTCCAAAAAATCTCCTATCCTATTTCTTTGATGTCGTCTCATATCCCCTACAAGGGCTTTATGGGCCAGCCCCTCCGTGCTTAGCCAGGCTCTTGCCCAGGGATCCATCTCCTCCTCTAACTCTTCCTCTCTAATTACCACTGTTCTTAACAACCTCTCATACACTAAACCCTTCCCCTTTATTCTTTGTTTCAATATATATCTTTCCAACAGGGCTTCCACCCTTGACTCCAAATCCATGATTCCCGCTTCTACATTCATTAGATTTATCGGCGTCGTAATTCTATAACCCATAGCTATCCTAATGCCTGCATTATGTAACTTCATCAGCTTGTCCCTTGCCTTTTTGTTATCCCAAAAGAACAGGAACAAACCATACTCCATTACTGATCTCACTAACCCCTTAAAAAACATCAACATTGTCTCCGGTTTCACCCCTTTCCTGATACCCGCAATAAATCTTAGAATATTGATTCTTTTTTTAACCTTAGTTACCACCATTTCGATTTGCTTGTTAAAATTGAAGGATTGATCCAAGAATAAGCCCAAAAACCTTACATACTTTTCCACCTTTACCCCTTCTGCCCCAATTTTCACTTCTCCTAGCGCCCCTGTATTTACCTTCCCTTTCGCAAAGTTCACTACATTAGATTTGCCCCCAGCTAAGTTTAAGTTAATTTTCCCCAAATTTTCTATCAACACATCAAGTGCCTTCTCCATTTTTAACTTATTTTCGGCAAAATCCTCCCCCTCTACATATATCACCAAATCGTCCGCATACATTAATATTTTAACCCCGCAATCAGTAATCCCGCTCCCCAACTGCGTTGTATAGCAATTATACAGGAGTGGGCTCAACACCGATCCCTGTGGTAAACCCCTATTTATGTTCCTCTTAACATTGTCCGAAAACCGTCTACATACAGTGGCCTTTCTACCCCTGAGCCAATCCGATAAAAACCTATGAATCCTGCATGGACAGCTCCTTTTCTCTAGCCCCTCCAGCAACTTCCCATAGTTGACATTATCGTACGCCGCTTCTACATCTACAAAGGTTGCCAAGACCTCCTTTCTACTCCTAAACGCCTCCTTAATGTCGATTATCAGCGTAGTTAAGTTATCTATTGTAGATCTACCCTTCATAAAACCGCTCTGTCTATCGTCTACAATCCCTTCCCTTTCAACCCACTCATTTAACCTATCCTTGACCAATTTCTCCATTAGCTTCCCCAAACAATTTATTAAAGAAATTGGTCTCAAAGCTTTCTTCCCAGGTTTATCCATGAATTTAATTATAACATTTTTCCATCTACAGGGTACCCTCCCATTCTCCCAAATATAATTGAAGAACACCAACACACACCCTAACATTTCCCTTTCCAATTTTTTTATAAAGTTATACTGTATTATAATCATCAGGAACAAAACTTTTTTATATCTCGCCTCACGACTCCCTCTGCTTATTCGATTCCATACACACGAACTGCAAAAATAAACTAAAATTCTGTATACAACGATAGACTCTAGTCTGAGCCTTCGATTTCTTTCAATATAACTACCGTTATATAACTAAAACACGCTTATTTTTATATCCACTCTCACACTTGCAATTTCAACAGACATACTACACTCCGAAGACCCCTCTCTAATGAAGTTTATATATAAAAACTTAAAGGTCATGATAATTCTCCCTATTGCTTCTCACCCTTCCCTCAATTTTCTGCATCAATTCATTCAGTCTCTCTCTTCTATACGCCTCTTCCTGTTGGTACTCTTCTTCAACTGCTTTTGCTACATTCTGTCTGACGTTCCTCGTTATGTTTTCTAGTTCCGCCTTTTGTGCTTCCCTGGCGGCTGCTGCTTCTTCGGCTCTCTTCTTTTTCCTCAAAATCTTTTCTTTTGTTTTTTCTGGAATTGGGACCGACCAGTGCGGTCTATGTTGTATCAAATTCCAATCTGCATACTCCTCCTCTTCAGTAGGTTCATTCTTCTTCTTATTATTGAGTAACATGGACTCCGCCTCTTTTTCATAGCCCTTGTCTGTAATCAAATTGAATAAATCACTTAGGAATTCATCCTCTCTTTTCTTCCTAAGCTTTTCTATTAAATCCCTGTTCGCTCTCTCTTCCATTTTGCTGACTTTCTTTATTGCTCTTTCTATTGGCAAGCCATTGCCAAAAACATACTCTGCCTCATCTCCCTCATCTTCACCTTCACCCTGTACTTGCTCATATCGGTTATGGGAAAAGCTTATGCCTGTGCTCGTTGATGGTTGTGGTTCTACGGGAGTAAGTGGGCTTTTTAGCACCTGTCCCTGTATCTTCTCCGAGTCCCTCAATCTTCCACGTCCTCTTCCTCTTCCTTTTGCTCCCTCATCCGGAAAAGAGTTTCTCAATTTTGTGAAGACCGACTCCCACCTTCTCACATTCGACCTAGGCGGGTTTTTCTGTTCTCTTGTGTTTCTTATTTCTTCTATGTCTTCACCAAGAGGCACCACCTTACCCTCCCAAAATTCCGTTTTCTTAGTTTGTAGAACTGGGAAATCTCTACTTCCCTTATCTCTTCCCAGGTCTTCATCCTCCCATTCCTCTCCCATCTGGCCCGACACGTACTTCTTAGCCGTGGCGTACGCCACATTCTTATAGGCCATCACCTTCTTTATGACCCTCTCCCTTTTATAAACCCAGCACTGTCTGGAAAGGCTAGTGTGTTTTCCCCCACAATTAATGCATTTCGGGGGCCTCTCGCACTTGCCATGGTCTTTTTCTGCGCACACTAAACACCTTTTATACGCTAATTTGCAATGTTTGAACACGTGCCCAAAGGCGTAACAGTTATGACATTGCCTTACAGTCTCTATATACGGTTTAATATTTAAACTCATATGCCCGGCTCCAATCCATAGCTCCGTAGGCAATCTATCCCCCTTGAACGTGATTAGAATTGCTGAGCCTTCTTCCCACTCCACAGTCCCTTCTTTTATCACTTTCTTCCTTAGTTTTTCCAGAGTATAATTACCCTGGCCCGGCATTACGAAGTCTCTCAGTTCTTCTATTGAGTCTTCCCACTCTAGTATAACACCTTTTCTTTCCAATTTGCGATCCGGCAGGACTGCGTAAAATCTTGCGTCTTCTCTATCCGCCATTTTCAACATGGCGTTCGCCGCCGCCATCTCACTGAAAGTAATTTCAGCTCTATTGTAACCGATCATTTTAAAGCCCTTAATAAATCTAGATGTATTACCCAGCAGCTTATATATTCTAATGGAGTTAGTTTTCTTTGAACGGCTCGAAAAACTATTTTTCAAGCTAATGGACACCGTATATTCACCACTTTTTAGCTTCTCTTCATACAAAATCTTCTTCTCACCTTTGCCCGGATCTCTTATTTGCCTTGTCGGCGTCTTCTTATTTCTGGTAGCTTCTTCCATGTCCCTACTCTCGCTAGACCTCGCTGCCGTTACAGCTGAATTTCTCGTCTGGATATCTTGATCAAAATCACCTCCTACTCCCTCTAAATTATTTTTATTGTTACTTAACATATTCTCTGCCTCCTTTCTATCACGTTTATTACCTTCACTTATAACTTCTTCTAAATCTTCTGCGCAACGCTTTCTCTGGTTCTTGGGCTCTTCGCTTAACACCTTGATCACCTCTTCTGTTCTCGGAAACTGTGGCGTTTCAAATTCTTCCGTTTCTGTAACGGCTTCTACAATATTGCCAACTTCTTCCGCTGCTATGTTCCTATAAGTTTCTAGTTGCTGGGTTACCAGATCCCCCACGGCGCCCTCTATGCTAGTTTTTTCGTTACTACCAATTATTTCCATTTTCGTTTCCTCCAATCGCATACCCTCTGTGGGTTTGTTTAGAAATTCGAATAGCTCTTTAACTCCAACGTCTTCTTCCAAGAATTCGACCTCGAACACATCTGAACATTGTTCCACCTTTTTCGATCTTCTTGCTTTTCTTCTTTCTTCTAGTCCTTCACTTTCACTCTTACTTTTTGCATCTAAATTTCTTTAGCGCCTCACAGCTTTTAATTCTTGGATTAATCGGTATAATACTCCTCCCTGCGACTTCGGAACGTCGCAGGGGGGAACCACACCCTTACTCTCCTCTATTTCTCCCAAATGCTTCCGAGGTTCTTCACACAAAAACCCCGGAAAAGATGACAGTATTTGATGACACCCCCCCGGCAGAGGCTTTAAAAGGCCACTCCACAGGAAAAAGAAAAACCCCAGCACAAAATGAAAAACTCCTATCTCAGCCAACTGGCTCTTACAGGACACGTCTGATCTCCACGGCAGCTACCGCGAGACTGGGCCCTGTCTGAGTTAGTTAGGTTTATATTTATTTTACAAACAGACTGTACTGCCCATGTGAGAACCAATCAGGTTATACTGTAGCGTCGAAACTCAAACCTTTTGTCTGAGCTCCGTGGTTCATGTAAAAGGAAAGACATTATGGTAAATAAATGCACAAATAATTAAACACAATTTTTGGGGGCATACCCCGAGGTAAAAAAGACCTTGCGGCCAAAAAAACCTCGATAAAATAGTATATTTATTGATAATCTGTTTGTATCAATGTGAGGTGTGTGTCTTATGCGTGTAGTTGGATTTGGCTGATTATTCTTCACGTAATCAGATTGGATCGTGTTTGATCGCGTGTTAAGTTGTATGGAGACGCGGAGTCTCCATAGGCTGGACCGATGTGCGGCAGCTAATTATTATTGATGACGATATGTAATCGTCATGGGCTGGACCGATAGACGGCAGCTTTTTATTATTGATGACGATATGTAATCGTCATGGGCTGGACCGATAGACGGCAGCTTGTTTTTGTTATTGTGTAATCAGGGTGGTTACATGGAGCAACCGACTCTACCCAGTCGTCGTCACGACCGCGTATAGTTTGCATTGCGCCAATGTGTAATGTATAATCAGGGTGGTTACGTGGAGTAACCACCTACCGGGTCGTCGTCACGACCGCTATTGGTTTGTGTATGTGTTTGGGCTGTGAAATGCCGCTTTTGTGATTACGTACCTTTGTAATCTGATAGAACTACGTCTTTGAACGGTAAAACTCTCCAGTTCAATGAACACTGTATAAATATGAAGAATTACACTGTGTACTGTATCCCTTTGCGAATCAGGAAGAACTGTGTAGGGCCCTCGAGCGGTACGCTCGACCGCCCTAGACCCAGCTACCCCTTCCCCACAGCGTGGGCGACGCATAGCGACGTCAATTTTTTCTTTGACGCGCACCCGTCTCAGGGCATTGCAACGGCCAAACTAACCTTATATGTACATATAAGGCAATATGGCGTCACAGTAACGTAGCAAATCCGCTAAAAATGTAAAAGTTTACACGCTTATAACTTTTTAACCACTGAATTCCTAAAGTTGAGACTTGCATTTTCAGATTCTACGCAAAAAACCTATCAATCAAAAAAAATAAAGGTCCAAAATTTTGGGTCCGGTAAAGTAAAGTTTACCCTGTGATTACATATATCTAACGATAAGGTCAAATGGTTATGTGTATTAACGTTTGTCAGGTATAGGTTATAGTGAAAAACATGTGGAAATTGAATGCAGTTACTTTCTTACAAGATATATCTGGAAGTATGTTTAAGGTAAAAGAAATATTAAACCTTACTTTCTTCAATACATTCTTTATTCCAAATTAATGTTGAGTACAATGTATCAATAATAATAATATGATTTCTTCTTCTTTATTTTCAGCATTTATTCAGACATTCATGAGGAAATTACAAGCATAAAATTATGGAGCAGAAAAGTTGAATAGATACATTACAGATATTTTCCAGCATGGAATGAAATACTAGAACATATAACAAAAACATACTATGCAAACATACCTTACTTTCTTGCATGATATATCTGGAAATATGTTTAAGGTAAAGAAATATTAAAGCTTATTTTCTTCAATACATTCGTTATTCCAAATTAATGTTGTCCTCAAAATACCGGCCTCCTTAACAGGAAAATCGTCTTCAACCAGTTGAAAATGAACAGGAATACCATGTACAGTAATGACAACATCACCCCAAGTCTGGACCGTTCCTGAGCCAATACCGGTAAGATAGTAAATTTTATCTACATTGACTGGTAAGTCAGGTTTTAATTCCTTCCAATTAAATAGATTTAATTGTGAACCAGCATCCACAAGAAATCTAGCTGATTCATCCCGAAAATGCTCATGTACTAGCGAAACAACTGCTGACTGTGCTTTATAGATTAAATTATTTTCGCGGCAGATGCGGTGGATCCGGCGCGGGATATCAGAGGTTCCCTCCGTGTCGCGCCCGCTTCCGGAGACCTTTTCGAGTTTAAAGAATTTCTTCTACTTTCAGGGGTCGAAGAAACTGATGATTGCGGATTTTTTGCACAGGTGCGGTAAGTATTTCTCCTATAACATGATACATCGGTATGACCTGCCTTACCGCATTTCTAGCACCTAAGCGTGTCGCGACTTGAATTTATGAAACGATGGTCCCGTCGCACCCGACAATCGACAGAAATATGTCCGACCTTTCCACAGGTAAAACATTTGCGATCACGCGTTTCCGCGATCATAACTTTAGAATTTACATCAGAAACGTTGGTGTTCTGCGAAGTCCGCGATGAATTTACCTGAGTCTCAATTTTCGATGCTAATTTAATTGCTACTCTTAAATCTTTAACGTCGTCTTTAGAGAGAATACTCGCGGTAACGTCGTTTCCCAATCCCCATAAAAATGCTGTCACCGTGCTCGTCATGAGCAATTTTTTAACTCCCCCAAATTCCTCCGAATTTAAATCCTCCTTTGCCGCCTGTACCCCGCGATCTAAAATATCATTTAGCCGAAATCCGTATTCCTCGGTTGTTTCGTTTTCACGGCGGCATACGGTCTTCAACTCATTTTGGGTATCGTTTAAATTAAAATTCTGAGCAAATGTGGATTTAATTAAAGCTATTAATTCCTCCACGGTTTTTGGATCGTCATCACCCACTATGTCCCTGTAAACCCGGTGTTGCATTCGGTTCCGAATGATAGCTATTAAAAGGGTTTTATCCTCAGGTTTAGCTACGGTGTCGGCAAGCCTACATTGGGCAATAAAATGATTTGGGCAATGAATGGGCAATGAATGAAACTCTTTATTACGTCATACTGGGTACGAGTAAAGGTTTTTGAGAGCTCAAGCGGTGTCGTGACCACGTCCTTAATCGCATTGTTGGAGGAGGGTTGCAATGAGTCTAGACTCGAATTATTTGCCGGATGCCCATTCGCATCTGAAGAGGAATCTAACACGTTAGAAGGTAGTGGCCCGGGCGGAATCATTAGCGTATTATTAGCCGTACTACTAGAAGGAATTGATACGCCGCCTGTCGCACCCCAGCTCTGTATCATAGACTGGACGGGTACAAGAGATGACTCCTGCAATCGATACTCAAACCTACCGAAAGAGGAAGAAGACTCTATACTAGGAGATTCCGCTGAAACATCCTCCACAAAAACGACACTATCACCACGCAGACTATTTTTGCGACTCCTTTTGGCCCTTACTAATTTCTTTAAAAACGGCGGCATCTTATCGAATTAGAAATAACGATTATAAACTAATATTCTACCATCTAATTGCTTATATTCTAGACTTACAGTTTTGTTGCAACGATCAATTAATATTCTGCAAGAAGTCACTTAAAGTTTTGTTTAACTAATCCTTCTTTTCGCAGGTGTACAGCTCCATCCGTCAGCGGACCATTGAGCAGGTTGGCCTCGGTTTATGGGAAGGTCCTTAAGTACTCTGGCTCGATGGTTGCCAGCTCAGCAACAAGTACTCCAATAAAATCCGTCCGCAGTCAGCTGCTTCAGGCTAGCCTCAACTCCGTGGGAAGTCCGCTCAGGTCTCTGGATTTTATTTCGTCCTCTCCTATATTCCAGGAATTATTCAATGATGACGTGGACGAGGTGTGTATGATTTCGGTGGATGGCTTGCACGGCAGCCGAAATCACCTGTCTCCGGCATTTACCCTTTGCTCTTGGGGAAACCGCGCCAAAACCCAAGAGGGAGAAGTTGCACGAGTTTAACTTTGTCCACTTGTATTGTAACAGTTTAATAAAAATAGTTTGCAAAATGTTCAATTAACTGTTTAATACACACCCGCAAGCTGATAAAGTAATTTAAGTGTACATAAGTCTGTCACAATCACTTTATTTAACTTTACAGTTACTTCACTGTTTTAAATTGCCTTTTCCGAGTTATCAGCTTTTGAACTATCCCTTTTTAAATTATCACCTTTTGAAATGATCCCTTTTTAAATGTTTATCCCACCTTTTTGAACTATCCCACCGCTGTCACCAATTATGTTGCGTGTCCGTTTAGCGGAATAGGGATTTTTTAGGGATCTTTAAGGCACAGGTAGGGTTATCCGTGTAGCGCTGAGGCACTCCGCTCGCAAGGCGCGGAAAGAGATTTAAACAGCTGTAGTTCACTGTCTATAATTCAACTATTTATTTAGCAATTTGAAAAATACTAAAGTTCCAAATGCGCTTTTACAAAATGAGAGTGATCCGTCGTAATTGAATGACAAAATCGATCTGATCTTTTTGCGCTTGGCGGAGGAGATCTTCGCGTGATGCCGGTCGATATCCCTTCTTTGGGATCCAGAGAAAACAGGAAACGACAAGACCCTGTACTAGCAAAAGGCAACTCTTGAGGAAATTTACGACCCTCTTAGAGTGCATGAAAAGACAGGATATCGAAAAGACTTCGTAACTTTTAAGGGGGTAGACACGGCATGTGACCTCTCCGATTCGGGACGTCGGTATTGCAGCAGTTTTTTCGTTGGGCCTGGTGGAGCCACTTGCGTGTTTTGTTACGAACTTGAAAGATTTCATTCTCAGCTAGCGTGCGCGCAACACGATTTAGGAAGGCAACAGCGCCTCAAGTATTTTTACAAACACATTCAACGCTCATCTCGCCAGAGGCATCGCGACGATACGCCTGAAGAACGAAAGCGAACATTGGCGCGTGTTTAGAGTGAGATGTACGGTGATCATACTATCCTTCTTTCAACTCAAATGATAGAATTGTCCCGCTCCGATAAATTCTGACTGACCAAACGCGTGGATTTTACATAGCACACCGTAGCACTCCTCGCTGCTGAAAAATATATGCCTGCTCTGAAGAACCGAAGGAACGGGCAATCTGAGAATTATTTTTAGAAGAAGTTATTAACTTTTTTAAATAAATGTTTTTGTTCCGACTATTCGAAGTTACAATAAAATAATTTTTAACAAAAAAAAAATCCGACTTCGAAATGCACTAAAAAGTATAAAATAATTTCTATTTCATTTATATCTGTATTCCACAGCTATTCATACAATCTACTTAATCGTTAAATAGGATACTAAATATATTTCAAAGTTTTCGGAGGCAGCGCAAAATTAAAAACTTTTCCTCTACTAGAAAGATCCTAGTTCAGGTGTCGGCAACTAGTGACAAATGACCCATTTGATAATTTCAAGTAAACAATATTCAACGGAAATCAACAAACCCATTGCGTATTGTATTGTATTTACGTTTTCTTGGGCTTGGCCCAAGATGGCGTTTCAGGGGGACGCGCCCCCTATATAGCCTAACATCAAAAGCGCCAAATATAAATTAACAGTTTTTACATCATCTTTCTTATCCTAGTTTACAAATGCTTTGCATACTTCTTAATTCTAGCTTCTTTCTTTTATTTTTTTTTATTTTTTTATATAATATAATATCATCCCTTTAGACTTTTTAGTCTATCATACATCATAACCTGTTACCTATGCTTTCAACTTTTGCAATTGCTTGACCTCTCTCTTATTTTATATTATATAACTTTTCCCAGTTTGTTTAGAAACCTGGAAATACGCTTTATTACTCCCAAATCGCCCACCATCAACATTTCTATAACATCAGATCCCTCCGAAAAACCCTTAGAAATTAGGAACCTATTTAGTTCCTCTCTATTTTCCCAAAATCTATCACACTCCCAGATTACGTGTTCAATGGACTCCAACTCCGCACCACATACACACCCCTTTACGATTGAAAGGTTTTTCCTAAAAAGTGATTCTCCCAAATTAAAATGATTGGCCCTAATCCTACTCAACTTGACCATATCTCCCCTTCCCAGACCATTTATCCCATCAAACCATGGCTTTTTTGAACCCACATTATTATTTTCCATACTGAAGTACTTTATTCCCTTCGATTCACCCTTTATTTTCGCTCTGTCAAAATTTCTAATCCACGCGCAATTCATTATATAATTCATCACATCTTTTTCTACTAGACCATGTTCATACATTTCCTCCCCATATGTTGCACCACCCGCTACTAAATCTGCCCTCTCATTCCCTTCAATGCCCTCATGGCTGGGGATCCATGCGAACCCTAGTCTGTTGCCCGTGAAACCATACTCCGAGTGGTTTTCTGCTAAATTTTTATGTTCCAATTCCAACTTCATCATTTCATTAACTATTCTTCTTATCCACGGATTATTACCCATCCTTCTATTGTATCCCATTATTTTCTTTAATACGCTAGCCGAATCCGTCAGGATTAATACCCTGGTCGTATGCCAGTTTGTCCTTGCTTTTTTAACAGCCTGTAAAATTGCAAAAGCCTCTGCTGAGAACACCGAAGTAACTTTATTAAGCGACCATGATTCCTCCTGCCATTCCCCATCCCCGCCCCGATATACTAGCCCAGCCCCTACAGGTTCATCAAAACCTTTTTTAGAGCCGTCAGTAAAAATTACAGTTACATCTTCATTATTTCCCCCTGGCCACAATCTTTCTTTAATCTTGCTAACTAAGGTGGAGTCATGACACGTGGATTTTTTTCTCTCTTTTCCTGATTCCCAATCCACTGACACACCCTCTTTTTCTAGGAAATCCCGTTCCCTATTACATTCAAACCTGTCTACCCTTTCCTTTAAAATTCTTCCCGCTACTCCTTCTGCTTTACCCCATGCTCTTGTCCACGAATCCCATTCTTCAGTCCCTACTTCATCCCTTATAACCAAGGAGTTCATAAGTGCATCGTACACCACCCCCTTCCCCTTTACTCTCTGTTTCATCACAAATCTCTCCAAGAGAGCCTCAGCTCTAGACTCTAAATCCATAACACCCGCCTCCACATTCATAACATTTATAGGTGTTGTTATTCTATATCCCATGGCTATTCGAATTCCTGCATTATGTAGTCTCATTATTTTTTTTAGAGACTTAACATTATCCCAAAAATAAACAAATAAACCGTATTCAATTACAGATCTTATAAGTCCTTTAAAGAATATCAGCATTGTACCCGGTTTCACCCCTTTCTTTATACCCGCTATAAACCTTAAAATGTCCAATCTCTTTCTGACTCTATCCTTTACTAATTCTATGTGTTTTCTGTAGCTTAGCGTCTTATCCAAAATCATTCCCAAGAAAGTAACTGACTCCTCACTTTTAATAACATTCCGTCCCACCCTAAAATCTACTTCCATATTCTTCCTATCCCTTAGCCTTGAAAAAATCACCGCTTTAGATTTGTCCTCTGCCAGATTCAGCCCTAATCCTTTAAGATTTTTTACTAGGATATCTACTGCCCCTTCAATTTTTCCTTTCATATATTCCAGATTTTTCACAGATATATAACACAATATCATCAGCGTAGAGTAATACTTTAACACTGTCCTGCTCAATGCCCCTACATACTTCAGCAGTATAAATATTGTACAGCAATGGGCTAAGAACCGAACCCTGAGGGATTCCTCTCTTGACCCAACCGTACATTGGATCTCTATACTTCCTACTGCACATCGCAGTCCTATCCATTAGCCAGTTGGCTATGAACTTTACTATCAACACTGGACATCCTTTTCTCTTCAAGATTTCTATCAATTTGTTATGGTTTACCTTATCATAGGCTGATTTAACATCCACAAACACTCCACATGTGGTTTTTTTCTCCCTAAACCCTTTTTTAATATCAATAGTTAACGCAACCAAATTGTCCATTGTGGACCTACCCTTTGTAAAACCACTTTGTCTGCAATCCACTATTTCTTCAGCATCCACCCATTCTCCCAGTCTATTCTTAACAAGTCTTTCTAAAATTTTTGCTAGACAACTAATCAAAGATATTGGTCTCAGGGCCTTTTTCCCCGGCTTTTCTAAAAATTTTACAACCACCCTTTTCCAATCTTTAGGGATATACCCACTTTCCCAGATTAAATTATATAAACTTACTAAACACTCCTTTAAACCCTTTCCCATTTTCTTAATGCATACATATGATATCCCATCCTCGCCCGGTGCCGAGGAAGCTCTTATTGAGTCCAAAATTTCCTGTATATCCCTTTGAACAAATGGTTCGAAAGCCACAGGATTTCTTTCTTCTATTCCTTCTTCTGATGTGGGAACATATGTCCTACCCACCATACCCTCTTCCACATCACACCCTAAGTCTTCGCCCCAATCCATCACTAGGAATTTTTCTATTTCTTGATCCTCCAACTTATTCATCTCTACCTCATCCATATTTCTACAACCCGTTTTACCGATGCCGTTCTTTATTTGTTTTATTTTCTGCCACGCTTCTTTAGGGCTTGTGTGGCAGTCAATGGACACGGCAAATTCATCCCATGCATTAGCCTTCTTTCCTCTATTAATTTTTTCATTTGCTTTCCACTCTCCCTCATCTTAATCCACTTGTCTTGATCGGTCTCTTGACAAAGGCCTGAACTGCTTTTCTTCTAGTTCTTTTTGCAGTATTACATTCCTCATCCCACCACATTTGCTTTTTTTTCCAGCCCTATCAGATCTAGTCCTATTATTTTTCCTACCATTAATATCCTCCTCCAGTTCCTTACCACCCCCTGCTTTTCGGATAGCATTGCTAATTGCCTCGGTAAAATCCTTACATCTTTCCTCAATAACCTCAGACACCTCCTTCTGTGCCTCTTCTATCCACCTTTTACTTAACCCTTCAGCTTCCGCCTCTGTAGCGATGGAGAAAAGATCCCAGTTTATTTTATCTTCCCTAAACTTTCTAGTGGAGTTTCTCACTTCTTTAATTCTTTGCAACTCTTCACTTCCTAATATCAGAGTTAGAATCTGATGGTCTGACCCCATGGTTTCATTTTCTTCTATTATTGTTGCGTTATCCACTACATAATGTGACCCAATAAACAAATCTATATTTGAGGGGGGTCTACCCCCCCGTCCCAATTCTCGAGTTCGTAAAAATGTTAACCACAAACAGGTCATTTTCCCTGACGACCTCCTCCAGTAATAACCCCTCCCTACTGTCCACCATACAGTTCCATACCTTGTTCCTAGCATTAAAATCTCCCATGAATATTGTTTCTACCCCCTGTCTCTTATTCTTAAATAATCCAGACCAATCCTCTTTACTCCATCTCCCACCCGGTCTTCTATAAACCAGAATAATATCCCATATGCTTTTGTTAGAGCTTACTGTTATTCCAAGAATTTCCCTGCCAATACCCTTCCACTTCAAATCATTTCTTACGGTATATTTTAGTCCTTTATCAATTAGGAAGGCTAGTCCCCCCCCCCTTGTTTGTCCTCTACCAATCCTTTCTAACTACATCAAAACCCGGAATCACAAATCTGTCTTTTTTCTAAGCCAGGTTTCCGTGACCCCCACAATATCAAATTCTTTTATAGCTTCCTTAATTTCTCCTATTTTCCCCCTAACACTTCTAGCGTTCCAGGTTCCCAAAACAAACTTACCCTTATCTGTTGGCGTAGCCATTTTGCCATTTGAAATTTTCTTCTCCCACTTCTTTATTCTCTTTGCCCCTTCTACCTTCACCCTTAACCTTCCTCCTTAAAAACCTTCGAGCTTTGTAACAGGTTATGTTGTAATGATTCACACGCCTACAAAAAAGTATAAATTTAATAAATGCTTTAGTTATACAATCGATACTCCATTTCAAACCCCCTTTTCTTATTTTAACATAACTTTTAGCATCACTTAGAACTAATCCATACACCATCCAGGACAAACATAAAAAGTTTTTTTGAAAACAAACTATAATACCCATACCTTTCATTCCTCTTTTACTGTTGTTCCACCAGACCTTATTTTTTATGTCTATCATTTCGGTTCTTCCATACCAAACCTTACAAATCCTCTGCTTAACCTTTCCTTTGAACAAATCATTCTGACCAAAAGACTTTTTAATCCTAAAGACTTTCAAACCCAGCATTTGGGCCCTCACAGGCAAGATAATTCCAGATTCTTGGGAAAGCCTGTTAGGTAACCCGCTTTCCTTAATAACAAAACAACAAGTTATATATCTATTGCAAAATATATCATAAACATAGCTGATAGAGAAATTTATCTCTCGGTATCTTTTCATTTCCACGAACTTACTAACTAGTACAAAACTAAAATATTTTTTTTTCCTCCTGAACATAAGGAGTAAACTTATTTGGTAAATATTTTTGGTCTTTACCTTTAGCTTAAACACACTAACCATTCCTACATACATTACACTCAGCATTCTACACCAGAAACACATCAAAACTTTATTGTCCTTCAGATTCAACATCAAAATCTAAAACCTTTTTATCACACACTCTGTTTTCAATTTTTTTCATCAGTTCCTCCAATCTTCCTCTTCTGTAATCTTCTTCCTGGTTGGCTCTTTCCCTAGTCCAGCCAAAGTCCTGGTGGGCCCTGGACGCCATTTCCTCATATTCTCTTTCTTTTGCTTCCTTCTCCTCCTTTTGTTTTTCATACCTTTCCTGTCTCCTTCTCAGTTTCTCCTTCGTTTTCTCTGGAATCTGAACATGCCAATCCGGCCTATGCTTAGTAACGTTCCAGTAGATGTATTCCTCTTCTTCCGTCCTCTGGTTATTAGACTTCTTGTCACCTTAGTACTTCTCTACCTCTTGTTCATACCCCTTATCGGCTATCAGCCTCATGAGGTCAGACAAGAACTCCTCTTCCCTTTTTTTTTTCCAGCTGCTCTATCATCCTTTTTTGCGCTCTCAGTTCAATGTTGCTGATTCTTTTTATTGCCCTTTCCACAGGTAGTCCATTTCCAAAGACATATTCGCCTTCTTCCTGGTTAAGTTCCTCCTCCTCCGTTTGGAGGGTTTCATATATATTCGATATACGTATAGCTGGGCTCTGCATGCCCCTGCTCGCTGATAGTCTCGATTTCTCTTCTTCTTCTAGCCTACCTCTTCCTCTTCCTCTTCCTCGTCCTTGGGAGGGAAAGCTTTTTGATCCGTCCTGCTCTCTTTCCCATCTTCTTACTCCTCTCATATTTCCACCTGCTTTGCTCTTTGCCTCTCTCAATTCTTCCAATTCTCCACTCCAGGGAACTTCCTTTGATTCCCAGAATTCTATTCTCTTCTTTGGTAAAGAAGGGAGGGACGGGAAGTCCCTACTTCCCCCCTCTCTGCCAATCACTTCATCGTCCCATTCTTCGCCAATTTGCTTGGCCACAATACTTTTCGCCGTTATATACGCCACATTCTTATACGCCATCACTTTGCGTATTGCCCTCTCACGTTGATACCTCCAACAGGTCTTTGACAACGAAGTGTGATTTCCTCTACAGTTCATACAAACCGCGGTTTTATCACATCTTCCATGCTCTCGTTCTAGGCACACCAGACACTTCTTTGGAACTTTACAAAACTTTTGTATGTGACCATATTCAAAACAATTGTAACACTGTTTTACCGGCTCTACGTATGGAAAAACTCTAAGCCCCACATGACCCTCACCGATTTTGATTTCAGTTGGTAGACGGTCACCCTTGACCGTAACCAAAATTGCCACTCCGTCAGTCCATTCACTCACACCATTTTTATAGGATTTTTTACTAAGTCTATTAAACTCAAATTCTCCTTGTCCAGGCATAATAAAGTCTATTAACTCTTCAATCGAGTCTTCCCATTCGGTGATCACCCCCTTCCTAAATTTTTTTCTTTCCGGTAGAAACGCCTCGAAAGTAGAGTCCTCTTGCTCCGCCATTTTCAGAATTGCATTTGCCGTCGCCATGTCGCTAAAAGTAAGTTCCGCTTTGTTGAAACCCACCATTTTTAAACCTCGTAAATAACGAGCCATTGTTCCCATAATTTTATATATCTTAATTATATTATTTCTTTTAAATTTACTAGCACTTGCTTTTTTAAGTACCATCGTTATCAGATATTCTCGACTTCTCAATTCTTCCATGTATATTTGATTGTTCTCACCTTGTCTTCTAGACCTTTTTTCCTGTCTATTCACTGCTTCAATTCCTCTTCTTTGTTCTTCCTCGTCCTTATTTTCTTCAGAATCTGCAAGGGCCTTGGCCGTTTCTTCTTTCTTCCCGTCACTGTCCTTCTCCTTTTCTACTATTAGAGAAGACAATAAACTTGTACGTACTTCTTCATTTTTCCTTTCCTTCTTATCTCTTTTATTACCTTCCAACACAACTACTGTTTCTTCTTCCGCTCCTCTCTTCCTAGTCTTCCTATTTTCTTCAGCTACGTCTTTACTGTCCAATGGATTCCTTCGAGAATGCGTCGCAATTTCTTCTTCTTCCTTCCCCTTCTTCCGTTCAGGGGTAACAACACTTAGGCATTCTGCCTCCTCAGGGCAACCAACTTTCTCACTAGCCTTTTCCGTTGGCTTCTCTTTAACCCCAGACTCCTTCCTTTCTTCCACGACATTTACCTCCTCACTGTTGGCACTACCTGACGGTTTCTTATTCCTCTTCAGAAATTCAAAAAATTCCCTAGCCTCAACGTCCTCATCCAGAAACTCCGCTTCAAAATCCTCAGATCCCCCTTTATTTTCCACTTCTTTATCTTTACTTTTTTTAAGCCTTTCACCTTCACTTTTACTTCTCTCTTTTAATCTACCCTCCTTTTTCTTCTTACCCTTCTTTGAGTTTAAACCTGAGGCCCCTCCCTGCGGCAGGAAACTGCCGCAGGGGGATAAAACGTTTTCACTTCTTTCTATTTTATTGGGGTCCACTTACTTAAGCAAACCCCAATCCCCGATTTCGCTGATAAATCTACCCCCCAAAAGATTTTTGTATAACACACCACTCCCAAATCTCTTTTACGGAACAAACTCCCTAAAACTCTCCTCCTTCTTAAACACGTCCGATCCCAACGGTTGCCACCGTGGAACTCCTTTCTCTGGTTCTTGGGCTCTTCGCTTAACACCTTGATCACCTCTTCTGTTCTCGGAAACTGTGGCGTTTCAAATTCTTCCGTTTCTGTAACGGCTTCTACAATATTGCCAACTTCTTCCGCTGCTATGTTCCTATAAGTTTCTAGTTGCTGGGTTACCAGATCCTCCACGGCGCCCTCTATGCTAGTTTTTTCGTTACTACCAATTATTTCCATCTTCGTTTCCTCCAATCGCATACCCTCTGTGGGTTTGTTTAGAAATTCGAATAGCTCTTTAACTCCAACGTCTTCTTCCAAGAATTCGACCTCGAACACATCTGAACATTGTTCCACCTTTTTCGATCTTCTCGCTTTTCTTCTTTCTTCTAGTCCTTCACTTTCACTCTTACTTTTGCATCTAAATTTCTTTAGCGCCTCACAGCTTTTAATTCTTGGATTAATCGGTATAATTACTCCTCCCTGCGACTTCGGAACGTCGCAGGGGGGAACCACACCCTTACTCTCCTCTATTTCTCCCAAATGCTTCCGAGGTTCTTCACACAAAAAACCCCGGAAAAGATGACAGTATTTGATGACACCCCCCCGGCAGAGGCTTTAAAAGGCCACTCCACAGGAAAAAGAAAAACCCCAGCACAAAATGAAAAACTTCTATCTCAGCCAACTGGCTCTTACAGGACACGTCTGATCTCCACGGCAGCTACCGCGAGACTGGGCCCTGTCTGAGTTAGTTAGGTTTATATTTATTTTACAAACAGACTGTACTGCCCATGTGAGAACCAATCAGGTTATACTGTAGCGTCGAAACTCAAACCTTTTGTCTGAGCTCCGTGGTTCATGTAAAAGGAAAGACATTATGGTAAATAAATGCACAAATAATTAAACACAATTTTTGGGGGCATACCCCGAGGTAAAAAAGACCTTGCGGCCAAAAAAACCTCGATAAAATAGTATATTTATTGATAATCTGTTTGTATCAATGTGAGGTGTGTGTCTTATGTGTGTAGTTGGATTTGGCTGATTATTCTTCACGTAATCAGATTGGATCGTGTTTGATCGCGTGTTAAATTGTATGGAGACGCGGAGTCTCCATAGGCTGGACCGATGTGCGGCAGCTAATTATTATTGATGACGATATGTAATCGTCATGGGCTGGACCGATAGACGGCAGCTTTTTATTATTGATGACGATATGTAATCGTCATGGGCTGGACCGATAGACGGCAGCTTGTTTTTGTTATTGTGTAATCAGGGTGGTTACATGGAGCAACCGACCCTACCCAGTCGTCGTCACGACCGCGTATAGTTTGCATTGCGCCAATGTGTAATGTATAATCAGGGTGGTTACGTGGGTGGTTACCACCTACCGGGTCGTCGTCACGACCGCTATTGGTTTGTGTATGTGTTTGGGCTGTGAAATGCCGCTTTTATGATTACGTACCTTTGTAATCTGATAGAACTACGTCTTTGAACGGTAAAACTCTCCAGTTCAATGAACACTGTATAAATATGAAGAATTACACTGTGTACTGTATCCCTTTGCGAATCAGGAAGAACTGTGTAGGGCCCTCGAGCGGTACGCTCGACCGCCCTAGACCCAGCTACCCCTTCCCCACAGCGTGGGCGACGCATAGCGACGTCAATTTGTTCTTTGACGCGCACCCGTCTCAGGGCATTGCAACGGCCAAACTAGCCGCGTGAAATTTAAAGAAGATTTGGGTCTGTTTCGACCCAACATATACATATAAGGCAATATGGCGTCACAGTAACGTAGCAAATCCGCTAAAAATGTAAAAGTTTACACGCTTATAACTTTTTAACCACTGAATTCCTAAAGTTGAGACTTGCATTTTCAGATTCTACGCAAAAAACCTATCAATCAAAAAAATAAAGGTCCAAAATTTTGGGTCCGGTAAAGTAAAGTTTACCCTGTGATTACATATATCTAACGATAAGGTCAAATGGTTATGTGTATTAACGTTTGTCAGGTATAGGTTATAGTGAAAAACATGTGGAAATTGAATGCAGTTACTTTCTTACAAGATATATCTGGAAGTATGTTTAAGGTAAAAGAAATATTAAACCTTACTTTCTTCAATACATTCTTTATTCCAAATTAATGTTGAGTACAATGTATCAATAATAATAATATGATTTCTTCTTCTTTATTTTCAGCATTTATTCAGACATTCATGAGGAAATTACAAGCATAAAATTATGGAGCAGAAAAGTTGAATAGATACATTACAGATATTTTCCAGCATGGAATGAAATACTAGGACATATAACAAAAACATACTATGCAAACATACCTTACTTTCTTGCATGATATATCTGGAAATATGTTTAAGGTAAAGAAATATTAAAGCTTATTTTCTTCAATACATTCGTTATTCCAAATTAATGTTGTCCTCAAATACCGGCCTCCTTAACAGGAAAATCGTCTTCAACCAGTTGAAAATGAACAGGAATACCATGTACAGTAATGACAACATCACCCCAAGTCTGGACCGTTCCTGAGCCAATACCGGTAAGATAGTAAATTTTATCTACATTGACTGGTAAGTCAGTTTTAATTCCTTCCAATTAAATAGATTTAATTGTGAACCAGCATCCACAAGAAATCTAGCTGATTCATCCCGAAAATGCTCATGTACTAGCGAAACAACTGCTGACTGTGCTTTATAGATTAAATTATTTTCGCGGCAGATGCGGTGGATCCGGCGCGGGATATCAGAGGTTCCCTCCGTGTCGCGCCCGCTTCCGGAGGCCTTTTCGAGTTTAAAGAATTTCTTCTACTTTCAGGGATCGAAGAAACTGATGATTGCGGATTTTTTGCACAGGTGCGGTAAGTATTTCTCCTATAACATGATACATCGGTTATGACCTGCCTTACGCATTTCTAGCACCTAAGCGTGTCGCCGACTTGAATTTATGAAACGATGGTCCCGTCGCACCCGACAATCGACAGAAATATGTCCGACCTTTCCACAGGTAAAACATTTGCGATCACGCGTTTCCGCGATCATAACTTTAGAATTTACATCAGAAACGTTGGTGTTCTGCGAAGTCCGCGATGAATTTACCTGAGTCTCAATTTTCGATGCTAATTTAATTGCTACTCTTAAATCTTTAACGTCGTCTTTAGAGAGAATACTCGCGGTAACGTCGTTTCCCAATCCCCCTAAAAATGCTGTCACCGTGCTCGTCATGAGCAATTTTTTAACTCCCCCAAATTCCTCCGAATTTAAATCCTCCTTTGCCGCCTGTACCCCGCGATCTAAAATATCATTTAGCCGAAATCCGTATTCCTCGGTTGTTTCGTTTTCACGACGGCATACGGTCTTCAACTCATTTTGGGTATCGTTTAAATTAAAATTCTGAGCAAATGTGGATTTAATTAAAGCTATTAATTCCTTCACGGTTTTTGGATCGTCATCATCCACTATGTCCCTGTAAACCCGGTGTTGCATTCGGTTCCGAATGATAGCGATTAAAAGGGTTTTATCCTCAGGTTTAGCTACGGTGTCGGCAAGCCTACATTGGGCAATAAAATGATTTGGGCAATGAATGGGCAATGAATGAAACTCTTTATTACGTCATACTAGGTACGAGTAAAGGTTTTTGAGAGCTCAAGCGGTGTCGTGACCACGTCCTTAATCGCATTGTTGGAGAAGGGTTGCAATGAGTCTAGACTCGAGTTATTTGCCGGATGCCCATTCGCATCTGAAGAGGAATCTAACACGTTAGAAGGTAGTGTCCCGGGCGGAATCATTAGCGTATTATTAGCCGTACTACTAGAAGGAATTGATACGCCGCCTGTCGCACCCCAGCTCTGTATCATAGACTGGACGGGTACAAGAGATGACTCCTGCAATCGATACTCAAACCTACCAAAAGAGGAAGAAGACTCTATACTAGGAGATTCCGCTGAAACATCCTCCACAAAAACGACACTATCACCACGCAGACTATTTTGCGACTCCTTTTGGCCCTTACTAATTTCTTTAAAAACGGCGGCATCTTATCGAATTAGAAATAACGATTATAAACTAATATTCTACCATCTAATTGCTTATATTCTAGACTTACAGTTTTGTTGCAACGATCAATTAATATTCTGCAAGAAGTCACTTAAAGTTTTGTTTAACTAATCCTTCTTTTCGCAGGTGTACAGCTCCATCCGTCAGCGGACCATTGAGCAGGTTGGCCTCGGTTTATGGGAAGGTCCTTAAGTACTCTGGCTCGATGGTTGCCAGCTCAGCAACAGGTACTCCAATAAAATCCGTCCGCAGTCAGCTGCTTCAGGCTAGCCTCAACTCCGTGGGAAGTCCGCTCAGGTCTCTGGATTTTATTTCGTCCTCTCCTATATTCCAGGAATTATTCAATGATGACGTGGACGAGGTGTGTATGATTTCGGTGGATGGCTTGCACGGCAGCCGAAATCACCTGTCTCCGGCATTTACCCTTTGCTCTTGGGGAAACCGCGCCAAAACCCAAGAGGGAGAAGTTGCACGAGTTTAACTTTGTCCACTTGTATTGTAACAGTTTAATAAAAATAGTTTGTAAAATGTTCAATTAACTGTTTAATACACACCCGCAAGCTGATAAAGTAATTTAAGTGTACATAAGTCTGTCACAATCACTTTATTTAACTTTACAGTTACTTCACTGTTTTAAATTGCCTTTTCCGAGGTTATCAGCTTTTGAACTATCCCTTTTTAAATTATCACCTTTTGAAATGATCCCTTTTTAAATGTTTATCCCACCTTTTTGAACTATCCCACCGCTGTCACCAATTATGTTGCGTGTCCGTTTAGCGGAATAGGGATTTTTAGGGATCTTTAAGGCACAGGTAGGGTTATCCGTGTAGCGCTGAGGCACTCCGCTCGCAAGGCGCGGAAAGAGATTTAAACAGCTGTAGTTCACTGTCTATAATTCAACTATTTATTTAGCAATTTGAAAAATACTAAAGTTCCAAATGCGCTTTTACAAAATGAGAGTGATCCGTCGTAATTGAATGACAAAATCGATCTGATCTTTTTGCGCTTGGCGGAGGAGATCTTCGCGTGATGCCGGTCGATATCCCTTCTTTGGGATCCAGAGAAAACAGGAAACGACAAGACCCTGTACTAGCAAAAAGCAACTCTTGAGGAAATTTACGACCTCTTAGAGTGCATGAAAAGACAGGATATCGAAAAGACTTCGTAACCTTTTAAGGGGGTAGACACGGCACGTGACCTCTCCGATCGGGACGTCGATATTACAGCAGTTTTTTCGTTGGGCCCGGCGGAGCCACTTGCGTGTTTGTTACGAACTTGAAAGATTTCATTCTCAGCTAGCGTGCGCGCAACACGATTTAGGAAGGCAACAGCGCCTCAAGTATTTTTACAAACACATTCAAACGCTCATCTCGCCAGAGGCATCGCGACGATACGCCTGAAGAACGAAAGCGAAACATTGGCGCGTGTTTAGAGTGAGATGTACGGTGATCATACTATCCTTCTTTCAACTCAAATGATATAATTGTCCCGCTCCGATAAATTCTGACTGACCAAACGCGTGGATTTTACATAGCACACCGTAGCACTCCTCGCTGCTGAAAAATATATGCCTGCTCTGAAGAACCGAAGGAACGGGCAATCTGAGAATTATTTTTTAGAAGAAGTTATTAACTTTTTAAATAAATGTTTTTGTTCCGACTATCGGAGTTACAATAAATAATTTTTAACAAAAAAAAATCCGACTTCGAAATGCACTAAAAAGTATAAAATAATTTCTATTTCATTTACATCTGTATTCCACAGCTATTCATATGTCACGTGGAAAGTTCACAGGTTTTTAAATGAACAGCACTTTTAAAGGTTTGGCACTTTATTTTTATAATATGATTTCGACTGACTCCGCTTAAGTCCGGTAAGGTCTTTTATAATGTCGCTAGTGGTGGAGAAGGGGCCGATGATTGTCAAGGTGGGATGTCCGTTGAGAACGCGTCTTATCGAATACTTAAGTAGGTGGTCGTAATATGATGTTTAGGTGTCCGGTCGTGAGGACTTCGATTGTTCGAATATCGATCGCTTAGGCGGGTGGCCGTAACATGTTTGTCCGAACGTGGGAAGAATTCGATTAATGTACGTTTTAGGCGGCTGGTCGTAACACTTCCCCCTCTTTAGACTTGTTTTGGTCTCACAAAACGTACAATTTTCCGGGCTGGTTGAATATGAACGATGTTTTCTTCTAGTGCAGGTAGCAAATCTTTGGTTGATGACCTGGTACCTTCGTCATAGATTGACGCTGATGTTGTTGGTGGGAGTGTAGTATTTTGTTGTTCTTGATTTGCAGTCGCAGTGGGACAACAGATATTAAAAATAAATGTGGATGGTATACATCGAGAAAGTAGTTTACATTTGTATAATGTATAAATTGTGATTACGGCTATAGATATGTATCCCATAATTTGTAATACAGAGTATGCTATTTCTTTTAGGTTTTTGATTCGGTGTTCGATTTGAATTTGATCTATTTGGTTGTTGATCTGTCCTAAAGTTGTTCGGTATTGGTTGAAATTTGGAGTAACCTTTGGAGTAAAATCAATGTTTTTTTCTAATAGTTTTAGATCACTTTGTGAAATGTTGAAAGAGAACTCTTTGAATTAGTTTCATAAGTAACTTCTTGGGTGGTGCCTCCAATTTTCATTACATTGTTTTCATAGGTTATTATACAAGGTTCATCGCTTTTAATTAAACTAGGGGTTTGTATAGTTCGTGTTTCATGTCTATCGCAGAGAATGTCTAGTGTTAATGGTTTATTTGGTATTAATATATAAACATTTGGTTGTTCAAGAGGTATAAATGTAGCGTCTATAATTTTGACAATCTTGTGTTCCTAATTTACTATGCGTGGGTTGATTAAGTTTACAAAGATGAACTAAAGGCGTCCTTTTACAGAATTTTTGAATATATCTATAGTCAGTAGGAATATATTGTTCTTGCGTAGTAAATATAATTTCATGTTCGATTACTGGAGCCACAAAAATTTTGTCTCTCTTTGAGGGAATTGGATAAATTTTAGTGACTTTCCACTCTGTATCATCCAAAATAGGAGTTATTATTGTATATACAATTTTTCCATTGTTGATCCAAAGTTTTAAATTACTAATATCAAGTAGGGTTTGAAAATTTTCGAGAGTTGGTTGAATATGATTATAAAGAAAGTGGGTTTTAATGATTTTATCAAATGTTTCCAAAAATTGTTGTGGCTTTACAACCTGTGGATTGATTATTCCTTGTTTACCTAGTATAATCGTGTTGATTAGTTCATCGAGATTTACATATAGTTCGGAAAGAACAAATTCTGTGTGTATAATTAAAGAGCTGATTATTTCTTCGTTTTGTACATTGTCTTGGAGTTCGCTAAGTTTTACTTGAATTTGATGGATAGATTGAATATGAGAATCGTCTAATACTTGTTTAATAAGGGCTGATTGATTAGAAACGATGATTTTTAATTTGTTATTCGAGGTCAAATAGTTTGTCCATGTTTTCGTTAATTATCGTAAGTCGTTTCATCTAGAGTACCGAAAAGAGATTTGGATACTGAACCAACTATATTTAATAACCACGTTTATGAATAATTCTTAATGTTAATTTCAATTGAGCAATCATTTTTTTTATTGTTACGAGTTCCTTTACTAAGTTTTGAATTTCTGTTTTGTACGCGCATTTATTACAATGTTTTGATAGACCTTCTAATGATTCTGCAATAACTTCGGGTTGTTTTAGTAGGTAGTGTGGATTAATAATAATAGATATAGATACTTGATTAGTATATAAGTAACAATTATCGATATGTTCTAAAAATACTGTCGAATTATTTAAAGGTTCAATATGTAATTTACAGTGGATTGTTCCGATGAAGTAGAACAAGAGGGTAAGGGTTGTCGGCCTGAAATAAAAAGTTTTAATCGATTACCATGTACCTTTAATTGTCGATTCTCCGACGGAAAATAAATAGTATACGTTGGAGGAGAGGCCTGTATTATTTCTGCAGGTCCTAACCATTCATGATCGAGTTTATTTCGTTTATGATCGTTATGTAGAAGAACTCGATCATCTATTTTGAATATAGTCTGTAATTTTATAATTTTTCTGTCTTGATCCCGTTTATAGCGAGCTTTGTTTTTATTGAGTGTTTTTATTGCCTCAGAAATGTACGTGTCGTGTCGTCTCTTCCAAAGTTTAAATAACTGTTCTTTTGTCATCGAAGGAGTTGCGGAAATTGTTGAGGGTAGATTAGCTTTGTGTCCGAATGTTAGTTCAAAGGGTGTATAACCTGTCGATTCGTGAACTGAGGTATTATAACCCATACAAATAAGTTTAAGATTTTCGTCCCAATCGTTTTGTCTTTCAGCTGTACATGTACGAATTAAGTCTTTTATCGTTGCGTGTGTTCTTTCAAGGAAACCGTTAGATTGTGGATGGAAGGAGGTCGTTTTAACATGTTGGATTTTAAATGCCTGTTCAAACGTTTCCATAAGCTTACAAACAAAATTCGTTCCTTGATCAGTTAAAATTTGTCTAGGTGCAGAAAATATGTATACATAATGATCCAATAACTCTGGGATAATTGTAGTGGCTTGCTGATTTTTGAGGGGAACGAGGACAAGGTATTTTGTTAATTGATCTTGGATTGATAGGATAAATTGATTTCCTCTTTTTGTTTTTGTTAATGGGCCGAAAATATCCATGGCGATTTTAGTATTAGGTTCTATAGGTGTATCGGTTATGATAGCTTCTTCCCTTTGCCTAATTCTAACTAGTTTTTCATGTTGACAGGTTTCGCAATTTTTTATAAATTCTGTAACGTCTGCTTCTAAGTTAGGCCAGTGAAATTGTTCTTGAATTCGTTTTACAGTACGATTAATACCTAAGTGTCCTACTATTTCATTGTGATTTTCCTTCAGGATTGTTTCTTTTTCTTCCAGGGTGTAATCCCGCGGAGGTTCTGAACCGAATATAATTTTTACGTTTCTAAATTTTGTACTAAGAAATCGTATCATCATTTGAATGTAAACCTTTTCTAGTCGTGTTATTTTCTCGTCTCCTATTCCTATTGGGAAAGTAGTTTTGTGTCTATTGTCGTTAATTAGTTCTGCTAATTTATTTATCCATGTTTGTTCGTCGTAGTCACCTAGTAATTCCTTTGTTAGTTGGTAGAAGTGTGGTCGATTAATTTTTTGTGTTAGTGGTGCAGGTGTTATGTCTATTTTCCAATTTTCATATTCATTAAAATAGTCAGGATTTGGGGAAAATTCAGTTGGGACTTCTTCCGTTTCTTCTGGAGATGATATAGGAAGGTTGGATTCTTGTGAGGTGATAGGGTACAGCCGTGAAAGAGCATCTGCGGCGGTATTTTCTTTACCTTTTTTGTATTCTATGTCATAATCATACTCTTCGAGTCTCAATCGCCATCTCATGAGTCTAGAAGAGGGATCTTTTACATCCTTTAACCATTTTAGCGCTTGGTGATCAGTCTGAATTATGAATTTTCTTCCTAATAGGTATTGTCTAAGTCTTTTGGTGGCCCAAACTATTGCAAGTAGCTCTTTCTCGCTTGTACTGTAATTCTTTTCAGGAGAATTTAGTGTTCTGGAGATGTAACAACAAGGATGACCATCTTGGGAGAGAATTGTTCCTAATCCTTCATTTGACGCGTCTGTCGTTAGAGTGAATGTTTTATTAAAATCGGGGTATTGTAGTACTGGGGCTTCGCAAAGCCTTTGTTTTAGTGTGTCAAAAGCGAGTTGTTGTTTGTCTGTCCAATGGAATGGGACGTCTTTTTTTACTAAGTCTGTTAGTGGTTTTGCAATTTTTGAAAAGTTACGGATAAATTTTCTATAGTATCCGGCTAGTCCAAGAAAAGATTTTATATTTGTAGAATCTCTAGGTTGTTTGAAGTCTTTTATTGCTTCTAGTTTTTTTGGATTTGGTTTAACTCCTTCCGCAGTTACTACATGACCTAAATATTCTAGTTCCGGTTTGAGGAATTCACATTTGTCGGGTTGGATTTTAAGTTTAAGATCTCTAAGCCTTTGGAATACGATTGCTAAATTCTGATTATGTTCTTGTATCGTCGACCCGAAGATGATAATATCGTCTAAGTAAACAAAACAATGTTTTCCTATTAAACCGCGAAGCGCCGTGTCCATCATTCTTTGGAACGTTGCTGGAGCATTTTTGAGACCGAATGGCATTCTATTGTAATGGAAATGTCCTTGTGGTGTAAAAAAAGCTGTATACTTTTTAGAATTGTTGTTCATAGGGATCTGATGGAATCCTGAAGAAAGATCTAACGCGCTAAAAAATTTTGCTTTGCCTAGGTGGTCCAGAATTTCATCTATATTAGGTAATGGGTACGCGTCTTGGTCTGGCAATTCATTGAGTTTACGGAAGTCGATTACTATCCTCCATTTACATTTACCTGAAGCATCCAATTTCTTCGGAACTACCCAAACCGGCGCGTTATAAGGAGAGTCTGATGGTTCAATGATTTTTTTAACTAGCATATCATTAATTTGTCGTTCGATTTCTTGCTTATGGCATTCAGGTGGTCTATAACTTTTTATATTAATAGGTTTTTCGGATTTTAACGTAATAGCGTGTTCCGTAAGGGATGTACAAGGAAGTAAGTCAGTTTCTAAATTAAAAACGTCAAGATAGTTAATAAGGATTTTCTCTAAAGGGTCTCGTAAACTTGGATCAATATGTTTAGTTCTAATAATTTTTGCAAATTTGTTAATTTGATCGATTTTATCATCTGGTTCTATTTCGTTTGTAATCTGATGGTCTTGCTTACCAGTGTTGATGTAGCATATTTGAACAGGTTTTCCGTCTAGATATTGTGTTCGTTTTGTTGTTTTTCCCGGAGACAGTGTGTGAGGAGTAGTTTTCTGAAACGGTATAATTTTGTCGTTAATTTTTAATGATTCGTTATTGATTTCGTATTTATATTTTTCTAAGAATGGTAGGCCCATTATGCCGTCTTCTATTAAAGGAAATGAATCAGGGACTATGTGAAAGGTATGAGGTATTTGTTGTATCTGAATTATAGTCGTCTCGTGAGTAGTATGTTTGTCATTACCCATAAAGAATGTTTTGCTTTCTGTCGGCTCTATTCTTTCAGCTACTGATCGCTTGAGGATGTTGATTCCTGCTCCTGTGTCCACGAGTAGTCTTCCGATTCTCGACATTCCTGGAACTCTGCAGCAAATTTGTAGTAATTTTCCGGTGGTGCAGTTGATTCGGATGTTGTTTCTGTCACTTTGTTCTCTTGAGAATTGAGGTTGTTCACTCTTGGTGGTGGAATTTTTCCCTGGTTGGCCACTTGAAAATTTCGCGCGTAGCACTTGTCACTGGTGTGTCCTAATCTTCCGCACTTTGTACACTTCAAAGGTATCGAATGGTTTGGTCGATCACTCGGTGTATTTGGGCGTTGCCCTTGTTGTTTAGGTGGAGGAATTCTGGATGGCACTTGTCGACGCTCCATGGCACGATTCGCGTCGCGAGTCCACAGTTCCATGTCGGCTGCCATTGTTTGTGCCTCTATTAATAATTTCGGTTTACTTGGTATTACGAGCATGCCTATGTCCCTGCGGAGATTGAGCACATATGTTCGAGTAGCTTCTGTTTCTTCTTCTTCTATAGCTATCCTTCTTGAAATTGGATTTTGGTGTTTATTTTGAACGGCGTAAATTAATTCATTGAGTTGTTGTCTAAATCGTAGGTTATAAGACTGTACTGTTTCCGTTGCTCCTTGCCGTATTTGTTGTAACTTATTACGGCAACTACTAACAGTATTAGGTATTGAAACGTTCTGACGGAGTACTTCATAAAGTTCTTCATACGTTTCAATTGACGTGTATCGAATACTTCTTTTTGCGTTTTCCGTAATTTTTTCGATCAGAATTAATTTTAGTAATAATGTTTTCTCAGAACAATTACTCCTGGCATACCTGACTGATTTGATAAAATCTTCAACTCCTACATCATCTCGTCCTCGTAAGGTCTCGATGGTTCGAATGGCGTAAACTGCTTTCATCAGTTCGTTTGGCCTGATTGTTGAATTTTGGGGTGGTTGACGGGCCGTATGCATTTCATCTTCTTGTTGATTATCTTGATCTCCGCCGCTACGTCTGGTGATAGTAGACGCATCTTCAGTGAGGGTGACCAGTTTCAGCTGCTCTGCAATATTTTGGATTTCTTTTGCACGGTTTTGGTTTTCTTCTCCTAGAGTTGTCAATTGTTGATTGATTCCTTCTTCCATCCGTTGCATCCTGTCCAAGAGTTGCCGTAGCATGTTCTCTTGTGCAGCAGGTCCGGAGGCAGTCATTATTGAAGATATTGAGGACTCAGAGGATAAGGAGGATGAGTCTTGAGAGG
This sequence comes from Osmia bicornis bicornis, assembly GCF_907164935.1. Classification (NCBI taxonomy): domain Eukaryota; kingdom Metazoa; phylum Arthropoda; class Insecta; order Hymenoptera; family Megachilidae; genus Osmia; species Osmia bicornis. The sequence goes on along the minus strand of NC_060223.1, from coordinate 2,318,633 downwards.
AAATGCTGGGTGGTTTTAATCGGTAATGTTCAAACGCCAGCTTTTACCTTAGGTTCGTTGGATCCTTACGTATCACGACAGAGTGGCACTCGTAGTCCCTTCGTCCGGAGTTCCGTAGAAAGCCCCCTTTGGAAGTTTCTCTTCGTGATGTTGAATGGATCCTGGCAGGATCGCCAAAATGTCACGTGGAAAGTTCACAGGTTTTTAAATGAACAGCACTTTTAAAGGTTTGGCACTTTATTTTTATAATATGATTTCGACTGACTCCGCTTATGTCCGGTAAGGTCTTTTATAATGTCGCTAGTGGTGGAGAAGGGGCCGATGATTGACAAGGTGGGATGTCCGTGAGAACGCGTCTTATCGAATACTTAAGTAGGTGGTCGTAATATGATGTTTAGGTGTCCGGTCGTGAGGACTTCGATTGTTCGAATATCGATCGCTTAGGCGGGTGGCCGTAACATGTTTGTCCGAACGTGGGAAGAATTCGATTAATGTACGTTTTAGGCGGCTGGTCGTAACACATACAATCTACTTAATCGTTAAATAGGATACTAAATATATTTCAAAGTTTTCGGAGGCGGCGCAAAATTAAAAACTTTTCCTCTACTAGGAAGATCCTAGTTCAGGTGTCGGCAACTAGTGACAAATGACCCAATTGATAATTTCAAGTAAACAATATTCAACGGAAATCAACAAACCCATTGCGAATTAACTATACTGCAGTTCACGAGTGACCGCACTTAACTCGCGCAGCTAGTGACCTACTGAGGTCTAAGGAGATTTTTAATAGTGCGTGTGATTCCCCTTTACAGCTTGCTTCTTACTCTGCGTTCACATCAGTTTTATTGCGACAAATAATAGGAATTTCATTGTATCGTGAAACTTTAAAATATCATCACCGGTTATCAGTTATCGTACGTCATATATTTCTGCCCACCATTTATATGATCACAAAGTATAATAAGAAGCAAGCTGGAGAGGGGAATAACACACGTTATTAAAAATCTCTCTAGACCTGGTGAGCGGCGCGAGTTAAGTATGGTCTCTCGTGAACTGCAGTATAGTGCATGTACATCAGGAGTGCTGCCAATTTCTGATACAATGGTTGCAATTACAAATGTTTTCAGCCGGACCTATAATATTTCTCTTACGACTTATTAATTACCAAGTTTGCCATACCACAATCAAATCGTTATTGGCAGCACCGTTTGTTCGGGTATTTTTAATTTTGCTCCGCCTCCGAAAACTTTGAAATATATTTAGTATCCTATTTAACGATTAAGTAGATTGTATGAATAGCTGTGGAATACAGATGTAAATGAAATAGAAATTATTTTATACTTTTTAGTGCATTTCGAAGTCGGATTTTTTTTTGTTAAAAATTATTTTATTTCACACTTTTTAGTGGAACGAGCAGTATTCGAAGTTTACTTGCAGGGACAAGTTTGAAAAATCGCGATCGGTATATTCCTTGGAGGATAACCCTAAAGAATAGGCTTTTTATTATAATAACAATAGTTATTAACAATAAGAAGTTACATAAATTTTGGGAAATCGGATCATCGCTGAATGATCTACGAAATGTGAAAATTTTCATCGCAATCGGTGCATTCCTTGAACCAGAACGTATTTTGCAATAATGAAAACCGTTCGAAATAAAAAAATGCGAAATGTTTTTATAATGGGACCAATCAGAAGACATATCCTACAAGACGCAAAAGATTTCATTCCGCTTGGTCCATCCGTCTCGGAGTAATCAGCGAACGCACATTTAGAAAAAAAAGTCGTTAGGAATAAAAAAATGCAAAATATTTTTTTTACGGGACCAATGGGGAATTGTACTGTACAAGATGCAAAAAGTTTCATTCCGATTGGTCCATCCGTCTCAGAATAATCGGTGAACATACACCGCACGTACATGAAATAGTACGTTTTTTGCAATAAAAACCGTTCGGAATGAAAAAATATAGAATGTTTTTTTAACGGGACCAATCGGGGGACATACTTTAGAAGATGCAAAAGGTTTCGTTCCAATCGGTCACTCCGTCTCGGAATAATCGGCGAACAAAGGCAGAAAAAATAACAATAGTTTTTCACGAATATCTCGAAAACTAAAGGTTTCCGTTAATTATGCATAATGAAAAAGTTGTTCAGAATCATGCCCCCGACAATATATTAAAGGATCATTGAAGTCATTCTATGTTGAGATTAGAAACTTCCCGTTTTTTTGCAATAAAAACCGTTCGGAATAAAAAAATTCGAAATGTTTTTATAACAGGACCAATTGGAAGACATACTCTACTAGATGCAAAAGGTTTCGTTCCGATTGGTCCATCCGTCTCGGCGTAATCGGTGAACAAAGCCAGAAAAAAAAATATATATATATACTGATCGAATTGTACCGCCTGTAAAAAAACCCCAGTCAAAAGTGGGGAAAAGTCCCAGCAAACAAATTATACTAAATGAATATATACATAAAAAGATACAAACAAATAACATAGTCTAAAACATGAAATAAAATTAGAAATTAAATACTAGCATGCACTTGCATAATCATTCAAACTGTAATATAAATTCGCACAATCGAGAGCTCTCTTACCAATCGTATCGGTCCTTACCAAAAAAATCACAAACCCTGATCACAGGAAGCGTCCCGGCAAAGAGGACAAAGTGGCCGTAAAAACGCACCACTACAGTAAAACCTGGATAAATGCAACCAAGATTGGGACCCAGTGGTTGCATTTATCCAAGCGAGGTGTCGAATCTCGGGTTACACGCGACGACCAGCCAAGCGTGAACGTAGAAAGGGACAGACAGTGGCGGAAAGAGAGAGGTACAATGATCAAAGAAAGAGCCGAAACTTATCGGTGTGACTAATACTAATTGAAGTATAAAACTTTTTTATTTTTGACTTTTTTTATTGAAACTCTTACTAACGCATTGGTGAAATTTTTCTGATTAAGATGATACTAAACACGATATAGTTTGAATGAGGCGAGGTTTGTTATCGGGCGCTGTGAAAAATCGAGGCGGACGGCAGTCAAATCTTAGCGAAAAGGGACAATCTCAACATTCAGAATGAGAGAAGGACAGCATGACTGCAGTGCGTCTCACTCAGCGTTCGGGCGTTGTTGCCTTCTTCGCTTGCCTTCGCAGCACAGTTCGAGTGACGTAATCAAGCTAACGCTTGATTCTGACTACGATTCCAAATCGGCAGCCTGTAGCGGATTCGTTAGCTTTGTGGTTCTCGTAAGAAAACTAGTCTTTGTATATATTGTAACGTATATATTTTATTTCGTATTGTGACTGGCTGAACACACGTTTTTTGGTCTAGCCGTTAGGACGTTTTTCTTATATTTCTTCGAATACATACATCTGAGATAAGCAACCGCGTGTATATCGTGCTGAGCTGCTGCCAACCTGACAACTCTATATAGGTGGGAGAGTGCCGCCACAAGCCTTTCTGCTTAGACGCCATCTTATAACTACTAGCTGAACTAAATTTGTCACGTGACTTGCTCTGTAGTATCCAGATAATGTCGGAACTCGTCTTTGGGAATGCTTTTACGGGAATCGGTTATTCGTCCTTATATGAGAAGATCTTGAGCTGAATAAGGGCTCATTCGAAAGAGGAAGGGTCAATGAAGGGGGCTCAACAAATCGTTTTAGTCACAAATAGTTACCTAAAATATACTTGGATTCAGTGGGCGTATTTTCTCGATTTTTCCTCTACTTTGGACACTCATATTATTAGATATCAACACAATCTCGTTAAACCATCGGTTGAGCCCCTGCACTGGACCTTCCTCTTTCGAATGGGCCCTCTCCCAGCCCTAAGTTTTCTCATATAAGGACAAATAACCGATTTCCGTAAACCCATTAATAGGCCCATTTTTGCCGGTAATGTCACCTCGCTGCATTACTCGTGTCTACCCCCTTAAACGATCACTTTCAAGAGCATAGGAAGTAAAAACAAAATATATGCGCAAAAATATATATAATATATAAAAAACGAGGAGGGGAAGATAGAGATGGAGAGGAAAATGAGGGAATTAGTAATAAGAGTAGACAAAAAGGAGAGGGTAGAGAGAAGAAGAAATATTATAGTAAAAGGAGTGAAGGTGGATGGAAAGGAGGATAAAAAAGTCATAGAAGAGATATGGGAGAAAATAGGGGTGAAAGAAAGAATAGAAGAAGTAAAAAGGGTGGGCAGGTGAATAGAGAAGGAAGAATAGAGGGGAAGAGGAAAGTAATGATGGCAAAGAGGGAATTAAAAGGGAGACACGAAAGAATAGAAGATGATCTGACTACGGAGGAGAGAAGGGCGAGATGGAAGATAGAGCGGGAAGCTGAAAGGGAGAGGAGGGAGGGAAAGAGAGTACAAATAGGATATATGAGGATGTGGGTAAACAATAGAGTGAGAAGATGGGATGAAATAGAAGAGAAATGGATAGAGGATCAGGGAAACGAGTAAAGAGGGGTACAAAACAGAGAGGAGAAGAAGAGGAGTGTTTGAAAAGAAGGGTAGAAGGAAGGATAGGAGAGGATAGGGGCTTGTACAAGGTGGCTTTTTGGAATGTGGCTGGTTTGAAGAATAAAGACAGGGGGTTTTGGGAGGGAATCAGAGAATGGGATGTAGTGATTATATGTGAAACGTGGATGGGCAGAAGGGAATGGGAGATAGTGAAAGGAAGGGCGACGAAAGGGTATGTTTGGGAAGTACAATATGCAGAAAGGAAAGGAAAAAAGGGAAGAGCGATGGGAGGGATGATCATTGGAGTGAAGGAAGGAATTAGAATGGAGAAGGATGAAAAGGAGGGGGAGGAAGAGGGAATAGTAGCACGAAAAGTATGGCTAGGGAAGGATGTATGGAAAATAATAGGAGTGTATGTGAATAAAGATCTGGAGAGGAAGATAGGAAGACTGAGGGTATGGATGGAGGAAAAGGAGAGGGGGGTAAGGGTCATAGTAGGTGGAGATTTTAATGCTAGGACGGGTAGACAAGGAGGTAGAATACAAGAAGAGGGAGAAAGAGAAGAAGAGTTTAGAAGATCGAAGGATAAGAAAGAGAATGGAGAGGGAAAGAGATTGTGTGATTTTTTGGGAGAGTTGGGGTGGCAGATAATGAATGGGGACATAAAAGGCGATGAAGAAGGAGAATTTACGTACACAGGAAACGGGGAATCGGTGATAGATTATATAATAGGTAATGGGAAGACGAGGGAAAAAGTGGATAGGTTGGTAGTAGAGGGGAAAGTGGATTCGGATCACCAACCAGTGGTGGTATGGATAGAAGGAGGAAAAGGGGAAGAAAGAAAGAATAAGGGGAAGGGAAGAGGGGGCAGACGGAGAAAAGGGTGGTAGACGGAAGAAAGAAGGGAGGAATTTACGGAGAAGTATGGGGATGGGGAACGTGAGGGAAAGGAAATAGTTGAAGAATGGGGAGATATAAAAAGAAAAATAATAGGGGTATTAGAAAGGATGGAGAAGAAGAAGGAGAAAAAGGAAGGGAAAGGGTGGTGGGATGAGGAGTGTAGGGAGATGAAGAAAGAGGTTGAAGAGGAATTGAAAAGATGGAAAAGAGAAGTGGGAAGTGGGAAACATTTAGGAGGGCGAGAAATAAACTAGGCGCGTTGTGCAAAGAGAAGAAGAGAAGGGAAAAAGAGAGATGGGAGAAAGAGATAGAAGGGGTAAGAACAGAGGGAGAGGTATGGAAGATTGTCAATACAGGAAGAAAGCGTAGGAAGAGAGTGAATGAGGAGATTGAGATAGAGGTGTGGGACAACTACTTTAGAGGTGTATTAGGGGGAGTTAATTGGAGGGTTAGAGGTGAGGAGGGAACAGGGGGAGATGAGGATGAAAAGGAGGAATTGAGTAGAGAGGAAGTATGGGCAATAATAAAAAGGTTGAAAGAGTGGAAAGCAACAGGAGGGGACGGGATTCCGAATGAAGTATGGAAGTATGGAGGGGAAATAGTAAGAGAGAGAATATGGGAAATTTGTAATAGGGTATGGAGAGGACAGGGCTGGCCAGAAGACTGGTCGTAGGGGGTGATAGTGCCCATAGTTAAGAAAGGAGAAGGAGAAAAGGTAGAGGATTATAGAGGGGTGACGTTGACGCAGACGGCATATAAAATATATGCAGCAGTTTTAGCGGAAAAGCTAAGAAAAGAGATAGAGGAGAAAGGGGCACTTCTCCCAAACCAGACAGGATTTAGGAAGGGGGTGGGGACTATGGATAACATCTACGTACTCAATTATCTGATAAATAGGCAGATAGCTAAAAAGGGAGGGAAGATGCTGGTGCTATTTGTGGATATGAAGGCAGCGTTTGATTCAGTAGATAGAGAGGTGTTAGCAAGGTCAATGAGGAAGGCAGGGGTAAGAGAAGGGCTAGTGAAGAGATGTGTGGAGGTTTCGAGGGAAACGAAGAGTAAAGTGAGGGTGGGGGAGAAGGAAGGGGAGAGCTTCTGGACGAGTAAAGGGGTAAGGCAGAGTTGTCCTTTGAGCTCAATCTTGCTTACAATGTTGCTAGCAGACATGGAGGAGGAAATGAAGAAAGGGAGATGGGGGTGTGAGGTTGGGAGGAGAAAAGATCTACACGCTGGCGTATGCGGATGACGTAGCGGCGATGGCGGAAGACGAAGATGGGATGAAAGGGTTAATGGCGAGACTGGAAAGGTATATAGAGGAGAAAAAGCTAGAGGTGAATGTGGGAAAAACAAAGATGATGAGATGTATAAAGGGAGGCGGGAGGAGAGGGAGGATGACGTGGAGGTGGAAGGGCGACAAGATAGAGGAAATGAAGAAATTTAAGTATTTAGGGTACGTGGTGACGGCGAACAGGAAGCAAGAAGAGCATGTAGATGAGAGAATGAGGAAAGTGTATATGAGACAAGTGTAGGGGATAGGAAAAAGGAAATTTGCGAAAGACTGGGGCAGGAGAATATGGTTATTTGATAGATTAGTGTGGGCAGTAATGAGTTATGGGGTGGAAATATGGGGATGGAAAGAGAGGGAGAAAATTGCGACGACAGCCGCGGATCGGCGTCGCGCATCGCGGGCCCCACCACGGCGGCATCCCCACTCCCGTGCGACTAGACTATAAGTAGGACCGATCGATGCGACGATCGATGAGTTGCCTCGGGGCTTCGGCCCCGAGGGGACCTCCTCGGAGGTCCGGACCGGAGCACCAGAGCTCTCGACGCCATGGGTTTCCTGGCGAAGAGATCTCTGGCCAACGGGCCGTAGCATTGCACTACGCTACGACCTGGCAGCTCCTATAGGTCCAGCGGCCGTAGGCGCCTAACCTCGTCAGTCCCGTGGTTGACCCGGGGTGACCAAGCTAGTGCGCGTTCATAATCTCTGCTAGTGTTTCCGCGGGGATTCCGAACGCTAGCCTACACGGCACCGTATTCTGCCTTTGGCAGCCGATTCCGTCCAGCTTCGTGGCGCTTCCCTGGCTGGCCAGGATTGGTCGTCGTCTCGTTCGCTGCTCGGTTCTACCTCGGCGTACGAGAAGACGAGCCGCGTGAGGCAAACGGGCAACAACTCCACCGCAGCGCGAAAACACCGCAGCGCGTTTCAATAAAGACCGTCGGCCCAATCGGGTCTTTCCTTTCCCGACTTTTGCGTTCGCTTCCTCGGCACTCGATAGTGCCTCGTCGCTTTCGCTGATTTGTTCGCGTTCGCGCTCCGCTTGCGCCCGCGCTCCGCGTACACCAGCGTGCGTATTCGTTAGCTGTAAGGCGGTAGCGACCGCAGTAGCATTAAGAGCGGTAGGTTTAAGATCCGCGTAACTTCTGTGACGGACCGGGTTTCGACCGTAGTATGTAAGACCTGTACTCTAGTCTTAAGGAAAGCGGCTCCATTTGTCTAACCACCAGACCACCTTCTGATTGTAGTATCCGAGGCCGGAAAACACCGCCCGACCACCAGCGAGGCGAGGATAGCCGCCATGCTGTAATACCAGTAGTCTACCGTAGCAGTATTTTTTTGAATAAATTCATATTTTTCTACATAACACTGCCTCGTTATTTACCGACCTGTTCCCTTGCGAACCCTGGCACGGGGAAATCGACCGCGGTGCGCTACGCCGTGCGCACCGAACCGACCGACCCCGTTACAAAATGGAGAGGATACAAGAGAGGTATTTAAGATGGGTGTTGGGAGTAGAAAGATCTGTGCCAGGGTATATGGTAAGAGAGGAATTACAGAGGGAGTTATTAGCAGGAAGGGCTGGAATGAGAGGAAGTTGAGTGAAGGTAAAGGGGGGTACCTAGCGAGGAAATGCTGGATGGAGGTAAGAGAAAGAGCAAAAAAAGGTATGGCGTTAGAGGGGTGGGAGGAGGAGAGGAGAAAGTTTTATGAGAGAAAAGGGTGGAGTATAGAGGAAGTAGAGGAGATGAGAGAAGAAGGGCGGTTGAGGGGGGAAGAGATGATAAAAAAGGAGAAGAGTATCCAAGAAAAGGAAAGGTGGGAAAGGATTAGGGAATCGAGGTACAATAGGTGGTATAAGGTAGTAAAAGGGAATGGTGTGCCAGGGTACCTGAGTAAAAACTGAGAGGAAAGGAGGTGGCAATTGATAGCGGGATTTAGGTTAGGTAGTAGAATGAAGGGGGGAAGGTATTGGGAGGAGGATGAAAGAAGGAGATGTAGGATATGTGGGAGAGGGGTAGAGTCGTGGGAGCATATATGGGAGGAATGTACGGAATGGGGGAAAGATAAAGGGTGGCAGGAAATGGTGGCGGAGGTGTTAGGGGAGGAAGGAGAAGGGGAGGTATGGATGAGAAGAGTGGAAGAGATGAGAGAAAGGGCGAGCAGCGGAAACGAGGCTCCAGAAATGAATGGGTGAGGAGTGAATGGAGTAGGCGCTCTCTCTCTCTCTCAATAGAGATTTAGATTTAAGTTAGAAGTAAGAAAAAGTACTGTGATAGTGAAATTTGTAAGCGGAGCGGAGGTCCGCATTTGTACCCCGCAATGGGTTTAAAATAAATATTATTATTAATTATTATTATTATTATAGGATGACACACAATAATTACAATTATTCAAAACACTATCGTTCCATTATTGAATTTAAATTCTCCACTTGATACCTTGAACAATTTTCTCCCATTTGTTGTCCCCAACATTATATTCAAAGTGTCAAATTTTTGTATAGAAATATAAGACAAAACTAAATAAAATATACCACTCATCGCGGTAGAAGTTTCCAATGTCACAGGGAAGAATCCAGCAGCAGTTAAATTTTGGGATTATCTAAAAATTTTGTCCAGAATTTTTTTTGTTTGAAATTAACTATGGATCACTAGTGATGTCACACGCTCGCGCCGACCCACCTCCTTAGCGTGAGCTTTGCAGTGATAGCAGCCTGTGTTGCAATATGCAAAATTGGCAGATCACGTGCATATTCAGGATGCACAAGCAAACGTCAAACGTCCGTACAAATGTACCCAATGGTAATTAAGTTCGCGCACAGCAGCTTAATTAACAATAAATCGCTAGAAATTATTCGTGATATTCGTTAACACATTGAATACTTTTCAGTCTAAACTTTTCAGTTGCTACTTCGTGTATAGATTATTGCAATTAGTCAATGAAAATATTGCAAATTGCGATACCTGATAAGCAAACATTAGTTCGTAGTAGGATGTTTCAATTAAAGGCAAATGGACCCACATAGTGAACGGAAGTAATCTTTCCGATTTATTCCACTCCAATTCTCCCTGTGAAATAGACAAAAAAATATTTCATTAAATTATGTCAAAAATTTACATAAATAGTATGGAAAACTTCCAATGAAAACAAAAAAGATCAAATTAGATCGAATTATTTATTATCTGAAAAAAAGAATTGTGCTATCCAATTTTTATGTTTCGTGATACAATTTACTTACGAGTAATCGGCAATATTCCATAACTGGCTATGCAACCTGTAACTAAAACGTATACGAAGATCATCCATAATGTACACCTAAAACGACACTCGGTAACGTAGACCAGTTCCTGTGGATCATAATTGCATTGCCAGAAATTTCGATTTGCGTACAAAATATCTTCTACGAGGCGATCGATCTACGAAATCCTTTCTATGATAGTTTATCATCGTCAGCTTGCATGTCGCCAAAAAGATACAACCGATGTTAGTGCCTACAAAACACGCAGTGCTGAAATCAAAACGTTTAATAATCAAGAAATTTTCTCCAGTATTAATAATAATTAAAATGAAATAATCTTTTGAAAATATCGTAGACCAGAGGAATAATGTACAACAACTTCTAAATTGTTTTGAAAAATTTGCAACGTACTTCGGCTGTGATTGCCAGAAATGAATGAATTTATTAATACTTAACATTTAGTAAAAAAATAAAACAAAAACTATAAATTTTCAATATATTATTTAAACAAAAAATGTTCATTAAAATTTTCTTATGCAGAAAAATTCCCTATTTAAAGATCCACAATTAAGAAAAGCAAGCTTCCTATTATCTCCTTTAATTTCGGAGATATTTCCAAAAATATATTTTCAACCCTTCACTTTGAAGGCTATTATCACCCCTTTAATGTGAACGATGGACGATATAAAAAAATACGTACCAAATATTTTCTTGAGAACTATCTCCCAGATAAGTTTCATTGAAATCGGTGTGTGTCAGTTCGATATGTTCCCTTGTATGTACATAAGTTCATTTTCGAGTGGCTCCGACGACAGAGAAAAACGAATGACGATAGATTCGTCGATGAGGAGTAGAGACGTTGTTCAAAAGGGAAACGACATTCATTCGTTACGAGGACGTAGAACAGAACGCATTGTTGCATTTTACCCGGATAAATATATTATAATTAGGTAACAATAACCCGAGTTTTCTTATACTAGCTGATCAGTGTTTCACATTGCATTACAATGTCAGTTCCATAAGTATACATATATAATATACTTATGTATGTATAATAATAAAAATATTTTCTACCGAAAACAGAACAAAACAATGTACTGTTGAGATGGTGACGGTCGCATTAGGGATTGAACAGTAACACAGACACATTTAATGCGTCAAAGTTACTTAAGCTATCACACCTTGTACGGTTTCATTCATTTCATTTACAGACTGGTTAGAATCATTTGGAAAACTCAACAGAATGTCTCCTGTCTAAAGTGGAAAGGATTCGCAAGTGTGAAGAAAGCAAACAAAAAGTGGACATTTAACACAGCTTTTCTGTACGTAAGTTTTGAGTGAATAATTTTTGAAATGTATAAATTTTTATAAAAATCTGACAAATCTTTCGATGCAAACCTTTATTTAGTTTAGTTTGTGATTCATATGATGATGGAACAGAAAAATACTTTAAAAATCTTCGAAATATAAAAATTGCATTTTACTATACACAGACATGCAAACTATGTTTTAAGTGGAATGTCCTACACAACATTTTTATGTTAAATACATAACAGATCCATTTTGTACATTATTAACCTTCGTTTCTCATGAACGATTCCCTCATCAGAGTAAAGTAAGAAAACGTGGAACTTGCAAGCTGCAAACATAAATATTAGTCTTCCAGCCTACATAATTGGAACAAGTGTTAAGTGGAAATAGAAAACCTTACATACTGCAGTGAAGGTCTCTAAGGTGACAGGAAAAAATCCACCAGCAGTCAAACGACAAGGTTTCAATGACCTGGCCATAATCATTTTCACATCCGATCTGAGCGATCTGCCGCCTTTATCCATTGGCAAAGTATTCCATGATCCAAAATATATCGCTGTAATAATATTTGTGCTTTCTTCCGTCAAACCGTGGCAAGTGTATGTGAATATCATTAAGTGGATAAAGCTAGCCAATAAGTGGAATACGAAAGGCAAACGTCTTGAAGTACTTGCGTCTGACTAAAAACACATAATATAATGCAAGGTTATTACTTTGAAACGATTTGTATCAAGTGTATAACGCTAATAATCCTTGAAGAACTACGTTTGGGTATTCATACCAAAACTATTTCATAGCAATCCAAACCCATTAACAGACCGAAAATGACCATATAAAATAAAATTATATACGAGAACACGTGTTCGAGCTTCTCGCAGAATTCAATAAGCGATTGATGCTGTTGAATACATTTCTTCAAAGCTGCGGAACATTGACCACTGTATCTGACTGTATCTGTGTCTTTAACATCGGAGTTCCAGAAATGCAACATTTTATGTTGTATCATGCGAAACTGATAGATCACGTGTATATTCAGAACGCACAAGAAAACGTCTGGACAAATATACGCAATAAACAGTACAAGCACAGCAATCACCTGAATGAAGAATAATTTCCTAAATCATAAGCCGACCTGAAAATTGATAGCTTAAAAAAACGTACAGTACCTGCCACGTGAATAATAGTTCGTAATAGGGTGTTTCCCTTAAAGGCCAGCTGGACCGTACTTCGTATATAAGTGCCCTCTCTGATTTATTAAGCCCAACGTTTGCTGCAATACATTCGTCAAAAGACTGTAAGATGATACGTTTCATTTTACATCGATTTACTCACATAGGATGGGTGCGATCACGTAACTGATTATCACGAATACTGGAATGGTAAATACAAAGTAGATAAAAAATTTGCAGAGCCTTTGACACTGAGCGAAATATAACTGCTCCTGAGCATCGTAGTTGTAATGCCAGAAATGCTTTTCCGCATAGGCAACTATGTCTGCCAGTTCAAATTTCCGAATTCGTAACATGGTCACTTTGGATAATGCTAAAATAGCACAGAGTACGTCGCCGCAACAGTACACCCAATACTGAAATCAGAGTATCCATTAATTAGAAAAAAACTATATGTAATGAGGCATATAAAAACTGCTATCATCAACCCTTGAACAACGGAGTCTGGTTCAATCGAGACCCAAAGTCACAAAAAATGTACGGCAATAATATGAAATACAAAATTCAATTAAAATTGTGGCTCTCCCCATGGTCGGCATCCGATGGTTAAATGATATAACTGATTACAGTAAAAGCTAGATATATGCAATAAACATTGGGACCCAGACGTTGCATATATCCAGTCGAGGTGTCGAATCTCGGGTTACACGCGACGAGCAGCCAACCGTGAACGTAGAAAAGGACAGACAGTGGTGGAAAGAGAGAGGTCCGATGATCAAAGGAAAGAGCCGAAACGTATCGGTGTGACTAATACTAATTCAACTATAAAACTTTTTTATTTTTGACTTTTTTTTACTGAAACTTTTACTAACGCATTGGTGAAATTTTTCGGATCAAAATGATACCAAACACGATATAGTTTGAATTATAATTACTTGCTAAAATTGATGTTAAAAGTTGGCGAAAAGCAAAGGAGGATTGGAAATGAAAACTGGTTGTGGTGTCGGCTCAGGTTTCAAACGTTGCATATATCCAGCCGAGGTGTCGATTCTGGACATTTAAACGTTGCATATATCCAGCCGAGGTGTCAATTCTGGGCATTTAATGTTGCATATATCCAGCCGAGGTGTCGATTCTGGGCATTTAAACGTTGCATATATCCAGTCTTGGTGTCGATTCTGCGTCCGTATAAATCGTTTGTACAGTGCCGCGATACCTATTCTACGTTCGTACAAATCGTTTGTACCGTGCCGCGATACCTATTCTACGTTCGTACACAACATGCGACGTGTTGCATGTTGCATGTTGCGTGTTTGATGTATCTTTGGTGTACGGCCTGCCTTGTACATATGTAGCCGAGGTGTCAATTCTATATTGTTTATTTTATTATTATTGTTTATTTATTCTATTATCATTCTGTTATTACTGTTAGCTTGTAAATTACTTTAATTTTCAATAGGAAGAAACTGTCCGGTTTCATAGAAATCACGGGTTGTTCCTAACATCATAAAGCACCTAATTTGCAGTCAATAGTTCCGCTACTTAGAAATATTCTGAACTGAACCGTAGCAACAATAAGTTTATGAAGCCATCGACCAGTTTAGTACTTTGCTAGAAGTATTTTCATGTTGATTGCCTACCTCTATTGCCTCGAGATTAGTATATTTCATTTTCGGGTTATTATTATTTTAATAAATAAATATAATTCAAATCATATCGTGTTTGGTACCATTTTAATCAGAAAAATCTCACAAATGCGTTAGTAAAAGTTTCATTAAGAAAAAGTTAAAAATAAAAAAGTTTTATCGTTCAATTAGGAACAGATTCATATAAAACGTATATGAAGATCTTTGACCGTGTCCCGTCCGAGATACGGCTCGGACCCGGCACGGTGTAGCGTGAATCATCCTTAATTACACAGTATCCTCGCCGAGCGGCTCGGTTCGGCTTAGGGGGATCTCCCCAAGTGGAGGGGATAGCGATGTTGCATATATCCAGCCAAATTTTTGTTGTATATATCCAGCTTTTACAGTAATTCCAAATGAAAGCTTTCAAATTAGCACCATTCATTATTAGTACAATTTTCATGTTAATTTAACGAGGGAAACTACCCAAGTGTTACGCTCACTTATTAACCCATTTGCTACCACGATCCCCAAATGGGGATTTGAATATATATATATTTTTTTATCACTTGCAGCAGGATTATATTAAATAAAATGTTAAATAAAAATATCAAAAATAAAAATTTGGCAGTTAATGGGTTAATGAAACTTTGCCACCTTGTAGAGCTCGTCGAGGTGAATACGTCTATACCACATTTTGGAGGCAGACGGCTAATTGTTTAAAAGATATTAACAATTAAAGTTAGTTACCCCTTACATTGAGAAGTATGACAAACTCACATACAAACGGTTAGTTCCGCGGTAAAACGCTTAACTCGCAATCCCAACTTTTTCAGAGGAACCCCGATTTGGCACCAATTTTTTAGGATATTTTTCTATTTATCTGAAAAAGTAGAGGTCCAGCATAAAATCGAATTATACCACGCGATGGAGCAAATTTTTATCTTGAAAAAGTACCCAGAGAAAGTTGCAACATCTATTTTTTTATCAAGCCAGAAAGCGTAATAGCTTCGCGGGACACGAAGTACCGACAGTGGCGTTCCGCGTCAGGACTTAAAGCAACTGCTTAGGCGGGACGCCGAGGAACCGTCCTGACGCGGAACGCCACTGTTGGTACTTCGTCTCCCGCAAAGCTATTTCGCTTTCTAGCTTAATAAAAAAATCGATGTTGCAACTTTCTTCAGGTGGTTTCTCAAGATAAAAATCTGCTCTATCGCGTGGTATGATTTGATTTTACGCTGGACCTCTACTTTTTCAGATAAATAGAAAAATATCCTAAAAAATTGGTGCCAAATCGGAGTCCCTTCGCGTTCAATGATCGTTTAAACATACTTAAACATTTACAATGTATTAAAGATAGGTATCGTTATATTCAGGAAAGTCTACAGAATCTTTTAGTCTAATTAGAATTTCAATATCTTTTATAATTACGTCAGAAAATTTGTTTAAATCTGAAAAATATGATTTTATTTCAAAATCAAATTTCTCAAAAACTATACGTGTAGGAGCAAAACGGTATGCAGATTCGTAATCAGCGTACAAAACACTGTAAAAATCACCCAGTGAGAATCGGAAAACAAATTCACTGTTGGACAGTGTAATTAATTACATACGCTGCAATATTTATAGAATTTAAGTTATGTTTTTTAACCAGTACTTACATTAACATCTTTACCGCATTCGAAATTTGCACGCGTTTATTTGTTATTACACAAATAATTATAAATAGATACAAATAACCTACAAAATGGCAAAGTTTCGTTAATAAGTGAGCGTAATGCTTGTGTAGTTCCCCTCGTAAGTGTACCTTCTCTAATCTTTGACTAATTATTCGATTATACAAAATTCACTTACGCTCATGTCATTACCCCAGAAGTAATGAATATTCATAATGTTCACAGACAAATTATACGTAGCTACAATAGCAAAGTTAAGGAACGAAATGTTTCTTCGGAATTCTTCAGCATCGTTCTTAGCGATCCAAGCACCGGCAATTTTTAAAAAGACCTGTGACGATATGATAGAAAGATCTGTGTACACCTTCTTACCCATGGTACTCTGTGAATAACTGAGTTCCAAACTTCCACGAGTATTAAAACGACACAAGGAAATACATTGACATGACACCAAGACAGTTAACAAGAACCCATCATCATACATTTTGAAAGACATGTCCTTTTTCATTTGCACCTTGAAACGTACGAATAATAAGGGGTTGTCAGCATGGAACAGGATGTACAGACATCAATGAATTATGTACAAGCTAAAAACTGTGTAATTGTCCTATCTTTACAATGTACACGTTTCTTTTAGCAGCGGATCGATTGCCGCTTTACGTTACATAGAGGTTTATACTTTCAACGTGGTTGAATAACAAAGACTAGCCCGCCATCCGCTTCGTGGCTGACATACTGGAGCGAAACGATTGATTTGCAGTAAAAATAACTTTAACAGAGTTGGGATACAATATAGCAATTAAAATTAGTGTTTGATTGTTGATAATGTGGCATGTAAAAAGTAACAGTGAAGAGAAATTTAATTTATAGCATAATTCCGATTTCTCTCATAGACTTAACATGGGTGTCGGTTTCTGTGACCATTCCTTAAGGACACCACCGATCTCTATATAAACTCTATATTCTATATAAACAGTCACAGTGACCACTGTGATTGCCTTGCAAACAATGGTCAAAATTGATAATCTAGATTTTGAGTTAAAAAGTCACAAAAATCCCGATATCAGTCGTTTAATAGCGGAGCTTCGCTCCAAAGGTATAGTTATTTCATTTCACAAATAAGAAGATAAGACAAAGTAACCAATGTGACAGCAAATTGTGATTATTAAATACAATAAGGGATGAAAACTAGGGTTAAGACATTGACTGCTATGCACATGAACAATGGAGAAACGCTCACAGGCTATTTTCTACATGCAAGTTCTAAGTAAACACAATTTCTTAAGTCATTACATACCGTTTCCATGCTTAAGATATTATAGGTATCAATTACAATAAAAAGGGAGAAGGATAATGTGGTTTTCCATCATACCTTTTGTAATATGCTAACTGCATTTTACTTTGTACAGACATGCAAACCATGTTACAAAAGGTTCTGTACAGCAATATTTCTACGACATAATTCAGAACATTATACTATCACAGGTTTGTGTTTATGTCTCGTTAATTTTAATGCACTTTGGGAGCTATTTGCTTTCGTTTCTTAAGAACGATTCCCTCATCAAAGTAAAATAAGAAAATGTATAACTTGCAAGCTGCAAACAGAAAATTCTAGTCTCATTACAAATAATCACCATGATATATGTAAAATCACACATTCGTAAGTAAACACGTGAAAAACTAAATACCACACTACAAAATTAGTTTCGTCTGAAGTTTCGTTGTTTGACAAAATTGCATACCGTGGTGACAGTCTCTAAAGTAACGGGGAAAAATCCACCAGCAGTCAAACAGCACGGTCTCAATGGTCTTATCATAACTGTTCTTATGTCTGATCGTAGTGATTCACCAAATTTATTCATTGGCAAACTGGTCCATGGTCCGAGGTACACAGTTGTAACGATACTCGTACTTTCCTCGATCAAACCGTGACAACTGTACAAGAAGATAACCAGGTGGATGAAGCTACCAAGCAGGTGAAATGCGAAAACTATACGCTTTGACATACGTATGTGTGCCTACAAATACATATGTCAATATATATACAGCCGTGTGTTTTCAATGCTGAAAGGGTCATCAGATGTGTTCGACTAATCAGAAACAAAAGCAGAAAAATATTATTCTGAATAGCATTAGTATTACATTAATAATGTAAGGTAGAAGTATTAACTACTCGACAAAACCTTAAGTAAATATTACTGATCCAGGAATTTAGTCATGCATATTAAAAGTTTTGGTTGTAAAAACCTGTTAATAATTGTAAAAATTTAAAACAGTTCAAGATTATGCGAGACGCGTATTCCAGAGAGGTTCTGGGGTAAGTGCCATGCCGCTCCTCATGATCCTCCTACCAGAAGATGCAAGATCTTTCCCACTCTGGGGCCAGATCCTTCTAGGACACCCTTATCTCTTTACACGTGCCATGCAACACCGTGACTTCGAGTCATCGGCCACACGCACCTTCTTCAGCGATCGGCAATCGGACTCCTCGTTATCGATCAGTAATCATAACATCCGCGACTCTTAGATGTCACCGATCTTAATTGCAACTGCGGCATCGGCCATCCTCTCTAATTTCCTGGAACTGTTCTTACCGCCAAGAGACCTCTGAAACACGTGTACGACCCCGACGCGTTTCTTAGCTTCGAAAAGCGCTTTGACGCTAACATGTACATATGTTCAGAATGCACAAAAAGGTATCTGCACAAATATAAGCGAAGAAAACTACTATCACGACAATCATCTCGAATTAATATATGTATCACTTATAAACAACATGGGTGTACTTCCGAAAGCGACAACCCCCCGATTTTTCTGAAATTTTTGCCAAAGCATATCCTTGATTAGAGAAGAAAGTCCCTAAAAGGATTTTTGGCGACAAAGCCTCGTTTGCCCCCCAGCCCCCTTCAAAGTTTTGACAGTTCTTACTAAATATCTCCGAAAATATTGATTTTAGAGAAAAAAGTTTCAAAGTTACACGGCTTCCTCGTCGAGCGTCTCAGTTCGCCTAGTGGGATCCCCCAAATGGAGGGGATAGCGATGTTGCATATATCCAGCCAATCTTTCGTTGCATATATCCAGCTTTTACTGTACTAACACTCTCAGAAATCTTTACTTTAATTTCTTTAATTTCTATGCTCGTTTGTTGCATTTACAAATATTAACCCTTTGCGGACAGTTGTCTGCGGACAGCAGCCAGGGTTGGGCACGTATTATACGTGAGATATTATACAATGTATTATACATGGTATTCTACAGTATATTACGCTATTTAGTTTTATATATTTTTTTTTTTATCATTAAAGACAAAAACTCCCTAGGCTCCTCAAAACCCATTGGAGTGATTACAAATAAACCTTACCTGTATTAGTACTACAATATAAAAATAATAGTATATAATCCTTACATATAACAGTTACGTATAGCCCTTATGTATACTCCTTAATTAATATAGCTAATCCTTATTCTATAAAAACATATTATTTATAACAAAGAAATTATTCACTTCTTTAAGGGCTGTCATATTTAAGCTGTTCAATACATTGGTTATGTTGATCGGGGGTCTCCAGTTGGCTTTTTCCATTTTCCTGAAACGCTCGATTCTTCCGTTTTCAGTCAGCGGACAATGCCAAAGAACATGGTCCAAGTCTCTAGTTGGGTGTTGACATTCACATCGCTGGTTCGGGATCATCCCCAGTCTGCACAGCGAGCTCTCTAGGTTGTAGTGGTTGGACCGGAGTCTCCCTCTTCTAACGATGAACTCTCTGTTTTCTTCCAGTTTGTGGAACCATGGTTTCTTACTTTCTTCATAATAGTTCTGATAGTAGTGGATTCCTTTTTCGTTGAAGAGTTGGTTGTGTGCGGCCCAAGTATCCTCCCACATGTCCCTGCAGAATGATTCTCTGAGGTCAGTGAACGGAATTTTGAGGTTGTCTGAGTATTCTTTCCGTGTGGCTTCCTTGGCCAATTTATCTGCCCTTTGCTTGTGCTTGGAGTGCTTTTCTTAATGGCGTTGACCATAACCTCTATTAGCCTTCTGTACTTTTCCCCCACCTCCAAGATTGGGTCTGGGTCTGTCAAAAGTGACTCGTACGATGAGTCCACAATCTGTTCTTCCAATTTGTTCTTTTTGATGAGATTTTGTTACTCTTCCTTCTGTAAATGTGTCTATCTGTATTTATTGCGAATTGGATGGGAAAGTAGTCTGAGCCCATTGGGTCGTCTATCTGCTCTACTGTGGGCAAGCTTGCTAAATACTGTGTGGTGATGCCCAAGTCTATATTACTGGTTATGTTTGATCTTACGTCAAAGTGTGACTGTGTATTATCATTGATGATGTGTAGAATTTCACGTTCCACAACATCATAGACAATATCGCCGTACGCGTTGTTGAAGCTGCAGTTCCATGACGCATAATGCATATTTAAGTCCCCCATCAGGATGAACTGACCCATGATTTTCAGTTTATGGATGAATTTGGTCCAACTACTGTGCGTCACTTTTTCTTTCGGGGGTCTATAGATAGGGACAATGTGTATCTTTTCCTTCGTGTCGATAAGTTGAATGCAGCCGAATTCCACACCTAGGTCGTCTGTATTCAGATCCTCGATGACTTTGAATTGAATCTTATTGGCGATGAGGACCAAGATTCCACCGCCTTTCTTTCCTATCCTGTCTTTCCTGTAACTGGAAAATTCTGGAATCTGAAATTGATCACATGGTTTAAGCCATGATTCAGTGCATATTACTATATCTGCACTGTTTGCAAGTTGGGTTATTTCCATTTGCTTGCTCTTAGCGCTTCTGCAATTCCATAGAATGATTTTTATGTTACTTTTAATGGGCTTTTGTAGATTGTGTAAATACGATTGAGCCTTCCTTAGAAGCCTATTGTGCATTTGTGTTATTACAATTATTATTATTTGAATTTGCTTGGATACCAGAAGAACTGGGATGAGCTGGTTGGCCCGACCTAACGGTATTTAACTTATTAATTGATTGAAGTAAGCAGTCCTTAAGTTTACCATTGGCTGAAACTTCACTGTTACTTTCGTAGCTTGTTGATGGACCTTTGTTAACCAGGATTGGCTTAGCTAAGCTTGTGCTAACCGCCTGCTTGTCCTCTTTATTGGACAAGTTAGTTAACACCAGGTCATAATTTTCTTTTTTAATATCCAACTCATCATTAGAGTTTATTAGCTGTTTTGTTTGCTTTTTAACTTCTGCTAAATTATCCATTACCTTTAAACCTTTGCCTGAAGAGGCTGGCTTCTTACGGCTTAGAATATTCCTAGATTTAATTTTGCCATAAGTTTTGAAAGTTATCTTTGTGCCCTCTGAGGCAGATGTGATTGTGAATATGCTATCACCACCTATTCTTTTTAGTTCGTGCGATTTGTGCATCGAAATTTCTTTAAGAGGTGGAAAGTTCTCTTTGGTCTTAATTGGGACTTTATTTCCTTGACCTCGTGTGCCAATTCCTCTTGACGAACATGAAAATTCGTCCATTTTCATAACCTCTCTCTTAGCGTGGTATATGCTAACACTATTGTAGGCCATATATACCTGCACCTATACTTGTTAAATTTGTACCATACACAGTTTCTATCAAAAGTGCGGTGATCTTGTTTATAGTGAAAGCACGTAGATTGATCCCGTGAGTCACAATTCCCTGCTGAATGAAACTGTGAGGTACAAGAGATACACTTGCTCCCACTCCTGCAGCTATGTATATTGTGACCATATGCAAGGCAACTCGTACAGCATCTGACTCTCCCGATGGAGGGGTCGACCTTAACGTTGGTAATCCGTACGCCTTGATATACTCAGGCAGAGTATCCCCCTCAAATGCGATTAGCACTGTGTTTGTAGGAGCTGGCTCCCTTATACCACTA
Organism: Osmia bicornis bicornis; assembly: GCF_907164935.1. Taxonomy (NCBI): domain Eukaryota; kingdom Metazoa; phylum Arthropoda; class Insecta; order Hymenoptera; family Megachilidae; genus Osmia; species Osmia bicornis. The sequence goes on along the minus strand of NC_060223.1, from coordinate 2,297,061 downwards.
TCCGGATTGGTTTGCATTCTGTTTAATGTTTTGGCATATAAGATGCGGCAGGGAGATTCGATGTATTTCTCCAGGTCCTGGGTATCCAGATCGCTGGAGAAATCTTTGATTACTCCTAGCCTCTCAGCTTTGTATTGTGGAACTGTGGCCACGATTGCAGAATTCTTGTCATTCAAGTTTTGCATAACAAACTTGTTGGCATAGTCCTTGTTCTTAAAAATTATTTCTGCTTTATTATAAGAGAGTTTCAGTTCTGCTGCTGAACAGTCTGTTTGGTGCACATATTTGGTGATAATTAGCATATTTTGCAGCTTCCTATTTCTATAAAATTCTTTTTTAAGGGTTACTTCAATAGAGGCTTGACCTTTGTGAGTATCTGGGTATACTCTTGGTTTGTCCATGATTGATGATTTTGTGTTTCCTGCGGGTTGCAGCATCTTTTTGAGTTTGGGCGAATCAGTGAGCGATTCTTCCGATGGGGACAACGCCTGTTTCCTTTTTAATTTAGGCCCTGGTAGAGAGCTCCCGCCAGCCTCAGCTCTTACTTGAGTCTCATCCTCTGTCTCCATCTTCGTTTCTCTTAGCTACACTTCATTCCCGCGTCAATAAAGCCATGGTAGATAGGTTATGGACGCCACGTGCAGCGTGGCTCTCCACTTCCCTCCAAAGCTCGAAATAGAACTTTTCTTTGAAAAACACACTATGTTTACGAAAAAATTCCAGGAGTGAACTGAAAATTGGTGCTGGTGAACAATTTATATATTTAATCAAAATAAAGAACGAACAATTTTTCGATTCGATTGACTTTTTCCGATCAATTTTAACAAGTAAATTCCTCACTTACAATAGTTTTATATGTTTAGGGGCCACGCGAGATGCGATTGCGCGGGCACCACACTAACGTCAATGAATAAATAAAACACAAGATGGAATGACGCGTGTCTTTTGACGTACAGAGTGGTTGTAGGGAAAAATGGGGATGCGTTGAAGCAAGGGCATCAGGCCCCGAGCACCCTAGAAAAGAGGGCGCGGTTGGAAGGTTTGCTTCCTTCTGTGACCGCTAGATGGCGCGAGGATCGAGGGCGCTGTAGGAATAAGTTATTCCTTAGGAGTTAGGATTCCTACTTTATCAATTGATGGAAAACAAGCTCACCATAACTTTCATATGGAATTTTATTAATTATCAATTGTTACAAATTTGTAACTACGATGTACATTTAACTGGTTCTAATGCACTTGACGCAGCTTAGAACACCCACCAACGAATTTACATTCTCTAATGAGAACACCCACGCACAGAATAAACGGTTTCTCAAACATAAAGCTACCGCTTCAAACGTCCCCACGAGAATGAAAAACTTCCATCCGGAACGGGAAAGCAACGCTTTTCCCGGAAGTAGATGTCGCGGTAAATTTATCGGAAGTGTACGCCTCGGCGAGACGGTCGACCATCAGCAGAGGTCGCCACACATATGTATTATGTGGCGACCTCTGCTGATGGTCGGCCATCCCGCCGAAACGTACACTGAGTCCCATCAAAGTTGTCGCAGTGAAGTTGGCCACGCATTCACTCACCGACGCGGCGTGAATGCGTTAATGAATTTGTAGCCAACTTCACTGCGACAACTTCGATGGGCCTCAGTGTACACTTCCGATGAAAGTAAAATTTTACCGCGACATCTACTTCCGGGAAAAGCGTTGTTTTCCTTTTCTGGATGGAAGTTTTTCATTCTCGTGGGGACGTTTGAAGCGGTAGCTTTATGTTTGAAAACCGTTTTATCCAGTGTCATTGTTTGCGTGGGTGTTCTCATTGGAGAATGTAAATTCATTGTTTGGGAGGACTAAGTTGCGTTCAAGTTCTTTAGAAGTTGTTGGAGTGCAATGCACATCTCAGCATGTGTGTGTGTGTGGATGTGAATGTACGGGATGAAAAAACAAACGGAAGAGAATATGGCGTCGAGAAGCTAACGTAAAGAATGTGTCGTAATAAAAGATAGATATATAAATATAAAACATGTATTTTAATAAATAAAACCCAACAGAAGTGTTGCAAATTTGTAACAATTAATAAAATTCCTTATTAAAACTGTTGTGAGCTAGTGATCCATCAAGTGGTAAAGTAGGAACCCTAACTCCTAAGATATTTATTTATTTATTTATTGTGACCATGGGCTTTGTACAAGTCCATAGGCCTATATACATGGTGATAATATACATTTTTTTTTTTTTTTTTCGTTGACCTAAAACTACTTAAACTTTAAGGCTTGCTGTTTATACACACTATAACATTAAATATTTCTTAAGTTTATTGAAGTTAGTACATTGAAAAGTGTTTAAATTGAAATATTGTAAGTCTGTAAAAAGCGGTTAATAATTTTTAATTCCTAAATGTATGGTTTGGAAAGGAAAGTTTCGACACACCAAGGGGCCTGCCAACCTCTGCGCCTTAGCTGTGAAGTCAATTGTTGTCTATGGTGAGAAAGTAGAGGGCATTGCCATAACACATGATTGAGGTTATGAGCCATCGCGCTGCAATGACATTTCGGACTCCGTACCGCATTTATCTTGAATAGAGATTCATTGAGATTATAATGATTTGCCCGAGCTCTACAGATCCACACAATGATGTTTCTGGGTAGCAAGACCCTTTCAAACCATGGCTTCCTGTTATGTGTGAAGTGCTTCATGAAGTATGCTTGCCCCGTCGGTTTGGGCTGACTATTCTCTGCTCTATTAAGCCAAGCAGTATCCGCCTTCTTCCAAAGTTGATCTAAGATGGAAACTTGAAGATCCGTTGTAGGCAGTTTCCAATATGGGTGTGGTACTACACTAGTAGCTTGTTTGGCGATTTTAGCTTGGTTTATGTCGAATGCTGCTATCTTCATTAATCTGTCTAATTTTTTCAGAGATTTCTAATACATACTTATGTGTAGGCTGACCCTGTGCCTCAATGATAGAGTTCAGACAGCTCAGAGAGTCAGTGCAAATTAAGAAAGATATATCTGAGAATTCCTTGAAGAGGTTCAAGGCCCTGCTGATGGCTAGACACTCCGCAGTAAAGACAGTGGCATGAACGTTTATACTAATAGATTCAGCTCTGCCTAGTGTTGGGCAAAGCCAAGCTGCACCTGTAGCAATTCTATTATCCATTTGTAAATGCGTACATGATTCTTGTATGTGGTTGACATTAACTGTTGAAAAGCTGTATTGCTACAGACTGCCTGTTTCAGGTGGTGACCACTTGTTGTGTCTACGTCTTCCGGTTTTGGTTGTTGCCGCCAGTATCTTCCAAGCCAGCATTGTGTGTTGTCTGCAATACAATCCTTGAGTGACTAGACCATATCAATTGTTGCAAAAAGGTGCCTGCATGTTGGGAACCTGGGTCTGGTGCGAAGACTGCTGAGACGCACTCTTAGACTGTGCAGATAAGGGTTCAGAAAATGGTTTGAGTTGGCTAAAATTCTGGAAATGTGGTTCTTCCCTATGTACTCAGCCCACAGATTCAAAGCAGGCAGTTTTGCCTCAGCCAAAGTCACGTTGTTTGGGGTGGATTTCCTTAAGTCTAAGGCTAATTTAGCCGCAGTAATCTGAATCCCTTCAAGGTTCCGAAGGAGGTTATTCTGCCATGGAACCGTGATGTGTAGGCAATACTCCAATTTCGACCTGATGAGACTCTTGTAAATGTGAAGTAATATTGCTGGATGCGCACCCCACCAGGTGCCACGGAGAAACTTTATGATGTTCAGGGTTCTTCAGGCTGTATTGCAAATTGTCCTGAGGTGTTGGCTGAAACATTTTCTGATCGACGGTTACTCCAAGAAACTTTGTCGTTGAGGTATTTTTAATTAAAGTATTGCCAATCTTTATGTGTGCTAGACCGTCTGGGTTATTTTTCCTGTTGAAGATAACGAGTTTGGTTTTTTCCCCAGAAATATCCAGGCCAATGAGATGTAATTTGGATTGGATCATTTGGACAGCCCCCTCTAAGAGGGCTGTTGCGTTTCCGATATCTTTTCTACTAGCACAAACTACGATGTCGTCAACATACAGAAGAGCCTTTACGCCGTTAGGAAGACCCTCGCACACCTCAGCCATATGCAAATTGAAAAGTAATGGACTAAGAACGCCCCCCTGAGGCACTCCTGTGTGGATTTTTCGTATTGCCTCCAATGGTTTACCCGAAGCGTCTTGAAAACAGCAGTGCACAGTCCTTTCTGCAACTAAGTGCGCAATGAACTTCAGAGGGTTTTTTGATATGCCGATTTTCCCCAGCTTGGAAATGAGAATGTCAGTGAGAACATTGTCAAAGGCTGATTTAATGTCAATGAAAGCCGCAGCTGCGACTTGGTTGCTTAGAATGGTGGAATCAACTAAAACAGTTAATCCGAGGATGTTGTCGGCCGTTGATCTGTATTTTCGAAAACCGGATTGATAATTAGGAAGCAGATTTCGATTTTCTACCCACCAATAGAGTCTCTGGGAGACAAGTCTCTCTAGCAACTTGGCCACGCAAAAACTCAGGGTGATTAGTCTTAAGCCTCTCTGTCCTGATTTTGGTATAAGGAAAACCCTGGCTTGACGCCACTCTTCTGGGAAGAGGTTCTTGACGTATATTTTGTTCAGAATGTCCAGCAGGGCTTGCTTCCAGACCGCAGGAAGTAGTGAGATCATCTTAGTATCAATGTAGCCTAGCCCTGGTGCTGATTTGCAATTACAATTTCTTAGTGCTCTGTCGAGTTCCTGGGGTATGAATCTGTCATCCAAGAAATCATTAGATTCTGTTTCAACCGTGGGCACATGACTTTGCACCCATGGCTGACATACTTTATCGATCCCGTTCATATTCCTTAGGTGAAAAACTATTTGAATCGTTAGTGACTGTAGACCATTTATCCTTAAATAGTTTGATTCTCTTTCAAAAGAGACTCACATCCAATTTTCGATCAAGTTCACTAGCCATTTTGCGGAAGCTATTTCTTTTCTTTTTTTGCAGAAGTCTTTTAGTGAGCGCGTTCTGCTTACTGTAAGCTACCCAGTCCTGAAAGGAGCCAGTGTGACGCCACTTTTGCATCAAAGCCTTTCTGCAACGAGTCGCTCTGCTGCATTCTTCATCCCACCAAAGAACTGGATTTCTTTTGTTGCCTCTTCTTGGTGTAGGACTTATAGGTGTAGCTGCTAATACTGCTTCCCTAATTGTATTTGAAATTGTTAAATACTGCTCCAGAGTAGACAACTCCAGAAATGCAGAAGGGTGTTCTGGGATTCTAGATAATTGGAAAATTATACCCAACTAGTTTTCTTCGTGGTGAGCCTGGTCCTGTTTCTTCTGTATAAGTTGCGAATGGTTTGTAAGGTGAATTCCACAGGAAAATGGTCTGATCCCCAAAGATCATCGAGTTGGCAGGCCTGAATCTTGTGCGCGATGTCGTTTGCTGCTGATTAAATCTTTCCAAGTAAATTAAGGAATCCGTGTTATGGACGACACAGTCGTTATCATCTAGGATCTGGATGAGTTGATTTCCCTGCCTAGAACTTTCGTTGCAATTCCAAGCCTCGTGATGACAATTAAAGTCTCCTACCAACAAGAAAGAGCCCTGAAGATGCAGCTGTTGAAACAAATCCTGCCAGCCATCTTGATCAAGGTTTGGAGAAGGAGGACGGTAGCAAGCACAGATAGTGAGCTGCACGTTTCCCAGATTGCATTGAATAGTTAGCAGTTCTGCAGTGTGGTCTTGAATGTTAATGTTAATCGTTGTCCAAGTAATAGTCTTATTTATGAGTATAATTATGCCACCTCCCTTACGATCAGGCCTGTCCTTTCTGACGGAAGTGAAACCAGGGAGATTGAAAGGAACTTGCGGTTTAAGCCAGGTTTCTACACAGATAATAATGTCGTACCTTGAAGAGATTCTGCTGAGCTCTGATTTCTTGTTGGAAATATTTCTGCAATTCCAGAATAGCATCGTAGCATTCCTAATTTGTTGTGGATCCATTTTTATTTCTTAGGTTTGTTTGTACCAGAGGTACTGGGGCTATTTCTTGGCTGCGGTTTGGGTGTTGCAGAAATACCTTTGGGTTTAGCTAGACTGGAGATGACTCCTGTACGGGGCTGACTTTTTATTACAGTCTGCTTATTCGTGTTTGTATTGGATTCACTAGTGGTGACTATGTTCTGTATTTCTTGATCTTTAATAATCGGAATTATCAAATTAGTGCTTCCTAATATCTCGTTCTGTTTCGAATAGGTTTTAATTAATTTTGTATTCCAACGGTTGGGGCTGTCTACCTGAGGAGCGCCACCAATTGTCCTGAGGTGGTATTCTTTCTTCAAAGAGGTTCCTGGCAGGGCAGGAAACATTTCTGAGTGCCGTGATGTGGAAGGTTGTGGTGTTTCCCTAGATTTAGAGATGTTTAGGTTTTCTTTGGCTTAAGCAAAGGCTTCATATATGCTAATATCAGTGTATGCGACCAGTCTATTGATTTCTTTGTTGATTAGCATCCTTTCACACTCAGGGTGGAACGTTGGGTGATCCCCTTTGCAATGGATGCAACCAGTGGTTGTTGTACAAGTGTGAGATGGAGAGCATTGTTCTCCACACTGAAGGCAGACTTAGGGCTCCTACATTTAGTAGTGACATGACCATATCTACCGCAGTTATGACAAGTTTTTACTCTTTCTATAAACGGTGTGACGTTTCTATTGAGGAGACCGTACAATTTTATGTATTCTGGAACAATTGTGCCTTCAAAAGTGAGGAGCACAGTTTCCGAAGGTACCCATGATGTTTCATTCGTTTCTGTGTTTACTTGTCTCCTGTTTAGTCTAGTAGCAAATAGAATCTTGCAAGGGGAGATAGAGTGACCAATAATCTCCTCCAATTCTGTGTCAAGGCTAACCCCTCTGATGAGCCCCTTTTTTTCAACCTTATGGAAAGCTACAAAGGCATTTATGCCAGCTTTGGTTAAAGCCGTTGAATCTAAGAGCAGGTTCGCATCAAAACCGTTGTTGAGGAAAATTTCTGCTTTGCTAAGACCTCTAAGTTGCATCCTGCTCGCACCGATTCTCGTAGAGTTAACTACCTTGGCGATGTACATCATATTATGAGTTTTGTTTTTCTTACATTTTTCTCCCGACAAGGTTAAGATCGCCGAAGCGGGGCCTCGATGATCTTGTGGGTATTTCCCCGGGCGCTTGGATGGCGCTGACTCTGTGGTAATGGCGGCTGGCTTCCGTTTGGTTGTGAGCGTCTCCTCATTTTGCGGAGAGGCACACCTTTTTGTTGTTTCCTGTTTGTTCTTTAACGCTTTTTTCTTCTTCGGACTCACTTCAGTCCAACCTTGCTGCTCAATGCCTCTGACGGAAAATCATTGAACTATTCTTATGTCTATTTTACGTCTGATGCGTGCAAATCGTAGAATCGATTTTACGTCTTCCAGAAGTGATAAATTATGAAAAATCGAATTTCAGTGATATTGTGCTAGTTTAAGGAAAGTCGGTCTGGTGTGCTATCGGTGAAAAAACCATTAAATCGTCCAATATTCGCTAAAATGAAGCCGAACGCAGCATTCGACAGCCATGTTGTTTGCTTACAACAGCGTTTGTCTCAATCTTACAATTTCGAAAATACGATTTTTCTCAACATATGGTGTTTATTAGCGTTCAAGCAGACCAGACTGACCTGTACCGAAGTCTACCCGTGTGTGCTGTACTCGCCAAAATTTTATTTATGCAATTATCATGTCGAAAAATCGATTCTACGAAATTGAATGTCTCTCTCGCGCATGGCGTATACGTGCATGCTTTCCGTTGATTGTGTGAGTGCACGCATACAGGTCATGGCACAAGGAGTCTGTGCCCTTAAAAAAGACGGTAATTACAATTCCGAGCACAGGACTCTGTTTTTGAAAATAGGACTCCCGATTGTCACGTGAGCGGTGTTGCCACGTTGTTCAGCATGGCTAGTACTAGAGTCGGCTGTGCTATCTCTCACGAAAGCTGAGCTGCCCTCCTAAGATATCACTCATTCCTACAATTATGTAGGGGCCTTCGCATAAATGCGATAACTTATGGCCTCTACTGTACCAACAGAAGATACATGTTCTGGTAGGTAATTAAGTTTTTACACAGGTTATTGTTTATTGGCTTTTATTAAAAACCGACACTTCCAAGATTAAACTTTTAGTTTTTATACACGGGAGATTTTACTAATATCACTAAGTTTCACAACCTAATCTTTGGAAATCTATACTTCTCTACTCCATGAGTGCGAGGGCAAGAGTGACCCACGCCAAGCGTTGGCGTGGGAGGGGAAGCGCATTTTCCTGCTTTCCACAATTAAAGAGGGCGCTGCGGTAGTCGGAAATGCACTTTCCGGCAGGACGACTCACCGGACGTAGGCGCCGCCACAATTATACTCCAAGTGGCGCCATCTCTACATAACGTTATGTACTATAGATACCAAACAGACGTAGTTATCGATAGATCTTTATTTACGATATTTATTATTAAAATCAGGGAGTTCCACAGTTATATCTCACCCTCTACATAAAATAAAGCCATGAAACAAAGTTTTGGCGGCAGGCCTCGCCATAAATGTTGGGAAAATGAAAATTTTCTACCAATACAAGAGGAAGGGAAAACAGTTGCATATTGTTGTTTTTGCGAACATGTCTTGATTCAAAATTAATAATAATAATAATAATAATAATAATTATAATAAAATATATTTCATATTTTCTCTTATTATTAACAAATTTCATTATATCTAAATATAATCTAATTGTAAGTATATTTTATTTAACATACTGTCAGTAAATATTCTCAAAAAATCATTTTTCCAATAATGAACCACGATTACTTACATAAGTATTTTTATTAGTAGAGGAGTCCATTTTTTGGGGACTATATTCTGTATTCTGTAACATAAATACATCTTTTTAGATAAATTAAGGCTATCCTGTAATTATTTCTTTATTTTTCAATTACATATTTTTAAACCAGTCCGCAAACGGCGCAAATCTGGTAAACACAGATGTTTGGTTAAGTTGATCATAGGGTATTATACGTTTTATACGTTTTTAACGTATCTTACCGTAAAATACTGTAAAATGTAAAAAACCTTAGAAAACACTCGGATGACCCAACTCTGACAGCAGCCCAAGCATTTTTACCGTTCTGGACGCGTGTCTTCGGACAGCAACCCAACTATTTTTATCGTTATGGTAATGTACAAATGTGTACAGAAGAAGAACAATCTAACGCCAATGTCGCATCTAAAGTTTGTGCTACACCTCGCCGATCAACTCGTTGGCGATTTTAGCGACGGATCTCAAAGGAATACGGACTCGTCTACCTCTAGTGAGTTACACAGGTTGGATGGTGGCTTACACATCATTCATCATGATGACAATGGAAACTGCAGGGACTGTCTTGTATGCTCAAATAGGAAAATGAACGGAGGAAAGAAACAAACACGCTTAAGTATAAACATTTTTATGTGGCAGTAGCCACACGTGTCCGAGAAAACCATTTATGCACATAGGCAACTATTTTGAAAAATATCACAGTTTACAAAATTTTAAAACCAAAAATTGAAATTATCAATAAAAAGTCACTAATTGATATCTTGTCAATCATTTAGCAAACGTTTGTTTATAGTATAAAATATATAAGTGTTACAAACGAATCTTCATGCGTATACTACTTTCCCACGAAATACTGGCAAGACTCCCCGTCCAGGCGGACACTCGCGCATCAAAGTGTCCCGTCCGCAAAGGGTTAAAGATTGCATAAAACACTTATTTGATAAAGAATGAAATTTCTGTATATATGTATTGTAACGTGGTGTCGCGTGTGCCCCCCCCGTTACAATCGCTGCGCTCCTCTTACCTCCCACTCCAATATTAAAAGGACCCCTAACCCTTCCCTTGCCTTACTCCTTTCTCTCTGCCCACCTGTGTCGGGCCGATGGAGGCGACGAAAAAGACCCAGACGCGGACAACCCCAGAAGGAGCTTCAAGGCCGGCGACAGACCCCCAACCTCTCCCAGGAAAGGGAGCAATAATGGACGCCAAAGTCAACAGTCCAAGCAGCCCAGACGACGGCGGAAAAGAGCCCACCTGGAGCCATCTGTCGCCGAGTTCTTTGCCTGCTCGTTATACTCCGCGTTCTCGTCGTACCACCCTTTCCGAGCCCCCCTTTTAAGATTTCCCTTTTTCGACAACTCCTCGACGCGTAACGTAAAAGAACTTCCTGTGAACCCTTCCAACCCTGAGATCTCCCCACCCTAAACTATCCTCCTCGCGTACTCCCCGCGAAGTATTGTACGGCCATCCAGGAAGTACCGCGAAACCCGTCCCCTGTAGTAACCCCTTTCTGTCTCCCAATTCCTCCTCGCCACGAAACGTGGCTGGCGCCCAGCGAAATTGAAGAATTATTGTATTGCGAAACCGTATAGAGTGAACCCCCGAAAGGGTCACAGTATGTATTCTTATATCTTTTCTTAAAGACGTACGGATATAATATAAAATTTGCATATTAAAAAGGAAAAGTTCTCCTCCCTTTTGTTTAAAAACTTCGCAAATTAATAATTATCAAGTTTTCATTTCTTTAAGAGGTTACACACTAATTGAAAATAAAATTGTCACTGTGGGATTTGAACTCAATCTTCTAGTTGTAGATAAGACGAAAATCAAGAATAACGAAATAGCGTTTACGGTTTTGTTTTCCAGTTATTAACGTTTAAAAATTTGAGTAAAAACCTACAATCCGCTCAACACCGACGACCGAACGTCAGGTCAGCAAGGGAAGATACAGTCATAACCAAGAATCGAAGCCGAATGCTGCAGTACCAAGAAACAGAATAGCACGAGGTAAGTTTCTACTATTCAACGATTCTTGGTTATGACTGTACCGACCCCTGCTGACTTGACTGGAAAACAACGCTATTTCGTTATTCTTGATTTTCGTCTTATTCTGATCCATAGAATCACCCCTTAAAAAATCTCCCACCTGTTCTCGAACACCCTGTATGCTTGTATGTGAAGTGCGAATACTAATTGCCATGCATATGGAAACAGATGTGGCAATACTGCAATCGTACTATACAATATCAATCATAGTGTCCGTTCGTCTAGTGAAAAAGCACTGACTTTGGAATCCAAGTTTAACCGCAGCAAATATCATAAATCTAATTATTTAATAAAAGCGTTAAAGTAATTAACATAATCATCTGATAAAAGCTTTAGAATATTCAATAATTTAGAATTTTAATAATTTATTTGAAATTACAAAATACACTAGACGAACGGACACTATGATTGATATTGTACATGTATACGTCTCTTCACCTTACTGTAGTCGATAAAGTAGTTATGCCAGTGAGGTATGGTAACAGAAGAACTGGCAAAACAGGCACGATTGTTATGCCGACTGTGGAAACCTCTCTTCATACTTGGGTACCGCGTCCCCCAAAAATGACCATCCTTCGGTAACAAATACCTGTCCAGTCTTCTACTATCTGTAGTCACTGCGGACAGCGCACACGGACACGTGGGACAAACACACTTGTGTTAGATGAAACAACTGAAGTACGGGTATCACTGGGTCATCGTGAAAAGGGTAAAAATTGGCTGTTCTTCGGAAAACCGTCATGCTCTGATTTAGATCAAATTTTGCAAATGAGCTCCTTTTTGTGAAAGGGGGAGGTGTTGAGCATCTATGGGAATGGTTTTTGGCGACTCGAAAAATAATTTTTTACCATTTTGATGTCATTCCCTACCTTTTCGACGGTTGATTCTTCTGAAGCGAAATTTTAGAAAATAGTTACCTTTTGTAAAAGTATTGTTTATCAAAAGAATTTTTGACAACTCAAAAGTTAAGAAAGTTTTTTAACTTTTTTTCATTGTTTACACTCTAACGCTGTTTATGTATGTACTGTCTATATGAAAATATAGTCTGAGTAGGTTTGGGTTAATTTTGTTTGGTGAAGGCGGGAAAATAGAACACTATTAATGGATATACTGTCTACATGGAAATGCTGTTTGCAATGTGATTCCACTGGTCCGAAGATGCAGATTATGTGTTCGGCACAGTTCGCTCACTATACTGCGTTGTGTCGACAAGATAGGGAATGCCATCAAAATGGTAAAAAAATCATTTCGAGTCACCAAAAACCATTTTCACAAATATTTCCTGGCTGTTTTTCCGAAAATCTGTCAAATCCGATTTGGCTGAAATTTTGCAAATAGCTTCATTTTGCATCAAAACAAAGTTTGTGAGAAGGATTTTTGGCGATTCGCAAAAAAATTTTTTATTATTTTAATATTATTTCCTACATTACCAACGTACCTTATGCTATATTTTTTGGGCTGGGGGTGCAGGAAAATGGGCGGAACCCCTCCCCTGCCCATTTGTTGAACAATCAAATTGTGCAACAGTACCGAAAATATTTGAAATGCTGTTGTAATATACTACGGTAATGTAATTCTCTGCTTTACCGATACATTGTCAATACCGGGAACGGGAATGCCGAGCTTTCTTGAAAACGAGAGAAAAAAAATAATTTTATCAATTATTGGAAGACATTATATATGTATATGTATAATGAAAACTAATGAAGAATGTATACAGAATACTGTTATAACCTTATTCTACGCGGTGTCTGCAGGAAATTACACTAACATGGTAAAACATTTTTCACAAAATTTTGAGTCTTAGCCTTTGAGTCGCCAAAAATCCTTCTCGCAAATATTTCTTTTATGCAAAATGGAGCTTATTTGCCAAATTTGGCCTGAATCGAAACATGACGGTTTTCCGAAGTTTATCCTAAAAATTTATCTCACGTCCCACGATTCTGGTATTACTGTCACCACCGAGGAGAGACTATTACTGACTACTAGTAGTGTAGATGATATAACTAACCGTCGTTTATGACGTCGTAACTTACCGGCAGATACGCAACATTTATTTTCAATTGCTTGTTATTGAGATATTTGACCACTGAATCTTATTAAACAAATAAAGAGCAATTTTTTGGTACCACAATATTTTTGTAAAAAGACCATTTACTATCTATTTTGCAAATAACAAATTTCTGCTTCTTTATTTGCGAATATTTAATTAAATATAATATTTGCGACTGGAGCAATTTTAAATTTCGACGGAGCAAATGGGGAACAATTTTTTAAGATACAAATTGTTAAGAAATATTAATATTCCGCGTCAATTTTGCTTCGAATAAAAATGTTCAATCAGTTCAATCACCGACGAGAGGAACCATCGTCGGCGGTTCAATTTATGTATTCATTTCTTCAACAGCTCCTGCTATACCGGCAAGTTATTGCCGAATTGTTCATTCGCGACCTAGGCCAAATCCAGTTTTCGTAGCCGTCTCTAAGCCCGCGTGCTATGCATGCTCGGATTGGTCAGTGTTTTTCCTTAATAATTCAAGAACGAAGCTTCAAACATCATTTTGGCTAAGAAAAATGCTATTCAAAATCATCCTAGCTACCACCCCTTCAAGCGGCTAACATTCATTCTGGGATAATAAGTTAAAAAAATCGATCGTAAATTAATCGATCAAGTTCGTTAATCAATAAATATTGGATTTATAGATAATTTTTATTAATATTATTGAATATATTTTCTTTTTCATCTTCACACAAGAAAACAGCATGTAGTTTATGTTTTCAACCATTTATTTTTTCATTTTTCTTTGTATTACTATAATGTTAAACAAAACCGCTTGTTCTCTAATCGCAGATTTAAACACGAGAAATGATTCTACAACTTCGCAATAAAAAAGATTAGATACTGATTACTTATAAAAAACGATTTTTCTTTTACAATTTCCATCAATTTTGAGCAACAATTTTCAATCGTGTCGGAAAATGACAAATTCATTTTCGAAATATGTTTTGAAATTGTACAAAATTATTGTTCATTTCTCAGCAAATATTCAGTGTAAAGAACAACGTGCACGTTACCCAGTCTCTGTTGCGTATTTCTTGTTGCTGTCTGTTAAAAATATAAACTTCTATTTTTTTTTTGCAATTTTTAAAACGAAATTCTGAAGAGAAAATTTCTAATATCATTGTATTTTATAGAATGATAAACTAAAATTTGTTAACATTTCATATGAACAATTTTATAAAAATTTAATTTGATAAAACATCCTGTATTGTGTTCTATTAATCCATGTAACCCTAAATTTAATTAGTAATGTTCTGTTAAATTATTTTCCTTTTTCATCAGTACATTAAAAAAAAAAATGGAATTTCCTTCTCCAGAATTTTTTTTTACAAAAGTATCCTTCATTTTTTTCCAACGATGTTTCGCAAGGTAATCTGTCATTTGTACCCTCCTTAACAAAGTGTTATACTAAATAATGCTCTGATCGTATAGTACTCACTATTGCGATGAAGAAAAATAATTTACAATGAGGTTCAGAGATAAACTCACACTGTTCATCAAAAAATGTTGAACAGAGAGAGCTCGACAATTTACAGTCTATAAAAATAATGTGTCTACCTATTCAAGAGATTCTCTTCTTTGTGCCCGTTGCTTTTGTCTATATAGAAAGTTCTACTTGTGCACTACGGTATTCGTAAATAAGCAACGATAACGAGGCTAATACTGTTCGCTGAAAATTCGTTTCACAACGATTACTCCTTGACGTTTTACATATACACGCAATTATTCATACATTATTCAGTTGACAATTATTCGTAACGCAGATATCTTTTTATATGTGTAATGAGAGGAGATGGCAATTAGCAGGAGCCTGGCCACCACATTTGTCCTCGTTACCGAGGATATTAAGTAATAAGAAAGAATAAAGATCCTGGCCCCCGACGATATTGCCAGGCCAACCTCGTACGTGACCGTCGCTATCCGCTTGGCTGTACATTAGAGGTGTGCGAGTACTCGATTTATTCGAGTACTCGAATTTCGAGTCGAACAGTGATCGGTCGGTCGAGCCGAGTCGATCGCTTGAATTTGCCGAGCTACTCAAAATCGACGAACTGTTTGATATAAAAGCGAGCTACTCGAAAAAATCGAACTACTCGAATATTCGAGCCCTCGTGAAATAGTCAATTGTTTTTTTTTTTGGTTCTACATACTCTTCTTTCTCTTCATCTTCTATGGATGGTGATTCTACCAATAATAATAGATGAATATTCGTGTAACTCGAACAGTTCGAATTTGTACGAGTAACTCGAAAGTTAAACATCTACTCGAATATATTTGAGTAATTCGAATATTTTCGAACTGAAAATTCATCTTCAAGTAAATCGAAGTTTCACCAGGGCTCGATTATTCGAGTAGTTCGATTTTTTCGAGTAGCTCGCTTTAATATCAAACAGTTCGTCGATTTCGAGTAGCTCGGCAAATTCAAGCGATCGACTCGGCTCGAACAATCGAAGCGAGTTCAGCTCGGCTTGTAAATTACGAGTACTCGCACACCTCTACTGTACATTTGAATTTGTGCGAGGCAGTAACGAATCCAGAATGGGGCGATCCCCCTACCAAAAGTTATAAAATTGAAATTGTTTTGTTTCTTTATAATTTATGTAAACTTGATTATATCGGTTACTATTGAATACAAATATCAATAAACAAATTATAAATAAATTTCTGATAGACTGAAAAGAAATTCATTGTTTTATATATTTTGTCCCTCTAGATCCACTCCTGACTTCGGGTCTGGACGCGAAAAATTTGAAAATTTTACATTCGAACTTACGAATAAATTTATAGTGTTTCTAATAATTGAAAACACTTGGAATTTTTATGAAATATCATCGAAAAATTTGATGAAAAATACTAGATGATCATTTCGATTATCTCGAAAGTTCATACATATTAATTTGTTTTTTAAACAGCAAAATTGAAAATTTATTTTACTTGGATTTGTTTAAATCATTGTTTCGCACATGTTCAATTTTAAGCCATGATTAATCGCTTTTAGAATACAATACCTATATTTAATATTATTTATTGCGCATATTGCCCGTTGAAATTAGTTAGTAAAAAAAATTGTTCATTTTTTTTTAATTAACACGTTATCGGCTTGGTACTACGAGTAATTTGTTTCCTGTACACGGAAAAATAAGAATTAAGTTTCCTTTTATTAATAACACTTCTTTAAATTTAATTCCACAAAATGTTTCAATTATAAACAGCTTCAAAATACTTCTTTCTTTTTTATCACAGATAACAAACTTTTATTTGGTGTAATGAATTAAAATGTTTTTTAACAAATAGTATTTGAATGAATGAAATTTTTCATAACAGAAAGAATCAAATTTAATTTCTAATCATACAAAGTAAAAGTTGAATAGCAAAGAAACATGGGTAACAAAGTGAATTAATTTTTTGTTTAATCTATGTAATATATCATGAAAAATTTTGTTCAGTCATTTTTTATAAAACATATTTTTAATATCGTTTGAATTATAATTCATTATTTTGAACACTGTACTCTATTTTGCATTGTACTTTAATAAAATTAGGGAACGTTTCGCTTATGATTAGAATGTAATCGAATAAAAATACAACTTTTAATAGTATCAAAAGAACTTTCATCTCTACATTATCAATATAAAGCTTTTTACTGTTAAATATATATGTATGTTCTATAAACAGTGTTTTGAACATGACGAATGTTGAAATATATAATATATACAAAACTATATGTACATTCTTTATATTATACACATCATACTATTTAATCATCATTTATATCTTTGTAATAGTATGTGCAAGAATCAATTTGTCAAATTGATATAATAAATAAACAGAAGGTAGTCCTCAGTTTACAATATACAATATCAGACAGAACTAGATGTTAGAGGAAATTTAATATCAAACAAATAAAATTCTGTCTTCTCTAACAAGTAACAAAGATATAATTGATGAGTCCAAGTTTATACATGTCAATAACCTGTACATGCACATCACCATGTTATATGTGGATATTTTACAGTATGACGTACATATATATTTGATAAAGAATATAAATTTTTTTTACAATCTATTCTACAAACTGACTTTACATAATGTTTACAACTTTGAAATATAATCCTGTATATCTAAGAAGAAAATAAAACAAAACGGAGATACACCGATGTAGTCTGTAATTCAGTGTTTCCAAGAACACGTTGTTGATTCTTGTACATAGTAGTAACGCAATCTGAGTGTTTCACACTCTGATTCTCAAAGCACGCGTTTAGTTTTATCAATTCTGGATGGAATGCTTTTGTTAGTCTTATAATTACATAAATTCCCTCTTATGAAAACCATACAAGGCAAGATCTTGCAGGAATGCGAATCGTTCTGTGAAAAAGTCATTTGAATACAACCACTAAATGTGACGTTTAAATGCCTTAAAACCCATGGAAAGTGATAGCGCAATGAGATTCATTAATACTGGACATCAAACTGTTAACAATACTTTTTCAATGTGCTGTTATGGAACATCGTAACAAGGTACCAAGAGAAACTTACTTTTGCGTTAACAGGTTAAGTTATCAGATTTTAAGTTATGTAAATGCATAAAGGTCAGAGAACAAAGGAAGAGATTCATTTTGTTAAAACATGACACGTTACTTGCCACAACTTTACAAAGCTGTGCTCTCAATCGGTGAGGCTGCTCTATTAGGTGTACAACATCTTTCAGGAGTATGACACAAATCAGGTGTATGCCTGCCGTCTCTTATATATTCTAAGTCTGTAAAAAAATCACTCTTCATTGTGCCCACTGCGCTGTCTGAACCAAAACTATCCTGTCTGCATAAATCCAAGTTCTTGTAACATCCACTGTACTCCGTTAAAGAATTAGGCAATTTATTATCGTACATTGCCTTTGTATCAATTACTGCCTCCTTTGAATCAATGGACTCTTGAATGGAAGTGGTACAGTCATTTTTGTCATCGACATTAGTTTCATGCAGTGCATTACACGTAAGGGGATCATCGTTCTTAGAAAGACTCGAATTGGAACGAAGGTTATCAGTATAATGAAGAACAGCATTTCTTCTATGACTGTCCTCTCTATAGAGATCGTCTTTTTGCAAGGTATTAAAAGGCAAATAATCTTTGTACATTGCATCTTTGTGTTTCGTTGTACAGTCCAATACTGTGAGGCTTCCTTGCCTGGATAAAATACTGCCGATATCTGAAACGTTACTCTCCTGCCTCGTTACCCTATCGTTTCCAGCTTTACTTTCAATGATTTCTTCCGTATTAACAGCTAATTTTGATTGCAACGAAGTACCAGCTTCGGATGACTGAGAAGTTTTCTGTGGAGAGAATGCGTTCTTTGATGTTTCTTTTGTGGGAGAAATTTTTGTTCTTCTCAAATAAGAACCTGTAGACGGTTTGGAGTTTTCCACACATGTCTTCTTTGAATCGCTATCATTCTGATCATTAGCCTTGCTGCTCTCTTTCTCTATAACATTTATGGATTTTCCAATTTGCCTAAGATAAGAGCTAACTGAGTTTGCATCCAACATTTTAAATTTGTTTTCCAGTTTTGTTCTTGAATGACCACTGTTAACTGAATTATGATCATTGGACTTTTCTGGTGAACTATTATTCACCTTGTATGAGGATTTGTTAACGATGATATATTCAGGTGTGTCTGATAAAGAGCAAGGACTTCCTTTGCCCACATATCTTATTTTTTCGATAGTTGGTATTCGTTTCAAATTATATTCTGTTTCATCGTTTCGTTTCACGTATGAGTCTTGTTTGTCGCTTGAAAAGTGGGGAGATGATTCATTTGACTTGGTATTATGCCTCGGGAAACAGCCTGTAAACCCACTGGATCCCGGAGAAATAACAATATCTGGCTTTTCAATCGGTGTTTCTTTGGACCTTGAGTTCTGTCTCGAATAACGACCAGTATTTCCAAAGGATTCACTAGTTTTGCTGTTCTGTCTCGTGTACCTTCCACGAGTACTTATCACATCAGGTACCTGAAGCGTAATGCTCTGCACGGTTTCCTCGCGTTCTAGCGTACTATCGTCGCAACCACTACACCGTTTCTTTTCCTGATGCACCTGGCCTTCCTTAATAGGCTTTAACTGTGACGCAAGTGTCTCCGGAGTCGTTGATTCACTTGTACTCGTGCTCGGTCCAGTATAATTTCTAATATCAATCTCCAAGTCTGATGGCAAATCCATGCCCATTGATAAATGCATCGCTAGCCCCTCTAACCAAACATGCATCACCTCGAATGGCGGCCTTTTATCAGGATTCAAATCGCAACAAAGAAAAGCGATCATGTAGAACATCTCTGGACAATTGGCACAGAATTTTTCTTTAAACACGTTCTGATTCAGACCAAAGTCCGAAGAGCGCGGCAAGTAATCGGGATCTGCTTGTACACGACCAATGATTTCACAAACGACAATACCAAAGCTGAATATATCAACCTTTTCGTCGTACTTGTTACCCTTCATCATTTCAGGAGCCATCCAATAAGGATTCCCTACCACTGTGTACCTTTTCTTTCGTTCTTTCTTCGACGTTTTCGCCTCCCCGTCGGAATGTCTGTTGTATTTACGATTATCGGGGGAATTGCCGTTTTGTATTATTCTGGCTAAGCCAAAATCGGCCACGACCACAGTCTTATCTTCCCGAACCAGACAATTGTGCGAATTTAAGTCTCGGTGTATAATGTTCATAGAATGTAGATAAGCCATACCGGCGGCAATATCTTTAGCGAACGACATTCGCTGTTCCCATGGCAAGGTTTCGTTGATGTCGTGTAGTAGAGCCCTTAGAGTTCCTCCTGCTATATACTCCGTAACCAGGTGAAGCTTTTTGTCTTTGTAGAGAACACCGATAAATCGGAGAACATTGTTGTGATGTAACGACCGTAATACAGCAACCTATTGAAATGAAACAAAAATAAAATAACCCAATGTACCGAAGTATGTACACTGAGTCCCATCGAAGTTGTCGCAGTGAAGTTGGCGCACTAACCCATTCACGCCGTGTCGATGAGCCGATGGGCGAGGTGCCGACGACGCGACGTGAATGTATTAGTGAATGTGTAGCCAACTTCACTGCGACAACTTCGATGGTACATACATATATTGATTAAGGACGGCAGATCATAGCCGTGATTTAACTATATTCACGACCGTAATCGTGATTTCTTTTATTTTGATTAATTCGGTTGATTAATTCTATAATATAAATTTAAAATTTATATTTCCTTTAGAAATATCTTAGACCATAAAGTGTTACAAACTATTATCTCGAAAAATATAGCAGCTATCGACCTAATTCTTTTTTTTTTAATTAAATGGTACAAAGTGCTTGATTGTGTGGTACATACAACATTTTTCTTAAATGGCTACCACGGAGTTAGAATAAACTTACGTCGTCTTTTTTAAATGAGATGCTATACTAATTTCTTTTTATTTAAAGAGCTTTTATCAAACTCGATAACATTCACTTAAATCATTGTTTGATATTCTTCATAGTTAACGATTTATGACGAAGGGAATATTGAAGGAGCGAATATGCAGAGACCTCGAAGGTGTCGTAATATATAATATTATATTATAAAAGTCATAATATTAAAAAAGAAGAAATACATGTTAACAAATAAATGGTCGTCATTTTCAATATTTAATAAAATGAATTTAAATACAAAATACGTCTGTTTCATTCTCCTTGGATGCCTTCATGTATTTGTTTCTTAAATATTCCCTTCAGTATAAATCGTTAACCACTATGAAGAATATCAAAAAATGGTTCGAGCAAATACTATCCAGTTTGATAAAAGTTATTTAAATAAAAAAAGGTCAGTATAGTATTCCATTTAAGAAAGACGACGTCAGTTTATTCTGACTTTATGATAGCTATTTTAAAAAATTTTGTTATACACCACGCAATCAGGCACCTTGTACCATTTAATTTAAAAAAGAACTTTATCTGATTCACCCTGTACATAGTCTAAAAGTGTAACGCGTGAAAAGAACAGTTATGCTCTCAGAAGCGATCATAAAGAACCACGATTAGTGTGAAAAATCACCGTGACTGGAAACTGGAATCACCGTGATTGAGTCACAAGTAATTTATAAATAGCAGTCCACGCCATCTCCAGTATTGATACATAAACCACGGTTTAAATACAAAACTCACCTCCTTCAAAAAATTCTTTTGAGCTTCTTCATCCACTCTGTATAATTCTTTTAGCACCATGATCTCGTTAGTATCCCTATGTGTAACTTTGAAAACCTGGCCGAAAAATCCTGTGCCTAAAAGCTCACCCTTCACTAAATCACTGGCACGGAATATTCTTTGATTCTTTGGTTCTACACGAAAGGATCTAGTTCTGCTTAAATCGCATGTAGCATTTGTTGGCGAAGATCTGGAATATTTAAAAAAAAAATTAAATTTCAAATTATATGATTGTATATTAAAGATAACACTATTACAATTACCCATCAAGTAACCGCGACATGGAACTACTGCGTTCTTTATGCATAGGATCTCTCGTCCTCCGCAACTGTCTGCTTCGTGTTCCACTAATATAACCCTCATCGCGACGTTTAAATAAACGCTCTTTATTTTCGGGACTCGTTCTTGGATTTGCGATCGACGTCAACATTGCCGCAGATGGCGAGGAAAACGTTGGTTGTCGTGATACCGCATCTGGATCGTGTTCGATGGTCAACTGGAAAATTCAATACATTTGTTGCTATATTCGTTATAATTAACGATAGTCGGTGTATTTCATCCTTTACAGTAGGGATTTGTAAATATTTTCGTAACACTAGAACTGCCAAACTAGTCAAAATGATTGGCTTCAAGTTTCTTATTATAAATGTACATAATTAATTATGTTTCATCCTTTATCTATTTAATTCTTTATACATTATTTTCAACTTAAAAATAAGTGTGCATCAAACGTTGGTAGTTCTAGTATTAAAAATATGTGACATTTGTGAATTTATATATGATACATAAAAGAAAATTACCTGTAGAACTGTATCTGAATATTGGATAAGATTTTCAATGTTTTCTATAGGCTGATCTTTTACTGGAGTACCATTCACCTCAAGTATTCGGTCACCAATATGTAGAGATATGAGATCGCTGGATATATTCAATCTGTAACATATTTTACATGATATTTCTAATGTTTATAAACATTGTTTGTGACAAAACATGCAAAACTTTGCGTGCATTCAATACTATCATGACAAGATAAAAATTAGGAGCAAAACTAAAGAGTAGAACTAATATTGCATATTTATTTTTAACCTTGAATATTTGAAAAACCATTAAATACATATAAAATATAAAAGATACAAAATGCAGCTTTGTTCAAGAATAGAGTAGAAACACAGTGACATAAAAGTATACATAAAAACATTAAACTTAAAATAAATGTTGTTTTTAATATATGTAGTTCTTAAAATGAAATGAAATTAGCATAATATATTGTTATTATTCTAAAATATATAAACTGTCATTTCATTGTAAACATTACATACTTACAAACATGTAACACATATTAATGAACAGATAATATTAACTATTTTGCACAAGATACATTTTTTGCGTGCAAGTAATAGCAAATAATAAAAAAACACATGTCTAATTTGTAAAAATATCTAGTGCATATTATTTATTTATTATGCTGTACCTATGATTAGAGAAGTGGCAGCATAGCCTAAATAGAACCTCCATCACAGAGGCCAGCAGCTTACTGATCTTTCCACGAACATTTCTCATTAACCTGTATTTTAGTTCAAAGTTATTAGAGACCGTGCATCTATATTGATTCTTAATTAACCATACTCATGCACAGTTAAATATTATATAAAAGCTCCATTAAATATAATTTTGTAATTAATGACAGTTCAGATTTGTTTAAACATCAATATTTTTTAGTTTTATTTAATATCTTTCACTAAAATAAAATATTTAAATTAATATAAGTCTATGTATTACTTTTTTGTTTTGCACGTTTTTTTAAAGTGTCATACAAAATTAACTCCATTCATTTTCGTCATTTCTTTTGTCCAGCAAAAATAAAAACACTATTAAAATGTGTAATAATTGAAATATATTGTAAAGATTTTTTTATACATACTCGGATATACGAAGCAAAGCACCACAATTTCTAGGACTAGGTGTTGTGTCTAATGTCAACTTGATTCCCCTCTGTTTTTCTGGATCAGAACCGCTCGGAGGTATTTCTACTAATCTGATACTATGAGGCTTTCTGGTAAATGGATAATTAGCTGTCCTATTAATTGGCTGCATCTGTCTTTTGTAACAACATCCACAATACAGCTTAGATCTTTCAACAAGAGCATAACTTTCTCCATCTCCGATGAAAGCACCACAAGAATTACAGGCAAAACATTCTGGGTGAAATTTGTGATCTCCCGCCAGCATGACAGGACCTGTGATAATTTGACCGCATCCCTGACAAGCTTCTCCATAAGCAGCCCAATAATCATCCTTACAAAAGAGTAAGCCATCTTTTTCAAAATACCACGAGGACAAACCAATATCACATGCTGAACACCTGAAACATACAATTTCTTATGTATTTTGATAATACAAATAAATACAACTATTTATCAATCTATAAATTAACAATTCAATTTATAATAATATTTTATAATTTTTACCGAAAACAATCTATATGCCACTCTTGATTTAGTGCCTGTATAAATTCATCTTCATCAATTGCGTTGAGACATCCAGCACATATTAGTGTCCCTCCACTTTCCCCACTTCTCAGGTCTAGATGTTAAAAAAGAAAATAATAATACAGTTTAATTTAAAAAACAAACCACATCTATTTACAAATTCTTTCTATTTTTTGTTCATTTGGATCTTTTTTATACGCGCCGCTCGTTTAATGCTAAGTATTTACATACATATGGGTACATGCTTTTTTACGTGACATTCGCAGAACGTTAGCTGTAACAAAGTTATCTTTATGAAGCATTAAATTTCGAATATTTTGACTTATCGAAGTTACGAAAACAAATACGGCGCGGTTATAGAGAAAGCAGAGCGCGTCAGGGATGTATGTACAGTAGGAAGGAAATGTGATTCACGGTTGACATTAGGTAAGCGTTGGGAAAGTAGTTATCAACTAGTTAACAATAACTCGGATTGTTCTAAGGTGATCGGAATTTGTCAATTCAAAAAATGCACCACTGAAATCACAAGAGATTACCTGAAACATAGTACCCATACGAATTTATAGTTAAAAAAGCAAAATCCTAAGCAACGCGTAAATAAAATCCTGTGAAAAGCGTGGGCCAGAAGACTTGGAAGACAAGACGCCCACGCGATTCACAGCGTATCAAGCACACACAGAAATCACCGATCAATTTACATGTCGCGTGCAATGTTCGAAACACCATACATTCCATACTATAAATCTTAACGATTTTAATAAACTTTGTCGAAAAAGACGTACCATTTGATGAAACTTCATCCATCACAGCATCTAGGACTGACACACTCCTACTCCGTGCTTTGACCTCTGAATATATAGCCACTAGATTCAAAATCCATTCGCGAAACTTAACCAGATCTCAAGTTTCCTTTTCTACTGTAAGAGGGCGCAACAATTCGGGGAACGATTACGATTTCCATGGCCCCTCGTTTTGAGGTTATGGTTGTGTTCTTAGGACCATTTTAAGAAAAAAATGTATGTATGTACCAAATCGGCCTGGTTTAGCTAGTAAAGTAGATTTCTTGTTTTTTATAAATCTGTAAATATCTCGGAAATTATGCGAAATATTGCAAAACGTCAAGAGACTTTTTTTGTAAAAAATTAAATTTCCAACTATTTATGTCCTGTAACACTTTTTCATCAGCTGCATAGTTTTCGAGATATATCAAATTTCTCTAAAAATATATCAATATGTCATTATTCCATCAGTTTCTTAAACCTAACCCTAACCCTAACTTCCCCCTCCAACCCCAGCCTTGATAATACAACCTAACCTAACCTATTTTGTTTTTGAAGTACGTCGGTAATGTAGGAAATCGCAAAAAACAATTATTTGCAAAATTTCAACCAAATTGGATTTGACAGGTGTTCGGGAACTATGATGGAATAATGACATATTGACATATTTTTAGAGAAATCTAATACTTATCCCCCTGTGGCTCGGGAGGCTTGGAATACGGCCACGGTATCCCCTGCCTGTCGTAAGAGGCGACTAAAAGGGGTCACACAAACACATACACACACGCACACACACACACCGATTCAGGCGAAAGGATGAGCAGACTTTAGAAGTATGGACTGAGTGTAAGATTTAAAAGTATGCACAGGTATGAGTGATGAAATTTAAAAATGCGCGGGGTTTGGGGTTGGCAGGGCTGCCAGCCCATCCCCAAAGGCGCGTGGAGGTATAACAAGAGGCGACACTCCCGGCGGCACCTTTGATGTCGAGGTTTTGCTGTCCCTTTAAATGGGTAGTATCAACGAGCGGGAAGTTTGAATGAGTTGGATGTAATACTCTTTATAACCAGAAATTTTTTTGATTATTCGAATATTATTTTTTCAAATAAATCGAGTACTCGCACACCTCTACAACAAGGTGACAAATAAGTTACCAAAAATGCCAGCCTTTGAGCGAAATTCGAGATAGATAGATAGATAGAGAAATCTGTCTCGAAAACTACATCAGTTGACGAAAAAATGTTGCAGGACATAAATAGTTGGAAATTTAATTCTTTACAAAAAAAGTCTCTTGATATTTTGCCATATTTCGTATAGTTTCCGAGATATTTGCAGATTTATAAAAAACAGGAAATCTACTTTACTGGCTAAACCAGGTCGATTTGGTACCTGTAACATATATGTATATTTTTGTCTTAAAATGGTCCCAAGAACACAACCATAACCTCAAAACGAGGGGCCACGGAAATCGTAATCTCCCCCAATTCGGTGGCTCCAGCACCATCTATCGCGTTTGCTCGATTCTTGGCGTCAAATAAAATTTTGAATTACAAACATGGAGTTTGTCCCGCGACCGTTATAAACACGGTAGTGTATAAACGAAACGTCTGTTCATAAATGTACTTTTATAATGGACAACTATAAAAAAAGTTATTCACTTTATTACAAGTAGATTCTTGATTGTCGTAGTATTTGTTCAACGGGAATTGTAACCCCAGGAATCTTTAAAGTTTAAGTTTCATAAAGTGTGCACGCGAAGCGTTCGATGTGCTCTCAATCAAATTGCATCGAATTCATTTTGATTATTAGCTTTGATTCTTCCGGTTAATCTAGTCAATGATATGGTCGTGATGAGTATCATAAGATAATAAATTCTTTGGTTAAATCTCTCAGTAGACTAAAGAAAATACAGGATAAAAAAAATATTAAAGGAAGTGACAAATGAGGAATAAAGAGAATGGATTTTGAAGATAAAGAAAAAGAATTTGAGGAGCGTTATAAAAGGATCTGTGGAAAGAACAGACTGTCTTCTAAATATGAGACTCAAAAAGAAGAAAAAACAGATAAGGGAAAGACTTGCTCGAAAGAGAAGGAAAAAATGGAAAAGGAATTAAATGCTGCAAAATGTGATTTGGCTAGCCTTCAAAGGAGTCTGGGTAAAATACAAAATACAGAAGTACCAATGGTATTATTTGCTTTTTACTAAGGTTTTATGTATTTTGTAATTTATAGGCTGCGATAGAAATATTCACACATCACAGTTTAACGATGCCTCCAAAGATGTTCCAAAAGAATGTTCTTCTTTCTTTGAGTTTAAATTTCAGAAGCGTAATTCTGCACAATTTGAGAAGTATTCCAAAGAAAAAAATGAATTGGAGGTACAATTGGAGGATAGAAAAAAGGAGGTCCAAGCGAAAGAAAGGGAGATATTTGAATTAAAGGTTAAAATTTTTGTAAAATGATATAATTATCATTACAACCTTTTTAATGAAAAGGACAATTATTGCTTTATAACTCTGAATATGAATGAAAAAAAAAAAAAGCCATGAATCATAACATGGAAAGGCGATGATACTCACGTTACATAGAATAGGTTATTTTTCTATTAAATGGAATGAAATAAGAATGGAAAACAGTTATTAATAAGTTGCGATTTTAAATTCTTATATTCATACGTTATTCTTATAATTTTTCACTTGTTTCTAGGTTATCACATCGTTTCTTTTAATGGTTAAAAAAAGCTTTTATCTGTTCAACTTTTAAGTTGGGCATTTTCTGTAATTGTTCTTTTAAAACTTTCCCGCCGATTCAAGTCTACTGAATTAAATCCGTTCGCGCAGGTCTGATAGGCGATAGAACGCGTAAAAAAGTAAACAATGCAGTGGTAGGGGAAGGATAATGGTAGAGTTATTCCAGGGCCATATAATCTTGCTCTGCTCTACCAACAACCTATCCAATTGTTTACAGGAATATAGTAAATGGATTTTCCCTACTAATACTACTATATTCTAACAATGTCACTTAGACCCAATTGTCCTTTTCATTGTCAATTTTTAATGTATATAATTGATCATTTACAATATGGAATTACAACTTCAGGAAAAAATAAAAAGATTAGAAGCATTCAGCAAGGAGAGGGATATACTTGAAAAGGAATTGATTTCAACGAAAGCAGAATTGACTGGGATAAAAAGGACATTAGGTAATAGGTTTTGTAATGTATACACAGAAGTTTCAAACAAGTTATTTTCAATTGCTTGAGTTTGAATATTTGTCGAATTTGTAAACTACTACACTAATCAATAAAAAAGTCATGGAATATGTTTTTAATGAGCCCATGACTATATTTATATTTATTATATATTGTAATATAAGTTGTATATTTTTACAATTCACTTTTTAAAATTATTTAATTTTATCAATAACTATCATCGCATATTTAAATATAGTAGTAATCATAAATGATAAATTTATAAACATTGAACGAAATATATTGCATGCAATAAATATTTTATAATGACAGAGCTAGAACGGCAAGAAAGAAGAGATTTGGAGACTAGAGCCCTTGGTTTAATTAAAGATGCTAAACGTAAATGGGAAAATGCAGAAAAGGATAAAATTGCACAGTTAAATAAACATATTGAAGCGCAGACTGTAAGAATTACAGAATTATGTACTAGCAATAATGAGATGAGTTCCAGATTACAGAGGACTGAATGTGAACTGGAAACTGCAAATGCAGAATTGCATAAACTTAGAGTGTTCCAGGTTAGTAGCATATGTATATATATGTATGTATGTATAATAGCATACGAAAATAAAATTGTGTTACGGTTTCATTAGATGCAATATAAAGAATCACTGGCTAAAACAAGAGAACTAAATCGACAAAGTGCTCAAGGAGTTGAAACGAAATTAAAGGAAATAGCTGCAAGAGCACACAATCAGTTAGCTGAACTTAGATCTAAGTTAGATTTAGAAACAGCAAAAAACAATGACTTGGAGTCTAAACTGCGAAATGAACAAGATTCTAATCACTGTCGCCAGTCACGACTAAATGTAGCTTTAGAATTAGCGCAGAATGAATTAATGGACTGTCAGGAACAGTTACGCAGTATACAAGCTACAATACCTGCCAGAGATGCTGAAATAGAAGCTTTGAAAAAACAATTACAAGAAAGATCAAAGCAATTAGATAATGTTACGGCATCAGAACAGGTGGTTGCAACAATGCAAGAGCAGTTGGAGCGATCAAGACTCGAGAATGAACAATTGAAACAACAATTACAGGTATGCAGTCAATATTTAGTTCAATTTAGAATGAAAATTATTTGTCCATTTTTATAAAATATAACATAAATATTGTTTAAAGGCAATGAAGTCTGACTTAAGTGAAACCATGATGAATTTGGAACAAAATGAAGCTCTTGCCTTAAATTTAGAACAAGCTACACAAGACAAAGCTGCATTACAAAAACGACTACAGGATTCTCTTGAAAAAGAAGGTATGGATAGTTAAATTTTTTAAATGATGTTTAATATAAAAAGGAAAGATTCGATAAAGCTTCGTCTCTCTTTTTAGAGGAACATTTACGTAAAGTCGGCAATTTAGAAGAATTGTTACGACGCTTGGAACAAAGCGTTACTAAACTAGAATCAGAGAATGCTAATCTTAAAATGGAAAATGTACAGCCAAGTACCAGTATGGTACGAAAAACGGTTACAATAAAAGCTGATATTCTACTGGAAGAACAAATACATAAATTAGAACAGGAACTTCGAACAGCGAGAGAACACTTAAATACAGAACGTCAGACTGCAAAGCAAGCTCAGATTAATTTATGGAAGAAAGAAAAAGAATTATCAGATGCAAATTTGGATAAGAGAATTGCAATAAGAGCAAGTAAAAAGGCAGAAGAGAAAATTGAAACATTACAAGAAGAGAAACAAAGATTATCAGAGAGATTAGATAATAAAATAAAAGAAGAAGATGAGAAATCTAAAAAGTTACTTAGAGAATTAGATAGTGCAAAAGCATCGTTAAATGACATAACCAAGGAATCTTCTAGAAACAAAATGCAAGCTGATTCTGCTCAACGAGTAAATATCTTCAAGAATTATAAATTTTTTTTATTATCTCTAATTATCATTTCATTTAATTCATATTTTGTTGGTTTTCTTTTGATCGATAAATTTGCTTTAAATATTTGATTTTTGTAACTTCATTTTTGTTATTTTATTTTACTTCATTATAGGCTTTAACTCAAGCTAATCATCAAATAGAAGAGCTTCAGTCATCAAGTGCTTCGTTACGTAGAGAACTAGACGCTGCTCGAAAGCAAGCAAGGGCAAGTCAAGAGAGAGTTGATAGTTTAAACGCTGAGAACAAACGTTTGTCACAATTAATTGCAAAACATAACGAAGAAAAGAGCGAATTGGAATCTAAAATAGAAAAACTAGAGCAAGAAATCAAAGGTTACGAATTGAATACTGAACTTCTTAAAGAAACGTGTACAGTACTTGAAGAGCAGTTGACCGATTACGAGAGATTAACGAGCGATCATGAAACGCGGGAAAATATACTGATTCAAGATAAAATGAAATTACAAAAAGATCTAGAAGCGACTGAAGGTAAACTTCGCGAAGCATGTGCCGCACAAAATGAAGAGAGATCCCTGAGATTAGCTGCTGAACGTAACATTGAAAGACTAGAATCGGAAACGAGCGACATAGAATGCGAAAAGAACGGTTTACTTGCGCAGAGAGACCAATATAAAAAACTTGTACAAGAATTAAGCGCACAGGTTGATGAACTATCAGCCAAGTGTAGTGAATTAGAATACGAATTCTCTGAAACGAAACGTAACTTAGAAATGACTAAAGCTGAAACGAGGGTCGTCAAAGAAGAAAGCAGTCAGCATTTGACAAGAGTGCACGAATTGAAAGAAGCGAATACAATGCTCATGAACGATTTGCAAAGCAGCGTGGATCAAGGACAGGAACTTCGGATGAGAATTTCAGAGCTGGAAAGCATCTTGGAAGAAATGCGACAGTTCTACCAGGAAAGAGAAGTTAAAGCCGAAAGCACAAGGCAACAGCAAACGAAACTAATTGATTATCTACAATTTAAATTAGAGGAATGTAGCAAAAAGAAGAAAACTGTATGTGATAAAATACTTGGTACTAAACAGAAAGAAAATGTCCCTCCAAGCGGTACTGGGATGCCCGTTGGCTATCGTGAATTAGAGAATCAGCTAGCTAAAGAACGTGCTAAAGTTAAAACGTTAACCGATCAATTATTGGCACTTAGAGCTATGCATGCTTCAACCTCTGCACCTACATCTCCCACGGCACACAGTAACAAGAACACAAATTACATTACGGAACAGTCGGTCAGTTCTTTGTCTAAACGATTATCCCCTCAGAGGATTGGACACAATATTCCTCATAGATTTGAGGTCGGTCTACCTATGAGAGCTGGAAAATGTTCTGCTTGTTTTGACTCTATTCAGTTTGGTAAACGTGCAGCTATTTGCAGTGAATGTCAAGTAATGACTCATTTAAAATGTGCCGTTACCGTTCCTGCCAACTGCGGTTTACCGGGTGGTTTTGCTAAACAATTTGGCAAGAGTTGGAGGAACAGCGACGAAAGCCTATCATCTTTATCTGGAAGTGTTCAAACGTTGAATATAGATCAACCAGATAATCCTGATACGGTATGTTACTTAATAATGTTTTAAATACCTAATTCTATATTTTATAATAATTTATACCAATCATTGATACAGAATGTATGCGATGCACGTGGTAAAAGCAGTGACGTATCAATGGAAAGTTGGGTCAAAGTTCCAGAGAAGTCAAAAACTTGCTGGGAAAGGAAATACCTTAGATTAGAAGGAACCTGTTTATGTACTTATGAACACCAACCATCTCCTGGAATGTCGCCCGTTAATCGTTTAGATCTGGTCGAAAAAGATGGATTTAATGTATTAGAAACTGTACAGCAACCGGATGTATTAGGAACAGCAAAGTCGGATATACCATTTATCTTTAGGATAGAATCTAATTCTTCAACGACTTGTTGGCCAACGTCGCGTCTAGATATAATGGCTTTAAGCCACACGGATAAAAAGAATTGGTTAAAAGCTTTGAAGTCTGTTACTAGTCAAAATTATTCGAGTAACGTTCATAAAACTAAGAAATATGAAACTATACTGAGGCTGGAAAAGAATCAGGTAAAGAAAATTTATTTATAATAATATACCTCTATCTATAAGATTATTATTAATACAGAAATCATCTTCCAGTTGGATCTGAATTGCGCTGTAAATCTAATTGAAGAAAATGTGCTGTTGTTGGGAGCTGAAGAAGGTCTCTTTTCATATTGCGGTTCTAAATCACGAACACTGACAGCAATTTGTGGAGTAAAGAGGGTTCATCAATTAACTTTACATCCTCATTTGGGAATAGCTTTAATGATAGCCGGTGAAAGTAGGCAATTAGTATCGTGTAGTCTAAGACAATTAAAGAGTAACGCAGTAGCTGCTGAATGTTCAAGACCAGCAATCAATACAAAACCAGTTTTAACTAGCACTGATAGTTGTCACTTGTATCAGTTACAAAGGGACATGCTTTGCGCAGCAACAGCAACTCATGTAATGTAAGTTTCATCACATTTAATCAACAAACGTACATTGATAGCTTTTCTATTAATTGTAGATTACTTAAATGGTATACCGAGGAAGAAGGTGGAGAATTTGTTGGAGTACGGGAACTTGAAACATCCGAGCCATGTAGCTGTGCCATATTTACTCAAAACATCCTAATAGTAGGGTGCAATAAGTTCTTCCAAATCGATCTTAGGAACTATTGCGTCGATGGTAGGTGACAAAATGAAGCGTCGTCTTTGAGGATTCATTTATTCATAATTCGTATTTACATTCATGTAACATTGCAGAGTTTCCAGAAGCAGACGATAGTTCAGTTAAAGCTGCGCTAACGGGAGTAGCTAAATTAGGTATCTTTCCCGTTTGCGTTTTAAATGTTTCTCTAGTACCTGGAAAAGTGGAGCTTTTACTTTGTTACAACGAGTTTGGAATGTTTGTTAATGAACACGGCCAAAGAACTCGAAGCATTGATCCAACGTGGAATCATTTACCTTTTGCTTTTGGTAAGAATTATTGAAACAACTTTTTTCCAACTCATAACAACTTCAGATATCAATTATAATTATTGCATATTTTTGTGTAGCATTCCGTAAACCGTACTTATTTATTATTCACTTTTCATCGGTGGAGATTATAAAACTCGATCAACAAGCGTACACCTCGCCAACAAAGAATCCAGAACGAGTTTTGATCGAATTGTCTAGTCCTCGTTTTTTAGGAGTGTCTGAATCGAAGGGAATCTATGTAGCAACCATTAATTCCTTTTTGGAATTGTTAATGATAGAAGGTCCTTCTAATATACCAGAAAACAATGGCAGTCTCACTAGTTTGGAAACTTTGTACGTCATAAGCTTTTACAATTTAACGTTACCAAATTGTAGAAATAAACCATTGTGTATTTTTTCATTGCACAGGGGACAAGATAACGAGAGCACTTCGGAATTCAGTTTCACATCGAGCTTAATGGAAGATTTAGATGGTCATGGAAAAAAAGTACATTTCGCTGGTGTTTCTAAGTATTGATATCAAAAACTAACATAAGTATCCTTTCACTCGACTGTAGGAACTACAAGAAACCCGAGACCAAGACTGTAAACATTTAGTAAGCATTAAGGAAAGTAAGTCATAACAAACATGTTACAGGCTACATCTTACCTAGCCATTCCATGCATTTAATTTAATTTGTACATTCTTGCCAATGGGTAATATCAGTCTATTAATACATAATTGATGGAATGTACAAACACTCTCTATCGTACAAAAGCTTTTTTTGCACAACAGTTTAATGTTTAATTTTATTTTCATTTTGTAAAACGATTAAATATCATCGGATCTCAAATATTTGCTATGACAAAGGATTTATATGGTACTGTGTAGTATTAGTCAACCAAATTTGATATATTTATACATATCGCAAAAGTAATTTCTTTTACTTTTTATAAGCTCGAGCTTTTTCAATGAGAATAATTTACATTTTTTCTTTTTTTATAGAAAAAATTGAAATCGATACTTAGTGCATATAGATTTAAGTATAGAGATACGATTAATATGATAATAATATATTCTTGAATTTCCTAAGTTAACAAAACTTTTGTAACATTGTAATTTAATTAAAAGAAACTCTACTCTTGACGAGAATAAAGATTTATAGAAGATACGATAAGATTATTTTTATACCGATAAAGATATACCTTGTTATGTAAATGATTACTCGAGCACGATTGCTGCTACACTCGTGTAACTCTTTGTTACAACAAAAATTTAATTCACAATAGCTCTTCATTGTGAACAGTTTAAAATTACGGCGTCTGTTATTGACTATTCATACGGTAGAGGAATAAATTAAGTGTATTATGAACGCGTGTCTTTTAAAAATATGGAAATGCCAATGTGTATTTTTATTTATTTATATTTATCCTCTGCATAAAAGTTATTCAAGCAGTACGTTTATTGCGAAATAAAGGGTATAGCAGGATAAGATGGTCAAAAGTGCCCTTGAGCCGATTTTTTTCGGCAATGCACCATTTTATAGCTTATAATAAAAAACCATTGTACACCAAGTTTCAACCCTGTATCTCAATTGGGAGGGTAGTTACAGGGTGAGAAAGAAAAAGTGGTTTTTGCCATATTTTCCCTATTTAATGGCATTCAAAAAATCTGAAAAAATTCTAGAACATTCTAACCATGTTTCTTTATGATTGTGAATTTTTTCAGATTTTTCGGTTGCAAATCCTCGTCGTGAAAAATCAAAAACGCAAAAAAAAGTTGAAAAATTGAGATTTCGGGTAGAAACTTTCGAGACACTAGATTTTTACTTTCACAGTAGTTAGATATTAGCATGACTGGTGTCCTCAATTTTTTTCAGATTTTTAAGTGTGCTGCGCCGTGTTTAAAAAAATCAAAAACCAATACTTTCGATATATTTCATGCGATAACATGAGAAATACTTTCAATTTTTACATTTCCTTTACACACTAAGTGCATTATGTGATTTCTAACATTTCTGCATTGGATGAAGCAAGATCTGAATGGAGAGAGTGAAGTTATTGTAAATAATTGAAAATTACGCACGTTATCTACTAAAATATTCGACACTTTTTCAACGTTATCGGTGGCTGAATGGTTAAGGTGTCCGACCGCGGAACCGCTGGAAAGTTTTTTGTCGCAGTTTCGCGCCCCATGAATGTCAAATTTTTTTTTTTAATTATTAATGACACAAGAATACACACTAATCGTTTAATAACGTATGAAAAATATTTTTAAAATATATTATCATGAAATAAGTGGTGCATTACCGGCTCTCTGGCTATATGTACAATTAAGGTAAAATATATATTGCTTTCAATATCCATCATAAACAAATAACCACGCGACTGTTCAATTAACAAAATATTGGGGGCGCTCCGTAATTAGAACAATACATAATCAGAAAATCGGTAGTGCACCACTTATTTTTATGTATACTTCATGATAATATATTTTAAAAATATTTTTCATACGTTATTAAATGATTAGTGTGTATTCTTGTGTCATTAATAATTAAAAAAAAAAATTTGACATTCATGGGGCGCGAACCTGCGACAAAAAACTTTCCAGCGGTTCCGCGGTCGGACACCTTAACCATTCAGTCACCGACAACGTTGAAAAACTGTCGAATATTTTAGGAGATAATGTGCGTAATTTTCAATTATTTACAATAACTTCACTCTCTCCATTCAGATCTTGCTTCGTCCAATGCAGAAATGTTAGAAATCACATAATGCACTTAGTGTGTAAAGGAAATGTAAAAATCGCACGAAATATGTCGAAAATATCGGTTTTTGATTTTTTTAAACACGGCGCACCACACGTAAAAATCTAGTGTTTTGAAAGCTTCTACCCGAAATCTCAATTTTTCGACTTGTTTTTGCGTTTTTGATTTTTCACGCCTAGGATTTGCAACCGAAAAATCTGAAAAAATTCACAATCATAAAGAAACATGGCTGGAATATTCTAGAATTTTTTCAGATTTTTTGATTGCCATTAAATAGGGAAAATATGGCAAAAACCACTTTTTCTTTCTCACCCTGTAACTACCCTCCCAGTTGAGATACAGGGTTGAAACTTGGTGTACAATGGCTTTTTATTATTAGCTATAAAATGGCGCACTGCTGAAAAAAATCGGCTCAAGGGCACTTTTGACCATTTTATCTTGCTATACCCTTTATATATACACTCATATTATTAGATATCAACACAATCTCGTTAAACCATCGGTTGAGACCTTCCTGCATTGGACCTTCCTCTTTCGAATGAGCCCTCACCCAGCCCTATGTGTTCTCTTATAAGGACAAATAACCGATTCCCGTAAACCCATTAATAGGCCCATTTTTGCCGGTAATGTCACCTCGCTGCATTACCCGTGTCTACTCCCTTAAAATACTCCTCTGAAATTAAAGCAATTAAATTTCAGATAAATATATTTTCGACTCCATTTATAGATGTAAAAATGGAAAAATAATGCAAATAAAAAGAAACTTGTTTGCATAAGCGTTTCCTCTGCATAGATGTCAGCACCAATAAAATAATAGGTCTCTCCATTCCATCAAGTTGAAACTTTTGGTAGCACATACAATAATAATGACATTATGGAAGGAGTAAGGTTTCATTGAATGATTGTTGCACAGTTAGACATTGTTGAAAAAGTTTCAATACGCTATTGCAATTAGGGGCACTAACGGGGCACATAATTATGTAGAATAATGCGACATCCGGCGAACCCTTGACATTTGGTAACGTCCAACTAACGAATATTCATTGGGACCAGTGAATACGTTCTGAAAAACACTCATTGAAAAGCAATGATTAGTATTCAATTTCAAGTTGTTGTAAAATTAGAATTTTGTTTCATTTGCCACGTTTCTATGAATTGTAATCGGACTCTTTAATAGCGGAAGTTTCCGCTACGATTCCATTTCTTGCTTTCTGCTTTGACACATTTGACTAGACTTGGGCGTTATCATTAACTGTTTTTTTCTGTTTTTTTTTTTTTTAATTCGTTTGTCTTAAAGTATGTTCTTCAAATTATTATTCATTATAGTATATTCTCAATGTTATTTGAAGATTAAATTATTTCTTACTTCATTTATGGTTCTTAGATCAGAGTTTAATCTGAATGAGATGAAAATTATTTGTAAAAAATTCTAGTTAATAAAGATAAATATTTAACTATTTAGTTTCTACCCGTACATTGTTCCTTCAATTTATAATTGTTTTTCACTTTTAAGCAAACAAATATCTTATTTCCATCGAACGGATACGCAAACGCACATACTATTTATTTATAATATATACTGCAGCATATGTAATTTTTCCTTTCTTCAAGGTAAACGTGGCATCCGAAATAAAAGAGGGGTGAATGATTCCTCGGTATTAACGAACTCTGCCGCCGACGAATTCAATCGATCCAGCTTTAAAAAGGTCATTTCGACTGAACATCATTATGCAGATGAAGCTCAGGAATTATTCAGACAAGAAACGCGATAGCCCTAAGTGGTGGGGAACCGCATTGTTATAAGAAGTCCTTCTCAATTTCTCCGGCCTTCAATCGCGTTAATAATCTGTTGTTAGAATCGTTGGTGATACCGATTAAATAGCCTAAGTTCTCTTAGTCCTTTCCTTAAGGACTTGTATAAGAAGTTCTCAATATCCTCAGTCTTCGCGAATGGTCCATCGTTGGTGATACTAATTAAATACTCCAAACTTCCTTAACTCCTTGTTTCTGTGCCACGTATGTATAGTGTTTGCTTCGGATCCATCTGTATGATTCCATTGGCATCGAGCAATACTTGAAGAACCGCAGGAGGTAACCAGCAAAGTACAGTGGTATTCCCTTGAAACCGGCAAGCAAGATGTCCTGCAACATGCAAGTGGACGCTATGAAAGTGAACTATGCGGCTACAGAACCCGGGGAGGAGGTGGTGATCACAGGTATCGCCGGTCGATTCCCGGAATGTAACAATGTGATGGAACTGAAGGCGAACTTACTGAATAAGAAGGACCTGGTCACGGAGAATTATTCCAGATGGAGGCTAGGTAATTGAGATTTAATTATTAGCTTTAAGAAGATCACCAAGCCCAAATAACCAGGAATATTTGTATAGATCACGCAGAGATCCCACGGGATGGTGGTAAACTGACTGGTTTGTCTAAGTTTGATGCTATCTTCTTCGGTGTCCATTATAAGCAAGCTCATACGTTGGACCCCATGTGCAGGATGCTGCTGGAGCACAGTTATGAAGCACTCATTGATGCAGGGATCAATCCCAGACAGCTTAGAGGAACCAACACTGCTGTTGTTATAGGCTCTTGCATCAGTGAGTCAGAGAAGACGTGGTTTTATGAGAAATTGCAAGTAAATATCCTTAAAGATGATAGAATTAGTTTGGTACCATGTTGACTGCTGTGGTGAAAGTGTCCATTTCTAAAAATACAAATGTACTTTAAAGTTTTTGTTACTAATAACCAATGTCCACTACAGCAGTTAATTTTTTATGCTAGCCAATCTGAGGAAATATAAGACTTAATGTCCTTACTGTTATACTTAGGCAAATGGCTTTGGTATCACCGGTTGCAGCAGAGCCATGTTGGCCAACCGGATCTCCTACTTCCTAGGATTACACGGTCCATCTTATGCGATAGACACAGCCTGTAGTTCCAGCTTATTCGCATTGGATCATGCCTACAGAATGATACGAACTGGAATCTGCGACACGGTGATCGTCGGTGGCTCTAATCTATGTCTTCATCCCTATGTGTCGTTGCAATTCGCTCGTTTAGGTAGGAAAACGTCAATCCACCTGAAAATTAATAGGTTGTTTTATGTCAGGCTGTCTACATTTAAAAATCGGCTATAAAACTAAATTATTGTTTAATTAGCTGAATTGCCATTTGAGGTAGTAACAAATCATTCAGTTTTTTTATGCACCATCGACATGTTTCTAAACATGCCTGCCCATCTACTTTCTAATTAGATGAATTGTAATACGACGTGGTAACAAATGATTTCTAATTGGTGCATGAATAATGCAGTCATAATGCAACTCGTAACATCAAGTATCATTTAAATAGAAGCTTGGGTGTACGGATAAGATTGTAATAAGATTGAAATTTCAGGTGTGCTGTCCAGCGACTGTCGTTGCAAGTCCTTCGACGCCAGAGCCAATGGCTACGTCCGCAGCGAGGCCGTCAGTGTTATAGTATTGCAGAAAGCGAAAAATGCCAGAAGGATTTACGCCCAGGTCGTTTACACTAAGACAAATTGCGATGGTTACAAGGAACAGGGTATCACGTTCCCTGCCAGCGAAGTGCAGAAGATGCTTCTGAGAGACTTCTACAATGAGTGTAAGATCCCTCCAACGATTCTCTCCTATTTGGAAGCTCATGGTACTGGGACAAGCGTCGGTGATCCTGAAGAACTGAATGCCATCAGCAGTATCTTCTGTCAAGGAAGAAAAACACCCCTTAAAATGGGTTCTATTAAGTCTAACATGGGACACACTGAGCCTGCCAGTGGTCTCTGTTCAGTCGCCAAGGTGTTAAAAAAAGACAGATTTCATCAAACCGTCTAACCATGTTCATTGGTTAGATAGAAAAACTAAATATTTGTATATTTTAAGATCGTCATCGCAATGGAGACTGGCTTGATCCCTCCAAACTTACACTTTAAGAACCCCATGAAGGGTATAAAGTGCTTCGAGGAAGGAAAGGTCCAAGTGGTCACAGACCCAACACCATGGGAAGGTGGCTACGCGGGAATAAACTCGTTTGGTTTTGGTGGTGCGAATGCCCATGTCCTACTAAAGTCCTATGCCAAAGAGAAGGTTAACAATGGAGCACCTTCTGATAATTTACCTAGATTGGTAGTTGCATCTGGACGCACCGAGGAGGCGATGAACACTCTCCTAAACTATGTAACTAAAACTACACACAAATTTATATATACATTAAACTAAACAGCATTAATTGAAAATGACTTTGCAGGTGGAAAGTATACCTGTAGACGTGGAGTATATTAGACTTCTCCATGAAGTATATGCTGAGAATATAACTGGTCACCTGTTCAGAGGATACACAGTAGTAGGCTCTAAGATATCTGATAAACCACCAAGAGAAATTCAAGAATATTCTGGCTTGAAGAGACCCGTTTGGTTTGTATTTTCTGGAATGGGATCTCAGTGGCCTGGCATGGGTACATCTATTAAAATATCCTTTCTATTAATATTAAGAAACTGCGGAGTCAATAGTAATTTCTATTTTTATGAATAAAATAGGTGAAGCACTGATGAGGTTCCCCATCTTTGCTCAAGCCATTAAAAAATGTGATGCAGCTTTGAGACCACATGGCGTCGACATTGTGGACATTATCACAAACAAGGATAGAAAAACATTTGATAATATCCTGAACTCCTTTGTTGGAATTGCTGCAATTCAAGTACAAGGATTTTACATTTGTTCTTTATGAATTATTGCTATTTATACATGGTTATAATGAGTAATTTCTGTACAGATTGGTCTCGTTGATTTGTTAACCGCCGTGGGTATAGTTCCGGACAACATAATCGGTCACTCTGTCGGGGAACTTGGTTGTGCTTATGCCGATGGATGCTTCACCGCTGAGCAAATGATACTTTCAGCGTATTCTAGAGGTTTGGCATCCATAGAGACAAAAATGATTCGAGGATCTATGGCGGCAATTGGTCTTGGATACGAGGACATAAAAGATATGTGTCCACCGGATATTGAAGTAGCATGCCACAATGGCCCTGATAGCTCCACCATAAGTGGTCCCGCTGAATCCATGAAGGAGTTCGTTGCCAAGTTACAGGTACAGGGTGATTCTCTCGCAGCGCAACACAATAGCCGTCCCACACAATGGAACCCTGCTGTGTTTGCGGGCAAAAAGACCCAGGAGGTCAAGTCGAGGACCCAAGACTTGGGTCTGGCGACTTGACCTCCTGGGTCTTTTTGCCCGCAAACACAGCAGGGTTCCATTGTGCGGGGCGGCTATTGTGTTGCGCTCCGAGAGAATCACATTGTATAATCCATATCATAATTTGAAATTGAGGTATTCAGTAAATTCTAAATTCATCAATGACAATGGAACGTTTCAGGCCAATAAGATCTTTGCAAAGGAAGTACCATGCAGCAACATCGCCTACCATAGTCGTTACATAGCTGAAGCAGGACCAAAATTGTTGGCCTACTTGAGAAAAGTGATACCAGAAGCCAGACCACGAAGCTCCAAATGGCTGAGCACCTCTGTGCCACGTAATCAATGGTCATCACCAGCTGCCAAATACTCCTCAGCCGAGTATCACACCAATAATTTATTGAACTCTGTGTTATTCGCGGAAACCGCGACCATGATACCAGCTGATGCGATAACCATAGAGATAGCGCCTCATGGTCTCTTACAAGCGATTTTGAAGAGGTCCTTAGACCCTAATGTGACCAATGTACCCCTAACCCAACGTGGCCACAAAGACAATGCTGAGTTCTTCTTGCAAGCTCTTGGGAAGGTTTATAATTGCGGATTGCAGCCGCAGCTTGCAAACATTTACCCACACGTTGAGTTTCCTGTCAGCCGTGGGACACCCATGATCTCTCCTCACATAAGGTGAGTAACAAAGTAATAATTTTGGTATCTCGACATTCTAAATAGTAGAAATTGTTTAATGAGAGCCCATCATGTTTCAGGTGGGAACATTCCGAGGACTGGTTCGTACCAGTCTATTCGCAACGTCAGAGAATAACCACATCGGAACGAACAGTTGAAATCGCTCTTAAAGATGAGAACTACGAGTACATGATGCACCACATAATCGACGGGAGAAATCTAGTTCCAGCTACAGGATATCTAATCTTAGTCTGGGAAACAATTAGTTTACTGGAAGGAAAGTTGTACGATGAGGTGCCAGTTATGTTTGAGAACATCAAATTTGAACGTGCAACCACCATCCCAGCGAATGGTAGCGTTCAATTAACAATAATGGTTCAAAAAGGTGGGCTTTCTTATGTTATGTTAACTCTTATGAGGACAAATATGTTAATTTGATAAATCCTCAGGTTCTGGAAAGTTTGAGATCTCTGAAGGCTCCTCGACAGTAGTATCAGGAACAATTCGTAAACTGACGAATCCGTCGCAAGAAAAGATCGCGCCGCTGTTCTTAACAGAGATCGACGACGAGGAAGCCTTGACCGAGAAAGATATCTACAAAGAACTGAAACTCCGTGGGTATGACTACACTGGGCTGTTCCGTGCCCTAAAGAGCGCTTCGATCAAGGGAACAAGAGGACGTATCGCTTGGATGAAGAACTGGGCTGCTTTTATGGACAACATGTTACAAATCAAATTGTTGGGCATCGATACCAGAGCTCTATACGTACCCACAGCGATACAGAAGCTGGTGATAGATGTTAAATTGCACAATGATAAAATTCGCTGCTTCACTGACGATACTAATGGTTCATTATAAATATTGTGTCAACTTCATTGTATCTGATATCAAAATTGCTTTCATTAATTAAAAATATGATTTTGCAGAATTCTCAGTACAGGTGTACAACGACTACGACGCGGTAATATCTGGTGGTATAGAGATACGAGGATTAAAAGCCAGCGCTATTCAAAGACGTAAGCTGATGGCGGTTCCAGTTTTGGAGGAATACAAGTTCGTGCCCAACCGCGACAAAGCACAGACCTCCCTGGAGGAGATGATCGTTCTATCAACTCATCTTGCTTTAGACAGTAACATAATACCCAATGCAAAGATCATGGAACTAGTTAATCATGATGACGATATACTCGACGAGGAAGTTTTGGCTCCTGTCTTCGTAAAAGTGTTAGGGGATTTACCAATGTTTCGTCTAAATATGGTTTTGGCTGCAGAATCAAAAAGATGTGAGAAAATATCACTACCAGAGAATGTTACTATCATAGAACCGAACAAATTGCCTGAAGACGGTAGCATCTTCATGGCAGCTGCCTATAACATCTTCTCAAAGAAGAGACACGATATTCTCGAGCAACTTTTGCTCGCGATCACAGACTATGGTTTCATTCTAATTCGAGAAACTATGATCAACAACAACGCTTATTTGTATCTGCAGAGGTGTGGGCTGAACATTGTACTGGAGAAGAGTCTCAACGATGAGACACTCTTATTACTGAAGAAACAGGAGAAGCCCCCTCAGAGGACAGAAGTCGTGTATGTGAACAACAATGAATTTAGCTGGCTGGGGAAAGTGAAGGAGACCTTGAAGAATTATGAGGAACGAGAGAACAATGAGACGGTGAGATTAGTCTTAGTAGGAGAGGGTGACCTGGAAAACGGTGCCTTGGGCTTGATCAAGTGCTTGAGAAGAGAACCCAACGGTGAAATTGCAAAGGCAGTAATAATTCAAGATAAGAATGCTCCAAAGTTTTCATTGAACGATCCATTTTATGCCAAGCAGCTTGATATTGACATTGCTATAAACATTTTGAGACCAGGCAAGATCTGGGGCACGTACAGGCACGTACCTTACCCTCCATTGAACTCAATTCCAGTTTTTCATGGCTATGCCAACTTAAAAGTGAGTAAATGTACAATATTCACAGCCATAATCTTTGAAACTTATTTAAAATTGTTTCATAGGTAAGAGGCGACTTGAGTTCCATCCGATGGATGCAAGGTGCGATCCAACCGGGTGACAAGAATCTTGTGAAGGTGGTGTATTCATCTCTGAACTTCAGAGACGTGATGTTGGCTACTGGTAAACTGATGCCAGAGGCCATCACGAAAGACAGACTGATGAGAGATTGTCTGATTGGATTCGAGTTCAGTGGGATAGACTCAAATGGACGTCGAGTGATGGGATTCGTCGACAGCAGGTAAGATTCATTTTACACGTAATCTATCCAATAGAATATTTTTTAAATAAATGATCTTGTTCTTCAGGGCAATCACCAACCTTGTTACTGCTGGGAATTTCAATCTCTGGCCAGTGCCAGATGAATGGTCACTGGAGGATGCAGCAACTGTTCCAAGCGCCTATTTCACAGTCTTCTATGCATTTTTCCATTTTGGAAAGTTGAGAAAAGGCGAAAAAGTGTTGATCCACAGTGGTAGTGGCGCAGTGGGTCAAGCTGCCATCAACATCGCTCTCGCCGAAGGATGCGAAGTCTTCACCACGGTGGGAA
This sequence comes from Osmia bicornis bicornis, assembly GCF_907164935.1. Taxonomy (NCBI): domain Eukaryota; kingdom Metazoa; phylum Arthropoda; class Insecta; order Hymenoptera; family Megachilidae; genus Osmia; species Osmia bicornis. The sequence continues at coordinate 2,253,202 of NC_060223.1, read as the reverse complement.
CACCTGAAAAACGTAAATTCATCAGAGAAACGTTCCCCAGTATCGATGATGATCATATTGGCAACTCTCGAGACACAAGTTTCGAACAGATGGTGATGAAACAGACGAATGGCAAAGGAGTAGACATTGTTTTGAATTCCTTATCCGAGGACAAGCTTCTGGCATCGGTTAGATGTTTGTGTTACCGAGGTCGTTTTCTAGAAATTGGCAAATTCGATCTGGCTTCTAACAATCCACTGGGAATGGAGATATTCTTAAAGGAAATTAGCTTCCATGGGATCATGCTGGACAGCATGATCAATGGTGTTATACCCAAACTACAAGAGGAGCTGCATCATTTTGTTAACAGTTACTTACACTCCAAGGCTGTCAAGCCTTTGATCAGAAAATGCTTTGAGAAACATCAAGTAGAGGACGCATTCAGGTACATGGCAGCTGGAAAACATATTGGAAAGGTGATTGTTTCAATTAACTTAATTGCCGTTATTTATATTTGCATTGTTTAAAGAATCTACATTTCCAAAGTTTGTCCACAGATTTTAATCAAAGTGGGGGATGAAAAGGAACCCTTAAACACCCCAATATCCGCTTACCCGCGATTCAACGCATCACCAAACAAGAGTTATGTAATCGTGGGAGGATTAGGTGGATTGGGTCTAGAAGTAGCTGACTGGTTAGTTATACGTGGGGCTATGAATCTAGTAATAGTATCACGCGGTGGTATTAAGAACGGCTACCAAAGAATGAGGACAGAAACATGGAAATCGTATGGAGTGAAGGTTCTAATAATCTCTGGTGTGGATCTTTCAAAAACGAACGACTGCGAGTTTACTCTGAGGTCAGCAGAGAAACAGGCACCAGTGGATGGCATCTTCAACCTTGCAGCTATATTGAAAGATTGTCTAATTGTAAACCAGACTGAGAAGAACTTTGAAGAGAGCATGAAGCCAAAGGCTGGGATTACTAAGAAACTGGATGAGGTCTCCAGGAAGATTTGTCCAAAGCTTCGCCACTTTGTGGTATTTTCTTCCCTTTCTTGTGGAAGAGGAATGAATGGACAGACAAATTATGGCATGGGTAACTCTGTGTCAGAGAGGATCTGCGAGAAGAGGGTAGAGGAAGGTCTGCCAGGTATGGCTATTGAATGGGGAGTCATAGGAGAAGTTGGTCTAGCTGCAGAGATGTGGGAAAACAAACAGGAGCTCATAATTGGTGGGACGTTACAACAGAAGGTGTCCTCGTGTTTGGAGGAATTGGATAAATTTTTATCGCAGAGCAGACCTATTGTGGCTAGCATGGTAGTTGCAGAGAAACGTCCTAGTGCCAGTGAGGCTAGTAACGTTCTAGAAGCAGTGATGAATATCATGAGTACATATCCATCTTTATCCTTAAATTATTATGCAGAACAAAACTTGTAAGCTCTTGTTTTTGTCTTTAGGTATAAAGGACCTGAAGACAGTGAGTCAGAGCACTTCCTTAGCTGAACTTGGAATGGATTCTATGATGGCTGTTGAAATCAAACAGACCCTGGAACGAGACTTTGAAGTATTCCTAACTGCACAAGATATTCGAGTACTGAATATAGCTAAACTCGTCGAGATGTCTGCCAAAGACACAAAGAAACAGAAGAAACAGGTCACAAAATCTGTCGTTAAAACGGAACACTTAAGTGGTATGAGGCTACTGATGAAGACATTGAATGTGTCTACATTAAATACTGAACCCTGCATCGAACTTCCCATTAAATGTGGAGAAAAGAAGAACGAAATATTCCTTATACCGGGTATCGAAGGATCTGCTTCTATTTTCTACCCATTGATACCATTTTTGAAGTTCCCAGCCACTGTTTTGCAATTAAAAATATACGACACAGATCAGTCTGTAGAGGAGATGGCAGAACGTCTCTTACCTGTTTGTATCTTAATTAAAGTATCGACAAAGCTGAACAGAAAGAATATTATATATTTTCTATTTTGTTTCTAGCATGTTTTGGAAAGGAGTAAGGGTCGCAGAGACTTCGTAATCGTTGGATATTCATATGGATCAATAATAGCTATTGAACTTGTAAGGAGATTAGAAGCCCATGGCCTAGTCGGTCATCTAATTTTAATTGATGGATCTCCTGATTACATGAGAGCCATAAAAGAAACTCATTTCGAAGCTTCTACACATGAGGAATTGCAGGACAAATTCTTGGTTGATATACTAAATGTCTGCAAGTCAACTACCATAGCAGAGGTAGGGTATAAGATTTTATAATTTCTCCTAACTAATGCTGGATATTCAATATATAATTCGTGTACTTTTACAGTTCAAATTGGAATTGAACAACTGCACCACGTGGTATGAAAAGTTAGAGAAAATGGTTCAACACACACCCCCAGAAGTTCTTAAAGTTTACACCTCTGAAAATCAGAAAACATTTTCCACATTCCTGTTCAATCGTCTATGTGTTATAGATAAATATAATCCCACTTCTTTGCCACCTCTTAGAACACCTATCACATTATTAAAACCAACATTGCAAGCTGTGCAGCTTGATGATTTTTCTTATGGTTGCAGTAAGGTAAGATACCCTAAACACATTCTTACAATAGTTATTAATTGCTTAACTTTAGATAGTATGGTACATAAAATGATGACAGGTTAAATGTAGTGTTAGAATTAGTATTTTCATGCACCATTAGTTTTTAATCAAATTTCTTTAGTAAAGGGTTCATTCAAGTGTTTAAATTAAACAATTTTCAGTTAACATATGGAAAAGTGAACGTATACGTGGTCGAAGGTAATCACATTTCAATGCTGGATAATAGTAAAGTCACAGCAGCAATTAATGGCGAACCTTTAGATGACAATGAAACATTTAAAAATACTCTAAACCTTGTCTCCTCTGACATGAATTTAGAAGGCAAAGGCGCCAATTTCATGGGTTTGACATAATGAAACGTAAATCACTCAACTTTCCCCAAAAGAGCAGGAGATTGCACATATTTAATTCTTTTTTTCAACAATACCTATCATTTTTTTCTATGTACCTTTCATTCATAACAAATAAATGAAAAACTCAATATTAATAAAATCTTGTCATGTTTTTATGCAAAATCAACATACATCCAAAAACATATCAGATTTATTCGCGATAATCGAAATGTCATTCATACAATGAATTGAATTGTACTTCATACGATGGCCTTAACATTACATTGTATACATACAGTATAGAAATAAAACTACCAAGTTGTATTTTTAGTTTTATACATTCCTTATGCATTCCATTTCCTTAAATCGTACTTTCCTTTTTATAACGAAACAAACTATCCAACATAACACTCCAAACATAGAAGAAATTAATATCTATCGAATTATTTGGCTTAATGTGTTAATAATGATTACAATAATACTGAGTTTTACATTAAATCCGTGAACGCATTTATTAATGAATAAATTCCTTTTTTTTCTATTTTTTTTCCTGTGTATAATATACGCACGCAAATCATATTTAACATACAAAACGAAGTTGATTATCTGATTATGACTATTTTTGTATTTTTATTTCTTTAACTCAAAGACATAATTGTAACAAAACCTCAGTGAATAATTAGTTAACCAATTCATTCGATAAGAAGGCTTCATACCTATTATTTTACAACACTCCACAAGTGCAACAGTATCGAATAAAAAATATAAGGTATGACAGATTTTTTTTTTTTTCACCTAATTTACATACATTTTAGAACACAATATCGTATCCTTCTTCTTCTTTTTCCTCTTCCTCTTCTAACAGTATACGAAAATGTGAATGCAATATGCCAGTGAATTACCTTCATAATTCCATTGGTTCAAAAACTAAGCGATTACTTGATACTGTTTGATTTAGATCAGACATAGTTTCATTATTGTTGTTGTTGTTGTTGTTATTATTATTATTATTGTTATTGTTATCGTCGGACGCACTTGGTATAGGAGTCGGTGTATCTCGCGTTGGTAAGATACGTAAATGTTTGTTTGGTGGTTCCCAAAGAACTAGAGCCATGGAGGGCCTCTCTCTGAAAGAGAAAATCTTTAAAGCTTTTATCAACTTTACTAAACTAAATTGTATTTCTGTGAAACTGTAACATATAACTTATACTTACAATTTGGATAACAAAGAAGATGGAAGAATGGGTTCCTGTTGGAGTCTTTTTAATTCTTCGGATAGAATCAATCTGGGATGTCCAGATTTCGTTTGATCTGCATCAACAACATTAGCTGCATCCATGTCTAGTTCCATGTTCAGCTCCTTAGGGAGGTTCGATGGTTGTATACCAGCTGTTGAAGTTGATGCTACCGAAGAGTGTGACTGAAAACTAGAACTAATGTGCAGATCCTTGAAGTGCGCAGCCATTTTTTCTTCCGTTATGAATTGTTTTGTCTGCCTCCTGCAATATTATAATTTATTAGATATAGAATTGAAACATCAAGTATTATAATATATATTTATGTTACATACGTATCCAACAGATCAGGTGTTTCAAATTTTCTCTTCTGGTGGGCAATAGGTTCAAAACTTGGTCCACCAGTAAATCTGACTAATTCAGGTTGCTGCATGGCTGGCAAACTCCATGATATTGACATTGGAGGCACTTGTGGCATTTGTAACCATGGCCCAGATTGTGATGTACTTTGTTGACCCATCATGTGTTGAAATATGGACGAAGGTGTACGAAGATTTGCTCCTCCCATTGCATTCTAAACCGGAGGAGGAAAATACATTTGATACTGCATAGATAATGTTACGGTTGAATTTTACTTTGGGGGCCCAAAAATTATGGCCTTTTTTTTAATCTTCTTAAAGTATTTAACGAGTGGAATCTAAAAATCTAAGTTTTAAGGTGCGGAATCCATTGGTTCAGAAGTTATGCGTGTGTAAAAGTGAGCGTTTGTAGCGTATTTGACAGGTTATTTTGACGCCAAATTGACTCTTCCCCGCATCCAATCCTTTGCCGGCCGCCAGTTAAACTCTATTCGTTGGGTGTGAGTAACATCAATTCCTATCAAATCCGAGGGGATATTGTTTATAAAAAAAAAAAACTAACCTTAGATATACCAGGTTTAGGCCGCCACTTATGTATACATAATTCTGTTTTACCGACGGTGACTCCATTCATTGGACGACAACAGGCAATATGGCGTCGAAGTAACATGTCAAATACACTAAAAACGCTCAGTTTTACACACGCATAACTTCTGAACCGATGGATTCCGTGTCTTAAAACTAGGATTTTTAGATTCTACTCGTTAAATACTTCAAGAAGATAAAAAAAAAACGCCATAATTTTTTGGCCCCTGAAGTAAAGTCAGTAAAGTTCAGCCCTTTAAATTAGTGTATAAAATTTATAAATAATGAAGTGCCTACTGTCATTTAGAACCACTGAGAGCTCTAGAGAACGCGCTTCAGGCTTAGAGTTTGCGTCGTAACAAAGCAATGCTTCCGTACAATTTCACAAAAGCATTCGTGTTGTGTAACATATGCTTTTGGCACAGCTATAAAAAAAATGTACAATAAATATGCTTCAAGACTTCGTCGTACGATACAAATTCTTCAACTCGGCCAGACGCTAACCTCTATCGTTCACTTATAAGCTGATCACAAAATGAACACGTTTCTGTAAAACAATGCATACGTCTGTTAACGTATGCAGAAAAGATTTGGAATCTGATGAGTTGTGATATATTTATCGACAACTTGCTCTATGATATTTGATGCACCATTCGAGAAAGATCGCACAGAACCAGTTGTTTGTTTTTGTCCCTCACAGTATCACAATGGACCAATCCGTTAAGCGTATAGAAGAAGTCAATTAATGTTATATGATAAACAGTTTATGTGATGCTTTCTTTACTAAACAAATACACACAAGAATTATTCAAATTGTATATACACAAACTATGAGATTAACTGCCTCAAACGACAATAACACACAGTGATCTTAGCAACCATACATCCAAACTGAGGCTTGTGAGTTTGGCTACTATGAAAACTTTGCGCATGCGCATATCGTGCCGCGGTGAAACAAGTCTTTTCTACAAATGGCTGGAATATTCTCGCATTAACAAATGTTGCGAAAAAATATGTAAATGCAATTGCATTACGTTTTTAATATCAAATTAACTGGAATAACATTTTGATTATAAAAAGTATTTAATTCTTCGCGAATTATCTTTATAATATATATTTATTTTTAAAAAAATTTGAAAGCAAGGAATACAAACCATATAATTATATCAATTTCTGCATAAACTTTTAGATGTATTATATTATACTGTACATTATGCACTAAATATAATCTAATAGATTTATGACAGTCCGGATAGAAATATCATTAAGTTGCCCAACACTAACAACATTTATCGATAAATGTGCAACAGTTTACAATTGCACCTTGAAAACTGCAACCGGATATACACCGCTGCGAGAATTCTTTGTTGCCTGGTTGTAGGAGCAGATATGCTCTACATTTTACAATTTCATGTTATAAACAATACAATCATACATTTTTTAGTATTCCTTTCTTGAATAATCTGGAAAATAAATGTTATAAAACCTGGCTGTGAAGTTAATAAGAAATTAAGATTCTCTTACAATTAAATTATTATATGTATTATTACTTATTAAGACAATGAAAATATTTTACTGTGAATTTTGCTCGATGTTATTTTGTTGTCTGCATGTATTTTCAATTTGACAGTAGTTTAGAACCAGTTTAACTATGAAAGGTCGACACGTGACATAGGAAACGAAAAAAAAATTGCCTTTTACCATTATGCTACTTTTATTCAGACCTTAGTCTCAATCTCCTAATCTTTCCACGTAACGCCTTTGTATGTGAGATAACTGGAATGTTTCAGTCGTGCAAAACACAATAAAAATCAATGGAAAATACGAACTATATTATTGCTTTTCACAATGATTTTATCAGTTTTCCTAGCTACTTACTCAAGAAGTTCCTATTCTAAACGTGCACAATCGAGAATGCAAACGAGACTGTAGATAGATAAATCTTTTTCTATAAATCGTCGATGGCATACATTCACACGGTTTCTTGAAACCTGTCCTACGTCATCTTTTGCTTGTTACGCGGAATACAAAAAGCACGTAATATGTTTTAGTGTCTAAAGTGGCTGCTTAATATAAAATACATTTTCTTTGGACATTCAAAATGAAGAATTTGGAATTACCACTATTAGTTATTCGAGTATATTAGATTCGTAACACCGGTGATCCCCTATGGCGTTCATAGTGTGGAGTTTCCAGCTAGATACCTTACAAAATTAATATAATATCAATACTACTTAGAATTTTCTTTAATTTTCCTTTCTGATAAATACGATAACTGATATGGCAGTCAACATGTTGAAGTGCCGGTAACCTGAGAAAAATGTTGTTCATGCATCGCGTGCACCAATGACGATTGCACTGAACTGGATAGATACGAAAGAGGCGGAAAAGCAACCGCTATTTCTGCTGTCGAGGACGGGTGGTCTTTCGTAAATAATCCCAGCTCGTCCTCCGCCGTATTGGCTGCGATTGAAAGTGGTTTTTCCACATCGATTCCAAAGTATGCGTTTCAATAAATGCACCTTTCGTGTGCATCACGAACCTCTGCTTATCTGCATGCGAGAAAAATTCTCGTGCCACTTGTAAATATAAAGTGCGCGTCTCGTTTCAATCGATTTACGCGATTTCAGACACATCCTGCGAGCAAGTGATTTTGAACCGTGCCGCCTGTTAACAGTGAAAGCAAATTGTGCGTTTGTAAATCTTACAATAATTATTTTTAATCGAATACCTTATGATTTAACAATGTGTAGGAAGGTATATAATTAATTCGTTAATTATCGCAGTGAAATTAGACATGATGCCGGCCTTTTGTGAGCCCCGAGGCATTCAATATCTTCATGTTCGTCACTGTATCTCAAAATGATGATAATGGAATTCGTGAAATACAGAAATTTATCACCTTATCAAGGAGAAAAAAAAAAATTGTAGCAGTAAAGTGTAGCAAATGAGAACCGCTACAGGGATTTCCCTTTAACCGCAAATTAATTGCATTATTACCGGCGGCGTCTCGATACCTGGCCAGATACGTTTTACCTTATCTCATTCTCAAAGGCAAGAAAAACAAGCGTCATTGGCCGCAGTCGCATCTTTCAGCGAGGACACGTGAGAGAGGAGAGGCGTGTGCACATCTTCGTCGGGAAACGCTCACGTACATACACGGTTAAGGCAGCCCGTAGCCGGTTATTATGTGTCCGATATGGCTCCGAGGCAATTAATACTACTGTTATGATTCAGACGGGTATGTACGTCATGTGGTGTTTCTCGACAATGCAATAGCGGGATTGGGTCAGTGTTCCAGAGTCGTTCGGGTATCCAGTTGCTACTTATTTTTTTCTCCTTCTCCGTTCGTCACTCTATTACTGAAACGCGTGCACCATACCACGCACGCTGGCTTGTCTCTCTTTCTAAAATAACATCTTGAGAAATATGTGCTGCTTGACACCATCGGCCAGCTGTACCGTTCAGTGTCGCGCCTACGATGCATCATATTGATAAACGTTCGGTAGGATCTGTCGTGTTTTCACGGAAAATATAATATGATATACCGTTCGCAAAGTAATTGAACGTCCCACCGAAGACATGGAACAAGACGGAAGAACTTGAACGTACAATAATCGCCACGGTGATTGTTTAAACGTGCGCCGCGGTGAGCCAATCCTTTCGAAAGGAAACACAATGGTTGAGGTGTTGGTGAATTAAATAACGCGAGGAACTGTGCCACGATTCCTTGAACTTGTTTCACCGAGGTGTACCATTGATGAGGTAGGCGGGTTATTCTTCGCAGTCAGGTGTCAGGTCAGCAAGAATTTGGCGACAGGCTCGTCGTAACCAGGACGCGGCAACTATGTCGGACAACAATCTCGGTCCGTTCGCTGAAAAGGATACATCTAATAAGAACAATGCACCGATACAAGATGAGAAACAACGAAAAATCAATGCGACCCCGATGAACAAGAGCATCGAGGATATACCAGGAAAGTTAAATAAATCGACTCAGATCGACTTTACCCAATTAACGTACGCAAATCAAAGAGTAAGACCAACTTCTATCGCTTATCTCCCGAAACAGAGTCAAATCGGTGATAATCTGAGTTACTCTTGTCACACATCTAAAAGCACGTTGTATCCTTCGCAGAGTGAATTGGTTCTATCGCCTAGAAACAGACAGAATCGTTATGTAGCATTAGATATGAGATCGATGGGCAGCCTTCCGTTTTCGAGTCCCCATTCGAACAATCATATCTCAGGAAACAATGTACCGTACACATGTTGCTGTACGTGTGCTGGATCTCAACCACCACAAACACCATCTTCTCATCACACAGAAGACCAAGACGGTCCCGAAGGTCTCTCGTGGCGAAGACTTCACATGAGCAGAGCTAAGTTGAAAGCGACCGCAACAACGTCGGAACTGTTAAGTGGATTTGCTATGGTGAGTGGTATCTGCTTTAGCAAACAAAAAGTAGTTAAATGACGCAGTAAAAAAGGAACGTACCTATGTAATATGGCACGGTATAATTTATAATTGTTTAGAATACCATGGTTTCTGTTTTCTTACAAAATGAGTACTAACACGTTGAATGCCACTGTGAAAATATAATGAGACATATATTAATTAATTAAGGATATTGTAATAGAAAATTTGAATGTCTTCGTGTTTTCTATAGAAAGCTATTCAACGAGTAATTGATAGAGGAAATTGACCTTGTATGACTGGATTCCACTATGGAATCATTTTTTTTTTTAGAAGGGTGAATGAGAGTCTGTTTACTTTGGTTTCCGAGAAATGACTACACTTGGAACTATCCTGGACAAAATTCATGCATGTTTAAGAAACAAGGGTTAATGTTATTGCGTTCTGTTGAAAAATTCCTTGTCTATCGTGTTTCCTCGATTAAGCGTCTCTTTGATGATCTGATCGATGATGTACGATTATTATCGAATGCCTGCGATGCGTGAAACATCTCGTTGGCGATAAAAAATAAAATGATGTTGATGTAAATTCCAAATGGTCGTAGCGGGTAAAAATTCTTCGTCGAGTTAATTTTTCCAAGGAGAACCTGTGTGTGTGTGTATATTTGTAGAATCGGAGAACCCGCGATGGATTATACAACTGTTTCCTGAAAATCATTAAATAGACTTGGACGACAATTCCGTGTAATCTTCGGTCTCATCTGTGATTACATAAGACAAATATCACATTTTTAACAATAAGCATCACGCTAACGTATAATTGATTATCAAACATTCAATGGACCCGCCTTCGATCTAGTATTACCGGCGTACGTACACAGAACTAGTAATACTAGTATTTGTTTACTAATCATTCGTCCTCTGTGATTAACGCATTGACTGATTATGAGGGACATCGATGCTCGATACCTCAAATATTGTACAATTGTATAATTAACTCTTTAAGTGCTATAAACGTATTTACACAATTACTAGATTAGATCCCTTAAGCATTTAACAGTCTATTGTTCGTGAACAAACATGTTTCAATTTTTAAACGGAATAAGAATCACATATTGTAATTACGTACACGTATGGTCCGTTTATCAAAAGTATTAAGCACTTAAAGGGTTATACCTAGTCAGGAGGCCGAAAAAATGCGATTTTTCAAATATTTTTTTTGGAAAGACGTTTGCATTTATTTTAATGAATCTTTTTACATTGAATTAAGTTGATACTCATATTTTTTTTTTCTACAAAAATATTGATTTATCGAGCCGCTAGGGTCGATCTCCAAGAGCACCCCCAAAAGAAGGCGTCTTGCAGTGAGCAAGATATCTCTGGACTGGATGGATCATCTGAAATCAAAAAGCAATGAAGATTTAGTTAATATAAGGTAAAATCTTGTCTTTAATCGAAGGAATAAGCAAAATATCACATTTGAACAAAATGGCGGCTTCTCAACAAAAAATTGGCATTTTCGACAAAAAATTTCGTTTTAAATTGTTTATAAAATGAATAATATTGATCGGATCGAAAAAACCTTCGATTAAAGACAAGGTTTTACCTTATATTAACTAAATCAATATTTTGAAAAAAATATATACATATATTAGTGTATACGTGAAGATCAACTTAATTCAATGTAAATAAATGCAACGTCTTTACAAAAAAAAAATACTTAAAAAATCGCCTTTTTCCGGCCTCCTAACTAGGTGCAACCCCTTAAAGGATATACTACCTCTATAGTTATGGTTGCGGATATTTGGTGGGTGAATGAAGTAGCCAGAAGTAATGTTAATATTAACAATAATTATCATTGCGGCATTTAACGTGTTAAGGTTGCAATAAACCTTGAAAATCTTCACGAGGACTTTGAAGTATTCTTGAACAGCATAATAACTCGTAAGAAGTTTCGACCATCCATCATTATAAGCACCTGAAATTACATATTCCAAGAAGAACCGTGCAATTCAAGAATAGCTTTAGACAGCTATTCGTACAGCTCCAAGGTTGATGTGTAAAATATTTCTTAGAAATACTTGCCTTTATTGGATGGTATTAAAATGGTAAATCTCTTCTTCTCTTCTTTATCTTTCCAGGTGGCTATGGTGGAATTACAGATAAACGAGCCAACCGCGGTCCCAGAATGGCTGTTTGTGATATTCGCTGTTTGCACAACCGTTCTAGTATCAGTACACATCTTTGCTTTAATGATAAGCACATATTTATTACCCAATATCGAGGCTGTCAGTAAACTTCACATGTCGCGTCTCGTTACGGAATCACCGCACGAAAGAATGCGGGGTTTTATCGAATTAGCATGGGCATTTTCCACGGTATTAGGTTTGTTTCTGTTCCTAGTAGAGGTAGCCATACTCTGTTGGGTGAAATTCTGGGATTACTCGTTCACCGCAGCTACTGCCAGTACTATCATAGTGATACCGGTGCTCATAGTGTTCATTGCATTCGCTGTTCACTTTTATCATTCGTTGGTAGTTTATAAATGTGAATCATCCGTCTCTGATATGAACGAATTGGAAAGTATTAAAAGGAATTTAGATAACGTGACGATGGGACAGAGCAGCGTATAAAACGGTAGGCTTTCACATTAACTCGTTTGGTAAATTAACTCTGATTCAGCTAAATGATTACCTTGTTTCGTGTAATTCTTTTGTATCCAATCTTATGAACATGGTAAGATGAACTTAATAATAAGATTGAATGCAAAACAAATGTTGTACAATGACGTCAGTTATTCTGTAGAAATTGCTATCTTTAATGAAATAATTGTGTACTGATTATGTCATCTTTTTCTCACTAAAAATGATCATTATAATGGCCATTTGTACTGTACATAATTTGTTTCATTCAAATAGATGATTATCAGAGCTACGCAAAATACTATGATTAAAACTTTTGCATATTTTTAGAATTTGTGTTATCTAATATAAGTAACTCTTATGAAGATAATAAATTATGTGATATAGTAAAGAAGCAAATATTAGCTTAATGCAGATATGTGGGTGATAACGTGGCCAATACTGTACTCTTAAAAGGGTCCATTACGTACCAAACCGTATTAATTGTAAACAACTGAGAAATAAAATAACATAGTATGTAGGCTATCAGAACAGATATATGTATATGTATAAAAGCGATGGAAAAAGAACACATGTATGTTTATTCAATAAGTTTACTTATTTAACGCGATCATGTGAAAATGATCTTTTTTTTTATAATATATATATAATATTATATATATATATTATATATATTATATATATATATATATATATATATATAAATGTACATAGCTGTACACATGCAAGTCGAGAATTGCAACAGTACAAGCAAAGTGCTCTTAATAATATCAACTATAATTATTTAGCATTTAATTATAACTCTATTTATGACTTAATTTCCGATTTCTTCTTTAAATGTATATTCTTCTTTACTTTGCTTTTTTATTTCATACATCATATCACTAATATATTATATTATATATATATATTTTTTCATTTTGTCACTTAGTTTGTGGGAAAACTGAAGGACAATCGAATACGTGTGATTTATGTACATGCCTCCGTTCTTGGTATCCTAGTCAAATAAATAATTTGTCAGACTTGAAGACTCTCGTTAATGAAAACGTGGTTCTTTATAATAAGTTGTGAGAAGGGGAATAGAATTTCTTCTTATACTCCTTTCATTTTCACCATAAACTAAGTTGTATAATCTTACAGTTGATATTTTCTACATTATTATGCTTCAAATTCTGTTTGTACAAAAACAAAAGAAAGAGAATTATATTAAATTAAACGAAGAAGTGCAATCGAAGCAAGAGGAGTATACAAGTGTTTTCCTTTTAAAATTCTTGTTGCATCGACCTTTCTTTTGCATGCAATAACGAAGATATTGAAACCTGCCCTATATTACACAATGTCTCTGATCATAGAGATTCCCTTTTTATGCGTTTAATAATTTTATACAGTAAACTGGATTACAGGATAGGCGAGAAATAACTGATATAAAATTATTGTATAATGTTAACAGTATGTACAGTGGAAAGAAAGAAGTTATAAAACGTACATCACAGAAAAATGAACCCTGTATGATAATGTACGTTAATTTATTTGAAGAAAGAAAAAGCAAGTACCATTACAATGAACTGTAAAGTGAGTCTTAAGTTTTCTGAATTTCTACTAAAGATAACCAAATCTTCTTTTGCTGTTTTTACTTTTTTCTCCTTTTTATTTCAACGGAAGTAGTTAAAATATACTTTGTTACTTGCATGTCTTTTTATCTTATTACTGAAACAAATATTTCTCTGGTTTGTCTAAAAATCATTTCCTTAGGACGCACAATGAATTGCTTGTGCTATGGACAGGTAAATGAATGAAGCACGGTAAGGATCGCAGTTTTATACAAAAACTAATGAAAATCGTATCAAAAAGTGTATTTTATATGTGAGGTATTAATTGCTCGTATAAATTGTATTAATTGTTCGAACTGCATTAACGCAAGTAAAAAAATAATTTCATATACAAATGATCCTTCTTCCTATTTTTTCTTTTGTTTAGAAAGTTATTAGTTTTTGTATAATACTATTTTTGACATTAATATTTATAAAAGTAAAGACGAAGTACTTTTACGAACAAATTACTAAAATGTTTCTAAAGAACAAGATTGCAAATATAATATTTATTTTCGTTTTTTCTCGTCGCCCATATTACGGAGTAGATTTTTAGTTTCTAGGTCAATATACAAGTTTACAAGTTACATTACTTTTTAAATTGATGCTATATTTCTATCTCCGATAATTTATCGCTCTTAATACCATTATACCATTCTAGATGCAAAACATATTATGTTAAGAAATGTACTAGATCCCTTAAAATATCCTTATCCAACAAAAAAAGATATATATATATATTCAAGAAACCAAAATTCCAGATATACATATAATTTCTTCGTTACTTTCAGAATGTGTTGAATAAAGTAATATAAAAATAACCAGTAAATAAACTAATACAATCTCTGACACTAAACTTCATATAATCTACTGCAAATTATATATGAATATTGTAAAAGCAATCATTATTGTATTTGTGTCATGTTGCATAATATTGTATCATATATCATATTGTATCAATCTACGATACTATATAAATTGAGGTGAAAGAAATTGAACAAAGGAATTGATTGTTTCTGAGAGACTTCTCAATACGTTGGCTTTCATACAATATTATTTTCAGTCTTGTTTTTAAATAAACATAAAAAAGTCTTTCTGGTGCCTATCCATAGCAAGAGCTTGGTTAAAACACTCTGTGTTACAATCGTGAACATTATCCTTATCACGAGAGATAGTCCTTGAAAAATCAAGACTTAAATCTGCAATTTACTTTTCACAATAAAGTTTTACAACTTCCACTTTCATCTTTACTTAGAAAATCTTTCCAATTTTCGTCGTGCTATACAAAGCTAGCAAGACGTTTGGCAAGTTGGAAATGCTTGCTGTTAATCCTAATAACAAATTGTCAATTCTTTTTTTTCTTCTTTAACTCTTAAGTTTATAAAAACGAAAAATTTATATACAATTTTGCATAAAGAACACTTTTTTTTTATACTAGTCCCAAGTTAAAACAAAGTCACAACCTACACACATACGTTCACTAGATCTTTGTGGAAATCCTTGAACAATTATTAAATTATTCTATCCATAACTACATGTTACATACAGTTATTCTGATATCGATTGGATAATAAATTAAAAAATCTTTTCTGCATAGAATATCACACACATTTATAACGGAGTTAGAGCAAAACTATTTAATATATAAACACGTTATTAGTTTGGTGTAAAAAAAGAATGAAAAATGTGTATTTCGAAGCATACAAAATTTGTATGATAAACTCGCTGTAGAAGTAAAACAAACGCATGTCTGTTTCTTTTTTTTTTTGCTTTTTTAAAGTGAATCTTAACACGCGTTTTGATATACTTAATAGATTGTGAGATAATAATCAGTATTATTTATTTTATCTACTATATATAGCCCATTCAATTACTCAACATCGAATTTAAGACACAAAAAGAATACCGACAACGTATTCGAAATAGTCAGTATTCTCAACATTTAGAGAACTTTCTTCCCTTCGATTTAAAAAAATCCCCAGTTTACATATTTAATATTATATTAAATCAATGTCGTAGCACGGTATTTCTTTAGTTACGTTGGGAATCACTCGCAACGCTTTTGATGTATGAAATTGTAATTTGCACAGTGGCCATTAAAAGATGTTTCACGTGTAAAAAAAAATTACTTACATTAGATGACATTGATAAAAATAAGGACGTGATGATAAGTGACAAGAGGATTCATACGAATGATTTTCCTCCCATGATGTGTAATATACATAAATCCATGACTGTTGTCAAACTTCCATGTGTTTAGGAGGTTGTTGAGATATGAATGGTTCACTCCACATTCGACGTAGATCTCCCTAAAACGTCAATGTTATATTTTTATAATTTGTACTTGTGTAAAAACGTGGAAAAAATAACAGTAATTCACTCATAAATACCTTCAAATATGCCATTGTAAGTAATGGCAATAGAGTGAAGGGCACAAGGTACAATAAGGCAGGTTGCGCAGCTTTGAACACCTCAGAGCTTACAGTAGCAGTAAGTAAACCAAGAAAGTAACCAATTAAAGAACAGTGAAAATAACTAATGCGATTGATGTGACGCGGAGGTGGAATCCCTGTTTCACAACCACCGGGCAACAATTGAGTCTTTTTGTATGCGTCATATCGTAAGACGAAGCAAAGCAAAAGACCTGGCATGACAACATCGCCAAGACCTAACATTGAAAAATGTCCTGCTTGATGCATTGATGGAAAAACTAATTTTCCAGGTAAAGGAAGTTTTGGTGCTTCTCTTGCTACACCACCTAAGTGCAACCTTCTAGCCACAAGATTTACTGGATTATCCGCTGGTCTAGTTGCTACCTATCGTTGAAAAACAAATACATATTATAATAATGTTACAAATTGTATAGATTATTTTGCCTAAATTTCATCAAACTTACCTTAACCATTACATTTGTGCTGAATATATAAGATGAAAAGAAAACCCAGAAGACATCATAAATCAGTAATCCAGTTAACAATATAGTGGATACCTTTAGACTAGGTAATCTAATGAATGCAATGAATGCCACGCAAAGTCCCATGCCCATTGCATCCATGAGTAGCCAATGTCCAGTTAGTACCCAGATGCATACTATGCTCACACTCAGTGAAAATGAAAGTAATTCTGCCCCTGTAAACCTTCCGCAAACACCGAAGGATATTTTATTACCATCTGAGCATGGTCTAATGATGTATTGACACATGGGCAACAGAAGAAATGCCAGTGCAACTGTAGCTACAACTGTAAACAAAAAAAGTAATCAAACATCTCAAAAAAAAAAAAGAACGTGTTAAATTTTGGTAATTATTTGTAAGGCGAATGATAATAGTTACATATGTTTCATAAGACTTACTGGCTGTACAAATTGCTACAAGCATCTGCATACTGTCAAAGAAGAAAAACATGACAAGTAGAGAAATGGAAGCACCAAGAGGTAGACAAAGAGCATGCATTGTGTTTAAGGTTTGAACTCTTCCATTAGCACCATCTGCATTTGCCGTGCTACTATTACTCAAAATCCCAGTCAATAAATTACTACGTTCCTTTTCTTTCTCTCTTTCTCTAGCTTCCTGTTCCATATTTAGAGATCGGAAACTGCCATAGACTATCAATAAAATTGATATTAGGAAAGTGGATATCCTAGATGAATCCATTATGGTATAAGCCCTAAAAATCATCATACAATTAATTTACCCTCAATTATCATATAATTGAATTTTGATATTTCAATTATAAGATCAATTCAATCGTTAGACTAACCACTGATAGTCAACTTGATACGTGGCCATTTTTAAAAATGCCTGGCCAAAGCATGAAACGCTATGATAGGACACCTTTTGACATTTAGATGTCCTATTTGAAAGTGCTTTTTATCTGCACTAGCCTACATCAGAGATCATCTGCAATCACTATAAAAGTGACAACTTAATATCAGTTCAGGTAAAATTATAAAAATTCAAAGAAAACATACAAATTATACCTGCAACACTGTGCATTCAGCATTGTCTGTAATGAAATTAGGCCTTGTGGAACCTCGGTCACCCCCTTTAAAGGTAAAACAGAAACATGATGTCATTGACAGATGGCAATGAAATGACAATGCATACTGCTATTAAAGAAATTACATGAAATAATGAATGCTTATCTCCATACAGAGATCATAAAAAAATAGTACTGTTCCAATAGGTCAATGAATTCTAAACAATTGTGTAATTAACATGGCAGTCATTGAATCCTAGGAATGTATATTTGAAATGCTTTCGATTAATTAAAAGAATTCAACCACACGAGTAACAATCACAAGTAAGGAAACTTTGTACGCTGCAGACACTTTCATACGGCTACTTTCAAACTTTCGCTACAATCGTTTGTGACAAGCAACCGCAACACAAGCCTGATAATACTAGCTACAAGTGTTCGTTTATGACATTTGATCACTAATGGTACGATCACCAGAACCCCGGTTTCGTTTCATGGGACTATTATTGTTGAATAAATGGGTCTCGTGAAGAACTGAAAATTATTTGTAAAACATAGACGTTCACCATTTTGGTAAACAGAAGGGTCACGTGACTAGCACTGGCCCCAAGAGGTTGCTACTCCCTTACCCCAGATTATATCCCGACGCGATATTTTAGAGATCCAGATATCTCACCTGGGCGGTCCGAAGTCTGGCCCTTTTGTAACCTTTCTCATCACCTCATGTATACCAACACAATTCACGCGATATTGGGGAACTCGTGAGATGATACGGAAACACGAGAAAAATATATATTAGCGCGCGATCGGTCAACTACCACATTCAACTACACAGGTCAACTACTGGTTGACAGGCGCAGACGCGCAGCCTGCATCAAGCTCCACTACTGGATATTCGAAACACATTAACTTTAACAAATTAATATATGCATATAACGGCATATGATATGCACTTCCTTATTATCTGTTTTAATTAATCTAAGGAATTTCATAACAATGGTCTATTTGTATCTCCAACTAAAGCTAGATGCACTTCGTTTTAAAACATGCAACAATCGACACGCACTGTTCATTATATAATCATTATATATTCTCCACGCTTTATATTATATTATGTATAATATTACAAAAGGATAAAGAAGTTATGAAGAAACTTTCATGGACTTCTTTTTCACATAATATGCTTAACACAACCAACTTTAAATGAAGTTATTCATTATTCTGAGAAAAAACTGGATAACACAGGAACAGCTTGAAGAAAGGAGTTATTTTTACAACCGGTTATCTATATTAATGATTAAAAATAATGTTTTGATTTAGATAAACTTCGATAAATATGAGGTTAAAAATTGAATAACATTAGCTATAATGGGTAAATGGGTTACCGATATTACCGACTTACTGCGATGAAACATCTGTATGCAAATATAGTTTTCACTGTTTTCGAGTAGATGGCGCAACGGTTGAATTTTAGATTACCGTTTATAGACGATTTGATTTTGCTATTAAATTATAATTAGCGTTTTAATTTGTAAACCAAGTGTAAAATGTAAAAATAAACTCTTTTCTCTTCGACGTCTAAAGACAAAATGATGCATCTCATGAAGTGGATTCTAGTAACTTTATCGAGGATATAGTGTCACCATTCTGGAGACAGTAGGCGTGCTTTTCGCAATCTTTTATGGACTCACCGTAATTTTTCTATTCGACCACGCATGAATTCAATTATTGAAAGGAAACCCAATTTTGCTAATCGACTATGGTTAGATTTGCATGAGCATACAGTTTTACTTTACACACGTTTCACCATGGTTAAGCGTAAATTATTCACGAAGGAGGAAAAGTTATCGTTCGTATGCGTATGAAATAGCAAAGCAGAGTCAACTATATGTTGCTTGCTATTATCAGGATGAACTTACGGGTACTGTACGTGTTCCAGTCTCATCAAGCTTACTGACTGTTTACTCGTACCACAAAAAATACAAAAAATAAATCCATGTACCTTGGCAAAGCAAAGTACACAAAAACTCAATGAAAAATATTTGTTATAGAAATTTCTACTTTTTTAAATCAGATTTTCTAACGGAATGTATCCAGTAATATTGATCCTTAATTATTGGAACGAATCGTTTCCTTTCATTAAAACGACAATTCGAATTGCACACTTTCATATTCCGTTCTATAGCTCATTTACGGATGTACATACTTGTCTACCGATCACAAGAAGTCTCGCGGGACGCTACAAGGACAAGAGGGGATACTACACACACCCTACTTTTACACGAGCTTAATTAGTAGCGTGATCACTTCGACCAATCATACGTCACGACCGAAAGTACGTGTGAGCTGAGGTGGGGCGCGACCAATCAGATTGCGTTATTCTTACGGGACTTCTTGTAATCGGTGAACAGTACCCCTACTCCGCATCCATTCAAACAAAATTCAAACATACCTAACGCCATATCGACACCACACCTATAGATTATTGATTGTTGGTAATTACATTATCTGTTGTATTTAGTACATATATATTTAAATGATTGCATGTATAAAAATAAAAGTGGTTTTATTAACACTTTACCGACCGGAATCCGAACAATCGGCTTATCGATCGGGATCTAAAAAATCGGATTTTCAATGCCAATACTTATCGACCGGAATCCAAACTTCGGAGTTTTCTAGCAAAACTCAACAGAGCCGGTATTAGCAACGTATTTAGGAACTACATATGTAGCTGATCTCGCCACGGTCGATATAGTGTTAATAATGTTAGTAACAATGATATGATTTGACTTTTGTTTAAAACCAATGAGGGAAATAAATGCGAAGTAGGGGTACGTCCGTAACGGTTACCGTTTAATATAATCGATGAGAACAAAGACTGATGAGAGAATCAACACGAAATCGAAGACGTAAACAGACTCCTTGATGCACGGCTCGATAGGCTCGCTTCCTATGACATTCAGATTTTGAGCTAAGAGCTAGGTGTATCTGAGGAACGACATAAATAAATAAGGTACAGCCCGCGGCTTTTCATCTGAGTCGAGTCTGATCAGTCGATGTCGTAATTTCTTCGATAAGAGGCGAGTAGTCTGCCGTTGAAGTTGCCTGGGGCTAGATTTTCCGGTGCGCGAACAGAAGGTCGCTTCGCGACGGTTTCGTTGGTTCGTCAGTCTATGCGCGCAGTGCAGCCTGGTGCAACGTGCCCAAAGTGCAAGGTGCACAAGGTTCAAGGTTGCGCGACAAACCGCGATCAACTGTTCCTTTCGAAGCTGACAAAACATCGAGACAGCTTTTCGTTCCACATTTTATTTTCCTAAGGGTTTAAGCTTATCGAGTACTACTGGCAGCGTATCGTACTGGAAATCGTTTCGCTTCGTTCGGCTTGTAAATGTTTAGGCGTAGAACGTAGGATTTCTCGCGTGTTTTTACCTCTTGTCATACCGTAAGATATTCAACGCGCCGTAATTACATGAATGTCACGCAACGACCATTCCTTTTTCCCTCTTTTTATTTTACATATCGTTCCGCGCGAAGGGATGAAAATATAACTTGAAATACATCGGTTGAAAAAAAAGAATGGGAAATCGAAATTCTATCCTGCGAAGGAGAATCATGGGAAGCACAGCGGCCACCAGGGTGTATTTTTCTTGTTGGAGGACGGTAACGGCACGCGACTCGGGTAGATCGACCATGTAACGAATGGTAGTTTCTTCTTTTATAAACTGTCGCATAGTAAACCTCCTCGAGCTCCATAAGTATAACATTTATTTGTCCGCGTTCTCGCATCTTCAACTGTTCTTTCTTCCATCCCTCAAGTGATATCGAATTCATGTAAAGTCAACCAAGAATTCTTATTAAATAAAAAAAAGAAAAATGTCATTCTCGATTCGAAGGAATTCACAGAATAACTCGGAGAATGATGCAAGAGTCGTGATCGTAGGTTGAATTTTCCATAATTTCCCTATCGACGGAGAGAGGGTGTATAGATAGAGACTTTTACCTAAACGATTCCATTTAAACGCGTTTTGTTTACAGAGCATTAATGCGATACCTCTGTTCAATTTGGTCGACAACGAAAGTATCTGTTTGCACGATTTCATCCATCTATCGAACAATATTTTCGTTTCACTCGGGAAATCACTCTCGTTATCTTTCCTCGCTGGAGGAACGATCGAACGTGTCGCGCTACCGTGTTTAACCCCTACATTTTTAAACGCGATAATTGCACCGCATTGGATTCGTTTCATCTCCGATCTGAAGTCAATCAATACTCCCGTTCGAGGACAGTAATATTTGCGTTTCGAATTCCTTCAAAAATTCTGATCAACCTTCTGAATCGAAGGTTTCTACGATTACCCAGATCCTATCTTTGTTATTCAATGTGAATAGTTGCGCAGAACTTCGAGAACATCTCCTCTGGATACGGTAATGCTGTATGAATATTCATTAAAACTTGATATCAACTTTGTTAATCGCGTGCATCGAATATACACAGCGGGTAATTCAATTGCGTTGCATTGTCAGTCGTTGAGCGTTAATAATCTTCCATCAGAAATTTAATATTATGCTTCATATCGATGCCATCGCGGCGCCGATTCAGTTGAAATTTCTCGGTTTTTATCTCTTACGATCAGAGAAGAGAGAAGGAAAGAGTAAACCGACCGCGTCGGAGGAAAAGCTTTGCGCAAAGAGAATAACTGAAGAATAGAAACAA
The DNA here is from genome assembly GCF_907164935.1 of Osmia bicornis bicornis. NCBI lineage: Eukaryota > Metazoa > Arthropoda > Insecta > Hymenoptera > Megachilidae > Osmia > Osmia bicornis. The sequence continues at coordinate 2,230,762 of NC_060223.1, read as the reverse complement.
CAGAGCAGAGGGTGGAAACGTACGGATGAAGTAAGATGTAAAGATGCGGAGGGGGGTGTCGACGGTCATCCGGATACAATGTACTCGAAATAGCTGGGAATTCCAGCGAGGTACGTTACGACGGAAGGGGTACGGTTTGTGATTCCTGTTCCCAACGGTGCGGTGGTGCAAGCTCCGTTCTCTCATTGGTCCCACTGATCCGTGACGTCACTACGCCGGCCTATGTATAAGGTGAAGCACACGGAGCGTCAGTTCATCGTTGTCCGTCACGCCGCGCCGACCGGGTCTCATCCTTTGAATCACCCTCTGCTTTCCGCACCGAGCTACGTTTTTCGCCACAACCGATCGAATCGATCGAACGAATCGCCGGACAATTTTACATCGGACCGAAGCTGAAAAAGGTAAGGCGTCAGATTAAAGACTCTTTAAACCGGATTCTTTTTCGCTAGTGTATTTCCTGTCTCGATTATCCTCGTCGGCAAATTAATAAGAAAATTAAAAAAATGCGGTTCGTTATCAGGAAAGGGCTCTCTACAAACAGAATTTATATTTGTAACAACCTACTGTTTTTATTATTGGTGATGTTCAATTAAAGAGGCTACTTTTCACAGGCTGAAACTATCGCATTCGAATCGCTTCGAGCGTTTGCTCGAGCACAAAGAGAAGCGCGCGTGTGTCAACTTTTAACGTCCAGTCGGCGTTAACATTTTATTATGCCTCTCAGAATCCGTTCAACGCCTATTCTTTCCCTCCCGTAAACGCGTCTTCCTACCGTGTACATAAAACGCTTGCATTTTCCCGATATCCTGTTTTGATTAGACGTTAATACGTAGAGAAGAGAAAAAATCTTATTTTGAAAAATAATAAGAAGGGGAGAATTGTAGGATTGTTCGCAGACGCATGGGAACGCGACTGTCGAAAGCAACAGGCTTCCGAAAAGAACGTGCAAGCGCGATCGATCGCGTACACGCGAAATTTAGACGTTTTTAACTTTCAATCTAGAACGCGGTATCTCTTTATTTTAGTTAAAAGACTTTTGTTGCGAGCGTTTAAAACAACACCAGAAGGATATTCCTTGATATGGCTCAAGGGTCCGAATCGCAACGTTTTAATTTGCAGCAGAGGATTTATCTAATTACCATAGGGAATAGAAACTTCTAGCCTGGATGGTGTATTTTTACGTTAGGGAAATAATTGAACGTAACAACTTCTCGGTTAAACGTGTCCCTCGTTTATCAGTTTTCCGAAAAGCGAGTCGATAAACTGTGATTGGTATTATGTAATACTTTTTCCTCGACAAACCGGTCGAGCAATTTGGTAATTAAGCTAAAATCGACGCTCGAATAATTTCCTCTCCGTATCGCGGCAATTGGATTTAGCATTGTACTTGGTATTCAATCCGTCGGAGAATGCAGCTCTATTCTCTATGAAATTCATACCATTTGAAATCTATCATCGACCATGATCGCCGTTCGACACTCCGAAGCGAGATCGTTTTACTTTTCTCGCAAAGTGACTACCTTTGTAATTCGCGTTTCGAGCGCATTTTATGCGGCACGCGTATTACGATGGCAACGGAACGGTCGAACGTTTACATAGATATGCAACATCTAGTTTTGAAATATTACCATCTAACTAGCTACTTTTTACGAAGGTATTACGGAGAAACACGCGACTCATGCAGCTATTCGTCTGATTAATGTATCTGATTCAAAAGAGTCTCGCGTTCCTTACCGCCTAAGGTCGCTGCATTTACTTTGTTTCCGTCGACAGGCTTTCCTCCTCTTTTTCAGTTCAGATTCAGCAAGAACCGCGAGCAACAAGTAATTAGGGGTAGTCGGATGGTTAAAATCGAACTCCCTTCTCTAGCCACTTTCTTATGCCACGAATGCCCTGCTGTTCTCAAATTGCTCGTCGACCATGTTCGCTGGTAGTGTGGAAACTTTTGCGAATATTGAAGACCGTTCGCTAAGGAAGCTGTTTGATGACTTAAAACGTGTCTGGACGCGTTGTAACACGTTTTTGGTGAATTTGACGATTATTCATTAACCCTTTGCACTCCGAGTGTTTTTTTACGGAGTTAGCGCACTGATAGCACTGGCGCAATAGCGGCGCCTACGGAGTGCAAAGGGTTAAGCAGCGCACAATTGTGAAATATTTGTGTTCCGGAGTGAATTCTGCTCGCGAACAACTCGCGAACATTGCTGCCCGCAGTGTAGACCCAGCATTTGTGTTTTGTTCACCAGCTGCTCGTGAGCTGCCCGCAAGCTATGTATATCTGAGCCCCAATGTGAATTCTACTTGCAAACAGCTCACAAAGAGCTCGCAAACCTTCCTCCCCAGCGTAGGCCCAACATTAGAACCACCGACAGAGAAAATAAATGCAGACGTTTCCGCGCGAAATCATTTCCCTGTCAATCGTCGCAATCGTTGGAAGGTCGCGTATTCGCAATCGCGTCGTACGAAACGCGTTCCCTCGATTATTACGCTTTTATCGTTCCACGATTCCATCCAATGCTCGATGTTTCATTTCGTTTACGATCTATCCTATTCTAGAAAGCTACGCAAAGTAAGACAGCCAGTTTGAAACCGTTCCCATTGTTGTTAACCACCGCCCAGAAAGACGGGGCAGAGATTCTTTTCGTTTACGATTAAAAACGATTTGGCTTCGCATCAAGATACTCTGATATCCTGCCGACGAAAAATACTGCCTCGGTACATCTTCATTTTCTAAATAATCCGTAGGGATATTTCCGTTCTTTTCGTTCTTCCTTCCTTCCTTCCGTCGCGTTTCTTTTATTTAAAGTATCGATCGAAAGTACGCGTTCAGCGTTATCCGTATCAACGTAGGTAGGATCAGCAGCGAGTAGGCTGATGTTTCTTTCTCTCCATCCGGGTTTCGGGTATCGTTTTCGCCACGAGCTTGTTGCATAGACTTTATTCGACTGAAAATTTCCCACGGAAATTGAACCAAAGGATGGAATACGTTGACAGATACTGGTAATAGTTAAGCCCCGGGAAAATGACCGGTTTAATGAACAAAGCGGAGAAGGTGTAGGTTAAAGATCAAGATTTAATTAAAACTTTTGCTCGTTGCGAGCTGTATGTATGATACCATTTGATACCGAACTTGTGAAATATCGATCGTTGCGATGCGGTTGCGTTGATTAATTACTATATTTTTTACTTTGCGCTTTTATTATATTCACTTTTATGGACGACGTATTTATGATTTCTTTTGTCTGCGTTATAAAAGTTGGATTTAAAAAGCGACGCCACGCGCCGAAGTGTACAGTGGAATAACCAATGGATCGCGTTGCACAGTGGTCCAGATTGAAGAATTACTAAAAAATTACTACATTTACTACAAAAAGAAAAAATCAATTTCCCCGTATCGATGTTTATCGAATGTATTTAGCTTTCTAAATGTCCAAAAAAGTGATGACGTTAATGAAATTTATTTCATAAACACCATTATTCACCGAAAAAATTTATCTTCGTTCTCATTCATACCCTGCAAAGTCTATTTAATATTTCGTATCCACTTTTTTTTTTAAATGAAGAATATTTGTCTATAATGAGAGTACACCTTGAATTAAGACTCATCGTTGTGCCTTCAGGCGATTTTGAATTAATTTGGGATTTTCGTGGTTTCGGAGCGGTCAAAGAATTTGAATTCAGCGGTGTCTGACAAGGGAATGGTCAAAAATAGATGGTAGAGTTGCTTGTCCAGACTATGTTTATTCGAAAGAACATGAAACGAGGAGTTTATGGTGCAATTTTTGGGTGCCATTGGCAACGGGTTCAAAAGTTATGGGACTTTGAAATTTTCATATTTTTAAGTGCAAATGATCACACAAGTGCAATTTTCCCTAAAATTCATCTTAATTGTTAGTAAACATCATCTAATCGTCTTAAATTCATGCCTTTGTCACTTTTACACTTTATTTTCACTTCATATTTCGATTTCTCATGTTTTCTAATCATTTGAACTTAAAAATTTTCATATTTTTTTCATATTGCCCGTTGCCAATGGCACCCAAAAATGCTATTTCGAATAAACAGCCTGGACGAGCAACTCTACCATCCACTTTTGACGATTCCCTTGTGAGTAGGGACGAAGAATTTATTTCTAAAGATGTACACTACAATCAGTCGCGTTTTGCATTGTTCATCCCTTTTATATTTCTATCCCTTTGCGTGGGGATGATCAAATAAGGTCGTGCTGCTTGCAAAGTATTCGATGGGCACGTGCTGCTGATTTGGGTATTTTTTAGCCGAGCGATGATCATACAATATAACTTTGTGCTCATTTCCAGGCACAACATTAATGTTAATAATAATTTATGAAAAACAATAATACTCAATGGATTAAAAATAATTGTCAAAGTTTTCCATAATTGATATGGAATATCTTTTGACTTCCAAGTAACACTTTTTTAAAGTGGAATTTTCTCATCATACTTTTCCTTACATAATCATGCCAGAATCATGTTCCATTTCGTCCCATAACGAAAATTATGTCGCCGAAACTGCCTGATGCGGTAAGAGGCTACTATAAAGTTCTGCATTATATAATTGACATTAAATAATAGACTTCTGCAAAAATAGATTATTATTATCGCTTACAACAGTTTATAACAATTACTTTTGCTTTTGTTTATAAAAAATGTTTTTCATTTTTTATTAAAATATTTTTGATACTTAATTATTACATAGCTTAAAGATAATCTCATTAATTAAAAAAATAACGGATTATTCTGTATATTTCAATGTCTGGACGGATAAATTTCTATTCTAGACCTCTGTGCGTCGCATCTGACCGCTCGTCGACTCGTACTACTCGGCCGTCGCGTCGCATCGCGCCGCGTACGATAACGGCAACATTCTGAAAAGCTTGAGACCCGTTCCTCTTTCACACACCGTCTCGTTATGAATTGGACCAAGAAATGGAACTGATGGTATCGTGCATTAGTTGCGAAAAGCAACCATGCAACAAGTCTATCACTCCGTTCTCTTTAACGTGTCCTTGCATCGCGCGTTATAAGAGGAGATTTCAACGCGTTACATCGCGATAAATAATAATGATTTTTATATGGGATACCTTGTGCCTTGATTACGAAACGATGATTCTTCGTTTAGATGGTGGTTTAACTAAAAGGCCGTGGTAAATATAATTTCGAAGCTCTTAATTCGCGATCTTGCTAAACGACGAGCTTTTCTGATCGCGGTTTAGCAAGCTGCTAATCCGTTGGTAATTGGATGCTTCTTCGTTATCGCTCGCTCTCGATCGAGACTGCTATCAACGGAAAGTTGGACGTTTTATGAAGCGAAGCTCGAGGAAAAAAGAGAAATAGAAATCTTATTGCGACATTTAACGGACGCGTCTTTCGCGAATTTCCTGTAAAGTGTTTCTTGCCGCTGGTCCGGTGTTCTACGAGGTCACGAGATCGAAGGAACAAGTCCCAGATGCACAGTGCCATTTCGCGAAAAGCTGGCCAATTACGATTTTTATGCAAATTAGTAGAGATAGCTGGTTATGCTTTTGGGTTCACTGAATTCAAATATCTCATTAAAAATATAAAATTTAAAACAGAGGTCGATCTATCGACCTCCACAGAGATGATATTACCCACTGACCATAAATAAAATAGATACGCAATACCACTTTATAATTAACAATAATTAAAGATTTTTAAAAAAAAGTGTAACCTTTCTTTTCATTTTTCTCTTAATTGACGTACATTTAACTTTCATTATTTTAACTGAGTTGTATGTGAATCTGTAATAATCAAAAGGTTGTTAATTGGTTTTTCTTCAACCAGGAATCAACTGTCAAAAAGCCTATTAATAAGCTTCCGGTAGATAAAGAGTTAAATTAATTTTTGTGAAAATTGATTATTTTCTAATTTTTTACTAAAATTACATAATCAGAATACGGTGGTACCTCGGTATACGATCTTAATCCATTCCTGATATTTGGACTTATACCGAATAGGACGTATACCAAACCAACCTTTCCTTTACTTGTATGATCAACTCCGAATATAATTGATTATTAATTTAATCTTTCCTGTGAAATAATTATTTAAAAATGACGCAAAATTGACACCAAAAATTTATATCGTATACCGAGCAAAATTTGTCACGTCTAAACAGGACGTATTTCGAATTGGACATATTCCAAAGCAGACGTATACCGAGGTACCACTGTATCTACGTTGATTTTAAAACGTTTTTGAAATTAGTTATATTCAAAATCTGATTTTTTACGATTTTAGTGAAAAGATCGAGAATTTTGCGTTTCCGTAGATATCAGTGTTTTATTTCGGTTAATAACAGAGTTGGGCATTATTTCAAATAATCTCCTGATACAAATTTTGGCTAAAACGAAGATATTCAAGAAAAGAAATAGATTATTTATTCAAATAAATGTTTATCTTGAATGAAAACTCGAATGTGTAATTAAAAATTCAATTAGTTATGTGAAAATAACAGAAAAAGTTACATTTTACTTAAAATAAAATCTTATTCGAAGTAAAATTGTCTTTAAATTGAAAATTATTTGCTATTCTCAAATAATTTGTTCAGAAATCTATAAATAAATTTTTATTAAATGAAAAATTTATTTCTGACTTTTAAATGTTTTCATTTTATTCAAAACATGTTACAGAAGATTATTTGAAATAATGCGCAACAAAAGCTGCCGTATGCTTCAAAAATTGAATTTTCGCCAGTTTTTCACTTTGAGACGCGTTGTGTTACCTCAAAGAAGCATTCGTTTTGTGGATTCCCAACTGAATTCCTTAAATCGCGAATCGACAGCCTAAGGAGAGATTAAAGTTCCTTCTGTCCTTTCGTACTTTACATACTCCCCGTAAACCACTTTTAAGTGTCCTGCTCGAACGAGTTACATTCGTTTAACAACAGCTCTTTTCAATCTTCCCAATAGCATTTTCCCGTCGTTTCTCTTTCAACGCCAAGAAAAAAAGAAACTCGTTTCACCGCGTTTGCTTCTAACCTTTTAAACATCGGACGGACGATGAATTCCTTTAGCCGTGCGAGTTTGAATTTGCTCCAAGTTATGCAAAAGCGCCGACATCTTGCATTACCTTTGAGAAATTAACGATCGCGTTAAAATACCTTTTTACCTTAGGAAACGAGTATTGAAGATCGCCGAGCAATTTGCAACTATAATGCTCGTCTTGAATTGCACAGAAATTTATTCTATTACGTATTCGTTTGCGCCACGCCAACGGCAGACCGTTTATTCTTGAAATTTTCATATAATCTTGCAGAAAGCATTGCGTGGTGATCGCGCACTCTAATTTCCTTCTTTTAATCAATTTCAAGCTAAGGTGAGCTAAGGGTAATCTAAATCTAAATGCAGTTAAAGTTGGATAACTAGCCGAAAATCGGGACCGAAAGCGGCCAGTTATGAAGCGGGGGTGTCTTTTCGGTTTTTAATCTCTTAACTTAAAAGTTCGAATCATTTTTACATAAACTTAAAAGCCCGAGAGTACTCGTCTATCTTGACAATATTCTATTTAGAAGTTTAAATCCCGGAGAAATTCGTTGCGTCTAGAAAATATTACTTTGGTCTGTTACACAGCTACTTGAAACCCTCTATTGGCCAGCTGCAGTTATGGTTAGTTTTGAAAGAGATTCAACTAAAATATTCAGTTCTAAGACATTTTATTCTATGTGGAGTTATTTTTTAATAGCAACAAGTATACCCGGGGTTTTAATATAACCTTTCTTCAACATTCTCTAATTATCCTTTAAGTGAATAATTTTTTAAGTTACTGTCTGCAATAACCTATAATCATAGTAAAGTTTAAAGTTCAGCAATAAAAAAAATTGGAAATTTTGGACACACTGAATGTTGCCGAACTTAGAAAAGAACAGAGAGTGAATGAGAAAGAGGGCTGTAAATCAAAGGAACCGAGAAAAGTATATTGCTGAGACGATATTAATTCAACAATAAAACTTTTTTATTTTTTATTTTTACTAAATGAAACTTTGACCAACGTAATTGTGAGGTTGTTCTAATTAAAAAAAGACCAAACACGATATAATTTGAAGCACATATGGTTGTTCAATGAGTGATTTTCATTCACCTATTTAAAACCTAAATGTAATCTGAAGTTCCTTTCTTTTGTAAAATAATAAGTAAATATGCTTCAAATAATATTGGAAAGAACTTCACAATTATATTATAGTAAAAATTTCATTAAAAAAAAAAATGAAAAATCAAAAAATTTTGTTGTATTACTGATATTTCCAACTTTGCGGTTCTTCAAAGGGCGCCACCCTGATGGTGGGGGTGGTTACCGGGTAGTTATCCAATGGATCTGCCCGGGATCCAACTTTTACTCTAGAGCCTAAGTACAAAGAGAAAAGGTGTCTCGTGTAATTGTAAAAAAAGTCGCGACGTCGCATCGCGCCTGCTGATGAGGCACGCGCGAGTCCCCCGGCTATTCAACCCCTACATTTATCCACGTCAGATTGGCCAGGGGTCACGAAACGGTACGAGTTTATCGATAAACGAATCAAAAGAACCCGTCTTGGTCTCCGTCGTTCTTCCTATTTGTATCCGAGAACGAGCGACGCCCCGTGCAAGGGTAGAAAAATTCTTGTCAAGGAGATGCTACGTGCCACGAAGGTGAACCTGCTCGGGACACGCGTCCTGAGATTAAGCGCGTCGATACGCAGGAGAGTGCACGCCACCGAAAATTCATAGCGAATAAAGCAACAGCAATAAATCATCGCGTTCTCCAGCAAGTTGCTCGGTAGAAAAAGAAAAAGAAGATGAGATTTAGAGACGATGATAACCAGACGTTGGCTCAGACCTTGGCCACTTTTCCGTTGATTTCATTTTCTTTTTCTTTTTTCTTTTCGTATTTGCCTCCGAGACCACCACGCACTGATTGCGAATAAAACGACTCGTCCGATTTTTCCAAATAAAGAAGAAAGTTTATAGGTTCTTCTTGCAAACTCGATAACTGAACGCTAAGCGTTGTGTCAATTCTACTCTCGATAACTTAGTTGGCAAAGTAAGAAAGTGGAAATAATCGTATCATTTTAGATGAGAAAAGACGGTATTTTACAGCCGCATCGCGGCGATATATAACGTAGAACAAGATCCAGTCGGTAATCTTGCAAGACGAAACACAATGTTCAGTTTAACGACGTTCGTTCTTTACCGCCGCGCCGGTTAAAAACGATATCAAACTCCTACGGTTCGAACGGTAGTTCAAAGCTACGCGTTTACGAACAGGTATTCTAAATGGATTATTCTAAACTTGCTCGTGCTCTTTTAACACCGTCCGTTGCGAAATTTCATCGCAATTTCAAAGCGCGCCGGTATTAACCTTCGGACAGCGCGCGTACCATGCCCCAATTTTAACTTAATTCTCTATCTCATATTATATTCATTTTTTCCAATTTTACACTATTCCTTTATTCTTTCAATATATGAAGGTATTTTATTTAAAAATTATACATTTAACTTTAGGTCACGATTGACTGAGAATCCGATGTTTAAAAATCGATATTATTCTGGGATACGTTCTAATATCAGCGTCAATTTTTTGATTGATACCCGTTTGCACGCTCTTCAGACGAAATAAAATAACCAATTGGAGAAGAAGGTATAATAAAACTCGCGTAAACTGTCAGTTCTGGAGGAATGGCGATTTATTCGGAATGTGATCGGATATCTTTGATTACCTTTTCTCTCGACGATGTCCAGTAGCATTCTGATTTTCAATACAACGGGATCGTGCTTTGAAACGATAGAACCGTATGCGCGATACCTAACCGTACGGGCTGATATGCGATACGCGATTTACGACACTCCGTGTCCGAATCCCCGAATGTCAGCCAGCAAACGCGATAATCATTTGCCAGCGAATTTCTAATCAAATCGAAACGTTACGGTATGTAATTGATATCTAGTGTAATCCATCGGGTTTCTTTATTTTTAGCTACGCGGTTCGTTTGTACGAATGCGTGTTTGTATAAACGAAAAAAGATGAGGCGCGACAATCCGCTATAATGAATAATTAATACCTGGCGTAATTACGAAGGAAGTCGCGAGGGAAGGGAAACGATGCTTGTCAACGTTTATATAGCACCCGATATGTCGATCTGCCATTTATTGTAACAACGTTGGTAAAGTTGGTTGTGCACACAAGGGTTAAGATGTATTAGACCATAGCAAACATAAAGAAAAATTCAGAAATTATTTATAATTCAATCCATTGTTTATTGCACATTCAACAATAGATTCCATTTTCTTTCATTTCTATTTCGTAACGTACATTCCATCAAACCTTAGTGTTTGATAGAACCAGCTTTATAAAACAAATGTCCCCTCAACAATGTGTTAAATGGAAGCACCAGAAACCAGCACTCTAGCACTTTCTTATTTATTGCAGTAATCTCGCGGTTTCATCGAACGAATAAATACAGGGTGTTCGACAACAGGTGGGAAAAGTTTTAAGGGGTGATCAAAACAAGACGAAAATCAAGAATAACGAAATAGCGTTTGCGGCTTTGTTTTCCAGTAATTAAAAATTCGAGTAAAAAGCGCCTGAAACCTGCAATCCGCCCAGCACCAACGATTGAACGTCAGTCGTACTATTCTGTTTCTCGGTACTGCAGCATTCGGCTTCGATTCTTGGTTATAACTGTACCGACCCCTGCTGACCTGACGTTCGGTCGTCGGTGCTGGGCGGATTGCAGGTTTCAGGCGCTTTTGGAAAACAAAGCCGCAAACGCTATTTCATTATTCTTGATTTTCGTCTTATTTTGATCCCTAGAATCACCCCTTAAAATTTCTCCCACCTGTTGTCGAACACCCTGTATATCAATGGGCGATCGAAGATTGTAAAACTGCGTCGGAAGAACAAGTCGAGGGGCAATATGAAAGTTCGATTGAATTTTCCGATTTATAATCGCATTTCAAACGTTCGTCTTGAAATTTCAAATTGCTTCCATCGATCGCTCTCTAACGAATATACGCAAATATTTCACTTTTCGATTGGACTATTGAAAATGAAAACAAGAAGACTGCTTTTTCGAATGAAGAAAACGGCTCGAAATGCGATTAAATCTCAGCCAAGAAATAATTTTCTTCTTTCTTCGAAAATATGAAAACATGAAAAGGTGGAAATGTGAGATATGAAAATGCAAATCGGAAGATTTTCGAAGGTACGAAAAGGCCTTCGCTCGTTCCCTCGAGTCTTCTCCGGTCCGTTTTTCCGTGGGATAGGTATTGACACTTTTATCGGAAACGTTCGCGAGCAAAGTAAAGTCTTTACACGTGAAATTGCGGTACACGTGTTATCCTATTCGTGGTTATTCTTTAAAAGGTTGTAAATTGAGCGAGTGTGTGTAAGTACGTAAAAGCGTGCCGTTCATTGATTTATCGCTGGTCGGACGCGTTAAACGATTATACCTTTTTCAGTATTAATAAACCTGAAAATATAACTTTTCGTCAAAAGGCTCTGCGCTACTTTCCGGCTGAAAATGATTAGAATAACTAAAATAGACGGAGACTAAATTCCTAGGTAATTACCTAGGTAATCCTTCGCGCCACGGGATGGTAATCGAGTACGCTTAACACTAGAAGAAACACGATTCGGCAAACACCGAGGAACCTTGCTACCGCCAACTTTGCAATCTCCCATGCAATTCGTCCCTTATTCGATTAACCTGCCGACTAGTTTCCGTGATACTCTGGTAGCCGAGACTCGCCGACGACGCAGCTGCGCGCATCCGCCTTTCCGGTCCATCGAAAAACCTCGTCTACGGGTCCGTCACAGCAACAAGAAAAAGTGGAAAACTTCTGAACGTAGGTGACATCGTATCGAAATCCAACGCTCGCGTTTCCTCTTACGGCGCACCTGATGCTGGACGCATTTTTGTATAGCGTCAGCGGCGGACCGTGCTCCCCGCTCGGAGGATAAACGAAGACTTTGCTCAAATTCGTTCTATTCCAACTGTCCTTCGGCTTTGCTACCCTTATATTCGACCGATCGATCGGTTTCTTCTTCGAGGTGGAACCCGGGTGTTCCTTTCCGCAGAGACAGAAGCGTTCAGGAGAGTCAGGAGAGCGCCGCAACGTCTTCAACGACAGGTCTACCGAGTTCGAACAGCAACAGGTTGTACCGGAATTCTTTCTCGCCAATGAATCTCTTTTTCGGCATTTCCGACGGCGAAGCAACGTGGAAAACGTATCGGACGACTGTTGAACACGGTCCTCCATGGCATTCGCGTCGCTTCGCTCGAATCGGAAATCTTTCCAACTGCAACGCGATTCGAATGGCAAACCTGCACCCACGGGAAAAGCGGCACTGCTTTCCACCTTGGTTATTCCACCGGTCCTCCTATACTTTTGCGTCGACTCGGCCTCGTTCTTCTTCTCGTTCGCCGTCCCGTATGGAAATGCAGCGCCGTTTGCGTCCTTCGTTGTTCGAACCTTCGACGAATGCTGATTCGTTGGAAATGTTTTATCTTCCGGTGCTCTGCTGAAGGTTCGCAATTTTACAGCCGATTTGCAACAACCTTCTTCCTCTTCTTTGCCTTCTCCCCCGCCTCCTTTTCGACCATTCTTCTTCGAATCATAAACATCCAGGGAGGTATCGCGCGATCGGTGGATAATTCTCCTTTCTATTTCTATATCACTTCCTTCCGCACGATCGAAACCTTTTCTTCCTCTTAAACTTAGACTGTTTGCCTGTTTGCTCGGCCCTTCTCCGTTCTTAGCTTCCTCCACCCTCGGTTTCCTTCTGCTCTTTTTCCCCGATTCTTCTATAGGTTTCTGCACCGCCTTCGCATTGTTTTTACTCGCGGAAGTGTTTGTTCTATCGTTGTACCTTAGATTCCGATGGGTTTTCCGAAAGCCAGACAGCTTCTTTTCGCAGGCAGAACCAGAATATCTGCGATATTTCGACTGATCGGTTGTTCCAACAGTTTCCTTTTCATGATACTGAAGACCGAATCGCTTCCGATCATCCTTCTTTTCCTCTTGTTGCTTCAATAATGCTTCACAACGTAGAATTTCCAGACTGTTTAGATCGTCTTTGATCGGGAAGAAACGGGAGAATCGCGCGATTTCCGCACCATCCTGTAGGATTCCATCTGCACAGGTGCAAAAGTGTTTCCACTTTGAACGAAACGACGGCACCGAACTGTTTTGCCAATGTACGTTAGTATCGTTGTGTTTCAACTCGGTCACGCGCCCTTCGGACCGGCTTTCGGTGATTCCGCAATTTGTTGCCTTCGGACATCGTCGGCAAATCTTGGACATAGTTCGAAAACATTTTGCATCGTGGTCCTTCTTTAAAGATTCGATACAACCTTCCAAATCCCTTGGTCTTCCATTCTGACAACCGATCGAGCGGTCTTTGGAAAAATTCCAAACTCTATCGATCTCTTTACGCGACTTCGCTTCTCTTTCCGCTTCGTTCCTCGAACGGGTGATGCTTTTCACAAAGGTATCATCGCCGATATCTCGCAGGAACGCTTTCTCCAGTTTCTTATAATAATTCAACAAATCCTCTCGTTTCAAGATTTCCTCGCAGCTTTGAATCTCGTCCCGGCCAGCCAACTTTTGCATCTCTTTCCGCGGCTTGATCCCTGATCACTGATTTCTCTTCGCGATTTCTTTCCTGCTCTCGTGCCATAACACAACCCCGTTTCTTGTTTATTTTCAAGAGGAATACGCGTTGGCCACCCAATTCTGGTCAAGGGAAATCATTATACAGTAGTAGAAATAGTTTACCAATCGAGCCACTCGAAATTTCCTTCGGATTTGATTTTCGAATCAAATTATATTTCCCATCGTAGAGACTTTAGTTGGTAAGGTTACAACGAACATTTAGGTTACATTTACAGGGATGCTCGATTTCGAACCAGCGAGAATTTGTTTAGGTTAAGAAAATAAAAGAATAATCGTCGCTTGTTTCTGTCAAATTAGATAATTGATATTCCATCGATCGTTTGTCCTATAGTATTTTCATTCTTATTATTTTTATTCTTCTTATTTGTATTGCACATTTTATTTCGCGATACTAAATGGCTTTTTATAGGATCGCTTTGTAGACGGTTTTGTAATAATGAACGACTTTAAAGAAGATTTTCAAAGGTTGGTTGAAACACGTCCGATCGAAATTGCGACGATTATTCTCGTCTGCGGCGTTTTTTATTATATTAGAAGATACGTTTCCACGTAAATAAAACTCCCCGGTTTAACGATGAAAAGCAACGACATCGCAGAGCATCGATAAATGAAATATTGCCCTATGCGGTACGATATAGCCTTGTCAGTTTGCGCTTTGTTAATTCTGTAATTGTAATTCATACTCGTTGCTTTTATTGTCCGAGTTACGTTTCTCGATTCTTTCTTTTCAGTTCACCTCAAACGCTCTGCTCTCGAAGAAAACGGAGATGCATCGTTTTAACGTGAAACTTAAGAAATATACATTTCCCAGTTCCCAATGAAAATACCGGAAACAAACCTAACGAACGCACGCCATCATGTGATTGTCTTACACGGAATATGCAAGGGTTGATTTCTCTGAAAACGGTTTACTAAAAAAAGATCGCTTTTTGATTAAATATGCAATAAAAAAAGAAAAAATTAACACCCTTGTTTATTAGTAAACGTGTCCCTAATTATGCTGCGTCTACAGTGCTATTCGCGAACAGATGCGGAGCAGTTTGCCAACAGCTCGTGGACCATGTTCACTGGCAATATGGACACTTTTGCGAACTGCGAGCAATTACAGCAAGCTCTTCCTCGAATAGTGTTCGCTGTTCGTTAAGGAAGCGGCGGTACATTAAATGGCTCAAAACGTGTTTGGGCGCGTTGAAATACCGTTTCATCGAATTTGACGATTATTCATTAGGAAGCGAACAATCGTGCATGCGTTTGCATTCTGTTCGCGAGTTGCTCGCGAGCTATGTATAACTGAGCTCCAGTGTAAATTCTGCTCGCAAACAGTTCGCGATGAGCCCAGTGTAGATCCAGCATTAGGGTAACTCGATGTTATATACAGGGTGTTAAAAAATTCCCCGAATACCTCTAGCCAGTAGGAGACCACACGGAACGGTGGCTTGGCGCGCGGCGCGGCGGTAGCAGAGGAGGCTAGTCTCCTACTTCGCGGGTCTTGCCACTCAAGCTGCGCGCTGATTGGTCAATTTTTCAATTTTCAACAACGAAATTACTGATCCCATCGAAAAATGCCACAGAACTTTTCGCTTCGATTTTTCGTGATCTATCCAACGGTGTAGAGGTCTTCAGGGAATTTTTTAACACCCTGTATGCCACAGTTAAGTTTGACTAACAGTTAACTATAAGTAGTTATAGGGGAAAGGATAAAACTATACAATAATACAATTAATTTTATGTTTGTTGATAAACAATTACAGATGTCTAACTCATATACATATAGTTTAATAATAAAAGTAAAAGTTCAATGGCTTTGAAAGTGGCATCTTACCTAAATAGTGGAGCAATAGGCAATGCGATATGCAGTAATATCCCTTAAACCCTGTATTAGGAAGTAATGATTAAAAATTCATGAAAATCAATAATTAATCAATAATACTTTAAATTAGTTAAAATAATGATAACCAAAAATCTTCGAAATCGATGAAACATAAATATTGGAAAAAATACTATTTTTTTACGAAGTGAACAGTCCTCACAGTTTTCAGATAGAATGCACCCTTCATGGACCTATCTTTTGCAACTATTCATAAACTATTCTTCGTTTAAATGTACGATATGGTATACCATAATCTTTAAAAGCTTGCCATATTGTAGTATGAGCCTCCTTCACTATCTTCGTGGTTTCTCTTAAACTTTCTTCTAACCAACAAATATGAATTAGAATATTTTTTGGGCATTGTTCAAAGAAGAAAGAACAACTGTAGCGCATAAAATAAAGAGATGTTGTACATTCAACTTTTGTGGGTAATATGCCACTTGTAGCATCTTATATTAATAAATGTGGCATTTCAGTCCACAGAATCATAAATAAAGTATCGAAAAATTCTTTAGAAACCACGCGGATTTACTCAATGTTTGAGATGTTATACAATTCATTTATGAGTGTAGTTTATTATCATCTATTAATTAACTGCTAGACTAATCACACTAGTGAATAATATGCATTCTAATTGCAGCATAGAATGCAATAAGACGATAGTTTTGTTACGTTCCCGTCTCTGAAATTTCCTTATTTGCAGTTGGATGAGTACACTGAGTCCCATCGAAGTTGTCGCAGTGAAGTTGGCTACAAATTCACTACGCATTCACGCCGCGTCGGTGAGTGAATGCGTGGCCAACTTCACTGCGACAACTTCGATGGGACTGAGTGTACATTCAGCAAAGTCAAGTTTTCCAGAAATTCGGGACCAACGCGAAGCAAGGTCGCGGTCCCTCGGAATCACGTAAAGTCAGTCCCTACTACTCTTTTTACTCCAATTTTTTGATATAAAAAAGGGTGATGGCGAAGGCACCTCGAGTCTAGTTAAAGTCTACAAAGGAATCGAAAACGTACATGTCAGTACGTTTCTCTTACGGGTAATCTCTGCGACAAGAAAACTCTGCGAGATCGGTCTTTATTCAAGTCCCCTTCAAGCTACTGTAGTAACCATACAGTACGTTATTTGCTGTTAGGCATTATTATTACCGTTGTAATTCGCCCTCGTTCGCTCGCGTTCGTTAAAACCGAGGACTAGATTTTCTTGCTTCGCGGAATCGAAACCAAACTCTCTTAACTCATTCATTCAATACTGCGACAGTTGCACGCAACAGTTGTAATGTCCCGGCACAAGGAGAACAGATTCAGATCTTTTTATAACTTACATATTGTTGTTCAATTGTAATAACCTGTCCAGAGAGCTCACTAAGGTGTACCTTAATCGTTCGAGGTGCACTAATAATTCACGTTACGAGGACTATCATTTCCTACGGCTCCTTAAGTTAGCCATACACAGGGTTCGTCCGCATATCACTCTTTTGAGGTTCCCTACGTTAGCCATACGTAGGTTCGTCCTCACGTCCACTTCCTTTGCCTCCCAGTCACTCCCAGTCAGTGCAGACGTCGAGGGGTCGCGGTCCGTCAATCGTCTAGGGCGCTGGATCTGTAGGGGGCGCCGCAGTTCGGTGTCCCTAGTATGCAAATACAATACCGATATTTTCTCATTGTCTCTTCTCTCTATGTACGCTGAGTGAGTCCCATCGAAGTTGTCGCAGTGAAGTTGGCCACGCATTCACTCACCGACGCGGCGTGAATACGTTAGTGAATTTGTAGCCAACTTCACTGCGACAAGTTCAATGCAACTCAGTGTACACACATCTCATATGTAATATTACATATATGCTATATATGCTGCGGCATTTATGTCTACATCTTCCCTGACGCGTTTTTTAGCCCCTGAATGGGCGCCAAGATAATCTTGCCCAGGGCGTTAATATTGCTAAAACCGGCACTGCTCCCAGTGTTAATAACAACACTGGTCAAGCCATTAACAACTCCATAACCGAAATAAAGTCCCAGCTACCCAGCCGTCCCCTGTGGCTCGTAACAGTTTTAAAAGGAAATAAAAGTAAATATTTATTGTCGTAAGCGGTTGCATTAAACTAAACAAAATAAACACGTAATTATCGTGATCTCTGAACTAAATAAGAAAATATTGAAAAGTGGCATATTACACCGAGTTACCTAACCTATATGGATATACGCCGCGATGACGACGCTTTTAAAAAGGTCATTGGAAATTAAAATCTTTTTTTGCCGACAGGCTTTCCAAAGTTTAATTAATAAAACCGTGGCGCGGCGAAGCGAATTATCGGTGTATTTGGTGCACGGTGTTACAAGGTTGCACGTGTACATACACCTGTGCATACAGAGCAGGACGTGTTGGTTAATGTGCATCGAGTTTTTACAAAACACCTGAACTTTTATATACGAACGTTTATTATGTACTTATCTACGCGTATCTTCAACGCTCGAAAATACTAGGAAAATAATCACCTTCGAATCGGACATGTACATTTCTTTTGCTCCTTATTTTTCCGAGACGGGAAACGGAGAAATTTCTGTTCGCGCCATCAGAGGAAAGATGTTTGCCGTATAAGCAGAAGGTTCCCCTTTAAAACTTTCAAGGAGCTGAAGAACGTCTACGATTCTCTTGTTTCTCTTTTCTTTACTTTTCTTTATCGCCAAATTCGACCACCATCGTTTCGCTTCTGCTCGATTCGTTTGCTCCTGGGAAGAAACGGTGTACACTCACGATCAAATCAGACTTCCCCAGGAAAGATGGTGATATTCCAGATTTTCACCGTTCCCCTTCGTGGTCGAGGGTTTCAGGGCTCCTAGCCCTTTCCCCGAGAACTTCCCCTTAGGCTCTGCCGAGGAGAATGACAGTGCAGGGGAAGAGGCCCCGTACACAGTCCTATGACCCCCCAGCACTCGCGCGGAAAATGTTCACGCGGGAAAATTTCAACTGATATTATTACTCATGTTTCTCAATTATGTAATAAATTTCATAATATTAAAAATCATATTATTCTGTTTCTAAATTACTTTTAATATAAATATTGTCAAAATTAAGGTTCTGAGAACTCCTGTTTCTCCTATATTACCATTTTCTCTACGGAAACTTGATTTCCGGATACGGAAATCGAATAATGAATTAGATTAAAGAATGAAGCACCTGTTGTTGAAACTCGAAAATTGTAATTGAAACAAAATGTTTCAACTGAACCAATTCAAATGTATTATATGTATAATATATAGTTATAATTTCTGTTTCTTCTATATATCACCATTTTCTCTAAGAAAGCCTGATTTGATCTTGAGTGTACATGTAAACGCGTTCGTGTGCGACTCGCGCTCCAACGATTCCAAAGGTGCGTGAGTTACAGTCAAAGGTAAGATAAAGTTAAAGGTAAAGGTAGGGAGGGGATAAAGGTAAAGGTAAAACTAATGGTAATGATAACGATAACGAGGAAGCCAAAGATAAAGGTCATCCTTGATTTCTTGTCGATGTCGCGACGCGATTTTACGCGAAAAAGATTGATCATCGTTAAGAGGAAAGAAGAGCAACGATTCGGAACTGTTTCAAACCGATTCTTGCGTATCCTCATCTGCCCTCATCTCAACTCGTCTCATCCCATTCCACCTTTTTCCATCCCCATTCAACCCCGATGCTCGGCTGTAAATTGCAACGAACGCGGCTATTTTTGTTTTCCCTTCGTTTAGAAAGGAGGAAAATCATCGTCCGATACCGAGGAATATCGCGATGGAATACGCGTTTTGACACCGACAATCTGTCCAGTAGACAGGCTTCAATTATCAATTAATCTCTTATCGATATCGATATCGATATCGATGCTTCCGGCGAGTCTATCAACGGGGTAATTTCTTTATTATACGTATCAGTTTATTAACATTGGTGAAATAGTTGCTGCTTGGAGATTTCAGACGTAAACGAACGTAATCTCGATCGACGTGGGTAATGAGCGAGGAAAGGTGAAATTACCTTCGACTGGTTTCGAGGAAGGTTCGTTGAATACGGATCATCGATTTTAAGAGAAAATATGGAGCGGAGACGGCGGAGTGGAGGCTCGTTTCCAACGATTACACGAGCGACCGATCCGTGAAGAAAAGCTGCTGGCTCACCGCAGAATCTATACGACACCAGCTGGAACAACCCCTGCTCTGCTCCTCTCCCTTTTCTCTCCTTTTCCACCTCGACCGGCTTCCCACCCTCCGATCTATCCTTTTTCTCTCCTCTTACCTGTCTCTTTATCGAGTCGAGAAATCCTCGCTCCGTTTATTCTGCGTCAACCAGCTAACTAACCTCGACGCTCCGTCACGCTTGCCCGTCGCGTCGACGCGACGCGGACCTTTTACCGATCGGTTCGACGCTTTCTTGCTAATTTTTCTTTCTCTCCTTTCCGAAAACTTGGCCTAGAAAATCTTTTTCACCGTCGATCCGTCTACCTAGACGTTGATAGCGCGACGCGCGAGAGGATAAGCTTTCGGGCTTAACGATGGAAACGCCGCGCCGGCAAATATCCGAGCTTCGTTTTCCGAGTAAGCTTCTCGAAACTTTTAACTCGGCTACGTTTCACGCTAACTTTAACTTTCGATTCATCGGTATACTCTTACTCTTTAACGAGCGTCGCCCGAGAAGGTAAGCACAGATTAGGAATCGGGGCGACAATAGGAGGGTCGAATAGTTTGTACAATGATACTTGCCTCCTTGAATCTTGCAATGAAAATACATTTGTGAGGGAAAAAGTTGCCGAATGTCGTTCGGAGGCTCGCGGAAGTTTGATTTGACAGCGATTTAATTGTCGTCGGTCCGAGCGATAGGGAAATTGAATTCGAAACAGAGTCGGTGGAAACCGACTGCGACGTTTCGCCTCAGGTTCGATGCTGCAAAATAGCATTTCCTTTTTGTCACGTGGAACCGACCACTGACAAATTGTTGGATATCGATCACGTCGCTCTATTTCTACATGCCTATGTGTCCACTTACTTAACTCTTGAAGAGCGGAGCCTGGGTCCATTCTGATACAAACAAGGATATTAACCTAAAGTTAAATGTATAATTTTAGCACAAAAGAGTTTCATGTATTGGAAGAATAATTTTTAAGAGGACAGTGTAAAATTTAAAAAATGAAGTACATAGGTAATTACATTAGAATTGTGGCTTTCTCCATGGTCCGCCGTCCGAGGGTTAAGGAATTACATACACATACTCTTGAGCTGTGAAATAAGAAGAATAATTAACAAATTTATTTATAGATGCAGTATTACTGTTTATTTTAAAAATTACATATAATTTTTTAACATATTACTCCGTTAATAATTTTTGAAAATTTCAACTATGTAATGTTGAATTTCATTGTTTTGACGAATTCAACTATGTTTCAATTCTAATTAAACTTCAACCATGTTGCCATTTGATTTTAACCCGTTTCACTGAAACTCCATCTATAGAACCAGATATGTATATCTCTCGGAGCTTTCATCAGAAATAAGTTCTTTTAAATTTTCATTAAAGTAGGCAAAAAGGAATTAGTATTTGTCCAAGTCGATTTTGAAAATATCAATGTTTTGCAAAATGACCACTGCTGGAACCTAAACTTGTAGTCTCGGACATAAATTTTCAACTTCTTTTGTTAATAAAACAGAAACTACTAGGATTTAGTCTTAAGAATATTACCACAAAGTTTGATTCAAATTGGTTCAAACTGCTTTTGAAAACTGCATTTCGATCAAAACGCTATTAAAGTTTCAATTGTCTTACTAGTGGATGCGACATGCTCTAACTTTTGAAGCTATAAATCCGATAGTTTTAAAGTGAGTACAGGCATGCAACTGAACAGTGTACACCGAGTCCCATCGAAGTTGTCGCAGTGAAGTTGGCTACACATTCACAAACACATTTACGCCGCGTCGTCGGCACTTCGCCTATCGACTCACCGACGCGGCGTGAATGTATTAGTGCGCCAACTTCACTGCGACAACTTCGATGGGACTCAGTGTACATACACAGTAACGCATCTCCGTCGCGCAACACACCGCACAACATTTGTCGTTGCGCGACGATGTTACGTTGTGGAGGTACACGGAATCTGGTGACGTATCATCAGCGCGTAGCATTATGCCGTCCCATCAGTTCATGGTTTGTGTGCACGTCCGAACTTGTATAGATGGGGTGTATCGTGAATGCGTAATATTTCTTTGATATGACGGCGAAAAACCGACAATTGATGGGATGTTACGCTGTTACGCTGTTGCGGGGTGGCGTCCACACTTGATACACGACGGAATTACGTTACTGTGTCCTGTTGCATGTCTGTACCCACCTTTAGAAATTCTTAAATGAAAGTTCGGGAAAGTATTCTAGAACATAGGTTCTTAAAGTGTGGTCCTCGGACCCCTGGGGGTCCGCGAAATTATAAAAAATGGTTGCAAACAGTTCAAGAAGACGATGAAAAGGCAAGAAGTGCGGAGTAATAAAAAATATATTTTTAAGGCAATAAATAAAACATGAACCTATTATTATTATGTTCTGTGATTTTTACGCATTTTTTAAAATTTTTATATCATATTGCTTAAAAATTATTTAATATTTACATCATTATTTATATTTTTGTCAGAAGTTGACTTTTTTTCATGTTTCTATATTTTATATAACTAATAAACATTGTACGAAAAAAAAGGCTGAACTTTGCCTCAGGGGCCCAAAAATTATGGCCTTTTTTTTTTACCTTCTTGAAGTATTTTACGAGTAGAATCTAAAAATCCTAGTTTTAAGGCGCGGAATCCATCGGTTCAGAAGTTATACGTGTGTAAAAGTGAGCGTTTTTAGCGTATTTCACGGGTTATTTCGACGCCATATTGACTTGTAGCCTGTTGCCATCCAATCACGTCCAATGATTGGAGTCGCCATCGGTAAAACAGAATTTGTAGGTAAATTAGTCTAAACTTGGCTTTCATTCGATTTCTATTATAATTGGCATTTTTTACTGTTGCTAGGGTTAGGGTTAGGGTTAGGGTTAGGGTTAGGGTTAGGGTTAGGGTTAGGGTTATGGTCAGGGTAAGGGTTAGCATCGGAGTACAGCACACCCGGTATACGCTAAAAACGCTCACTTTTATATACACACGTATAACTTCTGAATCAATGAATTCCGCGCCTTAAAACTAGGATTTTTAGATTCTATACGTAAAATACTTCAAGAAGGTAAAAAAAAAAGGCCATAATTTTTGGGCCCCTGAGGTAAAGTATACCCCAAAAAAATGTTGTTCAAGAGGGGGTCCACGGACTAACATAAGTTTAAGAACCCTTGTTCTGGAAGAATATACAATTTAAAAAAAATTGATTTTTGATACTTTATCAAAGGTATGTAACCCCTTAAAAACGACTTTAGACTTTTTTTTTTTACAGAATGATCATCCATTCGATCGCTTTGCTGTTGGTATCGATTACTTTTGCGTGTGCCGAAGAATCCGCGCCGAGTAATGTCGCCGACAAACGTGGGTCCTCCATGGGCTTTCAAGGAATGCGCGGCAAAAAGGAGTTTGATTCTTCGCTGTACGATCAACTGTCGAAACGAGCACCGATGGGGTTCCAGGTAAAATACTAACGAATAATATGAAATTAAAAAATCAACGTATTCAATCCGATATTCTGCACAATATGTTACGCAGGGTATGCGTGGAAAGAAAAACTCGATAGTTGGAAACGAACTTCTTCCGGAGGGCACCAACAAACGGGCACCAATGGGATTCCAAGGCATGAGAGGCAAAAAGAACGGTTTAATGGGCGACTTGGAGGATTCGTCGTTTCTGTACGACGATTACGAGAAGAGAGCACCGATGGGCTTCCAGGGTATGAGAGGGAAAAAGTCATCCCCGGAGGATGGATATTACAAACGCGCCCCGATGGGATTTCAAGGAATGAGAGGCAAAAAGTCTCTCGATGAAGTAAACAAATTTCGATTAACACCGCTTCGATATCTACAAATTAAGAAAAAAAAATAAAATAAATTTGGTAACGTGTACAGTCGTATTGACCCCTATATAATGATTGACCCTTTTCTTGAAAAAGTAAAAAATATAATATAATTCGTTTCTTACATAATAAACTATAATTATATAATTATATTTTATTATTTAACTCTTGAACAGCGAAACCTGGGTCAATCGTGATCCAACCAAGGATAAAGTTAATTGTATAATTGTTAAACAAAAAAATTTAATGTACTAGAAGAATAATTTTTAACGAGACTGTGGAAAATTGAAAAAATGAAAATAATCCGAAGTACAGAATTAAATTCGAACTGTGGCTCTCTCCGTGGTCCGCCATTCGAGGGTTAAGAAACGCGTTATAAATATCATATTTCTTAGCTTTTTAGGAAAAGGGTTAATCAATGTATAGAGATCATCAACTGTATACATACGTTATACTACATCGCGTTAACTTATTTGTTCAATTTCTAATAAACAGATTGTGGAGGAAATTAGAAAAAGAACTATCACGAGGTTCCCAGATCCACGAGAAGAATACTTGATCGATTATCCAGAAGATTTAGTTGATAGAGGAACATGGTCAACAGTGTATCAAAGTATTTGCGACAAGAACGAGGATATTGCAGGAGCCTCCGCGGGATTTCAAGAAAGCAGGGGCAACAGAATTATTCTCGACGCGTTGGAAGAACTCGAGAAACGAACTGATATGGATTTTCGCGTTAGTTTACATACATACATTTTTTAGGCACTTTTCCCTTCTATTCTTTTTCTATTTGGTTAAACGCAGTGGCGGCTTCTAAAAATTGACCCTTCGTGCAATTAAGATATTTCTGGGGTGGACCAGATACTATAGAAATTTTGAAATGTTGAAACTGGAATTCTGGAATTTTCAAAATCTAGAACTTTAGAATTCCAAAATTTTAAATTTTGATAATTTGGAATTCTGTAATATTGAAAATCTGAAATTTTCAAAATCTAGAATTCTGAAATTCTAAAATTTTGCAATATTGGTAATTTAGAATTCTGGAATTTTGAAAACCTGACAATTTTCAAAATCTAAAATTTAAAAATGTTGGTAATTTAGAATTCTAAAATTTTGGAAACCAAAAATTTTCAAAATTTAGGATTTTGAAATTCTAAAATTTTTAAATGCAATTTGGACTTTTGGAATTTTTAAAAAACCTGACAATTTCAACACCTAAAATTTTGATAATCAAAGATATTAAAATTTTGAAATTTTAGAGTTCTGGAAATTTAGTAATATAGAATCTTTTAATTTTGGAGTTCTAAAATTCTGAAATTTTGGAATCTTAAAATTGTCCCCTACCTAAATATTTACGCCAATGACTGTAGTAATACAAGTAAAAAAAGATCAGTATAGTTTAAAAAAATTATATAACAATAAAACTAAAAGTAATTTTATCTAGAAAACAATCGATGTTGAAATTGTAGAACAGGCGCTCCTTCTCCTTCTTCTTCTATTTTTAAATATATTGTATAATTCGACATTTTAAGTAACTTTTTCCTCCAAGCTACACGTCGGACTTGATTAGTTTGCGAGATATTCGCGAAAGAAAGAATATTGTTACTACCGTTTTCTTTAAACAGCACCTTGGGGTCCGACTCCTATTCATACAATGGGTGAACCGGAAAATCAAATTATGACATTGTCCAATGACAAGCAAAAATTATGACAAGTCCAATAACAAAATTATTGAAATTAGTTAACTTTGATTTTAAGTTCACCTGTTGTATGGACGGTAGCCGGGTCATGTGGTGCTATTGACAGAAACAATAGGGAAGCGAGGGTCGCTTGCTGACGCACACACAGCCGTGGACGTATGTACGATGAGTCCCATCGAAGTTGTCGCAGTGAAGTGGCGCGCTAACGCATTCACGCCGCGGCGGCGTTAGCGCGCCAACTTCACTGCGACAACTTCGATGGGACTGTTGTGAGTGTACATATACGTACAGGCGAAATTCAATGCAGCAATACTGATGATTTTTCGTGAATATCTCACAAATTAATCGAGTCCGACATATAGCTTAGAGGATAAAAGTTGCTTAAAATGTTGAATTTTACAACATATTTAAAAATCATCGAAATCGGAAGGAAAGCGCCTTTTCTACAAGTTCACCAAATCGACATTACCGATTTCGATAATTGTTTTTAAAATTATATCATTTGAAACAGAAACTTTCATTTTATACTGAAAGAGCTGCACCCCTGCAGCCCTGCAACCACCCACCAGCCCTGACGCAAGAACCGCCTCTGGTTAATCGTATACTCCCACTGGCTGAATGCCATTCAAAACGAAAACTTTACATCGCTTTACTTTACGTTATTTTACTTTGCTCGGCAGGGATTGCGAGGTAAGAAGGATCCGTTTGACAATTACTTTGATTACTCGATCACTCCGTCCGATTACGAGAAGAGGGCTGTGGATCTGCAAGATAGCGAAGGTAGCGAATCCTTTAAAAGAGCCAGGATCGGCTTTCACGGGATGAGAGGTAAAAGAGACGCGGCACAAATTTACGGATCCAATTCGAGCAACGCGAGAACGACGATGGGATATCGTCAAGGTAAACCGTGATACCCGGCGGAACAGGCAACGATTAAACTAAATACGAATATGAATACAGACACGAATACACAGATAGGTTATTTCTCCGTAAATAGGTATGAGTAATCGTGGGAACGAACTGGCGGCGTATGAAATCGACAAACGATCACCCTTCAGATATCTCGGAGTTCGAGGGAAAAAGAATCCACGCTGGGAATTTCGAGGGAAATTCGTTGGGGTGAGAGGTAAAAAATCCTCCTCCCCCTTACAAAACATTGAACAGGGACAAGCCGTCTTTTAATGTACCCCGATATCACATCGAAAGGATGCGAGTGGATGAAGATTCGTTGACGTCATCAGGTAATATTACATCACCGATCGACTAATCCCAACGTTCTATTAACGACCGAACACAAACTAAATTCTTTCCTATTGCTTCTGATTTCAGATGTTCGACGGTAGTATCGTTGTTCCCGTTGCTAACAACCCTACCGACAACAATAATCACAACAATAGCGTTATCCTTCTTATCCGAACGCGATAAACGACCAAGTTAGGTACTATATGTGTAACAGCGGAAGATAATGTAATGATTTTATTATAGATTTATTTGGTACTATCGTTCAGTTCCATCGATTCATCGCAAAAACTTGTATTTCTGCTTTTTCTTAAATATTTATTTATTTATTTCTTTTATGTATATGTTCAAAAGATAAGAAGCTGTCAAAGTACTTACTAAAAGTTCCTCCTGGAAGCCCGTATACAAAGTGGCCCATAATGTCGCTCATTCGCTTAATACATATTTAATATCGAGTATCCATTCATAGCGACACATCCTTCGAACATCGATCTTAAATATTTGGGAGAACGATCTCACACTAACGAATCGATACGTGTTACGAACGAATAAATGGTATCGCGATACATAGCAATTCTATTTTTCTCTGAATGTTAAATCGTTGAGATGTATACATACATGAATCGTATAATTGTATCACGATTCCAAAGGGAAACGTAATATCGTGAAGCATACGAGTAATATGTATACCGTTTCGTAATACTTGTCCTGTTTTAGGAGACATTATGGTTACAGATTGATTATAAACGTGATTAGTAATCGTGAATAGTTACCAAACGCATCCGTGTATATTTGTCGATTTTTAGGATCTCTGTACAATTTCCCTTTCCTGAGGACTGGACAACTGGATATAGAATCGACGAACCCTTGTATAGTTAATATTCTTTTAGGTTAAGAAAGGGCTCGCAATAGTGCAAAAGTATCTCTATTAATACAGAAAAATCTATAAAATTGTCTTATTTAATAATTTCAAACACACGCTCTCAATGCCATTCGAAGCCATTTTTTTTCGTCGTATTAATTAATTTTCTGTTACCCGTTGCCCGCATTATCGTAAATCGATAATTTATAAAATGTATAATTACCGTTTTTTCGTAAAACAAGTTATTCCCAGACTGAGAAAATATAATGAATGTTTCACAATCCAGCCAGTTTCCCTGTTTACTTTTTCAGCGAGTAACGTATAAAGTTGCCGCGTACAAGAAATAATGGAAAATGAATGCGTATTGCGTACGTGTGTGCTCGCGTGTATGCGTGTAAATCGCGAGATACGCGTGACGTACATCTATGTACATTATTTATTGTTTGATAGATTAAACATATTACGTGTCTATGTACCTACATCTAATCAAATACATATCAATAAAGGCAACGCATTATGTTAATTTCTGATGTAAAGGATCTTATATTTTAAGAATTTTAACATGCATTTCGTTTCTCTTAATTGAAATGTTCCTTTGATCCCTCGACCTTCCCTACTTTGCATATTTAATTACAATGTTATATCTATTTGTTTTATTCTATCTATGATTTGAAAATTATTATACATTTAATTTTTTACTATTACAGTGAATTTTAAAATTATCATAATTTGGTGCTCAAATAATACCATCAGCGTCATCTAATAATATACCGTTGAACTACGACAATACCATTTACCTAAATCAGTAAAATAATTTTATCATAGTTCAGCGCTATGTTATCAGATAGCGCTGATAGTCGATTATAATGACAAGGCTACGGCTATGGTTGTTTCATTTATGATGTGTGGAAGTAGTGACTACAGTGTAAGTAAGTACTTATGTATATATAGATCCTGTATAACAGAGTGTAGAACATAAGGTTAACTTTACTTTCAAATTGAATTGTTTTCACTGAAAACACACTTATTTTGTATTAAAACAATACTTACTCATTATGACGTACGTATCTTGAATATTAAGATTATTTTAAAATTAATAAAAGAATGATATAACCCCAAAATATGTGTACATATTACTCAACATATGTTTCAATAATACTAATATTTTGAAACTATTATGGATAAAAATGATAATTTGTTACAGGTCTAAAGTTACTTTTAAAATAACTCTTACTTCTGATCCAAAACTTCCATTTAAAGTGTAAGTATAGTCATTGATGCATGATATATTTTACAACATTTTTTACATGTGTGTATATTTTACAGTTAATACAGAAATGTCAGAACTAGATTTTCTTGAAGTACTAAACATGTTTGACACATTTTTTGTACTCTTAGAGAACCCAACAGTCAATGAAGAAATAAACAGTCAAAATATTGTGAAAGCTTTTCAATGCGCTTCTTTTATTGAAGCTACAATTGCTAAAGCACATGAAATAGGCAAAGAAAAGATTCTTGAAAATAATCTTCATAATTATTGGTTAAAAAAAGGCAGATCAAATTTGTATACGTGTCTTGAACTCAAGAATGCCTGTGATAAATTGTTAGAAACATATTTAAAAGACAATAATATTCCAATTGATGTTGTGGATGAATTTATAAAGTTGTATGTTCAATATTGTGGCACTGATAGACTGAATGATATTCTTAGAGATATAGTAATTAACGGAGTGTGTACAAGTATAATTATAGAATCATTAAACAAATTAGGTGTATCTACTTCTAACATACAGGATGAAGCTCTAATCATGTCATGGGAATTATTAATAAGCAATGATAATGAGTATGAGGTTCTAGAATGCATTCATAACATGTTTAATGATGGTTTCTATTTAAAACTTATTCAATTTGCTGTTAATTTACACGATAGTAGTAGAGTTAAACACCTAATCGGTCAATTATTATCAAACAAACTTGTACAAAATGATGTGAATGTTTGTATAACTCTTGTAAATATAGATAAAAAATCACTTCAGAAATTAATGCAAAAAGATCCAGAATTGTACACAAATTTTCTTGATGCTATATTTTATTTTGCACGTCATATGAGGCAGGATCAAAATCATTGGGTATCGAATTGTGAATTTAAATACAGTCATCTTGTCAGAGTAGCACAGATATTGTTAAGTGGTCCAACAAAAATTTCAGAAATAATACACAACAGAGTACAGTTAGTTAAAACACATCCCAATGGGACAATATGGTGTGATATTGAAAAAGATATTAGATGGTAATAACATAATCCTTGTATAATAAATATAAGGAAAATGAGAAATTAATAACATTAACATGATGTATGACATTATGTGTTTATAATTGCAGACTCAGTGTACCAGATAATACACCTTTCACTGCTGTATTAAAATTTGCTTCTGAAGAGTTCAAAGTATCACCAGCTACATCTGCAATAATTACAGATGATGGAATAGGTATCAATCCACAGCAAACGGCAGGTTAGTAAAATATTGACAACAGAATAAGAAATTTCAAAAATAATATATGTATAACTTGATTAATTTCAGGCAATGTTTTCCTTAAACATGGTTCGGAACTCAGATTAATTCCTAGAGATCGAGTTGGATACAGTAGATGAAAACCACGTTATATTTAAAAATATTTCACGTATAAATTATTGTCTAAGGTGTTATAATTTTCATTAATAACTATATAGAATAACTACTTTTTATATTAAATTTGTTGCCTATAACAGTTAATAAAATTAAATGAAACATTCCTAAAGTTTTAAGTATGCTTTTATAAATAATGTTGTTTATATAGTAAGGAATATTATCGATACATTGAACTTTACACTACACATATACATGTTAATGAGTTGTAATAAATATATTAAAAAATTGCATTCATGATAAATTATAAATAAAAATTGTAAGCATGAATAATTATGGGTAAAATTATACAACTACACCGAATATGTCTTTGATAAAAAGATTTATAAGTGAAATACATGTAAGAGGTATAAGGGCGATACAAAGGTATATTACTACATGATAAAGTTATTTAGCAATCAGTCATAGTGCAATATTGAACACTAAGAAACTTCTTGTTGCAATTGAAATAATTTCTATGATTAAAATTTTTGAGTTACACTTAAAGTAATTATAAATCTATTGCTTTAAATGTTTCTGAGAAGTATTATAAGTGAAAATTAGTCTCCCTTCATTTTACAGTAACTTTATCATTCCTTCTTCTATTATATCATAGAATAACCAATAACTGAGCCATCAATAACTTTTAAATATATAATTTCTGTATAGTGCTATACACACACGAAAAAAACGAGACTAAGAAAATATGCAACAATGACGTTTCTCAGGTGTAGAATATCCGACGGATGGTTATTTAGACATACAAATGTGATTCATAGTGCGGACGATTAAATGGCAGTAATATTTTCTTTTTATAGCGAAGTATTACCTTGTTCCTCTTTGTTTCAGTTTTTACTCCTGTTGTGTATAAAAAGTTTTGTCGTTATTTCTGCTCTACTAGAAACCTTATATTTCTAAAACATTATAAAAAAAGCGTGACGAATGTAGAGAAAAATATACAGCTTTGTCAATGTAAAGCTTTCAAAATGTTAAGCCCATTGGATACAAAAAATTTCATTTATGAACATTTCTCTTTCGTTCTTTCATTTTTGGCACCTCCTTAATCTCTTGTAGAATAAAGATTTGCTGTTCATGATATGGTAAAATACAAAATTGGAATGTTATCCTGGATTGTTGAGTAAACTGAGCAATAATGTACTTTCATCAGTAACTATGAGGAGTTAGGATCTGTCGAATGAGCAATAGCACCATAAGATTCATTTTTTACATATGATTAATTAATCGACATTCAAATATAAAAGTATAAAGTGTGCGTGATTTGATGGTTAAGCTGTAAACTCCACGTTTATTTATACATGTTCATGTACTAAAATGAAGGGGAACTGTGGTCGTATAAAATTGTTAATTGCATAAGTAGGAACACTATCGCATTCTGAGTAATTACAAAAACTATCATTATGGACAGTATCTTACTCCCTTAAAAAACAGTCTATCTAATCAGAGATTATATTTGTGTAAAATTGTAAATGAATATATTTCATAGAAATAGTAAATTATTATATAAAATAGAAAATCATTACTACAATATTAGTCTTTATTTCTATACACATATTTATATGTGTAATATAAAATTTGTCTTAGTCGCCAATAAACATGGAATTTACACTTCAATCCTTCAATGACAGATGAATAAAAAAATTCTTTTACTTTAGTATATTCAATGGGTCTTTAGCCGTATTGTTTCTACAAATATTTTGGCGCAATTGGGAAAGTATGAAAATTGATTTATTTACTACACACGAGACAATCGTTGCACTATTATTTAAGTTCTGAAAAGTGTTGAACCTATTATCTGTATACTTCGCCGCACAATTTAATTATGTGTAATTTTCATTTATCATTCATCTCACGTAATATGTGCGTGTAGGTAAAAATTTCTATTCTTGATCGTGAAAAAGGTATCGTTCACTAATATCACACGTATGGTGGTTACAATATTGTATACACTGAGATTATCATTGATAATGCTCTGTTAAATAAAGAATGTTACGTGGTATTGATAGATACGTATTGTAAAAATCTCATACTTCATCAAGACTAATTTTTGTAGACACTGTCACTGCAGTAGAAAGGAGCAATGCTTGTTGAGCAATGTTAACAACTATTAAATTCGTCTTTTTCTCAAATTAACTTTACATTAAGAAATAAATAAAAATAACAGTAGCGTAAAAAATAAATACTGATACAAAAAGGCTCTAAATGCATGTTCAAACAGTGCCCATTTCTAACTAACAATACCCTGGATATTTGTATATTCTTTAATTATGAATGGTAACTTAAAAAATAAGAAGACGAAATCATTGAGTATTAGAAATATTTTAAAGTTACTTAGTGTAATCAAAACTATTGTCAAATTCTAATAGTTTCTTGAGAATATCTGTAAATCTAAATTTCTAACACAGCTCTTACCGATAATTATCCTACATAATTATTATTAACACCAAGTAAATCATAAGATGGTAGTTAATAGAAATTATTTATGATGATAGCTGCAATGATATTTTTTTTCTTTACAAGAACACCTTCCTTAAAACATTGTAGTATGTCATAAGAATTGATGCCCACTTTTATGTTTTTCTTTCTTTTGGGGTTAATTTAGTACGATATTGCGACTGATTACATCTATGTAAAAAAATTACACATGTATCGTTAGCGTTTTCGAATGAACAATTTTTGGAAGTATTATTTCAATTATAAATATCTCTTACCACGTACACATTAATATCGAAATATTTTCGCTTATGATGTGGTATTTAACTTAAAAATAAGTTACGTTCTGAACAACTACATTTAAATTTATTTTATCTTACCAGTTTATTTAAATGACCTACTAATGCTGCTCAATTTTCACTCATCCTGTAATTAAAATAATAACAAGAAAACATTATTATTATTAGGTATAATCAAAATTATTTGATATCTTCATATGGAGATTATGTTATTCATGGCAATACAACAAATATTACCCACCCATTCGTGCTCTTCTACACCTTCCATGTGATCCTGTTCCAACGAGCATTGTATTACATCTCCCACAAAGTTGCTCATAGTTTTCTGGATCTACCACACACACGCACACACATTAAACGATACACTCATTGTCAGACAAAATAAAATAGAAAACTACAAAGTTTTATAATGTACCTAAAGAAGTTAAAAAAAAATACACATCGAAGCATGTTGCACTTGTAAGTGAAATACAGTTTAATCGAAGAAGCTGTGTTTTATAACTACTGAATAGCTTGGCAATAGAGAATTACACAAGACATAAAAAATACACAGAGAATTCATGCCAGATCTTGGTCTTTAAAAAAATATTCTGTACACACTCTTCATATTGTATTACACATTACAATATTTATTCATGTAATTCATGCTTAATTGTATTTAAATATTTACGCACCTCTTCTTGCTTAGCTTTTACATCAGAATTCCATCCAAGTCTGTTAAAAGATTGCACGGATACGGAAAATGGAGCTGCCGGTTGCTGTTTAGCTGCAACAGGTGCAGTGACAACTCCTTGGCCCTGATTTTCAGTTACTATAAATCAACATTTATAATCAATAATGATTCAAAATCACATTATAATCAATAAATTAACATTTTTATTTTTTAATAAAAATATGAGTCATTTCTACTTACAATTATCCATACCGGGTGGTTTCAGGCTTATTCTGTATGCTTGTTTATTTGCTCCATTAAACCATTCAGTGGCATTCATGGTTGGTTTCCATGTAACTTTTGTTGGTGGAAATAGGTCATCTTGGAAAAGTTCACTCTAAAATGAATAATATTAATTTTCTTTATACGTACACTTGCAATCAAAGTAGACTTCCCTAGAGAAAAATGACGTTACACAGGAAGTAAGAATACTCAATAAATATGTACCTTTATACGTGGAACTGTGAAACTCAAAGGTTCAATGGTGTTATTAGTTAATCTTAAAGCTGAAGCAAATTCTACACTAGCAACATCGCACTTATTCTTGGGAAGAAATGATAAGCCTTGATGCAAACTGCTACATCTATGGTGACTGAGTGGGCAACAGTATGGTGGTTCCTCTGTTACCTCGAAAGCATATATTGTAGAGTCACCCTGTAACACATACTTTTTATTAAAAAAAAAAAAAAAACCAGAAACAACTTTCATTTGTATTACTTTTAATATTATCTTACACGCCCTGTTAAGAATAAAGTTGAACTGTCTTCATCATAATATGGCATTAAAATTGCCGGTGATACATCTAGTCCAACTGTGGTCAGTGGGTTGTTAAGATTGTCGGTTTTAAACACGTATATTTGTCTCTCTGAAACTCTAAGTATAAATGCAAATTAAAAAATGATAAACTAAACAATTAATTACCTTTCAGATAAAAATATACTTTTTAATTTTACATACTTATCAAAGCCTAATACAACGAGAAATTGGCCTTTCAATGCCCAGATAACTCGTGCGCCTCTTGTGCCAACAGGTCCTTTCCCTGATTTTACTGGTACATCACTGGCTCTTGGTTTATAAATACGTAGCTTTCCATCCTTGCAAGTACTTGCAAGATACTGACCGCAAGGAGACCATGCTAAACTAAATATTTGGTCAGTGTGCCCTGTCAATGTTATTTTTGGAACTGTCAATTCGCTGGATGACAAAAGTGTTAAGTCCCAGATTTTCACAGTCATATCATAAGAAGCTGATGCCAAAACATCTGATGCCAGGGGGTGGAACTTAATTAAATATATTTTATCCGTATGAGCTTTTATAATATGTTTGGGTTCATTCGTTGGTTCTGATAGACCAGATTCTGGGATTTCCCACAATCGAATCATTCCATCATCACATGCAACAGCCAGTCGTTGATTATCAAACGGATTCCACTGGAAATCCATCACAGTGGTACCGTGTACTAATGCTGGCATCACACCATCTGGCAGTCTTCCAGTTTTTTTCAATTCCAGTACCGCTATTTTACCACCTGGTCCACTTAATGGTACAGCGACACGATCAGGATTAGCTATAATTATATCATCAATCAGTTCAATTCATAATACAATAACAATATTTTATACAAAGTATATTACCATGAAATCCATCACATTCTCCAGATATCTGTCGGCTGATATTTCTTATATTTTCAATATGTGTAGATTTATGTCCAGGTGTTCCTTTCAAATGTCGGAATTTCGACACTCTACCTATATATAACAGAAAATATAATTAATACGAACCCAGATTTTAGTTATTCCTCAAATGTTTTATATTTTTCTTACCAAATACAGTGGATGTTCTCTTTGGCGTCGGTGTTACGCTATTATCTACTTTCTCTAAACGTGGATCCATACTTTGCTGACGTAACATAGAGATAACTTTCTTTACCTCGTCTTCCTTGATCACCTCGCTCTTCGTTTTAAACGAATCTCTGCGTCTCAACATCGTTGGCGATCCCATTGCCTTCTCCGCTAAATTTCCATCAGTTACAGATACAGAACGACTTTCGTATAATCGTCGTCTTTCGGCAATGGAATTTCTATTTGCATTACCCCGTTCGAAACTCCCGAGCTCTTCGTTTTCTGGTGATTCAT
This sequence comes from Osmia bicornis bicornis, assembly GCF_907164935.1. Taxonomy (NCBI): domain Eukaryota; kingdom Metazoa; phylum Arthropoda; class Insecta; order Hymenoptera; family Megachilidae; genus Osmia; species Osmia bicornis. The sequence continues at coordinate 2,195,142 of NC_060223.1, read as the reverse complement.
CTTTCCCTTTTATTTCAAACACTTTACGCCTTTCCGCTGTGCTAGGTGTCTTCGGTTTGTAACCGGAGTCGCTGGAATTCGCGTCCTCTTCCAACGAACTAGAATCACTCTTTCCATTTTCAGCTTCTTTGATACGGTCGTTGTTAAATGATGGCGATTTCTCTGATTCAGTGTTATTCTCGAGCTGGTTATTCAAATCATTTTGATAGCCATTAGTGTCCGAGTTTGGTGCAATGGGGACTGAAAAGATTTTATCAAAGGAGAAATCTTGAGTGCCAGATTTTGCTTGAAACGGTTTTGGTCCAAGTCGAGGCTAAAAAGAGGAGAAAAATTAAACCTTATTTTTTTTTGATAAAATTTCAACCAGTCTAAACTATCCATGATGATGTATTATGATTATAAATGAAATGGAATATTGCTGCACAAGATATCATCACGCATACAGAAGTAGAACATTGTTTTTGTGTTAACGCTATTTTTTTACAACCTTATATCCCCCAATCGCATTAGGATTCACAGATGTAACTACTGAGCCGACGTTTGGTGAAGTACGAGGACGCGCAACTGGTTTTGGTTCGTCCTCGGAAATGCTATTAGTTCTTGACGTTCTTGGCAGAGGTTTCGGTGGAATTGTTTGTCCTCCATTTTGAACCTTATTCTTGTCTTCTTCAACATCTATCTTTTTCGGTTCTTCTATCTTTTCAACGTCGTTCTCAGGTGCCATCTCTTTTTCATTAATTTCTTGAGGCTTTATGTAACCCTTTGGTACAGGGATAGATGCAGATTTCTGTTGCTTTTGTTCCACGTTAATTTCTCGTTCGTTCTCTTTAAGCGTTGCTAAATTTCCCTTGTGTACCTAAAGGTACGGTAAACTCCTTAATGACGCAATTTGAACAAACTATTCAACTCCAAGTTTCACTCTCAACAAATTTTTTACAATTCTGTGTCATTTCTACAAGCTTTTTCACATACACACTTGGTTTTGCGTTTAGATTTGAGGAAATCTAACAAAATAATGCAACTACGCTATCAAAAACTTTGAAAATATATACAAAAAAAAAAATCTGTATCAAAGCGCCTGCCTATGTCATTTCGTACTTTGGATTACTTACGCTGACAGAATAAGCTACAGAACATCAATTGCCATTTAAATTACACGTGCCAGGAATAACGCTTTGAATGGTGCTAATGTATAAACTATAAAACATACATTGGATATCTGAAACGTGAAAAAATATACACAAAACATAAAAAACGAAACGAAACGAAATTAAATGGAAAATAAAACATATATTACCAGCCGATACAATTTTCTTACAGAAAGTATAAACTCGTAAAATATTTCAATAATGTTCTACTTCTATATTACTTTTTTATGTACACAATATCACACAGACAGCAATATATGAGTTTGAAAATAATTTATAATAAAAGCTGATTATAAGTATACAATACAACATCACACAATACATTTAAAATATATGAAAACTTGTTTTAGGATTAGAAAAATAAATACTAAAAATAATGAAGTGAAATAATGATGATGATAAGCATGCAATTTCAAAAATCGCAAATTCATATGTAAAAGATAAAACTCTAGCATAATGCATTTTCTTCTATATTTAGTTGTAAATACTGTTATGTAATACGAGTCTTGAAGCTCGCAAAAATGATAAAACCTTTTACTTACAGTAATGGGTTCTTCCCCTTTGTTTCTTTTAGCAGGGTCTAATGATATTTTAGGAACAGGCACGTTATGCCCCTTAATCCATGCTGCTGCATTATTTTGAGCAATATAACCAGCTGTCTCAGGATATATATCTGCATGGAAGTCTCTGTATGTCTATAATAAAAGTTCCATTTTAATTCTGAACAATAACAGACAGCAGTTCTTTTATTTTATAATATAATATACATGCCTTTCTTGGTACTTGATACATGATAGGTATCACCATATTGGAAGTAAGTTGTAGTAATCTGTTAACTTCCGCTTGCATAACATTTAATGCTCGTTTCGGTACCAAACATACTCCTTTCGTTTGTTCCCCGCTGTGACGAATTCCTTCAACCAAGAACGGATCCTTATCCATAACTTCCATGTACATGATAGTTGTATCTCCTTTTCCAGCCAGGAATAGCATATTTGTGTCAGGATCAAATAGTGGCATTAGAATTCTATGGAACATAATTTACAAATATAGTTACAATACAATAACCGCAATAAATACTTCGTTAAATGACCTTTACCCAGTGCTGCAATCTAATTCCAATGTTTTTACAGCTTCGTTTAGGTGCCTCAAGTCTCTAATATAAATCTGCCTCAACCTTGCTGCATCAAATCCTGTAGTGAGTATCCTATCGCTGTTATTTAACCAAACAATTCTAGAATCCTTAATGCTCTGATGACTCGAACAAGAATTAACAACACAAGTGGGAACTCTGGGATCTATGATTCTCACTTGCTTATCTTTACAAGATGTTGCTAAAAGCACACCATCTTGTTTCCAACTTAAAGACTGAATAACATCTGTGTGTTCATTGTTAGCTATAATATAAAACAACTATAAATATTTTGTCAATAAATATTTCATATAGAAAAGAAGTGTATTATTTTAATTACAAAATAGTTCTTGTTGTGAAATCACGTCCCACAAAGACAGGTTTGTATACGATACTGTTGTGAGAAGATGTTCAGCTGAGGGATGCCAACACACCACTTCCACTCTTCTTTGACGATGGGAAAATGTACATTCAGGATTACATAATGATTCTTCTAAACCAGTTTCTGGAATATGCCATAACTTGACCTATAATAATAAACATTGTAAAAAACTGAACCAAAAGATTAATAAATATTAACACAGTTGTAAAATAATTCTAATTTACAAGACAGTCTTGCGAGCCAGTAGCTAGTAAACCATCATGAAATGGAGAAAAATCCATGTCTGTAACTGTATCAGCATGAGCATGAAGTAAAGGCATAGTTTTACTTTTTCTACCATAATCTTCCAATGGTAGCACGGCGAGACTAGATCCTAGCAAAATGAAATAGGAAATGAAAGAAGATCTAATATCAAATATACGCAATATATAAAGATGTAAGTATACCATTATGATCTACATTAAATGCCATAAATGCAGCAGATGCTGCTATATTATTGCCATAGGTTTGATATGAACCAACCGAGATGTCTCGAATACAGGCCTCTGGTTTAGGAACAATCGGAGCTGCATTTTTATACTTAGACGCTTTAAAACGCCAAGCCATTTTGATGTCAGTGATACAGCTTCTAGATTGGTTTCTTTTTAACTCATGTAATCTAATAAAACAATATTACATGTAAACAATAATTTCCTTTTGTATGCAAATGAGCATACGCATATTTAATTTTCAATTGTTAATTAAATTTATATTATAAGACAAGTAATTAGTGTTTTATAACTAGATAAAAAAGATAACGCTACCGGAAGATTTCGACACCAGCACAATGCTGTGTATGACTAATAATTCGGGGGGTGAGAACCACCCCACCCTTAATCGTTCTAGCTTCGCAAGGAATAACAATGACAATCGGAACAGAATTTCTTAGAATGGAAAAATCAAGAGAGCCGATTGATTTACTTACGAGTCGCGTTATGGCGTGGCTTTGCACGCTTTGCAGAAAATATTAGTATACAATTAGATTGAACAGGAAGCTACCTACTATAAACACAACGACGATGGCAAGTAGGCGTCTCTGATCACGACGGCTGACAGGCGGAAACAGGAAAGTCCCCCTCCAAGGGGCTTTTCTATCTCTGTCGATCACAAGTTGCATCATACAGCGTGTTCCAAAGAGGTAAGAGATACTATGTCATAAAAAAGTCCAGCTCAACTGAGAAATCTTTTTAATATAAACAATTAAAGATTTACATTACTTGTAACTTCTTACAATACTATAAACAGTTAAAAAATAACAATTTTATGGGAATATATTACAATATTCAATATTTTTAACAAAGGTATCAATATTTAGAAATAAAAGATAGTTTATTATACATACATTCAAAACATATGGTACAATAAAGAAAAAAACTGTATGTTTAAAATTGTTTTCCCTCTGAAGGATTACTATACTTGGATCATAAAGTACAAATATAATTATTGTATTGAAAGATTACAAATTTTGCTCTTTATAGAAATAGTTATCGTGCACGTCGAATACTCTTATTAAATAGTGTTTTCTATAGAACATTATATGCATATTCGTATTTTTAAAACACCCTATACATGTGTAGTTACGTTCCGAAATCAGCTGCAAGTACAGGCAATGTTGGTCTTCATTCTAGCCATTATTTTAGCGTTATAATGTTAAAATAGTACATAGTTTCCAAATGAAATATCTTTTACCATTGTAAAGAATATATTGGTACCGGTTTCTTCATCCAAACTTTCTACGAACGGTAAAAAGATTTGTGCAGCGATGGGTATCACTGTGCGCAGACGCAAAACGTATAGTACTATAATCCCTTGAATTTAAATTCAAAATATAGAGTATAATGTTAATTTCATATTACTCTCTTAGCAAAGCCAATTGCAATAGTGGTATAACTTTTAAAGAAGACAAATCTGCTAAGATCGCCTAAAAATATGTAATTATAAACAACAAATTCATAATTAGACAAAAGATAATATTTTCTTTTACCTCGACACTTTGTTGATTGTTGACTTGTATTAAATTTTCTTTCCGAAAGCTTAAAATGGTAACTGCGAGTAGAGGGATTATTTCCAAAGAATCATAACCCAAAATTAAATCCCAAAGATAGAGCAATTGTTCAGGTGGTAAATGTCCACTGAAGCCTCTCATGATCCACTTAAAAACAACTTTCACCCTAAAAAAGAATATTTAATTAATTGTATGATTAAAAAAGTAAAAATAAGACTTACGGCTGTATATGAATGTTTCTGAAATGAATCCAGAGTAGAGGTTCGTGGCATTGCAGCAATCTTTCAAAAAGCAAACACAATGCTACAATACCTTGTTCATGACTAGATACAGTGTGTAATCGGAACCAATATCTCAAATAAAAGGCGCGAAACGTATAATAGGTGGCGCAGCAGTCGTCGTATAGATAACAAAAAGGAGTGGCTGCAAATAATAATATCTAATTAATTTTAATTAATTACTTTATAATCATGGAAATATATTTTACAGTACCATACATTGCGAAACCATGAAATGGAATCACACCACTTGGAGGGAATACAAGAGTGTTCTCCAATGTCGCTGGTTTCCCTTGTAATACCGCGTGTATTACTTGACCACCCGCACTTTTGTCTGTGGTAACTGGCGCTAATACTTCTGAATCACGAGAAAAGCATAACATTGTTTTGTATAAAACATCTTCAAATACAAAATATTGATCGTCGTTCCGTGCCGTTAATTGTACATCCTAAAAAACAAAAAAATATTGCAATATATTTTTAAAAAAGACAGTATTTAATTACCTTTATTATTAATTTATCTATGACAATATCATACTGCAGCACCATGTTCTTTAATTCTTCATAGTATTCTGCGTCCTAAGAAAATATAAAATTCTATGTGTATAATCAAAATAGAAAATAGAAAATAGAAAATAGAAAATAGAGAATAGAAAATTATTTTTAGGAACAATAAGAAAAGAAAAAATAATTGTATTCACCCCCGATTGACCTCGATTGAGGGACAAAGTAATACAAGTATCTTGGAAGGGTGAAATAAAGCATTACATTCTCTTTTACTGCTGATCCTAATACGAGGGACCAAAGACGTCCTCGCAGCCCTCTGGGCGCACCACGCTTCAAAAATTCTTGCGCAATCGGTGCATGATTGGATCTTAATACTTTTTCACCAAGATGGATCCTTTCCTCCTCTAGATTTGCAAAATTCTCCGAGCTTGGCATGTCGGGATTAACTCCTAGTAATGGCATTCCAGTAGCCAGTTCTACGTAAAAACGCCTCTTAAAAAAATATTAACAATTAAAATATATTTTTTTACCAATTATAAAACAAGATATATGTATAACAAGAATTCGTACCAATTGCGTGAGTGTTTTTACACGAATTTGTATATGACTGAATTCCCAATTTAATTCATCTCTGAAACATTAACAGTGTTACTAAAAAAATTAAACAATGCAATTAATTATAAAGTATGCACACGGTTGTTTCTTAAAAGAAGGATTTCTTATAGCAAGTAGCACATCCAGGAAGTCCTTTGGTGCATAGAGAGGTCTATATTGTGACAAATCTGAAAGTTGTATGTTTAATTAAATTTTGTATATTTAACGTTAATAATTTCAAAAATTTATTTATAATTATATTAGGGAAATTCACCGATATCGAAGGTGCTTAATTCGTTCCACTTTTCGGTGAGTTCTTCTCGATCAATGCTCGGTCTTATACGAGCTAGGGGTACGTTTAATTCGTTGCACGTCGAATTCAGTGATTTTTGGATTCTGCGCTCCCATTGTATTTGAGCTTTTTTCAAATAAGTCAAATCAACTTCCTCCGTAGATGACGTGGATGTAGTTAAAGAACCCTTGGAAAAAATTATGGTCAATAGACGAATACTTTATTGAAAAAAACTTTGCAATTTTAATGACAAATTTTTTATTCAAATTGTATACCTGTGATCTTGCCCAATGAAACACGGTATTTCTTATTTCTGTTTCTAAACCATTGTTTTTTAACGCGTCTAACAATGTACTTTTGAAATCTTTTCGTTTCACTACTGTAGAGGCTACAAGTTTCTAAAAAAAGGAATAATTTGTTAATTGTGTTCTATATTTTTAAAATATCCTGTATTTCTAGTTTCCAATTCAATTAATTGACAATTAATATATATACATATAATTCTAGTACAGTACTGAGCATGGTGGGCTTTTCCAGGAAAAATGGCGATAATCGCCCTCCCCCCTCCCAGTTCCCGGGTTCATGACCTTTCCTGAAGATTTCCCGGATTCCCAGATTCCCAGATTCCCAGTTCTCCTCGCAGGTTACCCCTTCCAAGGGGTCTTGCCCTTCCCCTTCGATGGCCACGGAGAGAATAATGATCTAGGGGAGGGGGTCCCACATATATCACTTGCATATGAAAATTTACGCGGGAGAATTTGAATTTATAATTATGTTATTACTCATATTTCTTAATTATATACTAGATTTTATAACATTTAATAATTAGAAATTATGTTATTTTGTTTCTAAGTCACTTTTATTATTAATATTGTTAAAATTAAGATCTTGAAATTTTCTTCTACCCCTTTAACGTCATTTTCCCTAAAAAAGCCTACTTTGTTTATTATAACTTATTGCTGATTACATAATCTTGAAATGAATATTGTGAAATTATAAGGAACGTTATATAAAATTCACAAATTTAATAATACAGCCGTATCCATTAAACACTTTGCACTTGCCTGTATTTCAGTGTAAAGACTTTTATAGTTCGTCATATTCTGTATCTCCTCTGTTAATTTTTCTGCGGACTTTTTTAACTGTGATTCTTGAAATTCCTCTGTATTACCAGCCATTATTAGAGTTTTCTAAAAATTCTTAATTAATTTAAACTGTTTTATAACCAATTCCAAAGAACAGTCGCCATTTGTAAATAAATTCTTTCCGGCAATCACGAAGGTGTATGCCCTTCCGTTCCCGTGATAATTTTTTAAACTTAGAAATGACTAATGAAATAATAAGTCATTATAATCTTAAATTCGTAACATGTACAAATTACATGTTTTGAATGATAAAAACTTACAAAAAACTTACAGAATAGATGTTTCTATTATATAAAGTTGATAAGCGTTGTAATACAATATTAATTTGTAAACGATGTATTTAAAAAATGTTATATCTTCTTTGATTTTGATCATTTATTCGATGTCTGAAAATCTTGTAAATAAATTTTCTTTATCGCATATCCTTTTGAACGTCAGAATGATTTTTCCCCCGAAATTTCAGGCCGGTGCGCTCGCACAAAAATGGCGGTGCGATAACCTGTGTTTTGAAACCTAATATTTAGCATAATTGTAATCAAAACCATATTAACGATGGATATTTCAAGTATGCTTGAAGTGCAAGTAGACGAAGTAAAGGAGTTGGACGTAAAAGAGAATGGTATGGTTGAAGCATTTCCCCTGAGAATTAGATGCGAACAATCATGAGACATCATGTCTAACCTACTTTGTATTACAGTAACTCCCAGGGAGCTGCTTCCAAGTACGACAAATGTCTCAGCGCCGATTTCCCAGGAGGAATACAGCTTTTACAAACTTATGTTTGGCAATGGTGAGCTCCTCGCGTTTCATTAATCCTTTTTTATCATTCATTCTTTCTGCTTTCAACATTTTCTGACATGCTTTATGATGTATTTGTATATATCACTTTTCTTAACAATGCATAAAAAATTGTGCTACAAACTATGTTTACGAAAATATTTAACTTCATGGATATTTGTAAAAGATAAGTATTTATAATGTAATTAAATGTGTTCTTTTTCAATCATATGTATTTAGATACTTTTGTCTAGTACGCATATTAAAAATAATATTTAAAAAACTAAATTGTTTCATTATCATTAAATAATCATGTAAAGTTTTACTGGGATACACTAAATTTGTTATGCATATTTCTCAGATATATCCGCAGTACGATTCAAAAGATTGCATTGCACAGCATGCGATGCGCATATTGGATCTGCAGTAGCAGAATCCTACAATATGTGCGAACATCCTGTTTTACACACATTACTGTGTGCCAAATGCAGAGACTTTTATGGAGATGGTACCTTTGAGCAAGGTACTTATATTATTAAAATAAAGAAAGTGTATACATAATTTATGAAATTTTATCATTATGTGACAGGTGATGATGCCACAGATATGTTCTGTAGATGGTGCGCAAACGGTGGCAATTTATACTGTTGTTCGTTCTGTAGTAATACTTTCTGTTATAAGTGCATTAGAAGGAACTTTGATCCAATTTTAAGAAAAAAGATTGAGGCAGATGAAAAGTGGAAATGTTTTGTTTGTGATCCTAGGGATTTGTATACTGCCAGAGCAACCTGCTGGGCTTTGCTTCAACATATTCAAACGATGAACAGGTAATCGATAACTTATCAAAAAATGATGATCTATTAAATTATATGGTTGAACATAAACACGTAATGTTTTAGGTTACTACAAAATAATTGTAATTTGACTGAGAAAGAGATAGAAGAAAAGATGAACTTAGATGAAACAAAGTGTTGTCCGCGTAGAAGAAAACGAAAACGCCGAAGAACCGCATCCAATTCGGAGGAAGAAGACAAAACTTATATACCGGAATTGATGGAAACAACTTCGATTACGAAACGCAGAAGAAGAGGTCGAGGTAGAGGAAGGTTTTTCAACGGGAACATATCCATATCTGAGAGGCCACATAGTAAGGTATCGGAAGGAAAGTTTAAGCCTCATGCAATACTACCGTCCTTATTCTCCTGTGAACAAACGATAGTCGAAGGTAAAAATGCCATCGTTAACACAAGCGGTGTCATCTCTCAACATCAAACCACCTCGTTTCTTCATAAAGTTAAGTCTACTTCCGTGCAACATCCAACAATGTATAACACAATTATGAACGTTGTGACAGCACCAAACTTTCTGCACCCTACATCTTCGGTTGTACCTATTTCGCATGTTTCTGGTTCGATAAATCCGATGAATCAAATGAATTTATATCAGGCGATGCCTTACACACCTGTCCCAATGGTTACCATACCTAATCAAAGCGTAAACATACTGAATAGATCTCATTTTTCTTTACCAGAGGTACAAACGTCGCTTTTGAAACCAAGATCTAACGTTATAGAAATTGAAAGTGATTCAGATGATGTAGCAGTCGTAGGTTCATCGAAATCATCATCCTTTAAGAATAACATTGATAGTAATAAGGCGGTACCTGTTGCTCTTGTGAGTTTGAAAACAATTGACACAACAAAAACGCTAGAGACGTCAGTTAAATGCAATGAAAAAACCTTGAATCAAAAGTTGCTTCCGCATGGTCAGGAAGTTGATAATATTTTAACAAATCTAAGGATTGAACTTCAAGATTTGTTCAAGGCGTCAAAACGAGATGAACTTAAAAAGTATGAGTTAAATGAGGCTCGTGTCGTGATTAAGCAATTTCACCGTAAAATACGTAATGCTGTTACGCAGTTAGCATATGTTAATGATAGAATAGTACGAGAGTATAATAGGTGGAAAACGCAGCACTTGAAAACGAGTTTCGTTCATTCGACGAATAGTAATGATACCCCTAACGTAGACAAACACGAAGACATACCTTTAAATATGAGTTGTGTTAACGAGTCTGATTCGGATTCGGACACTGAAATACAATATGATAGCATGAATCCATCTGAGTTTATTGGTACCACAAATGCTGTGGAAGAAATACAGTTTTTCAAGAATAAAGCTACTGTAAACAAAGCTATCGGTAATGATTCGGTTTCACTGGTTGATAAATCAATACAAATATATGATGTCGAATTGCAAGATTATGATAAATGCATAAGTCATTCTAAATTGAATAAAATTGATCAGGAAACAGAAAAACAAAATTCTTCGTCAGTATCAAGTAGAGAAGACAAACAATTTAAAAGTTATGAAGAACATTTTATTCGTTTCTTACAAAAAGGTAATGCGAAGGTTCAAGGTGTGCAGGATTCAAAGAAATTACCTGATCCGAATGAAACTCCTTTAAAGGATCTAATAGAGGCCAATTCACCATTTATTTCGGAAATGCTAGAAACGATGGATAAATCAGTTGTACCAAGTACTAGTAATTTAAACACTTCTGTTGCAAAGGACAGTAGCTCTAAATCCGCAGCTCAGCCAATGAATTCAATCACATGCAAAGCGGTAGATGATCTTGTAAAAATGGTTAGTAACATGAATGATAATTTAGAAGAAGCAAAGACTATTAAAAAAGAATCTATACCCGTTGATGAACTTCAGAAACATTCTAGTGATGAAATTTGTGTAGAAAATGAAATGGAGAAGAACGAACAGAATACGAGTAGGAGTAATTGCGGTATAGTTGAGATTGAAAGCAGCAATGAAGACGACTGTACTATTATTGACGATTAATTAAACAATAGTTATTAACTAAGTTTCGTAGAACTTTCATCATTTGTTAACATTTGTATATCTTATTATTCACAATCAATCAAATATGCGAAAATCGGTTTGGAGTATTGTTTACGAAAAGAATCAACATCGGTAAGTTTTAGTTTTTAGTTTTAGATCATAATATAATTCCACTTTGAAAATTCTTTTCTTGCATTTTTCTATGCGTACATAAAGAATCTGAAGGTAAAGTTATAATACATGAATTCATAATGATAGTATTGCCTATTGATATCTCAAATTTACTGATGTAATTCTCCTATAATTGATCACCCTAAAAAAATCCTAACTGAATATTCAATATTTTCAAGTATCTACACATGTATAAAAATTGGAACATATTTTATTAACTCATTAAATATTGCTTATTGAGAATAAGTAAAACATATACATGTTTCGATAGTGATGTGGATCATTATGCTAGTTAAAAATATTTGCCACGTATACAATGTATTGTATAACGCAAATTATGTACAAAGTTTTAGTAGTTCTTTTTAATATTTAAAATGTTAATTACTGTTTATTGTAAAAATTTTATACACGACATTTATTTATGACCTTCCGTTTCATTTGTCACTTTTTATTTCATAAGATTATGGACATAGAAAAAAAAAGAATTCTGTCATTTATATTTGTGCGTAAACATCAGTTAACGTTTGCATAAATATGTTTTATAAGAATACTTAATATTGTATTTACATTCATATAGGTAATAGATGTGAATAAATAAATATTGAAAACTAATGAAAAAAGAAAACCATAAAAAATATTGATGGTTATTGTTTTATACGTCCTAAGCTAATAGTTCATTCTTAGTTTATTAATATTATATTGAAACAAATGAACCTTTGTATGATAATTGTAAATTCATCTGATAATTGGACATAGAATTAAGTCTAGAAAATAAATTTACTACAAATAGTTGAGCCTACTTTATTTTTAAGCTATATATACTGGACATTAAAAATTCAGATTTTCTTCAGTTTCATTTATTTCTTCTTTTCTTCATATACACACACACTGATCCCAGAAATCAATATATTACTTCCTTTTATCTTTCAAGTAGCCTTATCCTACATAAAGAGACGAACATTTCTCAGTATTATTTAGGTAGGTACAACAGGTCTTTAGAAATTTTTTTTTCTCATAAACACCATCTAAACACGTAACACTTACGTGATTGCAGTCAAGATGTACAAAGAATCAAAAACAAGAGTTACGAAATGATTTCGTAGCTTTTCGCGACGTTATAAATCGTACGTATATTTGTAAAGAATATAAAGGTGGTGAGAATAAAAAAGTATTACAAATGTGTTACAATTTTTATCGCTATAGTGACTGAGTAGTACATTGTTGCATCTTTTAATGATATTAGATACAAGTACTCGGAATATTATGAATTTGTATGTACTTGAAAAAAAAACAATGATCCAATTTATTTCATTTTATATTAGAATGAAAAGATTAATAGTTACATAACTGTCTACAATAATTAGTGCTTTGTTGATGAACTAGACGATTATACAAAAAAAAAAAAACAAAGTACTGAACAAAAAAAACGAGTTCATTTAATGATTTGAGTACTTCCATCTAATCAATTTTTTACTCTCTTTTCAACACCGGCAAATAGAGAGGCTCGTGTGTTCTAAAGAGTACATCCGAGCAAACAAATGTTTTAAGATGGTTTGTATGCAGGAAAATCAATGATAGTATAAAAGGGCAATTTTATGATGAAAGTTTAGTTAAAATGCAGAGAAATGCTAAAAGCTGCACAATAGAGACGTACTTTCATACGTGTGTCGCATAACAATGATGATTTTTCATTTTAATCGCAATAACAATGATAGTCTAATCACTAGCACCGTAACGTAACATTTATAGTGTCGTTAACACTTTTCCTTTTTCTTTCCTAACCCTTTAGTAGCGAAATTGACCTTTTCTGCCCATACCGTTGTGGTAGACCCTGAGCGGCGTGTAACTTCCATTTCCATTCATTGCTACATTAAAAATAAAAATAAGGACATGACATAGTAACTTAATATTACTTAACAGTCTAATGTACAGAAATAGAAATAAAATTATATGAGCATGAATCACCACTGACTGGATCATGTATAAAATGATTTCAGTATACTCACTCAATTCATATTCCTTAATGGCAGCTTGCATAACAAAATTAATGCATGTTAATTTTTTCTATTAATATATTAACAAATTTCTTTACCTTGTACAACAGTAGGCGGTTGTCGAGGACCTTGTATATTGTGTGCATGACATCGTGGTTTCAATAGGCCATGATATAAGATGAAATACAGTGCAGCAACAACAGCAGCTGCAACTGCCATGCAACGATAAACGAATCTAAGCGAGTCAACGATATTACAGTTATCAATATTGATGTAAGCACCAATCACAGCTCCAATGCATCGACCTGTTTAGAAGCATTTAATGTACTGATTCGCAAAAATATTATTTTAAAAGGGTAAACAATGATGCATACCGACGCAGAAATGTGCAATCACAGGTAGTGCTTGAGCAGTCACAGTTAAATGACGTGGAACGAGATGTCTAAGATAGAGAATGGCAGTAACCCACATAATTCCTAAAGTAAAAACTTCAAAGGCCTCTGAAATTAGAGACCACCAGGGTTCTGCAATCAGACTTAGACCAGTAAACCTAAAATTTCAATTTTCAAATTATGACCAGCAAAAACTTTTATATTGTATAACAATACATATAATATTAGGCAAAAAACTTACCTACCTAATAATGTACACAGTAAAGGCAGTGATAAGAAGATTACTATGACCACAATAGTCAACGAGATGCTCAGATTTCCAAAGGAATAGGAAAGCTGCTACTGCTCCTACAGTCATCGCTACTCCAATGGGCAATTCATCACCTCCTAATTTTTGTAAATGTCTGAAAGGAATAATATAAATTAAACTTAATTTACAGTAATTAAAAAAAAAAAGTTGATAAAGCAGCTAAACAACCTTCTAAACGTATTATTTCATCATGTTCTTTTCCACGCTCACAATCAGTGACTCAAACCATCATGACATTTAGTCGACCTTTACTTACAAGGGACATTACCCAATCGACACACGCCGATTTTGATGCCCTTTGAGAATGATATAGAACTCAGAAAAATATTTGACACGTATTTTTTTTATCGGCAATCGTCCATGCTGAAGGGGTGAAAATAGCCCTCAAAGTTGGGGTTGCAAAACATATTTTCTTGAATATCTCAGGAACTATTAGGTGTAGGCGAAAAATTCAAAATGGAATTTGTGTGTTTTTGAACAGCAAATTTTTCTATGTAGAAATTTTTCCACCTTTTTGATAAATTTATTTGTTTAAAAGAATATTAAAAAATAATCTATTTTTGTCATTTTTTTCACCCCTTCAGCATGGACGATTGCCGATAAAAAAAAATACGTGTCAAATATTTTTTTGAGTTCTATATCATACTCAAAGGGCACCAAAATCGGCGTGTGTCGATTGGGTGATGTCCCTTGTTAGTAGTCTTCCATTACTCATAAAGAAACAACATCAAGCCAACTGCTTCTCATATTAGAGAGATCATAAATTCTTACAAAGGTAGATAGCTGTCCATGGCGCTCCAAAATGTTCCCATGACAATCAGTACAATTACCAGTGCTGCAGTTTCGCTGCCGTACCTCTTGATAGCACTCATGGGAAGCGCCAGCATGCCGCTTCTGGTATGCCACCACCATTCTGGTGGACTGAGAGGCATGCCATTCGCGCAAAGTGCCACCAGAGCAGCCAGCAACATCATTACAGAGTGCATACAAATTGGCAAATAACAGAAAGAATTGAAATGTTGAATCAAGGTGCATAAATAACCGGTTAAGGAGCCAAAGATAGCAAAACCAAGTGAACCAAAGGCCAACTGACGACCCACGTCTCCACGACCACAGGATGTTTCTCTGGTGGCTATCACGACTGCAGCATCAATCAGAGCCACTGCTGTTGTTGGAAAAATGTCAGCAGTTGATCGAATGGCTAAATAAGTCCAGAATACTAATTCAGACCAGTCCTCTCTTTGTTGGCATTGGCTCTCTACAAGGACGCTGTCTGAAAGTGAAATTACTCATTTTTAATATATTCAGGAATTCAGAGGGTATTTAAAATAATAGTACCACCTGGAAGAGTATAAGGATCAACCAAGTCGCATTCTATGAAACAGCTCTGATCGACTTCAGCCATTCTGGCTTCTAATTCTGGGGGTATACGACATGCAAAGTATTCAGCCAAAGGATATGCACACCATTCTTGATCGCTCTCGTTGTTCAAAGCTTGTTTTAGAGTGGCATTTAGAGCTAAACTATCTGAGTATTCGGTGTAAACGTGGCAGACAACGTTGTCGCCTTCTTTGAAGCATAAATGTGGTGGCTCGCTGTCATGTGTTACAAATCTCTTCATCTTCTTCAATTCTTCTTGATCCTGGGATAGAAAAATAAGAAATGACAAGTTTTCCTCTAAACCTTGATACTCTGAATAATATCTCTAATCTCTATACATGTATGTTGCCGGATATTCACCTGGGCGTACATTTCGGTTTCAAGAGGTATCACGGTCGTCTCGCCGCTACCATCAAGAACGCCCATAACAGAATCAGTGGTCCCATATACAGGAGAGCCGTCGTTTTCGTCAGAGTGCCACCGTTTCGACCCTACAGGATAACAAGCATAATTGCAACTCTCCAGGAGCAACGGACCAGCTCTGGTGTCGTCGGACCATTTGTGACAAGTTAACTGATCTTTGCATCTTTCTTGAAGTACTACAGCCCCTGTTTGGTCGCAATTAAACTTTAACGCTGGTCTCCTTTCCCTCGGTGGCTCGATCACATCCACGCTGGGTATAAACAGTAGAAAAAAGTAGAAGAGAGCAGATAGAAGGCAAGCAATGGCGATCATCACCCTGAGATAACGACCAGTTGACGATTTGTCGTTTCTTCCTTGATGACCAGCCAACTTGTCCGCGACTGGAGCGGCGATCAATGGTCCTAGTATCGCAATTGCTGGTGATATCATCGAGATCAGTCGTATTTGCTCGATGCTCAGTCCCTTTTCTGTCATATGCAGAGGAAGAAAGGGGAAGAGGCAACCCATTCCTGTTGAAACAATCATTATGTTAGAATATGCACAATTTATCTTACCTATTTGTTCATTTATTTTAGATTAACACGTTGGACGCCATGGGGCTTACCGGTGACCGACACCGCAAATTACACATGCCTGAATAATTAAAAGAAAACAATAAAAAAACATTATTTTAAGTAATATTGTTATAATACACATCATTATGTAAAATGACAAATAGAAAGCTTAAAACTTGAAATTTGAAAATTAACTACTTCTATTTTTAATAATTCCAGTTTCAATACGTCCCACAACAAATGGCCATTTTCACCGTCGCGTTTAACATGTTAATAGTGAAATCTGATGTGTAGAACATCTCTTGTAACAAAGGATTCTTAAGCTCGCACAGAATATTATTAATTTAAAGTGAAAGAAGTAATAATTCTATCTTTCAAAGCATATACAGTGGTACCTCGGTATATGACTTCTGTTCGGTATACGACATCAATTTTTCTGTGAATTTTGCGTCATTTTTAAATAATTATCTGAGAGGAAAAATTAAATTAATAATCAATTATATTCGGAGTTGATGTATTATTAACTAACTGATTATACAAGTAACGATATCATATAACAAACTATAACAGTAAAACAGAAGGCAATAAAATTTATTCCATTTGGTTTGTTAATTTAGAATCTATCATTAGGTTACATTTATATTTTACAAATTAATTATGTTAAATAAACTAGTGAATATCTTTTATAAACTTCTAGGAAATCGTTTAAATGCTGTTCATGACATAAACAGTGTTTAAATTATTTTACAACCCCATTAATGTAGGTATAATATCAATAGGAGTTTTTTTTCATGAGAACGGATTAATCATTTTTACATTACTTCTTATGGGAAAGGTTGGTTTGGTATACGTCCTATTCGGTATAAGACCAAACATCAGGAACGGATTAAGGTCGTATACCGAGGTACCACTGTATTATAAATCTTTATTATCTACACGTATAGCTGTATTTTGTATCAAGAATAGAGCGCAATATGTACGGAATTATAAAATGCTATGACAGTTATGTTTGGGTACACAATATGTGTGTCGATCGACCGCAAAGGGGTAAAAAAGTTTTCAATTGTTCTCTTATGATCTTACTCTGGTCAATTCTAATTCTTGAAGCATTTTTTGACAAATCTATAAACGTACCACCAAAAAATAGGAATAACAAAAACTTCAGTGACAAGAGATTAGTATTGATAAATTTCTTCTTCGGAAGATCCTTCGTCGTGTCCATCCTCTCCGTGGACGCCGTTATCGTCATCTTGAGTATATGATAGAGTTTCTTTCAGTAGCAGGTACAAGTATTCCAAAAACATCGGATGACCCCTAGTTCGTCTATTATGCCGACGGTTCTCCTATTGCCTCCATCTTTTTGCTCCTCTTTTACATATATCTACAAACACAAAGAAAATAATTCTTTTTAATGAAAATTGTTTTACCATTTCACATATACAGGGTGAGTCAGATAAAGTGTTAGAAAGTATTATCCCGGATACCGTAGCAGCTAACGACCTAATTCTTTTTTTTTAATTAAATGGTATG
This sequence comes from Osmia bicornis bicornis, assembly GCF_907164935.1. Taxonomy (NCBI): domain Eukaryota; kingdom Metazoa; phylum Arthropoda; class Insecta; order Hymenoptera; family Megachilidae; genus Osmia; species Osmia bicornis. The sequence continues at coordinate 2,177,236 of NC_060223.1, read as the reverse complement.
AAATACCTAATTGTGTGAAGTCTAACAAAATTTGGGTATACTTCCGAAAGACCCCGTCACCTCAGGACAACCAAACTTCGGATTTATAGTAATTGAGGGATGAGAAATCGAATGAGACCATTTTCAGAACTGGCAAATAAACCGTTCTCGAGATATACAAGGTATTCTAAAAGTGCGGAAATCCCCTATTACCTCGATAAGAACGCATTTTCACAGAAAATGACTAACCTAACCTAGGTTAGGGTTAGGGTTAGAGTTAGGGTTAGGGTTAGGGTTAGGGTTAGGGTTAGAGTTAGGGTTAGGGTTAGTCATTTTGCGTGGAAATGCGTTCTTATCAAGATAATATGGGGTTTCCGCACTTTTAGAATACCCTGTATATCTCGAGAACGGTTTATTTGCCAGTTCTGAAAATGGTCTCATTCGATTTCTCGTCCCTCAATTACTATAAATGCGAAGTTTGGTTGTCCTGGGGTGATGGGGCCTTTCGGAAGTTTCCCCCCAAATTTTCCTAAAGTGGCTACCATAAGGTCAGAATAAACTGACGTTGTCCTTGTTACTTTAAGAGGTTAGGCTACTCTAGAATTCTGAAAAAATCGACATTTTTTTTCTTTTTCTTAAAAGGTGCCTTAATATCTTAAAAATGATATGGCAAAAGATTATGGGTGGGAAAAATCTCTAAGTACTCGAATTTCGAATTCTGGCGCAGCCTCTTCCGGTCTACTGCGTCTATTACTGAAAACTTTAAACGCATTTTTTTTGAAACCGCATTTCTTAAATTGGGCGGACTCATAAATCAAACAGATCATCACCAATCGATTTGAAAATTTAACAGTATATTCAAAACTAAATTCTCTACCGAACTACGTAGGATTTTTTCATTATATTGCATAGTTCTTTTGTTATAAATAATTTTCTGGCGATTTTTTCTTGAAATTTTACATTTTCTCTTAAAAAATACGCCCTTTTTGCAAAAATCAATATATCAACAAAATCCTACATAGTTCGGTAGTTGTTCTCATATATAATCGAAAATATTTTGGTTTTTATCCTAAGTGAAAAACTGCAGGAGCTGCTGGTCCGGCCGTTTAGTCCTACAAAAAAAAGGCGTCATCCAAGATATGCTGCAGAGCCCATATTTTGACTTGAATCACTATACAAAAATTAATTTTTAAAGTTTATTTGTTATAAAATAAAGGCATGCTTACAGAATTTGGATTTATTCTACCATTTTCAGTAAAAAAATTCCCAAAATATGCCTATTTTTTTTTGCTCTAGAGTGGCCTAATCCATTAATATCCCTCATAGCTAACGATTTATGACGAAGCGAACAGATGTGAAACAGATGTATCTTTGTGTTAAAATTCATTTTATTAAATATTGAAAATGACGACCATTTACTTGTTAACAACATGTATTTCTTCTTTTCTTTTTTTATATTATGATACTTATACAGGATGTCCCGTAACTCCCGGAAATGGGGAGTTGCTGAGGTGATTCTGAACAACATTTTTCTTTACCAAAATGTCGTTTGAAGCTTCGTTTCTGAGTTATTAACGAAAAACACTGGCCAATCAGAGCGCGCCTTTAGCGCGGGCCGAACCACGAGAGCTTTGGCTTTCACCTGCTCTCGGTCGTGGTCGTGAACAAACGCATTGGCACAAACGCATTCATTATTCATGAATAACGAATAATTCCACATTGTTCTTAATTTAAGACGATGTAACATTTGTCGCACGCTTCCCTCGATACCCAGGCTGTGCCAATGCGTTTGTTCACGACCACGACCGAGCGCGACTGAAAGCCAACGCTTTCGTGGTTCGGCCCGCGCTAAAGGCGCGCTCTGATTGGCCAGTGTTTTTCGTTAATAACTCAGAAACGAAGCTTCAAACGACATTTTGGTAAAGGAAAATATTGTTCAGAATCACCCCATCAACCACCCATTTCCGGGAGTTACAGGAGTTACGAGATACTCTGTAATATTGTGTATCGGACATTATTGTAAGTATTTTGCATTCGATTTTATGTTGTAAGGGTATCTGAAGCATAAAATAATGGAAACTCCACTTACCACAAAAGAAGATATGAAAACTTGAATACAAAATGCTTGTCAGTTGGTAAATGCAACAGCACTATCTGATGTACGTAATAACATTATGAAACGAATAAATACGTGTTTACATTGTAAATGGTCGTCATCTTCAATATTTAATCAAATGAATTTTAAGGCAAAATACGTCTCTTTTAATTCTCTTTCGAGGCCTCCGCCTATTCGCTCCTTCAACATTCCCTTTGCTATAATTCGTTAACTATTACAAATATCTAAATTCAAAATCAAAAATTGTAACTATTACAAGATGATTCAAGTAAATGTTATCCAGTTTGATGAAAACTATTTAAAAAAAAGAGAAAAGAAATTAGTATGGTATCCCAATTTAAAACAGACGACTTAGGTTTATTCTGACTCCATGAAAGCCGCTTTAGAAAAATTCTGTATACACCACACAATCAGGTATTTCGTAACATTTAATTAAAAAAAAAGAATTAGCTCGATAGTTGCTACAGTTTCCGAGATAATAGTTTGTAACACTTTATCTGACTCACCCTGTATATCTGTTTTTTGTATTTCAATCTATCACGAGTAGATAGTTCCGGATTTTCATTAAAATCCTACAAGAACCCGTGATCGTAGTGATATTCAGATTCCAAGGGAAAAGTCATTTTCTTTGCCGGTATTCTTACACTGCTATAAGACACGCCATTACGAGATTGGACAAGAGACGAGGATGAATATGAATATCTATCGCGTGCTACCTTGCAGGGATAATGGTTCGAAGAGAGCGAGTAAACGGTGGCTTCTTGTTCAACACAGGAAGCACCGGTTGCTGCTTTCATCTTTCGATCATCGAAAATCGCTGATAAGAAGCACGTCCATCTTCCAGCAATTTTAGTTTGATTTCTCGGTGTACATATATTTACATTCTTTCAATAAGAACCTCAGGGTGTACATCCGAAAGCGACAACTCTCCGATTATTCTGAAATTTTTGCCAAAGCTTATCCTTTATTAGAGAAGAAAGTTCCTAAAAGGATTTTTGGCGTCAAAGCCTCGTTTGCCCCCCATCCCTCATCAAAGTTTTGACAGTTCTTACTAAATATCTCCGAAAATATTGATTTTAGAGAAAAAAGTTTCAAACAAAAACTGAAGTTCGTAAAAAGCTCTATAAAAAAGGTTATACACATTTTTTACGTAAATCTATTATTTTGGCTGTTATGTAAACGAATAGTAATTTCTACACTATCGTTGATATCATTCCCTACCTTACCGACACAGCGCATAATGTGTTCCCAACACATAATCCGCATTTTCCGACAACGCTTTCATGAAATAATAATAAATTAATTATAAAAATATGTGTAAATGAAAGCATTACTGGCCGCCTTACGGTGGCCGAATTTAAATATATAGCCTAACCTAACTTAAATACATCAAATTATACGTACACTGAGTTGCATTGAACTTGTCGCAGTGAAGTTGGCTACAAATCGGCTCACCAACGCTGCGTGAATGCGTTAGTGAATTTGTAGCCAACTTCACTGCGACAAGTTCAATGCAACTCATCGTACATCTGAGGAAAAAATACTATTATTGTTCATAACAACCAAAATAATAGGTTTACGTAAAAAATGTGTATAATCTTTTTTGTAGAGCTTTTTACGAACTTCAGTTTTTGTTTGAAACTTTTTTCTCTAAAATCAATATTTTCGGAGATATTTAGTAAGAACTGTCAAAATTTTGAACAGGGCTGGGAGGCAAACGAGGCTTTGTCGCCAAAAATCGTTTTAGACACCTTCTTCTCGAATCAAGGATAAGCTTTGGCAAGAATTTCGGAAAAATCAGAGGGTTGTCGCTTTCAGAACTTTATCCGAACCTCATTTAAATGCGATTGAACATTCGTGTAAATTTACCAGAAGCTTTCGAATGATTTTCTTTTCGATTACTTGTTGCTGGGAAAATTTCTACGTGAAAATTTCGTTAATCCCGCGGAGAGACGTGGAGAGACGTGGAGAGACGTGGAAAGACTTTAAAAAGAGTCGTGGAAACGCGAAACCGGCCGACGCAATTAGGAAAACAATACGAGAAGCTTACCCCTGAAACAATAATGATCGTCCGTTCTGTAAATGTTCAGAATTTCACCAGGGGAACCGATTTAAAAGCACGAAATATCTTTGTCGAAGAACGTCTGAAGATATTTCATTCATGGCCGAGTAAAAGCTTCAAGCCCAATATACAAAATTTAAAGAGAAATACCAATACTTCAATGCTTTACTATTGTAAACTACATATATGGTAAGGTTTAAATCCACTTTTTGGCGCAAGACATTAGCTGGAATTTATCAAAGAAATAATTATTTAGGAATTCGTATCAAAGTCTCAGGAGTTATGTACGTTAATAGAAGTATCATCACAACGTGTACAGTTAGATATCAAGGTACTCGGTGAGAACGTTGACGTAATCGACAACCTGTTCCCGATGACGTAAGGAACTAGTCTCAGAGAGGACATCCAGACACCGTAACCGGAGAAAAATATTTATCCCTGTGTCTATTTCAAAAAGGAGGCGAATCATTTCTCGTTTTTCAAACCTCTACCCTTGAAGGGTTGAGGTTTTACAAAAAATTGTGCAATAATGGTCAGGAAAGGACGTGGGTTAATTAAATAACCCTTCAATTCTCCATAATTCATTTTAGACACTTTTGTAGCTGTTACCCTGACTGAATAAAATCGTGATGAATAGCAGCGGAAAGGAATTAAAGCGAATCACGGTATGTATCCTGGAAGGTCTGTCGGATTGAAAGCTAAGCTAGTAGGAAAGCATCGGCATATGATATTTCAATCGTGGCTACATTCGTTATAGCTGCATAATCACGATCACTGTTTCCGTTCCACGTAATGCGAGCCGGTAAACCATTAAATGAATCTCGTCTGCTTAAAAGGCAATGTTCGCACGCAACTATTTATAGTCAGCTCGGATGGATTTGCAATTGAAAAGAATAGTCTGGTGCGATTTACAGTGCGAACAATTTGCACGTGCGACAACCTTTGTGGTCGCCATAAAAGCTACCTGTGAAACTCTTTATCGGCTTCGCTGAGCTTGCGTTCTTGTTTCTTGCCTCGCTGTTAATTGTTTTGTATTGCTGTCAACGCGTGTAAACGTTTGAATGATCTGCTGATTAATTGTGACTAGGGTTATGAATTCATTGGAAAGGATTGTGTAAAGAATTAATTTGGAAGAAATTTGATTATAAGAGGATGAAAATTCTCTCCCTGTGGTTCAAACAATTTATCTACGAGTATTTACATACAGGGGACGGAAACTGTACCATAAAAAACACTATGATTTACGAAAAAATATTAACGTATTTCACGTTTATTAATGCATTTATTAAAAAAAAAACCGGTTAGTATTCTCAAGCATTTAGTCTTTTGTTGATAAACTTGAGATTATTATTTGCTGGTCGAAATCAATGCGAAATTTCTATGTATAGGAACAGTTGCTTTTACTTAGTTCCGTCTCAGCAGGCGAAATATAATAGCAAATCGTTAGAGCCTTCATAATATTGCATTCCTCAAAAATATACAATAGTAGTTTTAAGATTTTTCGTAGAATGAAAATACCAGAGGTAAAATATGTAGACGTTTAGTGGAGGGGAGAGAGGGTTTTCGTCTCCCCGGATGCCTTTGATTCGGGCCGGGAACCGCTAGGTGGCGGCGAGATGATCGGGGATATCAGTGTTCTCGCTAGCGGTCGCCCGGCATGCAGTTCGAATATATAGAAGTTTCCGAATTGCGGTATGATAGCTGTCTGGGACAGGGATCGTCTGTTGTCAGCCCCACTGACGAGTCTGATAGACGATCATCCCAAGACAGAGAAACGCATTTTCTCCCTTCTCCTACAAATACTAACACGAGAAGAAAGAGCTAAGGTCCGTCGATGCATACACGATTCAGGCCCCTCTTTTTCGAAAAGTATCGGCAAAAATAAATAGATCTACTACGTGTATTACACATAATTAATTTAGATGAAAATTATGGTGTAAACCATTACTCAGGTAGTAATACTAAATTGACAAGGCGCGATCGTTCTCGAATATTTAAAGAAATTGCGTATGAAAATAAAAGTGCAAGTGAAGTAAACTATATAAAATTTTAGATTTGCCAGTAGACCACACGTCGTGTGCAACAAATATTGCAATGAGATAAAAGATCAAAATGGACGAAAAAAAGTATTAAAACTGTCACTTATGAAGAAGCACAAACGTTTTTGATTAGAATTCTCACGTAATCATATGACCTGGTGTGAGGAGTGGAAAAATATTATATTTTCTGATGAAAAGAAATTTAATTTAGACAGGCCAGATGAATGTAAATATTATTGGCACAATTTACGCATAAAAGATCTGTTTCAATGAGTACAAATTTCAGCGGAGGAAGTAGATGGGCTACTTTTAGTAACACCTCAAAAAAAATATATCTCCAGTCCAGTTTTGTATTACTTTTTCAAATACGTGTGGCTGTATATTCTCCTAATAACATTGGCTTCTAGGTCGTTAATTGTTAATGGGTTAGTTGAGTACAGAGGTGTTAGGTCAGAGGATCTGCGAAGCCAGTCGAAATAACATTTTCATTAAATCTTGATTTTAACATGTCGATAGTTTCAGTAGCAGTATGGCACGTTGGCATAAGTTTCCGAATGGCCCCACCAAAATTGAGAACTCAGATTCGGTATATAACCTAAATTGACTACTAGAAACCGATTAAAATTGATTTCAGAGCTGAATGTCGTACCGTTTTTGTGATATTGTGGTAAGAGATTTTTGTACAATTTTGGGACTAGGTATGCGCTATTCGATACTGAGCATGCGCTATTCAATACTGCGCATACACAAAAACTAACCTAATCTAACCTAACCTACCCTTACCACGATATCTCGAAAACGGTAAGACATACAGCTCTGAAACCAACTTTAATCGGTTTCTTGTAGTGAATTTAGGTTATATACCGAACCTGAATTCTCAATTTTTATGGAAACACAGCCGCATGTTGCACCACCCTGTTGAAACCACATCTCATCTAGATCAACATAACCTATAAAAATCGCGAAGTCGTCTATATGTTTGGGGAATCGACGAACGATTTTCGAAATAAATTTTCAAGTGTGAGTCTATTCATAACTAGTATAATGATTTGTCAGACACTAACAAACAAAAATTAAGAACACAGAACATATAATGAAATATGCTTTTACCGTTATTCTTTCTCAAAGTTCTATAAAAAAAAATAAATAAATAAATAAAAAACCCCCTATATTATTGATTTATTTAAGACTTTTCATTAAAAACAGTAGTGTTCTTATACAAATTTTGTCCACTGTATCTTGAATCTGATTTCGCCATCGACGTACCACGTTCTTCCCAACGAGTCGAGAAGAATACTATAGGTAAGCGAAAACATTCGAGGCTTCCCCGTGACCCGTCGTCGTTAACCCAGTTAGTCTTGCCATTCTAGTGCACGCACTCGTTACAGGCTCCGCCACGTTTATTCCATACTCGAAGGCTGATTGCAAGATAATCGGAAAGCGGCTCTGCTTCATGGAATTGTAATGGACCGAATTGGAACATGACAGAGACGAGGAGAAACAGAGAAGAGCCTAACGTGATCTTTGGTCAGAATCAATAATTTCTTCATCAAATACATTTTTTGAATGTTTTAATTCATTCAGATATATTCTCTGCGAGTTAGGTCACTTTGGATGATCCATGACATTTCAAGACAAACTTCCATTAAGCCATTTGCTTACTTTAATGAGTCAGAGGGGAAAAGAGATGGAAAATAGCATTCATCTTCTAGGTAGATTAATAATCAAGCTGTCAGATATAGAAGTGAATTCCATTTTGATAAAACTATACGATAACCACGCTAGTTCGTGCAATATTTCATTCCCGTCTCCTCTGGGAATTGTCTAATGAAGAACTCAATAATGCAGAACGTTTGCTACCCTATTTTTGATAGCGAATGTTTTTCACTCTGCTTGGTTGGTTTTAGAAAATTTGATGGATTTGTTAACCCAGTTATTTATATTAAAAAGTTCTTTGCTTTGGAGGTGAACATTATTTCATTTTGCCAGGTGAAATTTTTTTGCTTGAACAAACTTCTGAACTTTTACATTGATAAAATGTATGACGTGAACGTCAGTATTTAAAGCAAACCACGCATACCTATATTATTCGCGTAAATACATATAAAATACCGATCGTGTTCAATTCCTAAAGTGCATCGATGTTATTGTTGTTCATCAATGGTTACATTATCTCTGTGGAGCTGAAAAATTTATAGCTGTCCAAACTTTGTTAGAACCACTATACGTAGTTCATCAATATCTCAATGTCTATGTATGCTCAATTTTAAAAAAACATCGAAATAATTGTTAATGTATATTCACTGAAGAGTTTGTAATCAATTAATGTACATTAACGCCGTTTACTAATCGGCCTCTCAACTTCCTGATTTTCTGGGTCATACGGGGTGAGTCAGCTAATCTGGTGTTATAAATCAATATCCCAGGAACTAGACCCAAAAAAAAAGACTCGATAAAACTTTACAATGAATAAAGACTTTATTATTAGTCGCGTCAGCAGTGGTGTCGGTTCTCATTCCAGTTCTTATGAATTCCTACTTGAAAAGAAGGAAATGGCTATAACAGAAGAGATATTATATGGGTCGGTTCAGATCTAACATAAGATCAAAATGACCAAGTTTTATCTACTATTTTTATAATATTTTATTATGTCTATCACTCATAATTTCAAGTATATTATATGGATATTTCTAATTATGTAGATATAACAAGAAATTCTTAATTCATAATATGGGTAATGGATTCTCATGAAAAAATGAAGCATCATCCTTATACAGTAGGGATGTGTGGGTACCCGATATTACGGGCTCAGGCGGGCGTCCGCACATGCGTGCAGTCGGTAGTCCGACTATTTCGGATTCGGTCGGGTACAGTCGGACAGATTCGGACGAGCTCCCGCGGGCCGCGGCCCAACTCTCATGACTTGTTAATACTTGCAATAAGCATCTGCAAAATCTGGGGGAAACTACCGAAAGGCCCCATCAACCCAGGACAACCAAACTTCGGATTTATAGTAATTGAGGGACGAGAAATCGAATGAGACCATTTTCAGAACTGGCAAATAAAACGTTCTCGAGATATGCAGGGTATTCTAAAAGTGCGGAAACCCCCTATTATCTTGATAAGAACGCATTTCCACGCAAAATGACTAACCCTAACCCTAACCCTAACCCTAACCCTAACCCTAACCCTAACCTAGGTTAGGTTAGTCATTTTCCATGAAAATGCGTTCTTATCGAGGTAATAGGGGGTTTCCGCACTTTTAGAATACCCTGTATATCTCGAGGCCGGTTTATTTGCCAATTCTTTAAATGGTCTCATTCGATTTCTCGTCCCTCAATTACTATAAATCCAAAGTTTGGTTGTCCTGGGGTAATGGGGCCTTTCGGAAGTATACCCAAAATCTGTTTTATATGGAATTTTGAAATAAGATAATTTGGGAGCTTATCCGAATCTGCCCGACTGTACCCGACCGAACCCGAAATAGTCGGGCTACCCGACTGCATGCATGTATCGGACGCCCGCCTGATGTTTTCCGAACCGACCCGAATAGTCGGGCCGCACATCACTATTATACAGACAACTTGTCCCCACTGAAAATAAAATAAAGGAAGAACCGGATGTAGTAAAGAATTAGATTATACTCGGTAAGTTCTTTGCTCGTTTAATTTAATTCTGAAACACAAAGCAGAAGGAATGGGAGTTATAGGGGTCGCGGAAGCCCTACAGCAATGAGAACCAAATCATTAAACCTTGTACAAGTATCACGGTAATTCACGTTTCCTTCTCGAAGGCATTAAGACGGTTTGCTCGTTACATCCGTGACAGAGGAGGACGATTGAACGAAACAGGCGGACATTTAATTATGAACAGTCGTGTAGGAGGAACTGAGGAATAAGTGTGAGCTTAGGTGACCGAGTATGCCGTCATCTTCTCGTCATTCCCTCGCGACAATTACGTCGTCACGTAATGCAGTCCATCGAAACAAAAAGAAAGATGATAACCATGCTGACCATGGTAATTATTTCATTTTCAGTGACCGTGAAGATAACGGAACCTCCACATGGTTATGCCTATAATAATAAAAAGAAATATAATATTGAATCTAAGGATATTTTTAGAATATACAGGACATCCCATAAGAACCAATAAATTTATTAAATTTATGTAGAAGTAATACTTGAAGCCAGTACTAAAGTACTCTTACTTATGTCCTCAAAGTGACCAACTGCTTGCTAGTCGTCCATCTACCCTCTGTATACTGCGTACTGTAAATAATTCAACTCAATTGTAATAGCATCCTGCGCAGATTCCTATGACAAATTAATGTTCAGCTGCATGGAATATATCTCTCGAGTGTGTTGCATTGATCTCAGTTGCAAAGATGGTATGCAATCCTCTACTCGTACAATATGTATATTCCCATAATATTGGTACGACGTACTGCACGATACAGAATTCGAAAGCTTTATTCAGTCTCTAAAGATCTTGGAATGTGAGGAAAATGAGGAAGTAACGTTTAGATGACTCGTAGATTCGCGAATTATGTGAGAATGCGTTATAAGTAGGTTAACGTTCTATAACACAGATTAGAATTAAGTCGGCTCGTTTATTTTGTAAAAGCGTATGGAATTGTTTCTGTAACCATTGTGTAATAGTCTTGAACCTCTCTGAAGAGTCAATGAATTTGATTGAAAGCACACCTGTTAACGCCAACATTTTAACTGGACGCTATTGTTGATGATTCCTTGATGACTGTGGGTATGGGAAGATGGGAGTTTTATACTTCACTCTGCATTTAGGAAGTAGTTAATAATATTAGCATACTGTTGTAGATTTCGATGCAACGTAGGGTTTTCAATTTGCTTTCAATCTTGGGAAAGACTAGGGATAGCCTAGATAGAACCTCCTGTCTTCACAGATAAATAATATGATGGGACATTATTTCCCGCATTTCCTTTTTAATTGAAAAATCTCGGTTACCTGACTGTGTACAGTATGTAAATGTATTAAGATCTATAGATTAGATAGCGAGTCTCTAGCTCTCACGAGAATAGTATTTAATTAAAATATCATCTGATGGAGTGTACTTAATTAATGAACAAAGACGCCTAGATGAATCGTGACTGAAGTTATTAAAGTATTTATAAATGAAAGCTATTTTTGTGATTGAAAACCCGCAGATATGAAGTGCCAATATCGTAAGATTTGACGTAAAATCATACGGGCAGATGGTTATTTGTATGTACGACGAACACTGACCATCACCATCTTTGGTAAGGGCGGTGATTTGCGAGTCGAGGAACGCTTCCGGAACAGCGAGCATACGAATTCGTTCGACTGATGATAAGCGACTATTGTCGGCTCCCGGATTGAAAAGGGAAATCTGGCTGAATGGTCTTCGTGAATGGAATGAAGTAGTTCTAATAAATCACTTTGTCGCCGTTTTTCATTCTCGTATGAGAATAACTGTATAACTGTAACAATGTTAATTTTGAGTTGTATATGAAATTTATACAGGATGAGTCAGATAAAGTGTTACAAACTATTATCTCGGAAAGTGTAGCAACTATCGAGCTAATTCTTGTGTGGTGTACCATATACAAAATTTTTCTAAAGCGGCTATCATGGAATCAGAACAAACCTACGTCGTCTGTTTTAAATGGGATACTATACTAATTTCTTTTTTTTTTTAAATAGCTTTTATCAAACTGGATAACATTTACTTGAACCATCTTTTGATATTTGTAATAGTTAATAAATTATGGCAAACGGAATGTTGAAGGAGCGAATAGCCGGAGGCCTCGAAAGAGAATTAAAAGAGACGTATTTTGCCTTAAAATTTATTTTATTAAATATTAAAGATGACGATAAGTTACCTGCAAACATGTATTTATTCGTTTCATAATGTTATAACGTACATCAGATAGTACTGTTGTATTTACCAACAGTAATGACAAGCATTTTGTATTCGAGTTTTCATATCTTCTTTTGTAATAGGTCAAGTTTCCATTTATCCTTTAAATACTCCCATAAGAAAAAATCGAATGCAAAATGCTTGTAAGTCGGTACCTGCAATAATGTTGTCCAATAAACAATATTATAATAGTTATAATATTGAAAAAAAAAAGAAGAAATACATATGTTCATAAATACAAGTAAATATTGAACACATGTTCAATATTTAATAAAATGAATCTTAACATAAAATACGTCTGTTTCATTCTCCTTGAACGCCGCCTATGAAGGATATCAAAAAATGGTTCGAGTAAATGTTATTCAATTTGATAAAAGTTATTTAAATAAAAAAGATTAGGTATAGCTTTCCATTTAAGAAGGACGACGTCAGTTTATTCTGATCTTACGGTAGCCAGTTTAGAAAAATTTTATTATACACCACACAATCAGGCACTTCGTACCATTTAATTTAAAAAAAGAATTAGGTGAATAGCTGTTATAGTTTCCGAAATAATAGTTTGTATCACTTTACCTGATTTACCCTATATTAGTATTATGTACAGAATCGAGCATGGTAGACCTTTCTAGAAAATATTGCGAGAAGCCTTTTTCCCTTTTGCTAAACTAAAATAGCACACTCTACCTAACCATATACATATATGTATAAAGTAAATTAGTGGATCTTCTTTTTCCATGATTTCATTACTCCAGTTCTAAAGGCTGTGGTTGTCGTGTTAGGACGCACACGTGATATTTTTCACACAAGGGTAGATGTCGCGTGCAGAAACCACTTTGTAATATTTCATTCATTTTTGGATAATTAAACCCTTGCCACATAATGACGAGACACACTCGTGACGCACCTTATAGTTCTAATGTGACAAAACTGAACCGTACCTGTGTTATAATAGAATTTGAAGTATAATTTCAGTTAGAATTTACACAGCCGAGAATCTCTAAATATAATTTAATTTGCATCAACATTACAGCAATGAGTAGTAAGCTTTGGTGAAAATGATGAAAAAAAAGTCCAGCAAAGGTTTAATAATGTCCATGTATCCTTTGACAAAATTATTCTAGTGATAATTATTTTACGAGTTCAGTTTGCTCTAGAAACACATAAAATTTGAAAGAAAAGAGCAATAATTGTATTAAATTATACACAAATACTCGAATAATCCATTTGCTTTTAAATATTTGAATACTGAATCCGTTAATTATTGTCATTTAAGATCGAGGTAGATTTCTATTCGAAGAACAATTATCACTCTTCGTTAACCGTGCTATTAAAAATGTACAGTGTCGGTAGAACGCGAAGTATTCCATAAATCCTCGAGATAACGAGAGAAGAACGAAGGGGCTTGCTTCCACCGGAAATTCTAATGATTTCACATTTTCTGTTCCTACCGAAGAGGAAGAAACGCCGCAGACACGCATCTTGAAAGCCGAGTTCACGCAGATGTATTAAAACGTCCAGGTGTTAACTAAAATGTGCAGAAGAGGATTGTAATTCAGAGAACTGTATATAAAACTACAGTTTATAAATACTTAAATAAAATAACATAAATTTATCTATCATTTTGAGATACGCGGATTCACCTCATGGTAAATCTCAAATTATTCTCAACATAGTGATCCAAATATCAGCCGGTTGGAATAACTGTTCCTGGAATGCCTTGAATCATTCACAGGCCACATTCATCGGTCCCAAGGGGGATCTTCATTCATCCAGCTGCTTCCAACGTAACGGTTACAATACTAGACTTAAAAGGGTATATTTCAAATTCGGCTTGCAATGGCTCATTCGATAGCTTATGAAGAAAAAATAGTCTGTGCCAAGTCTTCAACCCTATATCTTATCTGGGAAGGTACTAATGGGCAAAAATGTCAAATCACGTTTTTTGGTCAATTTTTCCTATGTTTGTGATGAAAAATTCTGAAAAATATCAGAGATACTTCTATTTACATATGAGACACATACAACAGGAGCTTCGCAAATTTTTAAGTTGAAAATCCAAGATGTAAAAAATTGAAAAGTCCCCAAAAATGCTGAAAAATGGCAATTTTGTATTGAAGGAGTCGCAGATCTGAATTCATACTTTTTTTTATAAGTGTATATCACTGATACTATTATTCTCAATTTTTGTGACATTTTTTGTTCGGGTACGCCATAGTTAAAAAAATAAATGAAAACTGATTTTTTCGCCATTTTTGCGTGTCATAGTTACTCATACGCCAAAGTTTTGTCTGCTCTTTATCAAATAAGTGTGTTATAGAACAGAATAGGAATTAAAGAAACTAAATAAATCGGATTGATTGAAAATACGTTAAAAATGTCTATTATCTTTTTCAACTACGCATCTGAACAAAAAATAAACACTTAAATAAAACATCAAACACTAAATAAAAAAATATACACTTATCACCATATTTTTTAGCATTTTTGGGGGATTTTGATTTTTGACAGCTTGGGGTTTCAATTAAAAAATCTGCAAAGCTCCTATAATATGTGTTATATAAATAGAAATGTTTCTGATTTTTTTCAGAATTTTTCATTCACAAACATAGGAAAAATTTACTAAAAAACCGTGATTTTACATTTTTGCCCATTATTACCTCGCCAGATGAGATACAGGGCACAGACTATTTTTTCTTCATAAGCTATCGAATGAGCCATTGCAAGTCAAATTTGGTTTAGTAGCACTTTTTACTACCTTATCCGGCTATACTATACCCTTTGCCCGCGCGCAACACCCTGCAACCGCAAAAGCGTTCGTTTCTCCGACTAACGCAACTAAACGACATGCTTATCCTTGAGACTGATGCTGAAACTCGTAGACCGAGAAGGAACCGCGTGGAACCGTTTGCAGGCTTGAACCAGGGTCAGGAATCTATAGCAAGCGATGACGCGAAGTCGTTCCGCGTTGTGTGCTTTCTTTTCAATTCGCACGGCCAGACCGGTGATGCAAGAGGACCACAAAGTCGAGACAGATTTCACGATCGATTCGAATTACCCGTTCGAGCCGTACCACGCAGCTTAACGTCTAATTCAACCCCATCATCCCCTATCCCTCATCCCCCTAGAATCACGGTTCTTTCCCTCGATGGTGTTGCACACCCTTTTCGACGCTGCAAAAAGCTGCGAACGGGTTTTCGAGAGCATATTATGCAGATACCACTGAAAACACGGCTGCGACACCGTCTCTCTACATACGTACACGATGATTACACGTTTGATGCCCCTAGTTTTCGACGCAGATGTTACGTGCTGGATGGGTTTTCCGGGCTATAGTATAAATACTGTTCTCTGCGCGCAAGAAGTCCCGCTGGACGGCACAGGGGCAACAGGGGAATACTACGCACACATCAACTGATCCCCTAGTTTAACACGAGTCTAATTAGTAGATGTAATCGCTTCGACCAGTCATATGTCACGACTGAAAGTACGTGTGAGCTGAGGTGGGGCACGAGCAATCAGATTGCGTTATTCGCAGGCATCTTCTTGTGATTGGTGGGCAGTACGTTTCAATTGTTCGAAGGATTTGTGTATGTACATACATACATACATACTCGTTTCGTATGTAGTCTATTTCATATAATTATTCTGTGAAAAATTTCTATCTATATTACAAAATAATTAAATAAAAAACAAAAGAGAAATTCAACTTTCACTGCTTTCAAAAGAAAAATAATGTTCATGAACATAATCCATCATCGGAATTACTGTTATCCTTTTTCCCGCCTTCTGTTCAAAAAATTTTTCCGCCATTTTGAACCGCCATCAATCACTGACAACGGCAAATACTGATACATGACAAAGGTTACGCAGAATATTTCCGGGTAGAGATAAAATCGAGCAACTTCGAGGACACCATGTGCATCGGATCAGTAACGTACATCCTTCGGTGCATATATATATATATATTATATTGTTTATTTTCAACGGAGGCAAAACGTACAGGATGCACGACGTGTATTTACCGCGGATAACGGAACTACGCCGATACTTGAACGTTCCTTATTGCTCGAACGAACGAGAAAACGGGACGGAGACACGCATATGAAGAAAAAGAAACAAGGAAGTACCCGTACGGTATCGTCATCCGGCTGAACAAACCTCCGAAAGGATTTCTTTAGATGGAAGATTACAGCACAGACGGTAAAAGTAAAATCACATTCGTTGACTCACAAGTATCGAATAATAACGAATGCTCGCTGTAGCATACTGGTCGATTGTTTTCGACGGATAACGGTAATCGATAAAAAGCCATGGGTTTGAGTTGATCTATCTGGGAAATTGCATCGTCGAGAGCTTACATCTCGATATCTCGAACGGTTTTGAAGGCAATTAGATCCAAGTTCGATTCGAGTAATTAGCGAGGTTATACTCCCAACGAGTCTTGTATTTCCCGCTTTCAAAGGTTTCGATTGAAAATTATAATTGAACAATCGAAACTTTGTTTGATGTAACATGTATAACGCGTAAAGTTTCAAAATCGTCCTTCCGGAAACGGGTGCAAACAGAAAAAAGGTTTCAAAGAAACATTTAAAGTGTCCAACAATATAGCTGACGCTTTCAACGGGTATGAAAGACTTTTTTAAATTAAGAATTCTCTGAAAGTTGGAATAGGAACTAGTATAAACAAGTCTTCGGAGTTTCGCCAGCTTTAAAAAAGTTTAATCAGTCGCTGCAGAATATTCGAGAAAAATTTTAATAAGTCTCTTCCGTTACCTCCACACCGGCTTTCATTTCCGGATGAAGACCATCCGCCATCTTTCAATACCTAAAAGTATCCAACTTTTAAAAAGCTATTAAACAATTTATGTTATTAAATTGATTTATTATTATTTTTTTTTATTTTGTATTTAAAAAGATAACCTAACCGGGTATACTTCCGAAAGGCCCCATCACCCCATTTCCACGCAAAATGACTAACCCTAACCTTAACCCTAACCCTAACCTAACCTAGGTTAGGTTAGGTTAGGTTAGGTTAGGTTAGGTTAGGTTAGGGTTAGTCATTTTGCGTGGAAATGCGTTCTTATCAAGATAATAGGGGGTTTCCGCACTTTTAGAATACCCTGTATATCTCGAGAACGGTTTATTTGCCAGTTCTGAAAATGGTCTCATTCGATTTCTCGTCCCTCAATTACTATAAATCGGAAGTTTGGTTGTCCTGGGGTGATGGGGCCTTTCGGAAGTTTCCCCACCTAACCTCAAATGGACATAACTGCAAATCGCAACTTTTCACTAAAAATACTTGGATTCATTCTTTGCTATAAATTACGGCCAGCTTTCAAGCAATGTTACCGTAACTGCATACAAAACGATAACACAGTTACCTTTGCTCGCATTTCAAGGTATAAAATTTCCATAAATTTAACCAGTTACGATTCAACGTTTTAAAGCACTATAACGTTACCGTTGATTCAACGATATCCGTCTTCTCTGCAGAATAAGAATAGAAATGCAAACAGAACCAGAGTCCGGTAATTAACGGCAGAAGTATTAACACAAAAAAATTCAACGCCGTGAGTTAGATTTAATTAATAACCATCGAACGTAGCCCGTGGTGGCAGTCTACCCAGTCGTTGGAGTGCATTTTCTAAATTAATTTCCGTCCGACTTGAGACCATGTTTTCTGTCCTTGATATTTCCAACGATTTCCGGCGACGAGGGAACTTGATGGCCCTTCATGTGTTCCTAAAGCGATTTTTATCGTTGGAACCGAATGGTACCGGATCGATACAAAATCAGAAAGGTCAGATGAAATTCCTGAACAAAGAACTACAACCGCTATACAAGTAGTAATTTTTTAAATTCTGGGAATTTTAATTTTATTAATCCCTAACTGGTATTGAATTAATAATGAAACATTAGTATTCCCCTGCAGCAACATGTTATTCCTGTTCTAGTAATGTAATTTTTCAGTGTCGAGATTCAATTAGAACGGACCAAATCGATCCCGATATCATCTTTATAAAAAGAACGAAACCGGTTTCTGCAAATTCAGTTAGGTAGTGCGCTGTGTATTTCTTGCTAACAATCACAGAAACAGTTTACACCCGTTGGCCGATTTACTAGGAAGGAATAATTCATGCCAGAAAAAGTACGACCACAAAGGTACTTTTTTATCACCCTAATACAATCAACAGTCGCTAGTCGCATGGACATTAAGCGATGTTTACGACATAATTCAGGTTTTATTATACATATTTTGCGTCTCAAAAATGTTCCTGCTTATTTTAAGTGATTTACATCGTCGCGTCGTAACCAAGCTACGATCATTAAACAAATGTGAAGGATGATGTATTCGCAAGATCATATTCATGGACATTTTGATACACATTACGCATGACGCCACTTCGGTTTCATTTATATTGTTACAAGCTAGAAAATTTCTATTCTGGTTGAAGAATGAATTGATGAAATTTAA
The DNA here is from genome assembly GCF_907164935.1 of Osmia bicornis bicornis. NCBI lineage: Eukaryota > Metazoa > Arthropoda > Insecta > Hymenoptera > Megachilidae > Osmia > Osmia bicornis. The sequence goes on along the minus strand of NC_060223.1, from coordinate 2,158,648 downwards.
TTATTTTAATTACTTCAAATTTACAAATTTTAACAAATTGTCGTGTCTTCACGGAGCGTTACCATCATAGAAATTTCGATCGATGATAATCATTCATTCATAACCCATCTCTTTGGGAATCCAAGACGCTCGAGAGAGAGAGAGGGACGATTATAAACAAGAGGAATGGCGTGTTAGACACGTTAATTTAATATAAAGTATTTTATACTCCAATTAAACTCGTTCGTATGTAACCGAGATTCAAACAAGTTACAACGCATCGATTGAAACCACACTGTAACACCAGGCAGTATATAATTGTAAAAATAGTTAAAAGCCAGTCTTCTACGCGTGAAACGAGAAATCATGGATCCCGCTTTGTTTCTATCAATTAACCGAGTCCTGTTGCGCGACTAATCAGAATACTGGCACGCACGAAAAACCCTTCACTGTGGGCCACCGGTTGCGCAAAAAGTTCGCTATGGAGGATGTCGTCTGTTAAAAACAATTGGGTATGATTTAAGACGAAAACGGGGTCATGTAGATCTGAGTGGAACGAGAGAATCGACGGTGTATGGTACGCGTGTACCGAGATACTTCGATCGACGTATTAAAAGGGTTGTTGGCCAGGCTAGCGAGATTTATGATTGTAAATGAAAAAAGAATCCGAATGGGAACGCTTACCCCAGATAACTGGATTCGCCACGAGTCTTCTCGGCTGTCGCTCGTAAACAGGTATCCCGGGTTCAAGTCATGAAATGTCACAAAGGCGCGAAACCATACCTCCCACGATACTTCCAGCACGAAGTCTGCTGAGCGACTGTTGCGTCCCGGTCCCGGTTTGTTCACGATTCCCCTGCACGCCGGCTCGCGCTTCTCCGCGCGTAAACGTCAATGCGAGTGCTCTGTGGCATCAACCTACCTTTGCAACACCTTCCTGCACCTTTGGTACCCCCCTCCCCCGACTAAGCCACCCTGGGCAGGATTCGTTTGTAAATAGAGACGATTCCCTGAGTAACGTTTTGCTATTGCTTCAATTACATAAAAGTACCTTTGTGCTGGGTATATTCTGTACACACATGATTTTGTATTATAATTTAATGTTGAATTATTAATATTTTAAATTTGTTAATCAAAGAACGTTTAATTGATTATATTAGATAATAATTTATATAAAACTTTTATGTAATGTAAGAATATTGAAATACTTTTAATTGTATAGTAATTAAAAGTAGGACAATTCTGTGTTAGTAATTAACATATATAAATTCGCGCCAAAGTTTGCCGCTTATATTGCATTTCCTGTGTTCCTTTTTTTGCCACTTCCGCTTTGCTAACCATATTCGATGGAAGCGCTACAATAGTTGGTTATACATTCTCAACCAACTAATGGCGTTTCTGCGCAAGGCAACCTAAGATCGACGCGCCACGATAGTCGTAACAATTTCAGACAGTTTGTTCCTCGTTTTCACGCCATTATGGATTCTTTAGCGAATTACGCTAGTGACGGGGACAATAGCAATAATTCGGAAGATCCTAAGGTAGGTACGATATGTACTGATGATTACCGATGAGATATTGATGACCGTTCTGCTGATGGCGCATTTTCATTTCGGCAACCATGACGCCCGAGAAATGTTTTAATGTACACATTCGACATGGCTTCTTATAGGATAGATTCCTCGTCATTCGATGATTTTACGATTAAGAATGAATTCATTAATATGTTAACCATCTCTAGATTATGAGACTTATATAAATCTATAAATTTAGTTTTAAGTAACAGAAGAATTGAATGTGACCAATTACACTTCATCTGTAATTGGTTCATTCAAGGTTTAATCTTAACAATCAATGTATTTAATGTTTTAGGAAATATTTTAAGTCACAAACAATCTAAACATTTAAGATTAATAATAGTAATGTAACATATGAGAAATTAATTTAATGTTTTATCGTCTTATTGTATTTCAAAGGTACCATATGAGATGCACAGTGATACCGATAAAAGGGCCAGTGATGCTAATTATGACCCAGTACAAATGGACATGAGTGAGGTACAGTGAAATTGAATGTTTGCAATTGCTTGTTTATAGTTTTAAGTATGAAACGTTGCAACAATTACTAGGAAGATGTGATGACGTTATGGGGGCTGTATGTACATGTAGGGTCACATATATGATATATAAAAGAAGGTTTAGTACTTGGTTTTTAGAGGTCATGTCGATATTGCATACATAAAATACAGTTTCACCATAGCACATTTATTGCACAATTCTCATATTCATTATTCAAAAACAATTAAAGCTGGTACGTTTAGTATTTTGTAGATAAAGAATTGCTTCATAGTGATTTTCTATGTGCTAAAACAATTTTACTTATTTCTTGTGTTTATAATGACATTAATATAGCTGTAAATAATGTATACGATACAATGATAATATAATTTTTATTGTATGGATGTTGTTGCAGGGCATTGTAATCATTGTATGGTTTATGTTATATGTATCGCTATGAAGCAATACACTTTTGCTTTTCATTATTTTTATATTTTAAAAGTTACATGACATGACCTTAAAGCCTAAATTATCGCGTGGCAGAAGCAATGAGGGGTAGAAATTGAAATATTTAAATTTTAAGTAATATGTAAATGGGAATAGTGCCATTTCGTGAGAAAATATTAACACGTAGCTCTGTTGGTAATACATGATACAATATCTACGCACCTCGGCAAGGTCTATGCTGTGTGAGGGTCTTTCAAGACTACCCCAAGTCCTATTAAGAAGACAGAGGTGAGTAGAGGAAGCTGGAAGAAGGTAACACTAACAAAAAATCAACCATCAAAGAAACCACATGTACAAACATATTCCAGTAATATAACTAACTGCTAAAGCAGATAAATATGAAGGGCCCGCATATTCCTACTTTTAATTAAATGGAAAAAAAAATATCTAAAATGAAATTTGCAGTGAAATCCAAGTTTCTGCATTACAAAACCTTTTGTATCGAGTACAACCAAGGATGTGAGAAAACCAACTTTTATTTTTGTAAAAAGAAAAAAAGAACATTATTAGCATTAAGAGTGTTTTTTTTAAGTATCAGATATTAGGATTTAGCCATTTTTATCTGATAACTACAAATATTGCAAAATTCAATTTCTACGTGCACTGAAATTTTGTGATCTTATTTCTTCTGTTATGAAAATTATATAATTATAAATTTAACTTGAAAAGGTGCAAAATTACAGTGGGTGAAAAATTGATTTTTGCTAAATTGAGGGTACTAAAAAAATATTTATAATTCATAATTCCTACAATTATAATTGAAATTTATGTTTCACTTCATAAAACATGTGTAAAGTGCATAAATAACGTGCTTTGTTTTTATTTCTTTAGGAAAGCAACAACAACAATTCGTCCAGGGAATCCAGTAGTGAAAGAGCGAATAGTCCAACGACACAATCAAAATCAGACTCATCCCATGCATTACCTTCCCCCTCAGACCAGAGGTAAGCTGGTTTGTTTATAAGCTTATTCTCCTCTGAATCTTAAACAAAATGATCGTTCGTTCAGAATATTCTTTTTATTAAGAGAGACTTGTTACAATAATTACCATAAATATATCCCTTACATGCAGAATAATAATACGAATCTGTGTGGTATATCCTGCAGAACGTAATCGTTTTACAGGCGATCTGATCATGAAAATCATACAGCAAACTCGAAAGACGAACACAAACGAGGTGATAGATCTGACCGTAATCGTCACATGAGCGACAAGGGAAGAAGATCATCGTACGATGATAGAAGGCAACGCGAGAGTGGTCACAGGGACAGAGATATAAAAAGAAGTCGAGACGATGAGAGAAAATCTCGCGACGATGATAAGAAAAAAGAGAAGAGTTCCTTGGGATCAAGCAGGGATGAGAAAAACGAGGAGAAAGAAAAGAATGATAAAGACCATCATTACCGTGATGATCGAAGGGATCGTAATCGCGACAGAGCCGACCGAGACAGGCGTAGAGACAGAGACCGGGATCGAGACCGTAGACATTCTAGGGATGATAGATCAAAAGATAGATACCGCGACGATAGATCTAGCTATCACAAAGAAAAAGACCGCACGCGTTCGAGATCCAGATCAAGAGATCGGGCGCCTCCTCCGTTCAGAACGATGAGTTACAGAGAAGAAAAAGGTAGAAATAAATTAGCCCAATTGGAAAAATTAGGAATCGAATTAAAAGCACCGGAAGGAGATACCGCGACACCGAATATTCAGAATGAACAGAATTATTATAATCCTTTGGCCACGGCAACGCAAGGAAAATACGCAGAACAGATACAAAAGAGAAAGCTTCTATGGGCAAATAAGGTAAGAACTTTCTTATTAATGTTATGCTACTGTACTGTAGGTTTGTATGAATTATATTTATTGTGAAATTCATGTTCATAGTCGAAGCAAGACGAGGGTAAAACATCCACAACAGCTTCGACTGCGAACACATGGGTGGGAACGACGTTCACTCATGACCAGGATGGAAAAGTAACAGCGAAATTTAAGAGATTAATGGGTATTAAAGACGATTTGCCAACAACTCCGACGGCAGGTGCGAAACCAGACATATTAAAGAAACAAGAGGAAATGTTTAATAACATGGAACAACAGTATGAAGTAGCACGTGCTACTACCCACACGCAGCGTGGAGTTGGACTCGGTTATGCCACTGGTGGCTATCAATTTCCACGATAAAATACAATAAAGATGGATTTATGATTAAATAATCGCCAGCACAGGCATAACACGATTTTTGTCCATTGTTTTTGCAATCTTGTCAGGTCGATTGGGAAACAGAGTTTTTATTTCAAAGTCGTTATCAATAGTAACTAGAGGGTACTTGCTAAGCTTACGAATCGAGGAGATCCGAAAAATTTTGTTAAAGTTATGTAATTATATTGTAAACAGTAAAAATAAATTTATAAGGACTCTGGAAGGGGCTCTCTGCTTTCGACTTGACGATGATTATCTCTGATCCAGTTTCTGTTTGTGGGAGATGTGAAGATGAAAAATCTTTTTATGCTAAGAACGTGCTTTACAAAGTATAATTTACATAATAATTTCTTTGTATCTATACGTTGTATGTAAAAATACATAGAAGATACACCGACACGAATGATATTCTTTTTTCTTAAATAAATGTTCTCAAATCACTTCTAAAATATTTTTGATTATTTCATGATTGAATTAATTTTTATTAAGAATTTGTGGCCATTGCATCTTTAATGGATATTAAACATTAAGTAGTCTCTTTCATTTTAACTTTTAGTATTTAAAAATATTATTTTGCAAAAGTAAATAAAAGGTAGGGCATTTATATCTCATATTGGAAACAAAAGGGTTAGTTGCCTTCATAAATGTTCAAAATTTAATTTTACCAAATAATTTTCAAACTGTAATAACTTTTTTTCTACCTACAATAGAAATATGATTTTTACGTCTGAAAAAACGCGGTATAGTGAAATTTTTATGGCAATAAATCCCGGTTTCAGTCCCTCTTTCGACTTTAGCTACTGACTCTTTCTACGTTCGACGGCGTCGACAAATTACATACAATCAAATTCGAAAAACGATTCTCCTATTCCATAACTGTTGCGGAACAGACCGGCAGTAGTTCCATTTATCGAGTTTTCACTGTATTTCGGAGGCACACAATGAATGTATCGATCATTCGGATTGGTCAAAACAAGGCCGACTTGTTACGAAGCAATCCGAACACTGAACTTTCAAACGTGTTTATCAATATGGCGCACCTATGTTTGAATTTGATCGTTACGTGTTAGCACACTAGAAAAGTTTGAGAAAACGTACCTGAAATCTTATCATTCAAGTGCTAAATTAAGCACTACCGTTTAATAAAGAATATTGACTAGCCTTGGTTTTTGTGACGTATAGTTACTATGGAGAATTTCGTGAAGATTGAGAAGATCGGTGAAGGTGAATGATGTTTGTTGGATAATACTTTGCAGATCTAATTAACGTCTGTTTGCTTCTAATTTCTGAAACTTCGATAGTTGTAGAAACTTTTGATCCAATTTTAGTTATAATATGTTCGATTGATCCTTGACTTATAGTAATCGATAGTGGGACTTAAATTTGTATTTTTCAATGGAGGTTATTTAAAGATGACTATTTTGAAAGTCATAGTTGTTAAATAATTTCGCTCAGGATGCAAAGTAATTGTCTATAAATATATATGAAAGTGATCTTTATATTGCAAGATGTTACGATGGTTATTAGTTTGTGTAATTGAAAATATAAGAAAATAGTATTATAGTTGAAGATTTTCACAGGTACTTATGGAGTGGTTTACAAAGGAAAGCACAAGAAAACAGGAGAAATTGTAGCTATGAAGAAGATTCGTTTAGAAAGTGACGAGGAGGGCATGCCGTCAACAGCAATTCGTGAAATTTCATTGCTCAAAGAACTACCACACCCTAATATTGTTAGACTGATAGATGTGTTGATGGAAGAAACTAGATTGTATCTTATTTTTGAGTATCTTACTATGGATTTAAAGAAATATATGGATAGTTTGGGTAATGGAACATTAATGGAACCAAATATGGTTAAATCTTATCTATATCAGGTTTGGAAATATACATGATACTATAAAATGTTTGTTTTATATAATATAATTGAAAGTCTACAAATATTTTATTTCATTGTTAATATATGTTACAGAGGTCTACAATAATTAAATTTGATTTTATTTTAGATCACAAGTGCTATCCTTTTTTGCCATAAACGAAGAATTCTACATCGTGATTTGAAGCCACAAAATTTATTGATTGATAAATCAGGGGTTATTAAAGTAGCTGATTTTGGTCTTGGGAGAGCCTTTGGTATACCGGTCAGGGTATATACACATGAAGTAGTCACTTTATGGTATAGAGCTCCAGAAATTCTTCTTGGTGCCAGTAGATACTCATGCGCCATTGATATGTGGAGCGTTGGTTGTATATTTGCAGAAATGGCAACAAAGAAACCGTTATTCCAAGGAGATAGTGAAATTGATCAATTATTTAGAATATTTCGGTATTAAATACGTATAATATATTATCTTGCAACTTAATGGAATATAAAATAGTAATAGGTATATTTTGTAGGATACTAAGGACACCCACTGAAGAAATATGGCCTGGTGTGTCACAATTATCCGATTACAAGGCCACGTTTCCAAATTGGATAACAAACAATTTGGAATCGCAAGTTAAAACGTTAGACACAGATGGGCTTGATCTTTTGCAAGCAATGCTTATCTATGATCCAGTACACAGAATATCAGCGCGAGCTGCTTTGAAACATCCTTATTTTGATGATTTAGATGTATCTAAATTGCCAACGGCATAACCTGGGAAAAACTCAGAGAAACGGTAAATGTACGTTGCTCAGAAATTTGTGACGTTTTAATTGTGTGACTATATAGAGAGTATGTCTCAGGGTGTATCAAAAAAGCTAATTTATTCATGCGTAAGAGCTCATTCACGTTTCTTTTTTATGACATTGCTCATTTTGTATGGGAAATTCATAGGAGGTTACACTTCACATTGCAATGATATTATATTTCGACAGTACATATAATAAATTTTGATCATTGAACTGTGTTATATAAATTATCACAGGATATTTGAGCAAGAAATATACTGTAGTAATTGGATACTTCAGTGATTTATATTTGCTACATAAAAAAAGGGCAAAATTATGAATAAGGCAGTATGACAATACACTATACTCCTTAGGATTTTTACTTTAACTTACTTTTTATAGTTTATCATTTATGAATGGAAATCAAAACGTGAGATCATAAGTGCCTTTAGACATCTTACTACATATCAAAAAGGAAAATTATTTTTTTATTATTTGTAGCATCTCGTTAGCGCTGCGTTTTTCAAACAGAGATAGAATATTTGGTATTAATATAAATTCAGCTAAGGATATACCGTTACTGCCATTTGTACATATCACTGAACAATTTACACGCTTATTAAAATATATCTTTTGTACTTTTATTATATCAAATAAACGACGATATTTCATTTGAAAACATCCCTCGGTGTCGACTCCGTCAAAATATTTTCACTAGGATTTATTTAATAACATTAGACATTACATATTTCTACTGTTATTTTTCCGCAGTATGTATGACGTTATCTTTTATCTTGTAACGTATAAATTAAGTTACGTCGCTACGAAGAACAAAAAATATAGAATAAAACTGTACGTGGTACTGTAGCGATTCTCAGAACGTCAACTTGATTCACTTATGGACGTAGATGACTCATCATAAGCAGCGGTGTAACGAAATCGTGTGGTACCCGCATCTTTAAATGTTCTTTAAATGAGCATAAATAAATCAGTTGTTGCAGAAGAAAAAGATTGTACAAAGTCTAGAGAATTACATCATGTATTTCATATATCATGGTATTATCATATAACAAGGTATTATTAGGACAATTAACAAATTTAATATTGTAAAATATCACACGTTTTATATTTTAATAAACAATATTCATGAAAAATCATGTTTGCTTATTATTCTTCTATTTTTCTACAAAAGCAAAGTGCAATTATAGCTGGAGGATAAAACCAGAAAGCTATTCTAAATTAATTATTACTAATGCAACTCCTGTTATAAGAAGAAAATCAATATTCTAATCGATATGTAATTCAGAAAAGCAATTTTAACATAAAATATGGAAAGGAATTGACTTGTTTCTTTTAATTCTCTGAAAATAGCATGATTGATCACTACTATGTGGTGATCAAAACGTCTGTGACCTACAATTGGATCCAGAGTGGGGGCATCTCTCATAAAACTCTTCCCCATTCAATCTACTGTTTACAGTACCAGCTCAGAGACTGACAACATCACTTCACAGTGAGTATGAGTTTGACATCTTACACTTTTTGCATTTAAATTTCAAATACTAATTCATTGGTCAGTAGCTAATACATATTTAATTCTTAGAGGATGGGTGATTGTTATTTTTATAATTGGGTCAAAATGACCCTGAATTAATTGGACTACGTGTTCCCATGTTACTTCAAAATGATTTCACTTTCATCCATCAGTTTCTCAAAGAAAATCCTGTCAATATTATTATTCATATTTCTATAGAACATAATAAATAATTAATAATTGTAGAAAGTTTTTTTGTAGATTTTTTTAAAATTCTGTTTTAGTAATTTATGAAAGAAACTTTTTGGTTTTGGATGCAAAAGATTTCCACTAAAGAAAGTCGAGCACTTGGCTCATTATTTCGTTGCATAAATGTAACTTGCTTGTACATTCGAGCTTGAGTGGCTCTTCCGTCTTTCCCTATGTTAATTAGCGGCTCAGAGACACAAAGTACACCGTTCTCTCGTTATTCATGGTAAATACGGAGAATCCGAGTCTTTCTATAGATAAATCTGTCTACAATAAGGTCACCAAGGTTGATCTTAATCTTACATTAAAATGTCTCCTTTCTTTCTGGAGCCGCAACGAATTTAAACGTTACCTGAATGCACCACAAAGATGCTTTGTATCAAAGTATAACAAGAATGATTCATACAATTGACTAAATTGCTTACACAACAGCATTTTATGAATTTGTTTACTTTCAAGGAACAACTGATGAGTCAAAAACTTTGCAAACTAGTATCTTTCTGTAGAATCAATAAACAAGAAGATTATAAATTTTAATAAACAATGAGATTACAATAGGTTATGTCACGTCCTGGCGGAAATTTCCAAAAAATTATCCACCTTGCGTTTCCTTACCAGACCTCAGGTCGCGGAGCTGTTCCCATGTGAGGGGCGTAAGGGGGACCTTTCATTACAAATTCATAATTTCTTTGTTTTAATTACATCTTATAAATCGTTTCATTGAAATATTTCAACATTTATTTACCGACTTTGTGTTATCCCGTCAGGCCCTTGGGCTCGAAACTCTCCCATGCGAGATACACAAAGGAGGCTGTATTTACTTTCTTTTAAATAACATTGGTAACCTTCTTTGAAACTTTCGCCGCGCTCAACTGCGTAGTAATGGGATACAAAACTTAAGTTCGTTCAGGGGAGAGATATACGTGTGTGAAGTTAGCCCCGCACTTTTCGAATTTTATATTTTTTGAAATTGTGCTGCGTTGTGCTACGTTTGTGCCGTAAACCGCAACTTTGTAAGTCAAAGCATACTCAAGAAGATTAAAAAAAAAAAAAAAAGAAAATTTTTGATAGCCCCGCACTTTTCGAATTTTGAGTTTTTCTTTTTTGTGCTATGTTTGTGCTGAATTGTGTCGCAAACGAGAGATCGATAACATCAATAACAATTAAGAAAAAAAATAAAAACAAAATAATACTAGCCCCGCACTTTTGTCGAAACAAACTTTTTTTTTTAGATAATTTGTGATAACTTGTGCTATATTGTGCCGTCGATAGAAATGTTTAAGAATTTAGAAATGTTTAGAATTTTTAGTAATACAAAATTTAATATTCGTATAACTTACGAACGGCGACAGATAATCGAGTTTTACAAGTTGTGCTGTTAAAAGTTGATATTAGCTTGAGTGTAAATAAAAATAAACAAAAAAGGGTGGGAGTGATCCAAAAATTTGATATTTCCGAATTTTCTTTGATTGTGCCGGATTGTGCTATACTAGCACAACAACTTTTTCTAATGACAAAATTTCGTTGCATGTATTTAAAAGCTGGATACGTATATGCAAGAGAAATTGGGATCCAAACATTGTATGCATATAGGGTGGTCGACGAGGTATCCGAGATACTTCATATATGAATTCTATGACTGATTTTAAGCAAAAATGATTCTATTCACTTTTCTCGAATTCCTAACGCTTCTTGAAATATCGGGGTTTGAAGTTGCCAGGTCGTATGGGTAGTTGCTAAAGAGTAAATTACATTGTTGCGACTAGAGGGCTTAGATAAAATGTGGTTTATTTTAATAAAAGCATAATGACAGTGTAATTATTAAAGCTGCTCAATGTGACCACCGCCTTGTGCAATGCATAACTCAATCCTTCGTCGAAGCTCTCGTTCCCAGTTGTAGTTCTCCATATTGTTTTTCACCTCATCAAACGTTTTCATTACGTTTTTATTAAAATAAACCACATTTCTTTCTAAGCCCTCTAGTCGCAACAACGTAATTTGCTTTTTAGCAACTACCCATACGACCTGGCAACTTCAAACCTTGATATTTCAAGAAGCGTTAGGAATTCGAGAAAAGTGAATAGAATCATTTTTGCTTAAAATCAGTCATAGAATTCATATATGAAGTATCTCGGATACCTTGGCGGCCACCCTATATGTGTACAATGTTTAGGTCCCAATTTCTCTTGCATATATGTATCCAGCTTTTAAATGCATGCAACGAAATTTTGTCATTAGAAAAAGTTGTTGTGCTGGTATAGCACAATCTGGCACAGTCAATTAAAATTCGGAAATATCAAATTTTTGAATCACCCCCACCCTTTTTTGTTAATTTTTATTGACACTCAAGCTAATATCAACTATTAACAGCACAACTTGCAGAATTCGATTATCTGTCGCCGTTCGTAAGTTATACGAATATTAAATTTTGTATTCCTAAAAATTCAATATTTTTTATTTACAAAATGAATAGAGATATCGAGTTTCTATCGATGGTATAACATAGCACAAGTTCAGAATTTCTGCAATTACGCAACCCTTTCGTTAAAATCGAGCGAATAACTGTTGGAGGGTTGGCTGGTGACGTTCATGGATTGTCCGTATCTATGATTTTTCTTGAATTACGTAAAATTCCATAGTATTATATTTCTAGAATTTTCAACTGCGTAGAATATCGTTATACCGTTAGAAAGAATAGACAACACCAACGAGAGAGAACAAGAATAAGGAACCAGAGAGTAAGGAATTCGCCTAGCACCACACTTTCGACCAATCACAGGGTGGGCCATGCTGATCGTCTCGCACCCCAATACGCTAATGATGTCCACACGTAGGACACCGATCGCGCGACGAAGCGGGATTTTCTATAGTATGTGCGTCGGTCGCAAGCGTCTGCGTTCGGCGGCTGTGCTTATTCAATTTTTTTCTACTGAATAGAAAAAATCGAACAAGCATGTCCGCCGAACGCAGACGCATTGTGATCGACGCACATAGGAAATCCCGCCTTAAGGCTTAAGGCTACGATCGCAATCGAAATTTGTTACTCTTCGTCGATCAATCACGAGGTGCGTGACGTAGGCCCGTGCGTCGTAGAGATAGGGTTGTCGTTTGAAATTCGTTTGAAGCTGCTTGGCAACTTCTTTGCATCGCGAAGGCAGAGTGTTGTGAAGGTGTTCATTCCGGTTTCGCGGCAAAGACTCAGACGCGCACGTTAAATCTTCATACTATTAAATTTCTATCTTTACTCTTTCCATTTTAAATCGTTTCTTCGCGTAATAATTCGTTTTCCATTCGCGTATAATATATAATACTTTTAACTCGCGTCGCGATAAGTTCGTTATCGTTTCGATATTTCGTTTTAATTAATACATATAGTAGAACGGCCAACCCTGTGCGCGACAACTGAGTGTGAGGCGTAATACTCAACTCTCCTTGGTTTCCAGATTACAGACAACCTACAGCAGGAAAACGAACACAGTAAATATTGTTATCTTGTATTATATTACATCTCTTCAGTAAGTTGTCTATTTTATTCTAATATACACGGCGAAACTGAATTTGGAAAGGCAAAACGGGCTATCTATAAAACCTTTGGTTTCGGAAGCTTCCCATTTAGATCGTTCCCGCGACTCTAAAGGTATTTTCGATTTTCGATTGTAAAGTCTTCGGCTTTCGGTAGAATCCCATTCAAGCCGTTCCCTCGAAGAATGGTTTTCATTCTTCAATAATAGTGTTTTCACATTTTATAATTTATATACAAATATATGTATATACTATATTTTGATCTCGCCAAAGCGCCTCATCGTCATTTGTTTAACTGTTAACTTTTGTTACACATTATTTTGTTACATTCTGTTATTGGTCTATTCAGTTACCTTATCTTGTTAAACTCTATTATTTTTGAATTATACACACAGTTCTATTTCACATTCCACAAATCACGCTTACCAACTCTGTATGCACAGTTTCAACGAGGGGCCCGTATGTAGTGATGGCTAGAACTGTTACTTGTGAATCACGAGTGATTCGATCATGTTCGTTCCTAATCACGATCATTTTTCACAGTGATTCGTGATTTTTCATGCTCTCTTCTGATTGGTCGAAAGTAAAAACCGTAATTAATTGGATACCTTTGACTAGCCAAAACTTATGACTAACTGAACGTTCTTTGCGCATTGTGCTCAGATATTTCTATACAAGCTATATTGAAGCAATTTATAAAAAAATAGTTGAATCAAGATCAAGAATTACGAAGAGCAATCATCCAAGATAAGAAAATCACGATCACGATCGTGATCGTGATCACTTCACTTCACTTCATAAGTTTCCCTCTATTGAGGGTGGCACAGTCGACTAAGTTATCGGCCACGCGCATTATCGCGCCATTTTCAATTACATTATTTATGCTATATGTTTCTGTACTTTTAATTCCACTCATACTTGTCCGTACTTTTAAATCTCACACTCTTTCTGTACTTGTTCCTTTACATCCCCCTTTTAGTCGCCTCTTACGACAGGCAGGGGATACCGTGGCCGTATTCTCCCCGAGCCACAGGGTGTTTCTACGATCACTGTGATAAATCACCGTTAGTGATTTTGCACGCCATCTCTACTACCGAACCCAGCAATAAAATCATTCATCTTTTTCTTTTTATTGTTTCAATTTTAAATTTGTTCTAAGAGGACGGGGGCGCGAAAGCGTTTTGACCCGTGTCGCGACGTACGTAGTACTTACTTGAAACTGGTGGCAGCGAAAACCTTTTTTACCGCGCATAACTAACAAGAGAGTTTTCTTTCTTTTTTTTTACGTTACGCCGTCGTCCTATACACACACGCGACGACGTCGTAACGAAATAATTATAAATAGATTATAAACAGAATACCAATGAAGATTAAAAGCAGAATAAATTAATTTAGAATTAATGAGCCAAGAATTTTGAAATTTTATATTTTCCTTCAGTTAAAATATAAGTTGGTATTATTACCATTATATTTTACGACGACGTCGTAACGAAATAATTATAAATAGATTATAAACAGAATACCAATGAAGATTAAAAGCAGAATAAATTAATTTAGAATTAATGAGCCAAGAATTTTGAAATTTTATATTTTCCTGCAGTTAAAATATAAGTTGGTATTTTTATTTCAGATGAAGACACTAAATTGTCTGGTGTTCCTAGCAGGATGTTTTGTTTTTGCAAAAGCACACACCTATCACATGGGCGCCTGTCCAGTTGTAGAACCAATGCAAGGATTTCAAATGAGCAACGTATATATAAATAAATTTATCTGTTCTTTATGGGCAATAACTTCAATTAATTCTAATGAAATTTTATGACGAAAATTTATAGTTTTTAGGAGTATGGTACGTGATACAGAAAACGTCGACTGCCAGCAAGTGCATTATTTACAATTACACCCGTGGTGAAGAACCGGGTGAATATATTATAACGCAGGAATCTGATCATCCAGTATTGGGTAAAATATGAAATTTCAAATTAATCCAACATAACATATTAGAAGTACAAACGAACTCTTGGGATATTCTGTATATTGTCAGTAGTTTTTGAATAAATAAAGAAGATCCCAACAGGACTCATAAAAGCATGTCAATATGATAACTGTCTGGCAAGTGGGATGAATTATCCATAATGAATGACGTCTCTATGCGCAGGTCTAACGCCATTGAAGCATGAGTACCATTATACCGGAGAATTGACCGTTCCGGAGCCGAGCACACAAGCTCGAATGCAAGTTCGTTTTCCCCTTAGTAAGTATAGCTACATGCATCAATTGGTTGAACAGAAAATTATAGGGATAATTATTAATTGCTACTTTATTCAAAGGCGTAGCAGGAACTGCGTCTCACGTAGTGTTCGCTACAGACTACGACAACTATGCAGGTATCTTCACCTGTCAGAAGCTGGCATTTGCCCATCGTCAGAGTGCAACCATCCTTTCCAGGCGACGAGTTTTGGACAAGAGCTACGTGGATAAGATACGCGAAAGACTGAGCTATTTCGGTGTAGATCCTTATGATTTAAGCATCATCTCCCAAACCGGTTGCCCACAAGGCAATAACACCTTGGACATTAACATTGACCCACATACATTCTCTGCTGAGAACTTTGGTAACGTGGTCCGTAAGGCTGGAGAAAAATTGGGCGATGGTGTTCAATGGGTCGCCAGTACCGGAAGCAAGGTCTACCATAAGATAGCCGGAAGCGAGGAGAAGAGTGCCACTAAACCAGCAGATAATACTAGATCTAATATTAATAAGGATTACGAGACGAATGAAGTCGAATGGATTCCTTAAGATCATTTAGAAGTATGTATATTTTAGCTGATATGCTCCCGATGGGCCATGTCCTGTCGAGGATATTCCACCACCGATAATATTCCTTTAAAATTGTTTTTTAAGTTTAATGAAACCCTTGAGATAAATCCGTGATATCTGTACATCAGACAATTAAGAATTGTTGACGGGATAGAAAGAGAATGAAAGACTATCTGACGAGTAAATTTTTGTAAGACACGATTGTTAGAATAAAATAAAGTTGTAAGAACCATATGAATATGTATTTTATCCTTCCCCTTAGCTCTTTCTATTTGTGTATTATGAAAAGTATAGTATTTTTCACGAGAGAATAGTATCATTTCGCGTAGCTCGACTGAGCTCCGAAAGTTCCCAATGATTTACTTCCCATTGCATCCGCCATATACACGGTGGACAAAATATACTAATACAGGAACGGCTCATTATTATAGGACAGAGGTAGTGAATTATAATTCACAAGTTTATGATCACCGGATATATTTACTTTCTGCCCAGCGTGACTGTTTAACTGCAGGAAGCGAAAGAGCCACTGCTCCCATTCTTACCGCTTCAGACTTCCCCCACCATTCAGTAGTGTTAGTAGTGGGGTAGCGGTTTCTAGCAGTTTCTGTTTCTACTAGCAGCTTCTACTAGCAGCTAGGACTAGGAATACGCGTCAAATATTGGAAAAGTCGAGAAACCGACTGGAAGAGCGGGGGGCGTCGAGCGAGAGCCGCGTGGAAAGGGAAGGAGCAACGAGTGGTCTGCGGCAGTGATGCCAGAATCGTGGGACGTAGGACAAATTTTTACCCTCTCCACGAATATCAATAAGGATGAGGTTCAACTCCTTTTTTTAACTGCTTCCAAAGTTAATGTATTTCATAGTATTAATGTATTAAAAATGTATTTTTATGTATTAAAAAAACGTTAATGTATTAATAATCAGAACTGAAACCGTAAAATCGGGATTCGAACTGATTCTCCTGGTTTCTTAAGGGGGTAGACACGGGTAATGCAGCGAGGTGACATTACCGGCAAAAATGGGCCTATTAATGGCTTTACGGGAATCGGTTATTTGTCCTTATAAGAGAACACATAGGGCTGGGTGAGGGCTCATTCGAAAGAGGAAGGTCCAATGCAGGGGCTCAACCGATGGTTTAACGAGATTGTGTTGATATCTCATAATATGAGTGTCCAAAGTAGAGGAAAAATCGAGAAAATACGCCCGCTGAATCCAAGTACATTTTAAGTAACTATAACAGTTTTGTGACTAAAACGATTTGTTGAGCCCCCTTCATTGAACCTTCCTCTTTCGAATGAGCCCTTATTCAGCTCAAGATCTTCTCATATAAGGACGAATAACCGATTCCCGTAAAAGCATTCCCAAAGACGAGTTCCGCCATTATCTGGATACTACAGAGCAAGTTACGTGACAAATTTAGTTCAGCTAGTAGTTATAAGGTGGCGTCTAAGTAGAAAGGCTGCCGATCTGGAATCGTAGCCAGAATCAAGCGTCAGCTTGATTACGTCACTCGAACTGTGCTGCGAAGGCAAGCGAAAAAGGCAACATCGCCCGAACGCTGAGTGAGACGCACTACAGTCATGCTGTCCTTCTCTCATTCTGAATGTTGAGATTGTACCTTTTCGCTAAGTTTTGACTGCCGCCCGCCTGGATTTTTCACAGCGCCCCATAACAAACCTCGCCCTATTCAAACTATATCGTGTTTGGTATCATTTTAATCAGAAAAATATCACCAATGCGCTAGTAAAAGTTTCAGTAAAAAACAGTCAAAAATAAAAAAGTTTTATAATTGAATTAGTATTAGTCACACCGATACGTTTCGGCTCTTTTCTTTGATCATTGGACCTCTCTCTCTCTCCTCCACTGTCTGTCCCTTTCTACGTTCACGCTTGGCTGGCCATCGCATATAATCCGAGATTCGACACCTCGGCTGATATATGCAACGTCTGGTTTCCAATCTCTGTTGCATATATTCAGCTTTTACTGGATAGACGCAAGGTCCCTCCATTGATTAGTTCTAATCACAGCCGACTCTAGTACTAGCCGTGCTGAAGTAAAAATGGCAACACCGCGGGAGTCCGGTCTGAATATATCAACATCTAACCCTACTCTATCTGCCTCCCGGACTCCCAGACTCCCAGCCAATCAACGTCGTCGGACTCTCGGCTACTCTCTGGACTTCACATAACCTCTTTGGTTTCGTTCCAATAATTTCGCTTGTTTCAAGGTTTTTATTCACTTATATACACGTTTATCAATTCTTAAATGTTTCAATTTGATCCAAAGATGGTCTCATTTTGCTTTATACCTAAATTTTCTTGAAACCACTGTAAATATTTCAAATATCATGCTTCACAACACCAAACTACTTCGAGAGTACACAAAATTTATATCACATTTATAACAATTTTATACTACTACATCACTTCTACTTGCCATAGTTGCAACGTTTAAGTATTGTTTATACATAATTAATACAAAATAGCGTATATTACTACAGCTTTTAATTAAAAAAGACGGTAATTACAATTCCGAGCACAGGACTCTGTTTTTGAAAATAGGACTCCCGATTGTCACGTGAGCGGTGTTGCCACGTTGTTCAGCATGGCTAGTACTAGAGTCGGCTGTGGCAAGGTCCCTCCATTTATTAGTTCTAATAGTACCATAGTACTTTTTTATGCAGAATGTTTCAAGGAGTTGACACAAGTAAAAAAAAAATGCAATTCCATTTAAATAAAAAGTGGATTTGCATTTTTTGAGTGCATCGTTGCATTCGCGAAGAAAATGAAATCACAAAAAAATAGACATTATCATACCATTGAACTTTTACTTAAACAGCTTTTTCCTATCTCTTACCAAATTCAAGATATAACCCGTCCCAATTGCATGACGTATCCTGTATACTTTTATTAATTAAGAAACATTTATTTAAAAAAGTTAATAACTTTTTCTAAAAATAATTCTCAGATTGCACGTTCCTTCGGTTCCTCAGAGTAGGTATATATTTTTCAGCAGCGAGGAGTGCTACGGTGCACTATGTAAAACCCACGCGTTTGGTCAGTCAGAATTTATCGGAGCGGGACAATTCTATCATTTGGGTTGAAAGAAGGATAGCATGATCACCGTACATCTCACTCTAAACGCGCGCCAATGTTTCGCTTTCGTTCTTCAGGCGTATCGTCGCGATGCCTCTGGCGAGATGAGCGTTTGAATGTGTTTGTAAAAATACTTGAGGCGCTGTTGCCTTCCTAGATCGTGTTGCGCGCACGCTAGCTGAGAATTAATCCTTTCAAGTTCGTAACAAAACACGCAAGTAGCTCCACCAGGCCCAACGAAAAAACTATTGTAATACCGACGTCCCGAATCGGTGACGTCACGTGCTGTGTCTACCCCCCTAAGAACTGTTTGAAAATGTGGCGGCACCTACTTCCGGTGAGCCGTCACGTCGGAAAGTGCATTTTCGGTTGCCGCAGCGCACCCTTTAACGTTAGAAAACGTGGGAAAAGGCGTTTTCCCTCTCCCACGCCAACGCTTCGCGTGGGGCTTTCGGATCCTCGCACTCACCCCGGAAAGGTCGAGACGACTGTCCATAGTTTAAGTTTGTGAAATTGTGTGTCTAAAGTAAATAGACTACTGTATATTATAGATAGAAGAATTATTCGTGAGACTGATTAGTTATAAATAAAAGACTGGAGTTTCTATTTTTGTGAGAACTTTAGTGGTGTTAAAACTTTATTTTCCCCTACTCGAGAATTACCCGTCGGTACTGTAGAGGCCGCGTTTTACCACGTACGCAAGAGCCCCTACAAAAACAGTACCACTAGTGGCATCTAACAGAGCGTGGCAAAACTAACAAAACAGAAAACTGCTTTTCTTTTTTTTTTCTAAATAAAGGACATTTATGACCCACTGCGCCGACGAGAGACTGTCCTTGTCCTGGCAGTCAGAACGTCAGAACAGTCTCTCGTCGATGCCCACTGACTCGCAAAACTTTCTTTACTGATAATATTTGTTTTAAATAATGTCATTAAAATGCATTTATTGCATTAAAAGCAACGAGGATGAAATAAACTAGATGTGATTGATTTTGACTTGAGTTGGAATAATGATGGAATAACAATGTAGGTACAGGTCGTATGAAAGAACACAAAAATACACGACATATTAAATACGTAATTAAAAATGTAATATATCAATAGCTACAGGGATAATCTTAATACAAAGAATATAGATGATAATCACAAGAGTAACATACTAATTAAAAAGCACTGTTTTGAGACATAATTTACAAAATCTTTCTTTTCCGTAATTCTTACAGTCGAAACCAAAGATTTTAGCTGTTTGAAAGCCATTATGCCACATTTTTATAATCCGATTGCCCTGTCATGCTATACTTTATCTTTCGTCCATACCTTATAAGAACCTGGAAATAAAAGAAACAAAATTTTAACGAAATTAAGAAAAAATACATAAATAGATCGGATAGATGAAATTTTTAATAGAAACCTATTTAGCTTCGATAACGCCACAAGCCCAACGACCTCCTGCGTTGCCGGTGGTCGCTGAAAGTGTAGTGTTACCTCGTCCTAGATCATCTTCGCCGGAGTGAACAACTATCGCGCGTCCCAGAATACTATTTACGCCGGTGAGAGAAATGACAGTGTCCTTAATGTTTACGCTTGCTTCTCCTTGAGCATTTGCCCGGATGTTACCCAGGTCGCCAACGTGTCTTACTGCGCTATCCGGTGCACCGTGGGTAGCCTAACCACAGGGGTCGAGGAGGAATTGATTTTCATACAAATATTTTATACACTATTTTATCATTTTAAAATACTTATACAGGGTGTCCCGGAACTCGCGTAACACCCAGAAATGGAGGGTTGATGGGGTGATTTCGAATAACTTTTTCCTTTACCAAAATCTTGGTTGAAGCTTCGTTTTTGAATTATTAACGAAAAACATTGGCCAATGAGAGCACACGCTTAACCACGGGAGCATTGGCTCTCAACCGCGCTCGGTCGTGGTCGTGAACAAACGCATTGGCACAGTGTGGGTAGCGAGGGAAGCGTGTGACAAATATTACATCGTCTTAAGTTAAGAACAATGTGGAATTATTTGTTATTCATTAATAACGAATGCGTTTGTGTCAATACGTTTGTTCACAACCACGACCGAGCGCCGTCGATAGCCAACGCTCTCGTGGTTGAGCGCGCGCTTTTATTGTCCAGTGTTTTTCGTTAATAATTCAAAAACGAAGCTTCAACCAACATTTCGGTAAAGGAAAAAGTTATTCGGAATCACCCCAGCAACCCCCCATTTCCGGGTGTTACGCGACATCCTGTATACGAGATTCCATTTTCTATGTCAGTGTAAAATGTCTCGTTAAAAAAATAACTTACATTTGTAGGATTGAAATGGGGGCCGGTAGAATTGCAACCTTCTCTCATATCTGCTTTTTCGTGTACATGAAATCCATGCAATCCTTCAGTAAGACCGTACACCGTGCCGGTGATTTCGACAGTGTTGTCTGCCGATTGGGTAATAGTCAACTCTCCGGTTACATTCTTCGTCTCGGCGTTGTGGGGCACCAGATGGACGTGTGCAGTTTTTTGCTGTGACATACATATACAAAAGTTCATGAAGGCTAATTAACGCAAATCTGGATTTTAGAAAATTTCACTGATCCCTATGTGGGGCTCAGTTAATGAATATGCAAAAAGAAATATTTTTATTATTGAAATCTAAAACGTTATTCACAGATCCACTGTCAGCTACCATTACTTTTTGGAATTGAATTACCTCTGCACTGACGGCGACCACTACTCCAAGTAACAAAACGATCATTCGATTCATGTTGAAATATCTGAAAATGAAAGTAAATTATTTATTAAAGGTTTACAATGATTATTTTCGTTTTCACAGCGTAAAATTGATTTTTGTCAGATAAATAATATAAAGAAATCCAAAATATATAATGTTAAAATTACCAATTTATAATGAATAGTTTAGTTATTTTATATTTGAGTACAAAATCTTTGAAAATCTTTAAAATGAATATAAAGATCTGTCGGCGAGAAGATACTGCGCTGTACGCTTTCAGCCTTGATGAATAAACATGGAAAGTAAAAGGAACTTACCACATGTATGTACTCACTATCATGGACACTGACTAACTGGCTGGATGCTGAGATTACTCCCGCTTATACGAGCACCTGTACTATTAAACGCATCCCCCCTTCGCTCCTCCTTCGTTCGGTGTTCTTCCAAAACGGTTACGAACAAACTTCGAGAACGATCATGCGCCATTAAATCATGTACTAGGTACCAGCGTGACAAGACGATCATCAAACGCGTTCAAAGATTCAGGACCTAGATTTCTCTTCACACAGTGTTCTTCATGTACAGGGTAATCAATTCATCTGGAGACCTTGAATTATTCCTGCAAAAAATATATGTATCATTAATATTGTCAGAAGTATCCTAGTATAGAGTATGATTATAAATCACATAAATATGATAATTACTCATTATCTGTCTTCTTATATTATGCAACTGTAGGTTGAGCTGAAGCAGAGGTCAATACAGGATGTTTCATAACTCCTGTAACACCCGGAAATGGGGGGTTGCTGGGGTGATTCTGAACAATTTTTTCTTTTACCAAAATGTTGGTTGAAGTTGCGTGTTTGAATTATTAACGAAAAAACACTAGCCAATGAGAGCGCGCGTTCAACTCCAAGAGCGTTGGCTCTCAACCGCACTCAGCCGTGGTCGTGAACAAACGCATTTGCACAGCGTGGGTATCGAGGGAAGCGTGCGACTAATTCCACGTTGTTCTTAATTTAAGACAATGTAACATTTATCACACGCTTCCGTTGACACTCACGCTGTGCCAATCTTGGACCATATATGTGTATACTCATAGACACGGCTTCAGATAACTACGTTGAAGAAAAGATAAAATTATCTATGTGACGTCACAAGGGGACAAAGTAACGATGGAACTTCGTCGTTGAGTCTATAGGCCGCAAATCTGCCCTTCTCAGGGGACATCTTGTCATCGGTGCACAGTATGTATTACAATGTTGGTGCGGCTTCGGAACTTTTAAATATCTCGATATATCTCGAAAACTACGCATCTGACTGAGTTGCATTGAACTTGTCGCAGTGAAGTTGGCTACAAATTCACTAACACATTCACGCCGCAGCGTCGGTGAACCGATCTTGCCATTGACTCTGCGTGAATGCGTTAGTGAATTTGTAGCCAACTTCACTGCGACAAGTTCACACCGAGTCCCATCGAAGTTGTTGCAGTGAAGTTGGCTACAAATTCACTAACACATTCACGCCGAGCCGATGGGCGAGGTACATCGGCTCACCGGCAACGCGGCGCGAATGTGTTAGTGCGCCAACTTCACTGCGGCAACTTCGATGGGACTCAGTGTACATACATATACATTTTTTGCTTTAGGTTGATTAGGCAGTAACCGCCATTTTGAATCATCTGGAAATATCTTGTGACGTCACATAGGAACAATTTTTTCCGTTATCTTTTCTTCACTTCGTTTCATGGATCCGTATATACAGGCCGTGTCTATGAGTATACACATGTATATGGTCGAAGGTGCCAATGCGTTTGTTCACGACCACGATCGAGCGCGGTTGAGAGCCTACGCTCTCGTGCTTGAGCGC
Source organism: Osmia bicornis bicornis (assembly GCF_907164935.1). NCBI lineage: Eukaryota > Metazoa > Arthropoda > Insecta > Hymenoptera > Megachilidae > Osmia > Osmia bicornis. The sequence goes on along the minus strand of NC_060223.1, from coordinate 2,135,434 downwards.
GCGCTCTCATTGGCCAGTGTTTTTCGTTAATAATTCAAAAACGAAGCTTCAACCAACATTTTGGTAAAGAAAAAAGTTGTTCAGAATCACCCCAGCAACCCCTCAATTCCGGGTGTTAGAGGAGTTATGAAACACCTTGTATATGTAGAATAATTTGTATCGCATAACTCAGAAACTGCTTGCTATTACTTTGATATTAATTATATGAATAGTCAAGATACCACTTGACATGTTTTGTTTTTTTTTAAATTTATTTATCTGCTTATGATGCACTGGGGAATTCTGTTTTTCCTCTTGATTCTTGATAAATAAATATCTTGTGTGAAAACTATGTGGATACACTATATTACAAATTAGATTTGTATAATGGATGAAGAAAAAAACCACTGTATCTGTCAGCTTCAAGGATTAAGCAACCTCTTTGAACGTCCATGAAAATAATTTCCAAACTGACTTTCATTTATTTGATGATCTAGAAAAATTAATTTTTTGCTGAAATCATATACATATAGTTATGAAACTTTCCATAGACTATGAGCTGAGCCTGAAGCTTGTCTTTTCATTGGTAGATTTACTACTGTAAACCGTAATAGTTAATACAAAACATTACGGCCAAACTGAAGAACGTTTACGGTGTATGCGGCGGAAGGTGGGGATAATTACGGTGGCAAATTGCTCTCTTTTGTCTGCTTGAATCTTTCTTATAACGAATACCGGATATTATATTTGCAAGCTCTGATTGCCAGTTCACCTACGAATGCGAATCACCTGATTGTGATTCACCTACGCAACAGTGTTTCGCGCAATTGAAACCCCGCTGACAGTCTTTCCTTTTATAAGTGGAACTTTGTAGCTCTTAGTTGAGTGAATTGTTACACTTCTCTGCCAGCACATCTTCAGGAAGTAAAATATCTTGGATTTTCTCAGAATTAAACTAGAATTTGTGTTTCCTCATTTTCTTCTTCCAATTTAATTTTGATGAATTCAATTATTTATAACTCAATGTTTTAAAATTAATTAATATAAAGTAGACATTTATTGCTATGTTAAACTATTGTTCATTGCTTCTTTGCTTTGGTCAATGTTCTTAATTCAGAATCCATGGAAATTCTTCTGGTTTTGCCCTCCGTCAGGATTTTTCGCCAATTGAACGAATGCTGGAAGGGATGCTTCTGAAGTTCGTCTAACACTTCCATTTGTGTTTGCATGAAGTTGTAAAGTATCTCCTCGTTTGGATCCATCTTGTCGATCTGTTTAAATAACACGAATCTGATACTGTACAGAGAAACATGATCATTTAAAAGATTAGTTTGGGTTTTTTGTTTACTGTTACTTCTCGTTGAAGAATAACTTCCTCAACAGACGCTTCAATTTTTATCGGATCAGCTTCTATGGAAACTTTTGCCGTCTCTGGTTTACGTTTAGGCATGAACAGATTTTTAGAATGTTCAAAAATCTCCTCTTGCATTTTTAACGTCTCCTGCAATTTCTGTTTCTTCTTTTTAGCGTCTTGTCGCATCCTAAGTATCGGTTCGCGTTGCTTCTCAAGTTCTTCTTTTCTCAGTCCTTTCTTCTCTAAAATCGCCCGCTGCATATTTCTCAGCTGCCTAGCTCTCCATCTTTCGCGAGCTTGTTCGATAAGCTCCCATCTTTTCTATAAAATGCACAGCATCATATTTCCGTTCCATTTTCTGAAAGTATTTTTGCAACACATACAGTGATTGGTTCTTTAATTTCTACGTGAGCTATTTCCTTTTCCCTTAACTTAAGTTTTGCCTTCTCTTCTCCTTCTTCTTCTAATTGCTTCGTCTTTCCCATTTCTTCTGCTTGCCTCTGTTTCTCCTTAATATTCTCATAATTCGCCTCTTTCCATTTATTCTGCCAATCCTTGCACTTGTTCACCTTGATTAGAAAAAGTAGATAATCATAGGCTATGATGATTATTATATTGTAAATATACTCTTTTGATTTGTCGCTCAAGAAATTTCTCCATCCATTCAATGTTGGCAGTATCTGATTTAAGGTAGATCATGGGAGGCAGGAACACTCTCAAGATACCATTAAAGTCGCAAAATCCTATAACATAAGGATCCAGGTGTAACTCATGGGTGTAGATCCCTGTGATTATGCGTCCTGATAGGCTCTGCCTAATACACGGCTCTTGACTTTTGATCATGAAGTCCCATATTTCCACGGTGCCGTCCATCCGTGCCAAGATCAAAACTGTGGGCCGGAATCTGCCCCATATACAACCGCTGATTCTGTATTAAACAAACGTATGAGTAATAAATAAAACAGGATCGGTAGTTACAATCATACCTAACATCTGATTTCTTCCACATCAATGGCACATCAACACCATCCCTCCAAATAGCAAACACTTTTCCCCCTATTGTTGCAATTATATTACTGTCGTATCTGGACCTAATAGCATGGGTCACGGGTCCATCGTGCATCTTCTTAAACCAGGACCATTTACAGGTTTCAGTATTAACAGCCAAGTCTGTGGCAAAGTCGTATCCTTCCCATGTGATGCACCCAAACTCACCTATCATTGACAATAGATGTACGAATCAATGAAATATTTCAAATAAATCGCAAACTGCACCTTCCACAGTTCCAATATTGATTTTTGCTTCCATCACAAAATCTGGCTTCTTAATTATATTTCTAAAGAATCTTCTGATAGTGAAATCCTTAGTAGGCAAAGTAACGTCAACGCGTTCCTTTTCAAACTTTGGCACATTGATACTGAGGGTAGTGATCACTTGTCTTCGACTCTCGAGGGGATGTTGAACCATCAGCACGTAGTGTGGTTTTAAGACTCGATCAAGGGTCTTCAGTGGAGAAATAGATTTTCTTAAAGCGTGAAGCTCGCTTTTGAATTTTTTTGTGGGAGTTCGATAGCTCCGCTGCTCGAACGATTCCCATCTTATGATAAAAATGATGTAAAATAAGTTTTACTATGATATTCTTTAAATCTCTATCCAAACGAAAATCATTTATGCATGCGACTGTACTAACTTTAAATCCCAGAAAGCTATTGTCCCATCCTCGCTGGCAGTAATAAATTGCGACGATAAATTCTCAACATCCTCGTCATCCGACAATGTTATAATCCTTCCATTTTTGTCCACTTTATCGAAGGGAGAGAGCCACTCAATCTGAGTTATAGCTGCCTTCTGGCTGTCCTTCAACGAAGACATTACTGTAGGTCTAACGAAGGATGATCCAACTGCTTCGTGCATCCATGTAGTCAGATTTCTGATCAAAGCTTTGTACTTCATTTGGATAGCAGTGGTCACAATGACGGTTTCTATTTGTTCGATTTTTCCTGGAATATGCCAAAGTACCACCTGTAATTTTCAGAGCTTCATATATCATTTGTTACAGTATTTATTAAGAGAAGAAGGTTTTTACTTAACTGTCCGTTCGCACAACCACCCACGATTCGATTACCATCCAATGGATTCGCAGCCACTGTCGTCACTTCTCTGGGGCATTCCAACAGTAATTTTGGAGCTAGAGTGTCATTGAAAGTCCATACGAGGACGTAATTTTTCTCATCCGCTTTGACCACCTACATTAATATATCCTCTTAAGAGGAGTAGATATTTTCTTGGATACATAGAAGATAAAGCAACTTCGTGTTCCTTTTTCTTAGAATCTACTGCAGCTATCAACTTCAAATTTTTAGAGTCTCTAAAATCATACTAGACGTGTATTTTAGCTAAATGGAGTGTTGATAATAAAGGAAATACAGGCTAGAAAAAATTATAAAACCCTATTGTAGGAGGAGAGGAGAAAAAGGCGTTCCGTCTCGGGATCGTCTGTCGGTGGGGCTGACAACAGACGATCCCTGCCCCAGATCCTTGCCCCCTATCATACCAAAAGGGTCTAGCCGTATAAGCATAGTGAATCGGCCCCAGCAACACTTTCGGTTGTTATTTATACCACATAATGCTTTTTGCCTAAACAACAATTGTATGCAATTTCAACCCCCTACCCCCTCTGATAAGGGAGATATGAGGGTAAAACCGAAAACCTTTATCATTTTTTTTCTCGCAAACTATTTAAGATATTTGATCACATTAAAGTGCAAATAGTAGGTATTCATTAGCTGTATATCATTTTTTTTTTCAAAATTTTTATTCGATGATTAAGGGTTGAAAATTAATAAATAAATTTTTGAAAATGATTTTTATAAACAATCCCTTGGATGACACCCACCGGAAAAATTACGAATAATCCTTTACTATTTAACTATTATCTGTAAAAATTTCAAGAGTGTCGGATTGGTACATCATAGTTAAAAAAAAATAAAACCAATGCAACGCCCTTTCATAAGGCAAAGCCGGCCTGAACGTTAGAGGCGCTCAACCTAACCGACCTACAGGGCAATGCGTAACGCCGACCCGCCACGTTTCTCGTACCAGAAACAACTCTCAGAAAAGTATGAGCTCTTCTTTCCCTAAACTGTGTGTTAGTTAACAGTCATTTATTTAAATAAGATATTAACAATTTAAATTTTTTAATTAAGTTTTCTGGTCCTAACTTTTAACGTCCGTGTTTTCACGGTGTTTCTCGTTTTAAGTATGTGGGAGCCCTAAATCACAGATTTATATCATGTCTTGAACAATGGCACTGTGTTAGATGCCATTAGTTGTCCTTTTAATAGTCGAAAAAGGTATCACAGGTATAACTGCAATATCATTCTATTCAACGCTGTAAAGAACATAGACTTCTATAACTATTTCCGTCTTTACCTTTTCACGTACGTATTACTTTTAATTAAATTGTAGCTGGTACCTGTGAATAGTTCTAACTAAGGTTTTCCTCGTTTTAAGCATATGGTCGCCCTGAAAAGGGTTAATTATATTATAGCGTACCAGTACTACCTGGAAATGTACTAACATTATTCCAGTTATTGATGAAAACAGCGACGAAGATTAAAACTTATTTACAAGCGTGTTTTTTAAAAAAAAGTTTTTGAGTGTTCTGTTTCAAATCATATACTTCAATCTGACAATACATAACACAATCAGCTCTTTTTAGGGCTTAATAATCAGCCTTTTTCAGGGCTCCCACATACTTAAAACGAGGAACACCTTAGTTGCATTTATCAAAGGGTGCCATTTGTAACGTACAACATAATCAGCTCTTTTTAGGGCTCCCACATACTTAAAACGAGAAACACCGTGAAAACACGGACGTTAAAAGTTAGGACCAGAAAACTTAATTAAAAAATTTAAATTGTTAATATATTATTTAAATAAATGACTGTTAAGTAACACACAGTTTAGGGAAAGAAGAACTCATACTTTTCTGAGAGCTGTTTCTGGTACGAGAAACGTGGCGGGTCGGCGCTACGTATTCCCCTGTAGGTCGGTTAGGTTGAGCGCCTCTAACGTTCAGGCCGGCTTTGCCTTATGAAAGGGCGTTGCATTGGTTTTATTTTTTTTTAACTATGATGTACCAATCCGACACTCTTGAAATTTTTACAGATAATAGTTAAATAGTAAAGGATTATTCTTAATTTTTTCGGTGGGTGTCATCCAAGGGATTGTTTATAAAAATCATTTTCAAAAATTTATTTATTAATTTTCAACCCTTAATCATCGAATGAAAATTTTGAAAAAAAAATATGATATACAGCTAATGAATACCTACTATTTGCACTTTAATGTGATCAAATATCTTAAATAGTTTGCGAGAAAAAAAATGATAAACGTTTTCGGGTTTACCCTCATATCTCCCTTATCAGAGGGGGTAGGGGGTTGAAATTGCATACAATTGTTGTTTAGGCAAAAAGCATTATGTGGTATAAATATCAACCGAAAGTGTTGCTGGGGCCGATTCACTATGCTTATACGGCTAGACCCTTTGGAACTTCTATATATTCGAACTGCATGCCGGGCGACCGCTTGCGAGAACACTGTCACTGTCATCTCGCCGCCACCTACCGGTCCCCGGCCCGAAATAAAGGCGTCCGAAGAGACGAAACTGGACGAAACCCTCTCTCCCCCTCCACTAACGCCGACACTATCAACGCGTAGGCTTTTTCGTACTGTTACCTTCAACATAGAAGATGCTGCCAATTTGGTTGTAGGCCGAATTTCAAAAAAGTCTTTGGCTAAAATACGTGTTACCCATAGTAGTAAAAATACACAAAATTTCAAGTCGATCGAATTTAAAAAATGCAATTCGAAATGACGTGTAGGACTACATTGCCCGTATTTTAACTAAAGACATTGAAATGACATAGGACTACGTCTTCAGTCGCAAAAGTGTTAATATTGCAAATATAGCAAAGTCCTTGAAAATGTCTTATTTAGATTCACCTCTTCATACGACTTAGGTCCAAACAGATGTTGACTTTTCCCATGCCGAGTATAAGCTGCGAACGCGACTCCAGTCCACAGTGGATGCCAACAAAGATCATTGATTACCCTCTCGACAACGTGTTTCTCATCGTGGAAACTGAAATGCTCTCTGTAGCCTTCCGGTATTGGCCATTCAGTGTCTCTTTCGTGTCGAACCAGAGCTCTATAATCGTTCTTATAAATATCCCAAGTGGCGTTCAACAGTAACTATAAACGTTCATGATTCAATGTTCTTAATTAGGTATAGGAAGAATACTATAAAGGCGAAACTGGCGAACTGACTTGATCGCACACTTCATCCGTGAAACGATGAAGGAAGTTTTTGAACGATTCCATCTTTTCCTCATTGAAAGTGGATATGTCCAAAGGCTGATACCCATACTCGTACTGAACCCAATTATTTCTAGCCACGGAAAGCGTTGTCTGGCTCTCGGTATCTCGAACAGCTGGCGTTACTTGCGTTGCATTGTACAGTAGCTTACAAGATACGTTTTCAAACGTTTGGCGATAAGGAAGTAATTCAACGTAGCCGTCTCTTTGATCCCTGGCCCTTCTGTCTTGAAAATCTACTGGTGTATCAAGCATGTCTCCTGTGCATACCACCTGTTTGTCACATTTTTTTTAAACATTATAGTTTTAATGTAATTTTAGTTTTAATAAATCTTAAAAAAATTCCAAGTTGTCCGATTTTACCTCAATTTCTAGTAGAGGCCTCATGTGTTGCACCATACTCGTCTGAATCTCCTCACCGGAGCCTAGATCTTCCCAATGTCGTGCTGGTTTATACACAGCAGTTCTTACACGACCTTCGTGTTCCTCTCTTTGTTTTTGAATAAGTGCAATTACAGCATCTCTGGCTTCCTCGGTCAAGCAGATGTAGAATTGACCCTCTTCGGTTAACGAGGGTACGTAACCGATGAGTAACTTTTTATAGGGGAAACTTCGTATCTCATCCTTCACAGCTAAAAAGTCGCTGCTCTCATCGTGGAGGTATATGTTGTCCTCGATAATTTCTTTTCGCACGTAGACCCAAGGATACTCTGTGCTGACATTCTCTCCAATGACACAACCGACTACTTTCTGCGTTAGAGGCGATAGGTTGATTCTCGCTATCCCTGACACGCCCTGATAAAAATAATGATGGTAAGGAGAGAAATATTCATGATTAAAATTCTAATCATTCGGTAAATTTTTAATCCTTTCTGCTGAAAGAGACGCCGCGCCGCTCCAAAAGTGTATACATTACGCGAGGACAGTTGTCAACGACCGAATTTGAATCTTACCGCAACTAAAGTTGTTTAAAGGGTTTTTTGGGAAAAAAACATTCCATAAAAGAGGGATTTATGATTTCTTTACAAATGATATCAAAAAGATCGACACAAACAAGTTCAGAGGGAGATACGGAGTGTGTAAGCGAGCGACTATAGTTGCCTGGGATAAAGTTTCGAAAGCGACAACCCTCCGATTTTTTTGAAATTTTTGCCAAAGCTTATCCTTGATTAGAGAAGAAAGTCCCTAGAAGGATTTTTGGCGACAAAGCCTCGTTTGCCTCCTAGAGCATTTTATGAACTTCATTTTTTGTTTGAAACTTTTTTCTCTAAAATCAATATTTTTGAAGATATTTAGTAAGAACTGTCAAAACTTTGTAGAGGGCTGGGGGGCAAACGAGGCTTTGTCGCCAAAAATCATTTTAGGCACTTTCTTCTCTAATCAAGGATAAGCTTTGGCAAAAATTTCAGAAAATTCGGAGGGTTGTCGCTTTCGAAAGTACACCCGTTGCCCGTCGTATATCAGTGATATCTTATGGAAAGTGACTACAGTCACTCGAAAATGAATTTTTTGGGGGTCAAAAAATTGCCTTTTTTTTATTTAATAATAGATAATATGGATGAAGTTTCGAATACGACCGGTCGCTGATCAAGATGAAATTTTGAGGGGGAGGGGGGAGGGAGGAGGGGTCCCCAAATATAAAGTGGTATCTTCGGCTTCCTATTAGTTTCCGAGATATTAATTAAAAACTTTCGTACAATACATAGAATTTTTCCTATACAGACGTAACTAACACAACCGTCTTCGTTGTAGTAAGCTAACATCGTCAAGTGTCGAACAGCCGTTGATACAGCGGGGGTTCCAATCTGACTATCTATAAGGTGTCCTATTCAAAACTTTAGAGATACGACGAGTGTCGTAGCGTTGCCGGCCGCCTTCCGGCGGCCGGAAATTTATCTGACCTGACCTAACCTACGTATAAATCAAATGTGTTTAATTCCTTGAGAATTAGTAATAAAATATAAAACATAACGTAATGTAACTAAAAAAAAGGATTTTACATGGAACACCCTATAGAAACGGAAGCCGATATCGCTATGGTGTGAACGGCTGTTCGACGCTTGACGATGACGGTTGTTACAGCGAAGACGGTAGTGTTAGTTGCGTCTGTATAAGAAAAATTCTATGTATTGTACGAAAGTTTTTAATTAATATCTCGGAAACTAATAGGAAGCCGAAGACACCACTTTATATTTGGGGTCCCCTCCCCCCTCCCCCTGCCCCTCAAAATTTCATCTTGATCGGCGACCGGTCGTATTCGGAACTACAGCCGATAATATTTATAATTAAATGATATTAGAAACTTTAAAAATTGGAAGTTGATAGCTACACTAGATTCTAAGAAAAAGAAACATGAAGTTGGTTTACATATTTTTAAATTGGTTTATACATACAGGATGTTCGACAACAGGTGGGAGATTTTTAAAAGGGTGATAAAACGAAAATCAAGAATGACGAAATAGCGTTTGCGGCTTTGTTTTCCAATAATTAACGTTTAAAAATTCGAGTGAAAAGCGCCTAAAACCTGCAATCTGCCCAACAACGACGACTGAACGTCAGGTCAGCAGGGGTGGGTACAGTCATAACCAAGAAGAGAAACCCGAATGCTGCAGTATGTATGTACTATAGGGCAATATAGGGGGCGTATCCCCCTCAACCGCCATCTTGGGCTTACGTCCAAGAAAACCGACAAAAAAAATGTATGTACTATAGACCGATGAGATGTTGGCGAGAGGGTCGGCACAGGGGCAAAGGGAGCACTTCGCACACTCCGCCCGGTCCCCACGTTTGATCCTCGCGAAATCCACACCATCCGCCTTTAGCGGCACGCTCTTACATAGGCGTAGCAATTTCGTATTTCCGAGGGAGACAGTATGTACTATTATTCTTGCGTAACTTTTCATGAATGAAAACGTAAATACGGAAACTGTGCTGTATTGTTAATAGAAGACAATTATTTATTCCTTACATGTATGTATGTATGTAACAAAATTAAATGTTGTTAATAGACTGAACTTACAGTCTTATAACTACGATTTCAAATTATCCACAAATTGGTTTCCAATATATTGCAAAGATATAGAATTTAAAATGTTAAAAAGGAAAGAGAGTCTTGAAGTAGAAACATGTGGGCTATTTTGTGACATTTTTATTTGGTTTGTAGATAAAACTCTATAATACGTTCCTACGCCCTTGCTTTAAAGTCCACCGCAACGCAGACGTCATCTCATCTCACTTTGTCTCGAAGCATCTTTGTCGGGCGACGCGATTAGTATGTGTGATCGCATCGGCCAATAGCGCCCGACAATCTAGAGTGTGTGTGCGTGAGGTGTGACTTACCGAATTCCTCAGCCTCGCCAACATCTCATCGGCATACAGTACATAACCGAGAAACAGAATAGCACGAGGTAAGTTTCTACTATTCAATGATTCTTGGCTATGACTGTACTCATCCCTGCTGACCTAACGTTCAGTCGTCGGTGCTGGGCAGATTGCAGATTTTAGGCGCTTTTTACTCGAATTTTTAAACGTTAATTACTGGGAAACAAAGCCGCAAACGCTATTTCATCATTCTTGATTTTCGTCTTATTTTGATCTCTAGAATCACCCCTTAAAAAATCTCCCATCTGTTGTTAAACATCCTGTATATTAATGCAGGTGGTCAAAGCAGATGAGAAGTTGGTTTAAGACCTTTGGTCATTTACCATTGAAACAGAGTACCGAATTGGTGGTTTCAGTTGTTCAGGCTCCATATCCGTCGAGCTTAGTTTCAGAATATCACTCTTCGACGGCCCAGAAGCAGCATAAGCGTCGAGTTCATAAATAGTTCTTCGTCTTTCTCTTGGCTGATCCGATTCCAAGTGCACCGTCTTCTTCGCCTCCTTTTCCCAGTCTATCGTGACGGAAGCTGCATGGAAAGGAATAATTAATTTTATACACGTTCCTTCCTTATCGACGAAGTTTTACATCTTATGTGGTCTTTTTCATAATCTCCTTCGTATTCCTCAGCATCTTCATAATCCAAAAACTCATGAAAATCGTCATCATAATTGAAATCCTCGACCTTCTTTGCTTCTTCTACTTCAAACGTCTTTTCTATTTTATTATCATCTTGCGTTTCTTCTACTTCAGACGTGTTATCTATTTTATTATCATCTTGTGTTTCTTCTTCATTTTGTTCCTCCTTTGTATTGTCTTCATTTTGTTCCTCCTTTGTATTATCTTCATTTTGTTCCTCCTTTGTATTGTCTTCATTTTGAGCTTCCTCGTCCATTATGCTTTCAGTATCTACATATATTTATACTAGTAAATAAAATGTAACAATAAACAACTGTGGATATAGAATTATTCAAGTTATTAACTTTATCGATTCAATCTACCTTACCATCACTATCAGACAAATAACATTTATGTATTACTTTCAAATTTTCTTCTGAATTATTATTCCATTAGTTTCAAGAATGCAAGTATATTTCCAAGCTTATCTTATTTCCTTTATTATCCTAAATCTACAATTATATAGTGTCATGTATATAGGGTTAGATGCATAGTTGAATAAAGATCTTGTAAATGTAATATAAACGTACAAAATACAAATACTTTTCATAATTACTAAGATAATACTAAGCTACTAACCAGATTACTATTTAGTTCAATTGAAATGACATAAATTAAATTATTTTTGACCTAATGGACTCATGTTATGCCGTTTGAGATTCGCTTTTTGATTATCGACATTTCATTTTAAATATTCTCGATTAGTAATTGTTATCGATACATTGTTTCACAGTGCAATTGTGTATGCGCCTTGCTGCATTCTCACGTAGTATATGTATACTATTACTCATAGTATGTATAAGTAATACAACGGGTGGGAATATAGTAACATTAACAGTTTCAACGACGCGTCCCGTTGGAGAGATTTGTTCGTGCGTTGCTCTCTAAAAGGGCAATGCTACGATGAATACTATAAAGTGTTTTGTGTTCTTGTTCACAGTTGCAAGTAATTCATTTATTTCTGCGTGTAAGTACATTCCTTTACCGATTGTTTATAATTTTACATCGATTATTATGATAAATTTTCTGCATTGATTCACTGCAGCCAAGCCCACTTCACAACATGGCGTAGAGTTAATGAATAATAGGTTCATTGAGGAGGAATAAAGTTTAATATTTAGTAGTATGAATGTACACATTTTCATGTAATTAAACATTTGTATTTTTTCTAACTTAAATACAATCTGATCAGACAGTTATAGAAACTTCAACTCTATGTTGTCAGAGAAGCATAATATTTTGCACTGATTATATAAAATATAATTCCTTAATTGCATTAATAAATCAATAAGTGCCTTAGTAAATAAAATACAAATATTACATAAGTTTAAGTAATTAGTTATAATTGAATAATACATTGTATTTGAATTTTTAATTAGATGATGAATGTAACGAACCACTTTTGGATAGAGCTCACTTAACAGCAACTACATCATTGTCTGAAAGAGGACCGAGTAATGCCAGACTCAATGGTAAAGCTTTTTGTGATTCTCCTTAAATTTTAAATTGCACTCTTTCATAGATATTTATTTAATGACATTTTCTATCTTATTTCCTTAAGTATAGAAATATTTCATTCTGTAGTTTTGTTGCTTGTTGTCTATACATTAAGTTTTGAAAAAGTATGTAACCATCAGTATCTGTTATTAAGATTGCTTGTTTCCAACTTTATCGATAATTATACTTAATAACAATACAGGTAGTGTATTATATATTACTCATTTTTAAATGAAAATAGTAATCATAAAATCATAAAATAACCCAAGTTGAAAAGGTGTTGATCTTTTCACCGTCTACACCCACTTTAATTAAAAGAATTTCAGGTCTAAATTAAGTGAATTACACTCACTGACTCATTGCATAGTTATTCTGTACATCTAATTTCTTTAGTAACACTTGCTTCTAAATTGATAAATAAAAATAAATATTATAATTTGTGAATCAATAAAAGAAAGTAATATAATTATCTTATCTATTTGCTTCAGGTGGATGCTAAATAGCCTGGTATTTTTAAAGACAAGATTTTTTTCAAAAACAGTTTAACAGAAGGAAGGAAATCAGAATTTATGCATTAAATAAGATTCGCTTAATGGTAAAGAAAATGTTTCAAACTATTAGATGGGCATTCAATTGGAAGGAATGGAATCCAAGTGAAAAAGACTTTGCACATGCAATTTCTTGCGTACAGTTAGAAGAGAAAGAAAGATTAGGCAGATTTATGTTTCGTAAGGATGTTAGGGCTTCTCTTGTAGGAAGATTGATGATGAGAAAATTTGTTAACGAGTATGGACACATTCCATATAATAATATAGTATTTACCAGAGATATTCATAACAAACCAGTTTTAAAGGATTTATCCTTGACCTTAAATTTCAATGTATCGCATCATGGTGATTATACAGTTCTAGCCGGTGAAACAAGGAATGTAAAATTAGGTATAGATGTAATGAAATTAGAGTATACCGGTGGTAAACAATTGTCTGAATTTTTTCGAATAATGAGCAGAAATTTCACGTCTTCAGAATGGAATGAGATAAAAAACTCAAACTTAGACGAGTTAGGACAAATTAGTATGTTCTGTAGACATTGGGCTTTGAAAGAAAGCTATTTGAAAGCTATAGGTAAAGGTATTGTTACTGATCTTGGAGAAATTGATTTTAAAACAAATTCACTGCTTAGAGAAAATAGTATTATAACTGATACAATTTTATATATAAATGGCATAAAACAACAATGGTTATTTGAAGAAACGTTATTGAATTCACAATATTGTGTTGCTGTAGCATTACAAGAAAATGAAAGTGCACCACGGTCACAGAACAATCTTTTTCGCACCATAAATAGCGATGAACTTTTAGCAAATACTGTCTCCATGTTTCCGCAAGATTTTGAATATGCACAAAATTATTTAAGAAAAGAAGAATACCCATGACTTTGTATTTTGTATATTATATGTATATTAATGTATAATAAAGGTGTACAGATATAACAACTCTATATGAATTTAGTCAGTGAGTGTAATAAAATAGTTTGAAATACAAGTATAAATTTTATTTTACCTTTTTATGAAGTACTTTATATAGTAATAAATATACAAACCTGTTACTATTATATTTTTCCATTTTTGTGCAAGGCTAAGGGAATATTCTCTAAATAACATAAAATCTTGTAGGTTCAAGTTTTCTTTTAAGAAGTACTGCTTGCAACTATTTTAATAGGTTTCCAAAATAAGATTGAAATATTGCAATTTATACAAAAGTAATTCAGATATTAGCTAGTTCATAAATAACGTTATATGTAAATTAATTTAAGTGACAATTACCGTAGTATTTAATCTTTCAATGATTCTACGACTGCTTTCTTAAGTTCATTTTGAGTTGCATGCATGCGTATATGTTGTGGCGTAGGCGGAAACGCATGGACAGCTAGCAGCTCAGACTTTGGTCAGTACCTTATAGTCGACCTGGGTCAAATAATGAACATCACAGCCGTGGCGACCCAGGGGCGAGCAGTTCAAAATGAGTATGTTATGGAATATGGTATCAGTTATGGTACAAATGGCTTGGACTACGTTGATTTCAAAGAAGAAGATGGTAACATTAAGGTAAACTGATCTTTTACAACTTTTGAATCAGTGTCTGTGGTAACATAGCCATAGTCCATCAGGGGATTTGTTAGAAAGGTATACGCATTTAGTAACTAATATGAAACTAATAACTAATTTCTTGCATTCCATTAATGTAAAATTTATAGCTTAGAATTAAAACTTACAATTAGTTAAACACTTCAGCATGTAAAAATGGTGAATGATTTTTCATAGTAATTTATTACAAGGATTTACAGGTAAGTACTGTTTGCATGTTTTCTGCAAATGTATAGTTCTAGAATGCTTTTTTCATTTATAGAAATGAATACTTAATTAATTAGTAGCTAGAACTTCTTAACGCATCATGTATGTATATCATAATTTCTAAATGTTCCATTTATGAAAGTATCTATACTTCCATAAATGTATTATAAATATTAAAACATGTATTTATTAAAATAAATGATAATATCACACTCATTTAATTACATGACACAAATCTTTCTTCCACTTATCTGCTTTGCTTCTACTCTTTTTCTTTTACACATGGACATGGGGCTGGGCTTTGCAGGAGGTTCTACGTGGTCACCAGAGCTTAGCAGTTATGATCAACATCTTACTGTGGAACTGGGGGACAGATATGAGATTCGCAGCATTGCCACACGAGGTCGTGCTCATACTAATGAGTATGTGACAGAGTACATTGTCCAATACTCTGATGATGGGCAAGCCTGGGCCAGTTATGAAAGTCAGGATGGTGTGGATGAGGTATTAATAGAGATACTGATTATAAGAAAACGTAGAACTTCTGTAAAAAGTAATCATTTATCAATATAAATTTCATTCAAAATGTAATACATATGCTACAATATTGTAGATATGTAACACAATGGTTTTTTTATTCTGTACATATCAAAATATTTCTTTATTTCTAAACAATATGAATAATAATTGTTTATTGGTGGAGGCACAAACAAAAATGATAAAGTTATCTTAAGATTTTATTATTACTTTTCTATTTCTGATTAGTAATCAGCAATTTATTTTTAACAAAGATTTTCATTCAAATTGTTCCGCTGAAGAATATTACAGTGATCAATTTCCTGTACTGTACATTCTATCTTTAATAGAATGTCACGCATCTCTTTTATGTCTTTGCACCTACAATTAACAATGCTGTACTAACATACTTATACAAAAGAGCATGCTAGGTTCCTATTCATTAATACATATTTATTTCTACTTACTTCTATGCATTAGAATTTTAAACATCAATGTTGTATTTGTAACAAATATGTATAACTAACTGAATATCAAAATACTTAATCCTGAATATTTTGCATAAAGAGATTTCTGAGATTTCATTGTCTCAGACATTAATAAAAGAAAAACATTTATTTTTCTTATAGATGTTTAAGGGTAATGTAGATGGTGACACCATAAAACTTAATAAGTTTGAAGTACCAATTATTGCACAATGGATTAGAATAAATCCAACTCGATGGCGTGATAGAATATCATTAAGACTGGAATTATATGGATGTAATTATGGTAAGAGTGCAAGTTACTTATAAAGAATAAATTAAATCATTGAAAGTTTTCAGGTTTGTAGACAATTTCTTTTTTATTTCCAGAATCTGATGTTCTTTCCTTTAATGGATCATCTCTTTTACGATATGATTTGTTGAGGGAACCAATAGAAACTGCTAGACATTTTATACGTTTCCGATTTAAAACAAATAACGCTGATGGAGTTTTGATGTATTCTCGCGGTACACAAGGAGATTATATAGCTTTACAATTAAGAGATAATAGAATGTTGCTAAATATTGATCTTGGATCTGGTATTATGACAAGTTTGTCTGTTGGAAGCCTTTTGGATGACAATATGTGGCACGATGTACTAATATCACGTAATAGAAAAAATATTTCATTCTCTGTAGACAGAGTATTAATTAAGGGAAGAATAAAGGGAGAGTTCCATAGATTAGATTTAAATAGAGCAGTAAGTAAATGGAACCTGTACAATACAGTTTGCTATGTATTTAAATATATATAATAATATTATTTAATATAAAAATATCTATTTAGCTTTACATAGGTGGTGTGCCTAACAAACAGGATGGATTAGTGGTTAATCAAAATTTCACAGGTTGCATAGAAAACATTTACTTGAATTCAACAGGCATTATTCATGACTTGAAAGAAACAGAAATCACTGGAGAAAATTTAAGATATTACAAAGTAAATACAATTTATAGCTGTCCGGAACCACCTATCATTCCTGTTACATTTTTGACTCATGGATCATATGCTAGACTCAAAGGATACGAAGGAATATCCTCGTTGAACGTGTCTCTTACTTTCCGAACATACGAAGATAGGGGAATCATTTTATATCATCAATTTACATCACCGGGTTATGTCAAGGTTTGTAGATTTATTTCTAACAAGGAGAACTACCCAAATGTAACGCTCATTTATTAATGAAACTTTGCCACCTTGTACAGCTCGACAAGCTCTACAAGGTGGCAAAGTTTCATTAATAAGTGAGCGTTACACTTGGGTAGTTCTCCTTGTAAGTAAAAATATATGTATTAATACTTTTTTATATTTATAGCTGTTCTTAGAAGACGGTAAACTAAAGGTTGATATTCAAACTAAAGAAAGTCCACGAATAATTTTAGACAATTTTGATGAAAATTTTGACGATGGTAAATGGCATCAAGTTATCTTAACAATCTCCAAGAACAGTCTCGTTTTAAATGTTGATGGTACGCCTATGAGGACTAAACGTATGTTAGAAATGACAACTGGGCCAGTGTACTTAGTCGGTGGTGTGACTGGAGTGGAAAGCAATCGAGGTTTCGTTGGTTGTATGCGAATGATAAGCATCGATGGTAATTATAAGTTACCAACTGATTGGAAGGAGGAAGAGTATTGTTGTAAAAACGAGATAGTTTTCGATGCTTGCCAAATGATGGATCGTTGTAATCCAAATCCATGCAAGCACTCTGGGATTTGTCGTCAAAATTCTGATGAATTCTTCTGTGATTGTGCCAATACAGGATATACCGGAGCTGTTTGCCATACTTGTAAGTAGGCATACATTACTTATTTAAGTTTCAAATACTCCAATGTACATTAATATTTCATTATCCTTTATACAGCTTTAAATCCTCTCTCATGTGACGCGTATAAAAACATCAATTCAGTTAATCAACGAGCAGATATCAAAATAGATGTCGATGGAAGTGGTCCATTAAAACCATTCCCAGTAGTTTGTGAATTCTTCACGGATGGACGTGTGAGAACGATTTTACGACATAACAATGAACGCATGACACCCGTAGATGGGTTCCAAGAACCGGGTAGTTTCGTCCAAGATATTATTTACGATGCAGATATGGATCAAATTGTAGCTCTTCTCAATAGATCCATGAGTTGTAGACAGAGAATTAGTTATGAATGTATACATTCTAAACTATTTAATTCACCAGGTAAGTTTAGTGTAAATATGAATAATCCATGTACCAATAGTGAATTATTATTATTATTAATATTATTAAAAACACTTTTGTAATTGCAGTACCACAGGGGGACTATTTTAGACCAAATTCATGGTGGGTTAGTAGGAATAATCAAAAAATGGACTATTGGGGAGGTGCATTACCTGGTTCGCGTAAATGTGAATGTGGTATCCTTGGAAATTGTGCGGATTCTACTAAATGGTGCAATTGCGATGCTGACTTGGATGGTCCTCTCGAAGATAGTGGTGATATTACTGAAAAAGAATATCTTCCTGTTAAACAATTACGATTTGGTGACACTGGTACACCAGTCGATGACAAAGAGGGTCGTTATACTCTTGGCCCTCTTATCTGTGAAGGCGATGGTAAGTTGAAAAAATTAAATCAATGCTATGCATGTGAATGAGAAAATTTAATTCATTTTAAATTGTTTGTAAGGTTCTAAATTACCTTGGTTGTCTACCAAGGTAAAGTCAGGTAAGATACAGTATGCGTTTAGATGTAGTCATTTGTTTGCAACAGTAATTAGCAAAATGTATTTAATAATTCCTACACATTTGTATTAACCCGACAAATTTGTAGTTACTTTTATCACTTCTGCCCAGATATAAAAGTACATATTACATTCCACTGTAAAATAATCGAACGCTCTGTTTTATTGTAGATTTGTTCATGAACGTAGTAACATTCCGCATTGTTGATGCTACTATCAATCTACCAACCTTTGATATCGGTCACAGCGGTGATATCTTTTTTGAGTTCAAAACAACCATAGATGACGCTGTAATAATTCACAGTAAAGGACCTACGGATTACATAAAGATCTCTATAGTCAGTGGAAACCAGATGCAATTCCAGTATTTAGCAGGCAGTGGCCCACTCACCGTCAGTGTGCAAACGTCATATAGATTAGCTGATAATCGATGGCATTCCGTGTCTGTTGAACGAAATCGTAAGGAAGCTAGAATCGTAGTTGATGGAGCATTGAAGAACGAAGTGCGAGAACCTCCAGGACCAGTGAGAGCACTTCACCTCACATCAGAGCTTGTAGTTGGTGCTACAACAGAATACAGAGATGGTTACGTGGGTTGTATCAGAGCACTTCTGTTGAATGGTCAGTTGCAAGACTTAAGAACCTATGCACGCCAAGGCCTGTATGGAGTTTCTGAAGGTTGTACGGGCAAATGTGAAAGCAATCCATGTCTTAACAATGGTACATGCCATGAAAGATATGATGGATATTCCTGTGACTGTCGTTGGACAGCATTCAAGGGTCCTATTTGTGCTGATGGTATGTAAATAGTTGTTGTATTGTAAAAAATAATAATTTTTGGACATTATTTTGTATAACGATAGAATTCTTTTTTTATAGAAATTGGTGTTAATATGCGCCCCAGTTCTATAATAAAGTACGACTTTATGGGTAGTTGGCGTTCAACGATTTCTGAGAATATCAGAGTTGGTTTTACAACGACGAATCCTAAAGGATTTTTACTTGGTCTTTTTTCGAATATATCCGGAGAATATATGACGATCATGGTTTCAAACAGTGGACATTTGCGTGTCGTCTTCGATTTCGGTTTTGAACGTCAGGAAGTTATTTTCCCCAATAAACATTTCGGTTTAGGACAGTATCACGATGTTAGAGTAGGCAGAAAGAATTCGGGGGCGACTCTGGTGTTGACGGTAGATAATTATGAACCAAAAGAATTTAATTTTAATATCAAAGCTTCTGCTGATGCACAGTTCAACAATATTCAGTACATGTACATAGGAAGAAATGAATCTATGACAGAGGGATTTGTTGGTTGTATATCTAGAGTAGAGTTTGATGATATTTACCCTCTGAAACTATTGTTCCAAGAAAATGGGCCAGGAAACGTTCGTTCTTTGGGTACCTCTCTTACAGAAGATTTCTGTGGTGTAGAACCTATCACACACCCACCTGATATTATTGAAACTCGTCCACCCCCTCAGGTAGATGAAGAGAAAGTTCGGGCTGCTTACAACGAAACTGATACAGCAATTTTGGGAAGTGTTTTAGCTATTATTATTATAGCATTAGTGGTAATGGCAGTACTTATAGGAAGATACATGTCGAGACACAAAGGTGAATACTTAACGCAAGAAGATAAAGGTGCTGAAATAGCACTGGATCCAGACTCGGCAGTTGTGCATTCTGCTACGGGCCATCAAGTTCAAAAGAAGAAAGAATGGTTTATTTAAGTACGAATTTATTCTATACTATCATTAACGCTAGAATATTTATAGATAAAATATGCTTATAAGTGCACTTTGAAGTGTCATACAAAAGATTTTATAAAACGAATAATACGAAACTCCCTTTTCACTATGTAAAAAGATTATGAAGGCTGCTAAATTTAATAATGTAATACAACAAGTTTGTCGAATCTTATAACAAAAAATATCAGACTGATACAATGGTAAGGAAATTTTCCTTAAAAGATTGAGCATTGGACGTAGAAGTTTGTATTTAATTAGTGTTTGATATTAGTACGCAATATCAGTTTATTGCAAAGATATTTCACAAGGAAATTAAAGTAATTGTTTATATATTTGAAGATTCTTTTTCTTTATTTGGTTTTATTCTTTAAAGTGAAGATTACCATTATATTTGTATGATTAAATTATTAAAATTATATTTTTAAATTTATTCTGATACTTAGTACGAATTATCATATTGATAGCAAATTACTAAAACTAAGAAGTAGCAAAGAACTATTTACAGACTGTTGTTATTTTAGATTCTGAGGTGCATAGATATTTATTATGTACTTCTGTAATTTAGATCTGACAGTACAGCAGGATAGTAATACCCTAAATACTTGTTTTATTTTTACATTTAGTTTTTTTTTTAAATGAGAACAATTATTCATATTCCCAAAATGTCAGTACCTTTATTTTTAATATTATTTGTCAAGTTATGTTAACAATCAGTTGAGTATGGATCGTATTTTCATAAAATCTAAGTCTTTGTGTCTCGTGTACAAATTGTGTTACCTTTTATCAACGATAAAAGATTACTTGTACATACAAAATGTCCGAATTTCAGAACCTCTGTTGCATGTAAAATAATTATTCTTTTTTTTTTTGTTTTGCGAAAAATATTTTCAGTATTATTTGTAATGCTTACCGTCCAAAGTGCATTTTAATTTTTTGTATTTATTTTCTTTACATTTGTTTATTATGTATTACAGATATTTTATTTCTTTTAAATTTTAGTAATCCGAATTCACTATTGTAACCTAACAATAATCTAGTATCAATAATATCGTATACTGTACGTGTAACAGTAAGAGTGTACATACGTCATTTTTATACAAAGCAAAATGTTTTACTGTAATAATATGGCAGTGTATATTTTATATACTGTATTCAGCAGAACGCATGTACTGCTCAATAAAAATAAAAGTCTTGACTATGACTTTGTAACAATAATTCCTTAAAATACAACTAATTATGCGAATTATGTAATTTGTAATGATGCAAGTTTTAGGAGGTTGCCATGATTATATTAAAAGATTAATTTTATACTTTCATATGTGTTACTAAAAAATTGAAACTCATAAAGTACACAGATCTATGAAAGAATTAAAAATTTAGTAATTAAAAGAACTATATTGTATATAATAAAAGTGAACGATAAGATAATTTTTTTAAACTTATTGTTAGATTAGAAAAATATGCAATTAAAAATAACAAAAAATAGGTCATGCAATAACTTTAACGATAATATAAAACTATATATATACTATTAAACTTTTATTCAAAACAAAAGAACCATTGATTTGGGAATATTCAAATGTTTCAATACAAAACTATTATTTAAATTTTTTGGCATGTAATGTGTTTCGCATATATTTTAAAATATAATTATATAATCTATATCCATAATACACTAGTGTAACTTTAATATAGTACACACGTTTTGAAATGTATCTCGTATCTTTTTTTTTTTTACAATAAAAATTGTTTGTCAGCCTACCACATGTACATACAAATATATTTTCATCATTAAAGATAATGTTACCGTAACATGAATGATAAAAGTTAATCAGTAACGGCAGAGGTAGTGCTACTACTTCTACTAGTAGTTGCACTCGTTACTTGTTTTGCCATGGAATCATATAGGCAATCGTTATCTGCTAAAAACGAAAATTAGCAAATTATAGTCATCGAAATATGAAAGAATGTATTTTTCTTATTACCTGATTCATTGTCGCTGATATCGTGGGGTGAAAATCGGCAACCTCTGGCTAAGAAGGATTTTAATTTACCAACACTAGCTAAAATTAATCCTAAGAATGGAGGTGAAGGTTTTAATGGTCTTGATAAATATTCCGGATGGAATTGAGTAGCAATATAGTAACTATGGTCTTTTAATTCTGCTATTTCCATACGTTGTTTGTCCTCATTATGGCCTGAAGAAAAGAATAAATTAATTTTAATTTTTATAATAGTAATAACTATTACATTCAAAATATCAGTCAGTAAGGGATTTTTTTTGTTATTTACCTACAAACTTCAGGCCAGCTTCTTCTAAAGCATCAATATATTTTGGATTGATCTCATATCTGTGTCTGTGCCTTTCTTCTATATACTCCTTATTACTATACAATTGCCCTATATATATATAGAGAGAGATATATAAAATATGTCATTCTAGACAAGATTTTCGGAGTAAAAGACATGCACTAAATTAAGTTTAAAAAATATTTTCTTACTAACTTATAATAGAATTATCGTCTGTAAATATAGTACGTCTTTTTCCAAGTCTCATGGTTCCACCCATGTGACCTGGATTATGTTCTGGCATGTCTATAACAAGAGGATGATCAGTTTGCGGATCAACTTCTATGCTATTAGCGTCCTCAATGCCCAAGACGTTTCTTGCAAATTCAATGACCGCTACTTGTAACCCCAAACAAATACCTAAATACGGCTTATCATTTATTCTACACCATTTACATGCTTCCATTTTTCCTTGCATGCCTCTTTTGCCAAAACCACCTGGTACTATAACGCCACTATAAGGAGTATAAGCATCATTAAAATTTGAAGTAAATGAGAATCAATGACATACAATTCTGAGAACATAAATCAAACGCTTACTTGCTTTTACAAAGTTGTTGCCAAGCTTCGTGATACAATACAGGATCTGTTATTTTCATAGTGTGTTCTAAATTATCAGCCTCTATATACTAAAATCATTACATTATAAAACTAATCAATACAGGAGTATAGGAGAAATATATTTAAAATGTTACCGTTAATTTAAGTTTATAACCAGCTTGAATACACGCATGTTGCAATGCTTTTGTAACCGATGCATAGGAATCTTCTAGTTTCGTATATTTTCCTACTAATGCAATATTCACTTCCTTTCGTAAGTGATCAATACGGTCGGCTAAATCTCTCCATTTTCGCATAAAACATCTTGGTCGTGGCATTCCAATATTTAATTGTAATCTTTCATTTAAGAATTCAATGACCCCTTGAGATTCCATTAACAGAGGTACTCGATATATCGATGATAAATCATGAACAGTTATGACCTAGCAAATAAAAATTTTTAACTAGCTTCCCTTAACTATATTTATGACAATTTTAACAAAATTAATGAGTTCCACCTGTCCTGGAGCAACGTGACAGAAATTTGAAATTTTTTCTTTCACAGAATCATCTATTGGCTTTTCTGATCTACAAACTATAAGGTCAGGTGATAATCCTAAACCTCGTAATTCTCTCACACTGGACTGAGTTGGTTTTGTTTTTGGTTCTCCTGTTGATCTTGGCTGAAAATAATTGTTTTTAGAATAATATTTCCACTGCATATTTCTTTTAAATAGTACTTTAAGAATTTTTACTATACTTCACGTGTCTATAAATTTTTACAAATTATATAGTTCTATAGGCTAAGAATAAATCAACTTGGCATCAGTACAAAGTCAAGGTCTAGAACAATGAAGGAGAGTTATTCAAATAAATGAGGTTCATACTTGTGGCACTAGGGATACATGAGCGCAGCAAAAGTTTTCTTTTTTCACCCTAAACTGAAATTGTCTAAAAGCTTCTACAAATGGCATTCCTTCGATGTCTCCTATAGTTCCACCCAATTCAATAATACATACCTACAATTGACAAAATATAAATCAATTTACATGTTCTTTTTTATATACCATATGCTATATTAACTTATGTTCATTTTAAACAATTATGATATTACATCAGGCTGATCGCTATTTTCTGTTACTGGCTGGTTTGCAACACGTTCAACCCATTCTTGGATAGCCTCTGTTATATGAGGTACCACTAAAATTCAAAAGGAAACATTGTTAATGCTCAGTTTGCATTAGCCTTCCCAATTGCATAGATTTAGAAGTTGAGTATCTATACCTTGAACTGTTTTTCCCAAATAATCACCACGTCTTTCTTTTGAGATTACATGTTGATAAATTTTCCCTGTAGTGATATTGTTGTCTCTATGTAAAGTAACATCTAGAAAACGTTCATAATTTCCTAGATCAAGATCTACCTCTCCACCATCATCCAAAACGTATACTTCTCCTTAAATGCAATAAATATTAATAAGATAAAAGGTATATCTAACAGGAACTTATAACACTATTTACAAAATATGATCATAATTCTTCTTATAAAGATTAATTTCTGACAACCTTCAATATTCTTTTTTTACTTTGTTAAATTAATCTCATCAACTATAGTAGTAAAGAAACAAATTTATTTTAATCATATGTGTATATACACATACAATTATAATTAATCTCTTGAAAATTTCTTTATTTTTATACTCTGTACTGATGCATGTAATACTCTAAACTTTATTGTAAATATAGTCCTAATTACTTTATCTGTAAAATAACTAATTTTATTAACTAATATACCATCTGCTCAGGTAATGAACATATATTTAACCAGAGAAACTTCTGCATTGAACAAATTAATACTATTTAATAAGAAGGTAACATATGTATTAAAATCCATTACTTTAAGTGAGAAATAGAAATGAGTTTCTTTCATCAATTTTTAAATTGAATTTTGACAAAAAAAAATGCTAAGGATACAACACGTGACTGCAAAGTGCGCCACAGTAACAGAATAGCTTCTAACACCACATGGTTATACGCAATGTCAAAGAAAAACGCTTTCCAGGAATTGATTTAGATGAAAAAGAAAATAAAGAAAATATATTTTCCATGACATACCATGTTCATACGGGGAGAAAGTTCCAGCATCTATATTTATATAAGGATCTATCTTAATAGACGTTACCCGAATACCGCAGTGTTTAAGCATAGTACCACAGGAACTCGCAATAACACCTTTACCGACTCCACTTATTACACCACCAGTTACTAAGATGTATTTCATATTTTACGTGATAATTCTTTCACACTAGATGTGTCTATTGATCCGTGCTTGGCTTTTGATGCACGTCGGTTATTCAAAGTTTCTTGATTTTATTGAATGTTATTCAGATCCAATGAGAATGTATCTCTTCTTAAATATGTGAACATACACTGGCAGAATTAAAAGATTTAGCGCCACTTTATGTTACACATTTTTCGTACACTAAAAAAACAATATAGTAAGCTGAATTTTTAGAAATATAAATATATTCAACATTTTTTTATGGTTGATAATCTATCAACTGCATATTAATTGAAGAAAATATTTCAAAATACCATCATTTAACGGAAACATTACATAATCTGAGGCAACAGTAGCTTTTATTAATATAAAATGATATTTTATTATTATGGTATTAATATAATATAATATAGTAAAGTAGAAAATTATTTAATATTATTAATAAAGGCGTTAATAGAAGAAAATGATATTGCATTTGCATATTTATTGGCTCAAATATTTAATAAGTATGATAAAAAAGAAATATATTTTTGTTCTCTATCTAGAAACATTTAGTTAGTGGTGGCGTTGATTCCGCTGGATTCCGCGCAGAAAAGTATATCTTATTTCTTATTGTCGCAACGCCCAACTGCAAACATGGCTGAGGTATGGGTCGTAATTTTGATGAAAGTATCTAACAAAATCTTGTTCATCTGATGTAAAAACATATATACAGATACCTTAGAATAAATTTTAGGGTTCTATTTTAACTTAAAGATACGATATTACTGTATAAATGTAAATATTTTTATACATAATATAACCTATTTCTCATCCTGTCATGTATGATTTTAGCAAGAAGAAACCCAGAAGAAGAAGAGGACTTTCCGAAAGTTCACTTTCCGAGGAGTTGATCTCGATCAACTCCTGGATATGCCAAAGTAAGTATTGTTCCACTTTAAAAAAAAAAAAGTGAAGTAATTACAGGTTATTATAACTGACAAATTTTAGAGTATACCATAAGTTTTGTGCAAACTATTCAATATAAATATTTGTTTTAGTGAGCAGCTTATGGTGTTGATGCATGCTCGTGCCCGTAGGAGATTTTCTCATGGATTAAAACGAAAATCTATGGCTCTTGTAAAAAAGTTACGTAAAGCAAAAAAGGAAACACCACCAAATGAAAAACCAGAAATTGTTAAGACTCATTTGCGCAACATGATCATAGTACCGGAGATGGTTGGTTCCATCGTTGGTGTTTACAATGGCAAGACGTTCAATCAAGTTGAAATCAAACCAGAAATGATTGGTCATTACTTGGGAGAGTTCTCTGTTACTTATAAGCCTGTCAAGCACGGTAGACCAGGTATTGGTGCTACCCATTCTTCGAGATTTATACCACTCAAATAATTTGTACTTTTAATGTCAATAAAATATATTTGAAAAATAATATAGTTTTGCTTGTATCGTTCACACAACCCTATTCTATTTTCTAAATGAGTTCTTTGTATAATATCAAATTTTTGTATGTAAATATTTTCTGATAATTATTTATAAAAATATGTAGAAAGCAGATATAAAAATGTACCATTATAAGTTAAGACTGAAATACATAAAATTTGACATGATTGGTATGCAATTATTTTTTATATAAAATGATGATTAATCATATTCATTGATATAATAATTAAGTGCTGTAATTTTTTTTTATAATTGTCAAATTTAAAAAAAAAAAATGACATAACGTGGTTAGAATTGATTACTGCAGCGTTACGATCATCTGCAGTTCACATGGTGTCTTACCGGTTGTGTTACCGTAAAATAAAACCAAATAAAACATTTCAAATATGACGAAAGAATTGACTGATAAAATATTGAATTACTTGGACGAACACGAAGAAGTAAATTCTCTTGATTTAGCAGAAATTTTAAAAGAAAATCACCAAAAAATTGTTGGAGCAATTAAAAGTCTGGAAACAGTTGGTGATGTAAGTTTAAAGAAATTTGGATTTTATAACTACACAGATTTAATGCTTATAGATTGTCGGATTTTATATATTAAATAATATAATTGCTTCTTTTAATATCATGTTCATTATGAATATATGATTAGATGAATCCATATGCATTTAATCTTTTCCCTAACCCTGAAAACTATACTTATGTTCATTTAATTACCTCTCTTTTAATAAAAAACTATAGAAATTGTAAATGTCACCATGAGTTTCTTTGTAGTTGATTACCACTAAACAAATCAGTGATAGAAAATGGGAATTAACATCGGAAGGACAACACATAGTGAATCATGGAAGTCACGAGGCAGCAGTTTATAAGGCAGTTCCTGATGATGGGATACCTCAGTCAAAAATCATGCAATCGATACCATTTGCAAAAATTGGATTCTCTAAAGCTTTGACTGCTGGTTGGATACAAATTGATAAATCCAGTACACCTATTATAAAAAAGAAGGTAACTTCTATAACAGATGTTACACAAAATGATTTAAAAAATCTTGCAAATTTGACTGATCGTCAGAGAAATGACTACAAAAAAAGAAAACTTATTCAAGAGATGTAAGTTGTGCATACTATGAATATACAAATGCTGATCATATTACATATGCCTAAGTAATTTATTATCAACAGAATTATTAAATCTGTACAATTGGGAAAAGGACTAAATTTTTCAAGAAAAGTTGAGAAACTAGAAACAGAATTGACTGCAGACTTATTAATGAATGGTGCTTGGAAAGATAAAAAATTTAAACCATATAACTTTGAAGCACTTGGTGCTGCTCTTGAAGTAGGCCACTTACATCCTTTATTAAAAGTTAGAACTGAATTTAAAAAAATTTTCTTTGAAATGGGGTATGTAAGAGAAAAAGTGATTTTAGGTACTGTATTCTAACATTTTGTTTTACTTGTATTTCCACTATTTGTTTTCTAGATTTACAGAAATGCCAACCAATAATTTTGTAGAAAGTTCTTTTTGGAATTTTGATGCATTATTTCAACCTCAGCAACACCCAGCAAGAGATGCACATGATACCTTCTTTATATCTGGTAATTTTATTAATAATTTCATTAAAGTGATGCCTTTACAAAGGTAGTGTACCAATATTTTTACTATAGATCCATCTTGTAGTACAAATTTTCCAATGGATTATTTGGAAAAGGTGAAAAAAGTTCATAGCGAAGGAGGATATGGATCTTTAGGATATTGTTATGATTGGAAAATAGAGGAGGCACAAAAAAATGTACTTCGTACCCATACAACTGCTGTCAGTGCGCGTATGCTTTTCAAACTTATGCAAGAGGTAAATGGATTAAAAATTGTAACATTTCGTAATACCAGCATGATTATAAAATTGTATAAATATATTCTAGGGTGATTTTAAACCGGTAAAATACTTCAGTATAGATCGAGTATTCCGTAATGAAACCCTGGATGCTACACATCTTGCAGAGTTTCATCAAATCGAAGGTGTAGTCGCTGATTACAATCTCACATTAGGTGATTTAATAGGAATATTGTACGAATTTTTTAAGAAACTTGGTATTACACAGCTTCGGTTCAAACCAGCGTATAATCCGTACACTGAACCAAGTATGGAAATCTTCTGTTACCATGATGGTCTGAAAAAATGGATAGAAATCGGTAATAGCGGAATGTTCAGACCAGAAATGTTATTACCAATGGGGTTGCCTGAAAATGTGAATGTAATTGCTTGGGGATTGTCGTTAGAAAGGTATGTATATTCAAACAATGTCTATATATTTCATAATAAAAAACTTCCATTTTTTTTGTATAGACCAACTATGATTAAATATGGGTTAAACAACATACGAGATTTAGTTGGACCAAGGGTGAATATGGAGATGGTTTATAACAATCCTATTTGTCGTTTAAACAAGTAAATATCTTTCAAAACATTCTTAAAGTATTTTTGTAAGTAATTATAATGCTGGAATTAAAACATACATGCCTTAATTTATACATTATATATGTTATAATTTATTGAAGCCCTTTGCATAACTTCTTTTAGTGTTTAATGTATAAATTATATCAATTAAATAAATGAACAAGTAAGACAAATAAAACATTCTTCTAACAGGATTAAACGTGTTCCTCTTCAAGAAAAGGAGGTTGAAGACAGAAAGCAACAATTATCCAAGTACGAAAATAAATCCTGTGGATTTAAACAATCGGGAAAATTGGAAAAACAAAAGCTCATTATATTTTGTGATCCGAAGCATCCAATTAAGTTTATCGAATCTTTCTGTTACTTCATAAAACCTTATATCAGTATTTCTGTATCATCTCATGTACATTCTAGCGTTCAACAGTTACCAAATGATTTATTAACTTTTTGTTCAGAATACCAAAATTCGAATGAAAATGCTGTAATTTATTTCACAGTAATATGGAAGGCAATTGGAATTGATCCAATAATGCATTTGTCGGGTATGCATCAGATAATGGGTGAAGTGAACATAGCACGATACATTAATCGTCTAATTGAAAACGCTTATCCAGATGTACTACCTTACGAAAGTAAAGGCGTGTTGTATGCAAATGAAATAGACTACTATTTAGAAAAGATTCACAGTATCTTGCATGCAAATACGTGTAATGATATTCGTAAGAAGTCACGTTACATAATGGGTGAGAATATATCCATCGTGGATATTCTTTTGGAAACATTGGAAAGATCTAAACAACGACAACATAAATAACGTAAAAATAAAATTTTATGAAAATGTAATAACTTATTTTTTTAAATATTGTACTTACATATATCTATTAGTATAGCTAATGGATAGATGTCAAATTATTTTAATAGATTGTCAGTGTAGAATACCGACATTATCCATTGTATGTACCAATTAAATTTTAAAGGATTTCTAGTCCAAACTATTCACAATAGATGGCAATGCAATTATCATCGACAATTCTGGCACAAAATTCGTATTTGTAAAATAAATGTATACTTTTCATATCAGATTTAGATTGTGTATAGACCACCCTATACTTACTAAAACCATTGATTTTCGTTTGATAAACAGTAAAATGGTCTCAATGAATCCAAGAAGAAGCAAGACCACCGTTAATAATTCTATAAATGATCAAAATGATGTTTTAAAGATTGTAGTTACTGATGGAGCCACAGAACTCGCACTCGCGTTTCTGAATAGAATATTGTATGACAAAGTTTTTGGAGAACATCAGTTAGTTTTTATTAGCATTTTCGATTTCAAGGACAAAGCATTGTTCCTGGAGCCTGTTGCGATTGAGCTCACCTCTTTTAGTCCCAGCAATCTGCACTGTAAGTTTCAAAATGCTAAAAACTCTTAAGATACTAAGAATTCATGGTAGTTAACGATTAATGCTTGCAGGTATTAATCATGGTCATGATCCATCAGTCCAATTCAAGGATGCAGATGTTGTAATTTGCATTGGCCTTGCAAGGGAGTACGAGTTCACTGAAGATGAATACACGGATCCATTTTTTAAAGACTACATTCTGATTTCAAAGTTCTATGTATTAAGAATAATTCTATGGTATGATTTTCTACATTTAAACCTGCTTTCCCTCTTATCGTAGGGTCAAGCTATAGAAAACTATGCGAAAAGGGATGCAAGAATTATTGTGATTGGAAACATTGCTGCTACAATTATATCCAAATATGTGAAGTCTATTCCCTTCACTAACATAACTGCGATATCAATGTTCAATTTAACTATTACTAAAGCCTGTGTATGATTTAATCTATATGTATGAACTTGATCAGAATCAAAATCAAAATTAGATTCATTTCAGATTGCTGCTCGAGCAAAGTGTCTTCCAACAGAGGTCAAAAACGTGATTATATGGGGCACGAATAACAAGTTCAACTTTTCTGATTGTAGGTACATGTTCTTCACAGATGGAAGGAGTACGCACAATAATTTTAAAGTGTGGCTACGAAACACTCTTCCACAGGTATAGAAGCGCTTCAAGAAATGAAAAATAATGAGATAAATTTCACTTAAGTTTGATACTTATAGTTGCAAAACAGACAATTATAAATTAAATTTCAACAATTTAAAACAAAAAGTGTATTCTCTATAGCTTTTGCAAAATATCCGTAACAGACCGTATTGCGTTAGATC
Source organism: Osmia bicornis bicornis (assembly GCF_907164935.1). Lineage (NCBI taxonomy): Eukaryota > Metazoa > Arthropoda > Insecta > Hymenoptera > Megachilidae > Osmia > Osmia bicornis. The sequence goes on along the minus strand of NC_060223.1, from coordinate 2,104,004 downwards.
AATGGCATATGGATTGGCTGAACACTGTAAAATCTTATGGAATGACACCCCAGAAAATGAATGGACTTGCATGTCAGTTGCATCTGATTATTCTTATGATATCCGGTCTGATATATTCTTTTCATTTCCTGTGATTTGTAAGAATCGAAATTATGAAATTGTACAGGTATGTAAATTTGCAAAAGAAATACTTGCTCAAGCATTACGGAATTATGAGAAGCAACATTGATTTCAGGATCTGGTTAACGATGAGTACATTAAAAAATACATTCACAAACTGAGCAAATTCATTGCTAGAGAAGTTTATGTTGCTCTTAAAATCTGTGGTTTAAGAAAGCACGGTTAAACAATATTGGTCAAGATATATTCTTTTTTCCATTCGTTTAAATACATTGCACTATCTACGTATTTTTATTATGTTTTTACAAGTTACATTTATTTACAGGTTTCCTTTGACCACATAACAGTTATAACTTTAGGATGTATCTGCTATATAGATACATAGAGCCATTATTTGTGCATTATTACATTCTCATAAAGCGCAAGATCTTATTAAAGAAAAAAAAAAAAACATTTATATTCACTTTATCAAATGAAAATTGTTATCTAGTATTATAATTGAACAAAACTTGAATAGAAAACAAAGAAAAATAATTCTTCTTGCGTTCCACTTATTCTATAAATGCTATAAATCTAACTGTTTAAATTTCAGAATTTTACAACGCTTCTACTCAACAAAACTTCATACATATTTTAAAATAAAGCTTCCCAACCACTTTCAAATTTGCGTTTCAGAGAATAATAAATAGATGGGATAGCGGAAAAAGGATTTCAGAATGAAACTCAGAGATCCAGATACATGACTTGTGTTGCAGAAATGGCTCCACATGCAGCAAGGGTGCTCGCCACACAGACCACCGCTGTGGTGGTTCCAGATTGGCTAACTATCGTACCCAAACAGCAGGAGAGTAGAAATTGCGCTAGGAACACCATGGAGGAGACGATTGCCACGTCTGTGCCAAGACCACGGACACCTCCGCTTTGAATGGCTTCACCCTCTGCTGTCACCTCGAACTGTAAAGTCAACTAATTCAATTTTTTGCTCGATACACGTAATTGTATTACGTTATCGTATTTTATTAAATTATTGCCACCACTAAAGGGAAACATTTTGAAGGTACCAATAGGAATCAGTTATTGTCTATAGTACAATAAAAATCTTCTTGTATTTGAAGAGGAATCACTGCTTCGGTCATTTGTATAAAGTGTGCGTAGGGAATTGATGATAAGGAAAGGCTGATTGCAAATATTACTCACAGTCGACGAGGCGTGATAATGTGCAACTAACAAATAGGGCATAGTGAACAACGTGGAGTACATAACACCAGCGGTCCAAGAGAACACAATTACTCCCACGGGATGCTTTGTCAACGCCATCATCATCATTCCAGTACTGTAGAATAATAGCCCGCAAATGTAAACCCTTCGAGCTCTGTAAAAGATATAAAAACATTGTATAAAACTTGTTCAGAAAAATGAACAAAACCGAGATTTTCAGACTGCTTAATATTCTTACTTATAGCGTTCAATTAATCTTTCAATAATTAATGAATAACATGAACAGGAAAGGGAATACATAGACATTCCCCAGCATCCAAAACGAACACCACTTTCGTAGAGTTCTCGTTCTTTACTGCCATCCGGTGCCTGTAATTGAAAATTAAATTCATCTAATTTTCAATTACTAGTAGTTTACAAATTCATATTGTTGAAGTCAACCTGTGGATCACCCCCATAAACAGCTTCTCCAACAAAATCGGTGAAGTAAAGAGAGTAACAAACATGGGCCATCCAGCAGAACAAGTTTGTTAAACACACCATGCGAAGACTGTGCGGCATGTACACTATAGAAAGAAGATATTCCCTTAAAGTAGCTTTAGGATTTCCTTCCATATTCTCGTCAAAATCAGGTTGAATATAATTGTTTCCTTCTGTGGTTGAATCTGGCATCATAGGTACTTGACCAGCCCTCTTTTCTGATTCCTGTACTGGGAGAGGTTTTAGAACAAATTCCTGTCCAACAAAAATAATCAATAAGAAAATAAAACATTTATTTTTGCACTTGTAAAATTGACTTACATCTCTTCTTGTAGCAACTTCTTGATCATTGTCCACTGTTCCATAAGATGCGCATTCATCTGTGGTGATTTTATCATACTCCTTTTGTTCATCACCTTTTTCTTCAGATTTCTGAACAAAATTAAGAGAAAATTAAAGAATTAAATTAAATTTCCATGGATGATTAATGAACAAACCCTTTGTTCTTGGAGTTGCTGGTATTCATCCCTTTCTAGCAATTCCAAAGGGATCTCTTTGAAACTGGTGATGGTACAAGATACACAAATAACGAAGATGATGGTGATTAATGTAAACGTGGCGTGAAGATGTCCACCGAGCATGACGCCTATTGCTGTGGCATCCCAATTTATGCCACCCAGCCCGTACCCCATAAAACCCCCTAAACCTGCCATTATGGTGAACGTACTTAAACCTCTTGCATGGTCCTCTGCAAATAAAGGAATTTATTAAATATTTTTTCTCTCCTTTTATTGGTGAAAACTTAAAATTGGAAAATTGGAATTGGAACTTTCCACTTAAATTTGGAATTTAGAAGAATTTATTTTAATAAGTGAAAATTGGTGGATTCTAAAGTTTTGTAGTTTTGAAGTTTCGAAATTGAACGAAGCATGTTCGCACTTCATTAAAAGCGATACGCTAACAGAAACGTCGCTTTGAATGAAATATTAAGTTGGAGATGCATAGTTCGGACCAAGACACGATAAGCTCATTTACTTGCCAGGTGTGGTGACGTCGAGTAAATAAGCTCTAGCCGGACTCTGACAAGCATCCGCGTCGAAATCGAGAAGAACCGTGCCTAAAATCGTGAAGAAGATTCCCCAGGAATGCGATGGGGGTTTAATTGAATCTTCTTTTGCTTGTTTCGCTGTGGTTCGATGTCCAAGCGGAACGGTATAGTTAATGTGAGTCGATGGTGTATCTCCGAAAGCGTAACCCATGTCTTCGCCATTTGGAACTAGTATCAATCCTTCGAAACCATAGAAAAGATTTCATTGCATCTTCGCTTCGCTTTTTATTTAATGAAGTTTTCAGTTCATTTTACCGATTAACACTCCAATCGCTAGCAATAAAATAAAGGGTCTTCTTCTTCCGTATTTCAACCTGCACCTGTCGCTCAAACTTCCCAAAATCGGTGTAACAAAGAATCCAATGAGAGGGCTGAGGGCCCAAACGAGGGTCATGTGCTGATGGTCCACGCCGATTTTTAATAACGTGGGCGAAACGAATGCTGTTTCAGCTGCGTAAGAGAATTCTATTCCCATAACAGCCGCGGATACACGTACTAGTTCGCCTCGTGTCTTTTTTCTATAAAAAGGGGTGATCGTAGGTGAATTTTCTAAAATCCTTAATAATATTTTGTATTTTTCAAGAAAAATGGTAGGAGTCGATGAATAGGAGTTTTCCCAAAAATTATACAAAACGGTGGTTTAAGAAAATACCTATAAACATGTGCATAATCGTCCAAAGTTCTCTCGAGTTTCGGTGGTCCACGGAGATGGTTCAAAACCCCTTCGATACCATGGTCCAATGGTATCCCGTTTTTCCACTCTTTCCACACCTCCCATTTCTCTTTAATTTTATCACGAACGCCGTGCACCCTTCCAGCGAAACCCTCGTACTCGTGTAATTTATCCACCATGGTAAACTTGATTAATTTCACACAAGTTTAATTAAAAAGTCCTGACCGTCATTACGTCGAGAAGACAGAAATAAACCACATGTACCGAACTTCCATGTATCGACACGTGTACACAAGTATATTTTTTTATAAATTCTTGTTCCGTTGATAATTAATAGTGCTCGCATATCGTGGATAAATTGTAAGCGTCGTCCATCGTATTCGACTAACGGTTGAATCGACTCTGAGAGGGATGCTTTCGCGTGGAGGGTTGGGGGTGTGCTTCGTCGCCGAGACGCAAGACACGACTGACGACCAAGAAGCTTGCGACCATGAAGAAAGCTTCAACGAGGAGGACATCTGCTTATTGGAACTTTCAGCATTGTTCGTTGAACAGTGTATAGGTGTTCGGTGATTTCTGATCTCTTGGGAGGTTGATCAATTAGTTGGAGTGGTAAAATGTTTAATTCCAGGACGGCGGACCACGGAGAGAGCCGTAATTTTTTAAAATTATTATTATTTTTTAAATTTAACACTGTTCCTTTAATAGAAAATGAAATATGTACGGTGTTAGATTAAAACTGGGATTCTCTCCATGGTCCGCCAAGGAGGGTCAAATATTTTCCTATTGCAATTAGTACAGGGACTTCGTTTCGTTATTTAGCTATTGCAAAGATATAATTAACGAGTGAATCAACAGTAATAATAGAAAATCTGAAAAGTATTGCTTTCTACAGTGTCGCACGCAGTTTTCAGAAGTATTCTCCTGGGTTCTTCTCAATATAAAGCTCGTCTTTTCATCCGAGCTGATGTAAAATGAGCTTCTCGTGTACCGAGAAAAACCTACTTGTTCAGTGGCTGCTCGTTAGTGTTGATTAAAATCAGTTCGAAGAAAACATCGGACTTGGAAAAGAACAAGTATCTAAATGAAATTTCTATAGATTCTTCTATAAATTGTTCACCGATAGCATTAATCAGGTAATTTAATAATAATTTTCGTTGTCGAGATTGGTCAAGAGCCACTCATTGCCTATCACCGAATTCTTCAATCAATATCAATCATGACCATTCAAACAATATCATTATGTAAGATATTGTAAATATATTCTGAACAACACTCGAGTGTGTTTGATTATTTCATTATCTCATCATGCTTTTTACGTGTCGTTATTATTATTTGTATTATTGATGTTTTTGGAAAACTTCAAATAGAGGTTGTCATTTCATATCGTACACGTATCATTATCTGAATACTTGTACAATAGCTGTTTAAAAGTGTAAGTATGTACATGGTCGCAACGCGTGTACATAGGATGAGCACAGAATGTTTCAGTAAACGAAGCTTTTCAACAAAGCTCTTCCCACTGGTCGTAGATGTAATTTCCGCCGCGGAAATTGCACTTTGTCGATTCTCTCGCGTTCCTTTCGAAGCGGATTTTCAATTTGATTTAACATCGTTCGGAGAAAGATTTTACTTCAAGGAGTCTTCGATAAATGTTACTTTTCATTAATACTATGTACTTTAGATACCGACGAGATGGTACGAATATGGAATACTCATTTTATTTTTATTAGATGTGGAGAGTCTCGGAACAGTCGTAAATGGAAAAATCAAATACAGAAATTTGTATAAAGATAAATATTATATGTATAGACTTTACAAAACTTCTTTTTTCTTTTTTTCTCACTTTTGATAAATGATAAATTCAGGCTAATAGAAATTCAGATAGTAATATGAGAGTGTTACTTTTGAGAAAAATAAAGTTATAAAACTTTGTAAGATAGAACAATAATAATGATAAATTAAATATAATAAAGCAACCACAATTAATCGAAAAGATTATTAAGTGGCATAAGTGGTACTAAATCCACAATTTTGCTTTATAATCTTTTATCAGAAAATATGCAAATTTTATATGTTCATATGTTCATTTTATTATTCATTTAATAAATTTAAAAAATGTAGTAGTAATAGAAGATTGTCTTATATTGCTATTAATCAAGTATCTCATATTTCTAGCAATTTCTCGTTTCACTATCTGTTATTATTTATCATAATCAAAACCCAAATATTTTGATGTACTAATACCGTGATTATTATAATTTTCTCGTTTTGCTTTTTTAAAACTCACAAAATAAAACAAAGTGTAATAATAAAATCGTACCTACGAGAACATTAGCCCGACTAAAGAAACTTTTTATTACGGCCAAAAGCTAAAACGTTTGTAATACCTCGGATGGCGGACCAAGGAGAGAGCCCAAATTTTAATTCAGTTTCGTATTTCACTTTCTAAACTTTACACTGTTCCTTCGAAAATTACTCTTCCAATATATGTATATAAAACCCTTTCATTTAAAAATTATACATTTTACTTTAGGCTAACAATTTTGAAGTTACCTTATATTCGTACCTTCTTCTCTATTAACGTTAGGTCAACTAACATATTACCATTACTGATATTAGGGATTCTTTTGTTATCTAATTAGAAATATTATTGGTATTGGGTACTTGAAATTACAGCGTGGCAATTATTTTTTTTTTTTTTTTTTTTAAACTTGCAATAATGATAGATATGGAAGCTATGCGTCAGTTTCTCCATGTTCGGAAACGTGACTTTTTTTCTTTTTAAGGAAGCATAGTGAGCATATCGAACCGTGGCATTAGGAAACGAGGAAGTCCTACAAAGTAGGTCTTGTTGCGTATGTGGCCTTGGTTTGAGCTTCGCCTTTGTCAGAGCTTACGATAGCAATACACACTGATAATTCCGTACCGTTCATCGACAAAGAGTTTCTTTACCACGTTGACAGTGAAAATAGACGATAGGTTTATAAGTGAACTACTTTATTATTTTATTTATTAACATGCGATGCTATTGATAGATAGCCTTGCTAGAGAGGAACATTCGATGACGATTGATCTGTTAATGAGTTAACATGCAGTCTTATTGAAGATGCACACAAATGTCGTTTTAATTCCTATCGACGTACGTCGATTGCAATCTGCTGTTATGCAATCAAACTTATATTCCATCGGCATTTCAGTATAATAAGAAATTAATGTTTCTGCAGGATCATACTAATCGGAGATGAAAAACAAAAGAACAATGTTACATAAAAGTCTCACTGTTTTCTTGTTAAATAACATTGTTATTTTTGATAATTATGACGAAGCTTTCACTAATAAATAGTTAATGAAGACGAAACATCTTTTTTTCCAATCCGATTACAATAGTAAACCGTATCGAGCTTCCATAAGACTGCGATAACAACGAAAAGTAGCAAGAATAAACTGAATGATCAGGAAAATGTTCAAACAAGATATTTTATAATAATAAATAAATAAATATAATTTTTAAGTATTTTTCTTATTCTTGTATAAAAGAGAAATACCAATTGATTTTTGAGGTTTATTCAATGCTAATCTCTATAGGATCATGTATCCCTTTTCCCTCGTTTCTTCCTACCATTTATCTTACTATCTGTCTAATAAACATTCGTTTGCTTCAATTTTCTAGTCAATAAAAGAGACAATGTAAAGATACGATCAATAAAACGATATCCTTTCCTTCGAAATTGAAAAACGAATCAACTATAGAAAATAAAAGATAAGCTTTTTAAAATAGAACTTAAATTTTCCGTTTCTGTACCAACTTTGTGATGATTACAAATTGATTGATAGAATTCGATGAATAATTTATTTATTAACCCTTTGGGGACGGACCATCCTGGAATATGTCGGAGTACCACCTGTAATTTTCAGAGCTTCATATATCATTTGTTACAGTACTTACTTATTGAGAGAAGAAGATTTTTACTTAACTGTCCATTTGCACAACCACCCACGATTCGATTACCATCCAATGGATTCGTAGCCACTGTCGTCACTTCTCTGGGATTACCTGCATTAATACATATACATATTGTATACAGGGTGTTACAAAATTTCCTGAAGACTTCTACACCGTTGGATAGATCACGAAACATGGAAGCGAAAAGTTCTGTAGCATTTTTCAATGGGATCAGTAGTTTTGCCACTCAAGCTGCGCGCTGATTGGTCAATTTTTCAATTTTCAACAATGAAATGTGGCTAAACTATCCAACGGTGTAGAGGTCTTGGGGGAATTTTTTAACACCCTGTATGTATAAGCCAATTTAAAAATAAACCACCGTCATGTTCCTTTTTCTTAGAATCTACTTCAGCTATCAAGTTCAAATTTTTAGAGTCTTTAATATCATACTAGATGTGTATTTTAGTCAAAGGGAATGTTGAAATACCGGATAGAAAAACTTATACAACCCTATCAATGTGTGGGCTCTTTGATAAAAAAGTCTTTGGCTAAAATACGTGTCACCCTTAGTAGTAATAAAATAATTTTTAACAAAAAATACAACCGACTTCGAAATGCACTAAAAAGTATGAAATAATTTCTACTTCATTTATACAAATACCCAACAGCTATTAATAAAACCTATTTACTCGTTAAATAGTATACTAAATACATTTCAACATTTTCGGAGGCGGCGCAAAATTAAAAACTTTTCTTATACTAGGAAGATTCAGGCGTCGACAACCTATCAAATCATTATTGACAGCATCGTATATTCGGGTATTTTTAATTTTGCGCCGCCTCCGAAAAGGTTGAAATGTATTTAGTATACTATTTAACGAGTAAATAGGTTTTATTAATAGCTGTTGGGTATTTGTATAAATGAAGTAGAAATTATTTCATACTTTTTAGTGCATTTCGAAGTCGGTTGTATTTTTTGTTAAAAATTATTTTATTTCACACTTTTTAGTGGAACGAACAGTGTTTGTAGGATGCCATAAGGTGGTTTACCGTTCTTATTAGTTAATTGCAATAATGATAGTTTTTAGCAATAACAAGTTCCATACAAGTTATAACAATAGTTATTAACAATAACAAATTGCATACATTTTTGCAAGTGAGATATCGCGGAAATGTGAAAGGTTTCATCGCAATCGGTTCATGCCTTGGAGAGTATACATGTATACAAGAAACAGTAGAGAATCGGCGACTGCATGCTGACTCATACACCGGTAGAGACACGTAGGCATACGTAGAATTCAATGTAGTAGTAACAATAGTTTTTTACGAATATCTCGGAAACTAAAGCCTTCCGTTAATTATGCATAATGAAAAAGTTGTTCAGAATCATATCCCCGACAACATATTAAAAGGTCATTGAAATTGTCCAATTTTGACATTAAAAAGTTCCTGTATTTTGCAATAACAATGAAAAAATGAAAAATTTTTTTTCAATGGGACCAACCGTAAGACATACCCTACAAGATGTAAAAGGTTTCGTTCCGATTGGTACATCCATCTCGGAGTAATCGGTGAACACACAAAAAAAAAAAAAAAAAAAAACATACATACTGATCGAATTGAGTAACCTCCTCCTTTTCGAAGTCGGTTAAAAATACACCAAATTTCAACTCGATCGTTCGGGTGGTTACTTAAAAGGAAGGAACACGAGTGACGAATATCGTGATTTTACAGGGAAATCATTTATCTAAAATCTTACCTCTATCAATTCATACGTCGGAATCAACTTTGTGAACACTTTTCGTCCACATGTAACATTCAAAAAATTGTTTTAGTTTGTAGGAGAGGAGAGAAAAAGGCGTTTCGTCTCGGGATCGTCTGCCGGACTCGTCAGTGGGACTGACAACAGACGATCGCTGCCCCAGACATCTATCATACCGTAATTCGGAACTCCTATATATTCGAACTGCATGCCGGGCGACCACCAGCGAGAACACTGATCCCCGATCATCTCGCCGCCACCTAGCGGTCCCCGGCCCGAACCAAAGGCGTCCGAGAAGATGAAAACCCTCTCTCCCCTCCACTAAACGCCAACAAGTTATAGATTCTGATTCCGAATATTGTCCATTATTAAATAAAAATATTAAAATAAATTAGATTTTTGATCCAAAACAATACTTCGTGTTCCACTGACACTGTACATTTTTAATAGCCGGGTTAACGAAGAGTGGCAATTGTTCCTCGAATAGAAATCTACCTCGATCTTAAATGATAATAATTATATAAAATCGCGTCAATGAGATAACGGAGTCGGTGTTCCAATATGTAAGAGGGAATGGATTATTCTAGTCTCTTTGCATAATATAATTTAATACAATTTTTGCTCTACTTTATCAAACTTGATGTGTTTCCAAAGCAAACTAAACTCTCTTATAAAATATTTTCCATTTGGTCAATTTTGTCAAAGGATACATGGGCGTTATTAACCCTTTGCCGTGCTATTTTCTCAGTATTTGCGTTTGACGAAGCTGACTATTCACTGCTGTAATGTTGAGGCAAATAAAAAAATATTGAAATATTATGCATATATTGTATTTAGAAATTCCCGTTTGCGCAAATTCTAATTGAAATTATACTTCACATTTAATTATATTACAGATACGGTTCAGTTTGGTCACTGCCACGAGTATGACTCGTCATTGTATGGCAAGAGATTGATTTAAAGTTAAAGAAGTAATAATTTCATTCAATGTATACACTTATAGCTATATTTTGTATCAACAATATAACTCAATATGTACGGAATTATAAATGACTATAACAATATTACGTTTGAACACGCATATACAAAGGGTTAAGCATTTGCAATTTTGTCGAGGAATTTATAACAGAAACATGGTGAAAATGAAATTTTACTGGAATGGAGTTTCGATCGGGCGATGGAACAAGGTTAACAGGAAATTTTGAGGCCGGAATCATTCGACGAACTTTGATTCCGTAGAGAAAGATTCTTGATAGACTCGTTTGCCCTCTCGTTTCATCTTCTTGAATCTTCTAAATCCATCGAACAATCGATGGAAATAATTGATTTCTTGTTTTTATTCTTCTATTCGAATGAAAAATGATTTTACATTTCTGTCTTCATACTACAAAACCTTTTCTCAAATTTCTAAGATTTTAAACTTCAGATCTTGTTTTACGTGGAAGCAAATTAAGCGACTGAAAGCATGAATGACGTCGTAGAAATGTTCCTCGCCTGTTTTCTTGGTTAATTAAATTAGAGAAGGGTGGGGATCCACCCTGAGAAGAATGAGATTAAACTGTTGTCAGGGATAATTGTTATCGGTCTTCTCATCTTTCTCGCTCGTTTGTCCACTTAACCCTGTGATAATTGGCACAATTGACGGAATTATGTCGCGTAACAATTGCTTCGAAAAGGAAAACACGAATGAGATGATTGTTAATTAGTTGATGACTAAAATGTATGCATAAGTTCTTCGAAGAAAACGCTTGTATTCCTTATCTTTTCTAATAGAAAAATTATTTCAAATTATTTATTTAACACCTACTCACCTATTTGAAAAATGTCAAATATTCATAAAATCATTAATATTACAAAAGAAAAGAAATGATTGCGAATATAGAAAGCTACATTACACTGATATTACTGTACTGACAATGAGTTACTTTTAGAAATTAGAAATTAATTTCTTATTTGTGCAAACTTAAAACAAAATTTGATAGTACATTTTAAATATGAATCGTAGCTCTCGACTCAATATCATTTTTTTCAAATGACAAAATAAAATTAGTGTAAAATAATATCGATTACCAGGTCACACCACGTGGAGGTGACTACAACAGTTACCCGCCCTAACACCTAATCCCAATTTCCATTAATGAAAACTATCTCAATACATAACAATATTAAAATTTAATATAATAATTATTCCTGAAAATACATACTTATATAATACCTAAGCTCGATAAAATACACGGATAAAATTACAATGTAAATATTAAAAAAAAAAAGAGAGAAGGTACCGAATTAATTTGTATATCTAATATTTAAAAATAAAATAAAATTTAAGTAATTCGATAAGAATACACAAATAAAATGATATTAGGTATAATTAAAAAATTATTGAGAATTGAACCTTAAGACAATAGAAACCATAGGACGAATGTAAACTCGAAAAGAATTAATAAAATAATAATGTACGTGAAACAAAAGCCTGAAAACACAAAACAGTTAGCAATTATGTGACCTCGGAATGAATGAATAAAATAACAAAAGAATTATTGATAAAATACTGAAACAGAAAACATAATTAGCACCGTAATTTTGATAATTACTGAGGAAATAATAATTTAAACAATGATATTCTGTAACAGTTTAAGCAATGATATTTTGAAACAAACAATATAATTAGCATTGCAATTTCAGACACATTTAATAAAATAAGAATTTAAGCACAGTATAATATTGAAACCTATTGAACACATTTGAAAGGGAAATATAATCAATATAAAAAATCAGTAAGAAAGAAGTAATTTGTTCAAATACAACAGAAAGAAACAAGAATTTAAATTTAAATTGACTGATCATGAAAATGTTCGAACAAGATATTTTATATTCTTGTATAAAAGAAAAATACCAATTGATCTATCAATTCAAAGAAAGAACGTTTTAGGCGACTTATTGTTAGTCGCTGTCCATAAGATGCGACTTATTTTAATGTGGAATTAAAAATAAGCTTATTTAGAAATTATGAATGACGACTTTCTGCGGGCAATGAAATGAGAACACAAGATATGATTTATATGCGGAATCAAAAAAATAATAATTCTCTAAACTAAAATAATAAATTGAAAGAAAAAAGGGAAATAAAATCCGAATTCGATAATTCAACAGAAGCTTAGTGAATATTAAACTCGTACAATTTCGAGCTTAATATGTACTTGGGGGTATTGTACATACTGTTTAAAAAAAAGCTGTAAAAAACATACAAAAAGAAGAAAAGAAAACAAAGCATGCATAGTGATATTAAAATGACTCTCCATCCGAAGATGGAAAGCCATTGATAGTTTCTCTCTTCTGTGACGAATTTTACCGGAGCTCTTCAGAGCATAGCTTCTTCTTTCCTCAGCAATAGCCTAAAAAAAATCACTCGCGAAAATTTTACCTGCTTCGTAAAAAGAAGCAAGTACAAATTAAGTTTAATTTTACTTCATTGCATTTTAATACTTCATTTTTGCAATCGGGTCTAATACCACGACTGCGACTTATAAACTAAGGCTTGGCCTTACGAAAAATCAAGAGAGAGAATGTTAAATTAATTAATTAATTTGCATTTGCGTTTTCTAACCCCAGATACAAGCTTCTCACATATTCAACGAGAATACGAAGAGAAATATGAAAGCTTGTTCTGGCCCTACCTACTTATAAACTAAACTCAATCATACCAGAAGTAAACTACCTGCCTGGCTATTGCTATATTTAAAAAGTTGCAAAAATCATTCTCACAAAAATGCACTCTACGGTTCTCACACATATCAGCAGGATGAAACGGAGAACGCCACCGTCACCCGAGTTCAATTCAACATTCACACTCAAATAAAAACATACCTTTTTGTTGAAATCGATTGACAATTAATAGTAAACATTGTGCAAAAATTAACATATTTCATTTTCGTATTCTTTTGAATATCTAATATATAATAATATGTATGAGTTGTAAGAATTTTTCAACTTATTCTCGATAGGTAAGTATTTTCTAATTGTATGGTAATATTAATAGTAAATTAATGGTGTTAATAAACGATACAAGTCCCTAACCGCACATCTCAACCACACACGCACACACATACACAGATCATTGTGTAAGTGAGCCTAGTGGGGCTAAAATCCCGCTTTGCCGTTCCGAAGTTTGCACTTATACCGGCGGTTTTAAATGGTGCAATTGCGCTAAAAGTCCACCCCCAGCAGCCACCACCTAACCAAGTGGCGCGGGGTTGGACAAATTCTCTCCTGGGCTGACCAATGGGCCACAAAGATGCCGTTGGGGCCTTGCAGCCAGCCCCGGCGGTGACATGTGCCAACCCCTCCTCCTCGTGATGTGGCCCGGGCACCGGTTTACCGGTGGCAAACGGGGCTCTGGCTATGGACGAGAAGCGCCTCGTGGGTTGAGCTGGGACCACGTAGGTAAGCTTGCTAAAGTAAAAGCGTCTTAGAACAAAACTCCTTACACGCCGACGAAGAGTTTGGTGTTGTGTCTTCTCCCCCGTGCGATGATCGGTTCGCCGTGAGCGGGATTGCTCCGGCCCGTCTCCCCTTGGTGGGAGGTTGAGTTGGGTGGTAGGTAACTCAAGCGCAACGCGCCATTTAACATCGCCGGTATAAGCGAAAGCTTCGGAACGGCAGAGCGGGTTCCAAACCCCACAAGGCTCTTTACTGACAATAACCTGGGCTGACCAATCATTGCACGGGTGCGGAAAAACCCAACACTTGAATTTTTGTCTAGGACGCTTTTACTTTAACAAACTAACCTGAGTGGGTTAGCAACTACACCCACCAGGCGCTTTACGCCCATAGCCAGAGCCCCGTTTGCCACCGGAATAGCCGGTGGCCGGACCACATGACACCGCTGGGGCTGGCTGCAAGGCCCCGAATGGCACCTTTGTGGCCTATATACACATACACACGTGGGACTTAAATCGTGTATGGTTCACTACTTTAGTCCGTCACCAAAATACATATATTATACTTAAAATTAAACCTTGTCCACCGTCCTCCACCCATACGAATGCATACATACATATATCTTTAAAAGTATCCGAATGATTTTTGGGCATAAAAATGAACAAGGCCAATGGTTACTTTCACCTATCAGTTTTCTTCATGTATGCTAAAATGCCTGAGCTAAAATATATGATTTGTAAAAGTTAATGCACTGATATTCTAACTTTATTAAAAGAAAGAATATCACGAAAATAATATGAATAAAATTGAGGAACGTTTCAATATCAAGAGCGATTACACTGTCAAAATAAATAATCTAAATAATCAAAGATATTCATAATTATTACTTTGACATCAAAATCTGCTCGTCGCGAAGTAATTTCTTGTACATATATGATTTAAAGTTAAATCGAAGTATGAAAATGTATTCTGAAATCGAAGGGTCATCCGACTTCTCTATGATGTACAAGAAAACCCTATTCTGAGCTAATAAATAAAACATAATAGAAAAGCAATTAATACGATTATTATTGTATAAAATGATGCACTGATATTCGTTTACAACCAGTCCCCCTGACGTTTCGGACCATTCGTTCCACGACATGATGGGGACCGGGCCAGAGGGATTATAAAGCATGCGACTCACCGATCGTTGACTTGCACCACTGCACCCATCAAGCATGTTGGAGATTGATCCACGATTGTTCCACAATTGGTCCGTTGTCTAATCAAAATTGGGTACCTCGTCCTTTAGGTAGCCAAAATAATGGTAGATAAAACCCATAAATAACTGCAGTGTCAAACATCAAAAAACATTTGCAAAATTATGTCAAAACAGGTGGAGAGAGCTACACTATAAAACATTTGCAAAATTACATTAAAACAGGAAGGGAACCATACCACATCATAAAACATTTGTAAAATTATGTCCAAATACATAGAGAACCACTCCATAAAACCCCATAAAACATTTGTAAAATTATGTCAAAGCACATAGGTAACCACATTATAAAATATTTGCAAAAGTATGCCAAAACCCATAAATAATCACACCATAAAGTACACTAATATATATCCATATACACATGCCCCATCACATAAGGGAACACACTAGTACACATGTAGACACATGGGGAACTACACCATAAGACATAATAAAACACCCCCATAAGTATGCACAATTCCATGATAAACACACTAGATAAAACACAGATGCTCTAATAATATTATTGACTCGTACCTGCATATGTTTGGCAGATAAATCCGCATTCCTCGGCAGTCGCACTAACAATAAGCCTGACAAAATTTGAACCTGCTCCATATTTTAGAACCACCGTGCTCAGCGAAGCATCCATAGTTCCGCATGAATTTCTCTTATTGTTAGCTATCTGTACCAGAATTTCATATTCTTTTATAATATAACAATTTTTAATTTTTTAATTATCTCTTTATTAAATTATTATTTATCTATTGAAATTTAATTTGTTTATAACTTTTGCATACGGATATATGGCAATTTCTTTTTAATTCTTATTAGTAAGATTTATTTTGTACAATTTTCAATTTTATAATTATTTATCGACTTCATTGTTATATGTATCTATTGAAATTTGGATAAACCTCCTGTTTAGGGGACGCCACTCCAATAACCTTGACCTTCACATATGTATATTACTAGCTTTTGCCCGCGGCTTCGCTCGCACAGGAAACCGTTTAATACCCTCGGAAATTGATATCGTTTCTCCATAAAACATTTTATCCTCCTGTTCACCCCTATAGAGTTTTAATTTTGTCATGTTGCCATCTTAGATTTCAAACGTTATCGTCACAAATGTTGCAGTAATAATAGAAGTTGGCCCGCCTTGTCTCGCTGTTCATATACTGTCCGGGAAGCGGCGGCGGCGCGCGCAACTGTGGTGTGTAGCAGAGGCGAGAAAAAGGTGTTTCGTCTCGGGATCGTCTGTCAGACTCGTCAGTTGGGCTGACAACAGACGATTCCTGCCCTAGACACCTATCGTACCGGGGTTCGGAACTCATATATGTATATCCGAACCGTATGCCGGGGTACCGCTTGCGAGAACACCTAAGCTCGTCGCCGCCTAGCGGACCCCGACCCGAACTCAAGGCGTCCGGGGAGACGAAACACTCTCTCCCCCTCTACTAAACGCCTACAGTTGGAAGATAATGGCCTTATAACTTTGAAGCAACGGTTTAGTGATAACATAATAATTACGTACTTACATGTTAAATTTGAAGTTTCTAGATACATTTACGGAAATAAGGCAACTTTAAAGAGAAATAATTGTATCAATGAGCATTAAGACTAAGTATGAAGTAAATCCGACCACGAACACAATATGTCCCATACAAAGGTTGCAACCCCTTTTCACCCCTTCAGGGGTTGAATTCTTTAAAATGCTGAAATAGGTGTTTGATTAAATATATCAAAGAGCGTTAAGACCAAGTTTCAAGCAAATCCGACCACAAATAAAATATTCTTCATACAAAGGTTGCAACCCCTTTTCACTCCCTTAGGGGTGGAATTTCGAAATATCCTTTCTTATTCCTTGTATACATCATAAAGGAAACCTCTGTGCAAAATTTCAGCTTTCTAGGTCCAAGGGTTTGGCCCGGGCGTTGATGAGTCAGTGAGTCAGGTCTTTTTTTTTTATATACAGTGTGTCCGCGCTAAAGTGTGACAGACATTTATATAGAAATTGCACGGTACAAGGGGGCCCATGTTTTGGCGTGAACGAAAATTTATTTACATTATTAGTTTAAAAGATATGATGGTCAAGTTTCGTTTTTTAAATGGAACTATATATTTTTTTTCACATCATGTGATAGTGCTTTTCAAGACGAATTCAGTAAGCTTTGATGTATACACCCGATTTTAATTAGTTTTCAAGATATAACGTTTACAAATTTTCCGATTTTCAGTAGATACGTTTCGGTTTGAGTGGCAAGTCGTAAAAGGGGCCTTATTGTTGCGGTTTCTTATTCTTTGGGTCTGCCGTTCCTAGCGTAGACCCCCGCTGAGGCACTGACCGCTACAATAGAGCCGCTTTTACGACTTGCTACTCAAACCGAAACGTATCTACTGAAAATCGGGAAATTTGTAAACGTTATATCTTGAAAACTAATTAAAATCGGGTGTATACATTAAAGCTTAATGAATTCGTCTTGAAAAGCACTATCGCATGATGTGAAAAAAAAAATATAGTTCCATTTAAAAAACGAAACTTCACCATCATATCTTTTAAACTAATAATGTAAATAAATTTTCGTTCACGCCAAAACATGGGCCCCCTTGTACCGTGCAATTTCCATATAAACAATTTTTCCTATCATCAATAGTTACGAAATAAAACGTCTGTCACACTTTAGCGCTGACACACTGTATATAGATGGATAAGGGACACCTTTCTGAGTAATTTTTTTCTTATAACTTAACCATCGGTCATTGCTTAATAAAAAGTTATTAGCAATGAAAAATTAAAAAACGTACCGCTATTTTTCTAAAAATTTGAATTTTCTTTGCACGAAGTGCGCTGCCACATTAGTTAAATATTCTAGTATTGAAACCGGCACATAGGCATCGCCCCTTCCCCGCAGCACCGCCTCTAAAAAAACTAACCTAACCTAACTAAACCTAACTTAACTTGATATGTAGTTTGTAATCATAATCGTGAAAAATAAAAAAGGGGCTAGGAGACCAGTGCGCGGGGGGAGAAGGGACAGAGCCCCGACCCCTGCACTCCCACCCCAACAAACATTCTGAACTAACCAAACCTAATCCCAGCCCCTTTTTTATTTTTTATATTTAGGTTAGTTTTTTTAGAGGCGGGGGGGTGCGAAGAGGCGAAGCCTATTTATCAGATTTTTAAGAAACTAGCGGTATATTTTACAATTATTCATTGTTAATAACTTTTTAATTATATGTTATTTTTTTTTAGCTTTTACGCAAACATATCGACACTTGACATGATTACCATTGTAATTTTTGTAACGGTGTTTTCTATCTATGATACAAATGTATTTAAAAAAAAAATCGTTTCTTTTGTCTAGGAACCATGCTCTTATTATAATTAGGACTATTTTTAACTATCAGAAATGAAACGTTGTAATTCTACATTCCTTGAAGTTTGGTCCTAAGAATGATATATTTTGAATTGCAGAAAATATGAAGCATGTAAAAATACTCAAAAGAAGAAGAAAAAAAAGTTCTGGCACATTTAATTCTTGCGTACTTAAGTTCTTGTTACACTAACGGAGACAAACAGGAGATGTAAAAAAATAGAGTTAAAAATTGTAAATCGGTCTCCTGTAAACCTAGCATAAACTACATATGTAGTTATAATGCATTTCATATCAGGTGTCGATATGTTACAAATACATATTTGGGAAAATGACCAAATTTTAAAAATTTATTTACCCTTAATCCCCTAAAATTCAACCACCCATCCCTTTATATCTACCCTTATCCTTAACAACCACCACTAATTATCTAAATCACTCATCTCTCTTACTTCAAAGAGTTATAAAAACTTCTTTTTATCAATCGCTCAAAATCCGACCATTCATACCATATACATACCTACTCCAATCATTCAAAACTACCATGAATTACCCCAATCGCTCCGTTTCTTTCTTTCAAATATCGATGAAAGAGGATCACCAAGGGGGAAAGTTCGTCTTTCCAAGAAGAAAAGAGAAAAAAATGCATCTGTTCTCTGTTCTTTTAATCAACTTATTTGCCGATAGTGAGCGAGTAAAAAGCTCGATGATCGTTTTCTTAGCTGTACTTACGGTACACGTGTGCAGAGAGTGGTTGATGCCAGCTCGGGCAAGCTTCTCTCGATGCATCTTCAGCATTGAAGCTCGGACAACGACATAGAGATGATCCGTCTAATTTCGAAGCTCAGTCTACTTTGTCATCGTGCAACGGTTTCTTGAATTTTCGAGAACGATCTCTTCTATTATCCACTTTTAACTTTCCGTGTGAGACTTCTTTAATAGGAGACCTTTTGTTCATATTGTCTTGTCTAGCATGAATTTGTGAATTATTTTAAAAAAATTATTAGTTATTGAGGAAGTTGATGTGTGAAGAGCAGGAGGTTCTTTGGAAGAAAGAAGTGGATGCTGCGTTTATCTTTGGAGAACTGATTTTAATTGATTGAATGGATATTCAAGATCAGGGTAAGTTATGATTGATTTCTTTATAAATATTATATATCAGTATGTATGATATTTTAGTGCATTTTTTTTATTTTTAAGATTTCTTAAAAGTGTCAATTTTTACTTTTAAGAAATTTATACTAAATTTTTAATTTTTCATATTTTTCCTTAATTATCAATCCCAATTACTTAATAAACTGCTCTTTGTTATTTTAGCATTATTTACAAATCTTTTCCTCTTTCCTTTGTTTCGACGATAATAAGCTTACAAAAAATAATTTTAATTATAATTAAAGTATAATTATTAAGGAACAATCGCTGGTCTCGTATCGAAACTTAAAAATGAGAATGATTCATCGTGTTCAACCTTCAATAGTTATCAAAGCTCCTGAACAGATTGAACAATTTGTCATTTAGCAATCAATTAAGAATTTATATTGGGACTAGAGCAATCTAGAAAAATGACATCATAGATTGTCATTACTTGCCGATAGAAATTGAAACAAGAACGTCCACTATCTACATACATATAGTACCCCCTTTCGTTTTATGTATCAGTAATTATTACATAATAATATATAACATGCCGATACAGAGAAATAAAAATACGTTTATCAAAGTTTCGATTCCTATTAACAGTGTTCTATACATGATTTAAATTTCATAATTTATATTCTTTTTTTATATACGATTAACCGTTAAAAGGCGGAGACAGAGTCAATCCTGACCCAAACTTATAAAACATATCCAAGGATATTAATGTAAAGTTAAATATATAATTTTTAAAGTTAAATGTATAATGAAATAACTAACGGTTTCTGTACTCATTGCAATAGGAAAATGTTTCACCCTCGGACGGCGCGGACCATAGAGAGAGCCCCGATTTTAATTTCACTTTATATTTCATATTATTCTCATTTTCTATTAAAGGAATAGTGTCAAATACAAAAAATGACAGTAATATGAAATAAAAAATTAAATCAAAGTTGTGGCTCTCTCCATGGTCCTCCATGCAAGAGTTATATTAACCCGATTCAATGAAGATCACTTGTAAAATATTCTTTTCGAAGGGTTATTCTAAGAAAATTATATAAAAATTGAGTTATATCAATAGAATAATGTTTCATTGTTAGAAATGATTCAGCCTGTAGAAGCTGATAGTTGACCTTATACAGTTGTCGTCAATGAATCATTAGCAGACAGCATTTTTTATCATCAAATAAACGAATTATCGTGTGATATAATAATACGGCTGGCATTTATCCACCAATAACAATTCGCAAATGAACTAGAATAAACAGACTCGAACCGATGTGCCTTATCAGTAGAAAACTTGTTTTACGTTCCACGAACAGCCGTTCGTTAGAAATTTTATTTATACTTTGGATTGTTTAAAAACAATGACAAGCTTGCAAGTAGACTCATATTTTTTTTCATTCTTCCAATGTTACAATTTTATTAATCTTTTGGTACTTTGTAAAGAAAAAAAGATAACATTTGATGTTTGAATACCAAAATTCTCCAGTCAGCAGAAAACAAAAAACAAATCTATGTGATTGATTATTTGATTTTAAAAAAAGAATTAACTTCTTTGTTTCTTTATATTTTGTTATACTTTTTCAACGAAACAATAGATTTATTAGGAAACAATAATCGATCAATCTCTGTTCTATCAATTCCCAAAATTCCACGCAAAATGAAAAACGACACGATGAACGAGTCTCTTTTGCCACCCGGTATAAAGGAACAAGGAACAATCATTGTTCATGAAAACCGGCAGCAGAATAGCTGCTGTTTTCTTGTGATCTTGACATCGTTTTAATTTAACAAGCCGACACGTGTATAAAAATAGTCAGTCGCGAAATAAAGCGTACCACGAATGCATTTCGGTCGAAGAGACTTTAAAAATACTATTTGCAACTTGCGTTTCCTTTGATCATCGAAAACATCGTGGAAAGACCGTAAATTTATCCGTCAACTTGATATTGAAATAAATATCATTGATATTTTGCCTTGTTTGCATTGTTTTGGCAATTCCAATATCAAGCACTTTAATTTCAATTAAATTGTTATTCTGCAATTGAAAATTGAAACATTTCTACATCAATTCTTTGTTTATAAATTACACACAGATCAATAAATCAACTGTGTATTTTCGTCAGAAGTATTATTCAGAAACGAAGCAACAATTCATTGAATCTGTCCACAGTTATCAGCTTAATTGCTGTTATCAGTATTGATAAGGTACAGTTGTAACCTGAAGTGGGCTTCTCCTAATTACCCTGATTTACATTTATCAAATGATTTCTCGGCTTATGTATTTGTAAAATGTTCCAATCACACGTGTGTAATTTGAACAGGCAAAATTTATCGTTTGTTAGATCATAAACTAGCTTCTTACGTTAACATACATATTTTTGTTTTGAATAAATACTGCAATCAGTTAAATTGTTTTTTTTTTTTTCGAATCCACGATGTGTCATGCATCATTGGATAAGATTGTTCTTTCCTGGACACATTTTATCTTCGAGGCTCGCATCCGTGTTGCGAAATTTTGCGAATCACCACACATGACTTTCTAACTTCTTACACAAGTGAACAAACTTGTAGGAATTCCTTTTTTTTTTCTTTTGTTCATTTACTAGTGGAATATCCCATAGCTAACTATTCATTATGCATTCTTTCTTAGCTGCAAGAACTGGTTTCTTGATGTTTTTTTACTTCGACCTTTATCTAAGACTTACAAGTGGAATCGAGTATCTCTGCACGTTATTTTAGTAGAATGTTTGAAAAATACTTTGATAATTATGGAAATGAATGACGTAACGAAATTCATTTAATTTAATGTGAGAAAGTGTATATAAATAAACATTGAACTTCGAGTGGTAATTTATCTGTTTCTCTTTCCACTTTAACTTTTCCAGCCTTTAATCGAACTGATTACAAGTATCTCAATAACCATTTTTATTGTATCGAACATTAAATTCCCATGTTATCTGTAGGTTAATTAACGATAACGCTTCATTTAACATATGTGCATTTTAAAGTGGGAGGAAGAAACTTATGACGACCTTGACAAACACTTGTAATGACCAATCGAATTGTTTGTTTCTTTGTTTTTTGTTTTGTACAGGAACAATATTTGCTCACGTGAATTTTATCTGTATCTTTCGAGATGGCCTGTAAGAAACTGGTCCACCTAAAAATGAATTCTTTTTAATGAAGGATATCTGTTCCCTGACGCAAGTAAAATCTAACAATAAGATTCTAAAGGATTTTAACTATTCATCGGACCTTTGAAATCTTCTTTTATCTCAGTTAATCCTCCTCTGATAAGAACCGACCACTCAGCAGTTCTAAACTACTAGACTGTGTCTACGTTCTACTAGACTCTACGTCTAAACTCTAATAGACTTGACTGGGTTTTATTTGGTTCTATTTTTATTAGAAGAGCATTTTCAAATCTATTTCAGGAGAAGAGATAGACTCTGGTAGTCTCTACAAGACTATACATCTAGGCTCTACTAAATTATACTTAGACTCTGTATTTGGCTCGTGTTAGCCTCTATTACTGCTCTACTAGACCCTGCATCGAGGTTTTGCTAGACTCTATTAGGATATCTCTATATTCTAGTAGACTATGTATCTAGGTTCTGCCAGACTCTATTAGGATATCTCTATGCTCTACTAGACTGAATACCTAAACCCTACTAAATTCTATTACTCTATTTCTGAGCCCACTCGACTCTATTAGCCTCTAGCAAACCCTATTTCTATGTTTTATTTCATCCTACATCAGACTATCAGCCTCCACGCAGAGATATTGTCAGACTCTACTTTAGTTCTACTAAACTTTGTGACTACTATACTTAACACCTAGACTTTACTAAATTCTATTACTACATTACTATAATTACTCTAATAAACCCTATTTCTATATTTTACTTGATTCTGCACTAGACTATCAGTCTCCACGCAGAGACTTTATCTTCAGTTCTACTAAACTTTATGACCACTATACTCAAACCTAGACTCTACTAAATTCTACTGCTCTATTTCTGAGCCCACTCGACTCAATTACTCTCTAACAAATCCTATTTCTATATTGTACTTGATTCAATCGGACTCTAGATTCTACACTAGACTAGACTATCAGTCTCCACGCAGAGACTTTATCTTCAGTTCTACTAAACTTTATGACCACTATACTCAAACCTAGACTCTACTAAATTCTACTGCTCTATTTCTGAGCCCACTCGACTCAATTACTCTCTAACAAATCCTATTTCTATATTGTACTTGATTCAATCGGACTCTAGATTCTACACTAGACTAGACTATCAGTCTCCACGCAGAGACTTTATCTTCAGTTCTACTAAACTTTATGACCACTATACTCAAACCTAGACTCTACTAAATTCTACTGCTCTATTTCTGAGCCCACTCGACTCAATTACTCTCTAACAAATCCTATTTCTATATTGTACTTGATTCAATCGGACTCTAGATTCTACACTAGACTAGACTATCAGTCTCCGCGCAGAGACTTTATCGGAGTCTGCTTCAGTTCCACTAAACTAAACCTTCCGACAAGCCGGTTAAACGGTCGTCAGAGAGGCAGATAAAGAGTGCGAGTGGAAGAACGTCAAGTTTGTAGTGGCAGTGCGATCAAGGGGGCGGACGCAGTCGGTTAGACTGTTAGACGAACTCGCGGCGAGCGAAACACGCTCGGGAGCAAGGCCGCGCGCGTGAGACTCGCGCGAACCAGTGAGATCAACGACGACGACGACGACGACGACGACGACGACGACGACGGCGCGCAACGATGCGTTAGTTTCGCGCGCGTACGATGTCGGGCGATATCGCTCGATTGGAGAGCGAGCCAGCTGCGTTGGAGCCGCTAGTCGCGGCAAATGCCGTCTCCACGTTACAAGGTAATGGAGCTCTCTTATCCTCGTGCTTACGCCCTCCTGTACACGTGTCTGCCAACAATGGATTTATCTTTCAATCGATTCCTCTCCGTCATTTTTTTCTTTTCATTGCAATGCTTGATGGAGTTAAGAGTCGGGCAGATAATCGTTCGGAGAACGTTAACCCTTTGCGTTACGATTATTCTAGAAACTAAAAGATTTATGAAGGTTCGAGTTAATTTTTGTATATTGATAATGGACTATTTGATTGGGATATGCGTTTTATTTACGAATGACTTTTTATAATATTTGAAATCATGAAGTTGTAATTATTAAGGAAGGAGCGTGTTGAATTGTTTGAAAATTTCAAGTAGAATTATTTTATAATATGGAAAGGAAAAATTTTGAAGGTATAGTTAAATGGTGCCAAAAAATTTGACTCGCGTGTGCGGGAGATTGGAGAATCATCGACGAATCGAAAATCAATTGATCTAAATTGGGAACACAGAAACTGGTATAATTAATTCTAAAGTTGATCTCAGTGTGTCAAGACTGATGCAGGGAAGTAGACTAACAAGGTTAGATAATGATTTAAATCTGACCCGATCGATCCAAAACTTGATCTTAACGTTTCAAGATCAAGTAAAGAGTGCATTAACGCACAGATACTTTCAGAAACTGGTTTCGAAAGCAAGCGCAAAAAATTTAGATAGATGTAGCCAATTACAAAGTCAAATGAGGCTCCGGAAACATGTTCAACTAATCAAACAATAAAAAAAAAGAAAAGAAACACTGTCCTAATATCTCAATCTTAACGAACGAAACTCAGAAAAAAAGAACATAATGTTTCAAATCAGTCAAAAGTGCAATTAAATTGAATTGAGGAAAATCAAAAGGAAAAAGTGATTCAAAAGTGAGACAATTGGAATCGTCATAAATTAGTGTTACAAATTGAAAAAGTGATTGTGATCTATCAAAATTGAATATTAAAAGATACACCGATGAGTGAAAGTGATGAAAAATTGAGTCAAATCAAGTTGTTATATCATAAATTAAAAAATTGATCGTGATCTATTAAAATCGTGTTCAGAATGCACCACTGCAGTGTGAAGAAGATTGAAAGGTGTCTTTTACCGCGTCAGAGAACAAAGAAACGCTTGGAATCGGTGCAAAGCAATAACAGGTTAAAGTACAACGAACGGATTTATAAAGAAAGAAAAGCCTCGGGACGAGGTTCTTGTGAATCACTTTTGTTGCCGTCCGATCAGTTCGAAGAATGTTTTTGTTCTTGGAATAAAACAGCGTCAATCTGAGAAGCACCGGGTTTAACTTTCGCATCAGCCTGTACAGTTATGGCTTCTCTCTTTTTCTCTTTCTCTCTTTCTCTCCCTTTTTCTTTTTGTTTATTTTTTATTCTTTCCGTAGTCGCTTCTTTGCAACGTAACCACGTGTTTTCCTCTGTTCGCAGGCAACAAACAAACGGCGGAAAGCGTCGCCCAAGATGCAGTCGACCAAACAGGTAATTTCTCTTATCAATGTGAATAAATAGATGTTAATTAGCTTTGGATTTGATTAAAATTCCGAGCAATTTTTGGTGAATTCAATCTTCATTATTTTAGTCAATATTCTGATTTTTAGACTTTATTCGAGGTCCTTAGCTTCAAAATTTTTCAAAATTCATTTGAATTTCATCGATCGACTGATAAAAATCCGTCACCAAATCTTCGCTACAGGAAACACAGTAAAATGTAATCAAACGTGTTTGCGTTAAGCTTCACTTAAGTTTCCTTATCTTACATCAGAATCCTCTGATCACTCTTAACTGTGTATGAGTTTTAATCGTTTAAGAGGTAAAAGAATCTTTTTTAATGAAGAGAAACAACAAAAGTGACCTTGAAATTCACGAATCCTGCTAATTACGAATTCTGAATTTGTTCACAGGATTTGGCAAGTTTAACCTTAAGGTTATGGCCGTCTGCAGTTTGATCTTCATGAACGTAGCATTCAGTATAACAAGCATAGGATTTGTATTACCATCGGCAGCATGTGACTTTAAAATGACTACGGTGGACAAGGGCCGTCTAAGCGCAGCGCCTATGTTAGGTAACAGCCTAGTAATCATCATTTTAATTAAACTTCTCTAATTAGCACCGTTATCTACCTTGTAAAACTCCTCTATTCTTACACTTACGCAATATCTTACTTTTTTCTAAGCTACTTTATGTTTTTACGGTTCGTTTGAATTCTTATCAGAGAGGAAAAATCACTTAATTTCTGTCTGATAATAGCAAAAATCTACCAACTTAAAAGATTCAGTAAATTGTTTTTTTACGTTAAAAAATATAACGTTAGAAACATTTTACGATGACATTTACGATGAAATTTGATATGGAAAAAGTTGAATTTTTCAAGGGAATTGGAATTTCTTGCGTGCAAGGTACTAACACGCCCTCATATCGACCTAACTTCCACCATTGCGTTTGGTTGCATGGTGTTACTTCGATCCGGCAAAACATACTGAAATCCCGTTCCTTTCGAGTTATGTAAAAGTCACCGTGAAACTATGAATTATTTTGCATTCACGCTTAGCTTTCTCCTCGCGTGCTTCGACTGGTTGACGATTGATCCTCGTTTCGATTCAAAAGGAAACCTGCTCACGTTTCTGCCGATATTCGATGCTAAATTTTTACCATTCTTTTTCATAAAAAAAAAAATTCTATTAGAGGTACTCTTATCTTCTACATACATTACCATTTCCTTTTATCAACGCCCACTTTCAATGTCGCTTATCTAAACTGTGATAATATAAAAACTAAAAAAAAAAATAAAATAAAAAATGAAGATATGCAAATGTATACTCACTGTTATTAAGAGACGATGATACTTAATGGAATAACTAATTGGTTGTATATAATTGCATACAGAGCAATCTAGTTGTTAACGAAGAGAAATACTGAAGACGCGATTAAAAGCATTAAAGGATTATTACAAGTGTCAGCGGCTCGAATGCAAATAATTAAACCTTGAAGGCTTTTCATTATGTCAGAACGTGACACGTCTCCCCTCTCTGATCACGTTTCTGCATAAACACCATCGAATGGAATTTATAGTACAAATCGAATGGCAACAACACTGCACGAGACGTTAAATAACACGATGCTATTTAATTCTTTTGCAATTGATTAAAAGTCATTTTCACTTAACCGTCTATTGAAGAATATAGAATTAATATTTTTCTTCATTTTTCTCGCATAAACATTGTGTTTTTTCTTACAATTTACAGGTATGTTAGCCGGTTCTTATATATGGGGCTGCTACGCGGCCATAAAAGGACGAAGACTGTCCTTGTTGGTCGCCTTATTTCTTCACGGAATCTCAGAATTGTTGGCATCGGTGGTGCCCTTCTATTGGTTCTTTTTGTTCTTAAAATTCATGAGCGGCGCCGCGTGAGTATAACATGAAATTTCTGTTCCAAAATTATTTATCAAACATTCCCTGTAACGAGATCATTCATTCCTTTTTAGCATGAACGGACAGTCGGCTGTTGTTTTTCTATATCTGGGCGAATTTCAACCAACGAAATATCGTGACAAAATGTTGTCTTGGATGGAAATGGCCTGGGTAATGGGAATGATCATTTTAGCAGGTACCATTTTAGCAGCAGATTTTTGTTGAATAAGTTTCTCCATCACAGATTATGATCATTGGAAAAATTTCAGGTGTCGGATGGATCGTTATCCCAATGGACGTGAACATCGAGATCGCTGGTTTCTTTTTACACTCGTGGAATCTTTTCGTCTTCATCTGTTCCCTTCCAGCGTTATTTACCGGAGCGTGGTTATTATTTTTCCCTGAAACGCCGAAATATCTTGCCGAGACTGGTCATAACGTTCAGATGCTTCACGTTTTAATGAGAATGTACTCGGAGAACAGTGGTCAGCCCCCAAAAGAGTACAAAGTGATTATTTGTCATTGCAACATTTATTATTCATTAATTATTCATTAGGCAATATTTAATATTTCATTTTGGCACTGACTACAGTATGGTTTAGAATTGAAATTTAACCTTCGGACGGCGGACCATGGAGAAAACCTGTTTTCTATTGTCTTCGTTTTTTAAATTTTGCACTACTCCTTAAAAAATTATTCGTCCTTTCGTTTAAGAATCATACATTTAATTTTAGATTAACACTCTTGATAGATTTTATAAGTTTTGGGTCACGATTGAGCCCCAGGCTCCTCTCTCCAAGACTTAATTTCAATTTGGAAATTCGAAGGCCACCGCTAAAAATATTCACTAAACATTTCATTTTCAGACAAAACTCCGAAATTGTGGTAATAATAATCTGAACGAACTGGTGCACCGTATAATGCACACGAACGAGAGGGAGGAAGTGACGGAGAATTCATTCGATTCGATGATAAGCGACATATACACGAAAACAGCGATGATACTGAAGCCTCCGTTTCTCTGTAGAACCATCGTGATGTGCCTGATCGCTTGTTTCGTCACATCCGCTTACTATACTTTAACTTTATGGTTGCCAGAGCTGTTTCACAGATATGCAGACTTTCAACAAGCATATCCTAATCAGACAGCCAGTGTTTGCACTTTGAAGATCACTAAGAATAGCACCAATCTTGTAAGTATTTTTAAAAATGAATTTTTGGGCGCACCGTGGGTCAATATGGGTAGAAATAATATATATGTTATGCTATTTCTGTTATAATAGTATAGCTCTTTTATTTGATCCACAGGAGGAGATTGACGACCCATTTGGTTGCAACTCAAGGGTACAGACTAGTGTGTTTGTTCATACGTTTATTCTGGGAGCCTCTTGCATTCCAACGGGTCTCATATTACCTCTTCTAGTTAATTATATGGGATACAAATTCCTCTTAGGTAATTAGGAGGTATCAAAAAATGAGTGTCAAGCGACTATTTTTATAAAAAATAATTTCTTTTTTTTTTTTATATTCCAGTGATCACAGCTTTTATACCTGGGGTAGTGACAGCCTGTCTCTTCCTGGTGCAAACTTCCACCCAAAACTTAATTCTCTCCTGCGCCTATGAATCTGTTACTTCCGTTTGCCTAAGCGTTGTATACTGCTTGTTAGTTGATCTTTATCCAACGCATTTAAGGTAATCTATTATTTTATTTCGAACGGAGTACTATTCTCAGGAAGCAATCTGTCATGCAGATTGGGGGGAAACTTCCGAAAGGCCCCATCACCCCAGGACAACCAAACTTCGGATTTATAGTAATTGAGGGACGAGAAATCGAATGAGACCATTTTCAGAACTGGCAAATAAACCGTTCTCGAGATATACAGGGTATTCTAAAAGTGCGGAAACCCCCTATTATCTTGATAAGAACGCATTTCCACGCAAAATGACTAACCCTAACCCTAACCCTAACCTAGGTTAGGGGTGATGGGGCCTTTCGGAAGTATACCCCAGATTGGCAGCAGATCTGATAGAATCTGTCTACAAACCCGTAGCCATATGATTTCGCATTTGGCTTGGTTTCTGCAAACAGAACCTGCTGACAGAATCATATAGCAGATTGACGGCAGAAATCGAGCATAACCTGTTTTGTCAAACTAAAGGCAGAAACAAAACAGTCTGCGCGCAGAAACGCAGCAGAAACCGAGCAGATCCTGCAACTTCACTGTTCCCTTTAAAATTTAAATGGCTGAATTTGCAGGATCTGCTTGGTTTCTGCTGCCTTTCTGCCATCATAATATTTGCGCAGACTCTCTTTTGTTTCTGCTTCCAATTTGACAACAGGTTTTGTTAGCATAACGTAACCTGCCGCCAATCTGCTACAATAGCTGAATTTAACACATCCTGCATCAAATCTGCAGCCATTCTGCTTACAAAATCTTCTAACAGGAATTCGACAAAATTTGCTATGCGCAGGATTGGCTGACTGGGATTAGTCATTTGAGCCGTTCATATACCAAAATGATTAACCCCACTTCCCAGATTTGAATCTGTTGAAATTTTATCGTCATAGCTTAGTTTTTTATATTTCATCAATTTCTTTATTTTTTATTCTTTTGGAATTAATCAAGGATATTACAACAATACTTGGATTTTATCACGAAAGGAAACGTATTAAGAAACACTTCAGAGAGTATCTTCTTGTTGATATTACGGCACGTTTCTTGTTTTTTCCTTTTTATTTCTTTTCCTCGTGCCACCTTGTTTGATACGGCTAGGTGTTTATCGATTAACCTTCTTATCAATTGACATAAATATCCACATAGAACAATTATTATCTCGTGTATGGTTATTTATAACCGGCATGGTTATCTTAGTTCAAACAAATGCTGTAGGAATCAATCGATCGATCTGAAATATTCTATCGAATATCAGAGGAATCTCGCAATTCTTATCAAATATTCGTCTCCGTTCTAATGATAATCAATCGTCAAAACATCCTATCGAAATGAATGATCAAGAATGGATTTTATTAAAAATATTCAAGATTTTAATCTTGTTTGACCAGTGTCTGATTGGGAATTAATAAAGATCAATATTGATTTGATAAATCCTTTGCTTAATTATTGACTGTTTTTCTTTTTATGTTTTAGGGCAATGGCTTCCGGTCTGTCGGCGTTTATTAGTCGAATTGGTGCTATAAGTGGTACCTTGATGATCGGTTACTTGATCGATGATTACTGTACTTTGGTGATCGTCATTGTTGCTGCTCAACTGTTTTGTACGTATTCAAATTCTATTAAAATTCAAGTTTTGATAGGGTAACGTATATAGTTGTTGACCCTTATCCTAAAAAAGAAATTGGTTCTTTTTTCGCTTGTTTCCTGAGTAAGGGAAAGCCGTTCCTGGGGGCAAGATCGCGGGTCACTTTACCGGCGGTGCATGTGGAATTACCGAAAGAATTGAAAAATTTGAAAACTATGTGTACTATCCTCAGAAGGAGAAGAGTACAGAAAGACGAGAGAAGAGTCACTGGAGCATAGTACTCTCACCCTTAAGGCTGGTTCAGACACGGCTAGTAATTTAGTCGAGTGGGGAGTAGCTACTTACTACTAAACCGTTTAGTGCATAGAAAAGTGTCCGGACTAGTACAGTTGAGCTTTGAAAATCAAGAGTTCAAGATATATCCCTTGACTAAAGAAATGCGTCTGGACAGGTCTGTCCCGAAGGCTAGTTAAGGCTGGTTCAGACACGGCTAGTAATTTAGTCGAGTGGGGAGTAGCTACTTACTACTAAACCGTTTAGTGCATAGAAAAGTGTCCGGACTAGTACAGTTGAGCTTTGAAAATCAAAAGTTCAAGATATATGCCTTGACTAAAGAAATGCGTCCGGACAGGTCTGTCCCGAAGGCTAGTTAGTGGTGGGGCAAGCTTAGTTAGTGGTGGAGGAAGCCTACTCGACCAGCAAAATCCAATGAAACGGATCGACTCGACTAAACCGTTTTACTAAACTACTCGACTAAACTCTAGTGTCCATACACTAAACTACTCGCCACTCGACTAAACTACTAGCCGTGTCTGAACCAGCCTTTAGTGGTGGGGCAAGCTTAATTAGTGGTGGGGGAAGCCTACTCGACCAGCAAAATCCAATGAAACGGATCGACTCGACTAAACCGTTTTACTAAACTACTCGACTAAACTCTAGTGTCCATACACTAAACTACTCGCCACTCGACTAAACTACTAGCCGTGTCTGAACCAGCCTTCAGCTTGAGTGTCGGTCAGTAGCGAATGGTGACATGCGCACTCGTGAGCGTACTATAGGCTTGCTATGCACTTTTTCATTCAGTTTCATTCCGACAAGCAGTCACTGTATAACCTCGTTGTTGCATAATTTTTATAATTTTATAACGATCCTACATATATTCCCGACGCAAGCTCCTCGCTTATCGACCAATTCGCTTAATGACGTATGTAGTCGTCAAAACGGAACTCGGTCGCAAAATGAGGACTACCTGTACCGTAATTTCACGAGGATCGTGGCAGAGGTAGCTGCTCACACATGAGCGATGTTATGTTAAAATGAGACGTAGACACACATCTTATACACCGTTAACCGGAGAGATTGGTTTAAACGCGAATATGTGCGCGGATAAGTACGGGTGCCTCTACTAAAAAAAGAAATACAATATAACGCATTGCTTAACTCTCAAGACGGTGGATCATGGGGAGAACCACAATTCTAATTTAATTCTGTGCTTCGTAGTATCTTCATTTTCTAAATTTTACACTGTCCCTTTAGAAATTATTATATAATATTTTCTACATTTTTATTAGGGAGAAGGTCAATTATTATCTAGGGGTCGATAACTGTATACCTTACTCCATTAGGATAATTTATCAACAATAAATTCGAAAATTCTAATTAATGTGTTTCAGTGAGTGGTCTGCTCGCCCTCTTCACGCCAGGGAGAAAGAAATCAAAACTAGACATCGAGAAATCTTAACGAAAGTGGAAAAAATAAGAATTATAAAGAAAAGAAAAGAAAAGAAAAGAAACAATTCTTCTACTCCTCGTATTTAGCTCAATCTAATAATTGCATTTCGCGTGAAGTATGTGTAGGTACTTACTCGTAGACTGCTCGAAATAACTCTAAGGAATCTACTTAAACAATTTTATTATAATTCAAGTGACAACATTATCGTAATTAATTCCAGACACAGTATTCTATATTCAATTTTGACTTACTAAAAACGTTTCCAAAAGATGTACAATCTGATTTAGAAAGTAGGTACAGAACAACCTTCGAAACGTATATTTTCTTTGATTATTTTATTAGTGAATTTTATCAAATGAAGGTTTAAAATGAATATTTTAACACCGTGACTGCCATTATTAATTTTGAGTATCGAACAAGTTTATTTATAATCAGACAGATTTATTTGAAAATGATAAGTTATCCAGATATGGTCGATACGGTAGTCGAAGTGTTAAGAAACACTTTAACGATAAAGTGTAATTATAAATTAACTCTTAAGCAACGATGCGTAATCGTTTCACGAAACGCACAAAATCATAGCGAATACTCAGTGAATGAGGCCGCAAGAGATTAATCGTACAAGTATTTTCCTATCTTTTTAAAACACTAGAAAGATCGATCGAACAAGTGGTTATGTGTACTTATTCAAAAACACACTGAAGAATCTTTTCCATCTTTGAAATCTGATATTCGCGTGCTCCAAAAAAAGGTAATCTAAAATATATTTACATAAAATAGAAGACATTTCATGATAGGAAATTCCATGTCTACGTATTATAGGTATATCTTTCGTAAGGTAATTCAACTTCGAAACACAAAGATTTACTAAATAATTAACAAATTATCTCCCCACGAAAGAGCTTCAAGATAGTAGATTAATTTACATATTAGTACTTAATTCAATTAAGAACAAATAAGCAAGAAAAATGCTCAATTACATGGTTATTGAAACGATCTCCTGCATTGTACGTGCAGTGCTAAGATATCTGTTCTTTCGAATCTCTTAATACATAAATGATGATTAAGCGTTCGATTTGATTAATCAATTAATTATTCATACATTGACTGCCATGGATTAGATAACATATAATTAAAAGATAAAAGAATATTCTGCATAGCAGGAAAATTAAATTGCACACTAAAATGAATGACCACTTAATAATTAATGATTTAATGTTATTAAACTGTGCCATATCACACGTGATCATTTCCACTGTGGCAGTTAAGATGTTGATGAGCTTTAATGTGCCTTACTACAAGTCTAATTTCTACTGTGGCAGTCAACGTGTTAAACACCATCGCATTTCTATCTTGTACCCTATTTTTCTATTTTACCAAACGTTTTTATATATCTCAGTCAGATTGTTTATATACCGACCACTGAATAATGTAAAATAAAAACTGTGTTCGTATTGAACAATTCAATTC
This sequence comes from Osmia bicornis bicornis, assembly GCF_907164935.1. Lineage (NCBI taxonomy): Eukaryota > Metazoa > Arthropoda > Insecta > Hymenoptera > Megachilidae > Osmia > Osmia bicornis. Next base: position 2,069,715 of record NC_060223.1, on the reverse strand, counting down.
CAATGTGTTTCATTTGGTCAGCATGACAATAAACCATCTTTTTTACAAAATTAAAAAAAAAAACAAAAAACATTCTTTACTTATTTTATGTCTATTTCAAAATCGAATCACGCAATCTTTCAATATTTTTCACGTTTGACGTCAAACAAAAGGCGGTAACATGAAGAAGACAAGGAAAATGTTGCAGGTCAAACTGCACGTCATAGTCCACGTACAATTGGCTTCTGTAAATAAAATAAATTACTCTGGTGTCCATCAAGCTTGATTTGCGAAGCAAAACGTTTGCCAACAGAGTTACCGTAAAAAAAAAAATTGTATTTCTAAGCTTAATTCCTCTAAACGATAATATTTTATAGACGTCGAAGACTATCAATTATCCTTTCCTGTTTGAGAAATAGAGGTGTGCGAGTACTCGTAATTTACAAGCCGAGCTGAACTCGCTTCGATTGTTCGAGCCGAGTCGAGTAGCTCGGCTCGTCGATTTCGAATAGCTCGGCAAATTCAAGCGCTCGACTCGACTCCACCGACCGATCATTGTTTCACTCGAAATTCGAGTACTCGAATAAATCGAGTACCGGCACACCTCTATTGAGAAGCGCTTCATTCAAATCTCTCATTATCAGCGATAAATGTATTAAAAGTATCGAGCAAGATATTACAACTTGTAGAGCCAGTTTTAAAGACTTTGTCCAAGAATGTTCACTCAGAAAGTTTTCCTAATTTTAAATAGTGTTACACTGAGAAGGCCTAGACAGGCGTCGTTTAAGCGCGGGAACACTGTCGCTACTTCGTCTCGATTTAGAAGAAGAGAAAACGCGGGAGTAGCTAATCCACCTGATTACATACACGCTACCATTTGGCTCGCAATTAAATAGTACTTACAATAGTCGTGGCTTGGATTCTAATTAAGGCGCGTCTTCGTTTCTGCCTGGGCTACTCTTCAATAAATTGAAATTAAGCGGTGCTATCTGTAACGCCATCTGTTGAAAGCTTCAAGTGTAAGTATAATGAACCAGTACAGTAGCTTGGCTGATATTCTCAAAAGTTTCAAAGCGACCTCGTGCAATCTCTTCCGTGGCTTTTGATCAGGAGAATTCTTTATCTTTTGCTATTGCAATGTAGAATTTCAATAATTTAATACTATTTAATTGGGAATTGCAATGAAAACTCGATGAATGATAAGTGGTAAGGTAATTATCAGTTAACTCCTGCCAAGAGGTCCTTCAATATAATCAATGCCCATGGGACCTATTGTTCACTCGACAGTGTACTGTGTGTTTTAATTCTGCTAAAGACTGATTACAACTGGCTATTGTCAAGAATAATCCATAGAAAGTTCCAACAACCCCACAAGACGTTTCTGACAAATAAACTCTCCAGCTTTATTAATGGTCATAAGGATCCCCAGGGTGTTCTTGATCATCACAGGTATCCACGACACCTATGCACCGTCAGCCAATATCCATAGCCCAAAAAGAACCCATAGAAAGTTCCAACAACCCCCTCCGGCTTTATCATAGGTCTCATCAGGATGTCTAGAGTGTCTTAATCATCACAGGTATCCACAACAGCTATCCACCATCAATTAACATCCACAGCCCAAGAACACCCGATAGAAACTTCCAACGACCCTATAAACTTCTACCAAAGATTTTCAATTGCTTCAGTGACCATGAATGAAACGACAAATGAAACTCCTAATTGAATTTATTCATCAAATATCAATTCTACAAGTGTCTCTGTCCACCATATGTCTGGTTCAGCTGATGAGACTGCCGTTCTGGCGTCGTTGACATTGAAAAGAGGCCGAAATAGAGTGTTTTGCAGTTGGACGATGGCCATGTCAACCGGAATACCCTGTCGTCCGGTAGACTTTTCTCGATCGGCCTCGCAGATCTGATCCGATCGGTGCGGTGTAGCGGTATCGCGGAAGCTGCGCGAGAAGCGTGTTCGAGGCGTCTCACGATCGCGATCGTGCTGACGTATCAACGTCGCGTCGATGACGGAAATATTGGGATGGCGATCGGATATTTGGCGCGAATCCACCGCTCGCGTCGCTCGCGTGCCAAGATCGTGGAACGCGCGCGCATGATATACGAACTTGAGGAAAATCACGGGCTCGTCGGTTTGTCGATTCGCGATTTACACCGTGTTAGTTCCGTGTCATACTCGGTGCATCGTCCCGACGCCTCGCTTACGCTCAACGATCCTCCACCGACTGGATCCCTTCTTTTTATAACGACCCACGTTATCACGACGATTACACTGGTAATTAAATAATACGAGATGTTACTTCTTATTTTAAGTGTGCATGGTAGTCCTTACGCCAGAAATTTGGACGTGTTACGGTGCGGAACAAGATCAACTGTACACGTGTGCTTGATAAAAACAACCTCGTCAAAATTGTCGTCCTGATTACGTAAGTGACAATCTTGGCCATAGTCCGGATAAAATGGCCACGGGTTTCATTCATTCGCGACACTTTGCGGAGAGATTATACCCCTTGACATTCAAATTTATTTTAATAAATTAATTCTTACCATTTCTAACCAGAGTTTACCGAAGATTGTACTTAAATAATTTCATTAATGTAAGCCGTTCAATTACAAATTATTTAATTCTAAAGATTGATAATGTAAAATGGTACCTACCTATCGAAGTTATAATACAAATACGTATGTTGCAGACATCAGTATTGTGTCTAATAATAAGATATAATTTTCAAAAATTTTGGAATTATTTAGAGACTGATTACTTTTGTTGCCATTATGAAGACGGAAGGATGTAATGTGCTATCAACAATGTAGATACTTCTGAGAGTAGAAAATGTTGTACTGCTGCCAAACAAACGCGGGAAATGCACTCTAACGCGAAGTATTTAGAGGTATAATTAAAACCGGGAATGATTTATGATCTTTAGACAGGAATCACGGGGATTTTCTCTGATTTTGATGGAATTTTGATAAGCGGCTGATAAGGTAACTGATTGAAATTTGTCGGACATTACAGATTAAATCCAAACCTCTTTTGCAAAATTACTAAATAAAATTATCAATATTACACGAATTTGTTTTTAATATATTGCAAATAAAAGATTTCAAAAATGTTTTACAAAATTGAAGATTTTTTTTATAATGAATGCAAGGATTTTTTAATTTTCAAAATTGATCAAATATAGAAACAGAAGTATTTTGTGTATTTTTGAAAATAGGTAAATAATAAATTTATCAATGAATCGATCATTAGGAATGCAACAAACACTTAATGGAACATTTTTTTTCTAAGTGGCCCTTATCTCTCAACAATGTTGTTAATGGTCCACTTGTTTTGATCATCATATATGTACTCGTAGACAAGATATCAAGAAGTAAACTCGAACTTGGTGAATTTCAAGTTTTTCAATCTATTACATTGTATTAATATGCGATCCGATAATATATGAATCTTTTTTTTCATTTAAGGAATTTTAATTATCCGTACAATTCCTACAATGATGACATAATCGTATGGAAAGAAAAAATTGAATTGTTCAGAGAAAAAGGAAACGTTTCCGAAGGATTTTCAAAGAGTTCCAAGAATTATTCATCTATAATTTGATGAAGTTTCTTTGTGTTTCGATATTTGCCAATCGGTGTACAATTAAGATTATTTGAAAATTGACTAAAATACACATTTTTTGTAATCATTGTTTTTTGCTTCATGTTGATACTTGTTGCATGAGAATAAAAGAGATTAAGACGATTGATCAATCGATAAATCACGTTCTACAATTCTACGAATTTTATAAATACACTTTTTAAAGTTGGATAATAATTTTACTGATCAAAGGATTCTTCAAATTTGCACCAATAATTATTCAAATCATTTAAAAATTATCTTAATTTTTATATATTGAATGCTATGAGAACAAGCATCACAAATTTAATTAATGATATGTTCTTTTTTTGATCATTCAATTATGTTATATCCAAGATTTTTAGCAAAAATAACTTTATAAGTACCTAGATACAAACTTAATTGAAACTTCTTTAAAGTTCAAGTAAAATCCACCATTCAGACCTATTTATGTTAAATCCAACTAATCTAAGATATCAGACCTAACTCAATTTATTATCGTATTACCATAAATAACAATGTTTTCGCAATCACTATCTATCCTTCGAACTAAAAAAGTTTGTCTATCTTTTACCGTGGATAAAGATCGCGACATGTTTCAGCTATCTCGTTGAATTGATAGGAATATTTTTCCAATAAACGCCTCCAGGAAACGTGTTTCCATTCGCGTTAAGTAGAAATTAGCAAGTAAATAAACCAAAATGTTGGTATCATCAGACTTATGGTTAATCATCGGTGATTATGCGGCAAAAATTGTTTAGCTTACATGAGAACGGTGCCATAAACGGTAAATAAATTAAGTACACCATTTTATTGTTAAAATGATTGCTTGCTTGGGAATTGAAGTAATCACGAATCATACGCCCCGTGACTTGAAATACCTCAACATATTTTGGGGACAGCAGAGGGTGTGGCACAGGCATGTGGAAAATATAAAAATTTGGAAACTTGGAAATCGGGAAACTTGAAAATTTGAGAATTGGGAACTGGGAAACTTGGAAAATGGGGAAGGGGAAATGGGAAGTGGGAAACTTGAAATTGCCAAGTTGGAAATTTGGGAGCTTTAAAACTTGAAAATTAGGAAACTTGGAAATTTCTAAATTTTCCAACTTTCAAATTTACATAATTTAGGATTTTGGAAAATTAGACATTTAAAAATATATAAATTTCAAATTTTCCAATATCGAGGGCGCGATTGCCCATCACTGCCCTAAGCTAGTAGGTCTAGGTCACGACTGACCCAATGATCGTCTAGCCTTAAGCTATCACTAAAACTTAAACGAATGACACAAAAGGTCTCCATCTAACTTTCTAGATGTTTCGTTCGAATTGAAGACTTGTCAGGAAGATCTGAGAAAACGTCGATACTTGTTGTTCGATGCGTGATCTCGATAAGCCTGTTTGCTCTGTCGAATGAATCGAACGTAAGCCACACTAGTTTCGACCGGTGTAGATTAACCTCGACAATTGTCAGGCTGCGTTAAATGTTCGATTACGACGAAATACTTTTTTGCTCGTCAATTGTCGGCACATTGAGGAGGGAAACGTTTAAACGATCAGTGGCACGTGGTCTCACAGAGATAGATACAATAGAACAGATTTCTCGACAGTATAAATTGTAAGTCTGATGACCGTGATAGGAATGAAGATAATAATATCGATGCCCATCGAAATTTCTATAATTGATTGAAAGTACAATTACCTCCGATTTCAAATAATGAAGATCGACTAAACACGTGGATAGAAAATCCTTTTATTTTTTTTGCAAATCTATTTAAAGAAGATGACCCCAAAAAAGGGATGAAAGGTACCAAAAAGGAAGATCCCCCCAATTTGTGTCTTTATATTCCAAAATATCAAGAAGAACGTGAAATAACGAATTCAGTTCTCTTCACGCGTCAAAACAAACAAACCTTCATCCGCAAGGTGTCACGGTCGACAAAAAAAGAAGGAAAATAAAAAATGCACGATGCTTGTGCATGTGATATATTACCCCGACAAATACGTTACCTCACGAGCACCCAAATCCCAGACAAACACGTTGTTTAGTTATTGCGAGTTTCGTATTTAGATAATGCGACAGGCTGCTAAGGGGATCGGGACAATGACGATGGTATAAGTCGACGTTTCAACAGGTTGTAAATAACGAACGCATGACGAAAAACACTGAAAAGAGACGTGTTCCATGAAACGTTCCATGAACCGATGCACATTGTTTGTCATAAAATCCAAATCCAAATTATTACATTCTTAGTAGGTCGACAAACAAATTAAACCTCGCTCCACGATATCGTCCAAAGTGACTATAATAAACGTACCACGAGTGAACTGTGCTCGTATATTTTAATGAATTTAATCCAAAGCAATTAGAAATCCCGTGATACCTGTTTCAACGTTGTTATCACGCGTTGAGTTGGAAGAAATTGCAACACTTTAACGTTTAATGGGTAGCGTTGAATATTGATCTTTTCTAAGGAAAAGATAATGTAGGGGCAGGTTTACTGTGCCTGGCTTAAGTTTGGATTAGCGGTGGCCAAACCCTAAAAAAACCTTCCCTCAAAAGTAATAATTATTGCAAAATTATACTTGCGATTTGCAGAATCTCCAGGTAGCATTTTAGCGGGAAACCTGGCGCCTCCATTCTCAAAGTCATCGCGTAAAAATCAGCTAATTGTAACATACAGATACGAGAGATAAAGATGGAGAAAGCGTAGTATCTTATCAGGCAGGTTAATAAGCGGCTACCGAAAACGGTCTAGATATACGTTGAGGTGCGATCAATTTTTGGTCAGTCACTCATTCGACACTGAGGATCATTCAGCCCTCTCCCATTAATGGCGATCGGATCGAAACAGGCGATTTGATTTGGTTGCAGTAATCTTGAAGATTCTTTGCGCTCGAATTGCCATTCGAGAGGACACAGCAAAGAAGGATCATCAAGGATCTTTTGAAGAGACTTTGGACTCTAGGAGATTAAAGGGCACAAGTCCAGAAAGATTCTCGGTGGAAAGCATCGTCGGAAGTCGCTTGGAGGCGATAAAGACGACGATCAAATACCACCGAGTGTTCACCAATGAGCGTAGCGTACGGTGGTTGCAGGCGAGGACAAAACCGTGGAACACGCACGAGGAACAGACAGTGCTACGCTTTGGCGACCGGGATCCTCCAGAGTCCCGGATTCTCCCCAACACCACCCGGACCGATCACCTCGCGAGAGACCGACGATCTTCGAAACGTAACCGTCCATCATGGGTAGGTTCGATGATCCATATTTTATGAGCTAATAAATCAATAACTAAATATTCATATCCCTTACGATTAGAAAAACATTATTAGATGATTTAGTTCTCTCTCTCTCTCTCTCTCTCTCTCTCTCTCTCTCTCTCTTTTTTTTAAATTCTAGTAACATTAATGTTGGTCAATGACAATTTTATTACTATATAGTATTTTTGTTAATTTTTACTAATTGGCAAGACTGGAATTACCGATAACAGTAATGTTAATTTGATAACTGGTACCACTGCTAGTACAATATATTTTTATCCGACTTCGAAAAGGAGGAGGATACACAATTCGATGTGTATGTATTTTTTTTTTTTTATGTATGTTCACCGATTACGCCGAGACGGATGGACCAATCGGAACGAAACCTTTTGCATCTGATAGAGTATGTCTCCCGATTGGTCCCGTTAAAAAAACATTTTGCATTTTTTCATTCCTGCCGATTTTTATTAATTTCTTTGGCTTAAAGTTTATAGAAGTTTAATATAACATTTTTTTATCCATCATGAATAGGTTTAATGATCCATCTTTTATGAGCCGATGACCATTTATATAGTCTGATCAGTAACTGGATATTCATCCCTTAGATTTAAAAGTTTTCCTTAAGAAAACATTACTAGATAATTTAATTTCTTTTTTATTAATGCTAGTTACATTAATGCTGATCACCGATAATTTCATTTCTATATAGTATTTTTGTTTGCTAATTACTAATTAGTGATACTGGAATTACTGATAAGAGTAGTGTTAATTTAATAACTGGTCCGATTGCTAGTACTGTTTTTAATTTCTTTGGCTATTGATAGTAGTATTATTACTAGTTACATTTTTGTTATTATTAATTATCCAGTAACAAATACACTAATGCACCTAGGATAGTAGGATTCTCCTAGTAATCCTACATACATAATAGTCGCTACTACCATTGTTCCAGCCTTATCTGGCTGTCCCCTGTTTTTTCGTGGTCTCATTCAATATTTTACGCAATAACGAGTACTTACGTTATCAGAGCCAAAATCAATGAATATTACAAGCTTTATCCTGTTTTTATGTATTAAATAGAAATCAAGATTCTCATTGTCCAGACGCTGAATTACGTTTTAATCCATTAATCCAAGTTATCCGAGTCTCTTATCAAATCTCTGTCACAACGAACATGGTGTAATCGGTCCAATGTATCGGATATTTTGTGCTACGCAAAAGTTCCATCGGATACACGTGTATTGTTGTCGTTTGTGAAATATTTTTGACAGAAACGTCGCGACGTTTTCACAATCGAAATCATTGAATTAACACGCATTTATTTTTTATTTTTAACAGGGCTCGACTTCTTGGCAGACGGAGGTGCCGATTTCGAGCATGCAATCACCGTAACAGGTAAATCATCGATACTGATTTATACTGATGGCGCATTAACTTAATTCGCGATCCTACTGATTACGTTTATCGGGATTTATTGAAAGATTTATCTAGGACGTAAGGCTTTCGAATCTTTATCTTGATCGACCAAACAAAATAACATGAACGAGATCGTATTTTAAATAAAGAAATCTTGTTCGCACGTGTAATGATACAATCAATTATCAGGAATTAGATTAATCTGGAATGTTAACTGTCTTGACCGGGCGTGACTATAATCACTGCGTATATAATTACCATACAATTATACACTTACAAACACAACTAGATGATCACACGACTATGAAACTATACAATTAGTCAATTATGCAACTGTATACTATATGCAACTATGCGAACATACAGTTATGCAATTATGCAACTATATATTCATTCACTAGGTGATCACACAACTATGCAACTATACGCTCATTTATTAGGTGATCACAAGACTATGCAGCGACTATGCAAAACTATTAACTATGCAACTATGTACATACACTCATTTATTAGATGATCGCAAGACTATGCAACTACGTGACTGATAAGAAAAACTGATGACTATGCACAACTATTGTACACATATTTCAACTAATCAAAATTGATGCAGAAAACTTGTTTCATCACGCAATGTGTCAGATCGTACACATTTTTCTGCAAGCACTTGAGTAAATGAGAACAGAGTCATAAAACACGAATTGTATTAAACAACGAATAAATTGGTATCAAGTTCAAGAGCATTATTTAATTAATGTCACACACGAAATGTGCCTCTTATCAGTCGTATATTAAAAGCTTCTTCACATTTGAAGAAACTGATTATATCTAGAATCTTCTATTTACTAACTTTTATAATTCCAACATCCTTGTATAAATGTTACTTGCTTTAATAATGAAAGGAATAAGTGATTCTTTTTAATGAATCACTTTCTCGAAATAATTCAGTCAAGTATCAATATTAACGCTTAAATTACCGAAATATGAATAAAGAACCTCGAAAATTGCAAATGTTCTACAAAAACTAATTTGTTTTTTTTTCATCAGGATTTGGAAAATTTCATTACATGCTGCTGGCAGTATGCGGCCTTATTTACATGGACACTGCTATAGGAGTGACGATACTATCATTCGTCTTGCCAGCAGCACAATGCGACTTGGAAATGGATTCTACGTCGAAAGGATGGTTAACAGCATCCCCAATGCTAGGTAAGTTTCCTTAGACAATTTATAAATAAATTTGAAAATCAATCACTCCTTTTAACATCGAAACTCTCAATCTATGAATCATAATTGTTTACTCCATAAATAATAATCGAAGAACTTCATTTTCGCTCGAACGTCTGACTAATCATCTACCTTTCTACTTGAATCTTTATCAAACACCATACGACAATAAACACACTGTACAATCAATAATTTTCTGTTTTATAATTTCACAGGTATGGTGATGGGTTCTTATATATGGGGGTGCCTGGCTGACACGAAGGGGAGAAAAGTCGTGTTAATAATCACATTATTAATGGACGGTATCGTTGGGGTTATTTCCTCTTTCGTCCAATATTTCTGGATCTTCTTGGTCTTCCGATTTTTCAACGGATTCGCGTAAGTATTGCAATGAATTGTTCCTTTCTTTTATTTACTGTTATAAAATATAAATTCCGTTCATTTCTTTTTCTTTGCTTTTTGCTTTTCCTTTTATTTCTATCTTTATTTTTTTATACGATATAGCGTTACGGGAGCTATGGGAATTTGTTTTCCGTATTTAGGGGAGTTCCAGCCGACAAAGTATCGCGAAAGATGTCTTTGTTGGATGGAAATGTTCTGGACAGTCGGAGTCATAGTATTACCACGTGGGTATCATTTTTATTAATTACCTATATCGACAACTCCTTACGAGTGAATGGAAATCTATTGAATTAAATATTTAAATTACCGATGATTCGTTTCAGTGATCGCTTGGTTGATCATACCAATGGATTTCATTTACCTCTCGGACGTGTTTTACTTTAAGTCGTGGAATCTCTTCGTGGCGCTGTGCGCTTTGCCCTCGATTATGTTGGGTCTCTGGCTGTTCGCGTTTCCGGAAAGCCCGAAATTCCTTCTGGAATGCGGCGAAACCGAAGCTGCCCTCGAAGTATTCAAATGGATCTACTCGCAGAACACCGGCGAAAGTCCGGACTCATATCCGGTAATTTCTTTTTACACAAATCATCTATAAAATTTGTATATTTCACGAAATTACTAATATTGAGGCGATTCTTTCAGGTGAAAACTTTGCAAGAGAAAAGTAAGGACAAAAGCACAAGGTCCTTGAAATTGCATAAACGAAAGGATTTGAAGGTTCTACTTAAGGAAGTGAGGGACCTAACAACTGCTCTCTGCAAAACACCGTATCTTCGTAACACACTGTTAGCGTGTGGCATTCAATTTGGTCTTACAAGTAGTTATTACACTTTGATGGTCTGGTTCCCAGAACTATTCACCAGGTACATAATTTTCAGAAGAAAATAATAAATTGCTTTTGATTTTAAGGAGATTTTAATTGGCATTTTTGGGGGGGTCAAAAAATCAATTTTTTAAATTTTTTATTTGATATCCATTATTAAAATAATTTTTTAGACGATATAAGTAGTCGAAAAATGCTCACAAAATTGAGTCCGACGTATGAATTGATGGAGGCAAGATTTTAGAAAAATGCTTCTCCTGTAAAATCACGTTTTCCGGCACTCATGTTCCTTTTTTTCTCAGTAACCATTCGACCGATCGAATTGAAATTTTGTGTATTTTTACTACTAAGGGTAACACGTATTTTAGCCAAAGACTTTTTTGTCAAAAAGCCCACACATTGATAGGGTTGTATAATTTTTTAATACACATCTAGTATGATACTAGATAATCTAAAAAATTCGAAATTGATAGCTGCAGAAGATTCTGAAAACAAGGAACCGTAGAAAAAATTACAGTAGATAAAACCATGTATAGTCAGACATACTAAACTTGTATTATCAACTTATTTTCAAATGTAAACTTTCAAATCGGTACCTTACATTATTAGTATAATACTGAAACTATTTAAATATTGCCTTCTCTCTTTTTTTATTAATTATTCAATTACACAAAACCATGGCAATCATTATGTTAATGCTAATGATATTTCACTGATTGGAATGTATCCTTTAGCCACGGAAAATTACTTAATATTAAAAGGAGTATTTAATTACAGATTCGAAGAATTCGAGCACGAGAATCCTGGTCAATCCACCTCGGTCTGCATAGTGTCAGCGGTTCCGGATAACGCGACACTTGTCGATTCTTTCGGATGCGGCACAGTGATCGCGCCTTCCGTTTATCTACACACTGTGTACATCGGATTAGCTTGCATTCCTGGATCCATCATTCTGCCGATTTTCGTGCACAAGCTTGGTGCCAAGTTCTTCCTAAGTAATTAATTTTTCTTAATTTTCCATTTAATCATCTAATTTTAGAAACCTTCGTATATATTGAAAAATGAATTGTTGAATTTTAGTTGTGTCGCTGTTGGTTTCCGGGGGGGTAACGGTTGCCTTTTATTACGTGATCAACGCAACTCAGAACCTGATATTATCCTGTGTTTTCGAGGCTCTCACATCTCTTGGTATCTCGCTGGTTTATTGCGTAATCGTCGACATGTTCCCGACGAATCTCAGGTAAGACAGACAGTTCTTCTGATTTATTTATTAAGACAACTGACGCGATAGCACGCTGTTAGATTTACGAACAAAACAACCTCGAACAAAACAATTATAATGCGATAAACAGAACGTTTATCTGATTCCTAATCGTATGCTCTTATTGTTTACCTAGTTGCATTCTATGCTTTATGTCAACGTTGATAAATAATTGCAAATTAATGAAGAGACTCCTTTGGTATTAATTAAACTCTCTAATTATTCCCCGAAGAAATCTAAAGAACAAAACTTTTAGTCGAAAAACAAAGAATGATATAGAAATTTTTTTTAATAACAAAACACCGTAATCAGTATTGCAAAAAAAAAATGATATGAGGAAATTAGAAATTTTTAATTTGATCATGTTAAATAGTTAGACTAACTATAGTTTACTCTTTGTAAAGATGGAGTAAGTAATTCTTGAGGAAACGATTGTTTAAATTAAATATTTGAATTCAAACTTTCATAATTTTTCTATTTAAATTTTTGTAGATTTTTCTACTTAAATTTACCGAAATATTTCTACATTTTTCCATTTAAATTTTCATACATTTTTATTTCTATTCAATTTTTCCGAAATTTTTGTATTTAAATTTTCCTATTCTATTTTCAGAGTGATGGCTGCGGCTCTATCTCTTACTATGGGTCGATTAGGTGCACTAGTTGGTAATCTAGTGTTCGGTTATCTAATTGACTTGGCCTGTGTGGTTCCTATCATTTTATTCGCGGCATTTTTATTCAGTAAGTATTTAGAACTTTTTTATAATAATAATTGCTCTAATCATTTAGAACTTCGTTAACAAATTTAATTCAATTTGTTTCAGTATGTGGATTTATGTCGTTCCTGTTACCAAAAACAGGGAAGGATACCCTCGATTAAACAAGAAACAACTCGTTTTCTGGAGGGAAACGATGAAAAATAATGATTTTTCACTATTTACAACATTTGATGTTATAGAAAATGAACAGAAGAATAATTAATTAGTTTCTCTTTCGAAAAAATATCGAACTTTAACTGACAAGTGCTTTATTTTATTATGTTAATCGAAAGAAACTTTTTATCACTTACAATTAAATTAACGCGCGTTCGTATAGAGTTTAAGATCGATCATCGTTTTTATTTCGAACTACGTGTAAATTCGTGTAAATATGTAATATTTATTCTGCGAAAGTAACTTATCGTTAGACACGATATCATTTTCATTTTACAGCGATCGAATACTATTATTACAAAAAATTAAGTAGGTTAACTGCGTTCAAATGCGCGCCAAAAAGCATCTATAGTATTTGATAAAATGATGCTCCACCTATACGTACAATATATCAAGAAATATACTGTTTATCAGTTTAAATTTCTATATTTATTTGTAAGAAAAGAACTTATATTCTTGAACTTATGAAATAAATATGATTTAAGGATATATAAAGTTAAAATTTAATTTTCATTTACCATTAACCTATAAATAGTATCATCACGAAATTTTTCTTAATATACATACAATAACCGTATTATATAATCCGAATATACAATAGAAAGATGTCACTAATCGTAAAACGTATGAACAATATAAAAAAGAAAATAGAAGGAAAACAAAAGAATTCTAATTTTGAAATTTACATCGCGTAAAAATAATATATCGTCACTTTCCATGCCCACATTCGACTGATCAACAATAATGCAGTAATTTCTATTTAAATACCGGAAACACTAACTCAATTTGTTCCTTACTTTCCAACTGTTACCTTATTGGATAAAAAGAGATGGAACGATAACAGCGTATCAACTAACAACGAAAAAGTTCCTAGAATGCTCGTCTAACGAAGCAACGAGCCAGTAACCTTCGTTGGTGGAAGTTGCGGTATACATTCGTATAATACAATGATGAATTGCAAAAGATAGTCGATATCTATCAATAAGAAAAAATACATGAACTGTATGTTGCGTACGATCGACGCTGCGTTTCACTCGTGATATGTTCTTCGCCTCAAAGTTAAACAAAATTTTATTGTGGCGCTGTATCAACAGCTGATCAACTGGCAGTCTCCGACCAAAATTTTCGTTCTAGTCAACTCCAGTACCCGAGGGGGGGAAAAAACGATGGCCGGATTTGTGTTGAGAGTTAAAACGAAATCAGGTCAAAAGGTTGTAAACGGACTGATCCCGCAAGATAAGGTATCCGAATTAAAATCGAAGCTCGCAGAGCTAACAGGAATACCCGTCGATTCACTTCACGTTCTTGGTGGGTTTCCACCGAAAGCGATTAATCTCAACGATGAAGCGAACACGATCGAGGAGAGCGGCATTGTTTCGGGTGATACCTTAATCGTAGAAGAAAAACCACCTCTTTACAATGGAAAACAAAAATCGGAAGAGATCGGTCGATCTCATATCATTGATGATGAAAGTTTCATCAACACGCCTGGTGTACTGATGAAAAAAGTTGTACCTGCAGATAACTCTTGCTTGTTTACCAGTGTTGGATATGTGCTCAATGGTATGTAATATGGTTTACATTATTTATGAGCAGTACATAGAAATGTATGTACATCTTTGTTATAATTTACCAGTTCTCTATATTCTACTCCTCTTTTAATCTAACAGTGTATTTCCAGGTAAAGTAGACCCTAGTTGCGCAAGCTTCATGAGAGAAATTATAGCAAACGCTGTGGCAGCTGATCCAGAAGAATATTCTGAAGCTTTCTTAGGTCGACCCAACTTTGAATATTGTAAATGGATTTTAAAGCCTGAATCGTGGGGTGGAGCTATAGAGTTGTCTATTTTATCAAAATTTTATGGATTGGAAATAGCAGTAATCGATAGCATTAATGCTATAATCAATAGATTTGGGGAAGATCAACATTATGCTCAAAGAGTGTTTCTAATATTTGATGGAATTCATTATGATCCTTTATACCTAGAACCACTTGATGTGAGTACAGTGTTTTCCATTTTTAACTAAAGCATTAATATTCCATTTATCCTAAACAATTATTTTTATATACAGGGTGGTAGTATTCAAACTATCTTTCCTACAGAAGATGAAAGAATGTTATTGGAGGCAGCAGAACTTGCAAGGGAAGTAAAATCTAGTCGTCAATTTACAGATATTCAAAAATTTACATTAATGTGCAATGATTGCAAAATCAAATTAAATGGCCAAATGGAAGCCCAACAACATGCTAAGGAAACAGGCCATATGAATTTTGGAGAAGTAGTCGCGTAGCAAACTAAATCTATCCTCTGATAATTGTAAATCACTTTTGATTGGACTGCTGTTTGAGAATCCTATTAAATTCAAGTCTCAAGCAGAATTTTCTACTTAAGCGAGGCTTGTAAGCAAACCAGCTATTTAATATGGATACCTTGTTGTTTATATATAAGATATATGCAGTGCACTGTGAGGATTGTTTAGACATGTAATATACACAGATTTTTAATTTTGACTAAAGATCAAATTACTACAACTGAAACTTACATAATTGGTTTTGTTATAACACATAGTTTTAGGTAATTATATTTCCTTTCTGATTGAATGTGTTCTTAGTACACATTTCTTGCATGCACAAGTCAAGAATTTTACTGTAAAATGAAATAATAGTATATTCTACAATTATATAGTTGTTAAACATAATGTTATTTTAAATTAACCACGATAGAAACTCAATTGATCAAACAAAGTCCTTTGTGCTTGAAACAATATAGTGCAATTTTGGATCAATCTTTTAATCTATTTTGTCTCTATTAATTGGATTTCTATTGTTTACATGTATACTGAAACATTTATTCATTTTGTAACAGCAAATGTCTTGCACGAATTAAAAACATAAAGATATATTCTCTTTGGCGAGATTAAGAATCTGTGATACTTGATTAAATTTGCCTAAAATGAAATTCATAGCCTTTGCTGGCAGTGAATGTGTTCCATACCATATATATATATATATATATATAAATAAAGAAATAAATCTTAAAGTTAATTATGAAGTGAAATGGAGTTCACTTAATTTCGTTTTTAATGGCAAATCAATTTAGCACCATTGATAGCAAACTTTATATGAATAAAGTAAATACTGTTCCCAAAAGTGCAAACAAAGAATGAAACATTGTTAATATAAATAACATCACATTTTTATTAATAAAAATGTTACTTGATGAAAACTGCAGAATGTTATCTTAAAAGATTTGATCTCTATAATATACTAGATTAATTTACAGTCCAAGTATGCTTATACTAAAAAGATAAAACAAAAATATATAATAAGTTAAACAAGAAACTAACAATGACACCTATATTATACATGTATGTATAACACTAGGATATTGTAATTATTTTGTTATTGCGATTTCTACGTAATTCAACATGCACTGTAATAATATACGAGTTTTAATGAAAAAATGAAAACACTTTGTTTTTTTATACGCAAGAATATAGCTGTATTACCATATTAGATGTCAAGTAAAACATACGATAAATCGCAATTAATCAATTACGAATTAAGTAGATCCGAGTAAAAAAAGTTGAAAAAGTTACTTATTACTCAGGAAAAGTTCATTATAAATTTTCACAGATTTATATTTATACTACACTATAATATGTTTTGTAAGTTCCATCGTATCGATAAAATAAAATAAGATATTTCACTATTTGTTTGCTTGATCATTATTTATAAACGATTTCTTACATTTGGCAAAACACTTGGGTGCTTTGAAGATAGAAAAGCAGGAAATTATGGAGGCACAGACACAATGACCTTTATAAAAAAATTTAATTTGACACGTATGTTATGCAAATAACAAACTTTTGATTTCACTCTGTTGATTTGAATCTTGAAAAAACTCCGTATTGGAACCTGTCGGCGGGGGATGCTACGATCACAGAAAATGGCGGATTTTGCAAGCGCGCCAAATATGAATTTAATTTAACAAAATGATGAAGATGTTTACTTAATCGACCTTCTGTATTGCGATTTTATTGACTACTTTAACTATGTCATTTACTATTTTTGTAATTTGAAATATTTAATATCACTATATGTATATTTAATTAATTTTATTCTTGTCATCCACCTAATTTTTCTATTAATAATTGGTTGCTTACAAAATTCAGAAAAGAAATGACATATGTATCTACGTGGAGTAGTTAAGTTAGTGAAAAATATTAATGAGCTAAGTGATGAAATTAAAGTATAAATTGTAAATATTAAAACAATCGTTCAGACAGGAACAATATGCGCGGGAACCTACTGCGCATGCATAGATGGCGGGTCAGTATAGAAGCACAAACTACACACTGTTTTTAGTAGTCTGCTAACCGCAGAAGGTAATGGTGGCGTGTTATTTGTTCTTAGTGAACGTGATATAAAAGACAACAAAATAGGAAATGTAATCCGTTTCCACACAGAGAAAGGAGTTACAGCTTCTTGCAATACATTGCGAAAAGCAGAAGCTCCTGCGACGGGGAAGTGTTATTTGTGAAAATCTGGGCATGGTGTGTTACACGAAAAGATTATTGATATAAGAAAATGTCGCTGTTGCCGACGATAGTACGTCTAGCCAAAAGAAATTCACTGACAAATAGGTGAAGATGGAAGATGAAGCGGACCTCAGAGAACAATTATTTCACAACACAGTACGGGAGAACATCGTGAGTAAATAGATTAAGGATTTCCTTTAATCTTCGTACTCGTTTGTTTATTTCACCGTTGACCAGTAACGATAATACTCGAAAATTCTTGTGACGTTCCTGCAATAAGAAATCGCCACGTTCCCTCCTGATTGCATGAGATGTTTCTTTCAATATTTAATTTTTAAACGAATGATTTTGCCCTTAACTTTGAATGAAAGCTAATAAAAATTCATTCTTTATTCCTAACCTTTCGACTGTCGAACTCTATAAAAAATCACTGTTTCCTTTTTATACTGATATGTATACGTATATTACATTATCTAATGCAATGATTAAAAACAAAATTAAAATATGCAAAGGGTATTAACAATAAAAAAACATAAAATGTGATTTTATTTTATAATTCTACTTTTTTCAAAATCATTTTCTTTTTTTATTAAACTCTAGCTTGAATTTATGAACACAATACATTTATACAAATGGTACAAGTAAGTGCGGCTCTTCGGCAATTTTCCACGTCAGCGTGAAAGAGAATATATATATATATATAGACACGTTGATTTGAACAAAGAATAACATCAATTGCTGATAAGGAGTTCATTTAAACGTTACTTGATATGGTCCGCTAAATTTACGTAAACATTCAAATTGCAAAGATGCCAAAGAAAATATATGCATATACAGAGTTACGAATGTATGCTATAAAGGAATCACCGTC
Organism: Osmia bicornis bicornis; assembly: GCF_907164935.1. Taxonomy (NCBI): domain Eukaryota; kingdom Metazoa; phylum Arthropoda; class Insecta; order Hymenoptera; family Megachilidae; genus Osmia; species Osmia bicornis. The sequence continues at coordinate 2,051,368 of NC_060223.1, read as the reverse complement.
GTAGAGTACAATAAAATAGCGATAAAAATCTTCCCTGATTGGTTGAAATCCTTAAAACCGTATACATAATTCTATCGTAAGGATAAATTTCGTTCACGTACAGATGTCGTTGAACTATTTCAAGTGCAGTTGCCCTTGACTTTACCAGTTTCGTTCGGCACGATTTATTGGGTAATCCTGGATGCATAAAAGAATCTTGAAACATACTTTTCGCAATGTGCTTTCTCAATACTTTCACGCAAAGTCATTGACCACGTATTTATTTCTCATCCCAACCGGTTCTTCTTCATTGTGTATAAAAAGTGGTTGCGACCGACTGTGGCATCAGGGACGAATCGATACAAGTAAATATTCGATACTTTTGTTCCGATAGCGAGTACTTTTAATATACCTACTTGGAATTTAACAAAAATAATCAGGTCTTCCTCGCTAGAAATTAAATACAACTTTTTTAACTTTTTATTTGTGTATAATGTAAATAAATCTTTTATAATAAAATATATTAATAAAGAAGAACATTTTGTATTCATTTTGTTTCGATACGAGTAGGTATCGATACCTCGCCAGTGTCAACTTATCCCCAACTATGCTCCTCCGTTGTGATTTGAAATCCATTTCGAATTTTAGCCAGGATTTTCTTTCACAGTATTCGATACTTTCTACTTACTAGTTAAAAGAAAAAAATTTGGGACAGTCTTGAAAACATTTTGCATGTTTACGTGGCTAAATAAGTACTTGTGAGAAAAGAACTTGGTTTAACGGTCAGTTACGTGCCATACATAGAAACGCGTTTTATGCTAAAAGGAGCGAACGACGATGCTGTTGATCTAGAAAAGCTAAAAATAATGTCGGGGACAAAGACACGAGGGTTGTCTCGTGTAACGTAATGATCTCTCTTTTTGTTTACGAACATTTAGGATCGCTAGTTGTATGTATCTGTGAAATTGGATCGAAATACACTGATTTATCCGTCGTGTAAGTAGGTACTTAACGCATTAATCAAAATGTCTAACGGGGCGTGTCGTTTATCGTCGAATATATAATTTAAACTATAAGTTTAACAGCCAGATTCGCAATCAGAAATTCGTGGAATGCAATACCGAGAAATTGGACTGCTAAAATTCATCTGAATCAATTTAGTTAACCTCTTTTAATGCCGCTCATGATTTGTAAGTATGTACGCTCGAGTAAATAATTTTTTATTTTTCAGCTAATCGTTCAGATTGTGCGTCCTTATCGTGCATTACACTCTCTTTTAGCTGACGTGAGATGAACGTAGAAGTTCCGTTAAATGTAACGCTATCGATAGATATCTGTAAATTTAGAAAGTAACCGATTATTTGAACAACCTACATATATTGCTATTGTTAAATTGAGTAGAAACAATGATCATTGAACACCGTTGTTGAAATTAAAATTAAATGTCTAACCACAGATCTAGGCGAACCACTTCCTATTCTCAGCTTTTAAGTAAACTGTGCCAACTATAATAGTATCTAGCATAACACACAATAAAGCCAGTGGTAAATGATAAATATAATTAAATGTTGGTAATTTGCTCTGATTTTTTATCGTTTTATATTGAAACGTTGCTGCTTACCAATACAAACAATCTCTTTCTGTCGGTTTTATTTTGTAAGCAGACCTTGGTTAAAAAATATAAAATATTTTGATGTTCACTTAAGTTGCAACTGTAAATTGTTTACCAATTGGATATGGAGAATAACAGACTGGTGTTAGTTACAGATCTTGTGTACAAAGAAAATATAAAGAGATAAAAATAAGACCTGGCAAACAGGAATTTAACATACGTATGAAAACATATACATATAATGCTTGGAGAAGGATAATGCACCTGTGATGTTAACACATTTTTCAGTGTGGGTTGTTATTTCAGAGATATTACCGTCCCATGTTCACGATATCTTCGGTATGCATTCGCTAAAGATAATGCAGTGACAAGTAATATATTCTCTTAAATTTTTAGACTAATAATGCAAATTATTATCGAGACACGTTTAACTTTAAAAAACAAGTTAAGCGGTTAAAAAATTCTTGTTTAATAATGTTATTAAAATTAGATATCAATATTCAACTGATAATTGTCTAGGACGACCGCGTTGTTGATTACTATCGATTCTATAATTTCTATATTGTTTGCGTGTCGTTCAGAAGGAAACGACATCCGTTAGTTACGTGACACGTTGTAGTAATAGGAGCGGACAGAAAATTAATGCTATCACGCTTGATAACTGGTAGGAGCATAGGGAAGTGTGTGACGGAAGTTTAATATTAACGCGTAATATATGATGTCAAGAATTCTTGAAATAGATTTACATTACATAAAAACTACCAACTCTTCTTTCATCAAAATGGTGAAATAGGAACTTAGAACTGTTTCTCCTCGCGCTGCACGCTTTCCTATTATTTATACATATGTAGCTCCCTGGTATTCCAGGGAGTCGTCCGGAGAGTCGGCGACGCATGGGAATTAGGCCCGGTGTTACCGCAGCAAAACATTAATTATTGTAAATACAAAGAAACGTGTTGTATTGAAATTCAGTAACTCATAAATATTCCTCTGTAAGCGTTCTAGTTCTACTTTCGATAGTTACAAAGTTTGAGATTCTTAATCGATCGTACAATAACTTGACGTTGAGAACGTTTTAAACCTAACATTGACGTCAAAACAATACATCAAACCTAACATATCGTCGCATTGACACTTGTAAAGCTGCAGTAAATCTTGTATTTATATCCCCTGCTTTGATACATTTCACGAGGGTTTTTAAGTTTTTTTGCGATTGGCTTCTTAGTCTCTCATCCTGTTATCTCATGCGAATTGCAAACTGGCAAATTTATTGAACGCGGTCTTCTTTATTACTATGTATAATCTCTTTGAATGAAATATTATCGCATCTATAAGTGGTCGAGTTATCGTAATCAGTATGGGGGTTGCGATGACCCGCTTCATCAGCACGTTATTTCAAGTACGTCGCGATACGCTCGTGAAATATGTTGCAGATTACATATAAAACATACCAAGCTGTATGTAACACTTGCAAACATTACAAAGAAGGTGATAACACAATTGTAATGTAATAACATTATTCAAGGTCTCTCACTTTTTTTCACAATGTGTATGTACATTGAGTTGCGTTGATTCTGTCGCGGCGCGTGACACTAAACATGCACACGTCGGCAGCCGATTGGCTGCAGTCCCTTCTTCGCGTGCCCCTCGCCAATCGGCTCTCCGGCGTGAATATGTGTGTTATGCCGGCAGTACACGCTCGCCGAGGCGATTCGAACGCGAGATCTCCCGAGACGAGAGTCCCGAGACCCGAGATCCGAGAGCACCGTGTACACTCTCGCGAGGGCTACCCGTGTACACCTAGTGTCGGCTTCGCTTCCTTTGACTCGTCCTGAAAGCTCGCGTCTAGACCGAGCGCTCCGAGCACGAGGCGAGAGGGCACAAGGCGAGGCGAGACCATCAAGTACATGCTCGTGCTCGCCTGGTTTCGGGTTGCCTCGGCGAGCGTGTACTGCCGGCATTAGAGTTACACGCCGCGACAGAATCAACGCAACTCGATGTACAGAGTCCCATCGAAGTTGTCGCAGTGAAGTTGGCTACACATTCACTAACACATTCACGCCGCGTCATCGGCATCTCGCCCATCGGCTCACCGACACGGCGTGAATGGGTTAGTGCGCCAACTTCACTGCGACAACTTCGATGGGACTCATCGTCGGTGTATGTATGTATGTACATACACTGAGTCCCATCGAAGTTGTCGCAGTGAAGTTGGCCACGCATTCACTCACCGACGCGGCGTGAATGCGTTAATGAATTTGTAGCCAACTTCACTGCGACAACTTCGATGGGACTCTTTGTACATTGAGTTGCAATGAACTTGTCGCAGTGAAGTTGGCTCCAGATTTACTGACACATTCACGCCGCGTCGGTGAGTCGATCTCGCCCATCGTCTCACCGACGCGGCGTGAATGTGTCAGTAAATCTGGAGCCAACTTCACTGCGACAAGTTCATTGCAACTCAGTGTACACTCAGTCCCATCAAAGTTGTCGCAGTGAAGTTGGCGCGCTAAGGCATTCACGCCGCGGCGGCGTTAGCGCGGCAACTTCACTGCGACAACTTCGATGGGACTGAGTGTACACCCGCATCTCGTATATCAACTTCCTATGTATTCCTTTTGTTTCTATGTAATATTACTGTATTGCGTATCAACCAAGTACTATCAGAGTTTACAATTTATGACATGTCCTTTCCACTTTCTGCACTGCTCAGAACGCATCAGTTAACTTAACCCATTAATTAAGGTCAAATATGTGTTATTTTCTATTATAAACACAAAAATACGTATCAGTACGTAGTTTACTAGGAAAGGACTTTTGTTGACTAATGGTGGTTCTGAAATAAAATATACTATTGTTATACACTTGTAATAAAAGGAGGTTCAAACTTATAAAACATATGTATGTATTTACAAGGATATTAATCTATTTACTATTATATTAAAGTTAAATGTATAATTTTTAAATGAAAGAGCTTCATACATATATATACATATTGGAAGAATAATTTTAAAAGAATAGTATAAAATTTAGAAAATGAAAATAATATGAAATAGATAATTAAATTAAAATTGGGTTCGACGCTGATTCGGCGCTATCGAGCGGCTTTGCCGCTTTCAGTCACATTTGCCGATTACCAATGCCGACGCAGTGGGGACGCACTTTTTTTACAAATAAGTATTACCAAAGCCGTTCGGCAACACCAAGCCGAGCCGATTGCCGAATCTCGACGCAGTGGGGACGTGCCTTTAGGTAATAATTGGTTCGCACTGTTGCACTTGCATACATTGATAGAGCGAATTACTTTTGAAAGTAATTTGAATTACCATTCAAAGATGCGCTTCAAGGATCATTTAAATCGGTATGCGTATCTTTAAGACCATGTAACGTAAGCAGTGTAAACTGTACGCTCAATAAGCTCGACTCAATGTGTTCTGAAACAACACGGATTACATGTACATATGTATATTTAATAGCACGAAGAAAAATAATCTCAAGTGTATGTCATATCTTTTAACCCGATTAAATTCAGCTGACTTGTATCGATTACATCAATCATATATATGTATGTATAATACCCTATATAATTTATTTAATTAGCTTTAAATCATCAAACAACTCCTCTGTAATGATTTAAAAATAATTCTAATTATTTTTAATGAAATGTGAATGTCAATATTTACCCAGATTGATCATGCGATACGTTATATGTATTTTATTTTTCTTTCAGATATTTCTCCTACTATTTTTGGCTTTGTACGTGTCGAGCTACGCGTTAATCGCAAAATTTCGTCGAAGGGATCGCGAGGATTACTTTTCTGTCGATGAAGATGAAGCGACCGTCTACAGGATCAGTCTCTGGTTATGCACTGTTGCACTGACGGTTTCCGTCGGAGCGACCTTACTGCTTCCGGTTTCGATCGCTAGCAATGAAGTCCTCATTTTATATCCAAACAGCTATTACGTCAAGTGGCTCAATAGCTCTCTTATTCAAGGTACCTACATGTTTAATGGAACTTGTTTGTAGAACTAGAATATCTTTATTTTAAAAATACTGTTTCTTTTTAGGTCTGTGGAATCATGTGTTTCTCTTTTCAAATTTATCCCTCTTTGTGTTTCTGCCATTTGCTTACTTGTTCACGGAGTCTGAAGGATTTGTTGGCTACAGGAAGGTAGTAGGATTAAGCGATAAGAAATTGATTTCTGTTCTATTTTTATGCAGTATTCATAGAAACAATTCTTTGTCATAGGGTGTTATGGCCAGAGTTTATGAAACTGTGACAGTGCTTTGTCTATTGGGAACACTTGTATTAGGAATGACATATGTCTTATCAGCACTTATAGATTATCAGAAATCCAGTCTTCATACATTGCTCAGTAAGTATATTAAAAGTGTTACATCGTCTTCTAGAAGAAATCAAATAATTTTTATTACTCTTTACATTTTACAGATTTATGGAGTTATTATTTGCCTTTCCTTTATTCTTGCGTTTCGTTCGTTGGAGTTGTTATGTTATTGCGTAAGTATTAAACCATCATAACTGTTTACAATTATTCAGCAATTATACATATATGTATTTTAATTTTATATATCTTCACAGTTTGTACACCAATGGGATTTGTAAGATTATTTGGAGTAGTCGGTTCGTTTCTGGTGAAACCGCAGTTCCTAAAAAACTTAGATGAAGAATTTTTCGCCTATAGATTAGAAGAGGATTGTATTCGACGAAGGTTAGCAATTCATTCTTGTGTACAAAGATTTTGGCTGGATCTAGATGTATTACTAAATATTATTTATGTAGACTGCAATATGCGAAAGCAACAGGAAAATCATACGTTTCGCCAGTGCCTATGTCTATACCAACTTGTGGTTCAGTACGAGATGATGATGAGCTTTTAAATGTAAATCCGAGCCTAATGTATTTAAAGAATGGTGCTCTTCAGCGTGGATTGGCTCAAAGATTGGAGGACATCGAGAAGCGACGAAAAATCTTAGATCAACAGAGACGAACCTGGTGGGTTCGACGTACGTTGCTCTATCCTTTGGCTATGCTAGCATTACTAATGCTTTCCACTGCCACAGCTCTGCTGGCGGTTCAAAATACATTAGAACTACTTATTGGTATTAAGGCATTACCTTTAAGTACAAGGGTTTGTATAAATTTAATTCCCACTTGAGATATAAAAAAAAAAAAAAAAACCGAGATAGAATCAATAAAATTATCAATGTAATTTAATCTTCTAGCAATTTACTTTGGGTATCAATTCGTTATCGAAGCTTGGTCCCGTTGGAGCAGCTTTGGAAGTGGCAGTAATTTTATACTTAGCAGCGACCAGCGCAATAGGTTTGTACACACTACCTGGTGTTAGAAGCGTTCGACCACGGTTTCATTCCACGCCACTCACTCATCTTATCGCGAATTGTGCCCTCCTTCTCGTACTCAGCTCAGCATTGCCACTGTTATCTCGAATATTAGGTAAATTTACTAACAAGTATAAAATATCTAAATAAGCGTGTTGATTATCTTGACAATAATAAACAAATTTCATTTTCCTAACTTAATTATGCCTACTAAAAATATACAATTATCTGTCCGTTTATTTTAGGTATGACGAATTTCGATTTGCTTGGCGATTTCGGGCGTATCGAGTGGCTTGGTAATTTTAAGCTAGTATTATTCTATAATTTAATATTTGCCACGGCAGCTATCAGTTGTTTAGCTACTAAATTTACGGCGACGGTACGTAAAGAAATTTACTCAAGATTAAAAAGCAGTCTGATAGGAATCTTTAGAAGCGAAGGTAAGAAAAGTTTTGTAGGAATGTTTTCTACAAAAGAAGATTAGACTGACTTACGTTATAATCAGACAGAGATTTACAATTTAGTGTTAAAAGTAAATAAATAAATGAATGATTGTATGCGATTTACTCGTGCATTGTGCGTGCGTGTATGTATGGATCAAATTCTATTTAAAATTGTAGAATCATGCAGTAATATTTAAAAAAACTGAATCACACGTGAAATACAATGAAAATTTAATTGGATAATATTTGATTACTGGAAAATTAGGAATATATCATATTATTATACATTTATGCGTGAGCGCGTGTGCGTATAGTTATATTAATTATTTATTATACGATTACTATTTTAATAATCATTTATCGAATGTATACACACCACTATGAGAGCTGAGTTTTGTGATAAAAACGTAGATGAGTATTCAAGAAATACAAGAATTCTCGTTGTAGCAATTGTATTAGTTACACACACGTCCATGTATGTACACGTATATATGTGCATATGTGTATATGTATACATACATTTTTTTGAGTTCATTTTATTTACAGTTAATGATTAGAAACTCACGGACGTCAATATGAGAAAAATTTCTTTTCTATCAATGTAAAATTTTGCATTGCAACAGGAAAAGAAACTTCTATATTTCTATAGAAACTTTTTACATTTTCATTTGTAAATGAGAAATACTGTAAGTATAGATAGCTCCATGTGCCTAATTTATTTACTTTGATTGATTAAAGTTGCTAGTAATTCTACTAGAAATGTATAATATACATATATATACAGAAGCTCATAAATACATCAACATGTTCATTGTGTTATGTTGTAGTAATTTTCGTTTTAGTAATGGCGTTCAAATGCATTTTATGGATTCTTATTAAATTGACTCTACTGATCATTGTCACAAATCTCTTAAAAATGTCAAAATGTAAATACATTTATAATGTGAAGAAAAATGTAATGATATGCATTTTAAGATGCATGCAGACTACACGATGATAACATGCAGATCTTAAAATGTTATCGTCTCGACTGATTTGTCTCTTTAGTTCATTAATGGAAAATTTAGAGCTTTAAATGAAGTAAATTATTTATTTTGTTTAAAGATTGAGTACCGTTGCCTCTTGATTGCGTTTAATACCGATGTTAAAATATTCGTAACATTTATTTAAAGTGTAAAACGATAATATTTTAAAACAATATTATGTGATATACATCTCGTCAAGAAGACAATACGATATTGTTAGGATACATGCAGTGATATGCTCACTAGTGAATTATTAAACACATTTAATCGTAACAGTATCTCAGGATATAAAATATCGATTGATATTTATTAAAATATATTCCCACATTGTGGATCTGTTTATAATAAAGTGGAGTTCTCAATTGGAAATTCACTGTATACAGTAATAACTATGTGAATAATAAAAAGATACGTTAACAAGCATTCGTGTTTTACGCGGGATATGAAGAGGGTACCAATTATTTATTTTTTCATACTATATTGAACACTAAAGTATTAAAAACTGAAAGACAATAATAAGTTAATTTATTCGAAACTTTAAAATATCATTACAATAGTTACTTATCATTATTTCAATATACAAATTTTATTTAAACTAATTACAATATATTTAATTAGATTGTTCCTTTCTTAACCCGAATTTTCGTAAGATACCAAGAAGTTGATTTGCATTAACTCCAAACCGTACAACTTTGTAACAATCTGGTTGAGACAAATCAACTATTGTAGATCCTTTTCTTAATTTATCATATGCTTTACCATACATGTAACCGTCATGAAATATTCCACCTAACGAAGGCCATAAATTTTCAAATTCTTTAGGATATAAACAACTTGGTTCATTGCTTTCATTAGCACTTGTTAATGCTAAAGGTCCGGTTATTTTTGCAACGCATCTTATAAAGTGAAAATTTGGAACTCTTATGCCTACAGTATCCAAATTTGGATTCAAAGCAGGATTTAAAGCTGGTGTTCGTTTTAAGATGATCGTATATGGACCAGGTAATATGGTGGGTATTAAATCAGGTGGTAAATGATCTGTAACACCCCATGTTTTTATATCTGTGACGCTACTAACAGAAATAGATAAAGGTTTGTTTTCGTCACGTTTCTTAATTTCATATAACTTTTTAATAGACTCATTGTGTGACACAATACCAGCAAGACCATATATGGTATCTGTTGGAATCGCTAAAATATAATCTTTTTGTAATAATGTAGCAGCTATAGCTATACTTCTTCTTCCTCTACAATTCCAATGTTTACTAGAATTATTTAATTCCTCCACTTCATTTGAAGTTGAATTTAAAAGAGACTTCATTGGACCCAAGTTCTCAATGCTCACCATGCGTTTTCCACCCAGTACAAAATTAAACTATATTTTCAAAATAAAAAATGTATTAACTCTTGTTAATAAAAATCTCAATAGTAACCACTAAAGTATTATAGATGTGTCAAAGTGTATATTATCAAGACATTTGAATTAAAAAAAAATTATCCACCTGATTGTTACTGCGTTTAATTTAAACAATTGAAATACCTTTAATCGCGCCAGTTGTGACAACATTGAGGATTACAGCACTTATAAAACGTCGTCATAGGTTCATCAGCAGACCTCGTTTGAATTTGCATAAAGTAAGCTCGGGAATGCGAACACTTCGGGCACCGTTCTTCTGTGGAATCCACGTTTTCCCAAGCCGCGCTTCCACCTAGTACGTCATCTACTTCTTTCAATTTTGGATACGTACGATTACTCACTCTTCTTGCGATATTAAATACATATGGGCAGGTATTACACGCAAAACGTAAACCTGCTAAAGCTTCTTCCACTCGTAGAACATTACCACAAGTCGGACAGAACATCAACATCGTGATAAGGTTGATGCATTAGAATCATGAACGCAATCGTGAAAACAATATTAAAATTGTTCAATTGTTTGTAGCTTTATAATTCATAAAAAATAAGAAATATTAATAGTAAACACGATATTTAGAGTGATTTAAACATGCAAAATTACGATTATTTTTAACCATGATAAGGTATACACACGTGGGTATTGTGCGCATGTGTATATAAATGAACAAGTGTGGCAATTAATTTATATTTTTTGAATAAGAATTGTTTTATCTTCTTGATTAGATACAGTAGTTTTATTAATATACAAAATAAAGATCTATTTCACCTAACTTTTTATATTTATATAGATTACATATGTATAAAATATTTTATTATAAATTTTACGTATTTGTATGTGCATTCGCCTTTCAGTAACATGGTATGTAGCAGAAATGGGTCTGTGAATACCTTTGATACTGAAGCGGAGTGTTATAAGTTTATATAAAAATCTAGTTGTATATTTTAAACGATTAATCTTTTTCTGAGAGAAAAATGACAGTAAAATATATAAGAGAGTATTGACCGGCATTGTAAAAGTAATAACTGTCTATATAGTAAAGCACAACAATGTGCTTTATTTACAATTAGACTTGATACGCTTAGGTAATGTGGCAATTCTCATACAATTCAATTCCAAAATTGTATTGAAATAAATAAATGATACACAATACTTTTAATTAATAATATGTAGCTAAGTTTTGTTAACTTTTTAGTAATGAATTGCTGGTTTGTCGTGTATCGTATTTTTCACTTCATCAATCAGAAAGTATAAAAATAAATACCGCAAATCTGAGAATACATGTGACTGTTTTGTCAAGTATAAATTGTCAGCGTGATATACCCCTTTGAGAAACTTGTATATTTCAATATGTTTCAAAGGTTCGTATGTCATCTATTTCAACTAACAATATTAATGTTAACGAACTTTGTAATTTTAGGTTAAGGTCATATTAAAACAAGTTCATTTGTTGATCACAATGTAATTATAATAATTTTTGCATTTAATACATCCGATAAATTGTTGATATTAATATTGAAGTAACAAATATGTTACTTTTAACATTATCTGTTTATAATAGCAGAGTGCTTAACAAAATATTTTATATACATTTTAGGTGTAAAAGTTTGTGTCTATCGCCAAACATACAATCAAGATACCAAAGTATACTATCAAGAGCCAAAGCAAAGGAAAGAAGAAATTTACTTTTTGAGGAGGAAAAGAAGAAACAAAGAGCTGCAGTAGGAAGAATTGAAAAAATAGAAGTTAAATATCAATCTCCAGTAGAAGAAGTTATTCTTATAATGAACAAATGTATATCAACTCCTGCTGATTGTGCAAAACATGTTTCTGAAGGTGTATCTAAAGTAGCTGCCCTTGCATTAGTCGATGGATCACCATGGGATATGCAGAAGCCTTTAACATCTAATTGTGAATTAAAATTTTTAAATTTACTCAGCCCAGAGAACAGAATAGTGAACACAGCCTTTTGGCGAACTTGTTCGTTCTTGTTGGGTGCTATTGTAGATTCTGCGTTTCAATCGGATATAAAAGTTCACTTGCACAGTTTCCCGGTGCCCATCATAAAGTCAGGGAGTTTTATATATGATGTATATTTAGAACTGCCTGATTGGAAACCCACTGATCAGGAAATGCGTGCATTATCTGCCGAGTATGTTAAGTTATTAAATCTTGCATTACCCATTGAAAGGATAGTAACTACGGAAAACGTTGCGATCGACATGTTCCAGGATAATCCTTTTAAATCCGAACAAATACCAGATATCGCGAAATCTAATAACAATGAAGTTACATTGTATAGAGTTGGAAATCACATAGACATTAGTAAAGGGCCAATGATAGGCAATACGTCGTTAATAGGACGTTGTACGATCGCTGCCGTTCATAAAGTACCAGATAAAGAAAATCTTTATAGATTTCAAGGTGTAGCACTCCCTAAAGGCGTTTTGTTGAATCAATTTGCTTATGGTATATTAGAAAAGCGCGCTAGAAAATTGAATACGACAACGTGGTCATTTTTGTCGAACGAAACTGAGGATGAGGATGTCGCGGAAATATCTGCTAAAAATTAAGTTTGATACCTCGAGAACATAGTGTATAATAAAAATACATACTCTGTATGTTTCTATTTTGTAATTCCTCGATACCTGTATATAAAAATCATTGTGTTACATATTCGTTCAAATGAAATATGATCCACCGCTAACGCATATGTAAAATATAATTATTATCTTTCTATGAATAGCTACTATTCAATGTTTTATTCGCATACAGTTAGCACATTATAAATTAATACGAGACGTGTAAGAATGTATATTTTAAATGTACATGTGTATATGCGTGTGTATAGTATGTGTGAGCTTACAGTACTTAATACTATAACATTTTGACAGAAATTGTTCACGAATTTTGACGTGCACGTCGTGGGGTACGTAATTCCCACACAAAGATACCTGGTAGTCTATTAGCTATCGATGCAGGACATGTGATGCTCATTCTCAAGTACATCTGTTGATTTCTGTACGTTTTCGCTTCGTAACTTTCAAACTCGTCCGATTTTAAGACTGTTCTAACTGCGAGTGGTGCTAATTCCGATGTGCATTTTAATTCAATCTCGATCACCAAGTCCAAAGACGATGGTCCCCGTGCCCTTTGTTCGGTTTCAACGGTAACATTTGCTGAGCTGGCCGCATTCATAAATTTACTCTCGTATGCGTATTTATTCATGTTCCCATAGTAAAAGAACTGACCACCATATTCTCCATATCCTGAATAGGTGGAAGCAGGAGGTGGTCTTAAAGGAAGAATCAGAGGTATCTAAAGAAGGAAAAAAGGATATCAATGGAAATGTGTGTACTGACTTGTCTGTATGTGTATGTGAGAATGATTGAATCACCTGTAACGTCAACTCATGTTCGTAATGCAAATTCTCGAAGAGATGCTCGTTCACACTGCCCACCAAACGTCGTAGCCTGAGGTACATAAAACGTTGCTCGTCCCTCCAGGAGTTCTCCTCCGCGTTCTTCGTCACTTCCAAACATGTAAACCAAGCACGTTTCATCATATATCTTAATTTCATATTGATGGTACGTCTCGTGCCTCTTTTGTGCGGCATCACTTTGAAAGATAGCACCTGTCGACCTTCGATCAGGCAGTCCAGAACGTCTACGACTTTGCAGCCAGAGATTAAAGCCGATCTACCAATATGATTTTGTTACATCAGATACATTTACAGCGTCTTTGAAAATGTACAGTCGCATGTCTGGGTTTTAGTTAAGAGAAAATGTAGGAGAAGAAGAAGTGTCTTATCATCCTTGGCTCTACCTAGAACCTTCCTGGATTCTCCTAAGACCAGAGGCAAGTGATGGAAGACTCTTCTTTTTACATTTACCCTTAACCAAGAAAAGCCGACTTTACACCCAGGTGTACGTTCAGGTAAGAATAAGCACAGTTCAACAATGTCAATGGCCTCACGATGTCCTCTACTCATACATTCTATTGTTACCGAATTTACCCTGTTACATACAAGGTACTACACATTCTTTTAACATACTTTCCAGAAACCTAGATTCACTTCTTGTAGAATAATTTACCTGTTCACCCTGCGTTCAGAGACCTTTTCGAAAAAGTTCATGAACCGCTTACAGGCGGCTGTGAAGTAGGCCATGCTCGAGTCAGGTGTACGAGGATTGACAATGGATGAATGAAGTTTGCCAATTCGACCGAGAAGTTCGTTCAAATTGTCCAGCAGACTTCCGGCGTAAAAGCACAGCCTTGGAAACCTCTGTTGGTTCGTCGGTGGATGCGTATATCTCCACGTGACAGCACGTAGCATCTTGTATTGCGCTCTGATCAGTTCTAAAGCGTTCAAAGCTTTGCTACGAGCCAGTAGTTCCTGATTTGTTTTCACGGTTTTCAGGGTACCCTCGATACGTTTTGTCAGGGTCTCTAGCCTTGTACCAGCTGCGAGAAAGGCGCCATTTAGAACTGTAGCTGCAACTGTCGAGCAGTGTCTGAAAGATAGATCATATTTTTATTTACTGCGTTTCCTACAGCCCTCACTTTATAGTAAATACAGTTAAAGTGGAATCTCTGAAGAATAGAAACCCTAATATAAGAATTTTAAACCGTAGAAATCACCTGGAGACTAAGCGTACACAGGTGGCCACATCGTGAAGGGGTAACGGCCGTAGTATCATTTCCAGTACTTCCGGTGGAAGTGTATCCAACATGTGAGCTTGGTTCTGTTTCATGAACGATGACTTTTCGATATCCTTTAGTGGTTCCTCTTGATGTTCGCATCTTGTAGCCGGCAACTTTGGTCGCTTGTTCACGTTCATTTAAAATCATTTAGGGAAAGGAACAGGAGACAAAGAGGATTCTCCTTTCGGTCGACGGAACTTTTTGCCTCTAATTTCAATTTCACTCTGTGTTGTGATCATTTAATTACGCTTTGTTCGTTGCATCGCACTTGTTGCTAAATAAAAACATTTCCTTCGAGTAAAAAATTTAATAAAAGTTAAAATGTCAGACAAGGTGAAACGAAACAAGTAACAAACTCTTTGTCCCTTTGACTCCTTCGATTCTCGATTCATATATTTGTATAGGGTGTTTCAATTTCGAAACGATCCGTGTACTGTTTCAAATATTTGATATCTAATTTGTGTTATGGAAAATAAGGAAGATCTCTTGGTAGATTTATTATAGTCATTGTGTATATGTATACATTGTATAATTGTATCTGCTTTTCGGTAATTAAGATTGTTTTCGCTTTGGGAAAAGAAAATTAGCGTTAGTTCGTTTCGTGAATCTTTGCAATGTTCTTGATAAAAAGATTTGTTTTAAAGAATGCAAAGATTTACGAAACAACCTAATAGAGTTACAATGATCATTTGCTGTTAAAATTATATATATATATATATATATATGTCATATATTGGAGTTTCCTTAAGTGTACAATTCATTTAGTGTTACAATTAATGCAGTTTTAACTGTACAATATCAATTTCTGCTACACTGTGGAATAAAATAATGAGGGGCTTATGTTGGACTAGTGTTTTAGTAGAAAAATTGAAAATATTAATCTTAACATAAACAAGTGACTCATTTAATATAATTACAAACAAAACGTTCAAAGTGAAGAATAACTGCTATCTTATTAATTCTATCCTTTAAGTCCCATAACTTTGTCCCACAGTGTATATCATCACATAACACACAATCTCTTTGGTCTGTCCGTTATAAAACGACAATTAAACTCGCGGTTCAACACTGTACTTCATCATGTAGTAAATCGATGGCCTAGTTTTGCATTGAAATCCTTCAAACCCTGTTTTCACGAACGAGAATTAGAAACTTGAGGAATGATAAATGATTATAACGAATAACAGCTTAGTTAACACGTTGACTCTCAACACAGATTCAATATAATTGAACAATTAACAAAAAAAAAAAAAAAGAGAACGTACCTTAGATATTTTCAATTTTATTGAACCAATCAACCTGTTAACTCTTAATTGCTACCTTGAGATCCTGGAATACCTTATGTTTAGTGTCTCAGTAGTCTTGAATCAAGCTGAGCCTCACAATTTTCCAATTATCTGTGTTGGTGATCATTTTTATTTGAATATTAGGAAAAAAGCCTATCTCAGCTGTATCTGTACTAATACAATTTCATCTTCCCAACAAAAAGAATAAGTTCCTTGCGAATACAAGAAAATTCCTGAAGGATCATCATCAAACATCAAGCGTCTCATTTTACACTGAAAAATTGACTGGCATCAGAAGCGTGAACTTGGTCTGGTCGACTGGCAACTCCTCGGATCCACAAGGACTGATGCTGTCCAAAAGGGTCTGTATGGCATTCTGATTCGTAGGATGCTTTCTCTTGGTATGTTCCCTCCTGTGCTTCAGTTCCTTGAACGTCTTCCCGCATTGTTCGCAGACGTAGGGTCTAGCAGCTTCATGAGACCTCACGTGACCTTCATAATGACTCTTCCGGACGAATTTTTTGCCACATTGGCCACAGTCGAACTGGAAACGACCCTCGTGGGCTGCTACGTGCGAGCTGAGCGTCCACTTGGTCTTGAACGTCTTTGAACAATAGTCGCATCTGATCTTGGACCCTCCATTTGAGGTACTCTTATCAGGCTGTGCAGTCCTCCTGGGATTTTTATTAAGAAGCAGCATCTCCTCTAGCAGGAAGTCGTCTTCTTTGTCCACTTGATCCTTCCTTGGTGCTTCACTTTTTTCCAGAGCCATCTGAGCCTCCAACATAGTAGTCGTGTGTTGCTTCATATGCTCCTGCAATTCCTCTTCGTCACGGGAGCCCATTCCACAAAGGGTGCACACGTTCTTGTCAGTCACCTGAAAGTATAATCATCAAACATTATATTAGAATAATAGGAAGTAGTAGAGTGCATACTAAGTTTGTTTATTTTCTAGGTGTGGACTATGTAGATGAGCGTGGAATAGTCTCAAAGCTAAAATATCTCATACAATCTTGTAAATCAATATACCTTCTCATGCGAGCTCATATGAGCCTTCAGCTTCAACTCGCTGGTGTACTTCTTCTTACAATGCGAGCAAGAGTAGGACTTGGCATTGGTTTCACGCGAATTATCGGCCCAACTTGCCTGTTGCCTATCGGTCGATCCGTTTGCTATACTTTCCCCGCTCTCCTTACTATTGTGCTGCTGTTTGCCCATGTTTTCATAATCAGACAGCTTCTCCTTTCTCATTTCATGACGAGCTATGTGTCTTTTCAGGTCGTGAGCTCTGGAGAAGGCTCTGCCATACCTAATGCAACCAGAATAAGGACATCCCTTTGTCTTGTCATTTCTTGGACGGGATGAAACGCTATTAGACGAGTGTTTCGTATCTTTGTTGCAGTCCTTGCAAGATTTCTCGATCTTTTGACTGGTAACTGTGGCTAATTGTGCTGATAACGGTATCACGATCGATATCGTCTCGTTGGTACCTGGATTCACGATGGGACCAACGTGAATCGCCGGAGGTGTCGCCAAGGATATACCGTTCTCGTTGTTTCTACTCATCACGGCCTTCTAGAGGATCGGTTAAACCTGTTTCAGAACGGAAATGAACGTTTCACTCGATCGCATGCTGGACATATTTTGTTGTGTATTACTGCTAACCGCGTTGCTGCGTTTTTTAAGTCTCTTTGGCATTCGAGTGGAAAGGCAGGAAACTGAGCGTGAAACAGCGAGATTATTTAGAAGATTATACATTTTGATAACTACATAGAATTGGAGGTCAAGTTTATATATTTAGAAATTTGATTTTCAGTCAATTCTCAACAAGTAGAAAGGTTAATCTCAGACAATTAGAAATCGCTGACTAATTTTTATCTATATTAAAATTTGTCGTTCAGAATTGATTCACGATGCAACTGATATCGATTTACTTAATTCATGATGCATAGCAAGTTCTAAGCACGTAGAGTGAATCGATATCGTAAAATATGTATAGTTCTATAGCGACGCAAGAAAGCGTGAAACTGATCGCGAGAGAGAAGACTCGTTGCTGTTATGTTTTTATTAATTTCCATGTGGTAAACTCACACATTAATTTGTAAAATCTTGTGTACAGGGCGATTCATAAATTGTATAAAAAAATTGATTTAAGATTATAATTTTAATATTAGTGAGAAAGATTACTGATTAATTTAATTTCTTATTGAATCATCTATCAAATAATATCCAAATTAACAACAGCTCCATGCATAACAAAAGCACCTTGAAAGCCATCTTGAATCAATTTAACCCCTAAATAAAGTAATAAATGTAATAACTCACACATTTGTTCATATACTTATAAATATTAAAAAACGTAGTAAAATCTATATACTGTTTCCAAATGAAAATTCAGTTTATTATGGTTATATGATGTATATCATTGAATGAACAATGGTATAAATATTCTACATCCATAAAATATGGATGATACCCTTGTGAACAAACGTGTGAGTCACTTCTACGAGTCCATAACATACTGCGTTCTTACTTCGAACAAAGCTTTGCTCCCTTTCGTCCCTTCGATCGTCTCTCCCCTTTCACTGAAAACGTCGCAGCCCTCTCAGTGATTCATCCGCCTTCATCCTCCCCTCGTGAAGGAACACGCGACCCCGTCGCTGATCGTTTACCTCGTCCAAAAATTGTTACCTTTCAAAGTCAATTATAAGGTAGAAGATCAATAGATCGTCAGGTAGAAATACATCCGTGTATTCGTTTCAAGATGAACGTCACAAAGGGTCATGCACCGTGTAATTCATCCTTCTGGTTGAATCGCTGCCACTTTCTCGGACGATTCGATCCTTAACGAGCACCCCACTCGCTCGTCTTTATGCAAAAAGAAACAATTCTTCGCGAGCTAGGTTTCTCCCTTTCTCTCGGCGTCTCCTCGCGATGGATCTCTCTGGTTCTTTGGCTTTCCTTCGAACAACGTGGACGAACCTCGAAGGAAACGATCGGCCCGACATTCGCTCACTTTCCTCGTCACGATGAAAGTGTGCTACTGATCAGGAACGCGCACTCTCCCTGTTCGCATGGAAGCGGTGCCTCTTTGTGGCTCGCGCATGTCACGTCCCTGTAGGCGGTTCTTGAAGCGTGGGTGTTTTAACGAGGCTCTTCTTGCGTTAATTTTAACTGTTTTTAATATACCATTCCTTCTTCAACTTTATTTTTAAGTATATATTTTTAAGTATAGGATTGATAGATAGTATAATTTAAATTTAGATAGAAAAGAAATTAGGTCTAATTGTAAGTTAGATTTAGCGGTTTAAGAAGTTATTAAAGAGTATAGTACCTAATTAAATGAAATGATTATTTAGAAAGTTGAGGAAACTAGATGGAAGTAGTTTGTTGATTGATTAGAATGGAAAGTGATGCATGCGAGCAACCCTTCTTAATTTAACAACCCTCTATTATACACCCATGTATGATGAGCACGTATTACGTACGTGTATACGTACTGTGTAAGGGTGTATTGGAAGCGATAGAAGGGCCAAGTAAATTGATCTGAAGACTCTAGCCATTTTCATAAAGGAATTCTGTTAGGTACAACAAATAACACTCATGCATCTATAATATAATTGCATTCTTAGTGTTATAACACGAAATCTGAAATCTTCAGTATTTCAATATACAATTTACATATATTGTACATTGAAGCTATATAGCTTCACAGAAACCAGTAGAGTATTCAGTAATCCTTAACGTTAAAGGGCGCACCTATTATACTCTCCCATGAGATTACCATGCTTAATCAACTAATGGCACAAATGGAAATAATTAATGTCGTCAACAGAGCGATTTCATAGTTGAGAGTAAAATTACGTTGGAAGATATGACTTTATTTTCACGCGGCCTCCAAAACGTTTCCACTGTAGGTTTTTTTATTGTTTTTCCCATGTCAGGATGTGCAAAATATCGCGGGGAAAATTTCATTTCATGCAATTTACGGGTTAATCAGACGGCATAAACATTGGTTGAATATTTGGTCGAACATGTGCACTGACAAGCACACCTGTTACACGGTAACGTTATATTAGGCGTCTAATGTAATTAGTTAACTGCTAATCAAGTGGAGTAGGATAATTGTGAGAGTTAACTCATTTTGAGGAAAATAATTGAATAGAAGAGTTGAGGGACAAAGAATGTTTATAAACATAAATATGGAATGTGTCGCTACTTCAATTGTATATTGACTTTCAGAAAATTCAGTAACCGAATTTAATTGGTCTATGAAAGGCTGAAGTTTGCTTGTCGAAGTTTACCAATGTGCTGTCGCTGATGGACAAGTTTCTTCCTGGTCCATCTGGAACATCTCGCCAAAGTATACACCAATTTGCCTAACATATTGGAGTCCAGTGGTCACTCACCACCTTTTCATACGTACCTTCTTCTTCTTCTTCTTCTTCTTCTTCTTCTTCTGTCTATAAATTCAAGGTAATATTATTCAACATAATAAAATAATCCATTTTTTCTATTAAATTTTCTTTATTGATACTGAATTTCATTTTGTAGGTACAAAAACTTGACTAGCTAAATAACAGCACTAAAGATTCACCAATTGTCTGAAAACAACATGATCAAGGTAACAAAGATTCGGTTGAGCTAGCAAACATGTCTGCAAACGAAACTCGATCAGAGTATGCTTTCGGTATGCTGAGTGGTTCGTATTAAGCTAATTAATGGATGCTACTAGGCATCAATTGTGTACTCTGCCTCTACTACTTGCCACAATACGTTCTATGTGTGTCCTGGTAAATCGATATTTCTAATTTCATCCTCTAGAGAAGATGCAATCGCTACGCACAATCGCAAGAGGGTTGCGTAACGTGGATGAAAAAGAGGACGCGAAACGCAGTTTCGACGATTGCAACCATGAGACTCATTTAAATGCAGATATTTCCACGTGTATCGAGAACAGGAAGAAGATATCCAGCCAGATATACCTTAGCCTCTGGCAAATAATATTTTTCATCAAAGTTACTTCTTCTGTATTCTCCATTTCTATTACAACGGATGGATATTCTTCTGTACACTACAATATCCTGACTTTCTTTATTTCCTAGTCGAGATATGCAACAAGTTTTGTATCACGTTTCTAATGTCTTTTTTCAAATATCTTTACTAAAGATCACTTCTTCAGTATTGATCTAGAAGTGATAATAAATAATTTGTTGGAAATCTTCTAGGTGACAGGAGTTATATATTTTGAATTATAAAAATTGCGCGTCGTCATCATCGTTGCTATGACTCTTCATGATCTTCCTTATCCACTTCACGTAGTACTGTATCCTAGTGTATACGTCAGGAAAGCCTGGTCTGGCACATCCCGATCCGAAGGAGGTGACGCCTGCCAATTGCCAGACACCGTCTGCACGACGACACTGCAATGGTCCTCCTGAATCACCCTAACAAAACAAGGAAATAAATGATTTTCATGTTGATTTTCTAGCACAAGGATCGATCACTTCAACTAATCCCATCAATAGTACCCAGAATCCATTACCTAGAAATGTATAAGTTCTAATCTAGTTGAGTGGATTCTGATGACCACCAAATGTATAGATGTCTTTTTCGGTACTTACTACACAACTTCCGGAAGAGCCATCGGTGTGACCAGCACAAAGATGGCCGCTTCGAAGTGGTACCGATTTCCCATAAGCTTGCGTACATTTCTCAAGATCGAGCAATGGTACCGAGGCTTCTAAAAGCGATGTTGAAAGTGATTGGGAGGGTCCATAGCGACCCCAACCAGAAGCGATACACTGGCCTTTCGCAAGCTCTTCTTCTGGATCTGGTAAGCAAATCGTTCGCACCACCTTGGATAAAGGAGCTGGCCTAGCGAGTTTCATCAAAGCTGTAAATTATATTTCTTTAATATCTTTATTATATAAAGCAATAAGTGGAATGTCAATATGGATGCAAGGTAAAAGAAGATTTATGTACCAATGTCGTGCATATAATTATTAAATCTTTCGTGGAGGATCACTCGTTCAACAGGTAATCTAGCCGAACCTCTTCCACCGGCATCCAACTCCCATTCTCCTACAACTGCTGTCCATAAAGCACCAATTGGCAAGTTGAAAAGTTCACTGTGACATCAATATTAAATATGTTTATCAATAGGTTGAGACAAATGCTCATTATAATTGTATATTAGCTTTCAAATTATCATCTTCTCTTTATTTTTATTAATTAATCAATTGCACTATATTTCAGATGACCTCCATTGTCCTACAACTGCTATTCATAAGGCACCAGTTGATAAGTTGAAAGGTTCACTGTCACATCAATATTAAATATGTTTATTAATAAGTTGAAACAAATACTAATTATAATTGTATATAAGCTTTCAAGTTATTCTCTTCTCTTTATTTTTATTAATTAGTCAACTGCACTACATTTCAGGTGACCTACTACAGCTGCTGTCCATAAGACATCAATATTAAATATGTTTATCTGTATGTTGAAACAAATACTCATTGCAATTGTGTATAAGTTTTCAAGTTATCATCTTCTCTTTATTTTTATTAATTAGTTAATTGCACTACATTTCAGGTAACCTCCATGGTTAACTGTTAAACTTCTAACAATTGGAAAAGATAAATGCTTCTCTTCATCTCATTACGAAGCGTACACATGTTGAATGAAAAGTGAAACTCACTTATGAATGCAATGAGCGGCCGTGACGACCCAGCTAGGTTCAATGAGAACACCACCGCACCAGTGACCGATAAATCCTAGCTTCGGATGCAGCAGCTGAAGAGAAACCTGCCATGGCCAGGATCCTCTCTTACTTGGTTTACCATTGAATATTCGACCAGTCGTGGTCGCGACAATTTTTCTTCCATCGAGGGTAGAATTGACCCTGCTACTTTCCAAGAGGGCCGCCCGTGGTTGCCTGTGCGATGCTGCTGGACATCCGCAGGCTGTTATTGAAAAACTCAAGTTTCCCACCTACTTGTTTTTTTCACGGATAATCGAATAACCTGTTGATTTTATAAATTAACTAATATTCTACCGATTTTATAAATAGTCTGTCAATTTATTCGTTTGATAGTAAGTCACTATTTAGGCGGGAAAAGCTTGAGACAACATCATGCAATGATTAACCCTTGAACAATGGTAACTTACCAGAATGGTTCTCCCTCGGGATCATCAGCATCGCACAGTCGACCTCCGCAAGAAGGAAAAGAACGATCGCCAGTCCAGCACGAAGATTCATTTCCACTGAACGAAACACACCATGTATACAACCCTCAGCACTTCATTTACTTCACCATATCTCACTCTTCATGTTCAACAAAATTAAACACTTCTCAGCGTCTATCAATCCAATGATTTTTCTATTCTTCATTACTGAATAACTATACACATACTGTTGTAAAGAAAGTGAACAATTTTTCGTAGGAAAGGATGCGTCGTTCTTCTTCTTCAAGAAAATATCTCGTGCGATGGAAGAAAAGACGAAGAGGAGGCTGACGAGTAATCCTCGCACTGCATCAGCCGAGTAAATCCTTCGAAGGAACCCAGAAGAAAGTGATCGTTGACGATTGCCATCGAAGAAGGGGAATACACTTATCGTTACGATCGCAAATGAACGAATGGAAACTGGCAGCTCTTAAACAGATGAATATCGCTCTCACTAACGAAAGTTACTCTCGGCGATCGGGTATGTTTCTTCCTTACTCGATCGTCTTTCGTGCCAATTAGAAACGCTCGTCTTTTTATTGTCCCGACAATTACTAACTCGTATGTTCTTCAGATTCTTTTTTGCCTCTCGACGTTGAACTAATTTCGTGAACGAGAGAAATTTTTTTATTGTTGAAATCGAGACGGAAATTTGGACGGCTCTCACTGTGGATGAAAGTTAAAGAAGAAAGTTTTGGATTTCTTTACAAATTACCTTTGTTAAGTTGTTTTGTAATTTTATAATGGCTAAAAAGTGGGAAAAGTAAATTGTACAAAAGTATGTAAAGGAATGTAAATTTTACAAATTTTAACTAAAATATTTCATAAACTGTATAAAAGAATATTCATAAGATTTAGAAATTCGGTTTGCATATTAAACATATTCACAAATGATGGTTTTATTGCATTCATAATAAAAACAAGCATAAAAAAAATGTATAATCCGTTATGAATCATTTAGCTGTAGTTTCTCGTAATTAAGCATTACTGGGGCAGTAGAGGAACACATGGAACTTTTTTTTCGATCATGAATCACTTGATACACCTGTTTGATTACCATGGAACGTTAATCGTCCCCTGAACAGACGGATCCTCTTTGAGAAATGTAAACGTACGTACAAGTCGTCAATTTCACTGCTACGTTAGGATGTCAGTGATGCTGAACGATATACGTGTATAGGATACTTCAGGAAAAGTGTTGTAAATGGTTTTCAAATAAGAAAGCTTTAGAATAACGGCAAACAGTCTTGCATTTCTGACGATTAGTCTGTTTCAAAAACTATTTCATGGATAATCAATTCTTTTAAATATTTTCACAGATATGAATTTAAAGGATTGCAATTTAAGAAATTATGGACTGGTGTTTTGAAAGGTCTTGTACAACTGCTCTTATCCAGGCCATTCCATCGCAAAGAAAGTGAGGAGGAATGCAAGGTATCGTCGATATAATTATAGTCAAGTTTAATATGTTCAATACACTTCTTTTTATTCATCATGGCATTGAAATAAATTTTTTAATTGCCAGGAGGAAAGAGAGTAAACCTTTTCTAAACATAAATGTTTATTTTTAATATAAATGAACAAAATTATTGATCAAAAACGTTGAAAGCTGAGTTGTGATTAAAACAAAGTCTCTTTTTTTTTGGGTTTAAATGTTACTCCATTGTTACTGTTATCATTCTTAACATCAATACTTTTTATTATATTATTATAAGTATATTATATATTTATTATATTATTATAAGTTGAAGTATAAGATAGACAAGCAGTGTAAATTCTTGTCTCATGGTCCAAGGGCTACATACATACATACATAGCTCCCTTCTTATTTTCATCTATACATATATATATATATATTATAAATAAAATTGAAGTGTCTGTCTGTGATTTCGATATAATGAGTTTTTTAAGCTCATATATGGTTTTTCGCACCTTGCTAAAACCCAAACACGCTTTTGCAAAATTTTTGTCTGTCTGTCTATCTGTCTGTTTAAGGGGATAGAGACGGGTAATGCAGCGAGGTGACATTACCGGCAAAAATGGGCCTAAAAAGGGGTCCGGGATTTTTCATTTTTCGTCCTTATATGAGAATATTTGAGGCTGGGTGAGAGCTCATTCGAAAGAGAAAGGTTCAATGCAGCGCGCTCTAGTCATGATTCAACGAGATTTTGTTAATATCTAATAATATGAGTGTCCAAAGTACTAGCAAAAATACGATAAAATACACCTGCAGAATTCAAGTATTTTTAGATCACTAAAAGAGTTTTGTGTCTCAAACGATGACTAGAGCGCGCTGCATTGAACCTTTCCCTTTCGAATGAGCCCTCACCCAGCCTCAAATATTCTCATATCAAGACGAAAAATGAAAAATCGCGGACCCCTTTTTAGGCCCATTTTTGCCGGTAATGTCACCTCGCTGCATTATCCGTCTACCCCCTTAAACGACTCCGAAACGACTAAACCGATTTTAACGAGACTTTCATTGGCAGATTCAGAATATATAGAGTAATAATTTAGACTTCTTTTTATTCTCGAAATATTCAGAGTTCTCGTGTAAATTTAGAAAAACTGTAAAAATCAGGCGCTAATGAGGCAACTTTTTATAGTCCGTTTATGCAGTTCACGCACTTACACATATATATTATACTGATTTTAATTGTGAAAATCAAAGAGAGAGGCGATCAATCACAAAATTAAACAAACTTATGTTTATTTATACGCATGCAATGCGAACGAAGTCACGGGTAATCGCTAGTATTAAATACATTATCGGCTCACAAGGAAGGTTAGGGAACCCGGAAATTCCAAAAATTATGAAACTTCGCATACAAGTACAGTAAGTCATCCGTAATACGACCCTGTTTTCCGTTGGTGCCATAATTCGGTTTTAAAGGGTGAAATTACCCCTTGAAAAAAGTTCGAAACTTTCTTTTTTGTGGAATATCTTAAAAACGGTGAGAGATATGAAAAAAAAGTTTAAACAAAAGTTGCACAGTTCTGTTGTGTTTACAAAATGGCGTCAAGAAAATTTTGAAAAGTGCATAATTTTTTAGTTATCCCTCCCCCCCAACATTTTCTTGACGCCATTTTGTAAACACAACAGAACTGTGCAACTTTTGTTTAAACTTTTTTTTCATATCTCTCACCGTTTTTAAGATATTCCACAAAAAAGAAAGTTTCGAATTTTTTTCAAGGGGTAATTTCACCCTTTAAAACCGAATTATGGCACCAACGGAAAACAGGGTCGTATTACGGATGACTTACTGTACTTGTATGCGAAGTTTCATAATTTTTGGAATTTCCGGGTTCCCTATCCTTCCTTGTCAGAATGAAAATGGGAGAACAGCGCTACTGAAACGTGATAGATAGTTTGTGAACTAGTCTGCATCAGTTTCAGTTGATATAGCAGGGATTGAGTGCAATCTCGTCGATACTTACAACGACTCTAGGAAAATTCACCGCCACCTCAATCACCGACGAGATACTGTTAAAGACTGCCAGCCTCTGTGTTAAAGTTCGGCACGCCAAGTGGGCCCAGTGGGCCTGGGGTACGATCGGTAAATAGGAATGATGGATAATGTAGAATAGTGATATTACCCATTCTACCACCGAAAAAAACTGTTATACCACCAACGAGATGATTTTGCTTTGCCACAGTACAATAATTATCTCGTCGGTGCTGCTTGGAAAACAATTATATTTTACCTTATAATTGTATTACATTCTTATTGTAATAATCGATACTAAAAAAATATATGAAAAATAAGAATATTTGATATATAACATTTTGAAGAAATACAAGAACTGAATAAAAAATAATTCGAAAATTACTGTTATATTTATAAAATAATGATTCTTAAACCAAAAATATCATTTAACTGTTAACAGAGACTCGTCTCTTAGCAGACTGTTAACAGGTGGGCATTTTTACCTTTTTCACAGGTAGCGGAAGTAGGCATTTTTAACAGAGAATGACATACTAAGCGCTTAGTGTATTCCCTTATTCTGCCATGTGGTGAATACAGTCGAACGCCCCAAACGTTTGAAAGTTCGCATCCTTGCATACCCCGCGCTGACACTGGTGCACTCAAGGGGGGCTAAGGGGCTCTAGCATCCCCCAAAGAAAAAAAAAGGAGAACAACAGAAAATTTTCCAAAATCTGTTCCTAATTAAATTAGTGTTACTGTTTATGTCACATATTAATAACACTGTTTTTTGTATTAAAAATATTTTTATTCGTTCAACTTAGCTCCCTCCAAGAACAAATTCTGAGTGCGTCATTGCCCGCACATACCCCATCATGGCCCATCATTGACTGTACTTTCTTTTTCAAGGTTTTATGGCAAGACTTTATAACAGAAAACAGACCCCAAATATTTTGAAAGGTCGTAGACTGTGTCAAGCAGTGGACAAATTTGTATATATGTACTATTGTGGTAATTTTAGATATTTATTTTTTCGTGGAATACAAATCTAACACTGAAAATACCACGACTTAGTTACTTTTTCAATTTTTGCTATCAATCGCACCGTGTGTTGCTCGACTCACAATCAAACATGGAATAACGGCTCTTGCTCATTACCGATCATTCGTGGCATTACCGCAGCATATTCTGAATAAATAAATAAATATAATTCAAACTATATCGTGTTTGGTATCATTTTAATCAGAAAAATCTCACCAATGCGTTAGTAAAAATTTCATTAAGAAAAAGTTAAAAATAAAAAAGTTTTATCGTTGAATTAGTTTAGTCACACCGATATTACGGTTCGGATCATATTACACGGCTTCCTGGTCGAGCGTCTCGGTTCGCCTAGGGGGATCCCCCCAAGTGGTGAGGATAGCGATGTTGCACTTATCCAGCTTTTATGTACTTACTATTAAATAAAAGATTTTATTGAAATACATTTCTCTTCTTTTCGACACCTGTTACTTATTATATTATTATGATTATTATGATTATTACATTATTATTATTATTGATTATATCCTACAGAACTTATGTAATATTTTTTATTCATTTTTATTTCTAAATGATTTCTAAATGAAATTAGAAGAAAATAATTTGTTCCTAATTTTTTTTCTATTCATCATGAATAATACTAAATGAATATTTATTTACCTTAAAACCACATACCCTAAACTTAGAACTAGAGTTCGTCATTTATTAAAAAAATAATTTCCAATGAACTAAAGAGGGTTATTAATTTACCTCCTTTAAAATATTTTACGTCTTAAAAAGTATCTCCGAAAGGTTTGTAAAACGAACTTAACTCGAATCACCGAAGAAATAATAATAGCATCGACCAGATAAAATATCATCTCATGTCTCATGATACAGTTCAGCACCGAACCTCGTCGTTGGTAAACTCACTGATTCTGGTTCTGTTTCTTACTGCGGCCGCAATATATTCTAGAGGGCGTAGGAAAACGTCGACTTTTTTCGCCGCCGCGAACTCCCATAAGGCTGGCAGTCTTTAACAGTATCTCGTCGGTGCCTCAATTCATCGCGTCCGCAATTCACCGCCAGCAATTAATCGCTGACAGTTTACCGCCGCGTTATTTTA
This sequence comes from Osmia bicornis bicornis, assembly GCF_907164935.1. NCBI lineage: Eukaryota > Metazoa > Arthropoda > Insecta > Hymenoptera > Megachilidae > Osmia > Osmia bicornis. The sequence continues at coordinate 2,022,744 of NC_060223.1, read as the reverse complement.
TTGTATAAGCAATTTATAGCCTAAAAATGATTGCTAGCATATCTTACCGTCTATAAGCAATGAGATGTGTTTGGTCAAATCATAAAAAGTCATTTTTTATTTCAGTTTTTGCCTTAAATTATGATTACCATATTTTTGGAATTCTATGAACTATGAAGAAATACATAGTTTGGAAATGAAAAAATACATGTATAGAAATATGTAATTTAATAGGTAGATTACCTAACCTAACCCTAACCTAAACCTAACCCTAACCTAATCCTAACCTAAACCTAACCCTAACCTAACCCTAACCTAACCTAACTAGAAAACTTAAATATAAATCAAATTTGTTTAATTAAAGAAGTTAAACAAAATTTCTTGAAAATGAATTTTATAAGGGACACCCTATACATACGAAAACCCGATTTCTAAATTTCATGTAGATCAATGACCAGGGACATTCGGAACTATAGCCATTCATAGAACTCCAAAAATATGCTTAAATAAAAAATAACTTTTTATGATTTGACCAAACATATCTCGGCAGTGAACTGCGGATGCGATGAATTGACGCGGCGGTGAATTGAATTGCTGGTGGTGAATTGTTGGCGATGAATTTTCCGGATCCCGCTTACAATACCAACGCGACGACAGACTACTAAAGACTGCTATCCTTATGAGAGTTGTGTCTATCGAAGTAAAGTTGGCGCGGAATATTAATATTTCTTAATAATTCATATGTTAAAAAATTGCTCCCCATTTGCTCCCTCGGAATTTAAAATTGCTCCAGTCGCAAAAGAAGCAGAAATTTGTTATCTTCCAAATAGATAGTAAATGATCTTTTTACAAAGATATTATGGCACCAAAAAATTGCTCCAGATTTGTTTTATAAGATTCAGTGGTCAGATATATCATCGAAAACAAATGTTGTTGTGTATCTGCCGGTAAATTATCATGTCATAAACGACCGTTGAATATATCCACCGAGTAAAAGTAAATGTCAGCGACATCTGTCGCTTGTACACTGAGTTGCAATGAACTTGTCGCAGTGAAGTTGGCTCCAGATTTACTGACACATTCACGCCGCGTCGGTGAGTCGATCTCGCCCATCGTCTCACCGACGCGGCGTGAATGTGTCAGTAAATCTGGAGCCAACTTCACTGCGACAAGTTCATTGCAACTCAGTGTACACTGAGTTGCATTGAACTTGTCGCAGTGAAGTTGGCTACAAATTCACTAACACATTCACGCCGCAGCGTCGATGAACCGATCTCGCCATTGGCTCACCGACGCTGCGTGAATGCGTTAGTGAATTTGTAGCCAACTTCACTGCGACAAGTTCAATGCAACTCAGTGTACATATGTACATATAATAATATTGTAGATATGCAGATGTTTTCATTATTTTTGATTTTTTTATTTTACATTTTTCGACGCGTTCAGTTTTGCATTCTTTTGTTACGTTACATCGTCGTCGTCGTTGTTACACATCAATACGATGACGTAACGTAACATTTATCCTTAGAAAAGAAAGGAATTTTATTTAATATGTTATTAGTAGTAGTAGTAGTATCGCTGCTACTAGTTCTAGCCGCGTGTGGCAAATTTAACCGCGTTCGCGCCCCTGTTCGTACGCTGTATTGTTTCGTCAGCATTATTTGTTCCGTGAAATAAAGTGTAATTTACATTAACAAAGTTTTGTGAAAAAGATAATTAATTTTCACCTAACATAACTCGTCTTTGCCCGGAACTCAGAATCCGCGGCAAAGTACTTACGTTCCGCACTCTGCGCTGAGTAGTTCCGGCCAGGGTTGAGCACGTATATATGTGAGATATTATACAATGTATTATTAAGTTGCATTGAACTTGTCGCAGTGAAGTTGGCTACAAATTCACTAACATATTCACGCTGCGTCGGTGAGACGATGGGCGAGATCATAGACATAAGAAATATAGATGGAGCATAAACTGCTACTTTAGGTAAAGGGGGCTGTGATAATCGGGGCGAGGAGGGGACTCGTCTGACTTCGACTTATTCCGGCAAGACTCGGTAGTATTCGGCTCATTTTTCACATGTATGTATGTACACCGACAATGAGTTGCATTGATTTGTCGCAGTGAAGTTGGTCACGCATTCACTCATCGACGCGGCGTGAATGCGTAGTGAATTTGTAGCCAACTTCACTGCTACAAGTTCAATACAACTCATCGTACGGATGCGAAAAGCCGAACATACCCGAGTCTGCGTTTACGAAAATAGTCGAAGTCAGATGAGTTCCCCCCTTACCGCGATTATCACTTACCCCTCGTAGAAAGGCTCCGTCTATACTTCTTATGTCTATGGGCGAGATCAATTCACCGACGCGGCGTGAATGGTTAGTGAATTTGTAGCCAACTTCACTGCGACAAGTTCAATGCAACTCAGGGTACATACATGGTATTCTACAGTATATTACGCTATTTGTATTTATTGAGAAAATAAGATCGTAAGCTCCGTCAGAGCTCATTGATCTGGTACAAAAAATAAGTATTACATAACTTTACAATCTGTTCGTAAAAAAGTTAATGGAAAAGAGATGAACAAACTTTGTTAGTGTGTACAAAAATAGCTAGAAAGAAATGTTGTTTTTCTGTAAAACGCGGGTGATAATATTTAGTTCCTTGAGATGCGGACCAGAGAGAAAAGTTTCTATGCACCAGGGGGGTTGCCAGCCCTGTCGACGAAGACTACTGGTAAGTTCAAGACGGTGACGATCCAGAAGGGGGCACTGCCAGAGAACGTGATTGAGGTTGTCTTCCATGATTCCACAAGGACAAAGGGGACTGCGTGCTTGCTTGATCTTGAAAAGAGACCCACCCAGACTATAGTGATTCGAGCGAGCTCGATAGACCCACGAGGTAAATATCCTCGGTAAATTTTTTCCAGTGAACCAAGGCTTTCCCTTGCTTTGAAAGAATGTCGAGAAGTATTTTATGCCAGTCGGGTTCGGAGTACCTGATTGAGACTTATTCTTCCAGGCAGCATCTGCTGTATCCCACATTTGACTTGCGTAAACTATGAACATGTCCTGAGGAGGAATCTTCCAGTAGGGGTGGTGAGCAACTTCTGTGGCCCTTTTAACTAGTTTATCAGCCTCTTTGTTACCGGTTAGGCCATTATGGGAGGGAATCCAAACAAGTCTGGGTTTATGTGGGAAGGAGACCCCACCAAAGCTGTTGATTTTATTGGAGATTTCTCTTGCGTAAAAGTGAGTCTGACAGTTGACAGGATTCTGAATGGCAAGGATGCAGCTCAACGAGTCAGTAAAGATTGTAAAGGCCATATCAGGATGATTCCTTGCCGAGTCCAGAGCTCTAGAAATAGGTAAGCATTCAGCACTGAAAACTGAGGCGTGAGAGTGAACGCTCATAGTTTCTGCCTGTCCAAGCTCGGGGCAGAACCAAGCAGCTCCAGTTGAAATTCCTGTTGGTGTTTTAGAACCGTCTGTGTAGATGGAACTGCCATATTTAGTAGATAGAATTTCTTGAAATTTAGAATTGATATCTTCTGACTGCTTTAGGGTGTACCCCGTAATAGTGTCACAGAGATCTGGGAGTGCAGACTGTTCATGAAAAGACCCAAACAAGCACTCCTTAGAGTTGGCAAGAAGAGGTTTTAAGGTCCAGGTTAGTTGAACGATACGAGTAAGAAGGTTGGTAAGGCGTCGAATCCGAGGACTGAGATTGTCAATACTGGACAGGTATGCATCAAGTAGACAATTGAGGAAGTGATCAGAGTTTACCAATATCTTTGTTATGTGCTTTTTACCAAGGTATTCAGCTCTTCGAGCTAGAGGTGGAAGCTTAGCTTCGGCAAGGGTGACGTTGTTTGGTGTGGAGTTTCTCAGACCTAGCGAGAGTCTAGTGGCTACTCGTTGGATTCTTTCCAGTTTTTGAAGGAGCCCCTGCTGCTGAGGAGAGAAGATATGCAGACAATATTCTATCTTAGAGCGGATGAGACCCTTGTAGATGGAAAGTAGGGTGTCAGGATGAGCACCCCGCCAGGCGCCACGAAGAAATTTAATAACATTAAGGATCTTGCGAGTGTGTGCACATAACTCAGTGATATGGTGGGAGAAGTTAAGTTTCTGATCCAGATGGACGCCAAGAAATTTAACTGAGGAGGAATTGTAAATGACAGAATCACCTATCATGATGGAGGATGTACCAATAGAGTTACACTTGCCGTTGAATACCAGAAGTTTAGTTTTGAGTGTTGAAACACTGAGGCCTAATAGTTCGAGGTTTTTACCCACGATGTTGGCGGCATTTTCTAGGGATGCAGTGGCACTGCTCGTATCTTCGCCAGAGGCACAGATAACTATGTCGTCAACATACTTGAATACTCGAATGTTATGAGGAAGATTGCCGTCAATGTTTGCAATGTAGAGGATGAACAACAGGGGACTGAGGACGCCGCCCTGCGGAACAGCAATATTCATGTGTCGTGTGATTTCGAGCGGGCAGCCTCTATCATCTCGAACTTGAAAGTGAGATCTTCTGCCCGAGAGTAAGTTGGCGATAAAGTGAAGGGGGTTGGCAGAAATTCCTATTGATTCTAATTTTGTGATCAGTAGATCTGGTAAGACACGATCGAAGGCTGACTCAATGTCAATGTGCCGATTAAAAAGGTTGGTGCGAGCCAGGATAGTGAGCCCAAGAATATTGTCAGCAGTGGATCTGCCTTTACGGAAGCCCGACTGAAGTTCCGTTAGAAGACCCATCGACTCGAGCCACGAATAGAGTCTCTGAGAGATTAATCTTTCAATTCATAGGTTGGAAGAGAGTGTGATAGGGCGAAGACCTTTTTGATTCGGCTTGGGTATGAAGAAGACGGTATTGTCATGCCATTGCTCTGGGAACAAATTGTTCTCATAAATAGAATTAAAGATATCCAATAGTGACAGCTTCCACTTAAGAGGAAGGAGTTTAATAAGTTGGTAGTCGATGCGATCTGGATCTGGAGCCGATTTGCAGTTAACCTTATTCAAAGCGGAGTTTAATTCAAAGAGGGTGAAGCCTGTGTCGAGAAAAGAGTTTGAATTTCGGGTAGAGAGTGTGACACAACGAGAGGCCCAAAACGGGCAAAGTTTGTCGATCAAATTATGGTAATCTTTGAATTGTTGAGTGGGGAGAGTAGAGTTAGTCCACTTGTCTTTAAAGACCTTGATCCGTTTCCAGAAGAGGCCTAAATCCGACTGCCGGTTCAGTTCGCTGGCCATTTTTTGAAAACTCTCCTTCTTCTTCTTCCTAAGAGTTTTCCTAGTGGAAGCCCGCTGTTTACTATAAGCAATCCAATCCTGAAAGGAGCCGGTGTGTCGCCATTTGGAAAGGCAGGCCTTTCTAAGACGAATCGCCTTGCTGCACTCCTGATCCCACCATGGAACAGGATTTTTGAGACGACCGTTAGAATGTCCTTTTAAAGCAGGGGTAGCAGATTCAGCAGATTGTTGAATCATCTCAACGAAGACAGAGTACTGATCAAGAGGTTGTAAGTCAAGAAACTCCCTAAAGAGGAGAACAGGAGTGAGAGATTCAAGATGATCAGAGTGAGCGCGCCAGTCAGTTCGTTTTGTAGTGAGTCTGTTACGCCGTTGTTTGAAGATGAAAAGGGTAGTCTGCACGGTTATGTGTAAGGGGAAGTGATCAGAACCCCAGGGGTCGTTAATTTGAGAAGTAAGTATTTTATGAGCAAAATTGCAGGGAGAAATGATAAGATCAAGATTACTGCCTTGTTGGTTGAAGTGTCCAAGATATGTCGAGGTGTTGGTGTTGTGAATTATACAGTTTGTGTCTTCAAGAACTTGAAGAAAATGTTCCCCTGCCCGTGAATTATTTATGCAGTTCCATGCTTCATGGTGACAGTTAAAATCACCGACCAAAATAAATGGTCCCTGCTGTTGAAGTTGTTGCATGAGCTGATACCACTTGTCCTGATCGAAATCCGAAGACGGGGGTCTGTAGCATGTACAAATGGTGAGATGTAAGTCGCTTAGACTAATACGGATGGTGAGTGATTCCGTCAAGTTATCATCGATGAAAACGGAGCTGATGTGGGACCAGAGGAGGTTCTTCTTTAAGAAGATGGCGATACCACCGCCCCTACGACAAGATATGTCTCTTCTGATTACAGAGAAACCAAGAAGACTAAATGACAAGGTGGGGTTGAGCCAAGTCTCAACGCAAATTATAACATCATATGAGGACGAAATAAGCTCTAAATCTGGCTTCTTACTGACAATGTTCCGGCAATTCCAAAACAGCACATTGAAATTGGCTGTTTGTGCAGTATCCATGTTTACTTGTTTTTGGAGATTGAAGAGGAAGAGATGTTCTTGACGAGAAATTTGCTGGTGGGAAGAGATTTGGATTTTAAGCTGCTGTTTTGTTGTGTTGTTTCCCGGTTTGTGTGAGAGGATGTTGAAGGTTTGGAGGAATGCGATGCGAGTTTAGCAGAAGAAGATTCCTTCTGAGGAGATTCCAATGGTATCGAAATGATTGAAGAAGAGCTGCCGACAATGGCACTTTCTTTGAATACGTTTTTAGGATATTGTTATTCCATTGACTAGCAGGGCGTTCCTTCTGAATGCCACCGATGGTTCTCAAAGTGTATTCTTTTTTAGATGTAGATGGAGGAAGAGAAGGAAATGATGAGGGATTGGATGAGTTAGCGGATGACTGTCTTGGAGGTCTTTGCTTTACAAGACCAAGTTCCTCTCTGGTTTGCGCAAGTGCTTCATATATAGAGACATCGTGGAAGGCAAGGGTTCGATTAACCTCTTGGTTGAAGATCATAGTTTGGCAATCCGGGTGGAAGGTAGAGTGGTCACCCTTGCAATGAAGACAACCAGTAAGAGCGTTACAGGAGTGCTGTTCATCTTTTTTGTGTTCACCACAGTTGAAGCAGATGGTTGGTCCTCTGCATCTAGAAGCGGTGTGCCCATAGCCTCCACAATTGACACAGGTTCTCACCCGTTCGATGTAAGGCTCAATATTTTTGTTGAGAAGTCCGAACACCTGAATCTTCTCGGGAACTACAGACCCTTCAAAGGTTAGGAGGACGGTTTCAGACGGGACCCAGGATATTTCCTTGGAGTCAGGATCACGTATCTTTCTGTTTAAACGTTTTGCAAAGGTGATTTTGCATGGAGAAAGAGAGAGCTCCATAAGTTCCTCCATATTAACGTCGAGACAAATGCCTTTGAGAAGGCCCTTCTTTTCGATCTTCTGTTTGGAAGAGCAGGAGAATCCAGATTCGCTTCTTTGCTGTTGTTAAGCATTACTTCAGCCCTGTTGAAACCACGCGGCTGCATGGACTGAGCGCCGGATTTTAGAGAACTCACAACTTTAGCGATGGACATCATATTTTGTGACTTGCTTTTTTTGCATCGATCATTTTTAGGGTTAGGATTATGGTGGCCGAACCCTTATACTCCGCAGGGTACCTCAGAGGAGCACGAGGTGGCGCTGTAATGTCCGTCATGGTGGACGGTTTCCGCCTCGAGGTACCGTTATCTTCGATGTTTGGGGACGCGCACCTCTTAGTAGCTTCTCCTGAATGACTTGTATTCTTTTTATTCAAAGATTTCTTTTTAGGACTGACCAAGGACCAGCCACCCTGATTATCAACATCCATGTCCATAATGTTAGGAGGAGCCTCCGGCCCCGTGGGGCAGCGGAGGAAGGCGTCCGATTAGCACAGAGGAAATAGCGTGGGTAGAAACCCAACAAAGAACGTGGTAGGGCACGTGTCCAAAGCTAAAACTAGGATATTGCACCCTAAATAGTCTAGTAGCCCACGAAAAGAAGAGTGCTGGATGAAAGCAAACAGATCTGCAGAGCAGACACGAGCCACACGGAAACAACACAATTAACTCAGGATGTACACTTTAAACGGAATACACAGACGTCCTCTCGCATCAAGGTCACGACCGAGAGTCTATATTACGCTACTTAGTTTTATATGCATTATACTCCAAGTGGCGCCATCTCTACATAACGTTATGTACTATAGATACCAAACAGACGTAGTTATCCATAGATCTTTATTTACGATATTTATTATTAAAATCAGGGAATTCCGCAGTTATACATATCTCACCCTCTAGTTAAAATAAAGCCATGAAACGAAGTTTTGGCGGCAGACCTCGCCATAAATGTTGGGAAAATGAAAATTTTCTACCAATACAAGAGGAAGGGAAAACAATTGCGTTTTTGCGAACATGTCTTGATTCCAAATTAATAATAATAATAATAATAATAAAAAAATATATTTCATATTTTCTCTTATTATTAACAAATTTCATTATATCTAAATATAATCTAATTGTAAGTATATTTTATTTAACATACTGTCAGTAAATATTCTCAAAAAATCATTTTTTCAATAATTAACAACGATTACTTACACAAGTATTTTTATTAGTAGAGGAGTTCATTTTTTGGGGACTATATTCTGTATTCTGTAACATAAATACATCTTTTTAGATAAATTAAGGCTATCCAGTGATTATTTCTTTATTTTTCAAAAACTTACCAGTCACTTTGCGCAAATCTGGTATTATTCCAACCCTGGATGTTGCTGACATTTATTTTCATTTGGTGGAAATATTCAAGGGTCATTTATGACATCGTAATTTACCGGCAGTTACGCAACAACATTTATTTTCAATTGCTCTTTGTTAATAAATTGTTATTGATATATCTGGCCATTGAATCTTATAAAACAAATCGAGAACAATCTTTTGGTACCATAATATCTTTGTAAAAAGATCATTTACTATCTATTTTGCAGATAACAAATTTCTGCTTGTTTATTTGCGAATATCTCATTAAATATAATGTTTGCGACTGGAGCAATTTTAAATTCCGAGGGAGCAATTTTTTAAGACATAAATTGTTAAGAAATATTAATATTCCGCGCCAACTTTACTTCGGTCAGAGGAGGGCAGTCTTTTTAGATGGCAGAGGTGTTACAAGGAAGGTATAAAGTTATCATATAAGGAAAAGATACACTTCAATAAATATACTTAATTTAAAAAATTATTTTTTTCTTTATTTACAATATTTTTGTATGTAACAACTCATAAGGAAATAAAAATTTATAATTATCTATTTTGATTTAAAGTATTATTACTTGAGCTACTTGCATCCGTCTTTGTATCCTCAGTTGATGCTACGTTTTCTTGTTGTGAATCAGGAGATTCAGTGTTTTGCCCTGCAGACGAATGTGATCCAGATATTTTCATTTTTTCTAACTGTATTGCAGTTGTGTTTGTTTCTGTATTTTCAGATGCCGACGACACTTCATTCGAAGTTTCTGGTAACATCAGTGATTGTACAGTAGAAACGGTAACTGATGAAGTGACCGACGAAGAATCTTTTAGATTTTTTGGAATTGGTAATAAAGGAGCTAATGGTTCTAATATACTCTTTCTATTTAAATATGTTATTCCCTGTAAGAAATGTACGTAATATCTATATATTATAACTATTTTTATATATAATGTACTGTATATCAAACGTTTTGTATACCTCTTTTTGTAATAAATTCTCTGAAATGCCTAAGTGAACTGCAATTTGACTTGGTGGAAAAATAGCATGAATGCAATACTGTACGTAAGGAATTAGTTGGTCACTTAAACTTTCTGTAAATCTAAGCATATTCTCTCTTTCCGAAGCTGTAAAAGCCTATGAAGTACATATGTCATATTAAGTATGTAACCATTTAATCAAAGAAATTAAAAAAGATACATAAAAGGACCTTACTTGCTGTTCTTGTTTATAAAAAAGTAATATTGATTTTGTCACAGTGTGTAAAGATTCCTGTAAAATATTTGTACAAAAAACAGAAAGTGCCACTGGTGGACAAAGTCGTATTTCATTAAAAGCTAATATAAGACCATTACAATATTCAGCTAATGGATAGAATTCTACCAACTGTTCTGGTGGATTCTCCTGAAAAAAACAATTTTTATTCAAATAAATTTTTTTAAATACGCGTACAAAACAAAAATGTACAATATAATCATTTACTTACTGATTTAATTGCAGTAGTCATTTTAACATTAGTCTTTTGTGATTTATTAATTAACGTAAATGATTCCATATCTTTTTCAAATTTTTTGGTTGTTTTATGAACATTACACTCGAATTTTTCTCCAATAACACGTACAAATATATCAGACATTCGCCCAGTAAAATCAGCACCTACTCTACCAAATGATAAACCAAAATATGTACATTGGCCCAAAATAGAATCTATAGATGTCACACCAGGTAAATCTTGTTCTAAAGTTATTAAAAACTGAGATATCTAAAAAAGAATAAATATATTTTATTCTTTTAAAAGTATATTATGTTAGAAAGTTTACATATTCAACGTACCTTTTCTTCAAGCCAATGATAAAATATAGCACATTCATTTACAGTTGGATCTCTTCCTGGTATTATAAGTTCATCATCATTAAACATAGCTCTATACTGTGTTATTGTATTAAACAAATGTATCCTGGATAGTTCTATTGTTTTTGTAATATGAAGATTAGCTAAAAAAAATCCCATTAACTATTAATAACTTGTACATACAATAGATTAGTGTAATGTAAAATTAACTTACGATCATCTTTAGGTATAGCAGTTAAAAGATTTTGAAGCCAACTATCACGTGCTTGTAGAAATTTGATCCTTAATTCTGATTCTGTAAAGGCATCCATTGATCTTAGTAATCCTACAAGTTGTAAACATCTTGGAAGTGGTAAATCTTCTCTCAATGATCCAACAACTTGTCCTACCATGCCTGACCAACTGCTTTCAATTTCTGCCACTATGGACTATATTGTTAATAAACAAAGTGAAGTACATTGTATGCTGCACATTTTGTTTTATAGCAAATCCTACCGATATGATTGGGATATCGCCATGCTTAGTTCCTAATTGACGTGCATATTGAGACAATTCCAATGCTTCATTGTACTGATTACTTCTTAAACAGGATTCCATTAACTGAGGCATTTCAAGAACTTCAAGCAACTCTGCATTTCTTGTTAATGTTAAACTATTTATTCTTCTATGTGTATTTATATCTTTTGAAGTATCACAAAATGATTGGCACCTCTCCACGAATTTGGGTATTTTTTGTACAAGTCCATTAAGTCGATTTTCAGTCTCATTAAACTTGAAACATATATTTTTATATTATTAAATAGACTAATGAGATTATTAAAATCATTGATATGTATTTTGTTACTACTTGTTTAAATATTTCCCTGGAACTTTCTGCAGTTTGAATAAAGGTTTTATAATTTGAAAATGCAAGTTCTTGTGTAGTTTGTAACACTGAAGTTTTTTCATCCTCCAAATGGTCAGGTTCTTTACCTAGAAAATGCAAATATTAATTTATTGAATGAAACAAAATCTTGAAGGATAATAAACTGACTTACTGAGTTGATCAACGTCATAACCACCAAGCTTTGATAAGTATTGGTAAAAATCTGGACTTTCTTTCCATGATTCTATTGAAAATAAATATATACATGTATAATTGTAATCAAACATCATTTTAAAACTTAGATGAAATAAACGATTTATTATATTTAGTAATACTGACACATTGGAATTTCATATTGATCATAACAGTATTTGAACATCTTACCTGGTATACCGTCAGGAAAAACGAGATTTATAACATTCTCAGTTTCAATGTCCATTTTTTAATTAAATTAAACATTTATATAGTTTTTCGTAATATTTAAATCGTTTCCACGTATTTTATATCATACTTACATACGTGTACAAAAATTGCCACAATACCTTGATTTACTATAGAGTATCATATATATTATAGTACAATTGTTGGTTGTTTATGCGTATTATTATTCCTAACAATATTGATTTTTGTACAAAATAAAATCATAATTTTATGTATCAAGTATTCTGAAAATATTACATCTGTATTCATACGAAACGACCAAGTATACTTTGCAATACTCTGTTCCGTGAGAGAATTTGGAAACACTAATACTAATATACTATATATAATGTATGTATGTATGTACAGTATCGAATAAAGTAGGCTTCCCTAGGAAAAAGGGCGATGTAGGAGAAGAAGGAATTCTCAAAATCCCAATTTTAACAATATTAATATTAAAAATAATTTAGAAACAAAATCATATAATTTTCAATTATTAAATATTATGAAATTGAGTATACAATTGAAAAGTACCGAAAGCAAAGTAAATGTTAATTCAAATCATCCCGCGTAAACAATTATACACAAGTGGTCAGAGCAGTAGACCACTTGACGCCTTTACCATTTGCTCAGGCCCTCCAAGCTCCACTCTTGTGATTTTGATGCAAATTTTAGGTTTACGCCTCACTACCAGGAGGCGCTGATGTCACTTCTCTACATGCATAGCTTGTATCACTGATTTTAACACACAACTAAAGATATCGTGACGTCATGTTCCCGCGAAATTTGTCGCCGCGTTTTTCAATTGTTTCAAAATTTAAAGAGACAAAAGAAATATGGCGCACATGGTTGCACATGGTGTGATGGTGGCAGCGTAGGTGATTGAATTTCCAGGTTCGTGAATTCCGTTATTATAATTATTACTATTATTATTACTATTGCTATTATTATTATGACTATTATGATTATTGAAAAAGATATTTTTTAAAGTTTTTTCTAGGTGTTTAGGTTTGTCAATAACTTCTGCTGATGAGATGCAGTAACAGGAGGAGAAGCTAGAAATTAAGTAAGTACAGAATGTTTTAAAATTGTTACTGAAAACATAACTGTTTACATTGCTATTTTAGTAATATATTTAATTTTAATTATTAAAATGTATCTTTAAAGAAAGAGGAAGAAACTATGCATCATCAGAGGGTGTATTAACGAAAACAGCAGGATGTTCTCCTTCCCCTTAGAGAGAAAGGATAAGAAGAGGATGGCACAGTGGGTGGAAGTATGTGACAACCCAAAGAAATTCTGAGTGATCTGTAGTAGATACTTTAAAGAAAAATACTTCATGAGGAAAAGATTAACAACATCAGCAGTTCCAACACTGAACTTACTTGGTAATTACTCTTATGTATACTTTTTATAGCATATGTAAATAATTGTTAATGAAAATATTTATTACAGTGTCAGAGACTACCTCTATTAAAATAGAGCAACAAGACACCTGCATGCAAATGAAAAGAAGAAAAAGAGGAAAATTGTAAGTGTTCAGTTTACATATACAATATATGTATAAAACCATTAACATGGTATTAATACACTAAGCATATATAATAATACTTTTTACATGAAGTGTATGTATAATATTATATAATTTTGTTGTTATAGTTAAACCTGACTGCACCAGAGGAGTGGAGAACGTGATTTTCGATTGCATGTTATTGTATATTATTATTGATATATATATATTTATTATATTTTAGGAAAAATTTAATATATTTCCATTACTATACATATATTGTTGTAATATTTTCCTTTCCTTTATTTTTATTTTTCAAAGTTTGGAATAAGTAAGACCATGCACACGTATGTAGGGACCATGTGCTTGTGTGTGTACCTCACCGATATCATTTATATGTGTTTGTAGCGACACCAGCGATCCTGGTAGTGAGGCGTAACACTAATTTTAGTTACAGCATTAAATACGAGAGTTTGGAGGGCCTGGTGCTTGTGTGTGTACCTCACCGATATCATTTATATGTGTTTGTAGCGACACCAGCGATCCTGGTAGTGAGGCGTAACACTAATTTTAGTTACAGCATTAAATACGGGAGTTTGGAGGGCCTGCATTTGCTACTCGAACCGAGATGTCTCCGCTGAAAATCGGTAAATTTGTAAACGTTATATCTTGAAAACTAATTAAAATCGGGTGTAAACATTAAAGCTTGAAGCTGAATTTTTCTTCAGGGGCCCAAAAATTACTGCCTTTTTGTTATCTTCTTGAAGTATTTAACGAGTGGAATGTAAAAATCCAAGTTTTAAGGCGCGGAATCCACCAGTTCAGAAGTGATGCATGTGTAAAACTGAGCGTTTTTAGCTCATTCAAGTCATTTCGACGCCATATTGACTTGTAGAGCACACCCGCACAGCCGACTCTAGTAAGTACTGTGCGTTGCAGCTAAGTTGTCGAGCACCCGAGCACCAACAAACTGAACCGACAGAGAGGCAAGGGGACTGTGCGTTCGCTCCACCTAATCCCTTCCAGGAGCCCGTAACTTGAGAAGTCAGCGGTCACATTGCATAGGCGTAACATTTCCATATTCGGGGAAGATACATTTAACTATATAAACATGCGATTTTTTCGGGATATTAATGGATTTTTTTATAATACTCGTTCTTGACAACAGTTGTTATTATGCAAAATTTATGGAAGTTACATTACGGAAAGTGTAAAAACTCTCCTATTTTCTTAATAATGTAAACCCCAAATCTACCTCTACGCCAATGCATTCAACTCGCTGCTCGCTATCGTTTCATCTCATTCTGTTTCAATGTCTGTCCTTGGCGACGTTCGTCACGCGATAGATTTGTGGATGTAAGGGCCTCAGCCAATAAACATAATACCACAGCCGACTCTAGTACTAGCCGTGCTGAAGTAAAAATGGCAACACCGCGGGAGTCCGGTCTGAATATATCAACATCTAACCCTACTCTATCTGCCTCCCGGACTCCCAGACTCCCAGCCAATCAACGTCGTCGGACTCACGGCTACTCTCTGGACTTCACATAACCTCTTTGGTTTCGTTCCAATAATTTCGCTTGTTTCAAGGTTTTTATTCACTTATATACACGTTTATCAATTCTTAAATGTTTCAATTTGATCCAAAGATGGTTTCATTTTGCTTCATACCTAAATTTTCTTGAAACCACTGTAAATATTTCAAATATCATGCTTCACAACACCAAACTACTTCGAGAGTACACAAAATTTATATCACATTTATAACAATTTTATACTACCACATCACTTCTACTTGCCATAGTTGCAACGTTTATGTATTGTTTATACATAACTAATACAAAATAGCGTATATTACTACAGCTTTTAATTAAAAAAGACGGTAATTACAATTCCGAGCACAGGACTCTGTTTTTGAAAATAGGACTCCCGATTGTCACGTGAGCGGTGTTGCCACGTTGTTCAGCATGGCTAGTACTAGAGTCGGCTGTGATAATACGTGTGACTGGAGGCAGATCAACGAATTTGATTGGACGGCAACTTAGCTGCAACGCACAGTACTAGTCATGCTGAACAACGTGGCCATGGCCAGGCCCTCCAAACTCCCGTATTTAAGGGGGTAGACCATAGACATATAAAATATAGACGGAGCCTTTCTACGAGGGGTAACTGATAATCGCGGTAAGGGGGGAACTCATCTGACTTCGACTATTTTCGTAATCGCAGACTCGGGTATGTTCGGCTTTTCGCATCCGTACGATGAGTTGCATTGAACTTGTCGCAGTGAAGTTGGCTACAAATTCACTACGCATTCACGCCGCGTCGATGAGTGAATGCGTCGCCAACTTCACTGCGACAAGTTCAATGCAACTCATCGTCAGTGCAAAGAGTAAGTATAATAAGAGGCGACACTCTGAGAGAGAAACTACTTGTAGAGTGAGACAAAGTGATCCTACCCATTTAAAGGGCCATTCGGCAATCTTCGGTTTTGACCGTGAACAGTCGTGAGCGCGCGACAAGTTTGGACTGTGGATTCGCGTACATAACCTATATTGTGGAAACTTCTTTGTCAGAATGCTCCAAAAAGCAAGAGTTTATGGCATTTCAGACCGTCATGAACCGGGAATTTCCGTACTTACCTGGCAGGTACCAGGTAGATACGAAGTGCACTGTGGCTTGGTCATTTCTGTTGGAAACGTACAACCGTGAGGTTTGTATATTTATCAGATATCGTTTCTTGTTCTACGATTTTGTTCCGTTTTCTACTTTCTGCTGTGTGTTTTCTGCTTTGTGCTTTCTATTTTCTATTTTCTGGTTTCTGTTTTCTGTTTTTTGTTTGCAGCATTTTTTAAATATCAACATGAGTGCTCCAAAACGAAGTGGAGTTTCATGCTCTTACAAAAATTGTACAGCAAGATTCAATCGAGGAGGGGAAGGAGTACATTTTTTTAGATTTCTTAAGAATGGAGACTTGTAAGTATTATAAAGTCATATGTGTGTAACAATATAAGAACTTAGGTACTATAGAAACATAAATCTTGGAACAATAACATGCTTCAAGTATATATATTTATATCATTATGTTCTTTAGATTTACGTTCTTTAGATTTAGATCGTGTTTGGTATCTACCCCCTTAAGGGCACAGACTCCTTGTGCCATGACCTGTATGCGTGCACTCACACAATCAACGAAAAGCATGCACGTATACGCCATGCGTGAGAGAGACACTCGATTTCGTAGATTTCGTTTTTCGTCTCGATAATTGCAGAAATGAAATTTTCGCGGGTACAGCACCCACGAGTAGACTTCACCACAGGGTGGTCTGGTCCGTTTCAACGCTAATAAACACCATACGTTGAGAAAAATGGTATTTTAGACACTGTAAGATTGAGACAGACGCTGTTGTAAGCAGACAACATGGCTGCCGAATGTTGCGTTCGGCTGCATTTTACCAAATATTGGACGATTTAATGGTTTTTTCACCCATAGCACACCAGACCACCCTTCCTTGAACTAGCACAATGTCACTGAAATTCAATTTTTCACAATTTATCACTTCTGGAAGACGTAAAACGAAATTTACGATTTGCACGCATCAGACGTCAAATAGATGGAAGAATAGTTCACTGATTTTCCGTCAGAGGCATTGATGGTATATTTGACCACGTTATCATCGGGGTCGATAAAAACACAAATCAGTCGATAAATGTAAATTCTAATTTGACACCACAAACGGCTACGCGAATATAGCCACAAGTATGGCATAGTTGCCGCAACGTATTAAGACTTCTGTCACGCTGTTGCCACATCTGTTACAATTGCAACAGGCTCGAGCCGATTTTGATTCCTGCCAGACATAGAAAAGAATAGGGCGCTCGAAAGAGAAAGAGGTCCGAGAATGAAACAATACATGTACTAATGTGTGCAACCATCAAACTTTTTTATTCATATTTATAATCATGTTTTTTTATTAATTAAATGACAGATAGAATACTTGAAATGGTATGCCAGAAAAATGAATTATAAAACTTGCACCATATACAGTGAAAACTCGATAAATGTACATAACTATTGCCGGTCCACTCCGCAACTGTTATGGAATAGGAGAATCATTTTTCAAATTTGATTGCCTAGTCAGTAAACACTGATTAGAAAGAGTCAGTAGCTAAAGACGAAAGAGGGACTGAAACCGGGATTTATTGCCTTCATTTAAATGTCCCGTGTCAATGTGACCATACTAATGCACAGAATAAAGTTTTTTATTTGGTACTTTTTGTTAATAAAAATTTCACTATCATGTGGAGAAGATTTTTCTCATTAAAATGAAGCTAAACACAATATAAATCGATCAACATTTAGTAGCATAATATTGGAGTTGTGCTTGCGAGTCTTTCTCTCTTTGTTTATCCTTCTTGCGCTATCCTTTTCTATGTTCGGAAACATCAAAGAACGACGGATTCGTGGTGCTGGTAGGGGTGGAATGAATGAAATAATACACATAACGTAAGTACGCGACCATAAGACTTATAGGAATGAAAACTACCTGACATAATAATTTCAAGAAGAGAATAAGAAATAAAGAAATAAATAATGAATTTTAATATAATTCTGTCACACTTAGACTGGGACGCCCTGTATATGCAGGTACAATTATATTAAAATTCATTATTATATTTCAGATGAAAAAAATGTCAATAACACGTGGCTGGAGTGGCTGTCATGGTAATCGACGATGTAGACGTCGCGGAGAAAGAAGAGGCATTGTTTATATTTATTGATTATATTTCAATCAATAAATATTGTATATTATAGATCAATTTACATGTCTTTATTTTTCATTCCTTTCCTGAAATTATTAATGCCATATAGTTTTTATTCCTATAAGTTTTATAGTCGCGTACGTTATGTGTATTACAGAGTCTCATCGAATCTGTCGTAGCGTGTGACTATATTTCCGCCGATCGGCCCTACGTTGTTTCATTCATGATACTCCTTCTCTTTCTCTCGCGCTATCCTTTTCTATGTCCGCCAGGAATCAAAATCTCGCTCGGCTCGAGCAAATTCATTTTGCTAGATGGTCACAGATGCGGCAACACCGCGATAGAACTCTCAAATGATGTGATTTGGCAACTATGCCACCTCACTTTCGTTTCTTATTCTGCATAATGACGTTAGATGTCACACCGTCAAATGTCGAATTTCTCAATTATGTGTTTTCACGATTGCCCGATTCTTTCCAATGGCGCTTACATCGATTCGGAGGAGGCCTCGAAGGAGTCTGTGCCCTTAAGGGGGTAGACACGGGTAATGCAGCGAGGTGACATTACCGGCAAAAATGGGCCTAAAAAGGGGTTTACGGGAATACACTTTTCGTCCTTATATGAGAAGATTTGGGGCTGGGTGAGGGCTCATTCGAAAGAGGAAGGTCCAATGCAGGGCGGTCTGGTCATGGTTCAACGAGATTGTGTCGATATTTAATAATATGAGTGTCCAAAGTAGAGGAAGAATCGACAAAATACATCCGCAGATTCCAAGTATTTTTTAGGTCACTAAAACAGTTCTGTCACTCAAACGGTGACCAGACCGCCCTGCATTGAACCTTCCTCTTTCGAATGAACCCTTATTTAGATCAAAATCTTCTCATATAAGGACGAAAAGTGTATTCCCGTAAAAGCATTCCCAAAGACGAGTTCCGCCATTATCTGGATACTACAGAGCAAGTTACGTGACAAATTTAGTTCAGCTAGTAGTTATAAGGTGGCGTCTAAGTAGAAAGGCTGCCGATCTGGAATCGTAGCCAGAATCAAGCGTAAGCTTGATTACGTCACTCGAACTGTGCTGCGAAGGCAAGTGAAAAAGGCAACATCGCCCGAACGCTGAGTGAGACGCACTACAGTCATGCTGTCCTTCTCTCATTCTGCATGTTGAGATTGTCCCTTTTCTCTAAGATTTGACTGCCGTCCGCCTGGATTTTTCACAGCGCCCCATAACAAACCTCGCCTCATTCAAACTATATCGTGTTTGGTATCATTTTAATCAGAGAAATTTCACCAATGCGCTAGTAAAAATTTCGGTTAAAAAAAGTCAAAAATAAAAAAGTTTTATAATTGAATTAGTATTAGTCACACCGATATGTTTCGGCTCTTTCCTTTGATCATTGGACCTCTCGCTCTCTCCTCCACTGTCTGTCCCTTTCTACGTTCACGCTTGGCTGGCTATCGCATATAATCCGAGATTCGACACCTCTGCTGAATATATGAATTGTTGCACATATTCAACTTTCACTGTACAGACGCGAGGTCCCTCCATTTATTAGTTCTAATAGTACCATATTAATTTTTTATGCAGAATGTTTCAAGGAGTTGACACAAGTAAAAAAAATGCAATTCTACTTATATAAAAAATGGATTTGCATTTTTTGAGTGCATCGTTGCATTCACGAAGAAAATGAAATCACAGAAAAATATACATTATCATACCATTGAACTTTTACATAAACAGCTTTTTCCTATCTCTTACCAAATTCAAGATATAACCCGTCCCAATGGCATGACGTATCCTGTATACTTTTATTAATTAAAAAACATTTATTTAAAAAAGTTAGTAACTTCTTCTAAAAATAATTCTCAGATTGCAAGTTCCTTCGGAGCAGTCATATATTTTTCAGCAGCGAGGAGTGCTACGGTGTGCTATGTAAAATCCACGCGTTTGGTCAGTCAGAATTTATCGGAGCGTGACAATTCTATCATTTGGGTTGAAAGAAAGATAGCATGATCATCGTACATCTCACTCTAAACGCGCGCCAATGTTTCGCTTTCGTTCTTCAGGCGTATCGTGGCGATGCCTCTGGCGAGATGAGCGTTTGAATGTGTTTGTAAAAATACTTGAGGCGCTGTTGCCTTCCTAGATCGTGTTGCGCGCACGCTAGCTGAGAATTAAACCTTTCAAGTTCGTAACAAAACACGCAAGTGGCTCCACCAGGCCCAACGAAAAAACTACTGTAATACCGACGTCCCGAATCGGTGACGTCACGTACTGGGCCTACCCCCTTAAGGAGCCACTTGCGTGGTCTGGTACGAACTTGAAAGGTTTAATTCTCAGCTAGCGTGCGCGCAACACGATCTAGGAAGGCAACAGCGCCTCAAGTATTTTTACAAACACATTCAAACGCTCATCTCGCCAGAGGCATCGCCACGATACGCCTGAAGAACGAAAGCGAAACATTGGCGCGCGTTTAGAGTGAGATGTACGGTGATCATGCTATCCTTCTTTCAACCCAAATGATAGAATTGTCCCGCTCCGATAAATTGTGACTGACCAAACGCGTGGATGTTATATAGCGCACCGTAGCACTCCTCGCTGCTGAAAAATATATGCCTACTCTAAAGAAGCGAAGGAACGTGCAATCTGAAATTATTTTTGGAAAAAGTTATTAACTTTTTTAAATAAATGTTTCTTAATTAATAAAAGTATACAGGATACGTCATGCAATTGGGACGGGTTATATCTTAAATTTGGTAAGAGATAGGAAAAAGCTGTTTATGTAAAAGTTCAATGGGATGATAATGTCTATTTTTCTGTGATTTCATTTTCTTTGTGAATGGAACGATGCACTCAAAAAATGCAAATCCACTTTTTATTTAAATGGAATTGCATTTTTTTTTTACTTGTGTCAACTCCTTGAAACATTCTGCATAAAAAAGTACTATGGTACTATTAGAACTAATAAATGGATGGACCTGGCGTCTATACAGTAAAAGTTGAATATGTGCAACAATTCATATATTCAGCCGAGGTGACGAATCTCGGATTATATGCGATGGCCAGCCAAGCATGAACGTAGAAAGGGACAGACAGTGGAGAAGAGAGCGAGAGGTCCAATGAACAAAGGAAAGAGCCGAAACATATCGGTGTGACTAATTCCAATTCAGTTATAAAACATTTTTATTTTTGATTTTTTTTAAATGAAATTTTTACTAGCTCATTGGCCAGATTTTTCTGATTAAATTGATACCAAACACGATATAGTTTGAATTGTAAGTACTTGCCAAAATTGATGTTAAAAGTAGACGAAAAGCCAGAGAGATCGACTCAAGACATTGACTATATCCAAGCGAGGTGTCGAAGTTTGACCGAACGTCTTGCATATACTCAGGTTTTACTATACTGTAAATTGTTAGGAAATCGTCTCTTGTGGAAGAAATACATCGTAGAAAGGAAATAGATGAACAGCGATCACCTTTATTACACTATTCACTATTAGTCATTTATTTCATTTCAATCGCTTTTAGCGTATAAAAAACGGCACAATATATCCTAGATTTTTAATACTTTTCGATCGGTTGTGTATTCTACATAATATCGAAAATATGTTGAATTTGCTACAAACTGCTACACACGATCTGTACAGAAGAATGGTGAAATTCTGATTACTTAAGCCTTTCGTTACGGCATTTCGCTCCGCTGGAATAACGCCACCAATCCGGGCACCGCGCCGTCGGAGTAGCGCCACTGAACGGAGGGCTTCTCCGCAAACTGTGCATACTGTGAGTCGGGAAATTGGTCTTCGGACTTACGTCTTTCAACGTTACCGTGTCTTTTTCCAGATCATACTCTTCTTTACGTGTTACATAGTGACATGTTTATAGGTCTTGCAATTAATATTGTCCAGGGTTATCTTAATCAGCAAATCTAATTGGCTGACCCTCTAACAATCTCACCTGTTACCTTATATATCATATTACTTGCGATTGGTTACTTGAAGACGTTAAAAAGCTTAAAAGACGTCATTTTGCTAAATAAATGTTTAAATATTTTATAATCTTGTCAACAATTATAAAAGAAAATACAATTTAGGGTAAATGATGTATCAAATTAAATTCTTAGTAATTTATTTCACAATGATAAATTTTAAAACAAGGATCTATACACAAACCCACATTACAGTCTTTGCACTCATACTTCGATTCATGTCTTTTGTCGTTTGCACTGCAAACGACGCACCGTCTACTTCGATTTCTCCCTGCCGATTTGTAAACAGAAGGAAAATGTCTTTCCGTTAATCTTCCCGGATGATTATTGCCTGTTAAAGGTTGACGCTTTGTAGCTTGGTGATATTTTCCCAATATTTCCCGGATTAACTGTAATTGGAATTTTGCCATGGATATCGGTTCTTTCATTTTGTCTTTGTAAAGGCAATAGGCATTCCACACGCAAATGTCTAACAAGTGGAAGAAAAACTTGCGGTACCATTTTAAGGTTTTGCGTGTGGAATTTACCGTGCTGATGACCATGTCTGCTTTATCTACTGCGCCCATAGAGTTATTATAATCCAATACGCATACAGGTTTTCGTATAACTTTCGTTCCTCCGTGCTTGATTATAGTTCCAAATTCTGACGTATGCATGGTAGACAACATATATACTTCTTTTTTGTCCATCCACTTTGTGACTAATAAATTAGTGCATGATCGAAATGTGGCCTCTCCTCTTTTTAACCGTTCGTCAATTTTCGGCATTCCCTTCCTCCGTTTTCTAACCGTTCCGCACGCATTCGTGCAATTATTATGTAGAAAATTGAATAAAGCAGGACTTGAATACCAATTGTCCACATAGAGGGTATGACCCACTCCAAGATACGGTTTCATGAGTGTTTCAACTATTGCGCCAGATATTCCAATATCCTGATTTTCACTATGTACCATTGTAGATGATCCAGCGTAAACAAGTAAATCTAGTACAAATCCTGTCTGACAATCGCTGAGAATAAAGGATTTTACACCAAACCTATTTCTTTTAGACGGGATGTACTGTTTAAAAGACAGCCTTCCTTTATATAAAAGCAAGCTTTCGTCAATGCACAGACGTTCATAAGGTTGAAATGCTTGACTAAATTTTGTTCGTAATATATCAATTACGTTCCGTATTTTGTGTAAACGATCATTCGTAGGATTGACCGTATGGGTGAAGTGTAACATCTGTAATAATTTGAGGTAGCGGTCTCTGGTCATTATTTCTCCAAAAATCTCACTACGAAGGAGTTTATCTTTACTCCAGTACTCTAATAGTGATAATTTTTTGTTGCGTGTCATTAAAAATGACACAGCAAAGAAACGGTATAGTTCTGCTAGCCCTGTTCCTTCTGAATTGTTTATATTATTATTATTCTTTTGTGAACAATATTCATTTGTTTCTCTCGCAATCAGTTCTACGAACTCTTCAGAAACAAAAAGCTGGAAGTAATCTAAGATTTTGGCTGATCTACTGATGTTTTCTTTAATTCCTGAATCTTTTGATGAAAATTTATGTATTTTAGGGAGAAATCTTTTTGACGTCCATATATCACGGCAACTGTCATTTGCTTCAATCTTCTCTGATTCTGAGTCGGAAGTACTACATATAGTTCTTTTTCTTTTCTTTCTCTGTAGTGTAACATTATTTTGATTTTGATCATCTGAATCGTTTTCTGAATCTGTAGATCGGTCATGGAATAGAATTTTTCGTCGTGACATTCTGACAGGGGGGTACAAAAAGATTTTATAAAACAAACTAAGCAAAGCTCCAAATAAAATTTTTAAATAAATATTACGAACCTTGAAAAATTAATAGCTGTTGTCCAGTCTCTTGTAATACTTCAAGGAAGATTTCTTTTATATTACTATATAATTCGGACCAAATACTTCACTCTCGAATAGAACACACGGAAGAAATTTGTTTGGACGTACAGAAGATATTATTTGCGTTTGAAATATACTTTTATTTCAACAGACTGGTTTGCGCTTTGAAGCTTCGCGAACACTGTTAGTTTGAAGAAGAGTGAAGCGTGACTGTTGTCCCGATTGTTTCGAACCCAGTGCATGTCTTATTTTTGGAGTAAAACAAATGAAAACGAACTAAAGAATGACAAGTGCTATCGATGTGCTACGTGCATACGAACGAAAGAAATAAAAGTATCGCGGGGACGTTTGGTGAGCTGTATCACGCTGGCGCCGGCTACAGCCGGCGCTCGTACACACAGGTCATCGAATGGATGCCGGCTATATCCGGCGCTCGTACACAGAAGTCATCGAGTGGATGCCGGCTAGATCCGGCGCTCGTACACAGAAGTCATCGAGTGGATGCCGGCTAGATCCGGCGCTCGTACACAGAAGTCATCGAGTGGATGCCGGCTATATCCGGCGCTCGTAACGAAAGGGTTAAGAAAAGCAGTCCGAAAATAAATCTGTTGCCAGATTTATTAAAATTTTTTTAGACAGATAAGTAAGTATATTCTTTCAGTATAGAATGTGTTATTCTGCTGGATTTTCCCGATTCTCCTGAAAGTGTCTGACGCTGGCAGAACGACACAGCTCGAGCGAGTTCTTGAATGGTGGCGAACGTAGAAAAGGACAAATAGCGAAAGAGAAAGAGGTCCGAGAATTAAAAGCCGGAAAAAAAACATTTGAGTGAGACAATATTAATTCAACCATAACTTTTTTATTTTTCATTTTTGCTAAATGAAACTTTTACCAATGTAATTGTAAGGTTTTTCTGATTAAAATAAGACCAAACACGATATAATTTGCATTATATTTACTTATTGACTTAAAACCTAATGCAAATATATAAAGTAACTATAATTCAAATTATGTCGTGTTTGATCTTGCTTTAATCGAAAAATTTCATCAATACGCTAGTGGAAGTTTCATTCAAAAGAAAAATCAGTCATTATAAAGAAACGAAGCGAAAGTGCAGCATAAGTACACAAAAAAAAAACATAAGGTTTATAGCAAGCTTAACATTTTCTATTGTATTATGGTAATCACTATATTATAGTTTTGTTTCCTTGTTGTATTATAGGAAAGTAAAATATGCAATATCGTATAAGCGTGGACCAGGTGCAATAGTTGCAAGAAACCTGATATGTATATAACAAATTAAATGAGGAATCAAATTGTATCTAATCCATCTTTCATTGTAATGACCATTCAGAGAATAAAATTATAATAGTTGTGAGGAATAAGAAATAAAACTAACAAACCGTTAAAGATTGAAATTTCTTTATATCCTTACAATTTAACCTAACCAATTTTCCTCGTATGTCTTCGGATTTACGTATTGTAATAATTAGAATAACAGTAATATTTAATTGAAGAAATTACTTAAATATTAATAAAAAAAATATCAAAGAAAGATGCAGTTTGTTGTCGCGAGATTGAAGGATTGGGAGCGCGTTGTGAGAGGGTGGATCGAAACGGGGGGAACTTGGAGAAGATGCACTGTGAAACGTGGAAATACAAAACCGTTTATTCTACACACAACTAGGTTGTTTTACCCAGTTGTCTTACACAGTTGTTTTACACGTAGACGATGTAACGCTTAGCACAATTTTTACTTGAATTCGCGGTATGTTTATTTAGTCGCTCGCTGCTTTGGTTTAATCTATTCTAATTAGGTCGCGCCTGATCAGCTGTAAATATAACAGAGCATGAGCCTGGTGACGTCATTCTGACGTCGTTAGATACATGGTCCAAGTGGGGGTTCGTCGTGGAGTAGGAACGGTAAACGGCCCGCTGTGCCGTAACATTCCTGCCGGGCCTTGCCGACGTAACTGTACGTTGGCAAGATGCACTTACCCGTCGCGATTGTCTGTGACGGGATCCGACGCCTGAGCGCTGGGATCCGTAGTGTCAATGGGCAAGACGCATAACTTTGTAATTGGCCGCGTTAACGTGGTGGACGCGGTGCGCAGGGTTACGACGCGAGTTAGGTTGTCACGCCCTGGGTGCAGCTGTGTAACGCGGGCGAGAGGCCATTTTGAAGGAGGAGTTCGTTCGTCTTTTATAAGGACAAGGTTTCCGAGTTGGACTCCGTTACGTAAGGCCTGCCATTTCGAGGCAGTCTGCAGGGAGGTTAGATACTCCCGTGACCACCGATCCCAGATGTTCTCCGTGAACTGTCTTAACAGTTGCCACCGTGAGAGGCGTGCCGTCTTGACGAGGGACAAGTCTGGTTCAGGAACCGCCCTTAGCGCGTCCCCAGTGAGGAAGTGCCCAGGCGTTAAAGCGCTGAGATCGGACGGATAGTCCGTCAAGGGGCAAAGCGGTCGCGAATTAAGAACAGCTTCGATCTGCGTCAGAAGAGTTGTAAATTCTTCGAAGGTGAGGGCCGTATCCCCCACCACACGACGAATGTGAAATTTTACAGATTTGACGGCGGCTTCCCATTTCCCCCCGAAGTGAGGCGCGGAAGGGGGGTTAAACCTCCAATCGGTGCCGTCGTTGACAAGTGTTGTCGAAATCGCGCCCGGATCGCGAGACACTTTCGCGAGCATGGTGCGGAGCTCTTTGTCGGCGCAGACAAAATTGGTTCCGCAGTCGCTAGTGATCGTAGCAGGTATTCCGCGACGCCCGCTGAATCGCTTATAGGCCGCGATAAACGCCTCCGCAGAGTAGTCGGATACAAGCTCGAGATGGACGGCTCCAGTAGCAAGGCAGATGAAGACCGCGATATATGCTTTGTGGATCTTTCCCCCCCGGCCGCGAATTGTTCTTACACTGAAGGGACCCGCGTAGTCCACTCCGGAATGCAAAAAGGCCCTGGAATGGGTGACGCGACGCTTTGGGAGTTGGCCCATAATCTGTTCGGCAGTGCGAGCTCGTTGTCGTGCACAGACAACGCATTTGTTGATAAACACGCGAATAGGGCAACGACCGCCGATAATCCAGTATGATTGTCGTATCGTGGCTAACGTTAGTTGGGGCCCAGCATGAAGTGAGTTTTTGTGCGCGTGATCAATGACGAGAGACGTAAGAGGGGATGAGCGCGGGAGAATAAGCGGGTGTTTCTGATCGGGATGCAACTGCGAGTGACGCAACCGACCACCGACTCGTAAATGTCCCTTCTCGTCTACGTACGGCATAAGATTGTAGAGACTGCTTGTTTTCGAGACGGTAGTTCCAGACACGAGCGCGGAGAGTTCATCCTGAAAATGCTCCTTCTGAGTTTCTTTCATCCAATATAAACGCGCGCGATCTAGCTCCGAGACAGAGAGCGTGAGCGGGGTTGGTGATGGTGCAGACCGTGACCGAAATTTGACAACCGCTCTGAAACACCACGCGGTTACGCGACACAGACGCGATAGCGAGGAGTAGCGCTTTAGGGTGTCCATCCATGACTCGGTGGTTGCGACTAGTGAGGCTTGAACGCGAGATTTTCGCATCTCGACGTCAATCCGGTCATCCGGAGTCAACTTTTCCGAAGGCCACGCGGGGGACGGGCACTGCAACCACGGGGGTCCCGACCACCATAGTGCATCGCTGATGAGATGTTGAGGCGTCGTGCCTCGCGACGCCAAGTCTGCTGGGTTTTGAGTACCCGGAACATGGTGCCATGTGGCGTCTGGTAATGACGTTTGAATTTCGGACACGCGATTATGCACGAATTCCTTCCAGCGAGAAGGGTGGCTGCGGATCCACGCAAGAGCGACCGCGGAATCCGTCCACAGATGTATTGGAGCGTTCTCCATTTTTAGAACCTTACGGATCCGTTTGACGATACGCGCGAGTAGTGCTGCGGCCGAGAGCTCCAGTCGCGGGATAGTGACGCGTTTGAGAGGTGCAACTTTTGTTTTGGCCATTAACAAGGCAGTCCTGATTTGGTCGGTTTCATCTTTCGTGATTAGATAGATGATGACTCCCATGGCAAGGGAGGACGCGTCCGCGAACCCGTGAATCTCCGTGGAAACGTTCGTAGGCGCGGTACCGATCCATCGCGGTATTGTTACAGCTCGCACTTCCGAAAGATTGGAGCTGAACTTCTCCCAACGCTTAACGAACTCCGCGGGGAGTGGGTCGTCCCAGCCTACCTTTAGAGTCCACAATTCCTGCATGAAGGTTTTGCCTTGCACGATGACCGGAGCGATCCATCTGAGGGGATCGTAAAGCTGAGAGACGGTTGAAAGTACGCTGCGCTTCGTCGTGCATGAATGAGCGAGGTTATGAAATGTAAACACGAACGCGTCACGATTCACGTTCCACGCGAGACCTAAAGCTTGATGCGACGCGTCGTCGTTCAGTGAACGTTCGCCTAGCGCGCTCGCAGATTGCGACGAGAAGTTCGATAATAATCTATCGTCGTTCGCGGTCCATTTGTGAAGCTGGAAGCCCCCTGATCGCAGTAGCTCACTGATTTGAGATATTTTTTCGAGGCCTTCCGGGAGGCTGTGCGCGCCGGAGAGAACATCATCTACGTACGTTTCGTCGCGGAGAATGGTACATCCAAGAGGAAACTCCTTTTCGTGATCTGTAGACAGTTGACGCAGACATCGGAGTGCGAGGTATGGAGCGCAAGCAAGTCCATACGTGACCGTGGAGAGAGCATATTCTTCTATAGAACCGAAGCTATCGCGACGCCAAAGAATACGCTGAAGTGATTGATCGTCATCGTGCACTCGTATTTGGCGATACATTTTCTCGACGTCCGCCAAGAATACAAACGCGTATTGTCTCCAACGCAGTAACACATCGGCGAGATCATTTTGTAACTTCGGACCGGAATGAAGGCAGTCGTTTAACGAGAGGCCCGATGAAGTTTTGTGCGACCCGTTAAAAACAACGCGGACCTTTGTCGTGCCCGTTTCGCGTAGGACGCCGTGGTGTGGTAGATAATATGCTACGCGCGCGGTCAGTTCCGAAGGGGTTACGCGGTGCATGTGCCCGAGCCGTTCATACTCGGTCAGAAATTGAGAATAAGCGCAACGCAGTGGTGGATTTTTGGCTAGACGAGTTTCGGAATTGACAAGTATACGATACGCGGAATTGCGAGAGTCACCGAGAACCGCAACGTCTCGAGCGAGAGGTAGGCGCACGGTGAACCGACCGTTGCCGTCTCGAGCGTGTGTACGTACAAAATGATTTTCGCATACTTGGTCGGCTTCGGAGATTGTTGGTTCGCTGCACGAGGCGTAGTCTTCCTGGTTCCAGAATCGTTGCACGAGATCGACAAGTTCGCGGTCCAAGCAGCACTGCAGGCTCGAGCGGTGTTTTGCTTGGGGACCCTCCGCTGCTTGAGGCGTAGGACCGGACACGATCCACCCGAGTTGAGTCTTCTGGGCTAAAGGTGTTCGTGGTGGACCGCGAACAACCTCAGAAAGTAGTACGCTGTTGTAGACCTCGACGCCGATGATAAGGTCAATGCGCCTTGACTGCGGAAAATCGGGGTCCGCCAACTGAAGCCCGTGGAGGTGCGGAAGGCTGACCAGGCTGGGAGAGCGATCTGCAATGTAATCGGTGAGCTTCGGCAATATAAGAGCGTTTACCTCACAGCTGAACATTGGGTTGACCAAGGACGATATTCGAAACGTGGAGGCGCCCCGAGTAACGACCGTCCTTCCTGCTCCGATGCCCGAGACGGGAATGGTTGCGTGTCGTCGTGGGAGATGCAGCTGCTGAACCAGAGATTCGGTGATGAACGAAACCTCGGAGCCTTGGTCAAGAAGGGCGCGGGCGATCCGAGTTTCCCCGTATGGAGATGCAAGTTTAACAAGCGCTGTGGCCAGCAGCATCCGCCCAAATGCTGGCCGAGGGTTGACATGGTTCGAGAGAAGATGTGACGTAACTGATGACGCTGCAGTGACTTCGGACGCGGACGGTTCAGTCTCGGGTGAGGGCTTCGCCGTCGGAAACGTGGAGGTCGTCGATTCATGAAGAGTTGAGTGGTGCCGCGCCTTGCATGTAATACAACGGTGATTTGAGCGGCATGCCTTACGATGGTGATTGCCGAGACAGTTGAAGCACCGACGCTGCTGAGCAACAACTGATTTACGCTGATCTACTGGTTTCGCGAGATACGTAGGACACGACGTGAGAGAGTGCGAAGCGTTGCATACTGGACAGGCGGCCGCGTTAACGGTTGCCTGATGCACCTGGACCTTAACTTCTCGACTTCGGGAAAGCGGTTGCGACGATCCGGAAAAGCGTTCCACGGACTCCGTCGCGCGAACGTGCATCAAAAGGAAGTCGTTAAGTTGCGTCAGAGTTGGAATTTCGGTGAAGGTGCCGATATGCAGCTCCCATTCTCGGAAAGTGTTAGAATCGAATTTACGCGACACCCAGTATACGATTATTGGGTCCCAGTTTTTTGTGTCGCACTTGAGACCGTTAAGAGCTCCGATGACTTCGTTTGTTGTTCCATATAACCGTTTGAGCTCGGTCGCCAATTCTCGCTGTAACCGTTTGACTGAGAATAACAAGTCGAGCTGGGTGTCAACAAGAACGCGACGATTTTCATGACGGTCAGAGAGGACTTGCCACGCGAGTTTAAAATTATCCGAGGTCACGGATAAGTTGCTGATGAGTTGGGCGGCTTCGCCAGTTACGCTCATTTTTAGATAATGCAATTTTTCTACCTCGGGTATCGATGCGTTGTCGCTGACCATGGATTGAAACAAATCGCGGAACGGCGTCCATTTTTTGTGATGTCCAGCAAACTTTGGCAGCACGAGCTTAGGTAATGCCCGTGGCTGACCCGGTTGATCCGCGCAACTCGTGATGGACTGGGCAACAGGGCCATGCGGTGGTTTGGGAGTACGAGCGAAACGGTCCAAATACTCCTCCAGAGTCGCTTGGTTGTCGATGAAGATTTCCTCACCTTGAGTCCACAGGTCATCGGTGAAATAGCTTAGCTTGCGGGTTTCTTCCGTCTTCTGATCCGTAATTTGCGCATGCTTCCGACGGAACGACGTCCAGTTCTCCCTTAAGCAACGAGAGACGGGATTTAACGTAGGATTCCGTGATGTTCGCCTCCCCCTTTTTGCGTAAATTAATAATTGTCCGGCTCATCGACGTAAAGAGCTCGTATTGACGTTCAATTAAACCAGTAATTGACGACATGATGACCGTTAGAACAAACGCGAGCAGCACAATTTAAACTTGGCCGTTGGGAACGGTTACCGAATTTTTGTCCCACGGGAAGGTCGCACACGCGAACGAGCGAACGATGCGAATTAACGAAACGCGGTTCCCACTGGCGAAAAAGAAACACTTTCACAAAAGATTTTCCCAATCCATCTAGTGCCGGGAATCCGGCTCGAAGGACCAATTAATGTTGTCGCGAGGTTGAAGGATTGGGAGCGCGTTGTGAGAGGGTGGATCGAAACGGGGGGAACTTGGAGAAGATGCACTGTGAAACGTGGAAATACAAAACCGTTTATTCTACACACAACTAGGTTGTTTTACACAGTTGTCTTACACAGTTGTTTTACACGTAGACGATGTAACGCTTAGCACAATTTCTACTTGAATTCGCGGTATGTTTATTTAGTCGCTCGCTGCTTTGATTTAATCTATTCTAATTAGGTCGCGCCTGATCAGCTGTAAATATAACAGAGCATGAGCCTGGTGACGTCACTCTGACGTCGTTAGATACATGGTCCAAGTGGGGGTTCGTCGTGGAGTAGGAACGGTAAACGGCCCGCTGTGCCGTAACACAGTTCAACTCCTTTTTTTAACTGCTTCCCAAGTCAATGTATTTCATAGTATTAATGTATTAAAAAAACGTTAATGCATTAAGAATCAGAACTGAAACCGTAAAATCGGGATTCGAACTGATTCTCCTGGTGTCTTAATTCAGCCATATTGCCATGGACGAAATTATATTATTTTGTCGATTCGTCGATGCTGCTGCCACGTGCTTTAGCGGCTTGAGCATCGAGCCGATAACGTAGAAATGACGAGAGCAGCCGAACTCTGCTAAACCCGCAGAGCTCACACGGACACGTGGGACAACGCGCTTGTGTTAGATGAAACAACTGCGGTAAGGGAGTCACTGGGACGTTGCGGGACGTCGAGGAGAGGGTAAAAATTTGTCCCACGTCCCACGGTTCTGGCATCACTGCCCTTAACAGGAGCTTCAAGGCCGGCGACAGACCCACCCCTCCAACAAACACGGAACAACGTGGAATTTCCAGAAACTACGATGAAGCGGTCCAAAAACTGACGCAAACGTCCACCCGAAGCCATCTGTCGCCGAGCCCGAAGACCTCAGCCCACTCATGACACTCGGTCGAATGGCGCCAACAGGTGGCGTAGTGATCGCGACGCGAATCGCCCGAAAAGTTTTAAAAATAAATATGGCGGACGTAACTCGAACACGAGGTGTTACAATTGCAACCGCTACGGTCATTTTTCCGGTCAATGCCCCGCGCCGAGGCGCCGTCGTGAAAACGCCTGTACCGCTGAAATTGAAGAAAACGGGTCCGATGATTCTGTGTGCGCGCTCTCAGCTGTGACGTCAAAACTTAGTGACGCGGTTCCTCTTAGGAAATGTAAATGCCAACGAGGACTGGATATTGGACTCTGGTGCATCCACATATATGTGCCGCGACAAAAGACTTATGAACAACTTTCGTGCAACGAAAATCAGTAGTGTTCCTGCCGCAAACAAGATAAAAATGACAGTGGCCGGTGAAGGACAATTATGCCTCACTAACAGTGGGACTACCGGAAGGTCCAAGGTAACCCTGCAGAATGTCTTGTGTGTGCCCGGCCTAAACACAAATCTAGTGCCCGTTAGTGCCATCGCCAAAAAGGGGTATACAGTAGAGTTCGCTGGGAAACGTTGCCAAGTTTTAGACAATCGAGGAGTGGTGTTAGTCTAGGGACACTTATGCGCGAATTTAATATACAAACTAAACCTAAAAGCAGAAACTCCGATACAATCCAGCAGTGCCGTTAATTTCTCTGCTGTAAAAGCTTCGGATACACACTATATAAGTCTGTGGCACCGCCGTTTGGCTCACTTAAATTCTGTTTACCTTAAGCAGCTCCGTGATAAAGCAGCCATAGGGGTTAGGTTTGATAGCGATACATTGGAGACATGTACAGTATACGCAGCCGGTAAACTTGTCAAGAGTCCGTTTCAAAATAATTCAAAGCGTGCGATGTGTAAACTAGAATTAGTTCATAGCGATCTGTGTCAGGTAGAGACACCTTCTATTGCCAGATATATATTGACCTTTTTAGACGATTTTTTGCGCAAAATTTTTCAAGAGGCTCAGGACAGACAATGAACGGGAATATGTCAACCAGGCGTTAAAGAAGATTCTGGATGACCGTTGGATAAAACACGAAACATCCATTGCTTACAATCCTCAACAAAACGGAAGGGCTGAACGGGTCAATCGCATTCTTTTGGAGAAATCCAGATGTATGCTAGCTGAATCTCAGCTGCCGAGAAGTTTTTGGGCCGAGGCTGTGTCAACTGCAGCCTACCTTTCGAACAGGTCACCAAAGAGATGCCTTGGGGAAAGGACACCAGAAGAACTATGGACCAATAAAAGGCCTGACCTGTCACACCTCAGAGTATTCGGGTGTAAGGCCATGGCGTACGTACCCAAAAATCAAAGGTCCAAATTGGACCCCACAGCAGAACCAGCTATTATGATAGGTTACAGCGAGACCCAAAAAGGGTATAGATTATGGAGCCCTAATCATGTCAAGTTCTTTGTTGCTAGGGATGTTGTATTTTTCGAGAATAGTCTGCCGCAAGCCAACACAGGCCGTATAGCTAACCTGCCGATAACTGAGCATCAACTAGATCCTGAAACAGTACCAGATGAGGAACAGAGTATCACCGAAATGTCACAGCAGCCAGAGGAGTCTGGAGAACTTCCAGCCGACAGTCAATCCGCTGAGGACGGCGTAATCAATGCGACTCCAAGACAACCAAGAAGATCAAAGCGGCAGAGCCACAAACCGAGAAGGTTAGACGATTTCGTACTTTATTCTGCAATAACAGAATTAGGCGAACCACAAACGTACGACCAAGCCGTCACTGGTCCGGAAGCTGTTCACTGAAAGGAAGCAATGAACTCAGAGTATAATTCACTCATGCGAAACAAAACTTGGGAACTCACCAACCTACCATCAGGCCAATTAGCAATAGGCAGCAAGTGGGTGTACACTGAGTTGCATTGAACTTGTCGCAGTGAAGTTGGCTACAAATCGGTTCACCAACGCTGCGTGAATGCGTTAGTGAATTTGTAGCCAACTTCACTGCGACAAGTTCAATGCAACTCAATGTACAAAAGAAAACACTCAGCCGATGGAACGACCAGATACAAAGCCAGGCTTGTTGCTCGAGGATTTGCGCAGGTAAAAGGAGTGAATTATGACGAAACTTATTCTCCCGTAGTACGCTTCACTTTACTGAGAATACTATACGCATATGCCGCCGCGAAGGACTTGGACATTCTCCACCTGGATGTGGAGACTGCATTCCTACACGGCGAGATGCAAGAAGTTGTATATTTACAACAACCGCAAGAAAGCACTGTACGGATTAAAGCAAGGCAGTCGTGCCTGGAATCAAAAACTCGACACCGCCTTGAAACCAGAGACCGGAAATAACAGTTATTTTTTAAATATTTTCGAAAAAAATCATTGAGAAAAAGTTAATTTTTATTCAAATAGAAGTCAGTCCTCATTAGATACTGCATAAATTTTCCAAAAAATTAAGTGATTAAAAAATATTCAGATTTATCTGTTTTGGTTACTGATAACCATTATTATCAACGGAAATATTTTTTGGTCACTAATAACCATTATTGTCGACGAAAATATTTTTTGGTCACTAATAATTGTTATTGACGACAGAAATTGTTTTCGGTTATGAATAACCATTATTGATGACGGAAATTGTTTTCGGTTACGAATAACCATTAAACTACAGAATATCTGAAACGCGATCTGTGGGTCAACGTCAGTTGATTTGAAATGCACACCTTCTATGATCGTGAGCACCCGTTTAATTGGCTGAAGTTTGCGGCTCGACAGTCAATTACTAACAACGCATCTATGATTATTTCAGTTGCAGTAAATAACTGGAATGACAATCAACTATTGTTTCCTGGACGTTTAAGAATAAATTGTGAATAACAATAAATTATTAAGATATTCTTAGTTGATTAGTTTAGTTTTACGTTATCATTGTTATTAGTTTATTTTTAACATTGTATCGTTGTTAGTATCATGGGTCGAAAAAAAAATATCTTCGTACGCGAATTTTTTCGTTTTGATAACGACAAAAATGAGAGTACATGTAAAATATATAAAGTGAAATTTGAAGGATCGCATCTCACGAATTTGAAAAGGCATATGGTTAAGCACCATTTAGATATATGTATATATAGAAGAAAGAGGGAAATATGACATACAACCGAAAGAAGACAATAATCGCGACAAGAAAAAATCATTTTCTGTTAAACTGTCCGCAGAAGAAGTGACAAATGCCTGCGTTGATTTTGTTACCAAAGAATCCCAACCATTTTCATTATTTGATTCCAAGGCATTTAAACTTATTACGGAGCAAATATTCAAAGGCTTAAATATTCCAGTGATCAGTTTCAACAATATAATGGATTATGTCAGTGAAAAATATGACTTTTTCAAAAACATGATCAAAAGGTCGTGTAAGGGACGATTGATTTCATTAAAAATCGATACAGCGACACGTCATGATCGAGCCATACTTGGAATAAATATTCAAATGGTCCACAACAACAAAATTAAAATATACACATTGGCGATGAAAGAGCTGCACGAAAGACATACAGCTGATAATTTAAAATCGGAGATCGAAAATACTTTAAAAGAATTCGATCTTAAAGTCAATCAAATCTACACGATCACTACGGACAACGGGCGGAATATGGTGAAAGCGGTAGAAATGTTTTCTTCTGAGAATTTAATTGAACCGAAAGAAGACGAGCAGTTTTTTGATACGAATAGTCACGAGCAAAACGCGGAAACTTTTACAGAAAATTTTTGTTGTGAACAAAGCACTATATCAGTAAAGTGTGCGGCACATACACTGCAACTTGCGATAAAAGATTTCTTTTCCGAAAATAAGATTGCCGTTTTAGACCATGCTCGCGAAGTAGTGAAAACATTAAGAACTCCTACATTTAGGTACATTATTGTAGCTTGTACTACTATTGCGCTCAGTACTCTAATTCTAATTTATTCATAATATATTATTTTTTTAGATACTCGTTAGAACATTTATGTTTAAAAAAACCGCGGATGGATGTTCCGACACGCTGGAATTCCACATTCGACATGTTAAACCGACTCTTAGAGCATATACAGTTTTGTAATAACAATTTAAAACATCCGGTAGCTTTATCGAAAGAGGAGTGGATTACAATCCAAGAGCTTGTGAAAGCACTCACTCCTTTGAATGAAGCTACATTAAAACTACAGAAAAGCCAGCTATTTTTCGGAGATTTTTATAAACTATGGCTAAACTTAAAATTAAAACTAAAAACCATGACCTCAAATACAGCTAGGATGATTCTGTATCACATAGAAGTGAGGGAATCGCAGCTTTTAAAGAATGATGCGATTAATGCCGCGATTTTTTTAGATCCTCGGCTTAAACGTCTGTTGACAGCAGACCAGAAAGCAATCTATTATATGTATCATAGCTGTCATTTAATTCTTGAAGTAGGTAATATAATTTTTTTATTAATATATTCAATCCTTAGAGTGATAAGACAATTGGCAAAATAGCGGAGGCCGCTTGTAAAGAAAATGATGCAATACCAAGTATAAGCAATACTTCTGTGTCGTTATTACAAAAGACAATTAATGAGATGGAAGTTGATTCGTCGTCCGATGACGACACAGAAGCTGTAACTTCCATAGAACTTTCAAAAATATATGCTGAAATTGATAGCTATAAGGAAAAGCGTGTTGATATAGAGATAGAGATCATAGCATATTGGCAGGACAAAAAATATGTAATGCCATATATAACAAAACTGGCAACAATTTGCCATGCTGATCCTGCTACTCATGTCAGTGTTGAAAGAGCCTTCTCGGCTCTGAAATTGATGCTGGATGATCGGCGGTGCAATTTATCAGAACAGAATTTACACAAATTATTATTTGTAAAACTTAACACCGATTTTATGCCCTAGTTAATGAAATATATAATTATTACTGTTCCGTTCAAACCAGCGTCATACCAATTCATTGTACGTCGTTCATAAATACAAATTATTCATAATAATATTAACAAAAGTTGAAGATGGCCTAGAGTGACCGCCATCGATATTGGTTACTGGTAACCGAAACAGAATTCCCGCAAAAGATACTGGTTATACCGTAACCAAAACAAATTCTCGTCAACGATAATGGTTATTCATAACCGAAAACAATTTCTGTCATCAATAACAGTTATTAGTGACCAAAAAATATTTTCGTCGATAATAATGGTTATTAGTGACTAAGAAATATTTCCGTCGACAATAATGGTTATTAGTGACCAAAAAATATTTCCGTTAACAATAATGGTTATTCATAACCAAAATCTTTTAAAGAAAGATATTAATTCTTATGCCGTAACTTTTAAAATTAAGATTATAACAGTTATGGTCTCTGCTTGAAACGCATCAACTTTCAACAGTCCAATTACGATTCCTATGTCTATTTCTATTTCTCCAAGCATAGCTGTTTAATTGTTGCAGTTTTCGTCGATGACCTTATAGTCCTGACAAATAACCAGGACTACTTTATGAATGTCAAACTGGCGCTGAGCAGTTTTTGCGTCGTCAAGGACCTGGGCAAAATCAGAAAATGCCTAGGAGTCAATGTCCACAGAGACAGGGTCAACGGCTTGATAGAACTCGACCAATCAGACTACATCGACACACTTCTTAAATCGTTCGGATTAGATGAGTATAAAGGAGTCAGCTGCCCCATGGACCCGAACACAAAGTTTGACACGAACATCCCATCAGATACGAAACACAACCTGATGGACGTTCCATACCAAAAAGCAGTAGGAGCATTGCTATACCTGGTGCAAGCTACCAGATCTGATCTGGGCTATGCCATCAGCTACGTAAGCAGATACAACCATTGCTACGACGAAAGACATTGGCTCGCAGTTAAAAGGATTTTTAGATATTTGCAGCATACAAAGCACCTCAAGCTGCGCTACCAGCGTGGCAACGAAACCAAATTGCTGGGCTACTGTGACGCCAGCTGGGCAACCGACCCGGATGACCCGTGATCAGTTACCGGATATATATTCACCCTTCAAGGGGGTGCCATAAGCTGGAATATCAGAAAACAACCTACAACTGCTTTATCAAGCACTGAGGCAAAATATCTCGCCTTATCAACGGCGACTCAAGAGGCTGTCTGACTCAAAAATTTCTGTGAAGAACTTCGTCTCCAAGAATTAGGGCCAATTGAGATCCGCTGTGATAATAAAGGAGCCATTGATCTAAGCAAGAACGCACGTTTCAGCCCTAGAACAAAGCATATAAACCTGCGACATCACTTCGTCAAGGAGAAGATAGACAATGGACTGATTAAAGTAAATTTTGTGCAATCGAACTGCATGGTGGCCGATGCGCTGACGAAGGCAGTAAATGCTAATAAACTTTGCGAATTTAACGACAGCGTAGGATTAAATGAATAAAATGTATATATGTAAATAGTAATAGTTTCAACCCTGTCAAGAAGCAAAGATATTATTTAGTTTAGTTTCGGTAATACAAATCATTAATTGAGGGAGTGTGATGTAATATTAATATTTTAGGTTATCAATTAAGATTTGTGTTCATATTATTGCGCGCATAATTGGTAGCCTGACTCCAGCGGTAACTTCTTCTCAGTTGAAGCTACACGACGGAAGTTACGCCTTTTCCGTTTACTCGTCCTTTCTCTCCCGCAGAGACCGTATACGTGTGTAACGACCCGATAATCAAGCGCAATATCTTTTTGTTTTCATTTTCTTTATTGTAATTAATTTTTATATTTCATACAAGGTGTTCTATTTTATTTTTATTGTTAATATTTAATGTATAAATTTCTGTAATAAACATTTTCATTTTTCATCGATAACCGAGTCTGTTAAATACATCAATAAAAGTTTAGTCGATAAGTCGGACGGTAAAACAGTTTACCGATAAATTATCGACGTCCGACCGCGCACGCGCGGGCGCAACCCCAGTAACCATACGGTGGGGTAGTATTCTAGAGTGGGGATGCTGGACCACCACGTGACGGGAAAAACCCAGCTACCCCAAGAACTCTATGCGGAAAAAAGGTGCCGACTCAGCAAAATCTGAGTATAAATAGAGGCGTTCCGCACAGTTTCAGCAGATCTTCTCAGACCTCGGTCTGAAACAGACAACACTCTGATTAGTAGAGAAGAGCTTGCGCTGAACTGTCTAGGCAGCGATAGAGCGCGAGCCATAGCTAATTCCTACTATTCCACTGGTGGCGTGCAGGACTACGGATCAGTGGACCTCCTATTCGCGGTGCGCAACGTGTTACACAGGTGTTACGCTAAGCCAACACTCAAGTGTAAAGAGCTAGCGAGGAGCGGAGCTCCTTGAACGGCCTGCGTCTAACACGGCTCTGGTATAACCAGAAACCGATTGCGACCTGTAGGAAGGGTTAACTTGATTCCAATGGTCTAGCACAAACCTCTGGAGTTTAGTTTCCATAATTATTGAAAACAAACAGAGTGTTGACTGTATAAGAAGACCACGCCGCATTTGCGTTAGCGCTATCGATTAATTACAATTATTAATTTTTACTTACATATATTAATTACTAATTACATATTTTTCAATTGTATTCCCAATCTAGGGCGAACGTATTATAGTCTCTTACTGTATTCCTATTTCTAGCCGCACTTATTGTGATACTAGCGATTTTGTATTATATTTCAATATTCACTTACCTTTCTATTCTTGAATAAACAATTTTCCATTCAGTTTCTAGCACATTAGTGTTTGGATTTCACTCCTTAACCGCACACCACACGAACCTAAAATCCTTAACACATTGATTACGAGTCGCCTTCTAAGGGAACCGCTCTCCCTACAAGTCGGTGCAGTGACGTACTCACTCTGGGTCGTTATACGTGCAAAAACCACGCCGTCGAAGCAAACCGTTATATACGCGTCGCAATTAATCTCCGTTCGGAATATCAAGTTTTTGTTACTTCTTTCTCATCAAGTTTATATTTTCTTTTCTCCAGTTATACATGGTGTACAATGACTACGTCTTCAACGTTTAAGGGATGATTGACAATGTGATTCTAAACAACTTTTTCCTTTGCCAAAATGTTGGCAGACGCTTCGTTTTCGAGTTATTAACAAAAAACACTGGCCAATCAGAGCGCGCCTTTAACGCGGGCCGAACCACGAGAGTGTTGGGTTTGTTCTGCGTTCAAGCCGTGATCAAGTGCATCGGCATCACGTCGGTATAGTAGGACTCGTCGGGCAAAAGTTGTATGGAATAATGAATGAAAAAAAGAAAAGAATAATATAATCGAATTATTGGTTGCTCATGAATAACGAATAAAGTAATGAATAGGTGTCATGTAGAATAAATAAATTGATACTATTATTTTTTTCTTTTTTTTTAAAATAAGTTTTCAAATAATAAATAAAGGATTAAAATGCAATAACTAATAAACATGTGAATTATAAGCAACGTTAAATTTGAAAAAATGCAAGAATAATGTAAATGAAACTTACCCATTTGTCGGTGAATGACCCACTGTAATAAGAATGGTTGGCTGTCACTGGGTCATTGTGCCGATCCTTTGCATTCGAGAAGACAACACGTTACGCTGAACATCTGATTTCCAAGCGGGATCATTGAACTCACTGAATGGTCGCTATCACTTTTCACAGAATTTTTCACTATCACTTTTTCACATTGTTATTTACTTGTTTCAGATGTTTTCCGTAGTTCTTCCTACGTTTAAATAATGGGTGGCCCCGAAAGGGGCCGATTGTTTCA
Source organism: Osmia bicornis bicornis (assembly GCF_907164935.1). Lineage (NCBI taxonomy): Eukaryota > Metazoa > Arthropoda > Insecta > Hymenoptera > Megachilidae > Osmia > Osmia bicornis. The sequence goes on along the minus strand of NC_060223.1, from coordinate 1,981,711 downwards.
AGTTCTTATAAAAGTGGTTCGATATAGCCCCCTTCTGCCGCCACACATGCAGTCACTCGTTTTTTATGTTGCGTTGCACGCCGTGTAGCATTTCTGGCGTGATTAACGCTACCGCGCCATGTATTCTGGCCACTAGTTCGTCCGGCGTGGAAATTGCAACTTTGTACACGTGGCTCTGAAATAGTTAATAAAAATACGAAATGGTGAGTAAGGTTACGTACATCTCAAGAAATATTTTTAAAGTTAAAAATTGTAATAGCATACGTACTTTTAAAAATCCCCAGAAAAAAAAATCCAGCGGATTCATATCCGGCGATCGCGGGGGCCACGCAACAGGATCGCCGCGGCCAATCCACCTGTCCTCAAAGGCTTCATCTAAATAGGCCTGGACATTTGTGGCGTAATGTGCAGGTGCACCATCGTGTTGGTAGAACATGCCCCTCCAAATTTCGGGAGGAATTAGCTCCGCGAGATCCGGAATGACATGTTCTAAGAACACTCTGTATGATGGGCCGTCCAATCTGTCAGGTAGAAGGTACGGCCCAACGATAAAATCGCCGCAAATTCCGGCCCATACATTGACCGACCAGCGCACTTGTCCTGCTCGTGTTCGAATCGCCAACGGATTCGCACCGCTCCACACGTGCGAATTGTGGGCATTGAAGCACCCATCCCTGGTGAAGAGGGCTTCATCAGTCCACAAGACGCACTTGCAGAACGATGGATTCCGGGCGATTTCGCCCAACAACCACCTGGAATACTGAAACCGCTGGATATAATCTTGCGGATTCATGTGGTGCACCCGCACATACTTGTACGGGTGCATTCTACCGTCTTTCAACATCTTGTGGACCGTAGATGGCTTGATACTTAAATAAAATACAAAAATCACATAATTAAAACAATGAAACAATTCATTATAAAATTTTGATTTCTTTTATACATATTAAAACTCACTCTAAACGCTGACTGGCTTCTCGAATGCTCATCGTAGGATCACGTTCAAATGCACCTAAAACAGCATCTGTGTTGCGGTCTCGTGATCTAGTGTCGCGGACCACTTCACGTCTCTGAGGCATTGTTGAACCGGTATTGTACAATCGCGATGCCATTTGGCGAAAACTGTGTGCACTTGGCACGCTTGTTTCCCCATGAATTTCGCGATATTTTCGCACGGCAGCGTTCGCGTTGCTGTTACACTGCGCGTAAACGCACATCATATTGTAGTATTCCGCACTGGTCCTTAACATTTTTCTTCTGGTTTTCTTGACGGTCTGACTTGAAATGGGACTGCTAGCTTTAGCGTTTGCGAAGTGGGTCCTATTTTCATTAGAGAGGGGATTTTTGTAGAAACTAACAAAGTAAAAATACGCTTGACTTGGCTTTTGTTCCTACGTTTTGCAGTTTTATTGCTCTGTCACAGAGCAACTAACCTTTTCTACGGATCTGATTTATTTCACCCGTACATTGTTAATGTCGCCAAAAACAGATAGTTCCGCTCAAGAGCCTAAAGGACCCCAATAAAACTTCAAATTCCTGAAACTGGTACATTTTTGTTAATTTGCGCTATTAATTCACGGTGCAGGTATAACACTTACCTGCGGTACGCGTACTGTCATAAAGCAGTGTAAAAGGTAAAGCAGCTTGACGAGCTCACCGATATGTTTTTCCGGATCCTTTAATTCTCCGATCGCGGGCCGAACGTAGAAAAGGACAAAGAATAATGGATCCGGAAAAACATATCGGTGAGCTCGTCAAGCTGCGTTACCTTTTACACTGATTTATGACAGTACGCGTACCGCAGGTAAGTGTTATACCTGCAGCCCCATATTATAGTATAATTGAATTTCATCAAAATCGACGATTGATACTTCGGTATGCTTCATTGTCATGTCCTCGGAAATTTCTCAAGGGTAAACGAAAAAGTTTTATTGAGGTCCTTTAGGCTCATGAGCTGTACTACAGAGTGATTCTCTCGGGACGCAACACAATAGCCGCCCCGCACAATGGAACCCTGCTGTGTTTGCGGGTAAAAAGACCCAGGGGCCATATCGCCGGACCCGAAACTGCTTTGTGTGTGTTTATGGCTGAGACGAAGACAAGAAACGGAACAGCAGGGGTTCCATTATGCGGCACGGCTTTTGTGTTGCGTCCCGAGAGAATCACTCTGTATCTGTTTTTGGCGACATTAGCAATGTACGGGTGAAATAAACCAGATCCGTAGAAAAGGTCAGTTGCTCTGTGACTGAGCAATAAAACTGCAAAACGTAGGAACAAAAGCCAACTCAAGCGTATTTTTACTTTCTTAGTTTCTACGAATATCCCCTCTCTAATGAAAATAGGACCCACTTCGCAAACGCTAAAGCTAGCATTCCCATTTCTAGTCAGATCGATAAGAAAACCAGAAGAAAAATGTTAAAGACCAGTGCGGATTATTATAATGTGATGTACATTTACGCGCAGTGCAACAAAGTGTAAAAAAACGAGTGACTGCATGTGTGGCGGCAGAAGGGGGCTATATCGAACCACTTTTATAAGAACTTGAAACAATCGGCCCCTTTCGGGGCCACCCATTATTTAAACGTAGGAAGAACTACGGCAAATGTCCGTAACAAGTAAATAACAATGTTTATTTGCTTGAAACAATCGGCCCCTTTCGGGGCCACCCATTATTTAAACGTAGGAAGAACTACGGAAAACATCTGAAACAAGTAAATAACAATGTGAAAAAGTGATAGTGAAAAATTCTGTGAAAAGTGATAGCGACCATTCAGTGAGTTCAATGATCCCGCTTGGAAATCAGATGTTCAGCGTAACGTGTTGTCTTCTCGAATGCAAAGGATCGGCACAATGACCCAGTGACAGCCAACCATTCTTATTACAGTGGGTCATTCACCGACAAATGGGTAAGTTTCATTTACATTATTCTTGCATTTTTTCAAATTTAACGTAGGTTATAATTCACATGTTTATTAGTTATTGCATTTTAATCCTTTTTTTATTCTTTGAAAACTTATTTTAAAAAAAAAGAAAAAAATAATAGTATCAATTTATTTATTCTACATGACACCTATTCATTACTTTATTCGTTGTTCATGAGCAACCAATAATTCGATTATATTATTCTTTTCTTTTTTTCATTCATTATTCCATACAACTTTTGCCCGACGAGTCCTACTATACCGACGTGGTGCCGATGCACTTGATCACGGCTTGAACGCAGAACAAACCCAACACTCTCGTGGTTCGGCCCGCGTTAAAGGCGCGCTCTGATTGGCCAGTGTTTTTTGTTAATAACTCGAAAACGAAGCGTCTGCCAACATTTTGGCAAAGGAAAAAGTTGTTTAGAATCACATTGTCAATCATCCCTTAAACGTTGAACACGTAGTCATTGTACACCCTGTATATACACATATATATTAAACTACAGTTCTCTTTCAACTAACAATTGTCAATTTACTACACTCGTTATCCACCGCCTCTCCTATAAATCATCAGTGTATATAAGTGAATAAAAACCTTGAAACAAGCGAAATTATTGGAACGAAACCAAAGAGGATATGTGAAGTCCAGAGAGTAGCCGAGAGTCTGACGCAGTCTGACGACGTTGATTGACTGGGAGTCTGGGAGTCTGGGAGGCAGATAGAGTAGGATAGGTGTTGATATATTCAGATCGGACTCCCGCGGTGTTGCCATTTCTACTCCAGCACGGCTAGTACTAGAGTCGGCTGTGACACCTGGTATACCTAAGGTTAGTTCTTTTTTTATAAACAATAACATAACATAAACTGTTTCCCAGACTATCCTTCGCCTCCAAATGAGGGCGGCGTATTTTAGGGACAATTCTGTCCCTTTATGCTCAACGAACATTATCGACTGCTCGCGAGGACAGTCAGCAGAGCTGCCAACCGCCCAGCGCCGTTTTGGATTCTGCTTCAGATTTAAACACAAAGTGAGTACAAAGTTGTCGCTATACTGTTAACTACTCTGTTACGAGCCGGGGGGGGGGGGGGGGGGGGGGGGGCGGCTGCGTAGCCGGGGCTTAATTTCGGTTATGGTATTTGTTAATGGCTTGAACCAGTGTTGTTATTAACACTGCACTGGGAGCCTAAGGAAGTAGACGTGGAGACGAACGTACGTATGGCTAACGTAGGGAGCCTCAGGAGTGTGATATGCGGACGAACCTACGTATGGCTAACGTAGGGAGCCGCAGGAAATGTTAGTATTAGGTCTCGTAACTTGATTGATGTACCTCGAGCGGTAAAGGTACACCTTAGTGGGTTTCTGGACTAGTCAATATAATTGGACAATATTAGATAAGTTAAAATAATATGAGTTTATTCTCTATTCCGGGACCTTACAATTGTTGTGTGTAATTGTCGCGGTGTTCACTGAATGAAACTCTAAGTTGCAAGTTTAAATGAATTGAATAAATAAAGTTTAGTTTTGATTCCGCGAAGCAAGAATCTAATCCTTCTTGGTTTTCACGAACGCAAGCAAACGGGGGCGGACTACAACGATTAGAATAATGCTTAACAGCAGAGAACGTACTGTATAGTTACTGAGTGCTTGAAAGGGACTTGAATACCCGATCTCGCAGAGTTTCCTCGTTGCAGAGATTATCCGTAAGAGAAACGTACTGACGTGTATCGAACTGATTCTAGACTTCAACTAGACCCGAGGTGCCTTTGCCGCCACCCTTTTTATACTCAAAAATTAGAGTAAAAAGGGTGGTGGGGACTGACTCTACGTGACCCGTAAGATCGCGCCCTTGCTTTGCGTTGGCCTCGAATTTTCTAGAAGACGGTTAGTGTCGGGTGCACACATCCGATTCCATATAAGGAAATTTTTTGAGAAAGGTTTGTAACACCATATAAAGAAATTTCCAAGACGGATACGTAACAACTCCAACAACTGCGATACTTTTAAAACATGTCATTTTTCAGCGGGGACATACGATTCGATCAGGTGGGTTAAATCATACTTTTAAGTCACGTATAAAATTATATATACATTGCTGTTTCCCTTTGTATCTTCTCTTCCCTTATTTCTTTTGCTTTTGCTTTTACCGGTTGTTTAGGTGAATCATCAAGGAGGACGCCATCCAAGGATTGTCATAACTAGGATATCAAGAAGAACACCATGCAAGACTAAATACAGTAAACAATAACTGAAGAAATCAAATATGAATTGTAACTAAACTAAAGTAAATTCAAAAAATGTAGTTGACTTATCTTAAATAAAACTATTTTGTGTGCTGAACATCAATGAATATATGAACTTTTCATAATAACATCATTCACTCATTCTCACATCTTTTTACAATTTACACACTCATCCATTCATGCCTATTTACATGTTTCCCCTTTTTCATACTCGAGAAAACAACCCTTTCTCGATAGGCCAGGAGATTTCGCCTTATTTCTACCTTTGTTAAGATAATAAAACAAGCTGGTTCTCAACAGAAATTTCGCAACCAGTTTCCCGACAGCTGGTTTGTTTTTTTCAGTATTATCGGGAGAGGGGAACGAGGGGCCAATCCCCGCTTCTCCAGTCCCGCCAAAAAGGGCTTCCTAGGAGCGTCGTATTTGCTGCACTCCCACAAAACGTGGTAAAGATCTTCTTCGGCTTCACCGCAGCTGCAGGTGGGATCTGTTATAAGGTGTTTTCTTGCTAGGGACTCACCCAGATTGAAATGATTGGATCTTATTCTGCTTAGCAGTGCAATAACGTCCCTTTTTTGTTCACTGTATCCTCGAAACCAGGGCTTCCTCAAGTCTTCGTTCGAGTCATACTCGGAGAAATATCTATGCCCCTTGTGCGAGGCATCTTGCCGAAGTACAGCAGCCGACTTCTCCCATGCCTCCGCCAGCGTATCCACAATAAGGTCTTCCGCTGGAATCACAATTTCACGACTCAGCTCGTTGTTCGTCGCCCTCTTGGCCATTTCGTCCGCTTTCTCGTTTCCCGCGATGCCGCAGTGAGCAGGAACCCACACTAGGATCACTGGAGTTATCTTGTTCGAGATGGTCGAGTCACAGGGTAAGTTCCGCATCGCATAAATGGATTTAAGCGCTAATATAATTTTTTCTAACCAAATTTCGCGTTTTTTATTTCTAACGTTAATCAAGTCTTTAATATTGTCATTGTCTATTGCCCTCAGTACACTAGCAGAGTCACTATAAATAATTAACCTGTCCTCACACTTAGTCAAGATGTAATGACTCAGTGCGCTGGCTATTGCGATCGCCTCCGCCGTGAAAATTGACGCCCTCGCGTCAACGCTCAGCGGGATCTCGGACCACGCATCGGGCGCTTCGAGCCTCACCGCAGCTGCACCAACCGAGAGCGCGTGTGGCTTTTTGGAGCCATCGGTATAGTATTCAGCAAATTTTTCCCTTGGACGTCCATACATCATCTTTACCTCTCCCAGGATGGACCCAGCTTGATCGCCCAGGGCCGCCAGCGACTTACCTATCCTCCATTCTATTTTTGGCCGGAAGTCTGTCAGGTGGTCGGTTTCTTCCTCAGGCTGTGGTTCGTTGGCTCCCATAGTCGCATAGAGGTCGACGTTTTTGCTAAAGTCATCAAGGATGTTGGGAAGTGTAACATTTGGTAAGTATCTTACCCTCTGCAGACAGTCGCCAATTCACGACATGAAATGCTTCTGGTTCAGGGCCGCTTTTTTCAGGATATATCTTTTTAACAGGAAATCGGCTCTTATTTTTAGATTCATCACTCCTGCCTCAGCGTGCATTACGTTTGTGGGGGTTGTAATGCGGTAGCCATCGCTATTCTAATTCCTGCGTTTTGTATCTTGTTCAATCTTCTCCAGGTGGCAGTTTTATCGTCCATGTATACGAAAATTGCATACTCTAAAACAGATCTAACTAAAGATTTATATAATAGGATCATAGTAGATTGGGAAACCCCTCGATAAACGTGGGAAATGTATCTGAGCATCGGAAGTCTTAGTTTAGCCGAAACTTCTAGCGCTTTGGCGTGATCTGTAAAGTTTCCCCTATGGTCGAATGTGACCCCGAGGAATTTCACTGATTTCTGTTCTTGAATCATGGTGTTGTCAATCTTTATTTTCGTTGACCAGTCGGCTATTGGAGCGCCCCTAGATCCTCCTGATCTATGCCATTTGGAGAATTGAATGAGGACCGTCTTTTCCACGGCCAGGCTGAGTTTTATGTCCTTCAGGTTCTTAATTAAGATTGCAATAGCTTTTTCTAGTTTTTTCTGGTTACCTTCCGAGAAATTGGTTGTTGCAACATAAATGACGATGTCGTCCGCGAATTGCAGAATAACTATGTCCTCGTCGTCGATATCCTTAGTGATTTCACAGGTGTATAGATTATATAGGATCGGGCTCAGGACCGAGCTCTGCGGTCATTCTCCTGATGACCTTTGCCGTTCTATCCGAAAGCCACGCCTCGATATATCTTAGAACATCTCTCGGGCACTTTTTTTTCTTCAATATTTTAATAAGTTGTGTTCAGACAACGTGTTTAGACCCCTTCCGAACGCTAGTTGGATGTCGGTCTTTAATCTTACAAGATTGTCGACCGTTGATCTTTGTTTTCTGAAGCCGCTTTGCCATGGGTGCATAATATTTGTTTTTTCCGCCCATTTGACAAGTCTGTTGTTAACCATTCTCTCGAGCACCTTACCCAGGCAGTTCAACAATGCGATTGGTCTCAGGGCTGGTTTACCAGGTTTATCCAAAAGGACGATGATCGCTTTTTTCCACGAAGTAAGTACATTCCACGTCTTCCAGATTTTGTTGTACACTAAGAGCATGAGCTCTTTGTACGTTTTCGGCGAGTTCTTAATCATGAGGCTGTCTATGCCATCCTCGCCAGGGGCAGCATTTTTTTTTATTTGGTCAAGAGCATGCTCTAGTTCCTTCCTTGAGTAAGGGTCCTCCGATACACGGTCAGCGCTCAGTTCGTCGATCTCCTTCCGAGGCACGTTCGACAAGGCCTCAGGCACCGTGTCACCCGCATCAAATATTTTTTTGATCTCCAGTTCCTCCGCCGTGCTTCTGTCCTGGTACGTTCCCCCATTCTTGGCTTTCAGGAATCCATTTTGTAGTTTCTTGATTTTATTCCATAGTGATTTTGGATCAGATCTATGGTCTACATTCAAAAATAGGTCATGGTTCGTGGTCATAAATCTGCTATTCTCAGTAACCAAGAGTAACCGAGAGAGGCTCGTATCGACCCTTTGAAGTTACCGAACATAGAAAAGGACAAAGAGCGAAACAGACCTCACACATTCAAGCTGGCAGTCCCATTTGAAGTTGGAAAGGAAGACCAATAACGTCGTGAAAACGTTACGAAGTAGTGCGGAATATTACATGTTTTTCATTCGTGTCCAGTGCAATAGCAACGCAACAGTGAATAAAAATGTTTATTTATCTGAAAGAAAATTCTGTGAAAGGTGATAGTGACCGTGTGGTTGAGTGGGTTCAATGATCTAGTCTGGAGATCAGCTGTTCTTCATAATTTGCTCCCTCCTCGAATGTTCAAGATCGACACAGTGACCCCGTGGGAATTATCTGTTTTTATTCGACTTCGAAAAGGAGGAGGATACTCAATTCGATGTGTATATTTTTTTTTTTTTATGTATGTTCACCGATTACGCCGAGACGGATGGACCAATCGGAACGAAACCTTTTGCATCTGGTAGAGTATATCTCCCACTTGGTCCCGTCAGAAAGGCATTTTGCATTTTTTCATTGCTAACGATTTTTTTGCAAGAACGTAATGCTTGATTTCCATTTTTCACCGATTACCGCGAGACGGATGGACCAGTCGGATTGAAAATTTTGCATCTTGTAGAGTATATCTTCTAATTGGTCCTGCAAAAAAATTTTTGTATTTTTTCATTCCTAACGACTTTTATCGCAAAATACGTAATACTTCATTTATATCTTCCGGCGTTTATGCTGCAGGGAATGTACCGATAGCGATGAAACCTTTCACATTTAGTAGGAGGTATATCCGCGATGATCCCACTTACAAAAATTTATGAAATTTGTTGTTTATTAACAACTTAAATACGGTCAATTTTTTTCGGTTTATGGTTATTAGCTAAGCAACAGAAATCTAAAATCACCTTACACTATCCTACAAATATTACAAGTTCCACTAAAAAGTGTGAAATAAAATAATTTTTAACAAAAAAAACATCCGACTTCGGAATGCACTAAAAAGTATAAAATAATTTCTATTTCATTTATACCAATATTCCATAGCTATTAATAATATCTACTTAATCGTTAAATAGGATACCAAATACATTTAAAAGTTTTCGGAGGCGGCGCAAAATTAAAAATACCCGAGCAAACAATGCAGCCAATAACGATTTGATTGCGGTATGGCAAGCTTGGTAATTAATAAGTCGTAAGAGGAAGAGCGGAACATTGTAGGTCCGGCTGAAAACATTTGTAATTGTAACGATTATGTCAGAAATTGGCAGCACTCCTGATGTACATGCACTATACTGCAGTTCACGAGAGACCATACTTAAGGGGGTAGACACAGTACGTGACGTCACCGATTCGGGACGTCGGTATTACAGTAGTTTTTTCGTTGGGCCTGGTGGAGCCACTTGCGTGTTTTGTTACGAACTTGAAAGGTTTAATTCTCAGCTAGCGTGCGTGCAACACGATCTAGGAAGGCAACAGCGCCTCAAGTATTTTTACAAACACATTCAAACGCTCATCTCGCCAGAGGCATCGCCACGATACGCCTGAAGAACGAAAGCGAAACATTGGCGCGCGTTTAGAGTGAGATGTACGGTGATCATGCTATCTTTCTTTCAACCCAAATGATAGAATTGTCACGCTCCGATAAATTCTGACTGACCAAACGCGTGGATTTTACATAGCACACCGTAGCACTCCTCGCTGCTGAAAAATATATGACTGCTCCGAAGGAACTTGCAATCTGAGAATTATTTTTAGAAGAAGTTACTAACTTTTTTAAATAAATGTTTTTTAATTAATAAAAGTATACAGGATACGTCATGCCATTGGGACGGGTTATATCTTGAATTTGGTAAGAGATAGGAAAAAGCTGTTTATGTAAAAGTTCAATGGTATGATAATGTATATTTTTCTGTGATTTCATTTTCTTCGTGAATGCAACGATGCACTCAAAAAATGCAAATCCATTTTTTATATAAGTAGAATTGCATTTTTTTTACTTGTGTCAACTCCTTGAAACATTCTGCATAAAAAATTAATATGGTACTATTAGAACTAATAAATGGAGGGACCTCGCGTCTGTACAGTGAAAGTTGAATATGTGCAACAATTCATATATTCAGTAGAGGTGTCGAATCTCGGATTATATGCGATAGCCAGCCAAGCGTGAACGTAGAAAGGGACAGACAGTGGAGGAGAGAGCGAGAGGTCCAATGATCAAAGGAAAGAGCCGAAACATATCGGTGTGACTAATACTAATTCAATTATAAAACTTTTTTATTTTTGACTTTTTTTAACCGAAATTTTTACTAGCGCATTGGTGAAATTTCTCTGATTAAAATGATACCAAACACGATATAGTTTGAATGAGGCGAGGTTTGTTATGGGGCGCTGTGAAAAATCCAGGCGGACGGCAGTCAAATCTTAGAGAAAAGGGACAATCTCAACATGCAGAATGAGAGAAGGACAGCATGACTGTAGTGCGTCTCACTCAGCGTTCGTGCGTTGTTGCCTTTTTCGCTTGCCTTCGCAGCACAGTTCGAGTGACGTAATCAAGCTGACGCTTGATTCTGGCTACGATTCCAGATCGGCAGCCTTTCTACTTAGACGCCACCTTATAACTACTAGCTGAACTAAATTTGTCACGTAACTTGCTCTGTAGTATCCAGATAATGGCGGAACTCGTCTTTGGGAATGCTTTTACGGGAATACACTTTTCGTCCTTATATGAGAAGATTTTGATCTAAATAAGGGTTCATTCGAAAGAGGAAGGTTCAATGCAGGGCGGTCTGGTCACCGTTTGAGTGACAGAACTGTTTTAGTGACCTAAAAAATACTTGGAATCTGCGGATGTATTTTGTCGATTCTTCCTCTACTTTGGACACTCATATTATTAAATATCGACACAATCTCGTTGAACCATGACCAGACCGCCCTGCATTGGACCTTCCTCTTTCGAATGAGCCCTCACCCAGCCCCAAATCTTCTCATATAAGGACGAAAAGTGTATTCCCGTAAACCCCTTTTTAGGCCCATTTTTGCCGATAATGTCACCTCGCTGCATTACCCGTGTCTACCCCCTTCTTACCCAGCTTAAAGCCGGGTATCCACCAGTATCAAACGCCCGTATCGTATCACCGTTCAAAACCCTTTTGAATAGGCAGACGTTGCCTCGTTGCATGCCACGGCGTGCTACGTCTCGGACAATAGTTCTTCGTGTCTTGAAATAAACTCCTATAGGCGAGAAGTTTCGATTTGCTGCATGCTGTTTCTTTAGTGTAATTATCCAAACCATATCGTGTTTGGTATCATTTTAATCAGAAAAACGTCACAAATATGTTGGTAACAGTTTTTTAAGAAAAAAATGAAAAATAACAAAGTTCAGTCGTTGCATTAGTATTATCTCACTAATGTATCCAATTCCAAATCATATTATCTCGTGCCTCAAGTGTCATGTTTCCACTTGACATAGCATTTCGGGCCTTCGCCTGGGTATGTTGTTTTTACGTTTCAAGTGGTTTCCGAACCAATCCTTTGAACGACAAGAAACCGACAATTTTCGGATCGGCCCGTTCCTTCGCCTCCGTACCACAGACCAATAGAACTTTCGATACTCGGCAACGGAAAAATCTCTGGAAAATTAACATTGTCCTTTTTCAATAATCACACAGGTGATTATTAACATTGCTCTTTTATGTACAGCGTAGCACCGAAGATAATTGATCTGTTTAAATATATTTAGACGATAAAATTTGTCTAAATTAAATTAGATTAAATTCATAAATAATTTAATCGCTTTTGAAATGAATCCAATAATACCGCAAGATTTCAAATAAATTGAAACCCAAGTGACGGCACGAAACGCTATGTCAAGTGCCAACGCATGAACCTTTCCTTCGATGCAACAGCAAAGAATCGACAAATTTTTCGGATGGATCCGTTGCCTCCGTTCCTTTGGAACGCCACGCAGCAAAACGAAACTCCTCGCCTGTAGTGGCCCAGTCCTATTGCCTAACCGTTTATATCAAGAAACGAAGAAATGTTGTCCGCGCCGCAGCATGCCGTTGCATGCAACGAGGCAACGTCTGCCTATTCAAAAGGGTTCGGAACGGTGATACGATACGGGCGTTTGATACTGGTGGATACCCGGCTTAAGATTCCCCTTCGCTGCCGGGAGCACCGAGCGAGGTGCCTGCCGATCCGCGGAACGAGCACTTGTCGTCGAGACTCGAATGCGAACAGACGCATCTTTAACTCTTGTAAATTTGCTCGAATATTCGCACTTACCGCAAGCCGACCAGCCGCTACGGAGCATCGTGTAAGGAAATTAGGTGACTGCGAGGGATGGGATCGATTTACGAAATGTGGGCGTATTAAATCAAGACTGGAACTCGGATTTCGTTCTAAGACTCGTACTTTAATACTGATCAGTGATGTGGACACGTCCACGATCAAGACAAGAGTGTCCTGTAGACAAAACGTTAGCCGTGAGGACGCCTACGTCACCATGGCCCTTTTCCTATCGAGTTTTATGACGCTTTGTCCTTACGGGAAAAACCCGTGACGTAGTAACCGTGGAATACCGTTGCTGAGGTGCGCACGGTCCGCTCTAATAGTTGTATTTTTTTTAAATTTCTCATAATCGTGCGTTGGCCTTGCTTCCGAGATTGCTTCCGCGCCCATGAGCGACCGGTGATAGATTCTTCTATCTACCGAAGTCCTAGGAATTCGCAAGAAAAGAGAATCTACCCCCGCGAGCCATGCGACGTATGAGGGAGTCGGTGCCCACGTTGAAATAGATCTCTTCAGATTAAAGAAAGAACTCGACGGCAGGTTTTCGCGTCTTGAAAACGTGTGTGTGTGTGTGTGAGGCTGAGCCGCGCGCTACGCGCCCTGCGCATGTACCGGTCGTACGCTCGAGCCGAAGGTCAACCGTGCCGTTAGATATTTCTTTGCACTCCATGTCAGATTAAATAACGCGAATAGGAGAATCCGCGACGACATGGACGTGACTCCGGTCGCATGAAGAAAACACGAATAAATTATTGTGAATTTTCCTCTCTAGTAATCTGAGTGTATCCCCTTTATTACTTTCCCCTTCTTTCTCCCACGAAAACGTGCTCTTGAGTAAGAGCACGGTTACAACTTTTTAGTGCATTTCGAAGTCGGATCTTTTTTTTGTTAAAAATTATTTTATTATTATTACTTTGCCTTTAAAGTTCACTTGTTCGATTACTTTTGCTTTCTGCACAACTGGCGTCACTTTGCTTTATGTCTTACTGGAATTAACGGTAGAATTTGAATTGCAACCGTTGAGGGTGTTGCCAACTTCCTTCTGTTTACCGATGTTCGAGCCTTTTGATTGGGTCTTAGTTCTAGGAGCTTCATTGTGGCCAAATGTCTCTTTGGTACGAGGCTGGTATCCCTTGCCTCTTCATCAGTGATGCTTTTTTATCCGACTTCGAAAAGGAGGAGGATACTCAATTCGATCAGTATATTTTTTTTTCTCCTGGCTTTGTTCACCGATTACTCCGAGATGAATGGACCACTCGGAATGAAATCTTTTGCGTCTTGTAGGATATGTCTTCCAATTGGTCCCGTTATAAAAACATTTCGCATTTTTTTATTTCGAACGGTTTTTATTGCAAAAAAACGTACTATTTCATGTACGTGCGGTGTATGTTCACCGATTATTCTGAGACGGATGGACCAATCGGAATGAAACTTTTTGTATCTTGTACAGTATAACTCCCCATTGGTCCCGTAAAAAAAATATTTTGCATTTTTTTATTCCTAACGACTTTTTTTTCTAAACGTACGTTCGCTGATTACTTCGAGACGGATGGACCAATCGGAATGAAATCTTTTGCGTCTTGTAGGATATGTCTTCCGATTGGTCCAGTTATAAAAACATTTCGCATTATTTTATTCCGAACGGTATTCATTATTGCAAAATACGTTCTGGTTCAAGGAATGCACCGATTGCGATGAAGGTTTTCACATTTCGTAGATCATTCCACGATGATTCCATTTCCCAAAATTTATTTAACTTCTTATTGTTAATAACTATTGTTATTATAATAAAAAGCCTATTCTTTAGAGTTACCCTCCAAGGAATATACCGATCGCGATTTTTCAAAGTTGTCCCTGCAAGTAAATTTCGTCAGTTTCTTTACCAATTGGTTGCTAATACGGTATTCTTCAAATACTGCTCGTTCCCCTAAAAAGTGTGAAATAAAATAATTTTTAACAAAAAAAAAATCCGACTTCGAAATGCACTAAAAAGTATAAAATAATTTCTATTTCATTTATATCTGTATTCCACAGCTACTAATACAATCTACTTAATCGTTAAATAGGATACTAAATATATTTCAACCTTTTCGGAGGCGGCGCAAAATTAAACATATAATTTTTTCTTTGAAAAATAATAGGAATTTCATTATATCGTGTATCTTTACCATATCATCATCGCTTATCAATTATCGTACATAATATATTTCTGTCCACCATTTATATGATCGCAAATTAAGAAGCAAGCTGTAGAGGGGAATGTCACACGTTATTAAAAATCTCCCTACACCTAGTGAGCAGCGCAAGTTAAGTATGGTCTCTCGTGAAATGCAGTATACATGTACATCATAAGTGCTACCAACTTCTGATACAATCGCTACAATTACAAATGTTTTCTGGCGTATCTATAGCGTTTCGAATATGTTTTCTTACGACTTATTAATTACCAAGTTTGCCATACCGCAATCAAATCGTTATTGGCAGGATCGTACAATCAGGTACTTTTAATTTTACGCCACCTCCGAAAAGGTTGAAATATATTTAGTATCCTATTTAACGATTAAGTAGATTGTATTAATAGCTGTGAAATACAGATATAAATGAAATAGAAATTATTTTATACTTTTTAGTGCATTTCGAAGTCGGATTTTTTTTTTGTTAAAAATTATTTCATTTCCTCCACCTTCCTCTTATTTCTTTCTTGCTTGTTATTATTATTATTAGTTTTTTTTCGCCGGAACGCATTTCCCAGCCGATTTTTTCCATCTCCATTTTTTTTATACTATTAAAATCATTATCTATCGGTTCAGGCGAAGAGTGCCTCGCCTTCCACCTTACCGCCGTATTTGATTAGCGTCTACTCCCGCCTGTTCTTTATCAGGTTAGAAATATACTTCAGTAAAATTTTATAATAAAAATGTAAGAACAAATGAAAGTTAATTCAACTTTATAGAGTTAACACTAATTGAGGGTTTTTTAATGGTTCACCATGACAATACAGTTATTTTTGTACAATAAATCAAACTTCTTCTTTACACTCTCAGACGATCGACCGCACGCCATTCGCCTCCTCCTCCCAAGTCCTTATAAACAATACCCCCTCGGATTTGATAGGAACTGTTGGTACTCACACTCAACGAATAGAGTCCAACTGGCGGCCGGCAAAGGATTGGGATTGGATACGGTGAAGAACCCGTTTTCACGACGACTTTGCCGACCGTCTGTGTGAGTACCTGTGGCGTAGGTTCTACCGTAAAAATGAAATTGATTTGATGGAATCAATGATAAAAGTCATCAGAAGACACTATGCTTTATAAATAAGGTAAGCGGAAGTCGAGAGTATTTTTAATACTCATTTCTACAGACCAATCATATTACAGATAGAAGTCAATATGGCGTCGAAATAACCTATAAAATTAAAAATTAAAAATACCCGAATATACGATGCTGCCAATAACGTTTTGATAGGTTGCCGACGCCTGAACTAGGATCTTCCTAGAAGAAGAAAAGTTTTTAATTTTGCGCCGCCTCTGAAAAGGTTGAAATGTATTTAGTATACTATTTAACGAGTAAATAGGTTTTATTAATAGCTGTTGGGTATTTGTATAAATGAAGTAGAAATTATTTCATATTTTTTAGTGCATTTCGAAGTCGGTTGTATTTTTTGTTAAAAATTATTTTATTTCACACTTTTTAGTGGAACGAGCAGTATTTGTAGGATATTGTAAGGTGGTTTACCGTTCTTGTTGGTTAATTGTTGTTGAGAATAGTTATTTATTATAGTTGGTAACGCTTCCTATTTGGGTCTTATTACACAGCCGACTCTAGTATTATATTGTATTGTATTTAGGTTTTCTTGGGCTTAGCCCAAGATGGCGTTTCAGGGGAACACGCCCCCTATATAGCCTAATATCAAAAGCGCCAAGTATAAATTGACAACTTTTACATCCTATATCTTATCCTTGCTTACAAATGCTTTGCCTACCTCTTATTTCTAACATTTTTTTTTTTTTTTTTTTACATAATATAATACCATTCCTCCAGACTTTTAAGTCTATCATTCCTCCATAACCTGTTACATATGCTTTCATATTTCACAATTGCGTGACTTCTTTCATACTTTATATGACTTTTCCCAGTTTGTTTAGGAACCTGGAAATACGCTTTATTACTACCAAATCGCCCACCATCAACATTTCTATAACATCAGACCCCTCCGGGAAACCTTTTGAAATTAGGAACCTATTTAGTTCCTCTCTATTTTCCCAAAACCTATCACATTCCCAGATTACATGTTCAATAGACTCCAACTCCGCACCACATACACACCCCTTTACATTTGAAAGGTTTTTCCTAAAAAGCGATTCTCCCAAATTAAAATGATTTGCCCTAATCCTACTCAACTTAACCATATCTCCCCTTCCCAGGCCATTTATACCATCAAACCATGGTTTTTTTGAGCCTACATTATTGTTTTCCATGTTAAAGTACTTTATTCCCTTCGATTCACCCTTTATTTTTGCTCTGTTAAAATTTCTGACCCATGCGCTATTCATTATATAATTCATCACGTCTTTTTCTACTAAACCATGTTCATACATTTCCTCCCCATACGTGGCCCCACCCGCTACTAAATCAACCCTCTCATTCCCTTCAATGCCCTCATGGCTGGGGATCCATGCAAAACCTAGCCTGTTGCCCGTGAAAAAATATTCCGGGTGGCTTTCTACCAAACTTTTATATTCCAATTCCAAGTTCATTATTTCATTGACTATTTTTCTTATCCACGGATTATTACCCATCCTTCTAGTGTATCCCATTATTTTCTTTAAAACGCTAGCCGAGTCCGTAAGGATTAATACCCTGTTCCTCTGCCAATTTGTCCTTGCTTTTTTCACAGCCTGTAAAATTGCAAAAGCCTCCGCTGAGAAAACCGAAGTAACTTTATTTAGAGACCATGATTCCTCCTGCCATTCCCCATCCCCACCACGATATACTAACCCAGCCCCTACGGGTTCGTCAAAACCTTTTTTAGAACCGTCAGTAAAAATTTCAATTACCTCTTCATTATTTCCCCCCGGCCACAATCTTTCTTTAATCTTACCAACTAGGAGGGAGTCGTGGAAAGTGGATATTTTCCTCTCTTTTCCAGATTCCCAATCCACTGACAAACCCCCTTTTTCTAGGAAGTCCCGTTCCCTATTACATTCAAACCTATCTACCCTTCCATTTAAAATTCTTCCCGCTACTCCTTCTGCTTTACCCCACGCTCTTGTCCACGGATCCCATTCTTCAGTCCCTACCTCGTCCCTTACCACCAAGGAGCTCATAAGTGCATCATACACTACCCCTTTTCCCTTTACTCTCTGTTTCATCACAAATCTCTCTAGTAGAGCCTCAGCTCGAGACTCTAGGTCCATTATACCCGCCTCAATATTCATGACGTTTATTGGCGTTGTTATTCTATACCCCATGGTTATTCGGATTCCGGCGTTATGTAATCTCATTATTTTTTTTAGAGACTTAATGTTATCCCAAAAATACACAAATAGCCCATATTCAATTACCGATCTTATAAGTCCTTTAAAAAATATAAGCATTGTACCCGGTTTAACCCCTTTCTTTATACCCGCTATAAACCTTAGAATGTCCAGCCTCTTTCTGACTCTATCTTTAACTAACTCTATGTGTTTTCTGTAGCTTAGCGTCCTATCCAAAATCATTCCCAAAAAAGTAACTAACTCCTCGCTTTTAATGACCTTCCGTCCTACCCTAAACTCTACTTCCATATTCTTTCTATCCCTTAGCCTTGAAAAAATCACCGCTTTTGACTTGTCCTCTGCCAGACTCAGCCCCAATTCTTTAAGATTTTTTACTAAAACATCTACTGCCCCTTCAATTTTTTCTTTCATATATTTCAAATTTTTTCCTGTTATATATAACACAATATCATCGGCGTATAGTAATACTTTGACCCTGTCCTGCTCCATTCCCCTACATATTTCGGAGGTATAAATATTGTACAATAATGGGCTAAGAACCGAACCCTGAGGGATTCCTCTCTTAACCCAACCATATATCGGTTCTCTATACTTCCTACTGCACATCGCAGTCCTATCCTTTAGCCAGTTGGCTATGAAATTGACTAGCATTACGGGACACCTTCTTCTCCTCAGGATTTCTATCAATTTGTTATGGTTTACATTATCATAGGCTGATTTAACGTCAACAAAAACTCCACATGTAACTTTTTTTTCCCTAAATCCTCTTTTGATATCAATAGTTAACGCCACTAAATTGTCCATTGTGGACCTACCCTTTGTAAAACCACTCTGTCTGCAATCCACAATTTCTGCAACATCCGCCCATTCCCCCAATCTATTCTTAATAAGTCTTTCTAGGATTTTTGCTAAACAACTAATCAGAGATATCGGTCTCAGGGCCTTTTTCCCCGGTTTTTCTAAAAATTTCACTACCACCCTTTTCCAATCTTTAGGGATATACCCGCTTTCCCAGATCAAATTATATAAACTTACTAAACACTCCTTCAAACCCTTTCCCATCTTTTTAATGAATACATATGATATCCCATCCTCGCCCGGTACCGAGGAAACCCTTATTGAGTCCAAGATTTCCTGTATATCCCTTTGAACAAATGGCTCGAAAGCCACCAGATTTCTTTCTTCCATTCCTTCTTCTGTGGTGGGAGCAGATGTCCTCACCACCATACTCTCTTCCATATCGCACCCTACATCTTCGCCCCAATCCATCACTAGGATTTTTTCTATTTCTTGGTCCTCTAGCTTACTCATCTCTATCTCATCCATATTTCTACAACCCGTTTTGCCGATGCCGTTCTTGATTTGTTTGATTTTCTGCCATGCCTCTTTGGGGCTTGTGTGGCAATCGATGGACGCAGCAAATTCATCCCATGCATTGGCCTTCTTTTCCTCTATTAGTTTTTTCATTTGTTTTCCAACCTCCCTCATCTTGATCCAGTTGTCTTGATTCGGTCTCTTAACAAAGGCTTGAACCGCTTTTCTTCTAGTTCTTTTTGCAATATTACATTCCTCATCCCACCACAGTTGCTTTTTTTCCTATCCCTATCAGATCTAGTCCTATTATTTCTTCTACCATTAATGTCCTCCTCCGATTCCTTATCACCCCCTGCTTTTCGGATGGCGTTGCTCATAGCCTCGGTGAGATCCTTACATCTATCCTCAATAATCTCAGCAACATCCTTTTGTGCCTCTTCTATCCACCTTTTTCTTAGCCCTTCAGCTTCCGCCTCTGTAGCGATAGAATAAAGGTCCCAGTTTATTTTATCTTCTCTAAACTTTCTGGTGGAGTTTCTCACTTCTTTAATTCTTTGCAGTTCTTCATTTCCTAATATCAGAGTTAGAATCTGATGGTCTGATCCCATGGTTTCGTTTTCTTCTATTATTGTTGCGTTGTCCGTTACATAATGGGATCCAATAAACAAATCTATATTTGAGGGAGGTCTACCCCCCGTCCCAATTCTCGAGTTCGTAAAAATGTTAACAACAAACAGGTCATTTTCCCTGACGACCTCCTCCAGTAATAGCCCCTCCCTACTATCCACCATACAGTTCCAAACCTTGTTTCTAGCATTAAAATCCCCCATAAATATTGTTTCTACCCCCTGTCTCTTGTTCTTAAATAGCCCTGTCCAATCCTCTTTGCTCCATCTCCCCCCCGGTCTTCTATAAACCAGAATAATATCCCATGTGCTTTTGTTGGAGTTTACTGTTAATCCAAGAATTTCCCTGCCAATGCCCTTCCACTTTAAATCATTTCTTAATGTATATTTTAGTCCTTTATAATTGATAAAGGACTAAACCCCCCTGTTTATCTTCTACCAGATCCTTTCTAGCTACATCAAAGCCCGGGATCACGAATCTGTCTTTTTTCTTAAGCCAGGTTTCCGTGACCCCCAGAATGTCAAATTCTTTTATGACTTCCTTAAGTTCTCCTAGTTTCCCTTTAACACTTCTAGCGTTCCAGGTCCCCAAAACAAACTTACCCTTAGCTGTTGGAGTAGCCATTTTGCCGCTTGAAATTTTCCTCTCTCTCTTCTTTCCTCTCTTTACCCCTTCTATATTCACCCTCTATTCTCCTCTTTAAAAACCTCCGAGCTTTGTAACAGGTTATGTAGTAATGATTCACACGCCTACAAAAAAGTATAAATTTAATAAATGTTTTAATTATACATTTGATACTCCATCTCAAACAACCTTTTCTTATTTTAACATAACTTTTAAGTACACTTAGATCTATACCAAAAACCATCCAGGACAGACATAACGAATTTTTTTGAAAATAAACTACAATACCCATACCTTCGTTTCCAATTTTACTGTAGTTAAACCAGATCTTATTATTTTTATCCGATTTTTCGATTCTTCCGTTCCAAACCTTACACATTCTCTGTTTAACCTTTCCTTTTATCAACACACTCTGATCAGAAGCCTTTTTAATCCTAGAAACTTTCCAAAACATTTGGGCCCCTATAAGCAAGATCAGTCCAGATTCTTGGAAAAACCTTTTGGGTATCCCATTTTCCTTTTTAACGAAACAAAAAAATATACATCTATTACAAAACATGTCGAAAGTATAATTAACAAAAAATTTTTTTAGCTCACGGTATCCTTTCATTTCCAAAATATCGCCAACTAACAAACAACTAAAATATATGTATTTCCTGTACAAAAGGGATGACCTTAATTGGTAAATCATTTTTATCTTATCCTTCAACTTAAGCACACTATCCATACCTACACACCATACGCTCAACATTTTAGTCCAAAAGCAAACCAACACTTTATTGTCCTGCTTCTTCATCCTCATATTCTAGTCCTTTTTTGTCACACATTCTGTTTTCTATTTTTTTCATCAACTCCTCCAATCTTCCTCTTCTGTATTCTTCTTCCTGATTGGCTCTTTCCCTAGTCCAGCCGAAGTCCTGGTGGGCCCGGGTCGCCATTTCCTCATATTCTCTTTCTTTTGCCTCCTTCTCCTCCTTTTGTTTTTCGTACCTCTCTTGTCTCCTTCTCAATTTCTCCTTCGTTTTCTCTGGGATCGGGACGTGCCAATCCGGTCTGTGCTTAGTGACGTTCCAGTAGATGTACTCCTCTTCTTCTGACCTCTGGTTTGTAGACTTCTTGTCACTTAACAGCTTCTCAACTTCTTGCTCATACCCCTTATCGGCTATCAATCTCATGAGGTCCGACAAAAACTCCTCTTCCCTTTTCTTTTCCAACTGCTCAATCATTCTTTTTTGCGCTCTCAGCTCAATATTACTGATCCTTTTTATTGCCCTTTCCACAGGTAGTCCATTTCCGAATTCATATTCGGCTTCTTCCTGATTAATCTCCTCTTCATCCGTTTGGAGTGTTTCATACATATTAGAGATACGAATAGCTGGGCTCTGAGTACCCCTACTCCCTGAAAAATCTCAACTTTTCTTCCTCTCCTAATCTGCCTCTACCTCTTCCTCTTCCTCGTCCTTGGGTGGGGAGGCTTTTTGATCCGTCCTGCTCCCTTTCCCATCTTCTCGCTCCTCTCATATTTACGCCTGCTTTGCTCTTTGCCTCTCTAAGTTCTTCCAGTTCCCCACTCAAGGGAACTTCTTTTGATTCCCAATATTCAATCCTCCTCTTTGGTAAAGATGGGAGGGAAGGGAAGTCCCTGCTTCCCCCATCCCTGCCAGTCACTTCATTATCCCATTCTTCGCCAATTTGACTGGCCACAATACCTTTCGCCGTTATGTACGCCACATTCTTATACGCCATAACCTTACGTATCGCCCTCTCACGTTGATACCTCCAACATGTCTTAGACAACGATGTGTGGTTTCCACTACAATTCATACATACCGCGGTTTTATCACATCTTCCATGCTCTCGTTCCAGACATACCAAACACTTCTTTGTCGCTTTGCAAAACTTTTGTATATGTCCGAATTCAAAACAGTTGTAACACTGTTTCACTGGTTCTACGTATGGGAAAACTCTAAGCCCCACATGTCCCTCCCCGATTTTAATTTCAGTTGGTAAACGGTCACCCTTGACCGTAACCAATATTGCCACTCCGTCAGTCCATTCACTTACACCATTTTTAAAAGTTTTTTTCCTAAGTCTGTTGAATTCAAATTCTCCTTGTCCAGGCATGATGAAGTCTATTAACTCCTCAATCGGGTCTTCCCATTCGGTAATCACTCCCTTCCTGAATTTTTTCCTTTCAGGTAAATACGCCTCGAATGGAGCATCCTCTTGTTCCGCCATTTTAAGAATTGCATTCGCGGCCGCCATGTCGCTAAAAGTAAGTTCCGCTTTGTTGAAACCCACCATTTTTAAACCTCGTAGATAACGTGCCATTGTCTCCATGATTTTATAAATCTTGACTATATTGTTTCTTTTAAATTTACTAGACTTTACTTTTTTAAGGACCATCGTTATCAAATATTCTCGACTCCTCAATTCTTCCATGTACATTTGATTATTCTCACCTTGTCTTCTAGAGCTTTTTTCCTGTCTATTTCCTATTTCAGTCCCTTTTCTTTGTTCTTTCTCGTCCTTACTTTTTTCTTCAATTTCTGCAAAGGCCTTGGTCATTTCTTCTTTCTCCCCGTATCTGTCTTTCTCCTTTTCTGCTATTAGAGAAGACAAGAAACTTGTAGATTCTTCTTCATTTTTCCTTTCTTTTTTATCTCTTTTATTACCTTCCAGCACAACTACGGTTCCTTCTTCCGCTCCTCCCTTCCTAGTTTTCCTGTTTTCTTCACCTACGTCTTTATCGTCCAATGGATTCCTTAGAGAATGCGTCGCAGTTTCTTCTTCTTCCTTCCCCTTATTCCGATCAGGGGTACCAACACTTATACGTGCTGCCCCCTCTGGGCTAACAACTTTCTCCCTAGTCTTTTCCGTTGACTTCTCTTTGTATCCTGACTCCTTACTTTCTTCAACGGTATTTACCTCCTCACTGTTGGCACTACATGACGGTTTCTTATTCTTCTTAAGAAATTCAAAAAATTCCCTAGCCTCAACGTCTTCATCCAGATACTCCGCTTCAAAGTCTTCGGAGCCGCCTTTATTTTCAAAATCTTTATCCTTACTTTTTTTAAGTCTTTCTCCTTCACTTTTGCTTCTCTCTTTTAATCTGCCCTCCTTTTTCTTCTTTCCCTTCTTTGAGTTTGAAACTAGAAACCCTCCCTGCGGCAGGGTATTGCCGCAGGGAGATAACACGTTCTCACTTCCTTCTATTTTACTGGGGCCCATTTATTTAAGCAAACCCCAATACCCGACTTCACTGATAAAACTACCCCCCAAAAGAATTTGATTTCACACACCACTCCCCAAAAGACTCTGGGATACAAACTCCCTAAAAAACTCTCCTCGTTCTTAAACACGTCCGATCCCAACGGTTGCCACCGTCAATTCCCGACTCTAGTACTAGCCGTGCTGAAGTAAAAATGGCAACACCGCGGGAGTCCGGTCCGAATATATCAACATCTACCCTACTCTATCTGCCTCCCGGACTCCCAGACTCCCAGTCAATCAACGTCGTCAGACTCTCGGCTACTCTCTGGACTTCACATAACCTCTTTGGTTTCGTTCCAATAATTTCGCTTGTTTCAAGGTTTTTATTCACTTATATACACGTTTATCAATTCTTAAATGTTTCAATTTGATCTAAAGATGGTTTCATTTTGCTTCATATCTAAATTTTCTTGAAACCATTGTAAATATTTCAAATATCATGCTTCACAACACCAAACTACTAGTTGAGAGTACACAAAATTTATATCACATTTATAACAATTTCATACTACCACGTCACTTCTACTTGCCATAGTTGCAACGTTTATGTATTGTTTATACATAATTAATACAAATTAGCGTATATTACTACAGCTTTTAATTAAAAAAGCTTTTAATTAATAAATAAATAATTATTTATTTTCTTATTTATATCTAAATAAGTAAAAATAATGTAAATTATATGGTGTTTGGTCTTATTTTAATCAGAAGAACCTTACAATTACATTGGTAAAAGTTTCATTTAACAAAAATGAAAAGTAATGATAGTACGTCTTGTGACACATGGGTTGAAAATCGCTATCCTAGTCGATAGAACGATGCGTGAAAAAAAAATTTACGCGTCGGAATTCATCGCCTCTTCGAGACTCGAACTTCCCATTCTCCACGATACATTGTATCGTCGTCGACGGTTCGGTCGACGCACACATATTCACATATACGAGCTGCGAATGAGCGCGTGGTCGAGCACAGAAAACGAACAAACTGCGCCCTACAGAAAAAACGAGGAACTAAATTTGTGGTCTGCTTTACCTTTTTGACGTCTTTCGCGAGTGAACAATCAACGAAATCGTAGTTTTCAAATTACTTCTTCCTGGAGACTTGTACATCATCCCTTGGGTGCTCGTTTTATTATATCTGCCCCAAAGAATATCAGTCTGGTCCCTATTTGGACAAACCATTGGCAGAAATGTTTATATTACGAATAAATCAATGCAGGTGAGTCCGATCCGCCATTTTCTTGACCGTTGACAGGCAGCAATTTCAATATTTTATAAGTTTTTGACGATTTGGATAATATAAGGACCAGACAAATATTCTTTAGAACCTCCTGAACACGTCCCTCAAATTTTTTTACATTCTGTTTAGAAATGAGGACGTAATTTGAAAACTCGCGTCTAGGGATTTTTCTAGGGACTGTCGGTAAAGTTTTCGACGCTAGCATCACCTTAAGGTGATGCGAGCGTCGAGGCCGAACTTCGAATTCCGCGTCGGTAAAACAGTCAACGTTGCATTGAAAATTAGGCCGAACAGAAACTGATTTCAGCGCCACCTCAGTTATTGCTGTTGGAAGGTAACTAAAAGCGGCACTCTTGCGCCATCTGTAATCTAGTTCCTTTTATATTTTCATGTATGCGCGTTCTTTACAGAATAAAGTTTATGGTGTTGTGTCGCATCGTTCAGTACAATGTGCCTTCCTTTTCTGTATTTTTTCCACAGGTTATGGGCCCAGAACGCTATCAACTGTGCTAAAAGTGAAACGTACGTGCAGTGCAAATCGAAAGTCGTGAAACGAAATTAAGGTGAACCCCTTTTTGTTGCAACGCGCGCGTACCGGTAAAGGGAGTGAACCTAACCCAACTTTTGTGAATTCGTGGACTGAAGTAGCCAAAAATCGAGGACTCTATTAATTTTGTTAAGTAACAAATAAAAATTGTGTTCTAGCGCAATTTTGAACGCGAATAGGGAACGTAGTACATTGTTCGTCGTCGTTTCGAGGAAAACTCGTGCATCAAAAACGTGATCGGTGTGCGCGTGAAACCTTATTCTATTAAAAAAGAAAAAAAATGAGTCTAACGACGGTTAAAATTCCGCCTCTACAAAAGGAAAATTATGGGACCTGGAAGATTCACATGAAGGCGTTGCTCGTGAAAAACGATGCATGGGGGTACGTTTGTGGAACAAAACCGAAACCTGTTGCGACAGCAGACAATGTGGCTGACGTCACAGCCTGGGAAGTCGCTGATGAGTAGGCCATGTCCGACATTATTCTCGCGATAAGCGCGGAAGAATTAAAGCAAATAAACGGATGCAATACTTCGGAAGAAATCTGGCAAAAGTTAAAAAGCCTCTACGAATCAGAAGGGCCAACGCGAAAAGCGATGTTGCTGGAAGAATTAATCCATCACAAAATGGAAGAATCTAAAGACATGAGGGATCACGTGGCAAATTTTTTTGACACAGTCAATAAACTGGAAGCCATGGAAATAAGAATTCCTCAAGAAATGATAGTCGTTCTATTGCTAACAAGCCTTCCAAAATCATATGAACCTTTCAGAGTGGCCATTAAATCGCGACAAGAATTACCTACTCCCGAAGAATTAAAGGTAAAATTACTTGACGAATATCAGGTTAGAAGACGAAACAAGGATGAAAAATCCGAAGCCATGTTAGCAGCGAAATCATCGCGAAATTTCGGGAATAAAAACTACGATAACAGATCTTCTGGAAAAGGGGGTGAACAACGATTTAAATTTAAATGCCATAAATGTAACAGAATCGGACACATGTCAAAGGACTGTAGATCGCGACGACCTGAAGGTAATAAAAAGCTTGACGGAAAGGAAACGTCGAAAGTAGCCGAAGTAGCTATGAAAATTGAAATAGCTACAAAGACTGAAGTGACCATGAAAGCAGCGTCTGACCTGGAAAACAAATGGTGCTTGGATTCTGGTGCATCGTCACACATGTGTTCCCATGAAGAAAAATTTGAAGGTATTAGGAAGGCAAATATACATACATTGAATTTGGCAAGTTCAGAATCAACTTCGATAGAAGGAATCGGTCCGGTGAAAATGAGGATAGGCGAACATTTTTCGGCGACTCTGCAGAAAACGTTGTTCGTTCCAGACCTTCGTTCTAATTTGTTGTCAGTGGCCAAAATCACTGATAGCGGATTTAATGTGTTATTTCGGAAGGAGGGTGCCATGGTCATCGATCGGAAGACTGGGCAAGAAATCTTCACAGCCAAACGAGAAGAAGATTTATACTTCGTGGAAGAAAAGGCCGAAAAGGCCAACATCTCGCAACCGAACACATCGAATCTCCAAGAATGGCATGAAAAATTCGGTCATCTCAACGAGAAAGATTTGAAGAGTCTGATCCACAGCGGTAAGGTAAACGGAGTTACGATAAACGGTAATGAAAAATTACAAATTTGCGAAATCTGTATAAGAGGAAAACAGACGCGAATTCCTTTCCCAAAATCACTTTCTCGATCCACAGAGCTTTTGGAATTGGTCCACACGGATGTTTGTGGTCCCATGAAAGTTGAATCTCTCGCAGGGTCAAAATATTTCGCGACCTTTATTGACGATAAATCGAGATGGTGTGAAATTTATTTTCTGAAAAAGAAAAGTGAACTCCTTGAAAAATTTTTTGAATTTAAAGCCAAGGTTGAAAAACAAACTGGGAAGAATATTAAGACTCTGAGATCAGATAACGGGGGAGAATATCGGAGCAACGAGCTACAGAATTACCTGAAGAAGGAGGGAATATGTCATCAACTCACTACGGAATATACTCCCCAACAAAACGGCATTGCAGAGCGTAAAAATAGGACACTCGTGGAAATGGCGAGATGCATGTTGCTTCAGTCCGGCCTCCCTCCAAGCTTTTGGGCAGAGGCGATTTTGACTGCGGCTTATATTCGTAACAGATGTCCAACAAGAAGTCTGGATGGCAAAACACCTCATGAAGTCTGGACGGGTAAAATACCAACTGCAATCCATTTCCAAATTTTTGGAACCAGAGCCTATATGTTGAATAAGTCAACTGAAAGAAAAATAGCCAAAGGAAAATTTGGTGAACGAACAACCAAATGTATTTTTGTTGGATATTCAACAAATTCCAAGGCTTACAGGTTGTGGGATACGGAATCAAGAAAAATTTGTCGAAGTCGTGACGTCAGGTTCGTCAAAGCTTTTGAAGGGCAACAGGAGTTTAAGGACTTCATGAACGAAGAAATCTCACAGCATTGGAAGAGAGATCCAATTTCGATCGACACGGAAGAAGAGGATAACGATCAGTTGGAATTTACTTCTGTAAATCAAAACACGGAAGATATAAATGTTCCAGAAAGTGAACATGAAGAAAATCATCCGTCGAATACTCACGAAGGACAAGCTGTACCAAGCATGAAAGTCGGACGAGGACGTCCGAGGAAAGTCCTCACAGGCAAAAGAGGTAGACCTAGGATGCAACCACACATGATTCCTACGCAAAGAGAACCTGAAGATGGCCAAAATCCAGGAGAAGAGCATCGAGAAGATCAGGAAACACCAGACCAACAAGGAGAAGATCCCGAAATGAATCTAGCTGGTATCGAGGAACCTTCGTCATGTCACTTAACTGAATATGCTGGATTGACTGAAAAAGGGGATCCACGTACTGCGAGGGAAGCCATGTCGACGTCAGAAGCACACAAATGGAAAGAAGCTATGCAGAAGGAGTATCAAGCTTTAGAAAGAAATGGAACGTGGGCCCTGGTCGATCGACCAAAAGATAAAAAAATTATAGGTTCGAGGTGGGTCCTGCGTACCAAATTCAAAGCAAATGGGACTGTGGAACGTCGGAAGGCTCGGGTAGTAGCCAAAGGCTTTTCACAAGAACCGAACATTGACTTCCATGAGACCTTTGCACCGGTAGCTAGAATTAGCTCTTTTCGAATCGTAATAGGACTCGCAGCGGAACTCGGACTTGAAGTTCATCAACTTGATTTCACCAGCGCTTACCTAAACGGAAACATTGATGAGGAGATTTATATGGAGATTCCGGAAGGATTACCTGCAATGCTGGATGATGAACAACGTCAGAAAATGTCCGGAAACAAGGTATGTCTTTTGCGAAAAGCGATATACGGACTGAAGCAGTCCGGTCGTCAGTGGTACAAAAAGCTCGACCTGAGGCTGAAAGAATTTAATTTGAAGCCACTTGACGCCGACGCTTGTGTATACCTTCACAAGGAAAACGGAAAATTGACATTAATTGTAATATACGTGGATGACTTAATTATAGCCTCAAATAATAAGAAGAAGGTTATTGAATTAAAACAAAATCTCGCAGGATCTTTTGAAATGAAGGACTTGGGACAGCTTCATTATTGTCTGGGGATAGAATTCACTCAAGACAAAGCGAAAAATGAATTTCGCATGTCACAAAAAAAATATGTACAGGATGTGTTAAAACGGTTTAACATGGAAGACTGTAAGCCTGTCGCTACACCAATGAATCCCGCAGTAAAACTTTCAAAAGAAATGTGTCCAACTACCGAAGAGGAAAGGGACAGAATGAACCAAATTCCGTATAGAAGCCTCATCGGATCCTTGATGTACTTAGCTACAAGTACGCGTCCAGATATAGCTCACGCGGTGAGCGCGCTCAGCCAATTCAATGACAATCCAGGTGAAGAACACTGGAAGGCTGCGAAGCGAGTATTGCGTTACATCTAGAGGACCGAAAAGATGGAAATTGTCTTCACTAAAACTGAGAATGAATTGATTGGATTCTCGGATGCTGATTGGGGTGCAAGCATTGACGACAGAAGGTCATACACCGGCTACGTCTTCCGACTTTTCGGCGGTGCAATCAGCTGGTCATCAAGAAAGCAGAAGACGGTCGCCATGTCAAGTGCTGAAGCGGAATATATGGCGCTATCAGAAGCGGCAAAAGAAAGCATCTACCTGCGAAGATTTTTAACTGAAGTCGTTGGAAAACTGAAAACAACACTGATTTTGTGTGATAATCAAAGTGCTGGGTTAATGGCGAAAAATCCAGTTTACCATGAGCGTACAAAGCACATCGACATTAGATATCATTTTGTGCGTGAGTCGGTTGAAAGAGGTGAAATTCGAATCGGGTATCTTCCGACTGAAAAGATGCCTGCAGACGTCTTAACCAAAGGACTGTCAATGCCAAAGCACGAAAAGTGCATTCAAGAAATAGGTTTAAGACATTGAATTATTTTTGTTTTTTGGTGCAATTGGCGCAAGAAATTGCCTTTTTACGGGGGAGTGTTGGAAGGTAACTAAAAGCGGCACTCTTGCGCCATCTGTAATCTAGTTCCTTTTATATTTTCATGTATGCGCGTTCTTTACAGAATAAAGTTTATGGTGTTGTGTCGCATCGTTCAGTACAATGTGCCTTCCTTTTCTGTATTTTTTCCACAATTGCATCCAACTAACGACATGCTATTCTACATCACTTTTCGCATACATCTAAATGACACACGGATGCTACGATAGCTATATTATGTATGCCACCGCCAAAGTATAAAATACGATACGGCATACATCACCTAGGAAATGTATGAATGACATAACTCCTTCACCCAAATATTATATATACATTTCTTGTAATATAACATAACCAAGGGAAGAATATTCCTACAAATCGAATGTCTAAGGTTAGTTTTTTTTTTTAAATAATATGTCCCGATATGGTACTCCGAATTCCTACAAATCGAATTCCGGTTAGTTTATCCATGTAAAGAAAATCGTGAATGTACCCATGTACTTCGTCAGTACACAGAATAAGGAATAGGGGAATAAATGACTACAACATAAGTAGCGGAAAATATTATGTATTTGCAATAAACAAAAATATATATAAAAAAATGTAATAATATAAAAGAAAATAATAATAATAATAATAACAATAATAATAATAAAAATGATAATAATAATAAAAATGATAATAATAATAAAAATGATAATAATAATAAAAATAATAATAATAATAAAAATAATAATAATAAGAATAATTAAAAATAAAAAGCTATATTGCGGCCACTACAGCCGCGACCACGACCGCCTCCATTTCCATTCCCGCGACCGCGGCCGCGGCCGCGGCTGGGCCCTGGCGCTGTTTCCCGCTGCAGCTTTTTCATTTTTCTACGATACTCCCGGATCAGGGCCTGTTTTGCTCTGTATGACTGGAAAAATAAATATTATGTTATTATTCACAAACAATGAATACCAGAAAAATCGTACGAACAGGAAAGTAAAAAAGCTACTTACGTTCTGCTCCTCAGGCTCATATAAGTCGTTCAGCTGAGATTGGTGTGGCTGATACGGCTGCGGGTGTGGTACTGGGTGCGGCTGCAAAAATAAGTATTATGTTATTATGTATAAACAAAGAATAGCAGAAACAACGTCTAAACAGGAACGTAAAAAAAGGACTTACTGTATATCCTGCCGCTTGAACGCGCGGCGGTTGCTGCTCCGCAACTGGTACAGGGTGCGGCTGCAAAAATAAATATTATGTTATTATGTGTACACAAAGAATAGCAGAAACAACGACTAAACAGAAACGGAAAAAAAGGACTTACGATGTACTGAGCAAATTGCTGCTGTTCCTGCTGCTGCTGCTGGATCTTTTGCAGCAAATTATTAATTTGCAGCATTTGCTTTTGCTGCACTTGCAATATTTGCAACAGCGGATCTCGGTCGGTTTCTAGGTGTAATTGCTGCACTTGCTGTTGCAGCTGCAACAGCGGCTCCGTCTGAGGTTCTTCACCAGTTTCTGTGTCTTGTGGACATGCGTCTAGAAAAGGCAATTTTTGAACTTTTTTATTTGAGCCTGTGATGAAAATGTAAAATATAACATGTGCAAAAAATATGTTATGTGTATGCTGAAAATGTCATTGAGATCGGTGAATGCACTGAGAAGTTACAATTTCTTAAAATCGTGGCTTTTCATCTAAGAACGTGACTAGTTATGTTCTTCGATTGCGATTGTCGGAAATTACTTGTAACTTCTAAATGCATTGACCGATCTCGATGAAATTTTAACAATGCACAAAACTATCTACGGAAGACATATGTTAAATTTTCATTATAGGCTCACATAAACCCACTGTATATGAGAAAAAACAAAATATATTTTTGTTACAAATGGTCACGTAATGTAATTGTCAATGACACTCGCGAAGTAAAGATCAAAAGAAACACTTACTGTCGTTTTTTGAACTCATATTTATTTTGCTGTTTTCTCGTTCGTTGCACTAATTGAACTGACGATGCCACTGAAATTTGAAAACGCGACAGCGTTGGCGTGGTGGGGGGAAAGGACCGCGTTGCCATCTACAGGATTGCCTCCAAATAAGCAACTCGCTCGGGACTCGTAGAAACGGACCTCTCACTCATTTCTCGGACCTTTCACTTTGCGAGCGACTTCAAGTAAAGAAGAGGGGATACCGTGTTGCGTATTTCGAAGCAGAGACCACTTGGTTATTTCGAGGCAATCCTGTACTACCTCTTTCTTAGACGTAGAAGATCTTGAAAAACTAAATTTCTATCGATATTTTCAATCATTTGTGCAACAAATAAGCACAAATGGCAAATAAAAAAGGTACAAGTCAGAGGTTTCCGCGTAGGAGAAAACTCTCCCTCAAAAGAGTTTATAGAAGACTGTAAGTGCTTACAAAATACATTTCAGTAATTTATCTGGAAATATTTACAAATATTTCTGACCTCATTCGTTCTACTTTGCAGGCGACAGAAACAATGGCAATCGTCGACATCGACGAGTGAACCTGCTGCAGTTTTCAACGATAAAAATTCTCTCCCCGGAAAAGCTTGTATACCCAAATATTATAATAAAGATCCTTCATTTATCCCAAAGGATCCTAAAGATGTGGGGCGCATCTCATCAGAAAACGCCCTTAGCGAAAATAACGATGTGGGACGCATCTTATCAGAAAACGTCCTTCGCGAAAATAACGATGTGGGGCGCATCTCATCAGAAAACGCCCTTCGCGAAAACGATGAAACTGTCATTGTACAATGCGAATGTACAAGTGAGAGACCCACTGTACAAAACGTCCTGGACAATAGCGACAACAATCTCGTTGCAGACGTCGGACACGTAGATGTGGGACGTATTTCAGAAAATGTGCCAGAAGGCCGCCGCATTGTTGACGTTCAGTTCTTTTGGAATAAAATACATAGAACGTTCGACAATCATGCGCGAGGTATTGAATGTCATTTTCGCGATTGGAAAATGATCGGTAGTCGCCAGATTGGTTGTCTCACACAGTTTTCCTTCAAGTGCCAAATGTGCAATTACGAAGATACTGTTTGGTCGGAACCTATGCATTCAAATATAATGAATGTAAATGAGGCCATGACGACCGCAACTGTTACAGTCGGAATCGGCTATGCACAAATAGAAGAATTATGCGCCGCCCTGAACATGCCCTGCATGGCTGAATCGACGTACCGCAGGTACCGTGAAAAACTTGTAGATGAGTTTATGAAAAGCGCAATGATTACCATGCAGGCAGCAGGTGAAGAAGAAAGACGATTAGCTTTTGAAAACAATGAAGTCGTCGACGGTATCCCATACATAACTGTCATAGCGGATGGTAGCTGGATGAAGAGATCGTATGGTACGAATTATAATTCACTTCCCGGTGTTGGTGCCATTGTAGGTTTCCGCACAGGAAAAGTTCTGTTTATCGGCATACGAAATAAATATTGCACAATATGTGATATAGCGGAACGAAAAGCTACATCCCCAAAACATCATAAATGTTATAAAAACTATGATCGTTATGCCAGTTCCAGTAGCATGGAAAGTGATGCTATTGCTGAAGGTTTCAATTGCAGCATTGGAATGCATGGCTTGATATATAGAACGGTTGTTGCCGATGGTGATAGCAACGTCTATCATACTATTGTGAATAACAGACCTTACCGAGAACAAAAAGTAACCGTTAGAAAAGTAGAGTGTACCAATCACTTACTTCGTAATTTATGTAAAAAGTTGAGACACGTTGCGGAGAAAACGCAAACGAAGGGTCACAGAGCTCGTGGCTATGTTGCGCACCGAAATATCATTAAAAAAAATATTTTAAATATTCGAAAAGCCGTTGTTTTAGCAGTCAATGCGCGAAAACAAGAAAAAGGGCCTCAGCATATCAAAGCTAGAGAACTTCAGAAGGACATTTTAAGTATTCCTAGCCATATATTTGGTGAGCACAAGGAGTGCAATAGCCGCAGCCATATGTGTATGCGAGACGAAAACAGAGCTGAGAAAAATTACGTTCCATCTTTGAAATTGTTCGGTCTGTATACCGAAGTCGAGAAAGCCATACGATTCCTCAACTGCTATTCGGATAGTTTGTTAATGAATGTTACAAACAATCCCGCAGAAACATTTAATTCAATTATTTGCAAAGAGATTGGTGGAAAACGTATTAATTTTGGTGCAAGAGGTTCCTACAATGCTAGAGTTGCAGGAGCTGTTACGCAATACAATACGCAACAAGTACTTACAGAAATGCATAACAACATGTGTAAAACCGTTCCGCCACTAGTAAAGAGATTGGAGGAACGGCGACAGAAAAAAGTTGCGAAAACGAAACAATTTCGAATGACCTATGGCAAGGCAAGGAAATTGAAGCCAGTGCAAGGAACGGATAAATATTATGGTCCAAACTCGCAAAGACCGGATCTTCCGAGTGATATGCTGCTTCAACTTCGCAAGGAACATTTTCAAAAGCTTGCAGACAATGCAAAAAATCGTACAATAATAGAAACGAACACAAGAGAGCAAAACGATTCAGATTTATGGAGAACTTTGAGGGAGGAAATGCTAACTGCTTCGAATTTTGGAGCAGTGTGTCGCATGAGACAAACAACGTCCTGCGCAGCAATGGTAAAAAACATTTTATATCCTCCATTTGTCGATACCGTTGCTATGAAATACGGCCGCGATAAAGAACACATAACAAGAAAAGACGTGGCGAACACAATGAAAACAAGAATTCGAACTTGTGGGTTGTTCATTGATCGCGACATTCCATACTTGGGTGCATCTCCTGATGGACTTATCGAAGATGACGGTTTACTGGAACTGAAATGCCCACAATCTGCTGAGAATTTGACAGCGATAGACGCAATAGAAACAATACGTCACTTACGAAACATCTTCGATAAGAGAGATATACAAGAAATGAATAGCAAGCACCAGTATTTCTACCAAGTACAAGGTCAGTTGCATGTAACGCAACGGAAGTACTGCATTTTCGCTATTTGGACACCTAAAAGCATACATATGATCCGCGTAAATAGGGACGACGCGTTTTGGACAAATCATATGAAACCTTTCCTAACGCGTTTCTACGAAGAATGCATGCTTCCGGAAATACTGGACAGCCGCCACAATAGACACATGCCTATTAGAAATCCAGAATACATCCTACGGGCAAAAGAAGACGCATCTGTTCAAAAATGTAACAGAAAAATCGCAAAAAAGCATAAATATGAAAACATGACACAGAACAGTGTTGAAGCATCAAATATGACCGTTGAAGCAGTAAATAGCGACTGTGTCATTGTCAGTCATTCAGTTCAGGAAGAAAACGGCACAGATGATGCTGTACGATACTATATATTAGAGACTGCTGTTTATTCCGTAACTGACGTAAAGAAAAATGTACTACCTGTGCAAAGTAAATTAAACGATGAATCGTTAGATCGATTTTTACGTGTGGTCAGAGAAACTACTCCTTTTGAAACGCAAAGTGTCCTATACTTACAGTTTACAAAATGTATCAATCCCTGCCGCAGTGACAAAAGCGTACAAGTAATTGGAGGTAACTGTTCTGATCACTGGCGAAGTATCTATTTCAACGGCCGCAAACTCCATGTATACGATAGTTTACCTGGCAGTGCATATGAGAAGCTCGTAGAGGAAGAAAAAAAATATATTGCGTTACGATTTCTTCATATTCGCAAAAAGGATATACTTTTTGAAAGAGTTCAGGCGCAACCGGATTGTTACAGTTGTGGTGTATACGCGGCGGCATACATCACTACTATAGTTTTGGGTGGAAACCCTTGCTTAGAAAACTATTCCCATGACATACAGCGGCTGAGATGTCACTTCGTGAATATTATTGAAAATAATAGACTGTCACCCTTCCCGATAGAATAAGGTAGTAATAAGATAGTGCAGGGGAAGAGGTTTTAGTGGGTAGTATATCACCCCTTCTGGGTGGTATGAGTCCCACACTGCCCGAGCTTTCCCTTACCCGAGTGCGAAAGGGAATGTCTTGGGCGTACGTAAACGTATTTCCTCTTCCATAAAAAAAAAAAAAAAAAAAAAAAATAAGGCTTATTAGCAAGGTCAAGTCAATGTGAATTATTTGAATGTACGAAAGACATATTTTAAATTTTCATTATAGACTCACATAAAAAAGATGAAAAATTACCCTTCGTTATTTTTTACAAAGATTTCGACAAACTATAATTTTTTAAAACAGCACAAGTACATATCTTACAAGGGAACATCGGGGACTGATACACTCCGATTTTGATGAAACTTTGCATAAATATTTATTAAACCTGTTTATGAAGATAACTATAATTCGTTGGTGCCCGTTTTTCACTTTGAGGGAGATATGAACCCTTTTATCCGAACCACCCTTTCTATATACGTGTCTATACATCGTAAACAACGAAAGATATAAAAAAATAGTTGAAATAAAAGTTATACCGTTTCTTGAGGTCTATAAAGCTGCGTGTAAGTTTTTTTTTTAAATCGTCCTTTTTGCAAAATTGAACTCCCCTCCCCCTCCGTTTTGAAAAACTGTACTTTTTTTTCAATCAATAAAAGCGCCTATTTATTATGAATTCAACGATGTATTATAGTGTATAGTTGTTTTAATTATTCCGATGGAATTTTTGCTCGCAATAACAAGCCATTTATTGTAGGCGTATGATATTTTTT
The DNA here is from genome assembly GCF_907164935.1 of Osmia bicornis bicornis. NCBI lineage: Eukaryota > Metazoa > Arthropoda > Insecta > Hymenoptera > Megachilidae > Osmia > Osmia bicornis. Next base: position 1,944,847 of record NC_060223.1, on the reverse strand, counting down.
AAAAAGGTAAACATGTTATTCCCGAAACACGTTCAAAAATTCGGATTTTGCTCTTTCGATGTTTCGTGATGCTCTTGAAAGAGGATCCATAGTTCATGATATTGATATTCGAAAATGGGCGTTAGAAGCAAAAGAAAACATTGATTTGCCAATATTTAAAGCAGGAAAGTGGTGGATACTTAAATTTAAATGTTCCCTTGTTAGTACATTAATTTTTATAGCTTTTCAAAAAGCCTCAAGTCATTTGATCCAATGAGGTATTCGGTTGGTGAGCGAATAATTTTGTGACCCATTGTATTTCCCTCAGGCCTTGACTTTTCCCAACATTTGGAAGCGATTAGCCCTGACGTCGTAATCCTCTTGACCGTCTAGCAAACGGTCGATGTTTCGCCTACGTTTTTAAAAGTTGACTGCAATAAAAGCATTGTACACATTGCAGGCATTTCCTCCGTTGGCGCTCACCGATCGGGTGATCACAGTTCGTACCTTGTTAGAAGTTTGCTGACAGTTTCAAACGTAGAAAAGGACAACAAGTGAAAGAGGGACTGCCGATTATCACGATCGTAGTTTCTGTCTTTTTCATTCGTTACCCTTCTCTTAGTCCGAAACTTTGGCCTATTAGAAGTTAGCCCCCCACTTGTAAAATAATTAAAATTTGACAATTGTGCTGACTTGTGCTAGGTTTATGCTACATTGTGCTCGAATATTAAAATCGTAATATGAAAAATACGATGGAAAAATGAAAAAAAACATTTTTTAGGCCAGCCCCCCACTTTCCATGTATTTCAATTTTTCCAATTGTGCTAAGTTGTGCTAAGTTGTGCTAACATTGTGCTAAAACACCGCTCTCAAAAAATGATTTAAAAAAATCTTACGATAAAAAAGACATTTCTAGTAAGTTGGAACATATTTAATATTATTATCCGTATGCTTTGTCTGATAAATACAATATTGTATATTTGAGTTGTGCTAGATTAGCACAACCTAGCACAACTTTCAATTCCTCCGGAACATCGATATAAATGGCACTTTACTCTTGTTCGCGATGCGTCGCGCTACAGTTTTCCATCCAAAATATGCATTTGCAATCATCTGAGGGACATAATATTGTATATTTGAGTTGTGCTAGATTAGCACAACCTAGCACAACTTTCAATTCCTCCGGAACATCGATATAAATGGCACTTTACTCTTGTTCGCGATGCGTCGCGCTACAGTTTTCCATCCAAAATATGCATTTGCAATCATCTGAGAGACATAATATTGTATAATTTGTAATATATGTAATCAATTGACTTACCTGATATTAATCATTTAGAAGATATTTCTTCTTTATGTGCTTGTTTTGTGCATATGCGCTGTTCCACTGCGACGTGCTGGAAGTCATTGAATCGGTTTCTTGTTTTTCTTTACTTTTTATTTTTTTTACTTTTTTGGTCTTTTTGTATCTATTTATTTACATTACTTTAAAAGTATAAATTATGTAAATGAAGGTGAAATTAATGTATAATGTCAAATGAAATAAGGTTATTATATATATTATTTACATTATTATCCTCTTTTACATTTTTTTTGTATATAACTTGTAAGCGTAGAAACCGCGATATGGAATCTTCTCGAAGATTCGGGGATATCCCCACCACCGAAATAGGCAATAGGCATATATAGGTAACGGTCCGTGGACTAGAGACAGAGATTAGTCGCAGATTAAAACGAGATTAGACCGAGACAACCAATTTAGATAAACGGCGTGGTTTCGCGACTGTGATATAATAAAGTTAATTATATTATTAAAACGCCCAGTTAACGAACATTACGGTGAGAGCATTTATTTTATTTTTCTCTCGCCTACAAACTTGTAATTTTTAAAAGTTTTACAATTTTAGTTTTTAATTTATTTTTGTATATAAACAAACTGCTGGATTTATGATGGTGTCTTCATTAACAGATCTACATTTTTTCAATAAATCATCGAAAAGCATCCATTTGTCAGTATACAGAGCATAAGCCGTGTAATGTCCAGCGGAATTTTTATTGCGTCCTCCGTTATAATGTATAACACCAGTCAAAGAAAATGTTGAATTATGAAGCATGAGCATTTTCGGAAAAATTTTTAACGCTACTTTGCTGTCTTCGTCTCCAATGCATTCAATAAGTAAGTGCGAAACTCGCGTGAAAGAAGGAGGGATTCGTAACATCGACGCATCGCGAACAAGAGTAAAGTGCCATTTATATCGATGTTCCGGAGGAATTGAAAGCTGTGCTAGGTTGTGCTAACCTAGCACAACTCAAATATACAATATTATGTCCCTCAGATGATTGCAAATGCATATTTTGGATGGAAAACTGTAGCGCGACGCATCGCGAACAAGAGTAAAGTGCCATTTATATCGATGTTCCGGAGGAATTGAAAGTTGTGCTAGGTTGTGCTAATCTAGCACAACTCAAATATACAATATTGTATTTATCAGACAAAGCATACGGATAATAATATTAAATATGTTCCAACTTACTAGAAATGTCTTTTTTATCGTAAGATTTTTTTAAATCATGTTTTGAGAGCGGTGTTTTAGCACAATGTTAGCACAACTTAGCACAACTTAGCACAATTGGAAAAATTGAAATACATGGAAAGTGGGGGGCTGGCCTAAAAAATGTTTTTTTTCATTTTTCCATCGTATTTTTCATATTACGATTTTAATATTCGAGCACAATGTAGCACAAACCTAGCACAAGTCAGCACAATTGTCAAATTTTAATTATTTTACAAGTGGGGGGCTAACTTCTAGTAGGTGAAACTTTGTATCGTCAATACAAGTAAATACAGTCCAACTTGTATCATGTTTGGTATCATTTTAATTAGAAAAATCTCTCCAATCATCATCTTCCTAACATCATAAAGCACCTAATTTCTAGTCAATAGTTTCGCAGCATATTCTGAATAAATAAATAAATAAATATAATTCAAACTATATGAAGTACATTATTGTATTTTACAAACAATAATAAAGTACATTATTGTAAGACTAACCGAGCGGGTGACTAAATAATAGTGGGCGTATAAAATATTAAACTTTTATTCGCACAATCGTACACGACGACCGTACACAATGATATCCTGCTGTCCCAAAAATCCTCGGTCGTGAGGACGTCTTCGACAGTATGTATACTCTTTTGTTTACGACACTCCGCTCGATTGGGTACTTTCCCTTGAAGGGAAAACGCGCTGACAAAATACATATGGCCTCCCTCAACCGTTTGCCTACTTCGATTTTTCTAACTCCGAAAGCACAGCGCCCAGACCTATCGTAATTTCACCCTGCGGCCTTGAGCAGTTTTTGCAGGCGATTCTGAAAGAACTTTCCTGCGGGCCGCTTGCCTGTTGTAAACAGTTTCCATTCAAACAAGCAATCCTTCGATTCCTAATAGCTGAGAGACCCCACGTGGTCATCAGCCATCCTCGATCACCAGGCCTGTTTAGTCTCACTCACCTTCTTTCAAGACCTCACGCAGTCCAAGTCTCCATCATAAAGCGTACGAAAGCAAACTAGAGTCGGGTTATTGCCCTCGACGACCCTTAAAAATAAGCCGTCGCTAATACATTGGTAAAAGTACAACAGTTTTATTGTTGCATTGGCCTCGAAAAGCTGGTCAAAAATATTTCAGTATTATTTTGAAATGTAAAGCCATAGTGTAATAGGTTTTTGGAACGTCAATTACAACAGAACTCAACATATTCAATTAGTTATAGCTCAAAAAATACAAGAGATATAAAAGTGTACTTTTTAATCCTATCACTTATCATTGAAGAACCAAAGCAATATTTGGAAACCATGTATTTCGAAGATACAATCCCTCTTGCATATACCACCTTTTACTGTATATGAAATACATGCTTTCAGATAAAAAATTATATAACGGTTTGAATGCAAGATATTGTTATTTTTATTTTTATTCATAACTTCGGTATAAGTGTAGAACAACTACCTCCTCGCTGATTTTGATGATTTTTGGATATTTTATAGCAACCAATATTTTGAACCATTTTTTCCGCAACATATAAGCGACGGTCTAGCTTACTTTCCGAGATATTTACGAAAAACTTTCGATATAACATATTGAATTCTGCCTATAGATGTGGGCCTATGACAGCACATGCATAAGTGTTGGTTGTCATCCGCTGGCCATTTGTCTTCTGTTTAGAAACGAGGGTCGGCGAACGTAAAGGCTCCGTTCATAACTGCATATACCAGACTTCAAGAAATGTGTATTCCAATTCAATTAGAAATGAATATCACTGATGTGATAGGTTAGGAAATGCTATATATTTAAATTCGGCTGCCGTAAAGCGGCCGGCAATGTTTTTCTGAAATAATAATAAATTAATTATCAAAAGAAGTGTAAAAAGAAATTCTAAGAAATGAACAAAAGCTATTAAAAATGCGTATTATATATTATTTAAATAAAAGCGTTGCCGACCGTCTTACGGCGGCCGGATGTAGATATATACCCTAACCTAACTTATTACATCAATAACATTCACTTGTAATTGAATTTGAATAGACATTTCTTGGAGTCTGGTATATGTAGTTGTGAACGGAACCTTTACTCCTGCTCGACCCTCGTTTCTAAAGGGAAGGTAAGTGGCAACCAATCTGACGCGTATGTATGCTGTCACAAATGAACAACTATAGGTAGAATTCAATGCACCTGTATCGGCAGCTTTCTGCGAATATCTCGGAAACTAAATGAGACCGCTCTTTATATGTATACGAAAAAGTTGTTGAAGAAATCGATTTTCAGTCATTACATGCTAAATCGATCACTTTTTGACGTTACCATCAGTGACGAGAAATGAAAATTGGCGTCACAATGAGCTGGAAAAGGACGCGGTGTACCCCTGTTTCAGGTAGGCGAGTCGTCCGCTAATATGGTCGCTTATCTATCCCGCTGGTCTCAAAGCAATACCAGCATACCTCGTAATGACCCCATTTATACCTGGAGAACTAAATTAGTAACCACCCTTGGCCGTTTATATTGTTGAAAAAAAGAATACAATATCATATCCGGAAATCGGGAAGGACGTATTTATTATGCAGTTTTACCAAAACAAAAAAATGATGATCTCATGACATATGGGTTGAAAATTGCTATCGTAGTCGATAGACCGTCGCGTGAAAAAGAAATTCACGCGTCAAAGTCTATCGCCTCTTCCAGGCTCGAACATCCCATTCTCCACGATATATTTATCGTCGTCGACGGTTCGGTCGACGCACACAGATTCAGATATACGAGCTGAGAATGAGCGCGCGGTCAAGCGTAGAAAATGAACGATCTGCGCCCTACAGAATAAACCAGGAACTAAATTTCTGGTCTGTTTTACCTTGTTGACGTCTTTCGCGAATGAACAGTCAACGAAATCGTAATTCTTAAAATACTTCTTCCTGGAGACTTGTACATCATCCCTTGGGTGCTCGTTTTATTCTATCCGACCCAAAGAATATTAGTCTGGTGCCTATTTGGAGAAACTATTGGCAGAAATGTTTATATTACGAATAAATCAATCTAGGTGAGTCCGATCCGCCATTTTCTTGACCGTTGACAGACAGCAATTTCAATATTTTATAACTTTCTGACGATTTGGATAATATAAGGACCAGACTAATATTCTTTAGAGCCTCCTGAACACGTCCCTCAAATTTTTTTACATTCTGTTTAGAAATGAGGACGTATTTTGAGAACTCGCGTCTAGGGATTTTTCTAGTGTCTGTCGGTAAAGTTTTCGACGCTCGCATCACCTTAAAGGGGAACACAAGTAAAAGCGTGTATTCACTTTTGAATTAACTTTATTCAGACTCCTTGATTCGCGCGTATGTACTCTCTAACTATTCTTACAAAGGACTAACGATTAACTATTTGCACGTCTCTAGGAACTTTTTCTTTCTTGTAGCTGGCGCTTCGTCTGCTCGCGTCGCTACATTACTCCCCTCCGAGCGGTGATAAACCGTGCACGTTATTGAAAATCTGTCTCCTTAGGGAAACTGGAACATACGGTCTGATGCTATTCCCTATTATATCGCCATAAATATATCTATTTGAGTTGTCGAGGAATATTTTGTGCAATTTCCATTTTCCTTCAGCTAGGATATTTTTCAGTTCTTCATCCTCTTGCTGTTTCTTCATTAATTCCTCAGTGGACATTAGCACCGGCATGTCTAATGCCTCCAGCCTCGACAGGACGTCAGCCACCACGTTGTCCTTCCCAGCCACGTAGACGATTCTTGAAGTAAATTGCCCTATGTAGTCCAATTGCCTGGCCTGTCTTGGGCTCGCTTTTTCCGTTCCTTGCTGGAAGGCGTATGACAACGGTTTGTGGTCCGTTTCAATCGTTAGCATTCTGCCTTCCACGAAGTGTCTGAAAAACTTTAAACTTTTGTAAATGGCCAGCAATTCTCTATCATAAACGCTATATCTCAATTGCGCTTTTTCCAGCTTCCTGGAGAAATATCCCAGAGGTTCCCAATTTTTACCATTCGACTGTTCAAGAACTGCTCCGATGGCAATATCGGAGGCATCCGTTTTTAACCTTAAGTCTGCCTTCTTTTTTGGATAGGCTAATAGTGAAGCCGCAGCGATTTTCTCCTTTGCTTCTTTGAAGGCTTGTTCCGCTGCCTGGGTCCATTGGATTGGTCTCTTATCATTCTTCTTAGCTCCTACCAGGTACTTATTCAGTGGATCTAACCAATCCGCTGCGTTTTTTAAGAACCTCCTGTAAAAATTCACTATCCCTAGGAAACGTCGCATGTCCGATATAGTTTTTGGTTTAGTATACGCTTTTATGGCCTGGACTCGCTCGTCCAATGTAGTAATACCCTTACAATCTATCTTATAACCTAAATAACGCACGCTGTCCTTAACGAAATTACACTTCGAAACATTAATTGTTAGTCCGTATTTTCTAAGTCTGTCAAATACCGCACGCAAGTGTGTTTCGTGACTCTCTTTATCTTTTGATGCTATAATAATGTCATCGATATAACAAGCACAGAAGTCTACCTCTTGCAGCACCATGTTCATAAATCGCTGAAACGACTGCGCGGAGTTACACAAGCCGAAAGGCATTACTGTGTACTCGTACAGTCCAAATGGGGTAATCACGGCTGTCTTCTCTATATCTTCTTCTGCGACTGGTATCTGATGGTATGCACGCGTTAAATCAATGGTAGAAAATACTGTGCATCCACGGAATTGCTGTGTGATGTCCTGCACGTGTGGAATAGGGTACCTGTCTGGCACCGTGACACTGTTTAAGCGCCTGTAGTCACCACATGGCCTCCACTCCCCGCCTTTTTTGGGTACCATATGGAGCAGGCTGGCCCACTGGTTTTTAGATGGTCGACAGATTCCCTCTTTCAACAATTGCTGAAATTCAGCCTTGGTTACTTTTAATTTTTCTGGGTTAAGTCGTCTCGCTTTTTCTGCAATAGGAGGACCTTTTGTTATTATATAGTGCTTTATCGTATGACTTACCAGTTTTTTATTTCCAGGCTTCGTTATGTCTGTATATTCTCTCAGAAACGCTTCGCAAGGGTTGTTTTTGTCAATTGTTGAGATTGTTGGAATGTCCACCGTAACCACTTCTGCTGTTCTGTATAAAAGCGTGTTACCATCCAATAACTTCTTATGCCTAAGGTCTACGAGTAAGTTGTAATAGTGTAAAAAGTCTGCGCCTATTATTGGTTTTGAAACACTTGCTATAACAAATCTCCACGAGAAGTCTCTACGGAGTCCTAGGTTTAGATTTAAGAGTTTTTCACCAAATGTTTCGATTTCTGCACCATTTGCTGCGTATAATTTTAACGCGTTTTTTGCAGTTCTGTCCTTAAAAGTACGCGGGATTACTGATATGTCGGCACCTGTATCCACTAAAAAACGTTGACACGTTCTTACGTCGCTGATTATGAGGCGTCTCTGCTTCTGCGCGTCTTCAACCGCCTCCATTTGAGACGCTGGCTTTAGTTTTCCGCCGGCTTCCTTTTATCAGGTCCGGTCCAGGTGCACGGTTGTCGACACTTCCAAGAGTCTGCGGCGAACCTCGTATGATAATAGCACAGGCCGTTTCTATCTTGGTTAATGTATGTTGGCCTAGATCGGCTTCCGCTCCTGCTTCTACTTCTGTTTCTCCGATTGTATCGGAAATATGTCCTGCCGCGCTCCATTTGATCTATTTTTGCTGTCAGCTTCGCAACTTGCCTGGTCAACTCTTCTATATCGCCGGTTCGCGACGGGGTTTCAAATCTGACGGTTGATCCTTCCGTCATGGCCGCCGCTTCTAACATGCATGATTTTTCGACTGTTTTATCTGCCAGTGCTGCCAACTTTTCTAGTGCAGCGTCATCCACAACGGACAAAATTTCTTGTATCCGGGTCGGCAGCCGTTGCAGCCAGAGCGTCTGTAAAACTTTTACGCTGATTTTGGCGCCGGCTAGCATCTGCATTTTGCGTAGTAATTCTGATGGTTTTCTCCCGTTCAACTCAATTCCTGTGAGGAGTTGACGGAGTTGAGTCTCCTCTGATGACGCCAATCGGCTGATTAGCGCCTCCTTAATTAATTTATAGGAATCGTCGCAATCCGGTGCGGAAATAATATCTGCGACTACTCTAATTATATTACCATCTAAGTGTCGCAAAACAGCCGCGCATTTTACCGCGTCTGACCTTACATTATACGCAGAAAATTCCTTTTCGAGCATAGCGAACCAGAGTTTTGGGTCATCTTTCCAAAATGTCGGCAGCTTCACGCCTCTAAAATCGCTAGCGTCTATCTCCACTGCTTTTCCGGCTTCTTGCCCTTCTATGTCCTTCATTTTTAACGGGTTTCGGCACCAATTTACTGTGGGCGATCTCTTAAAGGGGAACACAAGTAAAAGCGTGTATTCACTTTTGAATTAACTTTATTCAGACTCCTTGATTCGCGCGTATGCACTCTCTAACTATTCTTACAAAAGACTAACGATTAACTATTTGCACGTGTCTAGGAACTTTTTCTTTCTTGTAGCTGGCGCTTCGTCTGCTCGAGTCGCCACAGGCGTGTGGCGACCCGCGTTGCTGTGGGGACTGGGTTCCCCCACTCCTTCTTCGGCGCTAGCCGGTTCGCAGCTCACTTCAGATCACGACGCGCTGCTGGTGAATAACCAGAGCATTGAGTTCGATCATTTCCAACATATATATAGTGCGGCTACGACCCACATTGGTGACCCCGAACGCTGTTATTGCTGTGTGGACCTGAAAGGGAAGAAAACCGGGATATTTACCGGGGAACCGGCACCACGCGACGTAATCGTCGTGTTCTGGCGTCCATCTTGTGGATTGAGAACGCTTGTTCATCCACAACGCAAGGCTCTTTGGGAATCAACGGTTTGCGTGAAGCCAACGTCACCGGCGCCTTGGGAATCACCGATCGGCACCGCCGGTTGGCCGCAACCGTCATCGACGTCGTCGCCGCAGGGATCACCCAACCGCGGTGGTGTGAAATTTAAAGTGCGACGCAATTTTTTGTGTGACCACGTGGACGGCCATTTTATCCGCCATTTTCGTCGCCACCCACGGCGCGCATGTGCGGGGCGTTCTTGTTCTGTATTAACGCACCTCATGGACACAATTCCGTTTATGTTTAAGGTAGTGAGCTGTAGCGCATTTAGTGTTCATATCTAGTTTTTACTCATTCTTTGCCTTCTTTTGCGCCGTCGGCACCCGTGTTTAGTCATGCTCGACCTCGACGAACAGCCACCCAGGGACGAAGTGCAGGAGCGGTTGGCTCGCCTTGAAGGAGCTCGGATCGAGAATTACCGCGTTCCGAAAATCCCTCCGTTTCTCCGCGCGGACCCGGTTCTTTGGTTTGCGCAAGTCGGAGCATCGTTTCGCAGCGCACATATTGTAGCCGACAATACTAAGGCCGATGTCGTAATTGCCGCGTTAGATTTCGAAGTGATTACGGCTATTAAGGACATTGTTACAGCAAACCCGCGATCGGCCGATATTTACGACCAGATCAAGCGACGCGTCATCGCGACCTTCGCGGCGTCGCCCGAATCCAACCTCCGTCGGCTGTTAAAAGGACAAGTCCTCACTGACGGGAAGCCGTCGCTTATTCTGAACAGGCTTCGCAACCTGAGTGACGGGACGTGCGATGAGGCGATTGTCAAATCCATTTTTCTGGACCAGCTCCCGGCGAGTCAGCGCGCCATTTTGGCAGCGTCCAATATCGAGGATTTAAACAAGCTCGCGGAGCTCGCGGACAAGGTCGCGGAGAACATTAATTGTACCGACCAGTATGTCTCTGCGATTACAGGGAATTCGTCGCCTTCGTCGGATTTGGCGGCGGAGGTTAAGCGCTTAGCGGCAGCCGTGGAAAAGCTCACCGCGCGAGTCAATCAATGCGAGCGTTCGGGTCGCGGTTCACGCCCGCGTTCAAGAGCGCGTTCTCAGTCTCGGGGAAGTCAGAGCCGCGACGGGTCAGCGGATAAGGATACGCAGCTATGTTTCGCGCACCGCAAATACCCGGCGAACCCTACCTCGTGCAGGAAATGGTGCACTAAATACGACTCGTGGAAGTCGGGAAAATAGGCCGACCTTCCGTGAGCGAGACGGGCGCGGAAGGTCCTGATTCGTCGAACCGTCTTCACGTTCGCGACCGTAAAACCGGGCAGACATTTTTTATCGACACCGGGGCCGATATATCCGTGGTACCGGCTAAGCCAAGCATTCGCGGCCAGCCGAGTAAGTTCAGATTATTCGCGGCCAATAATACAACTATTGACACTTATGGCGAGTCGTTTAGGTCCTTGAACCTGGGGTTGCGGCGGCCTATCGATTGGCGGTTTTGTATCGCGGACGTACCACATGCGATCATCGGCACGGACATCCTAAAGCAGTACGGGTTACTGGTCGATCTCCAGAAGCGTCGTCTTGTGGATACCTCCACAAACGTTTATACTCTCGCGGTTTTGAAACCTGTGGTTTCGCTCGTGTTTTATCAGAATTTCCTGACGTGACGGGCGCATCTAAGCCGTTGCCAGCTGAATCAGCTGATGTACATCATCACATTTTAACTACCGGGCCCCCCCGTGTCGGAGAGAGCTCGTCGTCTTTCCCCAGAGAAACTTAAGGCGGCCAAGGCCGAATTTAGGGCAATGGTCGTGGCCGGGATCTGTCGTCCGTCGTCGAGCCCCTGGGCTAGCCCTATACACATGGTGCTGAAGAAGGATGGCTCATGGCGAGTCTGCGGTGACTACCGCGGTTTGAATAAGGTTACGATTCCGGATCGGTATCCTACTCCCTATTTGCACGATTTTTCCACCAATTTGCACGGAAAATCTGTGTTCTCCTCTTTGGACTTATATAAGGCATACAATCAGGTGCCTATGGCGCCAGAAGACGTAGAGAAAACAGCCGTCATCACGCCATTCGGTTTGTTTGAATTTCTTTTTATGACCTTCGGGTTGAAGAACGCCGGTCAAACTTTCCAGAGATTTCTCAATCGGGTATTGGGGGATTTAGATTTCGTGTTTGCGTATATCGACAACCTGTTAATTGCATCCTCTACCGAGGAGGAGCATGAGGAACACCTTTGAGTCGTCCTGCAGCGATTGCGGAGTTTCGGTCTTCGACTCAACCCTAGTAAATGCGTTCTGGGGACACCCGAGATCGAGTTCCTGGGGTACCTTGTGGGCCGGGACGGAATTCGGTCGGTCCCATCACGGGTCGAGGCAATACTCGGATTTCCCAGACCCAAGACCATCATCGAACTTCGCAGGTTCTTAGGAATGGTAAACTTCTACCGGCGTAACATCCCGCGCGCGGCTCAGACGCAGGCGTTGTTGAACGAACACCTTCGTGATTCGCGAAAGAATGACAGGCGTGAGATTGTGTGGTCCAGGGAGGCGGAGGATGCTTTTGAAAGGACGAGGGACGCGTTAGCGAATGCGGCCCTGTTGGTGCACCCTCGGGTGGGTGCCGAGTTGAGGTTAGTGTCAGACGCCTCAGATTTCGCCATGGGCGCGGTCCTTGAACAGCGGAGCGTGCGATCCGCCTTTTACTTTCAGAGGCTCTCCCCGGCACAGAGGAATTATAGTGTCGGAGGGTCGGAATTTCACCATCCTGACCGATCACAAGCCCCTTGTATACGCATTTGTGCAGCGACCTGAAAAGGCATCCCCTCGTCAGGTCCGGCAGTTGTCTTTCGTGGCTCAATTTACCACCTGCATCCAACATATCTCGGGAGACGAGAACACCGTGGCGGATAGGTTGTCCCGTGTGGAGTCGCTTAGGCTGCCGGTCGAGGTTAGCCTCAGGGAGTTGGCGGAATCGCAGGCCGCAGACGAGCAGTTGAAGCTTGCCTGCGAGACACCTGATTTTCCCCTTAAACTAAAAAAAATTCTCTGGGGACCGGAGCATTCCGCTGTTTACTGCGAGATCTCAGGCGAATTTATTCGCCCATATATTCCTGCCAATCTTCGGAGGGCTGTGTTCGCTCTTTTTCACGATCCTGTCCATCCGGGTGCAAGGGTGTCGGACCGCTTGATCCGACAATGCTATGTGTGGCCTGACATGCATCGAGACATCACGCAGTGGTGCAAACAGTGTATTCACTGTCAAAAATCAAAGATATCAAGGCACGTCAAGCAGCTGCCGGAGCATTTCACGGCTCCGGACGGAAGGTTCGACCACGTGCATATGGACCTAGTCGGTCCGCTGCTGGTCAGTGACGGTTACGCGTACTGCCTCACGTTAATTGATAGATTTTCTCGTTGGGTGGAGGCCGTGCCTCTTGGAGATATAACTGCGCAGACGGTTGCCAAAGCATTTTATGATACGTGGATCTCGCGTTATGGCGCGCCCAAGATCCTAACGACGGATCAAGGACCACAATTTGAGTCCCGACTATTCACCGCATTGCTCTCGTTGATCGGTTGTGATCGCGTCAGGACAACTCCCTATCACCCCGCCTCCAACGGCATGATCGAGCGATGGCATCGCGCATACAAAGCGGCAATCATGTGCCATGCGGACCAGAATTGGTCCCGCGTTCTTTCAACCGTGTTATTGGGACTACGTTCGCACGTTCGATTGGATGTTGGGGCGTCCCCGGCAGAGTTTCTATTCGGAACCACTCTACGGATTCCGGGAGAATTTTTTCTACCCGACGATTTTTCGCCGGACCCGAATATTTTCTTGGAGGAATTCCGGGAATTCATGCGTCAGGTGCGACCAGTGCCCGTGGTGCACAGACACAAAACGCGTGCGTTTTTCTTTCAGGAACTCCAGGCATGTACACATGTATTTTTACGTAACATGGTAAAAAAGGCGTTGGAGCGGCCTTACTCCGGGCCACATAGGGTCGTTAAGCGTGTTTCCGATCGCGTGTTCATCGTTAATATTAATGGCATGGAGCGTTCGGTGTCGGTCGAATTGTTGAAACCAGCGTACTTCTTGCAAGAAGATTCCGATGAGCCAAATACGGCCGCGTTACCAGGTCAGGACACTATTGTGCCTCAAAGTACGCCGTTGAGAACGTATGCGCATAAGAAGGTAACGTTTACACAAAAGACTGCGAATTAGTTGTATCTTAGTTTATAAGTTTATTGTAAGTCGTACAGTTTATACATTTGATGAACATTATTGTTGACAAATATTCAATAAATACAGCGTTGGTACTCGGGGGGGAGTCTGTGGGGACTGGGTTCCCCCACTCCTTCTTCGGCGCTAGCCGGTTCGCAGCTCACTTCAAATCACGACGCGCTGCTGGTGAATTTCCTTCCGAGCCACGCTTATAACCAGAGCATTGAGTTCGATCATTTCCAACATATATATAGTGCGGCTACGACCCACATTGCAGAGCATTGACGCGCCATCTATAGGTTAAGGTGATGCGAGCGTCGAAAACTTTACCGACAGTCCCTAGAAAAATCCCTAGACGCGAGTTCTCAAAATACGTCCTCATTTCTAAACATAATGCAACAAAATTTGAGGGACGTGTTCAGGAGGCTCTAAAGAATATTTGTCTGGTCCTTAGATTATCCAAATCGTCAAAAACTTATAAAATATTGAAATTGCTGTCTGTCAACGGTCAAGAAAATGGCGGATCGGACTCACCTGCATTGATTTATTCGTAATATAAACATTTCTGCCAATAGTTTGTCCAAATAGGGACCAGACTGATATTCTTTGGGGCGGATATAATAAAACGAGTACCCAAGGGATGATGTACAAGTCTCCAGAAAGAAGTAATTTGAAAACTACGATTTCGTTGATTGTTCACTCGCGAAAGACGTCAAAAAGGTAAAGCAGACCACAAATTTAGTTCCTCGTTTTTTCTGAAGGGCGCAGTTTGTTCGTTTTCTGTGCTCGACCGCGCGCTCATTCGCAGCTCGTATATGTGAATATGTGTGCGTCGACCGAACCGTCGACGACGATACAATGTATCGTGGAGAATGGGAAGTTCGAGTCTCAAAGAGGCGATGAACTCCGACGCGTAAATTTTTTTTTCACGCATCGTTCTATCGACTAGGATAGCGATTTTCAACCCATGTGTCACAAGACGTACTATTATTATTTTTTGTTGCTACTATTGTTCTTTTTTTTAGTGAAACTGAAGAACAAATACGCCCTTCCCGATTTCAATGATTTTTTGATATGTTATAAAAATTGATACATATTGGTAATTATTGAGATTAGATTACACCTCACCGATTTTTATGAAATTTAAATATGTTGTAAAATTAGATATTTTGAACAACTTTTTCCTATACATATAACCGCCGCTCGGCCTTAGTATTCGAGATATTTTCGAAAAACTGTTGAAACTAACACATTGAATTCTGGCCATCCGTGTGTGTCGGTGACAACGTACGCATTAGTATGGGATCGCCGCTTTTCTATTGTTTTTGCAGGCAGCAGCACGGCGAGCGACATCAATATATATACAATATGTTACGGGTGGGCTTAAAAATTAAATTTAACTAATTTTCATGATTTTGAATCTCAGTACGTGTGTCTGGTCGCCGTTAGGCGACCAAAATATCACTTTACCCTAACCTAACTTAATTCACTGATTAGGTAGAGTAGACTGGGTTAGGTTAGGCTATATTAGGTGCCATCATACCTACGATACATTGAAATCATGAATGCAGAAGTACACAAGGTATATATTGGTCATTGGGCGCCGTGCTGTTGCCTGCAGAAAGAGTAGAGAAGCGGCGATCCCATACTAATGCGTACGTTGTCACGGACGCTCACGGATGCCCAGAATTCAATGTGTCAGTTTCAACAGTTTTTCGAAAATATCTCGAAAACTAAGACCGAGCGGCGGTTATATGTATAGGAAAAAGTTGTTCAAAATATTGAGTTTTACAATATATTTAAATTTCATCAAAATTGATGAGGTGTAACCTAATCTCAATAATTACCTTGATATTTATTAGGATTTGGTTATTAAATAAATAACAGGCACATAAAAAATAAATAAAGAACAATTATCTGTTCTTATAAACAGTTCGGAAATCTGAGAGCTTATTTGAAAGAGAATTATTAGAAGGGTGACGATCGAAAGGTTCTTAGAATCAAACTAATTTAACAGATTCTCTTTTTTGCCTCAAGTTGTTTAATAAACTCAACAATATTCTGAACAATTTGGTGAAATACTGATTATTTATGAAAAGCATCCCAAAAATAAATCTGTTGCCAGAGTTATTAAAATTTTTTTAGACAGATAAGTTAGTATGTTTTTTCAGCATAGAATGTGATATTATGCTGGACTCTTCTGATTTTGCGTTACGCCCAAATATTGGATGAATAGGTAACGAAAATGTGATGCTGGAAGAACAACACGGCTGGAGCGAGTTTTTCAATGCTGGCGAACGTAGAAAAGGACAAATAGCGAAAGAGAAAGAGGTCCGAGAATTAAAGGGCCTGAGAAAAAACATTTGAGTGATACAATATTAATTCAACAATAACTGTTTTATTTTTCATTTTTGCTAAATGAAACTTTTATCAATGTAATTGTAAGGTTCTTTTGATTAAAATAAGACCAAACACCATATAATTTACATTATTTTTACTTATTTAGATATAAATAAGTAAATAAATAATTATAATTCTAATTATGTCATGTTTGATCTTGTTTTTATCAGAAAAATCTCACAAATACGTTGGTAACATTTTTATTTTAAAAAATTCAAAAATAAAAAGGTTTTAATCTTAAATTTTGATTGCGTTAGTACTGTCTCACACGTACACGGGTATTTAAATTTTCTTTTTTCCCTGAACGCTGCGTCGATTCTCAGCTGTCACCACATCAAAGGCGAGCCGAACTCGCTCGAGAAACTGTGGTTTCTCCGGCGACACGCAAAAATTGGTCTGATTCATCGTACATAATACATATAGCTATCGTAGCATCCGTGTGTCATTTAGGTGTAGGCGAAAAGTGACGTGGCATAGCATGCCGTTAGTTGGATGCAATAATTCAGGTGGCGTTAAAATCAGTTTCTGTTCGGCCTAATTTTCGATGAAACGTTGACTGGTTTACCAACGCGGAATTCGGAGTTCGGCCTCGACGCTCGCATCGCCTTGGCACGTGACGTCACCGATTCGGGACGTCGGTATTACAGTAGTTTTTTCGTTGGGCCTGGTGGAGCCACTTGCGTGTTTTGTTACGAACTTGAAAGGTTTAATCAGTGACTATAGATAGTAGAAGACTGGACATGCCTTTGTTACCGAAGGGTGGCCATTTCTGGGACGAGCACGCCCCAGTATGAAGAGAGGTTTCCACAGTCGGTATAACAGTCGTGCCTGTTTTGGCAGTTCTTCTGTTACCGTACCTCACTGGTACAATTACCTTATCGATTACGGTAAGGTGAAGAGACGCACGCACATATAGTATGACTGCAATGTTGCCACATCTGTTTCCATATGTATTGCAACTAGTATTCGCACTTCACACACAAGCATATATCTGCTTCCAGCCGTGTGCGCTATCGCTTTGGTGCTCTCCACCATCAATTCACGCGAGTCCCGAGCAATCTGACGATGAATGCAGAAGTCACAACCAGAAGGTCGAGTTCGAATCCCACGGAGACAATTTTATTTTTAATTAGTGTGTAACCTCTTAAAAAAATGAAAGCTTGACAATTATTAATTTATGAAGTATTTAAACAAAAGGGAGGAGAATTTTTCTTTTTTAATATGTAAATTTTATATTATATCCGTACGTCTTTAAGAAAAGATATAAGAATACATACATATATACAGAAATTTCATTCTTTATCAAATAAGTGTTTTATGCAATCTTTAATATTTGTAAATGCAACAAACGAGCATAGAAATTAAGGAAATTAAAGTAAGTACATATTTTCGATAGTGTTAGTAGTCCTGAGGCAATGTGTCAGAGTGCTAAGGCAGTCTAACGATTTTGTACCACGTTCAAATCCCTCTGTAGACATTAATTTTTTTACATTGATAATATTTTTATTCAATTTCTAAAACTGTCCGTAACTCATGTATAAAGAAAAAGTGATTCAGAACATATTAAAAAATTGTTGAAATCATTTGATGATAGTATATCAGATGATCACATTATAACATTTTTTTATTTTTTTATATGACATATATGGTGTTTCACTTTAATTCATTACTATGTATGCCGTAATATTTCAGTATTGGCAAGTGAACACACGATAGCACATGCTCAATCGTAATGCTTTATTAGGAGCCAGCAGTTGAATTCTCGTTTGCAGGATAACGTTTTTTTTCTAGGAATTAACTTGAGCATAGCTCGACAAAGTAAGATATCTTGCGGTATACCTTTGACATGTATCTATCTCATTTTATCTCGTTGCGTGTATTCTCTTTCTTTGTTTACTGAGATATGGCAACGCTGAGCTGAAGGCTGTAAGCAAAGGGGTACAATCCTGGGTACCGAAGCAATCTTCTGTTACCGTCAACGCGTATTAGACTGTTGTAGCGCGAAGTGTTTCACATTTTTATATTAGGATAGAGCAGATGGCGCTCGTTCTCGAGGCACAAATTCACGAGCCTTTGAGAACAAAGGCATGTCCAGTCTTCTACTATCTATAGTCACTGGTTTAATTCTCAGCTAGCGTGCGCGCAACACGATCTAGGAAGGCAACAGCGCCTCAAGTATTTTTACAAACACATTCAAACGCTCATCTCGCCAGAGGCATCGCCACGATACGCCTGAAGAACGAAAGCGAAACATTGGCGAGCGTTTAGAGTGAGATGTACGGTGATCATGCTATCTTTCTTTCAACCCAAATGATAGAATTGTCACGCTCCGATAAATTCTGACTGACCAAACGCGTGGATTTTACATAGCACACCGTAGCACTCCTCGCTGCTGAAAAATATATGCCTGCTCCGAAGGAACGGGCAATCTGAGAATTATTTTTAGAAGTTATTAACTTTTTTAAATTAATGTTTTTTAATTAATAAAAGTATACAGGATACGTCATGGTATGATAATGTATATTTTTCTGTGATTTCATTTTCTTCGTGAATGCAACGATGCACTCAAAAAATGCAAATCCACTTTTTATTTAAATGGAATTGCATTTTTTTTTTACTTGTGTCAACTCCTTGAAATATTCTGCATAAAAAAGTACTATGGTACTATTAGAACTAATAAATGGAGGGACCTCGCGTCTATACAGTAAAAGTTGAATATGTGCAACAATTCATATATGTATTCAGCCGAGGTGTCGAATCTCGGATTATATGCGATGGCCAGCCAAGCGTGAACGTAGAAAGGGATAGACAGTGGAGGAGAGAGCGGGAGGTCCAATGATCAAAGGAAAGAGCCGAAACATATCGGTGTGACTAATACTAAATCAATTATAAAACTTTTTTATTTTTGACTTTTTTGATTAAAATGATACCAAACACGATATAGTTTGAATGAGGCGAGGTTTGTTATGGGGCGCTGTGAAAAATCCAGGCGGACGGCAGTCAAATCTTAGAGAAAAGGGACAATCTCAACATGCAGAATGAGAGAAGGACAGCATAACTGTAGTGCGTCTCATTCAGCGTTCGTGCGTTGTTGCCTTTTTCGCTTGCCTTCGCAGCACAGTTCGAGTGAAGTAATCAAGCTGACGTTTGATTCTGGCTACGATTCCAGATCGGCAGCCTTTCTACTTAGACGCCACCTTATAACTACTAGCTGAACTAAATTTGTCACGTAATTTGCTCTGTAGTATCCAGATAATGGCGGAACTCGTCTTTGAGAATGCTTTTACGGGAATACACCTTTCGTCCTTATATGAGAAGATTTTGATCTAAATAAGGGTTCATTCGAAAGAGGAAGGTTCAATGCAGGGCGGTCTGGTCACCGTTTGAGTCACAGAACTGTTTTAGTGACCTAAAAAATACTTGGAATCTGCGGATGTATTTTGTCGATTCTTCCTCTACTTTGGACACTCATATTATTAAATATCGACACAATCTCCTTGAACCATGGCCAGACCGCCCTGCATTGGACCTTCGTCTTTCGAATGAGCCCTCACCCAGCCCCAAATCTTCTCATATAAGGACGAAAAGTGTATTCCCGTAAACCCCTTTTTAGGCCCATTTTTGCCGGTAATGTCACCTCGCTGCATTACCCTAGTCTACCCCCTTAAGATTAGTTTTAATTTTCTAGTCGTTTTATTTAGTTTAGTATCTTTTAGTTTAAGTAGTTGGTAAGCCTAGATTTAAGACGCGCACCCCCGATTTTTGTAAGGGTACGTTAGAAAGCATAGTGATGCCAAAGAATGCAGAAGCGAAAAATAAAAGTGCGACAGTTTCTGTGCAAGAAAAGTATTCATAGTCATTTAATTACTAAATCACATTTCCCGTGGCTCTCCCTGAACCGTTCCGCTACAGGCGTGTGGCGCCGCCTGAGCGTTTCCGCTCCCGGCGCTCGATTTCAAATTGTTTATTTAATTTTTATTCAGTTGTCCTAATTTGCAATTGTCTCCTTCATCCTCCGGCAATAAAACGCGTCGTTTAAAATCTGAGCCGTGAGAATTTCCGAATCGCATCCCTTGCGGTATTTTCTCTTGTTGAGTTTCCTTTTAAAGTGTGTTTAGTGTTCACGTGAACTTTTGAGTTATATCTGTTTTGTGTTTCATTTAAACTGTTTAATTCCAAGTTAATTGTGTTACGCGTTTGTACGCCTTTCCCTTCTCGGCTGTAATATCTTTGGTTAATCTTGTTGTTGTTAAATATTATTGTGTTGTATTAATTCTAAAAGCTTGATTGTAATTCATTGATCGATCTGTTCCGAGATCTCTGCGGTTTAGTCGAGTACGGTCATATGCGTGAAGTGAGGTGAAGGTAAGAAGAGCACGCAATTACCGACAGTGGATTCATACCGAATACACGTTCTACATTACCATCACCCCACAGGCGCTGTGGCGACTTCTGATATCGGCACATGACCTCGTCGGAAAGTTCACTTTCTGTAAATTTTCATAATTTAAGTAGTGACCTCTACTTCCGGTTCGGGGGTGGCATTTTCCCGGGAAAAGCGGAAAGCCACCTTTTTCCTTCTTCTTCTTCGAACCGCCGAACTGTAAACACGCATTTAGGCATAGTTTTCTATACAGATAGATTGAGCGATTTCTTACACATATATATATAATAGTTTAATTAGTAATATACTACTTAGTACAATATTTAATCCTAATATAAATTATAGTGATTGAGTTCCATGTGCATAGTGATTTTGTAAATATTTCTAATGCAAATGAATTAAATTAACTGTTGCGCGAAAGTCTGTATTTTATTTCTCCTCAGGTAAAACAGGGAGTAACTTCTCCATAGTCTGAAAAGACCTCCACAGCGCCACAAATACTTCAAAAAGATAAATAAAAAAGGCAGTAATTGTTGGGTCCCCGAAGTAGACACGGGTTATGCAGCGAGGTGATATTACTGGTAAAAATGAGCCTATTAAGGGAGTAGACACGGGTAATGCAGCGAGGTGACATTACCGGCAAAAATAGGCCTATTAATGGGTTTACGGGAATCGGTTATTTGTTCTTATATGAGAACACTTAGGACTAGGTGAGGGCTCATTCGAAAGAGGAATGTTCAATGCAGGGGGCTCAACCGATGGTTTAACGAGATTGTGTTGATATCTAATAATATGAGTGTCCAAAGTAGAGGAAAAATCGAGAAAATACGCCCACTGAATCCAAGTATATTTTAGGTAACTAAAAGAGTTTTGTGACTCTAACGATGACCTGACCCCCCCCCCCCCCCCCCCCGCATTGAACCTTCCTCTTTCGAATGAGCCCTTATTCAGCTCAAGATCTTCTCATATAAGGGCGAATAACCGATTCCCGTGATTGGATTTCCACAGACGAGTTCTGCCATTTTGTGGATAATACAGAGCAAGTCGCGTGACAAATTTAGTTCAGCTAGTAGTTATAAGGTGGCGTCTAAGTGGAAAGGTTACCGATTTGGAATTGTAGCTCAAAATCCTTTGAGATACCCTGCGGAGCATAAGAGATTGACTACAGTTATCATAACCCTCAAAAACGAGCGTTGCAAGAGAAACAAATCTCAAAACATGATGACAATCGCCAAGGCTGTCAGCACTTTAAAATCTGGTGCTCAGTCTATACAGCAAGATTGATTCAGCAGGGCTGAAATTACTTTCAACAACGGTAAAGAAGCCAATCTCCTTCTTGACTCTCCAACTCTTCGTGACGCCGGCATTACTGTTTTTGTGCCTAGACAAAAGGTTGAAAAAAAGGGCCTTCTCAGAGGTATTAGTATCGATGTCAGCAAGGAGGAACTCGTGGAGGAACGCTCTCTCTCTCTCTCTGCAAGATTACCTATGCTAAACGGCTCAATAGGAAGATAAGCGATCCAGTTACTAAAGAAACATCTTGGGTTCCCTCTGAAACCGTTCTCTTCACCTTTGAAGGCTCTATTGCCCCTGAGAAGATTCAGGTATACGGTCTTCTCAACAAAAGTATTGAACCATATGTAGAATGGGTGAGAACTTGCTTCAATTGTGGAGACTACGGGCACACTTCTACTAGATGCAGAGGTCCAATTGTCTGCTTTGAATGTGGAGAGCGTAAAAAAGATGGGCGGCACACAGCCATCGGTTGCTTACATTGCAAAGGCGATCACTCCACCTTTCATCCTGTCCGCCAAACTATGATTTTCAATCAAGAAGTCAACCGAACCCTGGCCTTCTATGAAGCGCTTGGCTCAAACTAAGGAGAAACTTGGCCTCAGCAAACAAAGACCACCGAAGCAGCCAAATAATATTCCACCCAATCCCTCAACTTTTCCTACCCTTCCAGCTTCGACACCTAAAAAAGAGTACACATTAAGAATTATTGGTGGTATCCAGAAAGAACATACTAATAGTCAATTGAATAACAACACACTAAAAACATACTCTAAAAATAATTCTATTGTTGGCAGTATCTCTTCTATCATCTCGCTGCCACAGAAGTCTCCTCAAAAAGAATCTTCCTCAGGCACATCCATTTCCTCCGCTAAACTCCCATCACACTTTTCCAAACCTGTTTCATCTTCTCGCACAAGCCGAGAAACCGCTCAACATAGCAGCAATTTGAAAATCAAATCCTTCCCCACCAGTAAATTCCTTCTCAAGAACGCCTCTTCCTCCTTTTCAATCAACAAAAAATAAGTCATCATGGATACTGGACAAACAGTCAACTTCAACGTGCTGTTCTGAAATTGTCGTAACATCGTCAGCAAGAAGCCAGATCTTGAGAGAATTTCGTCCACATATGATGCAATAATATGTGTTGAAACTTGGCTCAAGCCCAACTTACCATTTAATCTACCTGGATTTTCTGTGATCAGAAAGGATAGATCCTGCCGAAGGGGAGGTGGCATAGCCATCTTTCTTAGGAAGAATCTTCCCTGGACTCATGTCAGCGCCATTTCCCTCGACGATAACTTGACGGAAACGCTCACCATCAAAATAAGTCTAAGTGACCTACATTTCATCATCTGTACATGCTATAGACCTCCGTCTTCGGACTTTGCGCAGGACAAGTGGTATCAGCTCCTGCAAAGCCTCCAACAGCAAGGACCATTTATTTTGGTTGGAGACTTTCAACTGTCATCACGAGGCATGGAACTGCACAAATAACTCCCGTGCGGGAGAACATTTGCTTCAAGTTTTAGAAGACACAGACTGCATTATCCATAATACCAACACTTCGACATACTTCGGACATTTCAACCAGCAAGGCAGCAATCTCGACCTTGTAATATTTCCCTGCAACCTCGCCCACAAAATCCTTACATCTCAACTCAACGAATAGAATTACTACAAAACGAACTAACTGGCGCGCCTACTCTGACCACCTTGAATCTCTCACTCATGCTCTCCTCTCTATAGAGTTTCTTGATTTACACCCTGTTGAACAGTACTCTGTTTTCGTTGAAATGATTCAACAATCTGCTGAATCTGCTACTCCAACTTCAAAAGGACTTTCTAACGGGCGCATCAATAATCCCGTTCCATGGTGAGACCAGAAGTGCAGCAGGGAGATTCGACTCAGAAAAGCCTGCCTCCTAAAATGGCGACACACCGGTTCCTTTCAAGATTGAATTACTTATAGTAAGCAGCGGGCTTCCACAAGAAGAACTCTCAAGAAACAAAAGAAGGAGAGCTTTCAAAAATGGCTAGCGCACTGAACCGACAGTCGAACGTGGGTCTCTTCTGGAAGCGGGTTAAAGTCTTTAAAGACAAGTGGACAAATTCTACCGTTCCCACTCAGCAGACCAGTCTCAAGGAATACCATAATCTGACCATCAAACTTTGCCCACCTTGGGCCCCTCGCCGTGTCTCTATCACTTCCCGAAATTCCAACGCTTTCCTTGACTCAGGCTTCACCCTGTATGAGTTGAATTCTGCATTGGATAACGTCAATTGCAAATTTGCTCCAGGTCCGGACCGCATTGATTATCAGCTTCTTAAACTCCTTCCTCTCACGTGGAAGCTGTCTCTACTGGATATCCTAAACTCCATTTACGAAAACAACTTGTTCCCAGAACAATGGCATGACAATACCGTCTTTTTCATACCTAAGCCGAATCAGAAAGGTCTTCGCCCTATCACACTGTCTTCCAACCTGTGCAAGTTGCTTGAGAGAATAATCTCTCAGAGACTCTACTGCTGACAATATTCTTGCCTTCACTATCCTGGTGCGCACCAACCTTCTTAATCGGCGCACTACGGCTGCTGCCTTTATTGACATTGAGTCAGCCTTCGATCGTGTCTTACCAGATCTATTGATTGCAAAACTAGAATCAATAGGAATTTCTGCCAACCCCCTTCACTTTATCGCCAATTTACTCTCGGGCAGAAGATCTCTCTTTCAAGTACGGGATGATAAAGGCTGCCCGCTCGAGATCACACGACACATGAATATTGGTGTTCCACAGGGTAGCGTCCTCAGTCCCCTGTTGTTCATCCTCTACATTGCAGACATTGACTGTAATCTTCCTCGCTACATTCGAGTATTCACGTATGCTGACAACATTGTTATCTGTGCTTCTGGCGAAGATACGAGCAGTGCCACTGCATCCCTGGCTTTAGTGTTGCAACGCACAAAACTAAACTTCTGGTATTTAACGGCAAGTGCAACTCTACCGGTACATCTTCTATCAAGATAGGTGATTCCGTCATTTACAATGTCTCTTCGGTTAAATTCCTAGGCATCCATCTGGATCAAAAACTTAACTTCTCCCACCACATCAATGAGTTGTGTGCACATACTCGCAAGACCCTTAACGTAATTAAATTTCTTCGAGGCACCTGGTGGGTGCTCATCCTGACACTCTTCTGTCCATCTACAAAGGTCTCATCCGCTCTAAGATAGAATATTGTCTGCATATCGTCTCTCCTCATCAGCAGGGGCTCCTTTAAAAACTGGAAAGAATCCAACTAACAGCCACTAGACTCTCGCTAGGTCTGAGAAACTCCAAACCAGTCAACGTTACCCTCGCCAAAGCTAAGCTTCCACCTCTAGTTCTTCGTGCTGAGTACCTAGGTAAAAAGTCCACTTCCTCAATAGTCAACTTGACGCATACCTGTCCAGCATTGACAATCTCAGTCCACGGATCCGTCGCTCAACCAATCTCCTAACTCGTATCATTCAACTAACCGGGTCCTTAAAACCTCTTCTTGTCAATTCTAAGGAGTGCTTGTTCGGGTCTTATCAAGATCGGTCTTCACTCCTAGATCTCTGTGACACCACTACAGGGTACACCTTGAAACGGTCAGAAGATATCAATTCAAAATTTCAAGAAAACCTATCTACTAAATATAGGGGATCCACCCCAATTTATACCGACGGATCTAAAACACCAACAGGAATTTCCACTGGAGTTGCTTGGTTCTGCCCTGAGCTTGGACAGGCAGAAATTATGAGCATCCACTCTCATGCCTCAGTTTTCACTGCTGAATGCTTGACTATTTCTAGAGCTTTGGACTTGGCAAGGAGCCACCCTGATATGGCTTTTACAATTTTCACTGACTCGTTGAGCTGTATCCTTGCTATTCAGAATCCGGTCAACTGTCAGACTCACTTTTACGCAAGAGGAATCTTCAATAAAATGAACAGCTTTGGTGGGGTCTCCTTTCCACATAAACCCAGATTTGTTTGGATACCCTCCCATAATGTCTTAACCGGCAACGAAGAGGCTGATAAACTGGCTAAAAGTGCCACAGAAGTTGCTCACCACCCCTACTGGAAGCTACTTTCTCAGGACACGTTCATAGTTTACGCAAGTCAAATGTGGGAAACAGCAGATACTACCTGGAATAATAAGTCTCAACCATGTACTCCTAACCCGACTGGCATAAAATACTTTTCGACGTTCTTTCAAAGTAAGCCTTGGTTCACCAGGAAAAACTTACCGAGGATAATCACTTCGTGGGTCTGTCGAGCTCGCTCGAATCACTATAGTCTGGAAGAGTCCCTTTTCAAGATCAGGCAAGCAAGCAGCCCCCTTTGTCGATGTGAAATCATGGAAGACAACCTCAATAACGTACTTTGGCAGTGCCCCCTCCTGGATCGTCACCGTTTTGAACTTACCAGTGGTCTTCGTCCACAAGGCTGGCAACCTCCCTGGTGCATAGAAACTTTTCTCTCGAGTTCACATCTCAAGGAACTAAATATCATCACCCGCTTTTTACAGAAGAACAACATTTCTATCTAGTTATTTTTGTACACACTAACAAAGTTTGTTCATCTCTTTTCCATGAACTTTTTTACGAACAGATTGTAAAGATATGTAATGCTTATTGTTGTACCAGATCAGCGAGCTCTTACGGAGCTTACGATCTTATTTTTCAATAAATACAATACAAATAGCCAAAATCACGCGTTAGCTTGGTTACACCACTCGAATTGTGCTGCGAAGGCAAGAGAAAAAGGCAACAACGTCCGAATGCTGACTGAGACGCACTACAATCATGCTGTCCTTCTTTCGTTCTGAATGTTGAGATTGTCCCTTTTCGCTAAGTTTTGACTGACGCCCGCCTGGATTTTTTACAGTGCCACATAATAAACCTCGCTCAAAGAGGAGATATAACACAAGAAGAATATATGTATGTACTCCTCTTTGCAATAATTCTGCAAATGTTTACATAAGTTGTATGTGAGATATTTATTTATTTAAATTATTTGCATTCACTCAAAATATAACACTCCTTTGTATTTTTTATTAGTTTCAAAAAACAAAATTACTATACGTTTCTGAAAATACAAGCGACACGCAATTGGGACGAGTTACATTTTTTTGGTAAGAGATAGGGAAAAGCTATTGATGTAAAAGTTGAATGGTATGATTTATGAAAAATATGAGATATCTCGCGAAATATTAGTTTTTTAAATATTGTACTATTAGACATAGGCGCGTTAGCGAAATAGAAGAGAGGGAATAGTAGAGAGAGGAATGGGATATACAGTAAAACCTGGATATATGCAACAAAAGTTTGTCTGGATATATGCAACATCGCTATCCCCTCCACTTGGGGGGATCCCCCTAAGCCGAACCGAGCCGCTCGGCGAGGAAACCGTGTAATATGATCCGATCGTAATATCGGTGTGACTAATACTAATTGAACGATAAAACTTTTTTATTTTTAACTTTTTCTTAATGAAACTTTTACTAATGCATTTGTGAGATTTTTCTGATTAAAATGGTACCAAACACGATATAGTTTGAATTATAATTACTTGCTAAAATTGATGTTAAAAGTTGGCGAAAAGCAAAGGAGGATTGGAAATGAAAACCAGTACACAGCGTACGGCGCTGCTACGGGTAGGTCAAGCATACAAAACGGTATCGGTCGACGCTCTGTGTGTGTTGACCGGCCAAGTTCCACCGGAATTATTGTAATAATTAAAGAGAGAGAAGTAGTTTTTAATCAAAGAGCAATTAGCGAAGATCCGTCTCCGGACTGGATCAAAAAGATTAAGGAAAAGGAAAGGATACTCACCGTACAAAAATGGCAGCATGCGTGGGATGTGTCGACTAAGGGTAGGTGGACCTATACCCTTATCCCGGATATAAAAGGGTGGCGCAGCTGGGGCCCCGAAATCTTGAGCTTTCAAATCCTTACTCAAATCTTGACTAGCCACGGTTGGTTTGGCTCATTTTTAAAGAAGATTGGCAGACAGGACACGGCAAATTGCTGGTTCTGTCCGGATAGAATTGACGATCCAGAACACTTTCTGTTTGAATGTGGTAGATGGAGTTCAGAAAGAGCACTACTTGAAGCGAAATTGAAGGCTAACATAAATATCAGTAACTTCATGGAGCTGCTTAAAGATCCTGAAACAAGAAGAGAAATTAGCGACTATATTGAAACAACACTGATAGAAAAGGAAGGTTATGAGAGGACCATAAGGGAAACCAAGAGAAGGAAGAGAAGAGGGAGAGGGTAATTTATATCCCGTTAAGGGGGTAGACACGGGTAATAGTAGCCCGTTGACATTACCGGCAAAAATGGGCCTAAACAGGGGTTTACGGGAATCGATTATATTATTCATCCTTATATGAGAAAATTTGGGACTGGGTGAGGGCCTATTCAAAAGAGGAAGGTCCAGTACAGTCAACTCATGTTTCAGTGGGATTATATTGATATTTAGTAATATAAGCGTCCAAAGTAGAGGAAAGAATCGACAAAATGCAATCGCGGAATCGAAGCATTTTTCGGCTACTAAAAGAGTGCTGTACCGGTGCACTATAATCGACAGTGGCTCAGTTTAATTTCTGAAACGGTAAACGAATTTTATTTATCTTGTTTTCTATTTAATCCTACTTACCAGACTATATAACTATATTTTCTATGGTCTTCACATCTCACTTATAGCTTGAGTAAGATTATGGCAATGTGTATTGTCTTACTTATATTTTATTTATTTCAGACGATCGGGGATGGGATGGGATACTCCCTCCTACCCCCTCGTTTCTCCCCTGTCTTCTAGCAGAGTTTTCTGTCTCCATCCCCTCAGACCCCCTACAGGTCTTGTTTTATTTCTTAGCCTGACTTTATCGCCCTGTTCCCGAAGTAATGCCTTGAAGCGGTTCCGGGAGCAGGTCTCTTCACTACTAGGGCTCCCTCTAGTGAAATCGAGGCGGGGTTTTTTAGTAGGTACACTACGTAGTAGGTGTCCCACACTACCGGGCGTCCATCTGTCCGGTCTGCGTAATTGCATTTTTCCCCCCTCGTAAAAAAAACGAAAGAAAGAAAAGGTGGAGTAGGCGCAGTTGACAGGGGACATTGTCAAAGCGGCGGCTGTACTTGCCCAGAAGAAGGCTCTGGGCCCCGATAGGATCTCCTCAATAGCTGCAAGAAAAATTGGAACGGCAGCATCACTTTGGTTAGCCTACATTTTTAATACTTGTTACTCACGCGGTTATTGGCCTAAAGCCTGGAAGACGGGTAGGCTTGTGCTGTTACCCAAGGTTAAGTCGGCTAACAGCAAAGCCGCCTTGGAAAAGAATGATCTCTCTGGGAACCAATATGGCTTCCGTAAAGGCCGATCGAATGCTATGAAAGCCGTGATGTCACAGTACGAGGATCAGGAAAGATGGCCGTCACCGTCTACTTGTGCTGGATGTCAAGAATGCATTCAATACGATAAGGTGGAGTAGCGTGAATGACTGAATGAAGGGGGTTCCCCTAGAACCTTATTAACACAGTAAGTAATTACCTATATGACCGCTGGATCGTATACGAGGGTAAGGAGCAGCATCACCGTTTCCAAGTATTTGGGGGAGTTCCACAGGGCGCGGTCATCGGTCCCCTCCTTTGGAATCTCGTCTATAATGACCTGTTAAAATTGAAAATGAGGCGAGATGTCCACCTTGTCGCATACGCCGCTGATATCGGCATAGTTGTCGTAGACGAGGATCTTGAGAGAATTATAGAGATTGCTGAGTTCACCATTATCAATATGTCAAGATGGTATGAAATGGAGGGCTTAAGACAGAGGCCATCCTACTGACAAGTAGAAAGGTCCGTGGGGGGTTGAGACTGAAATGTGGTGATGCGCAAATAAACACGTCAAGAAGTGCGCGGTGTCTGGGTGTCTTCCTGGAGATGAACCTGGCCTACAAACTCTATATTGAGACGATATGTAAGGCGATGAAATACGCGAATGCCTTAGCGTTCCTGATGCCAAATACTAGTGGTACAGACAACACTGCCAGAAAATTATATTGTAAGGCAATAGAATCGGTGATCACGTACGCGGCCCCCATATAGGTTGATGGCTTAAGATTCAAAGGCAATATTAATGTTATCACCAACGCACAGCGCACAGCGCTGCTCCGTGTAGCTCAAGCATACAAGACTGTATTGGCTAACACTTTGTGCGTGTTAACCGGCCAGGTCTCTCTAGCGCTAATAATCAGAGAACAGAGCGGTAGGCCGTGAAGATACTACATACCAGGCCCATCACCCCCGACGGGACGAAGAAGATGGGGAAGTACCGCCTCCCCCAGAAAAGGAGGACCGGGGAAGGGCACCCGTCCCTCGTGCATGGGTCACCCCCAACATCGTGCGGCCCCGCAAGTCTGACTGGGTTGCCATTGCACGTGACCCGAGGAGTGCCGGCATCGGGTGTGGCCCCCGATGTCGGCGGAGTTTGCCATATAGGGGAGGGTCAAAGGTTAGACTCTCCCCCGAGATCGAGGCGCTAGTGCGTTAGGGGCGGGGGGTCCCGATATGTTCTTCGGAGGTCCCGGGGCCCTCCCTATAGCTACAGTGCAAGCCACTGTGGAGGTTTTGGTGGGTAGAAATCCCACACTACCCCCGACTCCTCCCCAGGGGGGCATGGGGTGTCTTTCGAAAATTTCCTTCACCTAAAGAAAAAAGAAAAAAGGTGGAGTAGCCGTCGAGAATCAATTTATGACGTCATTTGTGATAATTATCTCTAGTTACGTTTAGTTTACGGGCTAACTATTAGTTACCTGTATCTCCGAAACGGTTAGAGATCTAGCTTTGTAATTGATCTCATTCGATTTCTCGTCCCTCAGTTACTATAAATCCGAAGTTTGGTTGCCCTTGGGTGGGGAGGCCTTTCGGAAGTTTCCTCACATCCTACAAATAATGCTCGTTCCACTAAAAGTTGTCAAATAAAGTAATTTTTAACAAATAATACAACTGACTTCAAAATGCGCTAAAAAGTGTAAAATAATTTATATTTCGTTTATATAACTATATAAGAATTATTAATAAAACCCCTTACCGCATTAACAAAATGCGCTAAAAAGTATAAAATAATTTCATTTTATTTACACCAATACGCCACAGCTATTAATAAAACCTATTTAATCGTTAAATAGTATACTAACAATAAATACATTTCAACCTTTTCGGTTTGAATGATGCTGCCAATAACGATTTGATTGCGGTATGGCGAACTTGGTAATTAATAAGTCGTAAGAAATGGGTATGTTGATTTCCGTTGAATATTGTTTACTTGAAATTACCTAATTGGACATTTGTCATAGGTTGCTGTTACGTCCGGATTATTTTCAATAATCCGACCGTGGCTAAAATAATAATTCTATCTATTTCCATTTTCTTTCCAATAGTTTTGAATAGTTTAACCGTTAATGTACCGAATTTGTGCACCTCGTCAGTGCGTAGCACTTGGAGATAATCCCAGGCGAGGCACACAAAGAAGGCTATATTTAGTTACTTTCAGATAATAGAAGTCAACCTTCCTTAGGGCGATTGCCTCGTCGAAACTACGTATTACAAAGACATAGAAATTCGAGTCCGTTAAGGGAGAGGTATCATAACATCCTTCGCCGCGCGGTTAAGCAGTGGGACGCACTTGGAAATTTCCCAGGCTAACCGTGTAGTACATAGAAGATATGATTTTTGTTTTACCCCAGCTAGCCAGATACCTCTTCTACCTGTAATGCATGTGTAACGTCCCGGAATAGGTACGTCACTGCACCGACGTATAGGGAGAGCGGTTCCCTCAGAAGGCGACTCGTATTTAGTAATAGGGATTATAGGTTCGTGTGGTACGCGGTTAAGAAGTAAAATCCAACGTTAAGTACCTTTTATAATATTAATTTAATAAAAATTGAAAAGTACAGCAAGATATTAATTAGTCTCTTTTACAATGATTCAGCCCGAAGGTGAAATATACAAGGAAATAATAGAATTAATATTACAGTGTGTCCGGGATAAATGAAAATATAATAGAAAATGTAGTTATTAATAGTAATCAGTATGTACTAGTACGCGTATTAGACTATGGGTACATCCAACACTCTGGACAATAACCAATTTCACTAATGTAAGTATCGGAAATTATCAACGACAGCAACTTGTACTGTTCCCTCAGACATGAACAGACTTCTCTACAGGTCGCAATCGGTTTCTGGGCAAGCCAGAGCTATGTGTAGTATAGGCCGTGGTTCAAGGAGCTCCGCTCCTCGATAGCTCTTTACACTTGATAGCTGACTCTAAACCCACATGTAGTGAACATGTTGCGCACCATGAGTAGAGAGTCTGTAGCTCCGTAGAAACTGGCACTTGTCGCTGTACGGAATTTAATTTAACACGGGTTACTCTGTCGCTATATCCCTACCTAAGTGGTTCAGCGCCGAGTAACCGTAGCCTTTCCTCTATTACTAGAGTGGTAGCTGTACTCGACCGAAGTCGAAGTCGAGCTGAGCATGGTCGAAACCAGACTGGTCGGTTTCCTCGTGCCAGGGTTCGCTGGGTAACAGGTTCGAGAAATAACGAGTCGGTGTTAATATGAAAATAGAAATATTTATTCAGAAGAATGGAATAATCTTAGGCCGGTGGAAGTGGGCCGCCGGCTGCGGCCCCTGGAGATGCCGGTGTTGGTGGCGGTATATCCTGCCGGGCTCGCTACAACAGAAAATCTACCGGTGAGCTGGCGATGGAGCCGTGTCGCACTTAGTTTAGGTGTACATGACTTATGAACTACGGTCGGGACCCGGCCCGTCACAGGAGTCACGCGGTCTTACAAACTAGCGCAGGTCGTAGCTATCGCTACGCGGTCTTACAGGCTACAGCGCGGAGTGAAAGCGCGGCGCAGAGCGCAAGCGCGAACGAGAGAGAGACGCGGTGTTCTCACGCACGCGTGAGACGCGGAGTCGTTGAAGACTAGGAGAGGGATGGCCCGTTCGGGCCCTCGGTCTTTATTCAAATGTCGCGCTGCGGTGGAGTTGCTGCTCGTTTGCCTGTCGCGGCTGTCTTCTCGTACACCGTGGTCAAACCTAGCAGTGAACGGGACGACGACCAATCCTGGCTCGCCCTGGGTCAAGCCTCGGGACGGGACGGAATCGATTGCCATAGGCCGGATGCGGTGCCGTGCAAGCTAGCGTCTGGAACCCCGCGGACAAACCGGCGGCTGTTACGGATGCGCACTAGCTTGGTCATCCTGAGTCA
Organism: Osmia bicornis bicornis; assembly: GCF_907164935.1. Lineage (NCBI taxonomy): Eukaryota > Metazoa > Arthropoda > Insecta > Hymenoptera > Megachilidae > Osmia > Osmia bicornis. The sequence goes on along the minus strand of NC_060223.1, from coordinate 1,911,837 downwards.
AACCTCGGGACTGACGAAGCTAGGCGCCTACGGCTGCTGGACCGGTTGGGAGCTGCCAGTCCGTGACGTACGTCACTGTCCGACTGCCGATGAACTCGTCGTCTGGACAAACCACGACGTCGAGTCGGCCGGTGCTCCGGTCCGACCTCCTAGGAGGTCTGCTCGGGGACGAGGCCCCGAGAGGACCTCCAAACTCCCGTATTTAATGCTGTAACTAAAATTAGTGTTACGCCTCACTACCAGGATCGCTGGTGTCGCTACAAACACATATAAATGATATCGGTGAGGTACACACACAAGCACATGGTCCCTACATACGTGTGCATGGTCTTACTTATTCAAAACTTTGAAAAATAAAAATAAAGGAAAGGAAAATATTACAACAATATATGTATAGTAATGGAAATATATTAAATTTTTCCTAAAATTTAATATATATATATATATCAATAATAATATACAATAACATGCAATCGAAAATCACGTTCTCCACTCCTCTGGTGCAGTCAGGTTTAACTATAACAACAAAATTATATAATATTATACATACACTTCATGTAAAAAGTATTATTATATATGCTTAGTGTATTAATACCATGTTAATGGTTTTATACATATATTGTATATGTAAACTGAACACTTACAATTTTCCTCTTTTTCTTCTTTTCATTTGCATGCAGGTGTCTTGTTGCTCTATTTTAATAGAGGTAGTCTCTGACACTGTAATAAATATTTTCATTAACAATTATTTACATATGCTATAAAAAGTATACATAAGAGTAATTACCAAGTAAGTTCAGTGTTGGAACTGCTGATGTTGTTAATCTTTTCCTCATGAAGTATTTTTCTTTAAAGTATCTACTACAGATCACTCAGAATTTCTTTGGGTTGTCACATACTTCCACCCACTGTGCCATCCTCTTCTTATCCTTTCTCTCTAAGGGGAAGGAGAACATCCTGCTGTTTTCGTTAATACACCCTTTGATGATGCATAGTTTCTTCCTCTTTCTTTAAAGATACATTTTAATAATTAAAATTAAATATATTACTAAAATAGCGATGTAAACAGTTATGTTTTCAGTAACAATTTTAAAACATTCTGTACTTACTTAATTTCTAGCTTCTCCTCCTGTTACTGCATCTCATCAGCAGAAGTTATTGACAAACCTAAACACCTAGAAAAAACTTTAAAAAATATCTTTTTCAATAATCATAATAGTCATAATAATAATAGCAATAGTAATAATAATAGTAATAATTATAATAACGGAATTCACGAACCTGGAAATTCAATCACCTACGCTGCCACCATCACACCATGTGCAACCATGTGCGCCATTTTTCTTTTGTCTCTTTAAATTTTGAAACAATTGAAAAACGCGGCGACAAATTTCGCGGGAACATGACGTCACGATATCTTTAGTTGTGTGTTAAAATCAGTGATACAAGCTATGCATGTAGAGAAGTGACATCAGCGCCTCCTGGTAGTGAGGCGTAAACCTAAAATTTGCATCAAAATCACAAGAGTGGAGCTTGGAGGGCCTGGCCCCGAGGCAACTCATCGATCCGCGTGTCGATCGATCTTACTTATAGCCTCGCTCGCGGGAGTGGGGAGGCCGCCGCGGTGGGGGCCCGCGATGCGTGACGCCGATCCACGGCTGTCGTCGCATATCCAGTCGAGGTGTCGAATCTCGGGTTACACGCGATGAGCAGCCAAGCGTGAACAGAGAAAAGGACAGACAGTGGTGGAAAGAGAGAGGTCCGATGATCAAAGGAAAGATCCGAAACGTATCGGTGTGACTAATACTAATTCAACTATAAAACTTTTTTATTTTTGACTTTTTTTTACTGAAACTTTTACTAACGCATTGGTGAAATTTTTCGGATTAAAATGATACCAAACACGATATAGTTTGAATTATAATTACTTGCTAAAATTGATGTTAAAAGTTGGCGAAAAGCAAAGGAGGATTGGAAATGAAAACCGGTTGCGGCGTCGACTCGGGTTCCAAACGTTGCATATATCCAAGCGAGGTATCGATTCTGGGCATTTAAACGTTGCATATATCCAGTCTTGGTGTCGATTCTGGGCATTTAATGTTGCATATATTCAGTCTTGGTGTCGATTCTGCGTCCGTACAAATCGTTTGTACCGTGCCGCGTTACCTATTCTACGTTCGTACACAACATGCGACGTGTTGCATGTTGCATGTTGCGTGTTTGATGTATCTTTGGTGTATGGCCTGCCTTATACATATGTAGCGAAATCATATCGTGTTTGGTACCATTTTAATCAGAAAAATCTCACAAATGCGATAGTAAAAGTTTCATTAAGAAAAAGTTAAAAATAAAAAAGTTTTATCGTTCAATTAGTATTAGTCACACCGATATTACGGCCGGATTATATTACACGGTTTCCTCGCCGAGCGGCTCGGTTCGGCATAGGGGGATCCCCCAAGTGGAGGGGATAGCGATGTTGCATATATCCAGACAAACTTTTGTTGCATATATCCAGGTTGTACTGTACAATAATTATCGACTATTACAATTTATTCTTAAACTAAGGTGCCGCTGGGACGTTACACATGCATCAGCCGGTTCTTCCCCGAGAGAATGAGTGCAATAAAGTGTGAAAGCGATTTGATTTGAATGGTATGAAATTGTTTGAATAAGTATGAAATGCGAGATTTGCGTGATAACCACTGGGAATTTGAAAATGTCGACCAACGTTCAAGAACGTTCGAGACAACGGTCGACTGGGGTAATAAACACGCATTGTCACAATTACTAAGCAATGAAATCTGCCAAGCGTTTACACGAAGAAATATTCTAGAATATATTTATATATATTGTTAACACCTAATATACGTAGACTCGCGTTAAAATACATACGAAATATATCCATAACTAGCTAATGGTAAAACATAGATTGCCGTATCCCTTATCACGCAAGCCGTAGAAATGCGTATAAAGAATGAAAAATTGAATGACCATTGAATGCATCGAATGAACTAACAAGAAACAAATATCGCTAATTAAAATGTTTTATCGATACCAGAACATCGTCTGTAAAAGCCTCGTCGTTTAACGAGATTCAAATAAAATCGAGTTAGAATACATTTCGAATATTCTAGAAAGTATAGAAATTGCGACGCATGAAATTCGTGTAGCGTTAGAGGGGTAGTAAGAAACAGACAGCGTTAGACAGAGTTGAAATGAAAGGTCAAGGAGGGATGAGAACTTGAGAAACGCGCCTAGAGAACCAGTACGCGTGGGCCTTCCCCTTCGACATGTACCCTGATTTGCCAAATGATGTCCCCACTTTGAGGTACCGATCGCGGGTCGAACCTTGAGACGTCGATCGCTTGACTGACAATGAGGCAAATCACTCTTCGTCGAATAATCGTGCGGTACGTGACGGGGAGCCCGTGTTCGCGTCGAGAAATAGTTGCCGTGTAAAATTGTAGTAATTAGCTGTCCGGTAAAGTCCTTAAGGGGGTAGACACGGGTAATGCAGCGAGGTGACATTACCGGCAAAAATGGGCCTAAAAAGGGGTTTACGGGAATACACTTTTCGTCCTTATATGAGAAGATTTGGGGCTGGGTGAGGGCTCATTCGAAAGAGGAAGGTCCAATGCAGCGCGGTCTGGTCATGGTTCAACAAAATTGTGTTGATATCTAATAATATGAGTGTCCAAAGTAGAGGAAAAATCGACAAAATACATCCGCAGATTCCAAGTATTTTTTAGGTCACTAAAACAGTTCTGTGACTCAAACCGTGACCAGACCGCGCTGCATTGAACCTTCCTCTGTCGAATGAACCCTTATTTAGATCAAAATCTTCTCATATAAGGACGAAAAGTGTATTCCCGTAAAAGCATTCCCAAAGACGAGTTCCGCCATTATCTGGATACTACAGAGCAAGTTACGTGACAAATTTAGTTCAGCTAGTAGTTATAAGGTGGCGTCTAAGTAGAAAGGCTGCCGATCTGGAATCGTAGCCAGAATCAAGCGTCAGCTTGATTACGTCACTCGAACTGTGCTGCGAAGGCAAGCGAAAAAGGCAACATCGCCCGAACGCTGAGTGAGACGCACTACAGTCATGCTGTCCTTCTCTCATTCTGCATGTTGAGATTGTCCCTTTTCTCTAAGATTTGACTGCCGTCCGCCTGGATTTTTCACAGCGCCCCATAACAAACCTCGCCTCATTCAAACTATATCGTGTTTGGTATCATTTTAATCAGAAAAATTTCACCAATGCGCTAGTAAAAATTTCATTTAAAAAAAGTCAAAAATAAAAAAGTTTTATAATTGAATTAGTATTAGTCACACAGATATGTTTCGGCTCTTTCCTTAGATCATTGGACCTCTCGCTCTCTCCTCCACTGTCTGTCCCTTTCTACGTTCACGCTTGGCTGGCCATCGCATATAATCCGAGATTCGACACCTCGGCTGAATACATATATGAATTGTTGCACATATTCAACTTTTACTGTATAGACGCGAGGTCCCTCCATTTATTAGTTCTAATAGTACCATAGTACTTTTTTATGCAGAATATTTCAAGGAGTTGACACAAGTAAAAAAAAAATGCAATCCATTTAAATAAAAAGTGGATTTGCATTTTTTGAGTGCATCGTTGCATTCACGAAGAAAATGAAATCACAGAAAAATATACATTATCATACCATGACGTATCCTGTATACTTTTATTAATTAAAAAACATTTATTTAAAAAAGTTAATAACTTCTTCTAAAAATAATTCTCAGATTGCCCGTTCCTTCGGAGCAGGCATATATTTTTCAGCAGCGAGGAGTGCTACGGTGTGCTATGTAAAATCCACGCTTTTGGTCAGTCAGAATTTATCGGAGCGTGACAATTCTATCATTTGGGTTGAAAGAAAGATAGCATGATCACCGTACATCTCACTCTAAACGCGCGCCAATGTTTCGCTTTCGTTCTTCAGGCGTATCGTGGCAATGCCTCTGGCGAGATGAGCGTTTGAATGTGTTTGTAAAAATACTTGAGGCGCTGTTGCCTTCCTAGATCGTGTTGCGCGCACGCTAGCTGAGAATTAAACCTTTCAAGTTCGTAACAAAACACGCAAGTGGCTCCACCAGGCCCAACGAAAAAACTACTGTAATACCGACGTCCCGAATCGGTGACGTCACGTACTGGGTCTACCCCCTTAAAGCAAGGCAGAGTGCCGGGAGATTGCAATTCTCGTTTTCCGCGTCAAAGTCTCTTGTGAATACGTAAAAATTTCATACTTTTCAATATTCTATCTTTTCTTTCAATTTTAAATCGTTTCGCTATAATTAATATTTCATTTTTCGCGTCGCGTTAGGTTTTTCGTTTGTGATATCGTATTGTCTCGTCCGAAGTCGTAATACCGTTAACCCTTTCACTACGGCACCCCCGTCCGCCGAAGTACCGTCACTGAACGGAAATTCGCGCCGAAAATATGCACGGTGCATATATGCGCCGCTCGTACCCAGAAGCCGTGGCGTGGATGCCGCGTATATGCGGCGCCCGTACCCACAGGTCGTCGAGTGACTGCCGCATATATGCGGCACTCGGCGCGAAAGGGTTAAAGAAGGCCGATCGTGAGCGCGTAGTGCAGTGTTAATAGTTCTCATCTTTCTTTTCTTCTTTCACACTTCCAGATTTCACCAGCGACAGAATACGATTTTTAAATATTATCATATATTACTATTACAACGGATTGGTGAGTTTGTCTGTTTTATTCTATCTAATACGGCGAATCAGGCTAACAGTGAGGCAAACGGGCGATCTACCAGACCGCTCGTCTTGAAGGTTTTTCCCCTAGATCGTTTCGTTTATCTAATCATTCAAGGTATTGAAACTATTCTTGTTATTTTCATCTCCGTTCGATTTTATGAAATTCACAATTCAAACAAGAGACGGCCCACGAGACTGTCCGTCTTGGAAATTTTCCCTGGGACCTCTTCCCTCAGCGCGTGAATTACCAGTCGCGTACAAGTTGCATTAATCAGTGATTGAAAACCTCGTCGTCGTTCGAATTTCAACGTGTATATAAAATCCGATTTAATTTGTCTTTCCTGATATTTTGTTATATCATTTCTCTTTTGTCTATATTTTTCACAGCTCGCACCTTTTGTTAAATCAACATTTTTCTTGCTGATTGTTATCTATTGTTATATTTTGAAGACCTATTTTTTTGAAATTATACTCTTGTTCCACATATTCAGTTTCCATTTTATTCAACATTCAAACACATTCCTCATCACACTTTCCCGCTTACCATCTTCACACAAATTCATACGAGGGGCCCGTATAGTTTTACTGTCTTTTTAATTTATTCTGAGCATAGAGGGTGATTGCGAAAGCGGTCATCATTCGTGCATAGGACTGGTAGCAGCGATAATACCGTTCTCAACCGCGTAATCGAACAAACCAAATAAGATCGAAATAACATCTAAAATTCTATCTTAAATTTTGTACGACGCGCGCCATCTCTCTCTCTCGCGCTCGCGACGTAACAAAAATTTTTGGTGGCAGCGGTGGAATGCTTTTTGATACTCGTTCGTTGAATTTGTGTGTTGGGAAGTGTTTGAATTTTCAAAGTGTCAAATTTTTCTAAATTGTTCTAACTGATTCGAACCACGAGTGAGGCATTATATTTACTTATTTATTTAAAACCTAATGCAAATATACACATACATATAAAGTAACTATAATTCAAATTATGTCGTTTGTGATATTGTTTTAATCAGAAAAATCTCACAAATACGCTAGTAAAAGTTTTATTAAAAAAAAATCAGTCATTCGTCATTACAAAGCAAGGAAGCGAAAATGTAGATGTTACGTCCCCGGTTACGAGACGTTCGCTTAATCTAAACGCGTTGTGGGTGCTGCCGGTTAAAGCGCTGAAGCGCACCTTGACCCAACCTTGCGGGTAGAACACGGGATAGGACGCGGTTAAGAAAATGATATATACATATATATATATATATGTAAAAGGGTACGAGAATGGTAATATATTCTTTTGCTATATTTCTTACATACCGGACGCTGTCTTCAGTGGACCGGTGACTCGCGTTCACTTTCGTCACGCACACTCCCACACGCACGCGCGGTCTCGAAACTTCAACTACCGCGGATCGCAAGTGCTATGAACTTTAACTATCGCAGATCGCGATGACGCTAGGCACGCGGCGCTCTGCTCCGTGTTGCCCTCGGGAAGAGGTGGTGGGACGTGGTGGTCCTGCACGGGTCACGGGGGTCTCCTGGAGCTGGTCCAATTGTGGGCCTGACTGGTCAGGCCTCGGCGATACCTTCGTGATTCCTGTCCGCTGAGCGCGTCCTGGTCCTATGTCCCTTCAGGGTGTGGTGGGTTGATAAGCGCGTCGTTGCCGGACGTCGTGTATAATAATATCGTCCTTTCACCAAGGACGAGTTATTGTTCGTTCAATTCGCTTAGGAAACATACACCGAAATCACGACGCACGAAGGTCGCGTGATCATGGAGCGCGTAGGCAAAAAGGAACGTTTGACTTTACTAACCGTGCTGTGGAATATTGACTTTACGCGCCTCTCAAATCGCAGAATAGCGAGCCAGTGGAATCCGAGGATACTTCCGGTTCAACGAGGTTTTCACCTGCGAACCTCAGATCGACGGTGGCACTGACTTCACGATTTCACTCACAATCAAAGGATGAGAAAGTCGCGCACTAAGTCCCGACCCTCGACTCCTTTGCAGATTGAAATACGTGAATTTAAGAGTAACCGATAACCGTGGATTTGCCGGAATCCGTCAACGTTCTTCCTGTCGTACAAGGCGTACTCAAGGAAGAAATTAAGACTGCCAAGAGCGAGATCACGGCCCTCCAAATTGCAATGTGAAAATTGCCAGAGCACAAGCAAAACTATGCTGACTCGACCAGGTTTCCCTAGAAATTAACGACGTTTTGGATATACCTGCGTAGAGCGATCTTTCGAGGGTGCTGAGTCCCAAGATAGAAGACTACTACAAGATGAAAGGGAGATGTCCAAGGTCGGGCTCTAGTCACGACTTGCTGGATCGTAATCTTAAGACGGTCTTCTCTAGGAAGAGAGCCGTAGACGAAAGCGTCAGTTCAGCTTGTAGGTTGAGATCAGAGTGTCGATCGATTGATCTAGACTGAGCTCTTTCGTTCCGGCGTGGCGTTCGAAGGAGGGGATGCGCGCACGCGCTTCACTGTGACGAAAAAGAAGGGATAGCACGTACCATCGCTATAGTTCCGATCTCCCAAGAAAAATCTATACTACTTTGTATTATACTATGTAATTGTACGAATGTACGGTTACAAATTATATTTCTATTTTTTTCTTATATTATGGGAAGGTAAAATATTCAGCATCGTATAAGCGTAGACCAGCTGCAACAGTTGCCGGAAACCTGATGAAATATGTAGTGCAATGAGGGGGAATCCACCATCCAACGAAGAAAGGGTTTTCCATTGGTTCAAGACAGAACGATCTCGATCGAGGAGAACAATTTCGGATTCCGAGCGATTGAATCGCATGTACGAATTCCACTATTAAATAAACAGTTTGAGGTTTTTTAATTTAGAGGCATAGTTGTCCAAATTCATTTTACGTGCCGCGAGCAGAGTGCTTCAGCGCTCCACGGGCACCTTATCCATACCTGAAAATCCTAAAATCCCTAAAGTCGCAACAGCACGCGCAACACAGTGGGACAAAACGGCTTTCAGCGATCAAAAATCTGTAACTTCGGTTCTATTACAAATATTTTAATGAAATTTTGGGAAGTTTTTGCCTATATTATGGTACTTAAGTTGTACCAATATAAACCATATTGAACTACAGGGTATCAAAATATTCAGGTATAACGTGTAACGCGTTCAATATCCTTCACTTGTTAGACATATATTTTATGTTATTTTATAAAAATTTCACACAAAACTGTTAATAACTATAAGAGAAACGGATTTAATAATTAAAAAATGATAAGACATGTGTTATTATAATATATTTATTTATATTTATTATTATGATCTATACCAAATAATTCGTGAAAACAGTCTCGACAATTATGAAAATTTATTACGGCATATTGCTAGGACGAAATAAAGTTTTGGATGACGAATATACACGTGGAATGCAGTCAACTGGTTATCGTATCTGGTACTTCTTTTTATCCGACTTTGAAAAGGAGGAATATACTCAATTCGATGTGTATATATTTTTTTTTATGTATGTTCACCGATTACGCCGAGACGGATGGACCAATCGGAACGAAACCTTTTGCATCTGGTAGAGTATGCCTCCCGATTGGTCCTGTTATAAAAACATTTTACATTTTTTCACTCCGAACGCTTTTTATTGCAAAAAAACTTACTATTTCATGTACGCGCGGCGTACGGTCGCCGATTACTACGAGACGGATAGACCAATCGGAACGAAACTTTTTGCGTTTTATAGAGTATAACTCCCCATTGGTCCAGTAAAAAAAATATTTTGCGTTTTTTCATTCCTAATGATTTTTTCTTCTATATGTATGTTCGCCGATTACTCCGAGACGGATGGACCAATCGGAACGAAACCTTTTGCGTCTGGTAGAGTAAGTCTCCCGATTGGTCCCGTAAAAAAATATTTTGCATTTTTTCATTCCTAACGACTTTTATCGCAAAATATGTAATACTTCATTTATATCTTCCGGCGTTTATGCTGCAGGGAATGTACCGATAGCGATGAAACCTTTCACATTTAGTAGGAGGTTTATCCGCGATGATCTCACTTGCAAAAATTTATGAAATTTGTTGTTTATTAACAACTTAAATTCAGTCAATTTTTTTCGGTTTATGGTTATTAGCTAAGCAACAGAAATCTAAAATCACGTTACACTATCCTACAAATACTACTGGTTCCACTAAAAAGTGTGAAATAAAATAATTTTTAACAAAAAAAACATCCGACTTCGGAATGCACTAAAAATTATAAAATAATTTCTATTTCATTTATACCAATATTCCATAGCTATTAATAATATCTACTTAATCGTTAAATAGGATACCAAATATATTTCAAACTTTTCGGAGGCGGCGCAAAATTAAAAACTTTTCCTCTACTAGGAAGATCCTAACTCGGGCGTCGGCAACCTATGATAAATCACCCATTTGATAATTTCAAGTAAACAATATTCAACGGGAATCAACAAACCCATTGCGAATTAACTATACTGCAGTTCTCGAGTGACCGCACTTAACTCGCGCAGCTAGTGACCTACTGAGGTCTAGGGAGATTTTTAATAGTGCGTGTGATTCCCCTTTACAGCTTGCTTCTTACTTTGCGTTCACATCATTTTTTTTGCGACAAATAATAGGAATTTCATTGTATCGTGCAACTTTACAATATCATCACCGGTTATCAGTTATCGTACGTCATATATTTCTGCCCACCATTTATATGATCGCAAAGTATAATAAGAAGCAAGCTGGAGAGGGGAATAACACACGTCATTAAAAATCTCACTAGACCTAGTGAGCGACGCGAGTTAAGTATGGTCTCTTGTGAACTGCAGTATAGTGTATGTCCATCAGGAGTGCTGCAAATTTTTTATACAATCGTTACAATTACAAATGTTTTCAGCCGGACCTATAATTTTTCTCTTACGACTTATTAATTACCAAGTTTGCCATACCGCAATCACATCGTTATTGGCAGCACCGTTTGTTCGGGTATTTTTAATTTTGCGCCGCCTCCGAAAAGTTTGAAATATATTTGGTATCCTATTTAACGATTAAGTAGATATTATTAATAGCTATGGAATATTGGTATAAACGAAATAGAAATTATTTTATACTTTTTAGTGCATTTCGAAGTCGGATGTTTTTTTTGTTAAAAATTATTTTCCATCTTCGTGCGCAGCGGCCAAGATGGATGTAATTTCATTCAATCGCCATTTTCTTGAAAAAGTGCAAAAACGTGCACCCAATTTTTTCAGATTCTGATAGAGAAAGGTTCACTCTTTCCTGTAGTAATAATTAAACATTCGGCAAATGTCGGCATTTGTTTAAAATCAAACTCAAAGCTAAGATTTTAGTTAAATGTACTTTGTTTCAAAAAGTTGTTAACATTTTAACTTACTTTATGCACTGAATAGAATCTATACTAATCTAGTAAACTTTATACTTCATTTGAATTTTATCTTTCCAAGTAAAGTTCTTTATAATCGTACATTGAAGTTACGGGTAATATCATTAGCGTTTTGTTCTGACGAATTTCTACTGACTTTGAGTGCGGACCACAGCAAAACGGAAGCAAATATGAAAAAACGGATTACACTACGTTAAACAACAGTTTGTTCTCTATCGATGTACGCAAATATTTTTCAATTTTCGAATTCACAAAAATCGAATTTTGATCATCGAAAGCCGTTTTGTCCCACTGTGAGCCATTCCGGATCTAGGAACGATCTGGGGATTTTTTTCCCCGGCGTGGGTATGGTACCCATAGAGCTCTAAGCGCTCTGCTCGCGGCGCGTGAAATTCACTTTAGCAATTTTGATTAAAGTTCTAACTTCTTTATTTCGGATTTTAGTAAAGAGTATGTAAACGATTTCAAGCTTGGAATCGATCTGCGCTTGGCGGTGAAGATCCTCGATCTATATTGGCTGGCATCCCCACTTCGTTGAATCCTGGATCCTCTCTGAAGATCCAATAGTGGAGGAGCCGATCTTCGTCCGGAGGAGGTCCTTCTCCCTGGCTTCGGTTCACCCTCAAACGATTGGAGGTGGTGGTGCTCCGCCAAGACACGAGAACGATTCCGTGCACACGTGCTAAGAGAGAGCGTAGGACCCAGAGAAAAGCAGAAAATGAAAAAATCACGCGTTAAATTTATGACCCCCTTTTGAATAAACAAGACGTCGAAGAGACTTCTTCGCCTTCGACGCCTTCGAGAACCAAACATGATATTCGTTAAGAGTAATGAATTTGATACGGCACGTAGTAAATTAGCCTCTAAAGCCGGGTATCCACCAGTATCAAACGCCCGTATCGTATCACCATTCCGAACCCTTTTGAATAGGCAGACGTTGCCTCGTTGCATGCAACGGCATGCTGCGGCGCGGACAACATTTCTTCGTTTCTTGATAGAAACGGTTAGGCAATAGGACTGGGCCACTACAGGCGAGGAGTTTCGTTTTGCTGCGTGCCGTTCCGAAGGAACGGAGGCAACGGACCCATCCGAAAAATTTGTCGATTCTTTACCGTTCCATCGAAGGAACGGTTCATGCGTTTGCACTTGACATAGCGTTTCGTGCCGTCACTTGGGTTTCAATTTATTTGAAATCTTGTAGTATTATTGAATTCATTTCAAAATCGATGAAATTATTTATGAACTTAATCTAATTTAATGTAGATAAATTTTATCGTCTAAATATATTTAAACAGATCAATTATCTTCGGTGATACGCTGTACATAAAAGAGCAATGTTAATAATCACCTGTATGATTATTGAAAAAGGACAATGTTAATTTTCCAGAGATTTTTCCGTTGCCGAGTTTCGAAAGTTCTATTGGGCTGTGATACGGAGGTGAAGGAACAGGCCGATCCGAAAATTGTCGCTTTCTTGCCGTTCAAAGGATAGATTCGGAGACCACTTGAAACGTAAAAACAACATATCCAGGCGAAAGCCCGCAATGCTATGTCAAGTGGAAACATGACACTTGAGGAACGAGATAATATGATCTGGGATCGGATATATCAGTGAGATAATACTAATGCAACGACTGAACTTTGTTATTTTTCATTTTTTTCTTATAAAACTGTTACCAAGATATTTGTGACGTTTTTCTGATTAAAACGATACCAAACACGATATGGTTTGGATAATTACACTAAAGAAACAGCATGCAGCAAATCGAAACTTCTCGCCTATAGGAGTTTATTTCAAGACACGAAGAACTATTGTCCGAGCCGTAGCACGCCGTTGCATGCAACGAGGCAACGTCTGCCTATTCAAAAGGGTTCGGAACGGTGATACGATACTGGCGTTTGATACTGGTGGATACCCGGCTTTAGAAATTTCAAGAAAAGGAGTTTATTTTCTCTGAATTTCAAACTCTCTCCCAGCCCTATTACCCACGTTGAAAGTTTACAATATCTTATCGATCGCTCGCTTAAATTATTTATATTACTCGCTCTAAAATGGCCATCGACGACGAAACGCAGTAGAGATGGCGTGCAAAATGACTAACGGTGATTTATCACACTGATCGTAGTGTGATCGTATCTTGGATGATTGCTCTTCGTAATTCTTGATCTTGATTCAACTATTTTTTTATAAAATGCTTCAATATAGCTTGTATAGAAATATCTGAGCATAATGCGCAAAGAACGTTCAGTTAGTCATAAGTTTTGGCTAGTCAAAGGTTACCAGTTAATTACGGTTTTTACTTTCGACCAATCACAAGAGAGCATGTAAAATCACGAATCACTGTGAAAAATGATCGTGATTAGGAACGAACGTGATCGAATCACTCGTGATTCACAAGTAGCAGTTCTAGCCATCATTAAAACAGTACTAGCCATGCTGAACAACGTGGCAACACCGCTCACGTGACAATCGGGAGTCCTATTTTCAAAAGCAGTCCTGTGCTCGGAATTGTAACGTCCTAGAATAGGTACGTCACTGCACCGTCGTAAAGGGAAAGCGGTACCCTCAGAAGGCGACTCGTATATAGTTATTGGGATTATGGGTTCGTGTGGTATGCGGTTAAGGAGTGAAATCCAAACGTTGAGGAGAAATATAAGAGAAAATAATAGTATTAATGATACAATGAGTCCGGGCTAGATAAGAAATACGAAGAAAACTACAGTGAATTTGCCCTAAATGAAAATATAATAGAAGATATAGATATTAGTGTATATTAGTACGCGGCTTAAGCTACTAGTACAGCCAACACTCTGAATAATAACCAATTACTCTAGATATCAAGAATTATCAAAGATAGTGACTTGTACAGTTTCCTCAGACACGAACAGACCTCTCTACAGGTTGCAATCGGTTTCTGGGCAAGCCAGAGGTATGTGTAGTATAGGCCGCATTCAAGGAGCTCCGATCCTCGCTAGCTCTTTACGCTTGATAGCTGACTCTAAACCAACATGTAATGAACACGTCGCATGAGTAGAGTGTCTCTAGATCCGTAAAAACTCGTACTTGTCACTCAAAATAAGGATTTTATTTAGCGCGGGTTGCTCTGTCGCTGTATTCCTGCCTAGGCAGTTTAGTGCTGAGCAACCTTAGCCTTTCCTCTATTGCTAGAATGGTAGCTGCACTCGACCGAAGTCGATCTGAGCGTGGTCGAAACCAGACTGATTTTCTCCGCGTGGCACGCTTCTATTTATAGTCAAATTCTGCTGACAAAGCGCTGTTTTTCTATATAGAATTCCTTCAGGAATCTCGCGGACTTTAGATTTTAGGTACGTGCTCCGCGAGTATCGCTATCCCTCTCACGCAAGCTACCCTACTCTTAAAGCCGAGTATCCACTTGTATCAAACGCCCCTGCGTTGACGGTAACCCCTGCCTGTCGTAAGAGACGACTGAAAGGGGGGCGTCCGCTGCTGTCGAAGTAGCCTCGCAGATGACCCGGGGCGATGCCGGCGGGATCTTCGGATCCTGGTAGGACCTCCCTAGCCGGTAAGGCCCGGGTCGGAGAGGTGAAAAGGTGGCAGTGGCGTTACAATATACCGTAGACCAGTGGTCATGTCTCACTGGAACGGGGGGCTTGCCTTCATTGGGCGGCCCGCGAGGATGACAACCTCTATAAAAAAATCCCTAGCCTCAAGCTGTGGTGCGCGGCGAAGGGGCACGCCTAGAGTTAGCGCTAGGGGTGGCTGGTGGGTGCACCAGTCCCTAGCGGCCTCCTCAAGACACCTGGCGACCTCTTGAGCGTAGGAGCCTTCTTCCTGGGAAGGGCGTCACGCGGGGAGTGACCGATGTTCGTCCCAACTCGTGGGAACCTTATGGATAAACATGATAAATTTGTTAAGCTCGGGGATATCGGGGGGGAAAAAGTAAGTGGTGGTGCTGGTGGAAGTGGCGGTAGTGGGGCACCGAGCAGCTCGCGTGGTACAGGGCTGATTGGGAAGGGCAAGAAGTGGGGCTCGAGGAGTCTGAGCCTGCAGAAAAGAAGGAAGCGGGAGGAAACGGACGATGATAATGCGTCGGAAGAGGAGGGGGAGGAGTTTTTGGAGTTGCGGGCAATGCGGAAGGTTGGCGAGAAATTGCGAAAATTGTGTCCAAGATAGTGAGTGAGTTTGTTTTGGGTTGTGCGAGTGAGTATGAGGAATGTGTGATGAGAATGATTGGGAAGAATGAGAGATTGGCTGGTGGTCTGGAAGAGTGCAGGAGGAATATGGATGAGCATGTCTGTGTGCCTGAGTCGAGAAGTTTTGCGAGTGTTGTTGGTAAGAATGTAACTGGTGTGTCTGATCGTGTGATGAGTGATAGTGTGAGTGAGAAAGCAAAGGTGAAGTCCTTTGCGGAGCAGGTGAAAGAGAAGGTGATGCGTGGTGTGAGCGGAAGTCTGAATGTGAGAGTAAAAGCTGTGTGAAAGACTAGGAGTGGAGGAGTGGCGATCGAAGCGGCGAGTGCGAGGGAAATGGAAATGCTGAGGGAATGCAGAAAGTTTGCTGAGTTAGGTATCAAGGTGGAGATGCCTAAGAGAGTAGGTCCGAAATTGATTGTGTTTGATGTTGCGAATGAGATGACGAATGACGAGTTTATGAGTGAACTGTATGTGAAGAATTTAAAAATTGCTGGAGTGCTTGAGATGGAATTTGAAGAACGGGCGCGTATTGTGAGTAGAGCGAGCAAGAAAGGTGCGGATGTGGGTAATGTGATTGTGGAGGTGTCGAAAAGGATGCGTGATGTGTTGATGAGTGAAGAACGAGTGTATGTTAAGTGGAAAGCGTGTAAAGTGAGAGAGTTTGTGAACGTTATGCGTTGTTATAAGTGTTTTACCTTCGGACATATGATGCGTGATTGTAGTGTGAAAGAGAGATTGTGTGAGAAGTGTGGAGAGAGTGGACATCTGAAGGATAAGTGAAGAAGTGAAGCAAGATGAAAGGCAGAGATGCCAACCATTCGGTTTTGTCCTGTAAATGTCCGGATTATGTGAGAATGCTGGAAAGAGAGAAAGCGAGAATTAGCGATGACTAGTGAGAGCTTAAGAATATTGCAGTGTAACTGTCAGAGAGCGTATGGCGTGTTATGTGATCTGGGCAATGTTATGAATAAACAGTGTGTGAGTGTTGCTCTTTTACAAGAGCTGTATGTGACGCATGGGTGTGTGAAAGGTTTACCGAGCGCGTGGCGAGTGTATGTTTGTGAGAGTAACCCTGCCAAGGCTGCAGTGGTTATTCGTGATGTGAACGTGGAAGCGATGTGTGTGAGTGAATGCACAAACGAATTTGGTGTATGTGTGTGGATCAAAGGGGACATCGGTGAGCTGTATGTAGTGTCAGTGTACTGCAGGTATGGCCATGACATTGTGCCGTACCTGACGTACATGGAGAGAGTGAAAGAGCATGTGAGGGGAAAGCGTGTGTTGTTTGGGATGGATGCGAATGCGACCTCGCCCTTATGGTATAGTAAGGGCGGAGGACGCAGTAGAGAGAATGAGATGCGTGGAAGGACTTTGGAAGAATGGGTGTTAGCGAATGGCATGATTGTGTTGAATGAGCCGAGTGAGTATTATACTTTCTCGGGAGCGAGAGGACAGAGCGACATTGATGTCACTCTGGTGAATGAATTGTCAGCCAGGTGCCGTTTTGAATGGGAAGTGAAGGGAGACTGGGGAATAAGTGAGCACAATGTGATATTAATTAGGATGATGTGCGATGAGCGACAGCAGAGTGCCTCGAGTGTGTGCAAGCGATGGGTGTGCAAAGACGTGGACTAGGAAGGATACAAGAATGATTTAATGGAGTATGCATCGACGTGTGATCAGGATGTGTGGAATGGGACAAACGTGGATAGGATGCTTGAGTGTATGATGCAATGGATCCAGGGCGCGAATGACAAGAGGATGAAAGAGAAGAAAAGGGTCAATGACAGGAAGACAGTGTGGTGGACGGATGATTTGAGGAAGTTCAGAGCTAAAGTGCGAAGAAGTAGAAAGTTATGGCAGAGAGCGAGAAAGAGAAGAAGCGAGGATGTGGATGCACGACTGAGTAGGTATAAAAGTTTGATGAGTGAGTACAAGCGGGAAATGCTGAGAGCGAAAGAGGACTGGCGACAGTTCGTGAGTATATCGTCAAACCTGGATCCGTGGGGCCCTGTGTACAGGGTGTGTAGAGGTAAGACTGGGCGGGAGAGAATGAGTTCGTTGAATGTTGATGGAGTGAATTATTCCACGTGGAGAGAATGTGCAGAAGTGCTGTTGGAGCGATTCTTCCCATCCGCGAGTATATCAAGAGGAGTAAGTACTGTGGGTGAGAGGTCTAATGAGATAGAGGAGTTTGAATGGGATGAAGTGAATGAGGCAGTAATGGTAGCGAAACTGGGTAAGGCACCTGGCATAGATGGAATAACGGTGAAAATGTTACGAATGCTTTGGTATGCAATTCCGGGATATCTGTTGAGACTGTATAATGAGTGCTTGAAGTCCGGATATTTTCCGGACGAGTGGAAGAAAGCGTGTGTGGTGGTTCTCCTGAAGTCCCCGGAGAAACCGCGTTCGGACCCTGCGTCATATAGACCGATTAGCTTGTTGTCTGTGCTGGGGAAAACCTTGGAACGAATGATGATGAAAAGGCATGAAAAGAGAGTGTGTGATAGTATGGATGTTGCACAGCCCGGCTTTCGCAGGGGCCGTTCGACGGAGAGTGCTTGGCTAAGGATGAGAGGGTATGTGGAAGAGAGTGAGTGTAAGTATGTGCTTGGAGTGTTTGTGGATTTTAAAGGAGTGTTTGATAATTTAGAATGGAGTAGTGTGATTGAATGGTTGAATGAGACGGGTTGTAGAGAGATGCTCCTCTGGAAGAGTTACTTCCAGAGGAGGGTAACGTGTATGTGTAGTGCGAATGACGTTGTGTGGAAGGATGTTGAGCGAGGGTGTCCGCAGGGGTCCACTTCCGGTACATTTCTCTGGATCGGGAGGATGGACAAACTCCTGCGGCGCCTGCGAGAATGCGGGTGCAAGTGTGTCGCCTTTGCGGACGACCTGACGTTGATTGTGGAGGGACAGAACCGAATGGAAGTTGAACGAAAGGAAGCAGAGTGGATGGCAATAGTGTGTGAGTGGGGTGCGGAAGTGGGTGTTAGTGTGTCCGAGGGTAAAACTGTGGCAATGCTTTTGAAAGGTAGTATGGTTGCGAGTAAACGTCCGATTGTGCGTATGAATGGGAAACCAATCAAGTATGTGGTAAGTGAAAAATATTTGGGAATTTGGATGAGTGAGAGAATGCACTTCAAAGTGCATTTGGAGTACTTGAGGACCAAGGTAATGAATGTTGTAGGTGCGATGAGGAGAGTGTTGAAGAGTGAATGGGGTATGAGGAAGAGAGCGGTGAGACTTGTATATAAGGGACTGTTTGTTGCGTGTGTTATGTACGGTGCGAGTGTGTGGTATGAGGTGATGCAATATGAATATGCGAAAGATTTGATGAATAGATGTTAGCGAGTGGTATTGTATGCATGCTTGAATGTATGTAGAACCGTTTCGACGGAGAGTATGCAAGTGTTGATGGGCACCTTGCCTTGGGACCTGGAGTGTGTAAGGAGGGGTGTGTGTTGTAGATTAAAGAGTGGTGGAAGCGTGGGTGTAAATGAAATCGTTGCTCCGAACGATTTGGATGGAAGAGCGGTGGATGACTGTGTGAAGATGGTAGATGAAAGAGCGTATGACTGTTGGCAGAGAAGATGGGATGAAAGTGTGAAAGGTCGTGTTACGTATGAGTATATCCAGAATGTTAGGTTTGCAGAAAGGTGTGTGCAGTTTGAGCCGAATGTGTATGCATGTTTCTTGTTGACTGGGCATGGGAGTATGAATGCATTTTTGTATAAGCGTGGTCTGAGTGTGAGTGAGCGATGTTTATGTGGAGCTGAACGAGAGGATTGGAAACATATGTTGGCTGAATGTTCAATGTATGAGGACCTCCGGGACCTGAGTGAATGTGGCATGGTAAGGAGAGAGGATGGTAGCGTGGATGTGAGTGGTGTGTTAGTATGCAAGGAAAAGTGTGAACGGCTTTGTGCGTATGCGAGAGAAGCGTTTGAAAGAAGAAGAAGAATGTGTATGCATGTTTAGCGTGACTGTGTGGGTGTCGAGAGGATGACGCAGGGGGGACACGAGCAGGCTGAAAGACCTGTCGATCGATTCCTGCTTCGTATCCTTTGGGAACTGGCGTCCCCACGCACCCGAATCGCTGGCTGACCAGTGCCGGAGGCTGCGGAGCCTCCATACATGGGAGTGGCTTCGGCCGCGCCGATCTCACCAGTGGTCGTGACTGGTACCACGGGGACCGGGGCGCTCTCAGGGTTGATACCCTGACCCCGGTCGTGGGAAGGACCATCGCGGGGGCAGTGGTTAGGTCGCATGCTGGCAAGAGGGCCTGGTGGTGTGTCTCGACTTCTACTCAGGCCTTCGGCGGGTGAGCTGCGTACCCTCAGCTCGGGAACCAGCCTGCATAGCTAGTAGAGTGTTGGAAAGTCACTCGGGCCCACCAGAGGTCTGGTACCAGGTCCCGTGATTACCTGGTGCCGATCTGGTAGTCCTCCGCTTTGGCGGGGACGCGCTGATTGGGCGTATCCCAATCCCACGCCCATGGGGGCCGTGTGGTGGAACCGTATAAGTAGTAACCGCACGTAAAATCACGAAAGACATCTGTATCAAACGCCCGTATCGTATCAGCGTCCCGAACCCTTTTCAGCCGAGTATACCGCACCACGAATTTCGTCCATAAAGGCTGGCATTTTTGGAGACTTTTCTGTCTCCATGTTGTCCACCGAACGCTTTCGACCACGCGCCGTCGGGGATTCAAACCCCGCGCATTTTTTTGCATTTTACATTGTTTCATATATTGCCATACTTTTGTTTCTGTTTTTTCGCCATACTTTGTGTGTGTGTGTTAGGTTAGGGTGTGTCCTTTTAGGCTCCTCTTACGACAGGCAGGGGATACCGTGGCCGTATTCTAATCCCCCCGAGCCACAGGGGTCTTAAGCCGAGTATCCACTTGTATCAAACGCCCGTATCATATCACCTTTCCGAACCCTTTTGAAGAGGCAGGCGTTGCCTCGTTGCATGCCACGGCGTGCTACGGCTCGGACAATATTTCTTCGTTTCTTGAAAGAAACTCCTATAGGCGAGGAGTTTCGGTTTGCTGCGTGCTGTTTCATTATTGTAGGAGTCCGTCGTTTACAATTAGTACTGTACAACTTTTATTACATCTGCAAGTTGAAAGAGGAATTTTGGAAATCGGTTTATAACTTAGAGAAATAAAATAGGGGAAATATATGTTATCATTTCCAATTTTCCAAACAGCAGTGGTTTCAATGTGCGGCACGGCTTTTGTCTTGCGTAGCGAGAGAATCACACCGTAGCAAATACTATTATGAATAAAAATTGTCCAAACCATATCGAGTTTGGTATCATTTTAATCAGCAAAACGTCACAAATATCTTGGTAAAAGTTTTATAAGAAAAAAATGAAAAATAACAAAGTTCAGTCGTTGCATTAGTATTATCTCACTGATATATCCGATCCCAGATCATATTATCTCGTTCCTCAAGTGGCATGTTTCCACTTGACATAGCATTGCGGGCTTTCGCCTGGGTATGTTGTTTTTACGTTTCAAGTGGTCTCCGAATCTATCCTTTGAACGGTAAGAAACCGACAATTTTCGGATCGGCCTGTTCCTTCACCTCCGTATCACAGACCAATAGAACTTTCGATACTCGACAACGGAAAAATCTCTGGAAAATTAACATTGTCCTTTTTCAATAATCACACAAGTGATTATTAACATTGCTCTTTTATGTATAGCATAGCACCGAAGATAATTGATTTGTTTGAATATATTTAGACGATAAAATTTGTCTAAATTAAATTAGATTAAATTCATAAATAATTTCATCGATTTTGAAATGAATCTGTAACGTATCCGTTTCAGAAATTTCCTTATATGGTGTTACAAACCCTTCTCAAAAATTTCCTTATATGGAATCGGATGTGCGCACTTGACACCAACCGTCTTCTAGAAAATTCGAGACCAACGCAAAGCAAGGGCGCGCTCCTACGGGTCACGTATGGTCAGTCCCCACCACTCTTTTTACTCTAATTTTTGAGTATAAAAAGGGTGGCGACAAGGACACCTCGGGTCTAGTTGAAGTCTAGAATCAGTTCGATACACGTCAGTACGTTCTCTTACGGATAATCTCTGCAACGAGGAAACTCTGCGAGATCGGGTATTCAAGTCCCTTTGAAGCACTCAGTAACTATACAGTACGTGGTCTGCTGTTAAGCATTATTCTGATCGTTGTAGTCCACCCCCGTTTGCTTGCGTTCGTGAAAACCGAGAAGGATTAGATTCTTGCTCCGCGGAATCGAAACTAAACTTTTATTATTCAACTCATTTAAACTAATAACTTAGGGTTTAATTCATTGAACACCGCGACAATTACACATAACAATTGTGAGGTCCCGGAATAGAGAATAAACTCATATTATTTTAACTTATCTAATATTGTCCAATTATATTGACTAGTCCAGAAACCCACTAAGGTGTACTTTTACCGCTCGAGGTACATCAATCAAGTTACGAGACCTAATACTAACATTTCCTGCGGCTCCCTACGTTAGCCATACGTAGGTTCGTCCGCATAACACACTCCTGAGGCTCCCTCAGTTAGCCATACGTAGGTTCGTCCTCACGTCTTCACCTTTCCTGTGGCCCCCTTACGTTAGCCATTCGAAGGTTAATCCACTATAACCAACCTCCTGGAGCTCCCTACGTTAGCCATACGTAGGTTCGTCCTCACGTCTTCACCTTTCCTGTGGCTCCCTACGTTAGCCATACGTAGGTTCGTCCACTATAACCAACCTCCTGGAGCTCCCTACGTTAGCCATACGTAGGTTCGTCTCCACGTCTACTTCCTTAGACTCCCAGTGTTAATAACAACACTGGTCAAACCATTGACAAATACCATAACCGAAATTAAGCCCCGGCTACGCAGCCGCCCCTTCCGGCCCGTAACAAATCCAATAATACCGCAAAATTTCAAATAAATTGAAATGTTAATTTATTGAACTTGAAACCCAAGTGACGGTACGAAACGCTATGTCAAGTGCAAACGCATGAACCTTTCCTTCGATGCAACGGCAAAGAATCGACAAATTTTTCGTATGGGTCCGTTGCCTCCGTTCCTTTGGAACAGCACGCAGCAAAACGAAACCAGTGACTATAGACACCGACGAGATACTGTTAAAGACTGCCATCTCCTGTGTTAAAGTGCGGCACGCCAAATGGGCCCAATGGGCCTGGGGTACGATCGGTAAATAGGTGTGATGGATAATGTATAATAGAATAGTGATATTACCAATTGTAGCGCCGAAAAAGCTGTTATACCACCAACCAGATGATTTAGGTTTGTCACAGTACAATAATTATCTAGTCGGTGCTGTTTGGAAAACAATTATATTTTACCTTATAATTGTATTACATTCTTATTGTAATACAATAATACAATTATTGTAATAATCGGTACTACATAAATATATGAAGAATAAGAATATTTGATATGTAACATTCTGAAAAAATACAAGAACTGAATAAAAAATAATTCGAAAATTACTGTTATTTTATAAAATAATGATTCTTAAACCAAAAATATCATTTAACTGTTAACAGAGATTCGTCTCTTAGCAGACTGTTAACAAGTGGGCATTTTTACATTTTTCACAGGTAGCGGAAGTAGACATTTTTAACAGAGAATGACATACTAAGCGCTTAGTGTATTCCCTTATTCTGCCATGTTGTGAACAGAGTCGAACGTCCCAAACGTTTGAAAGTTCGCGTCCTTGCATACCCCGCGATGACACTGGTGCACTCGAGGGAAGGCTAAGGGGCTCTAGCATCCCCCAAAGAAAAAGGAAGGAGAACAACAGAAAATTTTCCAAAATCTGTTCCTAATTAAATTAGTGTTACTATTTATGTCACATATTAATAACACTGTTTTTTGTATTAAAAATATTTTTATTCGTTCAACTTAGCTCCCTCCAAGAACAAATTCTGAGTGCGTCATTGCCCGCACATACCCCATCATGGGCCATCATTGACAGTCCTTTCTTTTTCAAAGGGGGGACTCGCTCCTGGGAGCTCGGCGGAGACGGATGGTGTACCAGCGGAAGATAAATAAATAAGATTACAAAGTATTAATCAATTTTATATTTATTCTGTTTAGTAAGACCAAAGACAGTGATAGGAGTGGAAATAAATAATAATACAAAGAGGTGAGGAGGCGAAAAAGGTGGAAGAGGAGAACGAACGAAAAGAAAGGGGTTATGGAGAGGCGCCTCCACTAGCCCGATACGATGAAGAAGACGAAATAGTGATAGGAAACGAATATGGTGTAACCGATCAATGTCCCATGGATCGCCACATAACGTAGGGGCCTAAGGCGCCGCCCTTCCACCGCGCCAAGGTGCGAGCACGCACGCGCAAGATTCCCCTTCGCTGGCTAGAGCACCGAGCGAGGTGCCTGCCGATCCGCGGAACGAGCACTTGTCGTCGAGACTCAAATGCGAACAGACGCATCTTCAGCTCTTGTAAATACACTCGAAGCTCCGCACTCAACGCAAGCCGATCAGCCGCTACGAAGCATCGTGCGTTGATCTTGCTTCCTAGATTGCTTCCGCGCCCATGAGCGACCGTTGTTAGTTCCTCGTATCGACCGAACTCTTGGGAATTCGTGAGAGGAGAGAGACTAACCACGCGAGCCATGAGACGTGTGAGGGAGTCGGTGCTCGCGTTCGAATAAATTGTTCAGATAGAATAAAGAACTCGACGGCAGGTTTTGCGCGATTGATAGCGTGCGTGTATGTGTGTGTGTGAGGAGAAAGCCGCGTTCCGCGTTCCGACTATGTACCGGCCGCACGCTAGAATCAGAGGTCAACCGTGCCGTTAAAGATTTGCGCTATCGATTGGAGTGATGATTTCAAACGAGGGAATCCGCGATTGTGTATAACCAACCCAGGTCGAATGGAAAGAACGACAATAAACTCTTGTGAATTTTCCTCTCTAACAATCTGAGCGCGTCCTCTTTATTTCGTTCCCCTTCTATTCCCCACGAAAGCGTGCCCTTGGTAAAGAGCACGGTTACAATCGAAAAGGTAAAGTGATAATAAAACATGAAATGATTAAACTCCAGGAAATCAGCCCTGGAAGAATTGTGAAAAGAAAGTTTAAAGAAGAGTCTTCGGGAGAAGAAGAAGCGGGAAACACTAAGGATAGAAACAAGGTTGGCAGTATGGCGGAGCCAATGGTAGAAAGGAAAACACGAGAGGTGGACCAATGGAAAGCGAGAAGTGAGAACAAAGAGGTAAGTAATTTAAAAGTTGGTAAGAGAAATAATGGTCAAGATTCAAAAGCTAACACAAAGGAAGAGAGTAATGGCAAAGAAGTGAAAAAAGACGCGAAAGCTAATAAAGTCAGAATAATTGAAAGCACAGGCATTAAGAATAAATATAGAATAGTTGAGGAAACCGATAAAAGGGAGGGAATTGAGAATAAAACACAAGGACCAGGAAAATCCACAGAGGAAACGCATATAAGCGAAAATAATGTAAGAGAACATGCATATTATAAACCAAAGGAGGAAAGTGAGGAACTCTATATCGAAGAATTAGAGAGCGGTGACTATACAATTTGTGTCAATCTAAGTAAAGAAAAAATGTCCAATAAGAGAAAATATAACCTAGTCAAGATATATAATATAATTAACATTTTAGGGGCAAAAATAAGGGAGATCAGAATGGTTGGCTTCTCGAGGGCAGAGCTGACATTAGGCTCAAGGAAAGAAGTAATTAGAATTATAGAGTACGGAAGAAAAAAAGAGGCTGGATACAACGCCTACATACCTAAGAGAAAACGCACCAGACGAGGCGTAACGAAGGAGTGGGAAGGAACACTAGAGGAACTTAAAAAATGTATCATGATTGGGCAAGGGGAGTTTGAGGCCCAGAGGCTGAAGAGATGAAGATTCAGTCACGCTGTCCTGTTGACGTTCAAGGGGAATTCCCTCCCGACAAGACTCTATATAGGACAGGGGCATGTTTGGCTCAAAGTAGAGCCCTTTATAGAAAGTGTAAAGCAGTGCTTCCGATGTTTTCGATATGGGCACCTACAAGCAGTATGTAAATCAAGAGTAATAAAATGTATGATATGTAGTGGTGAATTCCACGGAGAATGTACTAAGGAACAAAGATGCGTAAACTGCGGAGAGGCACACAGAGCAACCGCAAGAGAATGTTTGATATTTCAGAGGGAAAGTGAACTAAAAAGAACTATGGTATATAAGAATGTGTCTTATTCTCAGGCTAGAGAGATCCTCCGGGACAAATACACAGGGAGAAGGTTCGACCTGGACATTGAAAGTGAAAAGGAGTTTCCCAGGCTGAGAACAGAGCAAAGAGGAAGAAGTGAAAAATGGGAGAGACTTAATATCCCAACGAGGAACAGGGAGCAAAATGTATGGAACAAAAACGCAGGATATCGTAGGAATCAGGAAAAAAACTCAAGTGATGAAAGTGAAGGAGGAAGGAGACATGGTACAGAGGATATGAGAGGGTCTTTTAGGTATAGAGACCTGAACGAGGAAAGGGAGATGAGGAAAGTCCAAAGAGAAGGAAGGGTCGGTATAATGAACAGGGTACCGCATGATAGGATTAGACCATGGGTGAGTAATGCTCCCAAAATAAATATACAAGAGGGATATAACCATGAAGAGGAAACGAAAAGGAAGAAGATCACAAACAGAATAAGAGGAGAAAACTATAAGATGCTTGAAGAAATAAAGGATAAAACGGATGGATGAGATAATAGATCAGATCATCTCGCTGATTAAAGAAAGGAATCTGTTCCACAACCTGGAAGAAAAGATAAGAAAGGAAAAACATAGGAAAGAAAATGAAGTCCCAGTGGATCCCAACGAGGACTGGTGGGGCAGCGGTCGCCATTATGAAACATTTATCCCTGAGAAGCAGGCTAAACGTTTTGCCAGACAAAGGGAAAGAAACGAGCAAATAAGGAAATTAAATGAAGAAATTGAGAGAGAAAAACAAGAAGCAGAAAAGGAAATAGAAATGGAAGAGGAATGCAGATCTCAAACATCCCCCCCCCCCCACCGGCTCTTGAGAAAGAAGTTGAGACGGTGGAGGTAGTAATTGAGAATATTGAACCAAACTCTGAGAAGGAAATCAGACAGGAAGAGGAAGAAACCAGTAAGATATAAATCTTAATAAAGCACCACTCGAGATTGAAATAAATATATATAATAAAATAACTGTACAGCTAATTATAAGGTAACAAACAATATCTATTCTTAGTACATAAGTATATTATTAAAAAAAAAAAAAATAAAAAAAATAAAAACTCAAAACAACAAAAAGAAGAATTTATTGGTAGTAATAAGGTATAACTTACATAATTACATATATATACGTAGTAGAATAAACAAAATTAGCCTAAGATATAAAATAAAAAGACAGAAACCAATAAAGCCGTATACTCTCTAATAATAATATGCTAGTAGGTATTTGGAATGCAAGAAGCATGAGAAACAAAATTGCGGAAATAAAAGCTATGATTGACGAGTACGATATCCTTGCAGTAACCGAGACATGGTTGTACCCAGACTTTGACTTACACCTGAAAGATTATAAAGTAATAAGAAGAGATGCACTGGACGATAGTAACAGAGGTAATAGAAGAGGTGCTAATGAGGGAGGACTGTGCCTCATTGTCAGGGAGCAATTGAAAACGAAAATAAAAACATTGCCGGACAATGCCAATATGGAAACCCTGGCGGTCACGGTAGAGAACGACACGCAAAGCATTGATCTGATACTGATATACAGAAATCCAGCGACGAACACGTCGCGCACACAGTGGAGGAATATGATGGAGAACGTCGAAGGAAATTCCAAAGCGATAATAATAGGAGATATGAATGCGAAAAGCACGGGATGGAACTGTGCGGAGAATGATACCCAAGGGTCAAGAGTGGAAACAGTCCTAGAAGAAAAAGACCTATTTGTGGTTAATCGAGAAACTCTGTCGCGCCCCGCTTCGGGCTCTCGCAGGGCCTCAAATATTGACTTAATAATTACAAACTTTGAAATGTTACAGATGTTAAACGCTGAAAACTTGGGGCTTACACTAGGGTCTGACCATCAAATAATAAACCTGAGAATTGAAATGAATATGCCACCAAATATCGAAGGCAGAAAATTCTCGACCAGGAGATATAAATACAAAAAAATCAACTGGAACATATTCAAAGTAAAAATGGAAGCTGAGGCTGGTGAGCTACTCGGCGAGGAGTATGAGGTGGAAGATGAAGTAGAAGAAGAACTGAAATTAAGAGAAGCAATATGCAGAGGTCTAGAAGCAGCGGGAGCCACGAAAATTAGACAAAGACAAAATGTACAGAACAGGGCCACTGAAAGCAAAAAGGATAAAAATAGACAAAAGTGGTGGGACGACGAATGCGACAGTATAAGAGAGGAGAAACGGAGAGCTCTCATGGCCTTTAATAGAAGGCCAAATGAGAACACATGGAATACCTATCAGATATGTATCAAGAAAATGAAAGCCACGGTCAAAAAGAGGAAAAGAGAATCCTGGGAAAAGTTTGCGGAAAACATCAACCACAGTTCGGACTGTAAATCTCTTTGGGAAAAAATAAAGGGACTACAAAGGGGGAGAAAACACCAACAGAACCTTATGACCATCGAGGAGAGAAGTGAATTGGAGCAAGCGGAGGCAAACAAAATATTTGATGAAGACATACTAACACCAGCGGACACTGAGATCGCCACGGAAGAGCAGAGGAGAACGTATATATGCGAAATAGCCGAAACATATGATCAACCACTGAGTACGAAGGAGATCTCGAATGCAGTAGAGAAAACGAACAAAAAATCGGCCCCGGGAAAGGACGGAATAGACAACAAAACGATAGGTACGTTACCGCCTTGCTTCTTAGTTATAATGCTGAGATTGTTTAACAGGGTATGGGAGAAGGGCAAGGTGCCGCCGAATTGGAAAACAGCTGCGGTAATTCTCTTAGACAAATCTGGGAAAAAGGCGCTGAGGCCGATAGCCCTGACCAATTGCATGGGAAAGTTAATGGAAAGAATAGTGAACAACAGACTGGTTAAATGGGCAGAAGAAAATAAGATCATGCACGAGTGGCAGAATGGATTTAGAAGGGGGAGGTCAACGATTGATAACCTGGTCAGAATAAGAACGGACGTACAGAGTGGCTTTAACAATGGCAGGGCCACACTGGCAGCGTTCCTCGATGTCAAGTCGGCTTACGATAGAGTTGACCACGGTAAACTGCTGACGATCTTGATGAAAAAAAGATGTCCAACAAAGATATTCAAATATATTCAGAGCTGGCTGGAAGAAAGAACGGCCACGGTGGTCAGGAGATTTGAGGAAGATGTGGAGGGAACAATAAAAAGAGGACTTCCACAGGGATCTGTACTAAGTCCCATACTGTACAATATATACACAAGCAACGTGATGGAGGGAATCGATGATGAAGAAATGGTAAAACTGCAATTCGCGGACGATATTGGCATATACGTTTCGACGGAGGATCAGAGAGTAGGTAACGAGGGAAAAATAGAAAGTGCCCTGGATAGGATAATAGAGAACCTGAATAGAATAGGGCTGGGCTTATCCATAGAAAAGACTGTTGTAGTAAATTTCTCAAAATGGCAAAGAACGAGGAGAGCAGGTCATAGAGCGAACCAACCTGTAGAAGTAAGGGTGGGAAATACCACAATAACAGAGTCAAATGAGGCAAAGTTTCTGGGGGTGATGTTCGACAAGAAATGCTATTTTAAAGAGCATACTAGAAACGTTGAAAAAATAGCTAGGGATAGGCTGAACATGCTGAGGTACATTGCGCATATCGCGAAGGGGGTCGATCAGAGAATTATGCTGGTGTTGTACAAAGCGTTAGTGAGGTCTGTGGTTGAATACGGGGCTATGATATATATCGATGGGAGTATAAACAACATAGAAAGAATGAACAAAATACAGAATGCGGGAATTAGAGTAGCGATGGGATACAGAATATCGACTCCCACCAATGTAATGCACGTGGAAACGGGTGTGATGGCGTTTGAAAATAGAATAGAACTGTTAACGGGTAAATATTTACTTAAAAAAGTAGGAAACGGTAGCGGAGCGTTTGTTGAATGGTTGTACAAGGCCTAGGAAGGGTTCAACAATAGGTTGGAAAATAAATGGACTTATGTGATAAAAATTTTCAGAAAAAACATCGACCTGATGAAGGCAGCGAAGGCTGGAGCGGATCGCCCAGCCGGGGAGTTGGCGGCCTGCCCTGAACCCTGGGTAGAGTGGAGAGCCGGAGAGATGATGGCTCTGCCCGAACAAGCCCTGATGAGTGTCCCAGCCGAAACTAGACAACGTTACGGCTCGATTAATGAAGAATTTGCTGAGATGTATACAGACGGGTCGAAACGAGCGGGAGCCCAAGCAGTGGGAGCAGCCGTGGTAACGAAACAACAAAATACCTGGGAGGAGAGCACGTTCAGCATAAACCCGGGGGCCACAATCTTCACTGCGGAGGCAGTGGTAGTGGCGGAGGCGCTCAGGTTGTATAGACAGTCCGGTGATGGTAGAAGATTCCTCGTTTACAGTGATTCCGCGAGTGTTTTGAAGGTACTAGAATCTGCAAAAAACAAAGACATTAAAGACATTGCTAAGATGAAAAGAGGGGAAATCTTGAAAGAATTAGGTGAAATATACTCAATGAGAAACTTACTTTTGAGCGACACTGTAGACCGGAAAAGAACGCCGGTGATATTTGTGTGGGTAATGAGAAAGCGGACGGTGCGGCCAAAAGGGCTACGGAACAAATACCGAATTGTGAATACGCGTTACCGTACGAGGACATGTTAGTAAACCTGGTAGAGAATGCGTGGAACGAGTTCGCGACGGAAATGAGAAACGAAGCGCGCTTTAAAGGTGTTAAATACTTTAGTGAAATAGACACGAACGAAAAGCGGCGAAAACCGTGGTTTGAAAGGTTTGTTACCCAAGACAGAAGGACAATATCGGTGCTCAGCAGAATAAGAGCGAATCACTACAACCTGGGTGAATCACTGGCGAGGAAGTACCTCGTGGAAGACCCGGGATGCGAGTGTGGAGACTCTGTGGAGGACCTGGCTCACGTCCTCTGGGAATGCGAAAAGTACGACCACATCAGGGATGAATTCGTGGCGAAGATACGACAGAAGGGGTTCAGTGGCAGACCCCAATACCAAGACCTTGTGAGAAGGGAGAGGCCGTCTGTGTGCGCGACGGTTGCGAGATTTCTAATAAAAACGGGAAGGATAATATAATGCGCGTGCGTGGCATGGTGGAGTCGCTATTCTCGGTAAAACCGGTTCTAGCGGAAGCGAGTATGAGAGAGAGAAAGTGTGAAGCGAGAGAGAGGATGAAGGAGAGGGGCAGCGCCGGCTTGGGGCGTCTGCCGCACGACGGATATAAAATGAAATGTAAAGTCGAGACATTACAATTATAATCTTTATTAAAAGAGTAAAGAAACGATTGTGAAATATTAGAAATGACAATTAATCCGGGTCCAAAATTGTTGGCTGCCGTGTGCGGGGGCCCCGGAGCCGGGTATTCGTCCCTGGGATGAGTGGATGTATGAAAAACCTGTAAAAGAATGATATAAAAATTTAAAATCACTCCCCTTAGGGAAGCGCGATTAAGGTGGCTTGACTACGTCGAGTATGTAAACGGAACTAGACCTTTGAGTCGACGGAAAAGAATCAGTAAAGAAAGTAAGAATGAAAGATAAAGTAAAGTAAAATCTAAAGAAACCGTTGACCTGAAGGATGGTTTCCGAGAGCCCGATAGCTAACAAGCAAGGAGGGAGCAATGTGTGAATGATGGAGTGAATGAAGAGTGTGGGAGAGTGAATGCGAAAAACGGAAAGTATGGAAAGCATGAGAGACGTTAGAGATAGTAATAATGTAAATATATGTAAAATAGGATAAGTTAGCTATAAGACTGTAAAGAAAAGATATCTGTAATATTTGGAAAGAACCGCTGATACAACACTACGAAAAACACGATAGAAAAATATGACCATGTTAGCGAGGGAATAAAAAGACAATAAAAGTACGGCGTACCGAGAAATAAATAAAAGAGGCGGCAAAAGTAGAATTAAAAGTATGGAGGAATGCAAAAGAATGTAAAAGTACGGAGTGTGTGGGAAGACATAAAAGTACGGATCAAATAGATATTGAAAACATGTAATAATATGATAAAGCACAAAGATGAGAAAATAGCAATTTGAAAATGCGCGGGAGCTTGGGGTTGCCAGCGTTCTGCCAACCCATCTCCCTAGGCGCGTGGTTGAAAGAGTTCGTTGGGCAATACGGGGACGGAAAAGTCCCCAAAAGCGCCTACCCCTTGCCTTCGGGGGTGCTAAAAGGGTGAATGTTTTGATTGATTGATTCTTTTTCAAAGTTTTATGGCAAGACTTTATAACAGAAAACAGAATATTCCGAATATTCTGAAAGGTCGCAGACTGTGTCAAACAGTGGACAAATTTGTATATACTATTGTGGTAATTTTAGATATTTATTTTTTCGTGGAATACAAATCTAACACTGAAAATACCGCGACTTAGTTACTTTTACAATTTTTGCTATCAATCGCACCGTGTGTTGCTCGACTCACAATCAAACATGGAATAACGGCTCTTGCTCATTACCGATCATTCGTGGCATTACCGCAGCATATTCTGAATAAATAAATAAATTTAATTCAAACTATATCGTGTTTGGTATCATTTTAATCAGAAAAATCTCACCAATACGTTAGTAAAAGTTTCATTAAGAAAAAGTTGAAATAAAAAAGTTTTATCGTTGAATTAGTATTAGTCACACCGGTATTACGGTTCGGATCATATTACACGGCTTCCTGGTCGAGCGTCTCGGTTCGCCTAGGGGGATCCCCCCAAGTGGAGAGGATAGGGATGTTGCACTTATCCAGCATTTACTTACTATGAAATAAAAGATTTTATTCTAATACATTTCTCTTGTTTTCGACACCTGTTACTTATTATATTATTATAATTATTACATTATTATTATTATTGATTATATCCTACAGAACCTATGTAATATTTTTTATTCTCGGAGTGCCCCAACCCCCGAAAGGGGCGCGGGGAACCAGGACGAACCAGGAGCCCCAACCGAGCGCGTTTCCGGGTGGCGGATAGGAGGACGACCGGGTGCGTGAAGTGGGCCCCGAGTACCATAGAACGGCTCGCCTCTGGTGCCCGGGACACGGGGAAAGTGTGCCTACGGAGTGCCCCGGTCAGCGGGTGCTATAAGGGACCCTTGAGGGCCTAAAAACCCTCGGAGGGGAAATAAAGCCCCATCGCGGACCAGTTCTCCAAGCTAAGATATAAGCAATCGTGCCGAGAGCTGCATGGCACCGGGGTAGTGGTGTCACGAACGATGCCCTAGGGGTACCAGGCGTCCGCCCATTGTATCTATCCTTACCCCTGTAAGCGAGCTCTGCAGGGGTGGACCCATACTTCAACAAAAAGACCCGATCACCCATCTCCCCAAACACCCAGCCAAAGAAAGCAGGCTAAAGCCAGCTAAAAAAAGGCAAAGGATTTTTCCTTCGCCAATAAGCTTCAGGGAGGCGCTGACGGCGGAGAGGGGGCTGGCAATCGCGCCGACCAACTATCCGGAGTCGACCCTCACTGAGGCGCAGGCTTCCGCCATCGAGCAGGCGATCGTGGGAGCGTTGTGTGGGCTCCAAAAGAGGGGCACCATGCCGCGCTTCGACGAGTGCCGGTTGGAGGGGGGGGGCTGCTCCTAGTGACCTGGGCGGACACCGGAGCGGCTGAGGGCCACTACCACCAGTATCAAGCCTTGGGAGGGAGCGGACCTCCAGGTGATGGATAGCCGACACTCGATGGAATCCCGAAGCTCAAAACGATGGTCACGGTCGTCCCCGGCCCTCCGGTGTCGACGGAGGCCATACTAAGATTGATGGAGGGTCAGGACCCAGGGTTCCGCTCTAACTTGTGGAGAGCCTGGAGCAGGAGAGAGGGACCGAACTCGGTGACTCTCGTCCTGGGGATTGACCCTGCTTCACACGACCTCATCAAGAGGCAAGGCTTTGAAGTCCACGTGGGACTACGCAGGGCCCTCTTTAGAGAGGGACCTGTCGGGACCACGGAGGACCCGAATAAAGCCAAAACAGTCGCCGGGAATAAACCGGGACCAATAGCCCCGGGGATGGAGGAAGGGAAGGCGAGAGTGAGCGGAGGGGAAAAGGGTGAAGGGGAGCCCAGGGTGCTGGCAGCGGTGCCCTCGGAGACCCTAGCCCCCCACACCGACACCATCCCACCCACCCCACCCCGAGGCAGTAACAAAGAGATGGCGGCTGCCGGATCCTATCAAGGACCGAAGGCCGCCGAAACGCAACCTCCGACCAGTGGTAGCATCCTGTAGCGGGCGACGAAAGATCGCGAACGAACGAGAGTTCCCGATCGGCAGCTATCGCGCCTGCGCTACCGGACACTTCTAGAGACCGAACATTCGCGAGACCTAAAAAGTAAATAAATAGCACGGCCGAGTTCGGCGCGGGTCAGTCAACCGACAACCGAACAGCTGACGCGACGTAGGCATCGTTCTTTTGTTTACCGACATCGACTGGGTATCCGCGAAAATAAACGTACTGTAAAGCGAATACAGTCTTGTTCCACAATCCCAAGACAGGCATGTCAAGGGGAAGGCCGACCACGGCGGAGGCGACAAAACGGAGCGGGCTTCTGGGTGTTCAGAAGGGGAACCAACGTACCCTAATACACACCCTGAAGGCCGGTACCAGAGGAAGGAGAGGGATGGGCCCCGGTAACGGTCCCCCTCATAAGTAGGTGCAATGGGCCCCGGCGGGGAACAAATCACAGCTACTCTAACTAAGCGAGACCAGACCACATCTGACACCAACAAGGTGCCAGATGGTACCAGATTCTCACAGATTAAACTGCAACATTGCAAGGCGGCAACGGACATTCTCCTGCGTCGCCTAACGATGGGACAGACAGATATAGCCCTCATACAAGAACCTTGGATCTACAAGGAACGTGTAGGGGGGCTAAATACGGGATGCGTCTCACTCTATTGTGATGCCACATCCACAAGGCCCAGGGCCTGTATCTTCGTCAAGAAGGAGATAGCGGCCCTGAAACTTAACGAATTCTGTACAGCTGATCTTTCAGCGGTTAAGGTTAAACTTAACCTCGGTGGTAATACGTCAGAGCTGGTGGTATGCTCGGCGTACCTTCCGTATGATTGAGGACCCTCCACCTACGAGGGAACTCGGGGCACTGGTAGATCACTGTGCTGTCAATGGTCTGCACCTGGTGATAGGCTGCGATGCCAACTCGCACCACACCGTATGGGGCAGTACTAATACCAACGGTAGAGGCACAGCACTGCTGGAATACCTCGCCACCACGGGCCTGGAGATCCTTAACATAGGCTCCTCCCCCGCCTTTGTCACCTCCCGTAAACAGGAGGTGATTTATCTGACCCTAGGCTCTGCCAAGGTGACACAGGTCATCAAACATTGGCAGGTACGGGCGAGAGCACACTCTTAGACCACCGCCTTATTAGTTTTAAACTAACAGGTGACAGGGAAGTCGGCATTAGTGAGGCTTGCAGGAACCCAAAGGCCACCAACTGGGCACTCTACAGAGAGGGTCTGGAAGGGAAGCTAAAGGGGTACTGTCAGCGTCCCAGGACCGTAGACGAAATTGAGCAAGCGGTGGGGCATCTGAGCTCCGCCATTAGTCAAGCCTACGAGGCTGCCTGCCCGGCCAGAATCAGAAACAGTGGCAAAAGGGTCCCCTGGTGGAACAAGAAATTGGACCAAGCCAGGAAGGACACCCGCAGACTACTGAATAAAGCCATGAAGGCCAACACGGAGCCAGCCTGGGACAACAAAAGGTCCCAGCAAGCTTACAAAAAGTGATCAGAACCAGCAAGAGGATGGCCTGGAAGACCTTCTGCAAAGAAACCGAGGCGCTTCCCATAGTTGTCAGGCTAAGGAAGGTCTTCTCCATAGGCCTCTCGCCAAGGTTACATCGCCTCAGACTCCCAAATGGAAGTCTGACGAACAACCATAGAGAAACCCTAGAATACCTTATCCAGACACATTTCCCAGGCTCAGTAGCGGAGGGTCGGGAGCGGCGTTGTAATGATACCGCGCGCACTGACCCCGTTCCCAGTGGACTGGGGCATAGCTGAGAAGGTGATAAATACGGACAGGGTGAGGTGGGCCATCAGCTCCTTCAAAAGATTCAAGAGCCCGGGCACTGACGGGATCTCCCCGGCACTCCTTCAGGAGGGCGGTGAGGACCTGTACAGGCGCCTGGGCTAGATCTTCAAATCCTGCCTAGCGAAAGGCTACAAACCCAAAGCCTGAAAATATTCCAAGGTAGTGTTCATCCCGAAACCAGAGAGGGACAATTACGACCTTGCCAAGTCATACGGACCCATCAGCCTCGCCTCTTTCATGCTTAAAACGCTGAAGAGGCTGGTTGATAGGTACATCAGAGACGAGGTCTTGATCAGCAAACCGCTGCACCCCTCTCAACACGCCTATCAAAACGGCAAATGCACCAAGACGGCACTTCATAAACTGGAAGGTTTCATTGAAGGCGCGCTGTCGAACGGTGAATCCGCCCTCTGCATCTTCCTCGACATCGAGAGGGTGTTTGATAACACCCCTCACGATGCTATACAGGAAGCCGCAAGGAAATACAACATTAAGGACTCCGTCGTAAGATGGATCCACAACATGCTGACGAATAGAACAGCCACAGCAAGCCTGGGAGAGGAGACGGTGAGGGCCGACGTCGCGAGGGGCTGCCCGCAGAAAGGAATCCTGTCCCCCCTGCTGTGGACCCTCGTGGTTGACGAACTCATACTTATACTCACCACGGAAGGCTTTGAGGTTCAGGGCTACGCCAACGACCTTTCTATTACGGTCAGAGGTAGACACCCGTTGGATTTAGCGAGGAGATTGCAAAAGACTGTCATACTCGTAGAATCTTGGTGTCGATCACACTCGCTCTCGGTTAACCCGAACAAAACGGAGTTGGTCCTATTCACAAAGAGACGACGCTGTTACTTTAAGGCTCCTCATCTTTTTGGGACGCAACTACAACTCACAGATGAGGTAAAATATCTAGGTGTAATACTAGATAAATAACTCACCTGGAAGAATCATGTGAACAGGCAGACCCAGAAAGCAATCAGTACCTACTGGGCCTGCCGCAGAATATTTGGCCCTACATGGGGACACAAACCAAGGGTGGTTAGGTGGATATACCAGGCTATCCTTGAACCCATCATAACATATGCTTCGATTGTGTGGTGGACCTCCATGAAGAGGGGAGCACACAGAAGGACTATAGAAAGAATATACCGAATAGCGTTGCTGGGGATAACAGGTGCGCTCCCCACTTTGGCAATGGGTGCGCTGGTCGATATCAAGCCACCCCATCAAACAGTGATGGCAACGGCTTGGAGAGCGGCAATCCGCCTCCATCAAGCTGAAGAATGGTCCCCGGCGAGCGGCGGGCACACCGAGATCCTTAGGGATCTGGGATCGGAGTTAATACTGACCCACGGTGGAGACCGCTGCAAGACGGAGTACCTCTTCAGACGAGAATACGATTTAATCCTCCCAGACAGGGAGAAATGGCTGAAGGACCCAAACAGCATTCTGACTCCGGGGGGCTGGTCTGGCTCACAGACGGCTCCAAGACCGGATCTGGCACCGGAGCCGGGATTGCAGGGGAGAACCCAAGGGTCGAAATGACCCACAAGCTGGGCCATCACGTTACGGTCTTCCAAGCAGAAGTGTTTGCCATCTGGGCTTGCGCCAAATATAATTTGGAAAGGGCCCACTCAGGCAAACACATCTATCTATCCAGTGATAGCCTGGCTGCGGTTAGAGCCCTCCACAAAGTGGAAATTGGGTCGAAGCTAGTCAGGGACTGTGCACTGACTCTGTGGCAGCTATCTCTGAGCAACAGAGTTAAGCTGCTATGGGTACCAGGTCAGGCTGGTATCCCAGGCAACGAGAAGGCTAACGAACTGGCGCGACTGGGGGCGACAAGCTCCCAGCCATACCATGAGTACCCCATTGTCGTCTCAACCTATGCGTTGAAAGGCCTGGGTACGGATTGGTTAAACCAGGAATTCACCAGGCTCTGGCAAAACGCTAACGGCATGAGACACACGAGGGTCCTACTTGAGGGACCGTCACAGAAGCTGGATGACACCTTAATTCACCTGGACAGGGCGCAACTGCGCATGCTCGTGGGCCTAGTGACAGGACACTGGTACACGAGGAAACACCTCACACGCATGGGACTCATAGAGGAGTCGACATGCCCAGGTGTGAGGAGGAGAACGAAACACCTCTCCACGTACTTCTAAGATGCAGGGAACTAAGGGACCTGAGAGGATCAATCCTGGGGACCTTGGGACCCCCATCATTAAGCATTTCGGCTGGCCTGGTGCCGGCGCTTCTAAATTTTGCAACAGAAGCCCAGCTGTCAAGGCACAGCCAGTAAGGAGGCTGCCTAGCGGCCCGGGTACAATGGTCCCCAAGGACTGAGTGCCCGGCTAGCCTCAACTTAACAATAATAATAATAATAATAATAATAATAATAATAATAATATTTTTTATTCATTTTTATTTCTAAATGATTTCTAAATGAAATTAGAAGAAAACAATTTTTTTTTCTAATTTTTTTTTCTATTCATCATCTTTTCTAAATGACTATTTATTTACCTTAAAAACACATACTTTACACTTAGAACTAGAGTTCGTCATTTATTAAAAAAATAGTTACCAACGAACTAAAGAGGGTTATTAAGTTACCTCCTTTAAAATATTTTACGTCTTAAAAAGATTCTCCGAAAGGTTTGTAAAACGAACTTAATTCGAATCACCGAAGAAATAATAATAGCATTGACCAGATAAAATATCATCTCATGTCTCATTAAAATTAAAAATACCCGAATACACGATGCTGTCAATAA
Source organism: Osmia bicornis bicornis (assembly GCF_907164935.1). Classification (NCBI taxonomy): domain Eukaryota; kingdom Metazoa; phylum Arthropoda; class Insecta; order Hymenoptera; family Megachilidae; genus Osmia; species Osmia bicornis. The sequence goes on along the minus strand of NC_060223.1, from coordinate 1,873,424 downwards.
TGATTTGATAGGTTGTCGACGCCTGAACTAGAATCTTCAAGTGTACTGGCCAAGTGTACTGGCTGGGCGCGGAGGTGATACCCCGACGTGTCGTATCCCCAGGTGGCGGATATGGGAATGCTCGTCATGCACTTTTCGGAGTGCATGGAGGGTAGGAGTGAAATAAAATAGCTCCCGCGGACCAAACACCAAGGGAAGGAAAACCCATCAAAACCTCCCCTGTGACTGGGGGATAGAATACAGGCACGGTAACCCCTGCCTGTCGTAGGAGGCAACTAAAAGGGGGGCGTTTGCTACTGTCGAAGTAGCCTCACAGATGACCCGCGGCGATGCTGGTGGGACCTACGGATCCTGGCAGGGCCTCCCTTGCCAGTAAGGCCTGGGTCGGAGAGGCGAAAAGGTGGCTGCGGCGTCGTTGAGTTCTCCAGGGGCCAGGCTGCGTGGCGGTCTGGTGCGGGTAGCGAACTCGGAGTGCCCAAGCAATTACACCGTAACCCAGTGGTCACATCTCGCTGGAACGGGGGGTTTGCCTTCATTGGACGAGCCGCGAGGATGACAACCTCTATAAAAAAATCCCTAGCCTCAAGCTGCGGTACGCGGTGAAGAGGGCGTGCCCGGAGTAAGCGCCGGGCATGGCTGGTGGGTGCATCAGTCACTAGCGGCCAACCCCGGGGCACCTGGCGACCCCCCGGGTGTATTAGCCTTACCCGGGCAAGGCGGCTCTGCCCGGGTGGACCCACGGACCGACCCACTCGTAAGATCACTATGGCTGATTTTAACATTAAAAATAACACTGGACTGGATACAACGGATACGACCATGGCAGAGAATAAGGACGTGAGGCGGGCAGTTAGCGGGGTGGACCTGGTGCTGCCCAGTGGAAGAACTGGTGGAGTGAAGGATGCGCGCCGGCTATCAATGCACCTTTCCAGGGTGGACGCGGAATTGCCTTCTCTCAGGTCGGGGCGAAGAAGGGCGAGGCTTCCCCGGCGGCCTCGGATGCCACTGCATCTCGGAACAGTGAGGACTCCGACGAATCAGTCGCTTCGACTGTGAAGAGAGGCGGCCGGCGAAGAGGAGGGGCCGTTCGCTGACCACTGGTGTATACTCGCAACTCGCCGCGGCGAAGCAAATGCTCCTGGAGGTACGACGCCAGGAGCTGGAACTCGCGGAGGAGAAGAGGGCACTGGACCCTGCCGAGGACCCTCCCGAGCCAAGTCGGAGCAGCAGGTCTCTCCCCGACCCTGAGGACCTGGCGGAGGAGTTCAGGCATGTCGCGACGGTCGACCTGGCCACCCAGGCCCTGGAATTCTGTAGGGATGTGGAGAGGGTAGCGGGCGTTTCCAATGACCTCAAGGGAACGCTCGTAAGGAAATTAAGGATGGCCGCACGCCATTTAAAGGCCATCCACACGGAGACGGCGGTTAGGGCCGCCCCCGTTAGGGCAGGGAAAGAGCTGGAGGAGCTCCGCCGCCAGCTAAAGCTCCGAAAGGAGCAGCTAGCGGCCCAGACAGCCCAGATCAGCATTCTCCAGCAAAGCCTGGCGGAGGTCACATGCCGGGTCGCGACCATGGAGACGCCGGTGATCGCGGGTCCGAAGAGGTCCGCGAGGCCCGACTCGCCATTGTCCGGCGAGGAAGCGGGCCGCAAGAGAAGGAAGGATGACGCGGACCTATTCACCCGAGGATGCTACCGCTGTGGACGAGGTGGCGGTGAGCCCGGCTCCAGCTCTGGCTGCGCCTGCGGAGAAAAGCTGCCCCGAGCCCGAACTGATTGCGGGTTTTGTGGCTCTTCTCGAGAGGGGTCTGGCGGGACTCAGGGCGGAGTTTCAACGCCGTCATAGCGGCGGTTCAGCCCCCGCCGAAGAGGGCGAACCAGTCTAATGAGGTCGAAGCGGCTGCGGCCAACCCCGCCCCATCGAGAAAGGAGGCGGAAAGGCGGGTTCGCAACAAGGCCCCGCCTATCAGGGAGCCGCGACCGGGACCCTCCTCCGCGCCGGCGTCATTCGTAGAGAGAAGGATGGCCCGGATCGTAGAGGAACACCGCCGAACTGCGGACGGCACGTGGGTCACGGTGGTCGGCCGCCGTGCGAAAGCGGCTGAGAAGAAAGCGGCAGTGGGCAAGGCCCCACCCGCACAGGGTAGCAAGGAGGTGGCCCAAAAGAAGAGAGTCGCACCGCAGGCCAAGGGGATGGCGGCTCAGCCGGCCAAACCAAAGGCCCCCCGGCCGCCTAAAACGTCTGCGGTACCCATCAACCTCGCCCCCGAGGCCAAAATGTCATATACCGAGGCTATGCTTATGGCTCGGGAGCGAGTGAAGCTTGAAGATCTGGGCATTACCTCTCTGATGTCCAGAAGGGCCCGAACGGGGGACTGGTCGTGGAAATACCCGGGGAGGACCGGTCGAAAAAGGCGGCCAAGTTGGCCGACAGCCTCCGCCAGGTCTTTAATGGGACGGAGGTGAGGATTGCCCGCCCCACAAAAATGGGCGAGGTTAGGGTGACCGGTCTCGACGACTCGGCCGCCGCAGGTGACTGCTGCCACACAGAGATCAAAATGGGGGAGATACGGTCCTCCCTGCAAAGGATGGGGACGGTTTGGGCGAGATGGCCCTTGGCGGCACTCGCTAAGTTGACCGCCGCCGGGAGGATCCTTGTCGGGTGGTCCTCAGCAAGGATACAGGCGCTGCCACCGCGGCCGCTCCAGGAAAGGACACGTCAGGCAGCGATGCACGTGCGATGTAGACAGGTCCGACCGATGTTACGCGTGTGGCGAGTCGGGCCATGTGGCCGGCAAGTGCAGCGCCAACCGGCGGTGCCCCCTTTGTGCAGATTTGGGGCGGCCCGCGGGGCATAGATTGGGGGCCAAAGGCTGTGCCCCCTCCTCCTCCCGGAGGCCGAAGAAGAAGAGTGCCGTCGAAGAGGCAAGGACAGCCCCCTCCAAGGCACAGGAGTCCGGGGTAGTAACAACGAAAGGGGGGAAGATAAACCCCCCCTTCGGCAAACCGACGAGCGAAAATGCCGCGGAGGCGGCTCGTAAGGCCTAGGAATGGGGCCCAAGGACCCTATACTCAGGCCAACTTGAACCACTCGGCCAGGGCTCAGGATATGTTGTTCCAAACCCTGGCCGAGTGGAAGGCTGGGTTGGCGGTGGCCGCGGAGCCGTACCGAGTCCTCGACAGAGCAGATTAGTTCAGGGACGAGGACGGCTCCGTAGCGATTATTGGCACAGCAGTACCCCCACACCCCACCCCACTGAAACGGGGCCGGGGGTTCGTCGGCGTTTTGTGCGGTGAAATAACGGTGGTGGGGCTCTATCCCCCGCCCAGATGGCCTCTCGCGCATTATGAACAGTATCTGGACCGGGTGGGGGACCTTGTCTCCCGTTGTTCCCCCCGGCCAGTGCTAGTCCTCGGGGACTTTAATGCCCATGCCTCACTTTAGGGCTCCCCGAGGACAGACGCGAGAGGCAGGGCGGTCGTAAATTGGGCGGCGGGATTAGGACTCCACCTGCTCAATGTGGGGTCCGTTAGCACCTGCGTGCGTGGTCAGGGGGAGTCTATAGTCGATCTGTCTTTCGCGACTCCCCTGGCCGCGCGTATGGTGCAGAGATGGTGGGTGGTGGAGGAGGCGGTCACACTTAGTGACCTTCTATACATCCGCCTCGACCTCACCACCACCGCCCGCCGCCCCTGTGGACCACCACCGCTACGGTGGGCGCTGAAGAGGATGGACGAGGACGTGCTGATGGCTGCAGCCCTTGCTCTGGCCTGGCTGTCAACACCTGCCGGGCCGGTCGCGGACATTGGGGAGGAGGTAGAATGGTTCCGGGGAGCCATGAAGGAGTTGTCCGACGCCGCCAGCCGGGCCGCCTACTGGTGGACGGGCGAAATTGGTGAACTGAGACGAGATTGTCTCGCAGCCCGTCGCCAGTGGCAAAGGGCCTGCAGAAGAAGGACATTCCGCGACCTAACGAGGGAGGAGGATCTGTATGGGCAGTACCGAGTTTTGGAAACTGCCCTGCAGACGGCCATCAAGGAGTCTAAATCCCGGGCATGGGACGAGCTCCTAGGCTCTCTCCAGAAGGACCCATGGGGGCGCCCATACAAAATGGTGATGGGCAAGCTTAGGCCCTGGGCGCCCCCGGTCACGGAGAGCCTCGACCCCCAGTTTTTGGGGCGGGTAGTCGACACTTTGTTCCCACGAGAGAGGGAACACACCCGCCCCCCGCCGGACCACGAGGAGGTTGTTTGGTCCGACGAACTGGGGGTCACGGAGGAGGAGCTGGCTGGGGCGATTAAACGGATGGGGGCCTGAAACTCTGCTCCGGGCCCCGACGGCGTCCCCGGCTGTGCCTGGGTGAAGGCTCTACGCGTCCTCGGTCCGAGACTGAGACGCCTCTTCAGCGCCTGCATTAAAGAAGGAGTTTTTCCACAACACTGGAAGACGGAGCGGCTGGTCCTCATTCGGAAGGATGGACGACCCACCGACAGTCCCTCGGCCTACCGGCCCATCGTGCTGTTGGACGAGGTGGGGAAGTTGTTCGAGCGGATCCTGGTATCCCGCCTCGTCCATCACCTGTCCCAGGAGGGTCCCGACTTGGCCGAGTCACAATATGGCTTCAGGCGGGGGCGCAGCACTATCGACGCAATCCAGTCGAAGCGCTCCCGCTGCGACTCGGCCACGTCCCGGGGTAGGGTGGCGTTGGGCGTTAGTCTAGATATCGTCAACGCCTTCAACGCCCTGCCTCTCAGGACGATAAGGGGGACGCTGATACGCCACAAGGCGCCCCCCTACATGAGGAGGATCGTCGGCGACTACCTCCAGGACAGGAAGATAGTGTACAGGTGCCGGGATGGCCAGATGCACGAGAGGAACGTGGACTGCGGCGTACCCCAGGGATCTGTGAAAGGTCCTACACTTTGGGACTTGGGGTACGACCCGGTCTTGCGGGTCGAGCTCCCGATCGGTGTGAGCCTCACGTGCTTCGCAGATGATACGCACGTGTTGGCCGTCGGTCGGGGGTGGAAAAGGACTAGCCGCCTCACCGAGATTGGCGTCGCTGCCGTTGCCGCAGGGATCCGGCGGCTGGGGCTTCAGCTAGCTCCGCACAAAACCGAGGCGATGTGGTTTTACTCGCCTCGGCGTGGGGTTGCGCCACCGCCCTAGTCGGTGGTCCGTGTGAGTGGAGTCGACGTCCAGGTGGGGAAGGGCCACAGGTACTTGGGCCTTCACCTGGACAGCCACTGGCGCTTCGAGGAACACTTCGGTCGTCTGGCCCCCCAACTAGACAGGGCAAGCAACGCGCTTGCCCGTCTATTGCCCAATATCGGGGGGCTCAACGAGAAGGTTTGCCGTCTCTACGTGGGGATCGTGCGGAGCATGGCCCTTTATGGTGCGCCCATATGGGCGAACGCCCTGATGGATTCCCGGCGCAGCCAGCAACTGCTGCGCCGGGCTGAGAGGAGGATAGCCATCAGGGTGATTAGAGGTTACCGCACAGTCCGCTACGGGGCGGCGATGACCCTGGCGGGAGTTGTCCCCTTCAAGTTCCAGGCAGAGGGTCACGCCAAAGTCTTCTGGCGTCTGCGTGCCCTTCGTCTGGACGGGACCCCGCCAGAAGAGATGACCGAAGCTGTTGCTAGGATTAGGCGCCAGGCCCGGCAGAGAGCCCTGGGTCGGTGGCGACGCGAGCTCGTCGAGCACGGAAGGCTCACGTTTCGGACCACACAGGTGCTCACCGGACACGGTTGTTTCGGTGAGTTCCTACACTGGATCCGGGCGGAGGAAACGGCAGCGTGCCATCACTGCGGGGCAGGGCGAGACACCGCGCAACATACCCTGGAGCACTATCCAGCGTTTGCGCGGGCCCGTCACGCCGTGCGGTGTGAAGTTGGGGGTGATCTCTCGCCGGCGGCACTTGTCAAAGAGATGCTCACCGGCGAGAATCAGTGGAGGGCGGTGACCGATTACTGCGAGTCGGTCATTGCCCTGAAGGAGGAAGCGGAGCGGGTGTGGCTCCCGATGGCGGCGAAGTTTGGCACGTAGGGGAGGGCCAAAGCTAGACCCTCCCCCGAGCAAGGGGCGCCAACGCGCCATGGGTGGGGGGGTCCCAGTGTTGTTCGTTAGAGGTCCCGGGGCCCTCACCACAGCCCTGTGCTGGTCACCGTGGGGGTTTTAGCCGGTAGAAATCCGGCACTACCCCCGGCCCCTCCCTACGGGGGCTGGGGGCGTCTTTGGAAGATTTCCCCCACGAAAAAAAAAGAATCTTCCTAGTAGAAGAAAAGTTTTTAATTTTGCGCCGCCTCCGAAAAGGTTGAAATGTATTTAGTATACTATTTAATGAGTAAATAGGTTTTATTAATAGCTGTTGGGTATTTGTATAAATGAAGTAGAAATTATTTCATACTTTTTAGCGCATTTCGAAATCGGTTGTATTTTTTGTTAAAAATTATTTTATTTCGATAAATAAGGAAGAAAATGAATGCCCGACGACGTCACACCGAAGGGCGCCGTTAAAAAGGACGCCGTTACAAGGGACACATCCACAATGGACACAAGGCAAGAGGTAGTAGCGCACGAGTTTAGTAACGTGAAACTTCCTGCATTTTGGAAAGACGAACTGCGATTGTGGTTCACGATGTTGGAAAGGGAATTTGCCGCTTATAATATAAAAGCGGACACCGTAAAGAGTTCGGCGGTCGTCAGAAATTTGGACCCGGCGACCATGAAAATTATTCTGGATGTAATAGAGGCTCCTGAAGAAAAATCAACGTATGTACATATTAAACAAGCGTTGATAGAACGCCTTGCGAAAAGTGACGAAGCCAATTTGAGGAAGCTCCTCACGGACATAGAGCTGGGAAATAAAAAGCCCTCAGAGTTTTTAAGAGAAATGTCCCAGCTCGCAGCAAAAAACGTCAGGGAAAACGCGCTTCGGACGCTTTGGATACAGAGACTTCCCACTATGGTTCAGGAAGTGTTGGCGATTGTGGATGACTCCGACCTTGACCGATTGGCGAAGCTCGCCGATAAAATTTCGGAACGTTCGGGGGTGGCGGAGGTGGTCGCCATTTCCGACTCAAACCATAGCACGAGGGAATCAAGAAAGGATACCATGCCGGGGCGACAAGATGGCGATTTGGCGGCCATCGCCCAAAGGTTGGAGCGCCTAGAAGCACGCCTCACGGGGCGCTATCGCAGCGGCAGCGACAGCCGAAGGCGATTCTACAGGCGAAGAAGCGGTTCCCGATCCAAAGAGGCATCCCGGGACAATGGATACTGCTATTTTCATGGCAGATTCGGCGAGGAGTCGTGGCGATGCCGAAAACCGTGCTCATGGACCAGCCTGAACAAGAGGCGTCCGAAAAACTAAAGGCGGCGTCCCAGCTCGAGGCACTAGGGGACGGCCTGCAGAAGTACCGCCTCATCGTCACAGACCCATCAACGCGCATCCAGTTTCTGGTGGACACAGGCGCGGATGTGTCGGTCGTGCCAAGAGCGTTTGGAGGTAAGAGTCTGGAGGCCGATATTTTCAAATTGTACGCCGCGAACGGAGCAGTAATAGATACCTACGGTGAGAAATTATTATCGTTAAATTTAGGATTACGTCGCGATTTTTCCTGGCGATTTGTACTGGCAAATGTTTCTAAGCCAATTATAGGGGCAGATTTCCTCCATTTTTACAACCTGTTAATTGATTTACGAAGTAAAAAGTTGCTGGACGGAAATACAGGTATGTTTAGAAAAATAACAATTGCAAAAAGTGACGTACGGTATCTACTATAGATCGAAATAGTATTTTTAATAACATATTAAAAGAATTTATAGAGGTTACAAGGCCAGCCGCCAGAAAAAATATTAAATCCGATGTGTTTCATTATATTGAGACAAAAGGTGCCCCGATCGCAGAGCGCACAAGACGTTTGCCTCCGGAGAAGGCCAGAATGGCGCGGGCGGAATTTGAGCAGATGCTTAAAGATGGTATTTGCCGCCCGTCAAAAAGCCAATGGGCCAGTCCTCTAGATATGGTCCCGGAAAAATCGGGCGATTGGAGACCGTGTGGGGATTACCGCAGACTGAATGGCGTGACCGTACTGGACAAATATCCATTGCCACATATTCATGATGTGGCACATCAATTCGATGGATGCAAGGTATTTTCTGTAATAGATTTAACGAAGGCATATTACCACGTTCAGGTGGCGCCGGATGATATTCCGAAAACAGCAGTTATTACGCCATTTGGCTTATTCGAGTTCACGGTCATGCCATTCGGTTTATGTAACGCGGCTCAAACCTTTCAGAGGCATATGGACTCGCTACTCCGGGATTTTTATTTCTGTCACTGTTATACAGTGTGTCCCACGTAACTGGAAACATTCCAATATTTCCTAAACTATTAAAGATACAGGAAATTGCTTTGGTGGTCATTGCATGGTAGGATGGAGCAACATCTTGACGTAGACAAATTTTTTTTTGCATCATTATTTTCAAAAATATAATGGCAAAGTTTGGTTTTTTAAATGGAACTATATATTTTCCTTTGGATCATTTGATAGTGCTTTTGAAATCGAATTCATTAAGCTTGCATGTATACACTTGATTTTCATTTGTTTACGAGATATTGCACTAACAAATTTGGAGATTTTTCACGGGAGAAATTCCCTTCAGTGGAAAATATCAGCAGGGGTCCTGTTCGCGCGTAAAGTGCCGCGTGTTAAGCAGTACCACTTGAAATGGATATCACGGGCGGCCAGCGGGACGGCGGGCCCAAACTTTAGACGCGAACAGGACCCCTGCTGATATTTCCCACTGAAGGGAATTTCTCCCGTGAAAAATCTCCAAAGTTGTTAGCGCAATATCTCGTAAACAAATGAAAATCAAGTGTATACATGCAAGCTTAATGAATTCGATTTCAAAAGCACTATCAAATGATCGAAAGAAAAATATATAGTTCCATTTAAAAAACCAAACTTTGCCATTATATTTTTGAAAATAATGATGCAAAAAAAAATTTGTCTACGTCAAAATGTTGCTCCATCCTACCATGCAATGACCACCAAAGCAATTTCCTGTATCTTTAATAGTTTAGGAAATATTGGAGTGTTTCCAGTTACGTGGGACACACTGTATAGATGATATTATTGTAGCATCCCCAGATATGGAGACTCACGAGAGTCATTTATGCGTTTTATTTGGTAGACTTCGAGAACATGGTCTAGTAGTTAATGTCGCCAAGTGTATTTTCGCGAAAGAATCCGTAGAGTACTTAGGGTATAAGATTAGTAGTAAGGGAATCGCTCCGTTGGAAGAATGGGTAAAGGCAATTCAGCAATATCAAAAACCGAATACCATTTACGAGTTACGCCGTTTTTTGGGTGTTATAGGTTTTTATCGTAAATTTTTACAAAGAGCAGCAGACTAGTTGGCTTCCTTGAACAAGCACCTCAAGGGTGCTAAAAAGAAAAACAACAGGCTGGTGAACTGGGACGATGAATCGGAAAAAGCTTTCGAGGAAACTAAAAGGCAAATAGCCGCAGCATCATTATTATGTCATCCTAGGGAGAACGCGCCTTTGACCTTGCGCACAGACGCGTCAGACGTGGCAATCGGGGCCATTCTAGAGCAGTTTGTAGATGGTACATGGGAACCGCTCGGTTTTTTCTCTAGGAAGCTAGAAAAGGCTCAATTAAATTATAGCGTGTACGACAGAGAGCTTTTAGCCATCTACAAGAGCCTCAGATTTTTCAGGCATTTTGCCGTTGGTATATGCATTTCTGCAAAAAGCTGACAAAGCCAGTCCGCGACAAGTCAGGCAGCGGGATTACATCGGTCAATTTCCCACCCAAATAGTCCATGTAGATGGTGAGGAAAATGTGGTGGCCGATGCTTTTTCCAGGCTGCAAGTAATAGAAATGCCTGTCATTATCTCTACGGAGGAGTTAATACAGGCACAAGCGAAAGACGAAGAACTGGTGAAAATTATGTCAGAAAATTCCAGCAGGTGGAACTTCAAAAAAATATTTTTGGAAAGTTCAGATAAATACTTATATGGAGACGTTGTCAAAAATAATATTAGACCTTATGTACCGAAAGATTTGAGAAAAAGAATATTTAATAATGTACACAATCTATCACATCCTAGCGGAAGAACAACTAGGAAGTTGATAGGAAAAAGTTTTGTCTGGTCTCTAATGAATAGGGAAATAGCCAAGTGGTCCCGTACCTGTATCGCGTGTCAGAAAAGTAAGATTCATCGCCACAGCAAGCCAGTACCTGAGAAAATCGAGGTACCCAAAAGTCGTTTTGAACATATCCATGTCGATTTAGTTGGTCCATTACCAATAATTAATAATTATAAATACTGCTTAATAATGATAGATAGATACTTCAGGAGACCAGAAGCAGTGCCGCTCACGGATTGTTCAGCAGATAAAGTGGCAACAGCCATATATGCAAACTGGATTGCGAGATTCGGAGCTCCAGCAACAATCACATCAGACCAAGGTACGCAGTTCGAGTCACAAATATTCCAAGCACTGAATAAATTAATTGGTTGTAATAAGACACGTACAACAACGTACCACCCTCAGTTAAACGGGATGATTGAGAGGTGGCATCGGTCATTAAAAGCTGCCATAATGTGCCATGAGGCCAAAAATTGAGTCGAAATTCTTCCGACAGTGTTGCTGGGACTCCGAGCCAGTTATAAGGAAGATTTAAAGGCATCTGCTGCCGAAATGTTGTATGGTGCTCCGATCAGACTGCCTGGAGAATTTTTTGTACATGCGGATGAAGAAATTGATCCGCAGATTTTTGTAGAAAAATTTAGACAGCATATTCGACAAGTTAAGCCTCGTCCAATTTCGCATCACGAGAAACCTAATACATTTGTGCACCAGTCATTGCATTCCTGCTCACATGTTTTTGTGCGAGTTGACACAGTAAGGAAATCCCTTGAACCGCCTTACGAGGGGCCATTTGAGGTCCTAGAACGGATTACGGATCACGTTTTTAGAATTAGGTATAAGGATAGAGACATAAATGTTTCTGTCGACAGGCTCAAGCCAGTGTTTTGCGAGAGTACACTTGACGACGCCACAAAAAGTAAGCCAAAGACATATTCAAAGAAAGTTAGATTCAAGTAAGATTTAAATAAGAATCGTGAGTTGAAGATTTGTAACTCACTCGGAGGGGAGTGATGTAGCGACCAGCGTTGCTGGCGTTCGACGCGCCATCATATGTTAGCTAGATTAAGTTAGTTACTAGTCATAGGTTAGGAATTTTTAGGTTACGTAGTTGGTAAGCCTAGTTCGTAAGACGCGCGTCCTTAGAAGTAAGAAGAAGATTATTCCTCTCTGTATCTCTGAAATAGAAAGACGTAAAGCGTTGTGCAATAAAGAGTTACGTTTAGTGCCAAAGTGTATATATTTATTCCTTCCTGGGAAAACTAAACCACTACACGAATTTTTTCGCCGCCGCAACCTCCCATAAGGATGGCAGTCTTTAACAGTATCTCGTCGGTGCTATAGATAGTAGAAGACTGGATATGCCTATGTTACCGAAGGGTGGTCATTTTTGGGGCGAGTGTGCCCCCAGTCTGAAGAGAAGTTTCCACAGTCGGTATAACAGTCGTGCCTGTTTTGGCAGTTCTTCTGTTACCATACCTTACTGGCACAACTACCTTATCGATTACGGTAAGGTGAAGAGACGTACGCACGTATAGTACGACTGCAATGTTGCCACATCTGTTTCCATATGTATGGCAACTAGTATTCGCACTTCACACACAAGCATATATCTGTTTCCATCCGTGTGTGCTATCGCTTCGGTGCTTTCCACCGTCAATTCGCATATTCTGGCTCAATTAGAAATGAATATTACTGATGTATTAGGTTATATATTTAAATCCGGTCGCTGTTAAGAGGCCGGCAACACTTTCGTGACAATAATAAGTTAATTACAAAAATAACTATAAGTGCCTTTAGATCAAATTGATCAATGAACATATCAATTAATAGATCAATAGATGATCAAGTTACAAGTAATTAAAATTTCCAAAAATCGCGACTTTTCATTTAAGAACGTGACTATACTCCGTTCAACGAGACGAGTCACCAAGTATAAACACGTGCACGTGAGCAGGACAGGGCCGACTTACGGGTTCCGGATCCCCAAATCGCATCGTAAGATAAGCCTGACATTGCATACAAGAGCCCTCGGCAAGGGACCACCATAACTTGGCCCTGAGTTGTAGCATGTGGTAGCCAATGACCGCAGTCGTAGAGCCGATCACGTGAAAACCGAGGGAGTTGTTTGTTTTGACTTGGTGACTCGTCTCGTTGAACGGAGTATAGTTCTGTTTTTAAAATTAGGAAATTTTAATTACTTGTAACTTCTAAGTGCATTGACTGATTTCGATGAAATTTTCAGCATACACATAACTTATTTAAATCTACGAAGGACATTTTAAATTTTCATTATGGGCTCACATAAGAATGTTCAAAAATTACCCTTCACTATTTTTTTCACGATTTCAACAAATTGTAACTTTGTAAAGTAACAAAAGTACATATCTTAGTAAATTAATTTTTATAGTTTCTCAAAAAACCTCGTTGTTTGCGAGTTCACGTGGGCAGCGAGGACAGAAATGAATGAGGCACACTTGCAGCAAACACAAAGCGTTTATTGCGCGTCAAAATAGTCAAACACTTATCAACGTTTAACAAACAACGTGAAACGATCACACCGCGTGGTCACGAACAAGTTTACAATAAATGATGCGTGGACGAAGCGCGGTCAAACGTACACAAATAACGCGTGGTCGATATAAACTTTACACAAGTAAAGGCGTGGACAATGCGTGGTCAAAGCTTGTTATATTAACAACGGAGACTGTAGCTTGATCTAAGCGTGAGCGTGAGCGTACGAAAAACACGTGCGAGTACTCTGAGCGTTCGATCAAGAAGGAGGAAATCGATTATGGCGTCGATCGTGCCGGTTCCGGCGTGGAAGGGGAACCGCGTGGACAAAGGGGGCCCGTGAGGTGCTGCCCTATCGGTAACGACGCACCAACGAATTACTTTCGCTGCCAACTTCGTCACGCTGCGTGTACGTAGGGAATTTCGCCAATACTCGTCATTTGGTCCAATTTTAAATGAGGTATTCTGTTTTAAACGGTGTATGAATACGTTTTTTGCCCACTGTATGTTTCGACCGTTCTACGGAACACAGGCGCGAGGAATTCTAAATGGAGTTTATTACAGTTCCTCGACGAAAAGCTATTTTTAAGTCAAGATGTTTTCATAGTCCAGGTAATGGTCTTTTATTATTTTATATAATAGAGTGAGAATTTAATTTTCGGTTCGTCCTCAATAGGTCCGGTCATGTCATAAACTGAGTTTATGCTTGGCACAAATGATTCTCTTTGGTCTATTAATTGGTATGTTCATTGATCAATTTGGTCTAAAGGCACTTTTGACCCCCTTATCCGTCTATACCCTTTATTAAGGGGGTAGACACGGGTAATAGTAGCGCGTTGACTTTACCGGCAAAAATGGGCCTATTAATGGGTTTACGGGAATCGGTTATTTGTCCTTATAAGAGAACACATAGGGCTGGGTGAGGGCTCATTCGAAAGAGGAAGGTCTAATGCAGGGGGCTCAACCGATGGTTTAACGAGATTGTGTTGATATCTAATAATATGAGTGTCCAAAGTAGAGGAAAAATCGAGAAAATACGCCCGCTGAATCCAAGTACATTTTAAGTAACTATAACAGTTTTATGACTAAAACGATTTGTTGAGCCCCCTTCATTGAACCTTCCTCTTTCGAATGAGCCCTTATTCAGCTCAAGATCTTTTCACATAAGGACGAATAACCGATTCCCGTAAAAGCATTCCCAAAGACGAGTTCCGCCATTATCTGGATACTACAGAGCAAGTTACGTGACAAATTTAGTTCAGCTAGTAGTTATAAGGTGGCGTCTAAGTAGAAAGGCTGCCGATCTGGAATCGTAGCCAGAATCAAGCGTCAGCTTGATTACGTCACTCGAACTGTGCCCAGGCCCTCCAAGCTCCACTCTTGTGATTTTGATGCAAATTTTAGGTTTACGCCTCACTACCAGGAGGCGCTGATGTCACTTCTCTACATGCATAGCTTGTATCACTGATTTTAACACACAACTAAAGATATCGTGACGTCATGTTCCCGCGAAATTTGTCGCCGCGTTTTTCAATTGTTTCAAAATTTAAAGAGACAAAAGAAATATGGCGCACATGGTTGCACATGGTGTGATGGTGACAGCGTAGGTGATTGAATTTCCAGGTTCGTGAATTCCGTTATTATAATTATTACTATTATTATTACTATTGCTATTATTATTATGACTATTATGATTATTGAAAAAGATATTTTTTAAAGTTTTTGCTAGGTGTTTAGGTTTGTCAATAACTTCTGCTGATGAGATGCAGTAACAGGAGGAGAAGCTAGAAATTAAGTAAGTACAGAATGTTTTAAAATTGTTACTGAAAACATAACTGTTTACATTGCTATTTTAGTAATATATTTAATTTTAATTATTAAAATGTATCTTTAAAGAAAGAGGAAGAAACTATGCATCATCAGAGGGTGTATTAACGAAAACAGCAGGATGTTCTCCTTCCCCTTAGAGAGAAAGGATAAGAAGAGGATGGCACAGTGGGTGGAAGTATGTGACAACCCAAAGAAATTCTGAGTGATCTGTAGTAGATACTTTAAAGAAAAATACTTCATGAGGAAAAGATTAACAACATCAGCAGTTCCAACACTGAACTTACTTGGTAATTACTCTTATGTATACTTTTTATAGCATATGTAAATAATTGTTAATGAAAATATTTATTACAGTGTCAGAGACTACCTCTATTAAAATAGAGCAACAAGACACCTGCATGCAAATGAAAAGAAGAAAAAGAGGAAAATTGTAAGTGTTCAGTTTACATATACAATATATGTATAAAACCATTAACATGGTATTAATACATTAAGCATATATAATAATACTTTTTACATGAAGTGTATGTATAATATTATATAATTTTGTTGTTATAGTTAAACCTGACTGCACCAGAGGAGTGGAGAACGTGATTTTCGATTGCATGTTATTGTATATTATTATTGATATATATATATTTATTATATTTTAGGAAAAATTTAATATATTTCCATTACTATACATATATTGTTGTAATATTTTCCTTTCCTTTATTTTTATTTTTCAAAGTTTTGAATAAGTAAGACCATGCACACGTATGTAGGGACCATGTGCTTGTGTGTGTACCTCACCGATATCATTTATATGTGTTTGTAGCGACACCAGCGATCCTGGTAGTGAGGCGTAACACTAATTTTAGTTACAGCATTAAATACGGGAGTTTGGAGGGCCTGACTGTGCCGCGAAGGCAAGCGAAAAAGGCAACATCGCCCGAATGCTGAGTGAGACGCACTACAGTCATGCTGTCCTTCTCTCATTCTGAATGTTGAGATTGTACCTTTTCGCTAAGTTTTGACTGCCGCCCGCCTGGATTTTTCACAGCGCCCCATAACAAACCTCGCCCCATTCAAACTATATCGTGTTTGGTATCATTTTAATCAGAAAAATATCACCAATGCGCTAGTAAAAGTTTCAGTAAAAAACAGTCAAAAATAAAAAAGTTTTATAATTGAATTAGTATTAGTCACACCAATACGTTTCGGCTCTTTTCTTTGATCATTGGACCTCTCTCTCTCTCCTCCACTGTCTGTCCCTTTTTACGTTCACGCTTGGCTGGCCATTGCATATAATCCGAGATTCGACACCTCTGCTGAACATATGAATTGTTGCACATATTCAACTTTTACTGTACAGATGCGAGGTCCCTCCATTTATTAGTTCTAATAGTACCATATTACTTTTTTATGCAGAATGTTTCAAGGAGTTGACACAAGTAAAAAGAAAATGCAATTCTACTTACATAAAAAATGGATTTGCATTTTTTGAGTGCATCGTTGCATTCACGAAGAAAATGAAATCACAGAAAAATATACATTATCATACCATGACGTATCCTGTATACTTTTATTAATTAAAAAACATTTATTTAAAAAAGTTAATAACTTCTTCTAAAAATAATTCTCAGATTGCCCGTTCCTTCGGAGCAGGCATATATTTTTCAGCAGCGAGGAGTGCTACGGTGTGCTATGTGAAATCCACGCGTTTGGTCAGTCAGAATTTATCGGAGCGTGACAATTCTATCATTTGGGTTGAAAGAAAGATAGCATGATCACCGTACATCTCACTCTAAACGCGCGCCAATGTTTCGCTTTCGTTCTTCAGGCGTATCGTGGCGATGCCTCTGGCGAGATGAGCGTTTGAATGTGTTTGTAAAAATACTTGAGGCGCTGTTGCCTTCCTAGATCGTGTTGCGCGCACGCTAGCTGAGAATTAAACCTTCAAGTTCGTAACAAAACACGCAAGTGGCTCCACCAGGTCCAACGAAAAAACTACTGTAATACCGACGTCCCGAATCGGTGACGTCACGTACTGTGTCTACCCCCTTAAGGTGATGCAAGCGTCGAGGCCGAACTCCGAATTTCGCGTTGGTAAAACAGTCAACGTTTCATCGAAAATTAGGCCGAACAGAAACTGATTTTAACGCCACCTGAATTATCGCATCCAACTAACGGCATGCTATGCTACGTCACTTTTCGCCTACACCTAAATGACACACGGATGCTACGATAGCTATATGTATTATGTACGATGAATCAGACCAATTTTTGCGTGTCGCCGGAGAAACCACAGTTTCTCGAGCGAGTTCGGCTCGCCTCTGATGTGGTGACAGCTGAGAATCGACGCAGCGTTCAGGGAAAAAAGAAAATTTAAATACCCGTGTACGTGTGAGACAATACTAATGCAATCAAAATTTAAGATTAAAACCTTTTTATTTTTGAATTTTTTTAAATAAAAATGTTACTAACGTATTTGTGAGATTTTTCTGATAAAAACAAGATCAAACATGACATAATTTGAATTATAATTATTTATATGCTTATTTATATCTAAATAAGTAAAAATAATGTAAATTATATGGTGTTTGGTCTTATTTTAATCAAAAGAACCTTACAATTACATTGATAAAAGTTTCATTTAGCAAAAATGAAAAATAAAACAGTTATTGTTGAATTAATATTGTATCATTCAAATGTTTTTTCTCAGGCCCTTTAATTCTCGGACCTCTTTCTCTTTCGCTATTTGTCCTTTTCTACGTTCGCCAGCATTGAAGAATTCGCTCCAGCCGTGTTGTTCTTCCAGCATCACATTTTCGTTACCTATTCATCCAATATTTGGACGTAACGCAAAATCAGGAGAGACCAGCATAATATCACATTCTATGCTGAATAAACATACTAACTTATCTGTCTAAAAAAATTTTAATAACTCTGGCAACAGATTTATTTTCGGGGTGCTTTTCATAAATAATCAGTATTTCACCAAATTGTTCAGAATATCAATTTTTATAACATATCAAAAAATCATTGAAATCGGGAAGGACGTATTTGTTCTTCAGTTTCACTAAAAAAAAGAATAATAATAGCAACAAAAAATAATGATAGTACGTCTTGTGACACATGGGTTGAAAATCGCTATCCTAGTCGATAGAGCGATGCGTGAAAAAAAAATTTACGCGTCGGAGTTCATCGCCTCTTCAAGACTCGAACTTCCCATTCTCCACGATACATTGTATCGTCGTCGACGGTTCGGTCGACGCACACATATGCACATATACGAGCTGCGAATGAGCGCGCGGTCGAGCATAGAAAACGAACGAACTGCGCCCTACAGAATAAACGCGAAACTAAATTTCTGGTCTGTTTTACCTTGTTGACGTCTTTCGCGAGTGAACAATCAACGAAATCGTAGTTTTCAAATTACTTCTTCCTGGAGACTTGTACATCATCCCTTGGGTGCTCGTTTTATTATATCCGCCCCAAAGAATATCAGTCTGGTCCCTATTTGGACAAACTATTGGCAGAAATGTTTATATGTTAGCGTCAGCACGTGTTCAAGGGTTGACACGTGGCAGGGTCAATGCATTTGGGGCTTTGACCTGGGTTTCAAGGATTTCTTAGGATTCTTTAGGTTATCGATACCCCGAGCCATATGTCTGTCATCGGACTTGGGCCGGCGGTAGTTGATACTTGAGGTGCGACGAATTCTAAGAGTCGCGGATGTTTTGGTTATGGAACGGCGATAGAGAGTTCGATCGCCGATTCTCGAAGGAACACGCGTGTGGCCGATGACCCGAAGTCATGGTGCTGCACGGCACGTGTCAAAAGATAAGGTTGATCTAGAAGGATCTGGCCACGGAGTGGGGAAGATCTTGCATCTTCTGGTAGGAGGACCATGAGGAACGGCATGGCACTTACCCCAGAACCTTGATCGGGAAAACACCTTAATTCAATTCTTGACATCAGAAGTGGGATTCGTTCAATTTTGTTAAAAACTCGCGTTCGCAATGAGTAGTCCACCGGGTACGGCTGATCCGCCATCATTTGACGAGCTTTTCCGCCGTTTTATGGAAATGGTCGCGTCTGGTGCGGTACCGACCACCACGTCCGCGAGGGGTGATAAAGTGATCGCGGATGCTATTCCGGATTTTTGTGGTACCGATCTCGGGGAAGACGCTAACCAATGGTGCGATATAGTCGAGAAAATCACGGAGAAACTTTCCGTGTCACAAAGATTAAGTTTGGCCACCCATGCATTGACTGGTGCTGCCAAAAAATGGTATAAAGGATGGGAAGGCAACCCACGGACTTGGGCAACATTTCGAGACGACCTGTGTTCGGTGTTTGTGCCCGAGGATCGATTGTGTGAACGTTTGTCCCGTGCGGTTGAGTATACAAGTGATTCCGCGCTTTCATATTCAGAATATGCGCGTAACAAACTAAAGTATTACGGGCAGACGCAAATTGATTTCAAACAACAAGAACTGATTAGTCTTGTAATAGGTCATGTAATGGACGCTACAGTGCGCCAGTCTTTGATGAATGCGCGTTACGAGACGACTTCGGACTTACTCAGTGGTATTTCTAATTTCGTAAAAGTGACGCGAAAGGGGAAAGATCACGATACGAAAGGTGCATCTCATAAATATCGTGAACGTGGTGTTGCCCCGCGAAAACGGTGTTATCAATGTAACGAGACGGGTCATTTACAGAAAGACTGTCCGAAAAAACGGAAGGTAGAGGAGTTGCAAAAGGATTCTATTAAAAAGCCGAATGTGCCTACGTGTTCGTTTTGTTCAAAAAGGGGGCACGTGGAAGGTGATTGTTGGATTAAGAAACGATCACCTCGTGAAGAAAGGGGCAGCAAAAGGGGAGCTGACCGTCAAGGGGGATCTGAAGTGAACGCGTGTTTCTCGGTGGGCCATAAGTTGTCACCAGTTATATTACAAGACATGTTAGTTAAATCCTGTTTGATGGATTGCGGTGCAACGTGTTCACTTATCAAGGAACGAGTGGCCAAACGCGCGAACTGTAAAATCGTTTGGTGCGCCGACATTGTAAAGTTATTGTCGGGTTCAACAATAAATGTGGTTGGTTATACAACGGCTGTTATACAAACAGAAGAAGTGGCAGCAGAACTTGACATTTTGGTCGTTTCTGACGATGCGGTGGTTTATGACTTAATTATTGGGAAGAACATCGGTCCGCAAGGGATCAAAATGACTACCGATTCTAACGGAGAAACCAAATTGGAGAGGTGTTCAATGGTTCGGGCTGGAACGCAGAAAGGAGTAACAGCACAGGTCTTCGCTTGCGACGGGGGTGACCACACTGATGAGACACGTGGCCGTGTAGAAGAGCTGTTGGAGCGTTACAAATCCCTGACACCGTTGGACAGCTATAAAAGATGCGTAAATACAGGCGAGATTAATATTAAATTAAAAGAGGATAAGATAATTCATTATCACCCCTACCGATTGTCCATCACAGAACGAGAAAAGGTAAGGGAGGTAATCAATGAATTACTGTTGAACAATGTCATACGTGAAAGTACGTCGCCGTTTGCGAGCCCTATAATTTTAGTCAAAAAGAAAAACGGTAAAGACCGTATGTGCGTCGATTTTCGTGCTCTTAATCGCATTACTATTAAAGACCGGTATCCGTTACCCTTGTGTTGGATCGAAATGGATCCAAGGTATTTTTTGAATATTGCGCGGTCAGTTCAGCCGTCGGCCAGCACCCTTCAGACGAATGCGCGTCAAGGGAAAAATTAACTTCGTTATGCGTCGCCGACGTGGTGTGAGTAGGGGTAGGAGGCCCAGCAAAATCAAGTGAGACGCTGGCGGGCCTCGTTCAGTTCTTTGGAAACCAGTATCGAGCGAACAGTGCATTTTTTCGGACATTTTGTATTGATTTTAAAGATTATCGTAAAAACACGCAGGCTACTCCACACACCAAGGTACGTGATCAAAAACACACCATTCCAATTTAAATATTCAACAATAAAAGCTGCCGTTTATCGGTTTAGCCCATGACGATTCCATATCGTCATCAATAATAAAAAGCTGCCGTCTATCGGTCCAGCCCATGACGATTACATATCGTCATCAATAATAATTAGCTGCCGCACGTCGGTCCAGCCTATGGAGACTCCGCGTCTCCATACAATTTAATAAGCGATCATATATGATCCGGACTGATTACGTTAAGAACAATCAGCAAAAACGGACACACACATACATGCATCATACACACCTCACACCTATATACATTTGTATTGAAAAATAAACAGTTTATCGAGGTTTTTTGGCCGCAAGGTCTTTTTTACCTCGGGGTCCAACCCCAAATATTGTGTTGTTTTTTTGCGTTAATTCATCTGCTATAATTCCTTATTTTATTTTCATGAATCACGAAACTCAGGCAAACGGTTTGAGTTTCGACGCTACAAACATTTTGGTGCCTCCTGTGAGGTTTGAGCCGCTCGCTAGCAACGCATGGAACAAAGGTGTACCGTACGGCGAGTCATAGCCCGGCATACCTGGAGTCATTGCCAACAAAAGGACGTCGTTTCCGTCAGGGACGCAGCTCGCTTAGTTGCCACCCGATGTCTACATATCTTATTGGATACAGATAAGCTATTCATTCTTCAATCGCCTTTAATTTTGCGTCTTGAATCTCTGTGAGCTTGCAATTCAATCGTTTTGAGTCGAATCTTAACGGCTCAGCTCGCACTTTCGCATCGAAATAGCTTCTCATTCGAGATTTATTCTTTCTTCTGGATAACGGCGCGTAGAGCTAAGGAGAGCGTGAGCGAGAGAGAGCGAAAATAAAATCGGTACGTCCGCGCAACTTTTTTCGAACGATATTGGTTGAGTATCGCTGTATAGTTTTCCGGTTCCATTGTCTCGAGTGTTGTATTACATTAACGCATTTTCGGTTCTCGTGTTGATATTCGTTAATTAATCAAAATGCCGAATCGTATCACTTTCATCGCGCAGAAACGCACAGCGCTCAAAAGACAAATAACGTCTCTACGCACTGCCGTCGAGCAAAATAAAGTCGACAATACGCACGCTAAAGCGCGACTTGCGCGAGTCACGGAACTTTTCAATGCATATGAAGATCTCAACGACGAGCTTGAGTTGTTGGACGAAACGAACGACGGGCTAGAACAGATGGAGGAGATACGCGACAATTTCTATAACCTCGTGTCGAGGGTCGAAAGCATGCCGAGCGCTGGCGGGTCTCGTTGCAGCGATACGACCGTAAATAACCCCCTGGGCACTTCAACTTTCATTGAAAGGCAACGACAGCTTAAGCTCCCTATAGCCGAGCTACCTAAATTTGACGGTGACTATGATAAGTGGCTATCGTTTCGAAACACTTTCCTTTCCATGGTCGATGCTCATACCGAGATTAATGATTTGAACAAATTTTTATATTTGAAAAATTCACTTACGGGTG
Organism: Osmia bicornis bicornis; assembly: GCF_907164935.1. Lineage (NCBI taxonomy): Eukaryota > Metazoa > Arthropoda > Insecta > Hymenoptera > Megachilidae > Osmia > Osmia bicornis. The sequence goes on along the minus strand of NC_060223.1, from coordinate 1,851,431 downwards.
CAGCGTTAAACAAACTCGCACGTTTTGACACCAGCGCCGAGAATTACAAGAAGGCCTGGAAACTTCTAGTAGATTCATATGAAAAAAGGCGCATTCTGTTAGCGAAGCACTATGATGCCATTCTCAATATACCTCGATTAACTACCGCGACCCCGGAAGGATTGTCAAAGATCGCTGACGACGCCTGTCAGCATTTAAGCATGTTGGAGGCGTTGCAGGTTAAATCGGATGAGGGATTGATCGTGCGAATACTAGAAGGAAAGCTTCCTCGTGACGTGCGGCAAGAGTGGGAGAAGTCTCTCACTCTTGACGTATTTCCCAGTTTAGATAAATTTTGCAATTTTATTAATGAGACTGCTTTCAGTCTTAGCACGTTAGACAGCGATACCGTGCGCGATAAGGACGGATCGCGCGGAAAGCGCCGCTACGATCGGGAACCGCAATCAACGAAGGCGCGAAAGGTAGATTCCGGGGTAAAGACATTTATCACCGCAACGTCTTCGGTTTGCCCTCATTGTCGCGAAAATCATTTTATTTATCGATGCCCCAGGTTCGAAGGGTTAAGCGTCAAGCAACGATGGGAGGTCGTGAAAGCAAAGAAACTTTGCCGTAACTGTCTTCGCGCGCATTCAGGCGAATGCAAATCGTTACATTGTAGACGTTGTGGCCGATACCATCATACCCTTCTACATTCAAGCGCTCCAAACCAAGCGGCGTCGCGTCCGGTAGCTGCGTGTAATAAGTCTTTGACTGAGTTACCTGAAGCTAAAGGGTCGGCGTGACTAGTCGTAGACACATTCGCTACGATCTCGCGTGTATCCCGATCTCAGTTAATGATGAGCGCCATTGTACGCGTTCGTGACGCGACTGGTAGTTTCGTTCAAGCCCGAGCCCTACTCGACACCTGTGCGACAGCGCATTTCGTCACTGAGGATTTCGCGAATAGGCTGAAATTATATAAGCGTACTTGCCCTATCCCAGTCGGTGCGGTTGACGGGATGCACACTGTATCTAAGAGCAGCATCGAGTTGCGGTTTCATTCCGTTCATAATGAATTTTCAAAGGTCTTGACTTTTTTAACTTTGCCGAAAATCGCTGATCTTGTGCCAGAAGAAATCTTCCCGCGCGAAATGCTTAAGATCCCGGCCAATATAAAACTAGCCGATCCTCGGTTCCACATTCCTCAACCGGTAGATATGTTGATCGGATCCGGGGCCACCTTATCATTGCTTTCAATCGGCCAAATCAATTTGTCACGCGACAATTGCGATTTGGTTTTGCAAAAAACGCAATTAGGTTGGGTAATTGCTGGAGGTTCGAGCAGCGAAGAAGGGAGTTCTATAGCTGCATGTAACTTGGTTAATTTATCCGAACAATTGGCCAGGTTCTGGATAATCGAGGATGCGAACTCTAAATCTTCGAGAACGTCAGAGGAATCTTTGTGCGAAGCTCATTACGTGAACGGTACGGTGCGCGACGCGAACGGCCGGTACGTGGTACGTTTGCCATTTCGGAATGGTGATCGCTTCCATTCTTTACGGCGAAGGTTGGATTCGAACACCAATTTGAAGGTCGAATATCACAAGGTGATGCAGGAATATATTGATATGGGTCACATGTTTCTTATTAGTAACGAATCCGCCAATGGTTACTATATGCCTCATCATGCCGTAACCAAGACTTCCAGTACCACCACCAAGGTACGCGTGGTGTTCGATGCATCAGCCAAAACAGACAAAGGCATTTCTTTAAATGACGCTTTGATGGTCGGTCCGACCATACAGCCTACTCTTTTTGAACAGCTTCTGCGCTTTCGCTCACATGCATACGTTTTGACGGCCGACATCGAAAAGATGTATCGGCAGGTGTTAGTCCATCCTGAGGACCGCCAGTTTCAACGTATCTTTTGGTATCATAACCACGAAGTCAAGGTCTGGGAACTCAGTACTGTAACTTTTGGTGTGTCATCCTCTGCTTTTCTGGCAATTCGCACGGTGTCGCAGCTCACAGACGATGAAAGCGCGAGATTTCCCCGGGCTTCTCAAATTTTAAAACGAGATTTGTACGTCGATAATCTTCTAACGGGTGCTAATTCTCTGGAAGAAATCCTGATAATTCGTGACGAGATTATCGAGCTTTTGAAGCAAGGTGGTTTCAACATGCGGCAATGGGCCTCCAATCATCATCATGCGCTCGACAACATATCCGAAAAGATTTTGAATCTTGATCACGCGATCGAAGAAAATCCGGTTCTGAAGACGCTTGGAGTTGTCTGGAATTCGCAATTGGACAAATTTGTTTATACAGTCAATTCAATCGATATGTCTGTTAGGATTACTAAACGGAGCATTTTGACTAACATCGCCAAAATCTTTGATCCGCTAGGATTGCTGGGTCCCGTTATTTTGTCGGCAAAGATCATCATGCAAGATTGTTGGAGGGTTAAGATTGATTGGGACGAGACGGTACCACAAGAAATACACTCTAGGTGGAGTCGATACGCAGGGCATCTCTATCTTATTCGTGATATGAATGTGGACCGTCGATTTTTAACTGAAAATCCGATCGGAATTGAAGTACATGGTTTCTGTGACGCGAGTAAACGTGGTTATGGTGCGTGCATTTACATTCGATCGAATGATGCTGGCGGACGTGTTCATGTCCGTCTGGCATGCTCCAAATCTCGAGTCGCTCCGATCAAGGAGATCACAATTCCGCGGCTGGAATTATGTAGCGCGCAGATTCTCGCTCGACTTTATAAGGAAGCGTGTCCAACTTTCAATTTTCCGATAAGCCGTTTGATATTCTGGTCAGATTCCACAATTGTATTGCAATGGCTCAAGAAATCTCCGCGTTTGTTGAAGACGTTTGAGGCAAATCGTGTTGCGGAGGTGCAAGCTCTGGATAGTTCAGTCGAGTGGCGTCATGTTCGAACCAACGATAATCCGGCAGACGCATTATCGCGAGGACAGGACCCTTCGGAATTTCTTCAAAACCACAGCTGGTTTGAAGGACCTGACTGGCTCGGGCAGCCAGAAAGCCAGTGGCCTGTTGGCATCGATCTTCCCATTTCGGAGCTGCCTGGATTGAGGAAACACGTCTGCTTAGTTTCGGCTGTGGCCGCCCATGAATTCTTTGAGCGTTTTTCTTCGTACTCAAGGCTGCTAAACGTTGCATCATTCTGTTTTCGTTTTTGTCGTTCGGGTAAATTCAAGGGAAAGGCTATTACTGTCCCGGAGAAATTAGAGACGGAGAGGAAAATTATTCGGCTTATTCAGCGGGAACGTTATCCCGAGGAAATCGAGCGGTTGTCAAGATCGAACCGAGTCAAGAGCAATAGGCTCGCTGCGCTTGATCCGTTTCTGGACGAGTACGGGTTGCTTCGCGTCGGCGGCCGATTGGTCAACGCAAATATTTCCTCTGGCCAGAAACATCCTCTGCTTCTTCCGTCATATCATCATGTCACTGACTTGATCATACGAGAGACTCATCAGAATGCTTATCATGCAGGCATTCAAAGCACTCTACATACTATACGGCATCGGTTTTGGCTCCTCGACGGCAAAAACCAAGTCAGGAAGATCGTACGTCGCTGCGTTACATGCATTCGATACCGACCGTCTCCGCTGCAGATTCACATGGGGAATTTGCCTAGATCACGCGTGGAAAGGGCTCCCGCTTTTGATCACACAGGCGTAGATTTCTTTGGTCCTATTTTCATCAAGGAGAAAAAATATCGCAACAGAGCACAAGTCAAGTCTTATGGCTGTGTTTTTATCTGTATGGCCACGAAAGCGGTACATATAGAAATCGTAAGTGATTTGACGACTGAGGGTTTCTTAGGCGCGTTTCGGCGTTTCATCGGCCGCAGGGCCATTCCATCTCATGTTTATTCCGACAACGGGACGAATTTCGTAGGCGCAAGCAATCAACTTCGAGAGTTATACGTCTTATTCGGTTCTGAGCAGTTCCAGGAGGGTGTAAATAATTTTTCTATACGGAAAAACATTGAATGGCACTTCAATCCACCTCTGTCTCCGCATTTTCAAGCGCGTCGTAGGGGGACAGCTTCTAACTTTCGAAGAACTTAATACGCTGGCTATCGAAATCGAGGCGATTTTGAATTCTCGTCCTTTGTGCTCGATCAGCACTGATCCCAATGATCCTGTCGCACTGACACCGGCGCATCTTTTAGTAGGACGCCCGCTTACCGCACTGCCCGAAGAGGATCTGTCATCAGTTCCGAGTAATCGTCTTACGACATGGAGATTCTTGTCGAAGGCTCGTCAGGATTTCTGGAAAAGATGGCAACTGGAGTATTTGGGAGAGCTGCAAAGGAGACAAAAATGGTTCGGAGTTAATGACAATCTTAAACTCGGAACCGTTGTCCTTATCATCGACAAGAGGCAACCTTGCATGAGGTGGCAACTGGGAGTGGTCCTTGAAGTTCATCCTGGAAACGACGGAAACATTCGAGTCGCTACCATAAAGACGGCACAAGGAACATTTAAAAGAAACATCACGCAGTTATGTCCGTTACCCGATGTAGCTTGATTGTACATGTTACGCACAAACACCTGTACATACACATAAACGCTAAATTTTCACTCGCTCTTCTCGCAACGGGGGGAGCATGTTGGATCGAAATGGATCCAAGGTATTTTTTGAATATTGCGCGGTCAGTTCAGCCGTCGGCCAGCACCCTTCAGACGAATGCGCGTCAAGGGAAAAATTAACTTCGTTATGCGTCGCCGACGTGGTGTGAGTAGGGGTAGGAGGCCCAGCAAAATCAAGTGAGACGCTGGCGGGCCTCGTTCAGTTCTTTGGAAACCAGTATCGAGCGAACAGTGCATTTTTTCGGACATTTTGTATTGATTTTAAAGATTATCGTAAAAACACGCAGGCTACTCCACACACCAAGGTACGTGATCAAAAACACACCATTCCAATTTAAATATTCAACAATAAAAGCTGCCGTTTATCGGTTTAGCCCATGACGATTCCATATCGTCATCAATAATAAAAAGCTGCCGTCTATCGGTCCAGCCCATGACGATTACATATCGTCATCAATAATAATTAGCTGCCGCACGTCGGTCCAGCCTATGGAGACTCCGCGTCTCCATACAATTTAATAAGCGATCATATATGATCCGGACTGATTACGTTAAGAACAATCAGCAAAAACGGACACACACATACATGCATCATACACACCTCACACCTATATACATTTGTATTGAAAAATAAACAGTTTATCGAGGTTTTTTGGCCGCAAGGTCTTTTTTACCTCGGGGTCCAACCCCAAATATTGTGTTGTTTTTTTGCGTTAATTCATCTGCTATAATTCCTTATTTTATTTTCATGAATCACGAAACTCAGGCAAACGGTTTGAGTTTCGACGCTACACCTTGATTGAAGACCAGCTCGATCGTTTAAGCAAGGGAAAATATTTTACGATTCTCGATATGGCTTCGGGGTTTTACCAAATTCCGGTAGCGCAGGATTCGATAGAGAAAACAGCCTTTGTGACCCCAGATGGTCACTATGAGTTTTTAAGAATGCCGTTTGGGTTAGCCAATGCTCCTGGAGTCTTTCAAAGAGCAATAAATAAGGCCCTCGGTACCCTACGAAATAGTGTCGCGCTTGTATATATTGATGACGTTCTTATACCTACGCAAACCGTTGAAGAAGGTTTAAAACATTTAGAGCTTGTGTTGCAGGCGCTTGACGCTGCGGGGTTTTCGTTAAATTTAGAAAAGTGTAAATTCCTCCAGACGACTATTAATTATTTGGGTCGAGAGGTTTCCGCTGAGGGTGTTAGGCCCGGCAAGGATAAGGTCAAGGCTTTGTTAGAATCACCTGTTCCGAATAACGTTAAACAAGTCAGGCAATTCATGGGTTTGGCTAGTTATTTTAGGAAATTTATTCCGGAGTTTGCGGTACGGACTGCATGTATTACCAAATTAACGAAGAAAAATGAACAATGGCAGTGGGACGTAGAGCACGAAAATGCGCGACGGTACATATTAGAGAAATTAAGTTCTAACCCGTTACTTGTGGTGTTTGATCCAAACAGGGAAACTGAATTGCACACCGATGCGAGTGCGATAGGGTATGGAGCTATTCTCTTTCAAAAAGTAGATGGGGATTTGAGAGTAGTTGCGTATTTTAGTCGACGTACTACACCGGCGGAGGCACGTTATCATTCTTATGAGCTTGAAACACTTGCTATTGTTAATGCGTTAAAGCATTTTCGCGTGTATCTCTTAGGTCTTAAATTTAAAATAATCACAGATTGTAATGCTATTAAGGCTACCGCCACGAAAAAGGATTTGTTACCGCGCGTAGCAAGGTGGTGGATTTTTCTACAAGATTACGATTTTGATATAATATATCGAAAGGGAAAATATGTGGAGCATGTAGATTATTTTAGCCGTAACCCTCCTAAGGACTATCGCGTTAATGTTATCTGTGAAGGCTCTTGGTTAGAGACAGTACAGAGAAAGGACGAGGAGACCCAAAATTTGATCAAACGAGTACATGATAATGATACCTTATGTAGCGATTTCGGCGTAAGGGAGAATATTTTGTGCCGTAAAATACTTTCTGATTCCGGAAGAATCCTTTATCGTAGTTTTGTACCGAAGGGTAGTAGGTTTGGCCTGCTACGTCTCTATCATGATGAAAATTGCCATGTTGGCTTTGAAAAAACGTATGACCGGATTTTTAAAAAGTATTGGTTTCCGAAGATGATGCTTTCGTAAAAAAATACGTTAATCATTGTCTCACCTGTGTCGTTGCCAAGAGACACACGGGGCCGAAGCAGGGCTATTTGCATTCGATTCCTAAAAAGTGTATCCCGTTTCACACAATTCATTGTGATTGTGTTGGGCCTTTTGAAAAATCTAAGGAGGGTTACCAACATATTTTAATTATAGTAGATGCCTTCACAAAATATTTACAGTTGGTTCCACTAAAAACTTTAAGCGGTGATGAAATGTTACAAATCTTTAAAGAACGTTTGACGTTGTTTGGTGTCCCGCAACTTGTTATTTTTGACAGAGGTACTAACTTCACGTTTAAACAATTGCAACAATTTATTGAGAAACACGGTAGTATAGTTCATTATGTTGCTACGGGTGCCCCACGAGCCAACGGTCAAGCAGAGCGCTATGTGGCGACAGTAACAAATCTCTTGACGGTAGAAATAAAAAAATTTAAGGAATGGCCGAACAAGCTAGCTAAGCTTATGTTGTCATTAAATACGACTGTGCAGAAAACGACCGGGTTTTCTCCATATCGTTTGTTGTTTGGGTTAGAGCGAGGTACAGGTGTTGCTGATCGCGTTGAGGCCGAGTTGCCAGACACAAACGAACGAATTAATGTTAATGAAGACAGGGACTTGGCATCTGTACGATTAGCGGAAAATGCGGTTGAACAAAATACTAGATTTGATAAGAAACGCAGGGACAATGTGGTGTACAAGGAAGGCGACACAGTTTTTGTAAAACCAGCCGATTTAAGACGAGCCAAATTAGAGTCGAAGTATTTAGGCCCGTTTGTAATATCGAAGGTAATGCAAAATGACCATTTTGAAGTGGTGGGCAAAACTAAGAGGCCACAAACGGTGCCTAAAGATCGTATGAAGTTATGGAAAGGTGAATGGTCTGGGGATATCGATCCTGACGATATTTGTTCATCGTCTGATGAGCGTAATGTTGAAGATGAGCCGTGTTAGCGATCTATATTGTTTGTTATTCGGAATATTTTGCAACTACAATACTGTAAACCGGATATTATAACTCTTTTGCGTTTGTTTTTCTTTTTTTTTTTTTTTTTTGATTCTATTATTTGTTATAAAGCTCATTTAGTTGTAGGTCAATTGATTGTTTTTTTAAATTTTTTGTAATGTCCTTTTAATTTATTAAAGTATAAAAAGAGAGAGAGTAAACAATAATAATATTTGAGTTGTTTTTTTTTGTGTTTGCCTTGTTGGACAAATTTTTAATTAATTAGAATGGAATTGGTGTTTCTGTTGAAACGTGAGAATGACAACGGAAACATAAGGCTGCGGTTGTCTTATAAAATAGAACAGAGGTATCTGAAGCTTAACGTATGAAAGGCGACAATGTTGTGTACGGAATAGAGTAACGCTAGGGGTTCGAAATTAAACTTCGTCATAGAAGGCACGTGGTCGTGGCCTTGACAGGGTAGTCGAAGGACGGCGTTTGAAAGGTACACAAATTGCGCGGAATAGAGGACGTTATAACTTCAATGACCCAGGATGATAAAAGTGTGGGCGGTAACTACAGTAGGGTACAGGTAATGTGCGGAACTGTGGAGGTCATGACGCCAGGAAAACACTTGTGGTAAAAGCGTTTGGCAGTAGCAGCGGCAGGGCATGATTGAAGTGCGGAGCCGGGGGTTGTGCGGCCTAGAGACGCTGTTTTGAGGAATTTTGGGTGCCAGATTGTGGCGCATAGGTAAACCAGAATATTGTTAATATACTGTGCGAATGAGTTCCTGAATTGCAGCTTCCCGAGAGCGTGAAGCAGGTCAGTTTGGCCGTGTTAGCGTCAGCACGTGTTCAAGGGTTGACACGTGGCAGGGTCAATGCATTTGGGGCTTTGACCTGGGTTTCAAGGATTTCTTAGGATTCTTTAGGTTATCGATACCCCGAGCCATATGTCTGTCATCGGACTTGGGCCGGCGGTAGTTGATACTTGAGGTGCGACGAATTCTAAGAGTCGCGGATGTTTTGGTTATGGAACGGCGATAGAGAGTTCGATCGCCGATTCTCGAAGGAACGCGCGTGTGGCCGATGACCCGAAGTCATGGTGCTGCACGGCACGTGTCAAAAGATAAGGTTGATCTAGAAGGATCTGGCCACGGAGTGGGGAAGATCTTGCATCTTCTGGTAGGAGGACCATGAGGAACGGCATGGCACTTACCCCAGAACCTTGATGGGGAAAACACCTTAATTCAATTCTTGACATATATTACGAATAAATCAATGCAGGTGAGTCCGATCCGCCATTTTCTTGACCGTTGACAGACAGCAATTTCAATATTTTATAAGTTTTTGACGATTTGGATAATATAAGGACCAGACAAATATTCTTTAGAGCCTCCTGAACACGTCCCTCAAATTTTTTCACATTCTGTTTAGAAATGAGGACGTAATTTGAAAACTCGCGTCTAGGGATTTTTCTAGGGACTGTCGGTAAAGTTTTCGACGCTAGCATCACCTTAAAGGTGTTGTATGTTTTATTACTAAATAAAACCATTTATCCATCCTAACAGTATAAATACAGATATAAATGAAATAGAAATTATTTTATACTTTTTAGTGCATTTCGAAGTCGAATTTTTTTTTGTTAAAAATTATTTTATTATTTGTAGCTACAGGATCTGTAACCCCTATGTACATAAGACGTATTAGAATAAGAGGGAGTTTGGAGGTGTTTTTCAAAAGAAGGCTGAACATGCGTAAAGTATTTCTATCCATATACAAACCCAGGGTTAGTCTATCTTGTATGACCACTGAGTATGATGAGACATGCAAGTGTAAGTGCTATTTTTCTAATATTTTTATGTTTTGTCAAACTTATGTGAATATGATTAGGACCTTGACAGGTTGGTATTGGATGAAACGATTGTACGATGATATGTATGTGATGTGTCTGGGAAAAATATTTCATGCAGTACATAATAAAGTATACAATGTTTATAGGCGACTTTGTTCATACGAAATCCTGTGTCCGAAGAGGAGAGGAGGATGGGGTAATATTTCTTGCGGTTTCAGGATAGTCAAAACTTGGAAAATCACAATATACCAAAAATGGCGGGGATTTTTGACATAGGTAAGTCTAATATAGGAATCTGGAATGCGAGAAGCGTAAAGGGGAAAACCGCAGAGATTAAAGAGAATATAAAGAAGTTTAACATTTTCGGTATAACTGAAACATGGTTAACAAAGAAAGATAGGTTCGTTATACCCGGTTACAATATCGTTAGAAGTGAAACTCGGAAAGACAAAAGAGAGGGTGGCCTGGCAATTGTGTTAGAAGAAAATATAAGTTTTAATATTAGAAAAGACGTAGAGTGGAAAGGGGAGGGAAGGGAAATCATTGGGATTTCTCTTAGCTCAGGAACAAAGGAACTAGATATCATATTGATTTATAGAAACCCGTCCGGTTCTTGGTACAAAGAAGACTGGGTAGCCCTTTTTAAAAATAAAAGAGTAGGAATAGATAGTTTTTTCATGGGTGACTTTAATGCTAGGAATAAAACATGAAACTGCGGTTCAGACAGTAAAGAGGGAATATGGTTGGAGGAGGTAATCAGTGACTTAGATATGTTTGTTATCAATACAAATACAAATTCTAGGGTGGGCACGGGGGGTCGCCCTCCATCGAACATAGATTTATTCGTAGGCTCCCATAATATTATGGACATAACCCAGGCTTTTGAGGAAGGGGAAACAATGGGCTCGGACCATCAGATAATAGGCCTTAGTTGTGAGAATGAACTATGGGATAGAAATATGGTAAAAACATCCATTACTAGAAAATATAAAGAAGACAAAATAAATTGGAATTTGTATACCATACTTTCGTTAGAAGAAGGAACCAGACTAAAAAACAAATGGGAAACAGAAGGGTGGGATGATTTCAACGTTGATGTTAGAGGGGAGGAAATTACTAACGCGATTAAAAAAGTCATAGAAACGTCAGGCGGGGAAGATAAAAGTAAAAACACAGAGAGTAGAAAGAATAGTGACCAAATTAGAAATGGGAGAGGGAACAAAGGAAAAAAGAAGGTTAATAGACAAGTTCGGTGGGTCCAAGAATGCAATGACGCAAAAATTGAAAGAAGGACTGCAGTTAGGAGTTTTGTGAAAAGACCCACACAGGGAAACTGGCTTGTACTAAGGGAAGCGGGGAAAAAATTTAAAAAAATAATAGAGGAAAAAAAATCAAAAGCGTGGGATGACTTTGCGGCGTCAATAGACTGTTTTACCAGCTCTAAAGAAGCATGGTTAAAAGTAAAGCAAATTAGAAAAGGGATCGAAAAGGCGGGATGTAGTTTGTTATCAGCACAGGAGATTTCGGAGTTGGAGGAAATAGAGATTAAAAAAATTTTTTACAAAGTTGAAGATAATTCGCAGGACATGGTGACGACAAATAGCGTTATGGAACCCAGAATAGATAACCAGACCTCGTCTGGTTTGGAAGGGGTAAGCCAGATAGAAGAATCCCCTTTTGAGGAATGGGAATTTGGCAATGCCCTGGAAGAGACAAGGAAAAAGTCAGCCCCTGGCGAGGACGGTATTACATACACTTTCATTAGGAAACTGGACTCTACAATGAAACGTTGCATTGTAGACTTTTTTAATTGGATATGGAAGAGGGGCCTCATTCCTAAAAAATGGAAGCAGGTAACTGTCATATTTTTGGACAAGCCTGGAAAAAAGGCCCTGCGCCCTATTTCTCTAATTGATTGCCTGGCTAAACTGTTGGAGAAACGTGGTCAAGAATAGATTAAGTGAATGGGCGGATAGAGTAGACATAATAGACGAAAGGCAGAGTGGTTTCAGAAAAGGAAGATCGACTATGGATAACTTAACTAACTTCGTATTGGATGTCAAGTCAGCCTTTAAGAATAGACAGGAGGTCCTAGCGGCTTTTGTGGATGTGAAAGCTGCATACGACCACGTAAACTATTCTAAGCTACTGACGGTATTGAATAGGAAGGGATGCCCTAGAACTATTTTCAGTTTTTTACAAAACTGGTTATTAGATAGAGAAGCGATTGTTTGTAGAAGTTTTTTGGAGAGGGTTAAGGGTAGGGTTTTACAGGGTCTCCCTCAGGGATCAGTTTTGAATCCACTTTTATATAATTGTTACACATCTGAGATTGTAGAAGGAGTAGAGGGAGAGGGGATAAAAATTTTAATGTATGCGGATGATATACTTGTGTACGTCATAGGAGATTCCTTAGCCGAGAATAGAAGCAAGTTAGAAAAGGCATTATTTACTTTGATAAGAAACTTGAATCAAGTAGGACTAAGTCTTGCAGAGGGAAAGTCGAAAGTGGTGAATTTTTCAAAACTCAAAAATAAGAAAAGAGAAGCAGTAGAAGTTAGAATAGGGAATAGTGTGGTAGAGGGGGAGGGCCAGACTCGCTTTTGGGGATAATATTGGACCAGAATTTGAATTTTGGAAAGCATATTGAAATGATAGTAGATAAAGCTAGGAAACGTCTAAACATCCTGAGATTCATTGCAGGCATAAAAAAGGGGGTGAAGCCGGATACGATGCTCCTGCTCTTTAAGGGCTTAATAAGGTCCATCCTCGAATATGGAATCTGCTTATACTTCTGGGAAAGCAGGAAAAATATGGACAAAATAATGAAATTGCATAACGCTGGAATTAGGTTGGCGATGGGCTACAGAATCACAACGCCTATAAATCTTATGAACGTAGAGGCGGGAGTTATGGATTTAGAAACAAGGGCAGAGGTTCTTCTAGAAAGATATTTATTAAAACAACGTATTAAGGGTGTTGGCCTTGTACTTGAAAATCTACAAAAATCTTTAGTGGTTAGGGACGAGGAAGCAATGGAGGATATGGACCCATGGGTAAGAGCATGGTGTCGCACGGAAAGATTTGTTCACAGAGCTCAGAAAGTGTCCATCCAAAGGCCAGAGAGAAAGGAATTGATATCGTTTCTAGATAAGGGATGTTTGAAAATAGATTGGGAGATAGGTAAAAACAGAAAAGACGTAGTCATGGAAGACTCTGTTTTAATAAAAGAAATTAAAGAAAGTATTTGGGGCCCGAATAGTAATTCAAAGATAGTATGTCTTTCTACGGATGGATCTAAAAGATCTTTCGCTGACCCCACTGGGGCGGGAATGGCTGTACTGAATGAGGATACTCATTGGGTGGAAGAAGGATGGACCCTGAGTACGGCTTGTTCGGTCTTCTCGGCGGAGGCCTTTGCTATTTGGCAGGCTGTTAAAAAAGCGAGGGTTCTAGGAGAAGAGGAAAATATGAATATTCTAATTCTTACGGATTCGGCTAGTTTCCTTAAAAAACTAACGAGCCTCAGCAAGAAATTAGGAGATAACCCTTGGATAATAGAAATAATAAGGGAAATCAGAAATATGGAAAACTTCGACAGAAACAGGGGTGTAGGATGGGAAAGCGGCTCAATTACACCAAGACTGGCCTTGGCGTGGATACCAAGCCATTCAGGAATTGAGGGAAATGAGCGGGCGGATTTTCAAGCAGGTGTGGCAACAATGGGAGAGGAGGGTTTTGAGTATAGTATTCCAGAAGGAGACATAGTTAGACATATTATGGAGGAGGCTTGGGTTAGAAGCCACGAAAGAGCTAGAAGGATAGGGGAATTCAAAGGTATAACATATTTTTCGGCGGAAGATAACAATTGCGGGGCAAGAAAGCCGTGGTTCGACAATATAAAAGGGATGGACAGAGGAGACCTAGTAAGATTAAGCAGGATCAGATCTAACCATTTTAATTTGGAGGAATCGTTAGTTAGAAAGAATCTAACTTCGGAAAAAGAATGTAGTTGCGGGGCGGGCATGGAGAGCCTAGAACACGTTATTTGGGAATGTGACAGGTTCTACACTCATAGACAAGAACTTTGCAAATTTTTATTAGATAGGGGGTGTGAAGAGGGTGAGGATATACAACAATTGATAATAAGGAGTGATCTGGGGATACTTAAACGAATTTCCAGATTCCTAGATAGACTTAAGAAAATCATCTAAAAGTTGAAACAAAAAAATAGAAAAAGAAGAGAATGAACAAACCAAAATAAAATATAATAGATAAGCAAGAAAGCAAGAGGTGTCACACGTGCTCCCCCTTGCGGTAGGCAGAATTTCGTTGGGAGATTCCCGTTTTATGTATTTTAATCCAAATTTAAGCAGGAATGGGTGTGCTTTGGACAGCATGGAGTGTTATTTCTGTAATAAGCAAATGTATTAAAAAAAAAAAAAAGAAGGAAAAAGTTCATTTTTGTAAGTTTATTTTTGAAGTTTTGTACAGAGTATGAGTGAAAAAAAAAAGCGACCTTTGATATGTCTTAGTTGTTTAAGGAAAGCTGATGTACATTTTTATTGTTATTTTGCATTTAAAATGTTTTGTATCTTGGAACATGGGGCAATATAGGGGGTTACCCCCCTGAAACGCCATCTTGGGCTATGCCCAGGAGAACAATAAATACATACATACATACAAGCTTGCGGCTAAATTCACACGATATCACACACATACATACAGGCGAGGTTCGCAACAGTAGTATTCGGTTCACATTTTACATGTATACGGTATCACATGTTCACATGCTTCCATGCTCCCATTTATTACGGACGGTTTAATAAACATTTAAAAAAATGAGTTTTTGTGTCGTGCACGGGTGTAAAAATCGCCATAGTAAAAAAAAAAGGGTAAACTTTACCTCAGGGGCCCAAAAATTATGGCCTTTTTTTTTTACTTTCTTGAAGTATTTTACGTATAGAATCTAAAAATCCTAGTTTTAAGGCGCGGAATTCAATGGTTCGGAAGTTATACGTGTGTAAAAGTGAGCGTTTTTAGCGTATACCGGGTGTGCTGTACTCTGATGCTAACCCTTACCCTGATCATAACCCTAACCCTAACCCTAGCAATAGTAAAAAATGCCAATTATAATAGAAATTGAATGAAAGCCAAGTTTAGACTAATTTACCTACAAATTCTGTTTTACCGACGGCGACTCCACTCATTGGACGTGATTGGACGGCAACAGGCTACAAGTCAATATGGCGTCGAAATAACCCGTAAAATACGCTAAAAACGCTCACTTTTACACACGTATAACTTCTGAACCGATGGATTCTGCGCCTTAAAACTAGGATTTTCAGATTCTACTCGTAAAATACTTCAAGAAGGTAAAAAAAAAAGGCCATAATTTTTGGGCCACTGAGGTAAAGTTTAGCCAAAAAAAACAACAGATTGAACTGGAAAATAGTTCAGAACAGAAAATTTCATTTCACTTGGAAGTATATAAAATGTTTTTCTTATAGGTTATATAATTTCAATTTTTAGGTTACCTGGATTCAAAATTTATAATAATTAGTTATTAATGTAATGTATTCATAATGCAAATATTATATATACATATATTTAATATATTGTTTTAGATTTCCTAAATGTATCTTGAGGCATAGTAAATGGCTTAAAGCTATACAATTGGAAAAATATATTCCCACAAAAATAGCAGCAGTTTGTTCTGCTCATTTTAAAGAAGCAGATTATGAATTGAATCATCCACAACATAAATTAAAAAAAGATACCATCCCATACTTACTTCAAGCAGAAATACGTTTAGATGTTCCGATAGATCACCAAAACACAACCTCTGTTGAAGAAAATATAAATAATGAAGCTGAAAAAAATGAAGTACAGATACAAGAAATGGATGTGACGAAAGAAGATGTAAACGTAGAAGAAATGGATGTGACGAAAGAAGATGTAAATGTACAAGAAATGGATGTGACGAAAGAAGATGTAAACCTACCAGAAATGGATGTGACGGAAGAAGATGATACATGCTCATATAATCATCGAATGATACATCGTTCCACCAGTATATCACCTGATAGGATTATGAATTCACCAACTAAGTCTAGAATTCGAAAATTATACAAAAATGAAATTACTGCTATGAAAAGGAAGCTATCTGTAAGTCGTTATGAGCAAAAGAGAATGCAGAAAAAGCTGGTTTCTCTAAAAAATATATTAAAAGATCTACAGAAGAGGAATCTATTAAGAACAGAAGAGTGACATACTACAATATTTAGATGCAGGTACGCGAGAATTGGTACAACGTAATGTAATGAAGCAAAAAAATCTGCCTGTAACTAAAACATATACACCAAATGTACGCAAATTTGCATTGTCGTTACATTATTATTCGCCAAAGGCTTATAATTATGTACGGCATAAATTTTATAAAAGACACAGGAACTGGTAACTGTATACCTTTAGAATCTATTCCGATATTGCATACACCATCTACACGCGATCGTGTTACTATTATAAATGCAAGTACAAGTGCAAATTCCCATCAAAATTGGCTTAATGTTTTTGATACAACACCAACTGACCACGATTACAATTGACATATTCAATATCCATTTTTTACAGAATATAAAAATGAAGTTATCACATACATAGCTGGTTATATATTAAGAAAACTGAGGAACATTTTGCATTGTTCTGAATGCATTGAAGTATTAATTAAACAAAATACAAACGTTAATTGTAACTTAATAAATATTAAAAACAGGGGGTCATTACTATACCCATCAGAAACGCTTGTATATGTTTGCAAACAAATTGAAAATGGATTAACCGTTTATATACATATGAATAAAACACTGGACCAATTTAATATGAATAAGTTTACATTCGAAATGATGATTTACTTTGTAGATAAGAATATATTTTTAGAATTAAGAGACCACGTTAAGGGGGTAGACACAGTACGTGACGTCACCGATTCGGAACGTCGGTATTACAGTAGTTTTTTCGTTGAGCCTGGTGGAGCCACTTGCGTGTTTTGTTACGAACTTGAAAGGTTTAATTCTCAGCTAGCGTGCGCGCAACACGATCTAGGAAGGCAACAGCGCCTCAAGTATTTTTATAAACACATTCAAACGCTCATCTCGCCAGAGGCATCGCCACGATATGCCTGAAGAACGAAAGCGAAACATTGGCGCGCGTTTAGAGTGAGATGTACGGTGATCATGCTATCTTTCTTTCAACCCAAATGATAGAATTGTCACGCTCCGATAAATTCTGACTGACCAAACGCGTGGATTTTACATAGCACACCGTAGCACTCCTCGCTGCTGAAAAATATATACCTGCTCCGAAGGAACGGGCAATCTGAGAATTATTTTTAGAAGAAGTTATTAACTTTTTAAAATAAATGTTTTTTAATTAATAAAAGTATACAGGATACGTCATGCAGTTGGGACGGGTTATATCTTGAATTTGGTAAGAGATAGGAAAAAGCTGTTTATGTAAAAGTTCAATGGTATGATAATGTATATTTTTCTGTGATTTCATTTTCTTCGTGAATGCAACGATGCACTCAAAAAATGCAAATCCATTTTTTATGTAGGTAGAATTGCATTTTTTTTTTTACTTGTGTCAACTCCTTGAAACATTCTGCATAAAAAAGTAATATGGTACTATTAGAACTAATAAATGGAGGGACCTCGCGTCTGTACAGTAAAAGTTGAATATGTGCAACAATTCATATATTCAGCAGAGGTGTCGAATCTCGGATTACAGTAATGCTTCGAAATAAGCAAGTGGCTCGGGACCGAACAGTTGCTTATTTCGAAGCAGGTTGCTATTCGGCTTGACTTTGTTCTCGAAACGGGACGATAGAGAACGCGAGAAACGAGTGAGAGATCCGAGGTAGCGGCAAATCATAAAGTGATCGGCCGAGCAGCGATGTTATTTTTTGAACAAGGATAGAAAGCATTATATACATATATTCCATCCTTCTTCTACTAACCGATGTCACTGCTCAGTCGAGCGTGAAATTTATTACCCTAAACATCGGCTTCGCGCTTTCATGGACCTCTCCCTCATTTTTCGTACCTCTCACTTTGCGGGCGACTTCAAACAAAGAAGAGGGGATAGCGAGTTGCTTATTTCGAAGCAGAGACCACTTGCTTATTTCGAAGCATTACTGTATATGCGATAGACAGCCAAGCGTGAACGTAGAAAGGGACAGACAGTGGAGGAGAGAGCGAGAGGTCCAATGATCAATGGAAAGAGCCGAAACATATCGGTGTGATCAATACTAATTCAATTATCAAACTTTTTTATTTTTGACTTTTTTTAACCGAAATTTTTACTAGCGCATTGGTGAAATTTCTCTGATTAAAATGATACCAAACACGATATAGTTTGAATGAGGCGAGGTTTGTTATGGGGCGCTGTGAAAAATCCAGGCGGACGGCAGTCAAATCTTAGAGAAAAGGGACAATCTCAACATGCAGAATGAGAGAAGGACAGCATGACTGTAGTGCATCTCACTCAGCGTTCGTGCGTTGTTGCCTTTTTCGCTTGCCTTCGCAGCACAGTTCGAGTGACGTAATCAAGCTGACGCTTGATTCCAGATCGGCAGCCTTTCTACTTAGACGCCACCTTATAACTACTAGCTAAACTAAATTTGTCACGTAACTTGCTCTGTAGTATCCAGATAATGGCGGAACTCGTCTTTGGGAATGCTTTTACGGGAATACACTTTTCGTCCTTATATGAGAAGATTTTGATCTAAATAAGGGTTCATTCGAAAGAGGAAGGTTCAATGCAGGGCGGTTTGGTCACCGTTTGAGTCACAGAACTGTTTTAGTGATCTAAAAAATACTTAGAATCTGCGGATGTATTTTGTCGATTCTTCCTCTACTTTGGACACTCATATTATTAAATACCGACACAATCTCGTTGAACCATGACCAGACCGCCCTGCATTGGACCTTCCTCTTTCGAATGAGCCCTCACCCAGCCCCAAATCTTCTCATATAAGGACGAAAAGTGTATTCCCGTAAACCCCTTTTTAGGCCCATTTTTGCCGGTAAAGTCAACGCGCTACTATTACCCGTGTCTACCCCCTTAATAAAGGGTATAGACGGATAAGGGGGTCAAAAGTGCCTTTAGACCAAATTGATCAATGAACATACCAATTAATAGACCAAAGAGAATCATTTGTGCCAAGCATAAACTCAGTTTATGACATGACCGGACCTATTGAGGACGAACCGAAAATTAAATTCTCACTCTATTATATAAAATAATAAAAGACCATTACCTGGACTATGAAAACATCTTGACTTAAAAATAGCTTTTCGTCGAGGAACTGTAATAAACTCCATTTAGAATTCCTCGCGCCTGTGTTCCGTAGAACGGTCGAAACATACAGTGGGCAAAAAACGTATTCATACACCGTTTAAAACAGAATACCTCATTTAAAATTGGACCAAATGACGAGTGTTGGCGAAATTCCCTACGTACACGCAGCGTGACGAAGTTGGCAGCGAAAGTAATTCGTTGGTGCGTCGTTACCGATAGCGGCAGCACCTCACGGGCCCCCTTTGTCCACGCGGTTCCCCTTCCACGCCGGAACCGGCACGATCGACGTGCCTCGGCGTGCCTCCTTACTGACTGTGCCTTGGCAGCTGGGCTTCTGTTGCGACATTTAGAAGCACCGGCACCAGGCCAGCCGAAGTGCTTAAAGATGCGGGTTCCGAGGTCCCCAGAATTGATCCTCTCAGGGCCCTCAGCTCCCTGCATCTTAGAAGTACGTGGAGAGGTGTTTCGTCCTCCTCCTCGCACCTCGGGCATTTCGACTCCTCTATGAGTCCCATGCGCGCGAGGTGTTTCCTCGTGTACCAGTGTGCTGTCACTAGTCCCACGAGCATGCGCAGTTGCGCCCTGTCCAGGTGGGTTAAGGTGTCCCCCAGCTTTTGTGACGGTCCCTCAAATAGGGCCCTCGTGTGTCTCATGCCGTTAGCGTTATGCCAGAGCCTGGTAAATTCCTGATTCAACCGGTCCTTAGCCAGGCCTTTCAACGCGTGGGTTGAGACTCCAATGGGGTACTCATGGCATGGCTGGGAGCTTATCGCCCCCTGTCGTGCCAGTTCGTTAGCCCTCTCATTTCCTGGGATTCCAGCATGACCTGGTACCCATATCAGCTTAACTCTGTTGTTCAGAGATAGCTGTCTCAGTGTCAGTGCACAGTCCCTGACTAGCTTCGACCTAACTTCCACTTTGTGGAGGGCTCTTAGCGCGGCCAGGCTGTCACTGCAAATATAGATGTGTTTTCCTGAGTGGGCCCTATCCAAGTTGTATTTGGCGCAGGCCCAGATGGCAAACACTTCTGCTTGGAAGACCGTAACGTGGTGGCCCAGCTTGTGGGTCATTTCGACCCTTGGGCTTTCCCCCGCTACCCCGGCTCCGGTGCCAGCTCCGGTCTTGGAACCGTCTGTGAACCAGACTAGTCCCCCCGGAGTCAGGATGCCGTTAGGATCTTCCAGCCATTTCTCCTTTTCTGGGATGATTAGGTCGTATTCCCGTCTGAAGAGGTACTCCGTCTTGCAGCGGTCTCCCCCGTGGGTCAGAATTAATTCCGATCCCTGATCCCTTAAGATTTCGGTGTGCCCACCGCTCGACGGGTACCATTCTTCAGCTTGATACAGGCGGATGGCCGCTCTCCAAGCCGTTGCCATCACTACTAGATGGGGTGGCTTGATATCGAGCAGTGCACCCATTGCCATAGTGGGCGTGGTGGGGAGCGCACCTGTTATCCCCAGCAACGCTATTCGGTATATTCTTTCTATAGTCCTTCTGTGTGCTCCCCTCTTCATGGAGGTCCACCACACAATCGAGGCGTATGTTATAATAGGTTCAAGGATGGCCTGGTATATCCACCTGACCATCCTTGGTTTGAGTCCCCATGTGGGGCCAAACATTCTGCGGCAGGCCCAGTAGGTGCTAATTGCTTTCTGGGTCTGCTTATTCACATGGTTCTTCCAGGTGAGTTTTTTATCTAGTGTTACTCCAAGATATTTTACCTCATCTGTGAGTTGTAGTTGCGTCCCAAAAAGATGAGGAGCCTTAAAATAAAAGCGTCTTCTTCTTGTAAATAGGACCAACTCCGTTTTGCTCGGGTTTACCGAGAGCGAGTGTGATCGACACCAGGATTCCACAAGTGTGATTGCCTTTTGCAACCTCCTCGCTAAATCTAGTGGGTGTCTGCCTCTGACCGTGATCGTGAGGTCGTCGGCGTAACCCTGAACCTCAAAGCCTTCTGTGGTGAGTATACGTATGAGTTCGTCAACCACGAGGGTCCACAGCAGGGGGGACAGGACTCCTCCCTGCGGGCAGCCCCTCGCGACGTCGGCCCTCACCGTCTCCTCTCCCAGGCTTGCTGTGACTGTTCTATTCGTCAGCATATTGTGGATCCATCTTACGACGGAGTCCTTAATATTGTATCTCATCGCGGCTTCCTGTATAGCATCGTGAGGGGTATTGTCAAACGCCCCCTCGATGTCGAGGAAGATGCAGAGAGCAGTTTCACCGTTGGACAGTGCACCTTCGATAAGACCTACCAGGTTGTGAAGTGCCGTCTCGGTGGATTTGCCGTTTTGGTAGGCGTGTTGGGAGGGGTGCAGCGGTTTGCTGGCCAATACCTCGTCTCTGATGTACCTATCAACCAGCCTCTCCAGCGTTTTGAGCAAGAAAGAGGTGAGGCTGATGGGTCTGTATGACTTGGCAAGGTCATAGTTATTCTTCCCTGGTTTCGGGATGAACACCACCTTGGAGTATCTCCAGGCTTTGGGTACATAGCCCTTCGCTAGGCAGGATTTGAAGATTTGGCCCAGGCGCCTGTACAGGTCCTCTCCACCCTCTTGAAGGAGTGCTGGGAAGATCCCGTCAGTGCCTGGGCTCTTGAACCTTTTGAAGGAGCCGATGGCCCACTTCACCTTGTCCGTATTTATCACCTTTTCAGCTATTTCCCAGTCCGCTGGAACAGGATCGGTGCGTGCGGTAACGCTACGACGCCGCTCCCGATCCTCTGTTACTGAGCCTGGGAAATGTGTTTGAATAAGGTGCTCTAGTGTTTCTTTGTGGTTGTTCGTTAGGCTTCCGTTGGGAAGTCTAAGGCGATCCAACCTCGGTGAGGGGCTTATCGTGAAGACCTTCCTTAACCTGGCAACTACATGTAGTGCCTCGGTTTCTTTGCAGAAGGTCTTCCAGGCCGTTCTCTTGCTGGTTCTTATTAACTTTTTGTAAGCTTGCTGAGATTTCCTGTAGTTGTCCCAAGCTAGCTCCGAGTTGGCCTTCATGGCTTTGTTCAGTAGTTTGCGGGTGTCCTTCCTGGCTTGGTCCAATTTCTTGTTCCACCAGGGGACCCTTTTGCTACTGTTTCTGATTTTGGCCGGGCAGGCAGCCTCATAGGCTTGAGTGATGGCGGAGCTCAGATGCTCCACCGCTTGCTCAATTTCGCCTACGGTTCTGGGACGCTGACAGTTCCCCTTTAGCCTCCCTTCCAGGCCCTCTTTATAAAGTGCCCAGTTGGTGGCCTTTGGGTTCCTATAGGCCTCACCAGTGCCGCCCTCCCTGTCGTCTTTAAATTCAAAAGTGATAAGGCGGTGGTCCGAGAGTGTGCTCTCGTCCCGTACCTTCCAGTGTTTGATGACCTGTGTCACCTTGGCAGAGCCTAGGGTCAGATCAATCACCTCCTGTCTACGGGAGGTGACAAAGGTGGGGGAGGAGCCTATGTTAAGGATCTCCAGGCCCATGGTGGCGAGGTATTCCAGCAGTGCTGTGCCTCTGCCGTCGGTGTTTGTGCTGCCCCATACGGTGTGGTGCGAGTTGGCGTCGCAGCCGATCACCAGGTGCAGACCATTGACCGCACAGTGATCTATCAGGGCTCTGAGTTCCCTCGTAGGTGGAGGGTCCTCCGAGTCGTACGGCAAGTACGCCGAGCATACCACCAGCTCTGACGTATTCCCCCCGAGGTTAAGTTTAACCTTAACCGCTGAAAGATCAGTTGTACAGAATTCATTGAGTTTCAGGGCCGTTATCTCCTTTTTAACGAAGATGCAGGCCCTGGGCCTTGTGGATGTAGTATCATAGTAGAGTGAGCCACACCCCGTGTTTAGCCCTCCTACACGTTCCTTGTGAATCCAAGGTTCCTGTATGAGGGCTATGTCTGTCTGCCCCATCGTTAGGCGGTACGGCAGGATGTCTGTTGCCGCCTTGCAATGTTGCAAATTGATTTGCGAGAATCTGGTACCTTCTGGCACCTTGTTGGTGTCAGATGTGGTCCAGTCTTGCTTGGTTAAAGCAGGTGCGTTATGTTCCCCGCCGGGGCCCATTACGCCTACTTGTGAGGGGGGCCCTTGCCGGGGCCCGTCCCTCTTCTGCCTCTGGTACCGGCCTTCAGGGTGTGTGTCAGGGTGCGTTGGCTCCCCTTTTGCACACCCATTAGCCCGGTCCTTCTCGTCGCCTCCGCCGTGGTCGGCCTTCCCCTTGGCATTGCTGCCTTGGGGATGCTCCCGCTTGACGGAGGTTGCGTTTCGGCGGCTTTCGGTCCCTGGGAGGATCCGGCGGCCGCCGTCTGTATGTTGCAGTCCCTGGGTGGGTTGGGTGGGAGGGTGTCGGCGCAGGGGGCGAGGGTCTCCGTGGGCACCGTTGCCAGCGCCCTAGGCTCCCCTTCACCTCTATCCACGCCACTCACCCCCACCGTTCTTTCCTCCATCACCGGGGCTGTTGGTCCCGGTTTGTTCTCTGGGACCGTGTTGGGGTTCTTTTTATCTTTATCCTCCGTGGTCCCGGCAGGTCCCTCTCTGAAGAGTGCCCTGCGCAGTCCCACGTGGACCTCAGAACCCTGCCTCTTGATGAGGCTGTGTGACACAGGGTCAACCCCCAGGACGAGAGTTACCGAATTCTGTCCCTCTCTCCTGCTCCACACTCTCCAGAGGTTTGCGCGGAGCCCTGGGTTTTGACCCTCCATCAGTCTTAGTAGGGCCTCTGTCGCCACCGGAGGTCCGGGGATGACTGTCACCATCCTCTTTAGCCTTGGGAGGTGCCGACCATCCAACACCTGGAGGTCCGCTCCCTCCCAAGGCCTGATTTTGGTGGCAGTGGCCCTCAGCCACTCCACCGCTCCGGTGTCCGAGCAGGTCACGAGAAGCAGGCCTCCCCCGAACCGGCACTCGTCGAAACGCGGTATGGTGTTCCCTTTTTGGAGCCTACACAGCATCCCGACGATCGCCTGCTCGACAGCGGAAGCCTGCGCCTCAGTGAGGGTCGACTCCGGGTAGTTGGCTGGCGCGATAGCCAGCCTCCTCTCCGTCGTCAGCGCCTCCCTGAAGCTTATCGGCGAAGGGAAAATTCTTTACCTTTTCTTGGCACAAGGCTGGGTATTTGGGGATATGGATGGTCGGGTCCTTTTGAGCCCCTTACCCTCCATAGCTCCCTTACCGCTCGCCTGCGACGTCTCTGCGCGGGGTTTCCCGGTTACCGGGCCTCCTCTCACAGCGGCCGTCGCAGGGGCCGTCCCCGCCTTGTTAGTGTTCACAGCGGTGGCCGATCCGCCTGAGGTCCCTGGTTGCGCTGAGCGCGCCCTACGGGCCCTCTTCTTGGCGGCCCCACTGAGCCTCACCTTCTTCCATGCTCCCGGGTCCTTTTCCGGGATTTCTCCCTGGTCGGCCCCGGTCGCACCGGAGGAAGGCTCCTCGTTGAGGGTGAGCATGTCCAAAGCCGGCAAGGTTGTGACCTCGCCTGCCACAGACACACTCTCCCCAGAACCGCCCGTCAGTGGTGTATCGGAGGTGGTCCCCAAGATTGGGTCCCTTCCCTCCTCAACCAGCCCGCTTTCGGGTGGGTTCGTGTATATGTCTGTGTCTGTTGTTTTGTCCGTGTCCATGTTCGTTTCCGTGTTCGTGTCCATGTTTGTCTGCGTGTTGTTATTGTTTTGTTTTTTTAAGTTTTTGTCCATGTTAGTCCCACGAGTAGTCGGGAAGTATGGGTCCACCCCTGCAGAGCCCGCTTACAGGGGTAAGGCTAGATACAATGGGGGGACGCCTGGTACCCCAAGGGCATCGTTCGTGACACCTTTACCCTGGTGCCATCCAGCTCTCGGCACGATTGCTTACACCTTAGCTTGGGGAGCTGGTCCGCGACGGGGCTTTAGTTCTCCTCTGAGGATTTTTGGGCGCTCAGGGGTCCCTTATAGCTCCCGTTGGCCGGGGCACTCCGTAGGCGCACCTTTTCCGTATCCCGGTCATCGGAGGCGTCCCGTTCTACGGTACTCGGGGCCCACTTCACGCACCCGGTCGTCCTCCTATCCGCCACCCGGAGACGCGCTTGGTTGGGGCTCAGCCTGGATCGACCGAAGGTCGTTCTGGTTCCCCGCATCCCTTTCGGGGGTTGGGGTACTCCGAGAAACATTTACATTAATTATTAAAGAAAAGAATGACAGAAATACATGCTCTTAACACCAAATATGTATGTAACAACGGTATATTACAAATAATATCAAATAAAATATTAAATATAAAATTTACTATACAGGGTGTTCCGTAACTTGTGTAATTCTCGGAAACGAGGGGTTGCTCGGGTGATTCTGAACAACATTTTCCTTTACCAAAATGTCGTTTGAAGCTTCGTTTTTGAGTTATTAAAGAAAAACACTGGCCAATCAGAGCGCGCGCTGAGCCACGGGAGCGTTGGCTTTTAACGGCGCTCGGTCGTGGTCGTGAACAAATGCATTGGCACAGCGTAGGTATCAAGGGAAGAGTGCGACAAATGTTACATCGTCTTAAATCAATAACAATGTGAAATCATTCGTTATTCATGAACAACAAAGACGATGTAACATTTATCGCACTCTTCCCTTGATACCTACGCTGTGCCAATGCATTTGTTCACGACCACGACCGAGCGCCGTTGAAAGCTAACGCCCCCGTGGCTCAGCGCGCGCCCGGCGCGCGCTCTGATTGGCCAGTGTTTTTCTTTAATAACTCAAAAACGAAGCTTCAAACGACATTTTGGTAAAGGAAAATGTTATTCAGAATCACCCGAGCAACCCCCCGTTTCCGAGAGTTACACAAGTTACGGAACACCCTGTATAATAATTTAAATAAATAATCCTTTACAAATTTAGAATGCAACATTGTTTGAATAGTTCTAAATTTACTTGTAATGTTGCACATACAAGAATATAGTAAATAACCCAAATAGTGTTTCAGAATGGTTAATATTAATTTCAATTTTTAGAAAAAACAAATTGAAAATCAGTGATTGTAATATGCAACTGCGAAAAGCCGAACATACCCAAGTCTGCACTTACGAAAATAATCGAAGTCAGATGAGTTCCCCCCTTACCGCGATTATTAGTTACCCCTCGTACAAAGGCACGGTCTATATTTTCATATGTCTATGCTGTAGCCATACTCTTATGGCATCGTCGCCATATTACATTTCATTCAACTCCCGCGATTACAGGTTTGTAGCTAAATTCACACGATACTGCACTCATACATATAAGCGAGGTTCGCAACAAAGCTGAAGAAAAAAGGAATGTTTCTTTTGGTCTCTTTTGATTTCTTTCTCGCTTATATTGTCAGCAAAGGCACCAACGTGTGATAACGTTATCTTTTAATCCAATAATAAAAATACATGTTTCTTTTATACAGGAATTTACATTCAACTTTAAATAATATTCAAGCTTGAAATAAATAAAGGTTCCATATGAATACTAATTATTTATAATTACAAGTAAGTTACAGATTTTGCAACTTAAAATTACTAATACATCTTCATCTCCGGCTTTTTCATTCCAGTCATCAGTTTTGACATAAAACTGATGAATTGTTCAAATTAAATTGATGAATATTCTTACAGATAATGGCAAATTCCGACGATCTTACGGAACATAAAGTTGCCGAAGAAAATGTTCTCGTACGTATATATATCTACTACTGTATTAAATTTGCAATACCAAATGTTGTCAGCGATATTGTAGTTATATCACTTTTATTTAAATGAATTTTATCGCGTTGTGTTTACAATATATTTTCCAAAGTTTTGCTTACCATTTTGTGTTAACGCATTTATTTTTCATTTTGCATTGGTGATTTAACTGTTACGTGCAGTGTGGTGATGGTGTGAAAGAATACCTTGAGCCTAGATTCGAGTGTCCTATTTGTTTAACTTGGCTACGTGATCCAGTTTTAACATCTTGTGGTCATAAATTCTGTTCGCAATGTATATATACTTGGCTTCAGTAAGTTATATTTCACTGTAACAAATTAACAAAACCATATATAACTCATGACATCTGTAATTTACATTCATTAATTTAAGTTCTACTTTATAGAAAGGAGGGAGCTTGTTGTCCAGTTGATAGTAAACCATTGAAATCTGAAAGTGATTTATTCAGAGATCTGTATACGAGTAGAGAAATATCTCAACAGCGTACTCGTTGTCCGTATCAACAATTTGGTTGCGAAGTTAAGTTATCTCCAGTGGATATGGAAGCACACATAAATCAGTGCATGTATAAAAGAAGTCTTCCAGATTCACAAAATATGCATTGTCACTTTAAAAATGTTGGGTGCTCCGAGACTTTTTATTCAGAGGAAAATTTACATACACATTTAGAAAGAAATATAAACCATCATTTAACTGTTAGTTTATTATTATTTTATATAATCGCGATTAATTATGGTATTAACAATTTGGTTTTCGTTTATTTTGTAGATGGTGTTAAAGGCATTACCACAGGTATCTACTTCACAGAATAATGTTAGCGCAATGGTTGCTGAATCTAAACTATGGGATCCACCATCTAAAAGTGCAAATTCTTTAGAAAAACCAGAACCATCATTAGAATGGCAACAATTGTTGAAGTAAATTCTATATTCATCGAATGAAATATTTCTATCATTATAAAGCATTTTAAAGTTTATTTGTTTTTCCAGAAATTTGTATGAACGGATAGTACTACTGGAACAGCAAAACCGAGAATTGTTTATAACGATTTCTAATCAGAAAACTCAGCTTACGACTTTACAAACTTCGTTACGATTTAATCAAGAGGAATTGTTCTTACGTAGTTGTAATGGTGTTTATATTTGGAGATTACATTCTTTCCAAGAAAAGCTTTGTAGTATGATGAATGATTCGCTAAAAATGTTTTATAGTCCTGGTTTTTATACTAGTCTTAACGGTTATAAAATTTGTGCTAGAATTAACGTTTCTTCTAAAGATCCAGAATTTTTATCACTGCTTTTACATATAATGAAATCAGAAAATGATGATGGTTTAGATTGGCCGTTCAATGGAACAATGTGTTTTATTTTGGTAAATCCACACGATTCAGAGAAGGATATACGAGAAATAACTTCATCTAGACCTGATCTTGAAGCATTTAGAAAACCAGTGTGTGAATTAAATAAACGTAGTTTTGGTTACACTGAATTCGTACGAATACGAGATTTACCCGATTTCTTACAAAATGATTGCTTAATTTGTAGGATAGAAGTTCGTGTTGATGATAGATTTCAAAGACCAAATATAATATAACACAATATTCGTGTATATTCAGACGAATTAATAAGTTATAATGCAGTTACTTATTTTATTTATAATCAAAGTTAAAATGTGATATATTTTGAGACATTTAATTGCTTTAATTATTTATGTATCATGCATTTTTAAAAGTATTATAGTAAATAATACTTAAAGTATGATACAATAAAACTGTGAATTAATTTCATATAAATCTATACACCAATTATCCCCTTGCCCTACAACATCGTGACATACTCGTGACGCAATTTACAGTTCAAATGTGTTAAATTTGGTTGGTATTTTTTAGGATGATTGAATTTTAAATTGAATTCTAATTATAATTTGCTCGGTCAAGGATCGTTGAATGCTATGTATGCATGATATTTTATTTTTCTGTAATTGTTTTAAAATTGAAGTAATAAATAGTTAGCTGTGTCTGAAAACTATCTGCAACTATCGAAAAAAGCATAGGCAAAAGGGTTAAACAATTCCATCCATTTGTAATGTGATAATAATGATAATTAATTTTGTACTACAAGTGTAGTTAATTTTACTACTACAAGTGTAAATATTTATGTAACTCAAATAAAACTTCTGAGATTGTCCAGTATATGTATCATTTTTAGAAATTCCTTTGAAATCTTCACAATTAATTGGAACATAATTCAGTTATGTATAATCTGTATGTTTCAACTGTTACAGTAACCCGGTTTATGTAAAAGTGGGACAGAATTACTGTTGTGTGGTACAGATAAACTGTACAAGACTGTTCTAAGTGTAAACATATTATATTTTCACAATTTGAACACAATTAAATATAAAATGCAGATAAATTTTATACGTGTTATATTTATTTTGGTTTTTACACTTACTGGTATTATTGGATTACTATTGAATTATGTGGAGAAGCATCTACCTACTTTAATAACTCGTACTTACCGTTACGGTAAATTTTCGGCAAAGGAATATCAACCAATAGTTGCACAAGTAGAAGTACCTAAGAGGTGAGCACATTTATTAATAATGATCTATGTTAATTAACAACAACTGAATACAAATGAACAATTTACCGATGTATTTACTTCAATGGACTACATCAATGAAACTTTAGATGGTTCAAACATTTCTACATTTTTGCTGCACCAGCTTCCAGTTACGTATTGTATTTAATTATTTGCAAATACTTCTGGAACACTGACGTCCCTAGACATGTGATATGGATGCTAAACATGTGTTTAGGACAACTTAGAAAACCATTAGGTAAATCAAATACTCAACAGTCATTATAAATATTATTTCAACAAATCAGGTCTTTATTTAACTACTATTCTTTTTAGTACCAGCAGAAAATACATTTGTAGCTGCTGTACTTTTCACCTTGCATTGTTGGAAACGATTGTATGAAACACAATGTGTAAATATTTTTAGTAATAAAATGATGAATATCTCCCATTATATAGTTGGACTTTATCATTATGTGGGAAGCTTGATATGCATTATTGGTGAATCTAAAGGATTTGTTGAAGGTAGCGATACAATGTTTGATTAAATTTCTCTCAGATACTACTAAGATATTGAATTTTTCATTTAGGTTCAAATGGAAACTTTTCTTGGAGAAGAATAACGTATCTACAACTAGTGTGTGGAATGATTTTTATACTGTTTTCATATACTCAACTTAAGACTAACTTTATTCTTCGAAATTTACGAAAGAATAAAGATAATGGAATTAATTCCACAATATATAAAATACCACATGGTGGCCTTTTTGAATATGTATCGGGTGCATTACAAATTACAGAGATAATTATTTATATAACAATGTCTGTAATTCTATGGGAAAGTTTTACATTTCATTACATTACAATTTGGGTCTTGGTAAATCAGGTATGTACAATTTCAAAATATATAAAAACTCATCAGTTCTTAAAAATACAATATATATTGTATATTAATAATTTATATTTTTTCTTTTAGATATCTACAGCAGGATTAACCCACAAATGGTACATACAAACATTTCAGAATTATCCAAAATCCCGAAAAATTCTGATTCCTTATCTATTTTAGAAATAATACAATCTAAGTATAATAATGTCATAAACAAGTTTTACTATACTCAACATTTATGACTGTAATAATAATATAATTTATATTGTATAAGAATGTATCTTTTATCTTATATTTTAAGAAGCTGTCAAAGGAATATTGTTTTAAACCGTTTTATATATTTAGTGTTAACTTCATTTATGTATATTGTACAAGATATAGTTTTCAGGGTATCCGGCCCTCACCTTCCCCGGGTTCCAGACCTTCTCTCGAAGACTTCCCCTCTGCCAAGTTTTAAAATTTCCGCTTCTCATCGGAGGCTTTCCTTACGTTAGTAATAATTGAGATTAGGTTACACCTCACCGATTTTGATGAAATTTAAATATGTTATAAAATTCAACATTTTGAACAACTTTTTCCTATACATATAACCGCCGCTCGACCTTAGTTTTCGAGATATTTTCGAAAAACTGCTACTACTACTACAATGAATTCTACGTATACCTATGCATGTACGGCGGCGTATGCGTCACCATCGCACCGCCGCGCCGCACAGTGGAACAAAACGGCTTTCGGCGATCAAAAATCTGTAATTTCGGTTCTATTGGAAATATTTTAATGAAATTTTGGGAAGTTTTTGCCTATATTATGGTACTTAAGTTGTACCAATATAAATCATATTGAACTACAGGGTATCAAAATATTCCACAGCCGACTCTAGTACTAGCCGTGCTGAAGTAAAAATGGCAACACCGCGGGAGTCCGGTCTGAATATATCAACATCTAACCCTACTCTATCTGCCTCCCGGACTCCCAGACTCCCAGCCAATCAACGTCGTCGGACTCTCGGCTACTCTCTGGACTTCACATAACCTCTTTGGTTTCGTTCCAATAATTTCGCTTGTTTCAAGGTTTTTATTCACTTATATACACGTTTATCAATTCTTAAATGTTTCAATTTGATCCAAAGATGGTTTCATTTTGCTTCATACCTAAATTTTCTTGAAACCACTGTAAATATTTCAAATATCATGCTTCACAACACCAAACTACTTCGAGAGTACACAAAATTTATATCACATTTATAACAATTTTATACTACCACATCACTTCTACTTGCCATAGTTGCAACGTTTATGTATTGTTTATACATAACTAATACAAAATAGCGTATATTACTACAGCTTTTAATTAAAAAAGACGGTAATTACAATTCCGAGCACAGGACTCTGTTTTTGAAAATAGGACTCCCGATTGTCACGTGAGCGGTGTTGCCACGTTGTTCAGCATGGCTAGTACTAGAGTCGGCTGTGAATATTCACGTATAAAGGGTAACGCGTTCAATATCTTTCACTTGTTAGACATATTTTATGTCATTTAACAAAAATTTGACACAAAACTGTTAATAACTATAAGAGAAACGGGTTTAATAATTAAAAAATGATAAAACATGTGTTATTATAATATATTTATTTATATTTATTATTATAATCTATACCAAATCATTCGTGAAAACAGTTTTGACAATTATGAAAATTTATTATGGCATATTGCAAGTTAACTGGTTACTTATCATATCTGGTACTGTTTTTCTATCAGCGTGCGCAGCGGTCAAGATGGATGTAATTTCATTCAATCGCCATTTTCTTGAAAAAGTGCAAAAACGTGCACCCAATTTTTTCAGATTCTGATAGAGAGTGCACTCTTTCCTGTAGTAATAGTTAAACATTCGGCAAATGTCGGCATTCATAGTCGAATAAGTCCGCCTTATTTGTAGAAAACGAGTTCTTATTCGGCTTCATTGAGGTTATGTTTTTGAGTCAACGATATTCAGGACTTAAGCAAGCGTTTGAAGGTGGTATTGTGCAGTGTTGAACAATTTAGTTTGATTAATTGTGGTAAATTATATTTAAAAAAGTACAAAATGTAGTTGGACTTTGCGGATATCGAGGATATCTATCGATGATATCGAGGACATTAATCATAATATGTATATGTACAGGGTGTTACCTGTAACGTTACTCACGATTTTTCACCCATTTGCAGCCATCTGACAAAAAATAGTTCAGACCAAGAGTTGCAGGGTATGAAGTGCACAATAGATATCAGTAAAAAAAATTTCGAAAACAGTTTGTTTTCATGGCGAAGTCGTGGTCACCTTGGGTTTTACAAATAGGACCATATATTTTTTTTGTTTACCATCTTTAGAGGACATCGAGACGAATTCAAAACACATATTACATGATATTTTTACTAACATATTATTTGATTTACAGAAGTGGAAATGTGAAATATTTAGTTTTTCGTCATATTTGACTTTGACAGTGTAAACATTATTTGACCCCAAAGAGATTACTGAATGTTACCCAATATTCATTGAAATGAATCATATTTATATAAATCCAGGCTGTGGTGGGTCCTCGTATGGAATTTCTGGATATCTTACCAGAGTGGCCTGGCAGTGCTCTTAATAGCCGAATTTTCTGTACATCCCGATTACATATGCGATATGTGACGGGAGAATTAAATGGAATCCTTGTCGGGGATGGTGGATATCCATGTCTGCCTTTTCTCATGACACCCCTGCGGAATCCACAGAGTGAGGAAGAAATAAGGTAATACTGATACTGTTTAGTCGACTGATTGATGCACAAATTAACATTGAATTATTCGATCGAGACAGGTCTGTTAGATATAATTTCACGAGGTGTGTTCGATCACGGTTCTGGGATAAGTGCCATGCCGACTCTCATGGTCCTCTTACCAGAAGATGCAAGATCTTCCCCACTCCGTGGCCAGATCCTTCTAGAACACCCTTATTTTTTTATACGTGCCATGCAGCACCATGACTTCGGGTCATCGGCCACACGCACGTTCCTTCGAGGATCGGCGATCAAACTCTCTATCGTCGTTCCGTAAACAAAACATCCGCGACTCTTAAAATTCGTCGCACCTCAAGTATCAACTACCGCCGGCCTAAGTCCGATGACAGACGTATGGCTCGGAGTATCGATAGCCTAAAGAATCCTGAGAAATCCTTGGAAAGCAGGTCAAAGCCCCAAATGCAATGACCCTGCCACGTGTCAACCCTTGCACACGTGCTGACGCTAACACGGCCAAACTGACCTGCTTCGCGCTCTCGAGAAGCATCCTTACTCATCACTTAACTCAAGATATCCCTGGAGCCGTTTTTGATGCAACAACCTTCAATTCCAGTAGCAAGGCCAAAAGGAAGAACAGTTCTCAATTTAGATAATTCTCCCAAACATGTCATATTGTAACGGTACTCACAAGTACACCACACCAACGGACAACACTTACCAGTGTCACCACATATTCCCAGGCACACAGCCATATCAGACGTGCACACAGCACCAAACGTCATAGCGTTCCACAGCAACGATACTTACAAACATCTTGCTTAACAAATTCAAACTGCAACATTTTTTTTGTTTGTTTTGAGACCGTAACATTTCCTCTTTAGCCTGAATTGTGTACCTTTCAAACGCCGTCCTTCAAATACTTCACCAAGTCTGTGACCGTATGTCACCCAAAGTGTAGTTTTACTTTGAACCCCTAGCGTTACTCTATTCCGTACACAATCCACTGTTTCATCGAGATTATAACGTCCTCTATTCCGCGCAATTCGTGTATCTTTCAAACGTCGTCTTTCGAAGGATAACATATCAAGTCCGTGGTTTTATTGTCACCCATGATAGAAGTCTCATTCGAATCCACAACGTTGCTCTATTCTGTACACGACATTGTCACCTTTCATACGTTATTCTCAAATATATTCATATTGTAGCATGATGGGCAGGTTGATAACTGTTCAACTGCATGGTAGCAATAAATCAGAGACAAATTATATGTACGTTACTTGTAATTGCCTGTAAAACAGTAGTACAAAAATAATACGACCAATCAAACGCCGTACATTATACAATCCGCTAACACGGCTCATCTCCACTGTCGCTCTCGTCATTTAAACCTTCATTCGTATCGGTATTGCCTGACCACTCGCCTTTCCATAATCTCAGACGGTCCTTGGGCACCGTTTGCGGTCTTCCGGTTTTTCCAATTATCTCGTATCGATCATTAGTTAAAATTTTAGATACTACAAATGGCCCTACATACTTAAGTTTCAGTTTCGCACGCCTTATATCAGCTGGTTTTACAAAAACCGTATCACCCTCTTTATAAACTACGTTTACTCTGCGCTTTTTATCAAATCTACTATTCTGTTTTTGAGCATTTTCGGTCAACCTTTCTGATGCTAATTCTCTATCTTTAATAACGTCAATTGGATCATTCGTATCCGGCAATTCAGTTTCGGCAAGATCGGCGGTGGCCGTGCTTCGCTCCGCGCCAAACAATAAACGATACGAAGAAAACCCTGTTGTTTTCTGAACGGTTGTATTCAAAGAAAGCATTAATTTAGCTAATTTATTCGGCCATTCTGAAATTTTATTTATTTCCGCGGTAAGCAAGTTTATTACCGTCGAAACATACCGTTCGGCCTGCCCGTTAGCACGAGGTGCTCCTGTAGCAATAAAATGCAAGTCAATTCCATGTTTCTTAATAAATTGAACCAACGGTTTGAATGTAAAGTTAGTTGCTCGATCCATTACAACGACTCTAGGCGTACCAAATAATGTTAAGCGTTCTTTAAATACTTGTAGCATTTCCGGACCGGATAATGATTGTAATGGAACGAGTTGCACATATTTTGTAAAAGCATCTACGATGACTAGAATATGCTGGTATCCATCTTTCGACCGTTCATCTTAGGACCGTTCGTCCTACACAATCACAGTGTATCGTATAAAAGGGTATTGCTTTTTAGTTAATTGAATGCAACAGTCCTTGTTTCGGACCTGTGTGCCGTTTCGATACGATACAAGTAATACAGTGTTCAATGTACTTATTTACAAACTTGCGCATCTTTGGAAACCAATATTTCTGCATTATACAATCGTATGTTTTTTCAGGACCTACATGACAATTTTCGTCATGGTATAAACGCAATAAACCAATCCTACTGCCTTTTGGAACAAAACTACGATATACTGTTCGCCCGGATTCTCTTTGTATTTTCCTACACAAAATACCTTGTCGAACTTCGAAATCGCTACTCACAGTATCGTTCGTTTCTATACGTTCTATAATAGATTTCGTTTCCCCATCTTTTCGCTGAGCAACTTCTAACCATGAGCCTTCACAAATAGTGTTAACACGGTAGTCTTTAGGCGGATTTCGGCTTAAATAGTCCACATGTTCTACATATTTCCCTTTACGGTATTCTATTTCAAAATTATAATCTTGCAAAAAGATCCACCATCTTGCAACACGCGGTAACAGATCCTTTTTTGTACTCGTAGCTTTTATTACAATCCGTTATGATTTTGAATTTAATGCCCAACAAATATACGCGGAAGTGCCTCAGCACGTTTACAATTGCAAGCGTCTCCAACTCATAGGTGTGATAACGAGACTCCTCCGGTGTTGTGCGTCGGCTAAAATATGCTACTACCCTTGAATCACCGTTTACCTTCTGAAAAAGTATGGCCCCATAACCGATTGCACTTGCATCCGTATGCAATTCCGTTTCTCTTTCGGGGTTAAAGATTACGAGCAGAGGGTTCGAACTTAATTTCTCGAGAATGTAACACCGTGCCTTCTCTTGTTCTTCACCCCAATGCCATTGTTCGTTTTTCTTTGTCAGTTTAGTAATACATGCTGTTCGTACAGCGAATTCAGGAACAAACTTTCGGAAGTAGCTAGCTAAACCCATAAATTGCCTAACTTGTTTTATGTTGCATGGTACGGGCGACTCTAACAAAGCTCGGACTTTGTCTCTCCCTGGCCTAATACCCTCGGCAGAGACTTCCCTACCCAGATATTCAATCGTCTTTTGGAAAAATTTACATTTCTCGATGTTTATAGAGAACCCCGCGGTATCAAGTGCTTGCAATACTGTTTCTAAATGTTTTAATCCTTCCTCTATTGTTCGCGACGAAATAAGAACGTCGTCAATGTACACTAAAACTATCTTATTTCGTAAAGTTCCTAAAGCTGTGTTTATGGCTCTCTGAAAGACGGCGGGTGCGTTGGCCAGCCCAAATGGCATTCGTAAAAATTCGTAGTGACCATCCGGAGTCACAAAGACCGTCTTTTCTATGGAATCCTCGGCAATAGAAATCTGGTAAAAGCCAGATGTCATATCTAATATCGTGTAATATTCTCCCCGGCCCAAACTGTCAAGCTGGTCTTCTATCAAAGGTAATGGATACCGATCCTTGACGGTAATTCTATTAAGGACACGGAAATCGACACACATGCGATCTTTACCATTCTTTTTCTTCACAAGGATTATAGGGCTTGCAAACGGCGAAGCACTTTCGCGTATTATATTATTCGCTAATAAATCGTCAATTATCTCTCGTACCTTTTCGCGCTCAGCAATAGACAAACGGTAAGAGTGGTAATTAATTACCTTGTCTTCCTTGAGTTTGATTTTTAATTCGCCTGTACTCACGCATCGTACTTTATTCCCTGACGTAATCATATGGTTGTATCGGTCTAGCAGCTTTTCCACTTCTCCGCGTACCCCATCGTCGCCGACATCATAGGTGAAGCACTGCGGTGTTGAGTCTTCTTGAATTCCTTGCGGGACCAGCGAACACCGTTATAATTTCGTCACCCCTTCGGAATTTGTTAAAATTTGGATGCCCTGCGTCACAATGTTTTTCCCAATTATGACATCATAGGTCATAGTGTCTTCAGAAACCACGAGGAGATCGA
The DNA here is from genome assembly GCF_907164935.1 of Osmia bicornis bicornis. NCBI lineage: Eukaryota > Metazoa > Arthropoda > Insecta > Hymenoptera > Megachilidae > Osmia > Osmia bicornis. The sequence continues at coordinate 1,814,394 of NC_060223.1, read as the reverse complement.
GTTCAGCGGTCACTTCTTCGGTCTGGATCACAGTGGTTGTTTGGCCAACGGTGATCACAGCGGAACCGCGTAACCCTCTTACGATCGTTATGTAGGGGTCAATCTTACAATGAGCGCGTTTAGCTACCTGTTCTTTGATAAGCGAACAGATTGCGCCATTATCTACGAGACAACTTCGTACGACCATATCTTGTAAGATGATAGGAGTCAATTGGTGATCTAATGTAAAGCAGGCGTTGGCTTCAAGTTCGCCGTGACGGCTGTTTGTCTTTTTGGCACTCTTGTCCTCACGAGGCGTTCTCCGCTTCAACCAACATTCAGATTCTTCATGCCCTCTCTTAGAACAAAAAGTGCATGTAGGTATATTAGACCTTTTAACGGGGTCCTTTGGCAAGCTCTCTGTTTTCCGTTTCCTCGGGCAGTCGTGCTGTAAGTGTCCTGTCTCATTGCACTGATAACAACGTCTTCGCGGGATTTGATCACGACGCCTATACATTGCACCTTTACTGTCACTGTTCTTTTCCTTTCGCGGCACTTTTACAAAATTTGATATGCCACTGAGCAAATCCGCGGTTGTCGTATAGCGTGCATTCATGAGCGATTGGCGCACACTAGGGTCAGTCACGTGGCCTATCACAAGACTAATCAACTCGTGCGGTTTAAAAGAAATTTGCGTTTGTCCATAGTATTTTAGCTTATTTCGAACGTACTCAGAGTATGAAATTGCGGAATCGCTATTGTAATTCACAGCACGTGATAGTCTTTCGCACAATCGGTCCTCCGACACAAACACTAAACATAAATCCTCGCGGAACGTTGTCCACGTTCTCGGATTTCCTTCCCATCCCTTATACCACTTTTTGACAGCACCATGCAACGCATGGGTGGTCAAACTTAGTCTTTGCGAAACAGGAAGTTTATCAGTGATTTTTTCAACGATGTCACACCATTGGTTCGCGTCTTCACTAAGATCGGTACCACTGAAGTCTGGTATAGCATCCGCGGTTGCTTTATTACTCGTCGCGGACATGACAGTCGGTACCGCACCGGTCGCGACCGTTTCCATGAAAGGGCGGAAAAGTTCGTCAAAGGACGGCGAAGCAGATGTGCTCGGTTCACTCGCCATTGTCAACGTGAGTTTAGTAAAACTGAACGAATCCCACTTCTGATGTTAGATATAATTTCACGAGGTGTGTTCGATCGCGGTTCTGGGATAAGTGCCATGCCGACTCTCATGGTCCTCTTACCAGAAGATGCAAGATCTTCCCCACTCCGTGGCCAGATCCTTCTAGAACACCCTTATCTTTTTACACGTGCCATGCAGCACCATGACTTCGGGTCATCGGCCACACGCGCGTTCCTTCGAGGATCGGCGATAAAACTCTATCGCCGTTCCATAAACAAAACATCCGCGACTCTTAGAATTCGTCGCACCTCAAGTATCAACTACCGCCGGCCTAAGTCCGATGACAGACGTATGGCTCGGGGTATCGATAGCCTAAAGAATCCTGAGAAATCCTTGGAAAGCAGGTCAAAGCCCCAAATGCAATGACCCTGCCACGTGTCAACCCTTGCACACGTGCTGACGCTAACAGGTCCAATGAAATCCAGATCAGGACCCGACAGATTGTAGAAAGAACGTTCGATGTTTGGAAGCGCCGTTTTCCATGTCTGTCAAGGGGTCTAACAACGAAGTTATTATGTTCCACAACAACGGTAGTTGCATGTGCTGTGTTGCATAATTTAGCCCTAATTTTCAATGACATTCTTGTAGAAGAAGATGAAATTGAAAACCAAAATGAAGTCGGAGAAGAATTATTAGGAAACGTGGAAAATGTTAAAGGTATTGATGGATCTGCTACACGTGAAGCACTCATTGTCCGTATGTTTCATTGAGTAATTGTGTCAAACAAAATGTAATAAGGGGTTTTTTATGCCACAAGGCTTTTTCTCCTTATTTTATCTACCGAGCCAATAAATAATCATCAACAGTTCAAATTGGTTTAATTTATTTATTAAAATACCCTCATCCTCAGTCATATCACAAGCTATACCTTGAACCACGGGATTTCTCCATGTTAGAGATTTCGACGATACATTTTGAATCGGTACGGAGATGGGATATGGAAAAATAAAGCAGTAATTTTTTATTATAAATTCTTTTTTTATTCATTTCATAATAATAAAACATAAATAGTAATAATGATGATGATGATAAACTTAAAAAGATGTGGTGCAACATGAAATCTGCTCAACGATGCGCGATTATGAAAAAAAGACAATCTCGATTGGCAACAGGAGGAGGTCCTGGATGATGATAATAATAATAAAATAAATCAAGAAATAGCAGAAATCGTGCCAACGTTGATGAAAAATGCGCCGACTGTTTTGTCATCTAATTTCGCAAAGGAAGATTTGGCGAACAAACGTGATGCCATATTCCATGACGAATACATCTTCGACGATGTGATTGAAGTGGATGATAACAATCATTATAGTATAAACACCACTGAGGTAGCTAATTATATTGCAACCGCAATTAATGATGAGGGCCATGAGGAAGGTCATCATGCCATTAATAATGATTTCCCAGAATGCCAAAAGGATGAAATTGATGAAATCGTGGATCGCAGCGAGGACGACCAATCATTCCTGCCGCTCCAAAGATGGATTATGATGAAAGGAGGCTGAAATTGGAACGTATTAGAAAATTAGAAAATTTTATATGAATAAATTATTAAAAAGATAATTTTTCATATCTACAAAATATTTTTTATTATTCATGAACATTGTTCTTAATGTTTATTACCTTCCAGTTGTTTTAATTCTAATTCCGCTTTCTCTGCTGCTGCGGTTGCAGCGCGGATTTCTAACGCATATTTTGCTTTTAGAAATTCTGTTTCTAATTTGTTTTTAAATTCTTCGTGCCGTAGTTTTAAATCAGCTAATTCTTCCTCATTTTTCATGGTTCTTTTGATGCGTTCTAATTTCAATCTCTTCTCATCGTAATCCATCTTTGGAGGGGCGGAAATGGCTGTCTTGTGTACGCTGCAGCGTACTATCCACGATTTCATCAATTTCATCATTTCTCAATTGTAGGGAACGATTAACAATATCACAATGATCTTCTTCATGACCATCATCATTAATTTCGGTTTTAATATAACTAACTTCCTCAGTGGTATGTAATCATACTTTTTGCCTCTTTTTAGAGGTATCTGTGTATCGATGTTTTTGAGAACCTTCGATACGCAGAAACTTTTGACAATTAATTCTCAAGGAGTGAGTTTGAGTTTGGGAAATTATCAAAGGCGGAAAATGGGACGTTAGCAAGAAAATTAGACGTATTTAGAAAATGAAAATATGACACAATTTATTCTGTTGATGAGAACAGAAATTAGAACCAGGATGATTCCTGGCTTGTGTCGCCGGAAGAAAGGGATCTTCACCAATTTGGCCGACGAGTGCCGTGTCCTGTTCGGCAGTAGTCTTCTTCGACACCTGTTGTGGTCCATAACGACTTTTAAGCCCATCTTCTCCCCCTTACTGCCATCTCTTAATCCACCGACGCACAGTTGTGGAGCTACACCCCACCCTCTCAGGTATTTGCTGAGTAGTCCACCCCGTGTCCGAGTATAAGGTTGCTATTCTTATGCGTTGTGTATACGAAATTCTTTCACCCATATTCGACAGGTCGACTGATTGATTAATGTAGCTTCTGTTTTCGGGGATGGAAGGGGGGGGGGGATTAGAGAGAACGGTTCTTCCCAAGAAACAGAGAATTCTCGCGAGCCAATGGCACGCGCGCATTGTCTGCGTTTTACTGTTTTTATGCGACGTAGTTATGCATTTATTGGTCGTCGAAAGAGTGACACGTGCAAGCACGAAGCATCTCGAACGATTTTGCTTCCGTTATCATGTTTTGTTTGTTCGACACTGTTCTACTAGGTTCTAGTCCAGGCCTGGCCAACACGCGGCCCGCCACGTTAAATTGTGCGGCCCGCTGGGCGATTTTACATTTCTATTGAAATTTTTGTTTCTCATTGTATGTATACAAAAAATATTAAATAAATGAAAATTTTCATGTGTCACTGTTATAATGCGCAAGTACGACTACGAACTCCAGTTCTATATTTGATATACACGAACGTCAAATATTACTGAAAGAATCTGTTTCATTAGGCAACCATCGATAACGTTCATCTGTCATTTGAATGCAGTTATGAACGAATGAATTCTTTTGTCTCCGTGAACAGCGAATTAGGAGTTCTCGGAACCAACAGTTCGTTATTCTTTGCTGCGCAAACACCAAAAAACCACTACGCACACGCTCGGTTCCGTTTTATTACATTTTTTAAAAGCATGTTTACCTAAAGTACGGCCCACTGTAACGTTATGCACCATCAAAGTGGCCCGTGAAACCATTTGAGTTGGCCAGGCCTGTTCTAATCGTTCCATTGAATATTAATTGTGTTTTGGAAGTTATTAATATTTTACAGCAGGCCTGTCCAAGTAGGGGAATCCACTCCTGAAACACATGTTTTTTTTCCCTTTCCACCGCTGCTCCTTCAAGCAAGGTGGGACGGTTCCGACTACCATCTCTCCGAGGAGACAGTACCGCCGTTAGGAAATATGCTTGGGGCGCTTAGCGTTAAAAATATGACTCACGGTGCTGTGCTAGGGTTGTTTTGATTTTATTTTTTCCTTATAAGCGTCCCAAGCATATTTCCTAACGGCGGTACTGTCTCCTCGGAGAGATGGTAGTCGGAACCGTTCCACCTTGCTTGAAGGAGCAGCGGTGGAAAGGGAAAAAAAACATGTGTTTCAGGAGTGGATTCCCCTACTTGGACAGGCCTGTTTTACAGTATACAGGGAGTCATGTAACGTATTTTCACCCTCCTAGATGGTGGTAGGGGGGGTGATTCTGAACAACTTTTTCCTTTGCGAAAAAGTGGTTTGAAGCTTCCTTTTTGAATTATTAAGCAAAAACACTGACCAATCCGAGCGCATATAACGCGCGGGCTCAGGGACAGCAGCGTCGGCTACGAAGCGGGGCTTGACGTAGGTCACGAACGAACGGCTCAGCACCCCGTTAGTATAGCACCATAAAAAAATTGAACTAGTTAAACATTTTTTGTTGTTGTTCAAAATGAATACGGAATCTTGTTCCGCTACAAGTGGCCCAAAAACTGACGCAAACGTCCACCCGGAGCCATCTGTCGCCGAGCCCGAAGGCCTCAGCCCACCAGTCACCGCAGGATGTCCGTCAGCCCCATCGACCCCTATCACCGGTATATCGAAGATCGATAATCGATCCATCCCGTGCCAGAAGAGGCCCCCCCTTCCTAGTCCCACCCCCTCCCCAAAAATATCCCGCCAATTAGCCTCAGGCACCTTAGAGAGCGTTACAGAGATTTTTAGTAGAGAGTGATAGAGTGAGATTAAGAAAGCGAGTTGATTGTAGAGAATGTGGGTGGCGAATAAGGCGTTTTGGTGAGCCCTTCATATTATCAAAATTTGTATTGTGAGTTTTGGCAACGACCCCCTTCTCGTTTCTACCCCGTTCTATTGTTGTTAATCTACGCGTAACGTATTGAACCCCGTGAGGACCCATCCCAACCCTGCAACCTCCCTTCCCCCACTATTCCTCCTCGCGTACTCCCCCACGAAGCTGTACGGACGCAAGTGCCCGAATCCCCTTTATTGTGAACTCCCAATACCCCTTTCCCTTTTTCGGATTTTGATCGCCACGATAAGTGGCTGACGCCCAATGACAAATTTGTATCGCGTAAAGCCCCTCCCTAGTATAGAGTGAACCCCCGAAAGGGTCACAACATACACTTCATGCAAGAAGTATTATTATGTATACTTAGTGTATTAATACCATGTTAATGGTTTTATGCATATATTGTATATGTAAACTGAATACTTACAATTTTCTTCTTTTTCTTCTTTTCATTTGCATCCAGGTGTCTTATTGCTCTATTTTAATAGAGGTAGCCTCTGACACTGCAATAAATATTTTCATTAACAATTATTTACATATGCTATAAAAAGTATACATAAAAGTTATTACCAAGTAAGTTCAGTGTTGGAACTGCTGATGTTGTTAATCTTTTCCTCATGAAGTATTTTTCTTTAAAGTAGCTACTACAGATCACCCGGAATTTCAGTTTTCAGGTGGAAGCATTGACTTTGGGTTGTCACATACTTCCACCCACTGTGCCATCCTCTTCTTATCCTTTCTCTCTTAGGGGAAGGAGAACATCCTGCTCTTTTCGTTAATACGCCCTCTGATGATGCATATTTTCTTCCTCTTTCTTTAAAGATACATTTTAATAATTAAAATTAAATATATTACTAAAATAGCAATGTAAACAGTTATGTTTTCAGTAACAACCTCCTGTTGCTGCATCTCATCAGCAGACGTTATTGAAAAACCTAGAAAAACTTTAAAAAATATCTTTTTCAATAATAATAATAGCAATAGTAATAATAATAGTAATAATTATAATAATGGAATTCACGAACCTGGAAATTCAGTCACCTACGCTGCCACCATGTGCAACCATGTGCGCCATATTTCTTTTGTCTCTTTAAATTTTGAAACAATTGAAAAACGCGGCGACAAATTTCGCGGGAACATGACGTCACGATATCTTTAGTTGTGTGTTAAAATCAGTGATACAAGCTATGCATGTAGAAAAGCGACATCAGCGCTGCCTGGAAGTCCGGGGGTCAGTTAAAATTTGCATCAAGAGTGGAGCTTGGAGCAGCTTGGAGGGCCTGCGGACACTATGATGCATTCTGTACATACAGTATCAAATTATTTAAAATGACTGTGAAAAAAAACAGGAATGATTTTAGTAGTTCTGAAGATGAAGAATTACAAAATGCATTAAAAGAAGCGACAGATCATAAATTGTTTGAAAATACTAGTCTTTGCAAAAAGAAGTCTGAAACTTTTAAAAACACTTATGAGCAAAGTAAGTGTCATAACCTTACTTTTACTTGCTGTATGTATTAGCTTTTTACTCTTTATTATATAATTTAATTAATATCTTTTATTCATAAATAAAATAGAACAAAGTAAAAATCCTGCTAAAAGCCTAAGAAAAAATGTGGAGGAGAAACAGAATGAATTTTCAAATTTTGGTGTGACTCCAACATTTCAAAATTATGTTGCAAAGAAACTGAATGAAATACTACAGAAGTACATTATTTTCAATAATATTGCGTTTATATTGAATACTCATAATATGTATAATAACAATCTCTTTTTTTAGCTCTGTTGATGACAACAACAAAGTTGAAGATGATGTTATAAATGAGAAAGGAAATGATTTGGGTATTAAATTGCTTAATTCCTCCATTACATATATAGTAACTGAAAAAGAAGTTGAAAAATCTCAGAAAAGGAAAATCGAAACCACCATAGATGATGAAGAAAATTATATAAAATGCAAAGAGGTTGCTGTAGATCCTGAATGGATATTATCAAAAGTAGAAACTAAAGCTTGGACAAATAAACGAAAAGAACCTGAATTCCAATATAAGAGACTGAAGAGTGGTATTTTAGTGGAAAAATCTTAGTTCTAGATTAGCTTTTGCATTTATTCATTTCAAACCTACTTGTAAAGCATAAAAATAAATGATTTTGTATATAAGACCCGAAATTTTAAAGTATAATATGTTTCTTCTATATATGAATTTATAATCAGATTGAAAATTATTGTATATCGTACTCTTACGAAGAATACGACGTAAAAAACGTACTCTGTGTTTGAAATCTGTTATACTGATACATAAATAAATATTCATGGTTTTTACGTTTAAAATTTTAAATACATTTATAGCAGAATAATGAACAATCCAGGAACAAGTGCAACGAATCCAGATAACATTTGTAAATTGTACGTTTTATGATCCTAACCTCAAAATTTGTGTTAATAAACAGTATACAATTAAATATCAAATAGTATTTTACTCTGATTTTAGGTGTAACACTCGTCCTCGTTTATATACTTGTCCAAGATGTGAAATAGGATATTGTAGTACTGATTGTTATAAATCAGAACCTCATTTAGAATGTTCAGAGAGTTTTTATAAACAGTGTATACAAGAAGAATTAAAATCTCAAGAAAATGATCCAGAAAGTAGAAAGAAAATGCTTGAAATTCTTAAAAGGGTACACGAGCAGGATTTAAGAAACACTAATTTCTTAGCAAGTGATGAAGAAGAAGAAGGAGAAGGAGAAGAGCTAAATGAACAACTGGATTCAGATGATGAAGACGTAGAAAAAAAACTATATTTATGCTAATCAAATATTTCTTTCTTAAATTCTGTTTAATACATTCTATTGGTTGTTTCCAGGTACCAGATTTAGGAAAAAGACTACATGAAGTAAATTTGGATAATGCGGATGAAGTATGGTCTGCATTAACTGACGCTGAGAGACAAGAATTTGAAGCTTTAGTAAAAAATGGTGAAATCGAGAAATTATTACCTCAGTGGATTCCATGGTGGACATACCATGTTAAAAGGAAACTTGTTCAAGATATAGATCAGCAAGATGATGAACAAACAAAGCAATGTCCTTCCATAGTAGATGTTCCAATATTTAATGAATTACAGGTAATATACAAAATGAGTTTTTCAAATAGAATAATTTCATCATAAATAATGGAAATAATGTTTCATCTATTGTAGAAAGCTTCTTCAAAAATTAATTATAACATAATGAACGTAATATATGCATATGCATACATAGCAAATTATTATAATGGGGATTATTTAAGTTGTCCAATAGAAGCTACAATTGTCTTTCTTGACCTTTGTAATAACATAAAACTGAATACAGTTTATGAAACAGCAGAATCAGCAATAGCTTCTATTGTTCACAATATCATCAGTGTAAGTAATCTGGTGGTTAAAATTTTCGATATGTATTGATTAAAGATTAAAAACGTTATTATTGTTTTAGTGTGATTGGTTACCACATGATGAACAAACTTTATCGGCCGTTCAAAAAGCTGGGAATTTAATAATGCAAGGACCAGATCAGAAAAACAAATATCTCTATATTGCTGTTGCCCTTTCTGAGTTATACAGATTATTTACAGCAACTAAAGAATCAATATCCAAACATACAAATAAAAATGAGAACAAAGAATTTTCAATAAAATTTGCGCAAAGATATAATATAAATAATGTAAATTTGTCAAAGAAAGTTTTGCTTTTATACTGTAAAAAATTAGAATACTACTTATCATGGACTAAAAGTTGCCATGTAAAGATGTGCACATGAATAGTTTATAGTTGAAATAAATATAAATTTTGATAAATAAAAATTCTATGTCGAAAATTCATTGAAAATTATAAAAAGACCGGTCAAGTGTTAAAAACGAATTTTTGATTTCGTTGATTTAAATGATTTACAGTTCTCTTCAATACCAAACGGCGCGGTTAAACTTTACTTTAGGGGACAGTAAATTTTATTGGGTACGGATTCCATCACTAGCTGTATTTAAATTACTCATAAAATTGATACAATAGAAGTAATAAGCAAATGTATGGGCTGTACTCTCTCTCTCTAAGATAAATATAAACTTAACTAACTCGGATAATATCAAATTTACGGTTTGACTAAACGACTAAACCCACTAAAATGGTCGGTACCTGCTACCTGCAGCTGTCAACACCGTTCATTGGGCAAGAAGCCAATATGGCGTCGCAGTAACGTAGCAAATGCACTAAAAGTATCAAACTTTACACGCTCATAAGTTTTAAATCGCTGTTTTTTGACAGTTAAAACCTGCATTTTTGGATTCTACGCATCGAAAACTATTAGACTGAGGAGAAAAAAGTGGATAATTTTGTGTCTGCTAAAGTAAAGTTCAGCCAACGGGGTTATTATACAAAAAAAGCGCTACCAATTTGAACTTCGACTTCGAGAAATCGATATCTCAAATAAAGAGAGGAGATCCGATTTACAGGAAGCATGTGTTGCGTGTCCGTTCGCGGTATATAGGGATTTTCGGGGATTTAGGCGCAGGTAAGGTGATTCGTGGAGCGCGGAGGCGCTCCGCTCGCAAGGCGCTAAAATAAAACAAATAAACTATCTTTCACAGTTGAATACGATTTTAATTCCCAGAATTTAATCAAACTGTTTCAAAATATGCGTGTTGATTTGCAGCGTGAGAACAACTTTGCTAAATGAGCGACAAAATTATTCTGAATGTTCTACGCTTGGCGGAGGAGATCTTCGCGCGTCGTCAGTCGATTCCCCTTCCTTGATAGATCCTGGATCCTCCCTCAGGATCATCCCTCGTCCAATGGTGGAGGAGTCCACTCCGTCCTGCGTAGGCCCCTTCTCCTGGCCATGGTCTACCCTCAGGCGCGTGGAAGTGGAGGCGCTCCGCCAAGACGCTAGAACGTTGCAGCGCACATGTGCTACGAGAAAGCGTGGGACCCAGAGAAAATAGGAAACGACAAGACCTTGTACTTACTTGCCAAAGGCAACTCTTGAGGAAATTTACGACCCTTTTAAGCCGGGTATCCACCAGTATCAAACGCCCGTATCGTATCACCGTTCCGAACCCTTTTGAATAGGCAGACGTTGCCTCGTTGCATGCCACGGCGTGCTACGGCTCGGACAATAGTTCTTCGTGTCTTGAAATAAACTCCTATAGGCGAAAAGTTTCGATTTGCTGCATGCTGTTTCTTTAGTGTAATTATCCAAACCATATCGTGTTTGGTATCATTTTAATCAGAAAAACGTCACAAATATCTTGGTAACAGTTTTTTAAGAAAAAAATGAAAAATAACAAAGTTCAGTCGTTGCATTAGTATTATCTCACTGATGTATCCAATTCCAAATCATATTATCTCGTGCCTCAAGTGTCATGTTTCCACTTGACATAGCATTTCGGGCCTTCGCTTGGGTATGTTGTTTTTACGTTTCAAGTGGTTTCCGAACCAATCCTTTGAACGACAAGAAACCGACAATTTTCGGATCGGCCCGTTCCTTCGCCTCCGTATCACAGACCAATAGAACTTTCGATACTCGGCAACGGGAAAATCTCTGAAAAATTAACATTGTCCTTTTTCAATAATCACACAGGTGATTATTAACATTGCTCTTTTATGTACAGCGTAGCACCGAAGATAATTGATCTGTTTAAATATATTTAGACGATAAAATTTGTCTAAATTAAATTAGATTAAATTCATAAATAATTTCATCGCTTTTGAAATGAATCCAATAATACCGCAAGATTTTAAATAAATTGAAACCCAAGTGATGGCACGAAACGCTATGTCAAGTGCCAACGCATGAACCTTTCCTTCGATGCAACAGCAAAGAATCGACAAATTTTTCGGATGGATCCGTTGCCTCCGTTCCTTTGGAACGCCACGCAGCAAAACGAAACTCCTCGCCTGTAGTGGCCCAGTCCTATTGCCTAACCGTTTATATCAAGAAACGAAGAAATGTTGTCCGCGCCGCAGCATACCGTTGCATGCAATGAGGCAACGTCTGCCTATTCAAAAGGGTTCGGAACGGTGATACGATACGGGCGTTTGATACTGGTGGATACCCGGCTTTAGAGTGCATGAAAAGACAGGATATCGAAAAGACTTCGTTACTTTTAAGGACCGTTCGTGACTTGGTCGAAAACAACGAATTGGCTATGGTCTATCATAAATTAGTCTTTTAGGTATTTTAGAAGTGAAACTATTCCATTCTCTGGATTTCCGGCCTTCTCTCAGCTCGATCACCCACATCGAGGGGTTTACAATTTAAGCTTTGTATATTTACATAAATGTACGCGTAGATGGTGTTTAAATTTCTCTCTTGATTTATAACCATCGATACAAAAGGTCCTCGATTGACACTCGAGACATATCGATACTACAGACTATCGATAAATATTCCTATGGCAGTATCGCCATACCACTCTAAACATATTCACGTGATACGTTTCACGTTACACATGCATACACTGAGTTCTATCGAAGTTGTCGCACTAACACATTCACGCCGCGTCGGTGAGCCGATAGGCGAAGTGCCGCAACGCGGCGTAAATGTGTTAGTGAATGTGTAGCCAACGTGAGCCAACGTTAGTGGCCAGCAGTGGCCAGTGGACAAAATGGTGGCAGACGAGAGGTTGTTTTTCTCGAAAGCCGTCCAACATTTAGCTAGATGTCTGGCGGCAATCAAACCTACCCCATGGGAAAAGGTACGTCGACGTTTACTAACTTAAAGCAGACTGATTACTAATTGTATATTAATAGAATATTTTTATCACATTTACACGTTGCTCAACGTTTGACATTTGCTTAATCAGGATTAGGTTAATCTTAAGGACGTATCAGCTGATCCTGATATGTCATCTTATGATATAATTCGAAGGACAGTTTACTGGTTCACTTATACACTAATAAGACGTTTCCAATTAATAATTAATGTCACTACATTTGTAAATAAATGCATTTTGACACATGTCTTATACATAACTCTCTGTTTATGGAACTGTTTTTGAAATTCATAGAACGTTTATATTTCTGTACATGAATAAATTGTCCGGTAAATCTTCTTCCTATGTTTATTAATTTATAGTATTTGATTTTAATTTCAAACCCAATGTAAATGTGATATACATATATGCATGCAAATTGGGAAAAATGATTTTTCTAATTAATTGACTAACATAGCAATTTATTTTTAATTTTAATAATATATTATTTTGTATTATTGTTTTTATGTATATTTAATTTAAATAAAGTAACAATTTTTGTTACAAAATACATTATGTGAATGTTTAATATACCTTTTTAATATGATATAAATATATCTACAAAAATATTATTAAATTAAACATAATAGTTAAATAGTTAGAGACTTCTTTTAAACTTCTGTTATTATTATTGTTGTATAATTATTGAGAACAACATAATCTTGTTTTAATAAATATTAAATATGATTTTGATTAATGTAGGTGATGCAACTATTCAAGTTATGCCCACAAGAATCTGCTCAAGGTATATATCGGCTGGATCAAAGAGGTCAAGATGCAACCATTGCACTGGGAATATATTTTTTGGAATCTGGTTTACAACATCGAGATCGGATATTGCCTTATCTTCTGCGCTTACTGCGTGGCCTTCCAAAAGCTGTTTGGCTGGACGAGGTCAAATGTTCACCCAGTGAGCGTATCCCTGTTGCTGAACGGTTTAGCTTTTGCTTGAACACTTTGCTTAGTGATGTTGCAGCCAGATGTGAGGCTGTGCGCGAAGAAATCATTTCTACTCAAGTAGAAATATTGGCAGTGTTAACAAATCTTATAAGGGGATACAAAGATCAGAATGGGAGTAGAGGAATGCAAGCAAAATGTAAGTACTTTGTCTTATTATTCCTTTATTTGATTCCATACAATATTAATTTTGTTTTTACTTCTTTCAGTGTCATTATGCAAATGTATAGTTCCAGTTTTAATCGGTCTAGCTCGATCAATGGGTCGTTTTGCCTCTACAGACCCACCTCTTCTTTGTCGTATTTTTCCAAAACCAACGCCACCTCTAACAATACCAAACACAGAAACACGTGCAACGTCAGATAAGAAACAATATAGTTTTTCAAACTTTCGTCCAATTATTCCACGCTCTTTAAGTGGCAATTTAAATCCTCATCCAAATATCGATAACGCACCGAGCCTATTAATCGGAGATCACGATAACCCCTGTGACAAACGACCATCGTTAAATTCATACACATCGGTACCTTACGATCCAGTCACATATTTTTTTAGTAGATACGGATCAAGTTTTAATCAGTTCCCTCAAATGAGGTGCAACGAAAGTCCTGAAAGGAGAGCTGGGATGCATTTCAGTGTAGTTCATTTGCAAAGTGTACTGGCTTTAGCAAAGAAATTACTTACTAAAGAGATTTTAATGTTTCTTGATGAAGAAGCTCAACAAGTCAGTTTCACTATTATATGATAAGATCTTAATATTCTGTTACTATATTTATCTAATTATTTACAATCTTTTTAGGTTTATAACTCTGGACAGGTGCAGATATTTCCTTATAGAACATTTAACGAGACAATGAATTTAGTAATGGTTGCCCTTTTAAGAGAATTGTTGCAAAATCAACGGGATTTGCCAGCTCCTTTCACAAAGGATGTGCAAGAATTTGTAAAGGGCCTCTTTTTATCCGGCCAGACGGAATTACAATCGCGTCAACATGACGCGAGCGAGCGCGAAGACATGGATACTAATTTTCGAACTGTAAATAGATTTAAAGTAAATGTTATGGCTAATTCTGCTTGCGTTGATCTCCTTGTTTGGGCGATTGGCGATGAAACCGGTAAGCAAAATTAAAATTGTCGAACAACGCCTATATACATTTTCGAAAAGCAAAAGAATATATTAGAATAGGAAAATGATAAATTAAATGAAAATCTATATTGGTAGGATTATCTATCGTTGCGTTATTTTTACAGTGAGAAACCAGTATGATATATCTGCGCTATTTGCAGATATCAGTTCCATGCTGATTGGCGATGGTATTCGAATTTAGCTAATATTGCATTTCGATTGATTATCCTATATCTATGATAACTTTCAATAGTTTTAACTAACGAATACGCCTTATGACCTAACAGTGAGTTAACGCGGATCTCCCGTTAACCTTGTTGGTCTAATATTATTCCACTAAACGTATAATCTTTGTACCTTGTTCTAACTGTTTGCAAGAAGAAAAAAAAAAGAACAATCAATGAGTTTTTACTTATGTAGGCAAAATCATTTTCACAACGTTTCGAAGTATAACATTAATTTTCATACGAATTTCTTCACTACCTGGCAGGATTTTTTAGAATTAACAAGAGTTTCTCAACCCATCTATGATTATTAAATTACATTTGTGGACAATGTTTATGTAATTGAAATTTCTTGCAGGTGCTGATAGTTTATGCAGTCGTTTAGTTGAAAAGATTAACTCTAATCATGGACCAAAACTGGTGCTGGCGCATATGCCTTTGCTAATGGTTTGCCTTGAAGGATTAGGAAAACTAGCACAGAAGTTTCCCAACATAGCAAGTACTTCTATATATTATCTCAGAGATTTCCTTGTTGTACCATCACCTATACTTCTTAAATTACACCGTCAACGAACTGATAAAGGTAATATAAAATGATTAGTTAATGTGAGATCTTGCATCACATGTAATTAATGAAATAAATTTGTTTTTATAGGAAAAGATCTGCATGATCCAAAACAAACTACGTCATCGATACACACAGCCTTTGAAAAATTACGAGATGCAGCTATTGGAAATCTTTGCATTGCTTTAGAAGCAGCCCATTCTGTTAACCCTGATTGTGTGCCGGCACTGGTCGCCAGTGTCTCGAATAGATTATTTGCTGCTGATATATGCGACGGGTATTGTCACAAATATTCATAATTTATACCAGTCTTAATCAGTTTCTTTAATTTTATATCTTAGCTTTTATATCATGGCTGAATTATTTGTTTCAATAATTTTAGTGAATCTGATGACAGATCAAATAGCGAATTAATTTCAAAAAACATAGTAATCATGTTGGGACACGTTGCCGTTGCATTGAAAGACACCCCAAAGACTATGCGCACAATATTTCCATTTTTTCAGCAATTATTTTGCCGTACCCCGAGCGATCTTGATTTTCTAATCGTCGATCAGTTAGGATGCATGATCATTGCAAAATGCGAGTCAAAGGTTGAGTTTAAAATTAATTAGCAATTACTGAATCAATTGCGAAGATTTTCGCATGTTGTATAAAAGAACAGGGTTTTGAAATTATTGAAATTTTTCAGATTTACGAAGGCATCATGCAGATGTTCTCTATGTCTTTGGGTTCGAGTACTGCAACATATGCGTCGAACGATGATCGTAAACAATACTGTCACGTAGCTAAAGCAGTCACGAACGCTCTTGCTAACATAGCTGCAAATTTACAGGGTGAAACAGAATTAAACGATTTACTGCTTCACTTGCTCGAACTTTTTGTTCAACTTGGATTAGAGGGTAAACGTGCCAGCGATAAAGCAAATGTCACGGTTACGGTAATCAAAATGAACAATTTCAATAATAATTATGTAAAATCTTATAGAACTTGATTTAAATTGATTCATTGTATTTTAGAAGGCGGCAACCAGTGCAGGAAATTTGGGTGTACTCATTCCTGTAATCGCTATATTAGTAAGACGACTTCCACCGATCAGGCATCCACAGAAGAGACTTTTGAAGCTTTTCAAAGACTTTTGGCTTTATTGTGTCGTGATGGGTTTTGCTGGAGATCAAGCATCCAGATTATGGCCTGCAGAATGGTACGAAGGCGTTAAAGAAATCGCTGTTAAATCACCGTATCTGATATCTCAAACCAGTGCACGACTCGAGATGAGAGAATTGCAATACACTTCAGCCGTGCGCAACGACAGTGTTTCTTTAAACGAATTACAGGAATTAAGAAGTCAAGTGTTAAAGTTGAATACTCGGTAAATACCACTGTTGCCTTTACTTTTTTATTTTATAAATTCCCATTAAAGAACAATAGTCGATGTAGTTTTTTTGATAGGACCAACGACATATCGCAGTACGTGACAAAATTACAATTTGCCCAATGCACCTATTTGTTATCAGTGTATTGGTTAGAGACATTAAGAGTGGCAAATAGTCCTGAGCCAAGTTTGCAACCGATAATGGAATATTTATGCGATACCGATTTGCAAAAGGAAAAGAGCGGAATGTGGCAATGCATATGCTGTGTCGCTGATTCCGTGTTTGTAAAATTCAAAGATGTAATGCAGCGCAAGCCGAAAGATGAGAGACGCGAGAAGGAACTTGAAAATCATGCGCAATTTCTTCTGGTGCATTTCAATCATGTACATAAGCAGATTAGACGAATAGCAGATAAATACCTTAGCGCGTTGGTAGATGCCTTTCCACATCTTTTGTGGAATTGCAAAGTACTTTGGAGTATGTTGGACATATTACAGGTACGAATTTTATTTATCCTACCTGTATACATCAATGTATTTCATGAAACAATTTTTATAGATTTTATCATTCTCCTTACAAATTGATCCAAACGAGGAAACACCAATTCTGCGAATACCTGGGACATTATACAGTATTGAACTTATGGACACACTTGAGGCACGAGAGGTATAATCACTTGTAACTTAAAAAGAAAGTGTAAGTCCTTCAGAAATTAAAATTCAATTTTGTAATACAGATCATAGTTAAAGATTTCACAGCAAGATGTAAAGGCATAGTACAGGAAGCTATGAAGTGGGCACCCCAAGCCACCAGATCACATTTACAAGAATATGTAAATCAGATTCTCTCTTCTGGATTAAAGTATCATTCTGGTTTATGTTTGTCTACAGACTCTGTGCTTGAATTTGTGGATCTAGCTGTTCCCACCTCAGTTATACCTAATGTAACATGATTTCTTCTAATATGTAACTCTTAAAGTGTCTTAATTATTAACGTAATGAAATATTTATTTTAGACTAATTCATTAGACAAACGACCACGTGGTCCAAAAGGAGTCAGCTCGTGGCTACTATCGATGATGTCGACACGAGCACGATACGCTGGTGAAATAGCAGGAATGTTGTCACTAGCGCAAACTGAATCTTCCACTTCTGAAATATCTTTTGAAGAAAGTAGAAACAAAGTTGTTGATCTATTAATCGATGCTGTATGGATGGCTTGTCGTTCCCGAAACGACGTTGCTCATCGTAGTGCTCTTTGGCGTGCTACTGCATTGTTAATCTCTATGCCTGGTAATTAATAATCATATGCACCGTTCACTAGCCAAATCGATTAACTTCAAAAAATCAAAATGTAAAGAAATTGATAAAATATAAAAAATTAAACATCAATTGAGTGCTATGGTACTAAAATTTTAACAGATTCAAAAAATAGGGTTAATCACTTTGACCTGCGAATGATTCATTTTATCTTGCAGATTATATTGTATGTATACTCTTCATTTTTTTTCTAATTTATATGATTTATAATTCGTGTTTTTAGGAATCCACAGGCGTTTGCTTCACACAGTGGCTTCCTCACAAATTGAATTATTTACCCCAGCAGCTATGACCACGACAGTTGAATGTTGGCAATGGATACTCACTGTACGGCCAGATCTCAAGCTACGTTTCTTGCAGGAAATGCTTGTTGCATGGCAGTATACCGTTGACAAGAGAATGGGTCTGTTTGCTCCAGACGAAGAGGAAGTTAGTCCATTGGCTGTATACGAGGGCTGTAAGCTTGGTCCAAATCCTCCACAAGTAAAACCTCATGATATCTGGGTTACTTTTATCGTGGAATTAATTGAAACTGCTAAATATTGTTGCCAAGAAACAGTCGACATGATTGTCACCCTGCTGCATCGATCGCTACCCATGACTGTCGGTGCTTCTCGTGAAGAGCCAGGAATGAGTCGTCACGTTGCTGCAGTTGGTGTACGATTTAAATTGCTCTCTTGCGGGCTACTTCTTCTTCAAGGGGATATCTTACCAAGGTTTCGTATAGGATGAAACACTCACTATATCTTAATGAATAAAGGGATAGGCAATGAATTTGATTTTCAGGACATTGAGCAAAAATGTGCTACGAGAACGCGTGTATTGCAATTGTTTGGATTATTTCTGTAGAGATCGTCAAGTACCGACGCAAGAACTTGAACAATTACGCGAGGATTTAGTTACGCTTATACGTTTCTGGCAGGTGAATATAATAAACACAATGAAGGATACTTTTTAATCGAATACTTTTCCTTGGCATCTTATAGTTTCTCCTTTGTATCATAGGTTATGCATAGCGATAAAAAATATTTAGTGATGACTGGTAACGAAAGTGAATTTGAAATGCCAACTCCTCAGTCCTGCCCGACTGGTGGTTTTGGACCTAGCGAAACGATTGGTTCCTTAAGTACAGCCTTAAACGCAACAAATAGTGAATATTCCAAAACAGCCTCAAATGTATGGATTAATACAGTCCCAATGTCGACCAGTAGTAATACATTGGGTAAACGTAGTAATCGTAGTAAACGAGTTATGAATGCCAATGTATTTGTAAAAGATTACATAAAGAAAAGAAATTTAATTCTTGAACTGTTGGCGGTTGAAATAGAAATGTTATTGGTACGTTCAATTCCTATGTTTGATATTTTTACTGTAAAATTTCTTGTTAATTATGATTCAATTGCAGGTATGGAGGAATCCTAGTGGAAGACAGGAGCTTGCACTTGCAGGTGAATCGAGTATAGCAGAATGGCGTGCTAAAGGTATGAATGATCGGTGGCGTGAATATACACGTCTCGCGTGGGAGATTAGTCCTGTTTTTGCTGTATTTTTACCAGTACGATTAAAAAACTCTGATATAATTATCAAAGAAGTATGTGGACTCGTTCGCAGTAAACCTGTACCGGTTATGCATATTCCTGAAGCTTTACAATACCTTGTTACAACAGAAACATTACTTAATGACGTACCTGAAGTAAGATACGTTTTAATATTAACAGTTTTGTACAATTAAAAGATCCTAATTTATTAATTCAATGTATTTCAGTTGGTATATATGCTTACATGGGAGAGAGTATCACCTATTCAAGCATTGGCTTATTTCTCTCGTCAGTTTCCTCATCATCCAATTTCTGCTCAGTACGCAGTAGAGGTGCTAAGTAGTTATCCAGCAGATGCCGTGCTATTCTATATACCACAACTTGTACAAGCTGTACGTCACGATACCATGGGTTATGTGATAGAATTTATAAAAAAAATTGCTAAACGTTCCCAAGTAAGTACTAAAAATAGTATTTTGTAAATGCTACTCTATTAGTTAGTATCTTGTGATAAAATATGATTGTTATTATTTATTTTATACAGGTAGTGGCACATCAGTTAATTTGGAATATGCATACAAATATGTACATGGATGAAGATAAACAAATAAAAGATCTTGTTCTGTATGATGTATTGGACTCGTTAGTGAAAAGTATTTTAGGATCATTATCTGGTCCAGCGAAGCAATTCTATGAAAGGGAATTCGAATTTTTTGAAAAGATTACAAATATTTCTGGTTATATAAGGCAATTTCCTAAAGGTCCTGAACGTAAAGCAGCTTGCTTGAAAGCTTTATCTCAAATCAAAGTACAACCTGGTTGCTATTTACCATCTAATCCTGAAGCTATGGTTGTTGATATTGATTATAATAGTGGAACTCCTATGCAAAGGTATTATTTATTTATTATACGTTTTGATATCTTGATACTTAATACATAATTATCATTTACAGTGCCGCGAAAGCTCCATTTTTGGCGCGTTTCAAAGTACAAAAATATGGAATTAATGAATTAGAAAATATTGCATTAGCGGTGTCGGCTAATGGAAAAGTTGATATTAAAAGGGAACCAGATAAAGAAACGTGGCAGGCTGCTATTTTTAAAGTTGGTGACGATGTTAGACAAGATATGTTGGCGCTACAAGTAATCAGTATTTTCAAGAATATATTTGAAAAAGCTGGCTTAAACTTATTTTTGTTCCCCTATAGAGTAGTAGCTACAGCACCGGGGGTAAATAATTTTAATTTTGAAAAAAAGTTTAGTATACAATTTTCTATGAACTGAATTTTAAACTATGAACCATTATTTCAGTGTGGTGTTATAGAATGCGTACCAAACGCAACATCGCGTGATCAACTTGGTCGAACCACTGATATTGATATGCACCAGTATTTCATAACACGTTACGGAGATGAAACAACAAAGGAATTTCAGAACGTACGCCGAAATTTCGTGAAATCCATGGCTGCTTACAGTGTGATCACGTATCTTTTACAAATAAAAGATCGTCATAATGGTAACATTATGTTGGATACCGAAGGTCACATTATACATATCGATTTTGGATTCATGTTTGAAAGTTCGCCAGGAGGTAATTTAGGTTTTGAACCAGATATTAAGCTGACTGATGAGATGGTGCTCGTTATGGGCGGTAAAATGGAGGCTGCACCTTTCCGTTGGTTCATGGAACTATGTGTACAGGCTTTCCTTGCAGTAAGGTAAATAATATATCATAATAGAATTTTGGAGATCTTCTATTAACTAATTTATATATTTCTCTTATATTAATATTCTATTCAGAAGTTTTAATCAAATTATAATGCTGTTTTATAGACCCTACCAAGAGGCAATTATTTCTCTGGTTTCTCTTATGCTTGATACCGGATTGCCTTGTTTCCGTGGACAAACAATAAAGCTTCTACGCGGTAGATTCGTGCCGACAGCTACCGATCGTGAAGCAGCGGCCTATATGCTCAATGTAATACGTAACAGCTACCTCAATTTCCGTACGAAAACTTATGACATGATACAGTATTATCAAAATCAAATTCCTTATTAAATTAATGTTTCCAACTAATTTCTGATTATAATTGTTAGTTCATAACAGAGAAATTCATTATTTCTGCAAAGATTGTTAAATAAGTACATAAATACATTGTGTACCATATTGTTAGATACAGCAGTGTAAAATCTGCCATCTGTACAAATTCCTCAGTGTCAATGTTATCCTTAGATTTACATAAATTTTATGAAAGCATTATGCTTTGTATGTACGTAATGATATTGTATTATAAATTAAAAAATTGTTCTGTATATCTGCTATCAAGCAGAAAACATGTATATGAAGAACATTCCTCTGTTTATTATGTATGTACTGTTATCGGTTAAACATTAAATGGAAAAGTAATTAAATAACCTTCGCTTTATTAATTTACATATATCTTAAAAACATTATTATTCACACAATTCTTATCTATCTTATGATATTTATTATGTACTACAGTCAAAGTTCACAATAATCTTATCACATTTTATTTATCAGGTATATAAATTTTACCTGGTGTACAGTGTTTAATTTCAGTAGAAACATCTTTCCTGAAATAAATATAACAAGTATTACATATTAGATTATAATAGTAATAGATTACACAGAATATCAAATATAATTACCCTGCTCCTATTTGTTTACGTGCAAGCACTTCTATAGGTGGTTGAACAAGACGTCTAGCATCACGTGTGAAATAATACACCTTTGAAGTTTTATGGTATGGCCCTCCAGGTATATTTGGAGGTGGTTGAGTACGTGCAGCAAGACAATCCGCAAATCTTAGTGCTTCTATAATACGTCTCTATAATATGCATTTTTTCTCAGATAATATGTGTTATTCTATTCCTTTATTCATGTTTATATTTTCGTATATATATATACACTTTATTCTATTATAGTTTTGTATAAAACTTAAAATAACAATATTCAACACTTAGGTAATCAATAACACAGTAGCTTTCGTACACTACTCAACATACAGAATCGTAACTTCATTTAAACGAACATTGCTAATGGCACGTATAATAAACGTTTTGAATACAATTTTTTCAGAAAACAAAAAATTATGTAATTTCTAAAAAATAAGTAATATGAAATGGTTAAGTAAATTGTTGAAATATTACTTACACCTCGTAATATGTTTCGAAATGCTGCTAACAGTGGAGTTACCGAACGATGCTCTATTTTCCCTGGCATTTTTAATATTTGATTATAAATAAAACACCCCCGGTGTAAATCACAATATAACCAAATTTCTCTACTAAACTTGAATACTGTTACTGTTAGTTGTCATCTTACACTCGAATTTTCGATATATGTACATTGAAGATTATCGATAGAACGAATCGGATATTTTTTCAAAGTTATAATTTTTATTTTAATTAAAATTAAATATACTATATTGTAACATTATTTGCTGAATTTTTATATTATAAGTCTATTAAAAATCATTTATAAAATAATGATATTAATGCTTCCTAAAATGATGTTACTATGTAAGTTTGTCAAAAAGTACCAAACATTTAATAAAAAGTAAAATAGTAATAACATGTGAAGCATGGGAATTAAATTAAAAAGTTATTTATATACATATAATGTTCTTTTTATTTTCATAAAATCTTAGATGAGGTTGCCATTCATCGTTTATGATCTTCAATGCCCATTCAATGCAATTTTTTGTGATACGCCATTATTTCATTTGAACGGTAAGGTCATCATTTTATCGGTTGAAGTACCAGAGGTACAATACGTCAGCTTATTTGCGTTCGTGATTCAGCAAAACGATAATTACAAGTTGCAGGTTAGCGGTAGTTGTTGCTGTGGAGCTGTACTTTAGTAGCGACTGTCGTTTCGACTATACGAAGTTTTCGAAAATGGTTAAAGCCGTGTGCGTTCTTCAAGGAGATGCCAAAGGCACTCTGTACTTCGAACAACCGGTAACCGACTTTTACCATAATTGTTTTCGTGTAATATTCTATAATACTATTTCATTAATATTATTTGTAATTTAATTATTAAATAGGACAATAGCCCTGCTGTGAAGGTCACGGGTCAGGTATGCGGTTTGAAGCAAGGATTGCATGGTTTTCATATTCACGAATTTGGCGATAACACTAATGGTATGTATGATATTTCTAGAGTATATTATTCTAAGTAATTTTCTATTAAACTTCTTTAAATAGTTCACAAATACAATTTACATTTCAAAAGTCTTAGGTGGATACATTGATGATATTTAATAAAGGTGATATTTAATCATATTTAAAAATAAATTTTAGAGGTCAATTAGTAAATATGTAAATATTTTTGTTCATTGAGAAGACAAAATGTATTACATTCTTAATAATAGCCAATAAATGTTTACAATTTTTCTTATGTCATTTAAATAAGAAGAAACTTCATATAACATTAATATTTGACTTTTAATACCTGTGTTTTATCAAAGGTTGACCTGTGTGTCAACTCCAATCGTATTGTATTGATAAACCTTAGTTTGATTTTTTCAGTGCAAATAATTCTTATCTGTATATTTGACTGAATATTTGATACAATATATGTTAAATTTGATAGGATGTACAAGTGCTGGTCCACACTTCAATCCGTTAGGAAAAGATCACGGTGGTCCTGATTCAGATGTACGTCATGTTGGAGATTTAGGAAACATTGAAGTAGGTGCAGATGGAGTTGCTAGTGTTAATATAACTGATAAAATTATTCAGCTTCAAGGACCAAACAACATAATTGGCAGAACTCTTGTGGTAAACTATACAACTAATAAATTTGATGTTACATGTATATATATACATGTATATAAACATAACTTGTTTTTATTTTATGTAATAACAGGTTCATGCTGATCCAGATGATCTTGGTAAAGGTGGACATGAATTATCAAAAACCACAGGAAATGCTGGAGCTCGTCTTGCCTGTGGAGTTGTTGGCATTGCAAAACTCTAAATGTATATATTCTAAATGTATATTCTAATACTACATAAAGAATAATACATGTTATTACTATTAATATAATGTTAGAATATGAGTTTAAATATCATTCCTAATTTCTTATAGCGCGGATATTTTACCTATGTAATCTATGGTACAATATTGAATTTTCAATAAACTGAGTACTATAATATGTCCATAAATTAATTACAGAAAGTAACCCAGTACCTATTAACATGTAAGGAGAATAAATATTTGAACGGACTAGGAAAATGACGGTTAATGAGGCATGGTTAGAAATATATATACATACATTAATGCTCGGTTGAATTTCACGAAATTTTCTGCTGGGTTGAATTTTCACAACCCAGCCACACTCTTCCACTACCACTCAGCGCAACCTACTAGAAGTTAGCCCCCCACTTATAAAATTCATAAAATTTGGCAATTGTGCTGACTTGTGCTAGATTTGTGCTACATTGTGCTCGAATATTAAAATCGCAATATGAAAAATATGATGAAGAAAGAAAAAAAACGATTTTTAGGCCAGCCCCCCATTTTCCATGTATTGCAATTTTTCCAATTCTGAGTTGTGCTAACATTGTGCTAAAACATCTCTCTCAAAAAATAACTAAAAAAAATCTTACGATAAAAAAGACATTTCTAGTATAATAATATGGAATATATTTAATATTATTATCTAAATATTATTATAAATAATAATTTATTATTATTTAATAATATTAAATATGTTCCATATTACTAGAAATGTCTTTTTTATTGTAAGATTTTTTGGTAATTATTGAGATTAGGTTACACCTCACCGATTTTGATGAAATTGAAATATGTTGTAAAACTCAACATTTTGAACAACTTTTTCCTATACATATAACCGCCGCTCGGCCTTAGTTTTCGAGATATTTTCGAAAAACTGCTGCTACTACTACAATGAATTCTACGTATACCTATGCGTGTAATGTTATCGCATAATGTTATCGCGGGAATATGGTTAAAGTAGTATGGCGACAATGTCGTGGGAATATTTGCAGTGTGGCGAACCTCGCTTGTATGTGTAACGTGTAATGTTATCGCGTGAATATGGTTAAAGTAGTATGGCGACAATGCCGTGGGAATATTTATCGATGGTCTGTTGTATCGATATGTACTGAATATTTATCGGGGACTTTTGTATCGGTGGCCGTAAATTAGGAGCAAGATTCAAACCATCTGTGCGTGCGTTCATGCAGAATAGACAAAGCCTGTATTGTTAAACCTCTCGACGTGGATGATCGGGCTGGGAGAAAGTTGGAAATCCAGAGAACGAAATAGTTTCATTTCAAAACTTCTTGAAAGACTAATTTATTATAGACCGTATCAAATTCGTTGTTTTTGACTAATTGTAAGTCACGTACGGTCCTTGAAAGTTACGAATTCTTTTCCGATATCCTATCTTTTCATGCAACCTAAGAGAGTCGTAAATTTCCTCGAGGGTTGTCTATTGCCAGTACAAGGTCTTAAGCCCCTTCTGGGCTGTGATCTCTTCTTGGGTTGCCCGCCCTTTAGGGTTGGATTGCCAGGTTGCCCCTTCTGGGTTGCCTCTTTGGGTTTGCCCTCACCTCACGGGTGCCAGGCTGCCCCTACAAGGCGGATATGAGTCCCACACTGCCCGGGCCCCCTCTAGCCAAATAGACGACAAGGGGATCATTCCGTGCGTGCGCAAACGCATTTCCTCTTCCAACAGAAACAAAAAAAAAAAAAAGTTTTCTCTGGGTCCCACGCTTTCTCTTAGCACATATGCGCTGTAACGTTCTAGCGTCTTGGCGGAGCACCTCCACCTACAGGCGTCAGTGGGTGGACCACAGCCAGGAGAAGGGGCCTACACTGTACGGGGTGGACTCCTCCACCCCCATAAAAAGGGTGGCGGCAAAGGCATCCCGGGTCTAGTTGAAGTCTAGAATCAGTTCGATACACGTCAGTACGTTTCTCTTACGGATAATCTCTGCAACGAGGAAACTCTGCGAAATCGGGTATTCAAGCCCCTTTCAAGCACTCAGTAACTATACAGTACGTTGTCTGTTGTTAAGCATTATTCTGATCGTTGTGGTCCGCCCCCGTTTGCTCGCATTCGTGAAAACCGAGAATCACTAGATTCTTGCTCCGCGGAATCGAAACTAAACTTTTATTATTCAACTCATTTAAACTTATAACTTAGGGTTCAATTCATTGAACACCGCGACAATTACACATAACAATTGTAAGGTCCCGGCATAGAGAATAAACTCATATTATTTTAACTTATCACCATTGTCCAATTATATTGACTAGTCCAGAAACACACTAAGGTGTACCTTTACCGCTCGAGGTACATCAATCAAGTTACGAGATCTAATACTAACATTTCCTGTGGCTCCCTACGTTAGCCATACGTAGGTTCGTCCTCACGGCTTCACCTTTCCTGTAGCTCCCTACGTTAGGATTATCTCGCGACGCCACCGGTCCAGGGCATCCTGTCGGGCCTGGCACCTCCATTCGCGTGCGACCGTCTGCTCTGGCGGGTCTTCTCCAGCATGGCGGAGGCCGCGCAAGCGCCAGAAAATCGTGGCGCAGGCCTCCGCCTCGTACTTGAAAGCTACGAGACCCGTCAGAGTCATCGCCGCCGCGTGGGAGACCGTGCGGTATCCCCTCACGACCCTGATGGTCATCCTTCTCTCCACTCGCCGCAGCACAGCTCGGCTGCGGCGAGACGCCATCAGGGCCTCGGCCCACATGGGCGCCCCATAGAGGGCCACGCTCCGCGCGATCCCCGTATAAAGGCGGCGAACCTTCTCGATCGACCCCCCGATATTCGGCAGCACCCGCCCAAGGGCGTTTGCTACCCCGTCTAATCGGGGGGCAAGACGGTCGAAATGCCTTTCGAATTGCCAGTGGCTGTCTAGGTGGAGGCCAAGATACTTGAACCCTTCACTCACCTGGACCCTGGTGTCACCTACCCGGATCCAAGACTGGGGCGGTGGTGCAACCCCACGCCCAGGCGAGTAAAACCACATCGCCTCGGTCTTGTGGGGCACTATCTACAGCCCCAGTCTCCGAACCGCTGCTGCGACGGCAGCCAGACCAATCTCCGCAAGACGACTGGTCCTGCTCCAGTCTCGGTCGGTGGCAAACACGTACGTATCGTCTGCAAAACACGTGATGCTGACACCGTCCGGGACCATGACCCGCAAAACTTGGTTGTACCCCACGTTCCACAATGGGGGCCCCAAACGGGACCCCTGGGATACACCCTCATCGACGTCCCTCCGATAGATTCGTCAGTCCCGGCCCACATACATAATGGACCTATTCCGTAGGTAAGCTCCGATCATCCGTCTCAGTAATGGGGGCACTTCGTGATCTTCCAGTGCCCCCAGTATCGTCCCGTGGGGCAGGGTGTTAAAGGCGTTCACTATGTCAAGCGAAACGCCGATCGCCACCCCGCCCCGGGACGTGGCCGAGTCGCATTGGGAGTGCAGCGAGTCGATCGCATCAATGGTGCTGCGCCCCCGTCTAAAGCCGTACTGCGACTCGGCCAGATCAGGGCCTACCCGGAGGGCCTCCACCACCCTCCAACTCCGCACCATGTGTGCTGCCGAGGGAGTAGCGAACGATAGATCAACTCTCGACTCCCCCCGAACGCGGACGCAGGTGCTGACCGTGCCCCGGTTTAACAGCCGGAGCGCGAATTCCGCCGCCCACTCGAGTACCGACTCACGCCTCGCGTCAGTCCTCAGGGACCCCCACGATTGGGCATGGGAGTTGAAATCTCCGAGGACGAGTGCCGGCCGGGGGTAGCAAAGGGAGACCACGTCTCCTACCCGGCTTAAACACTCTAAGCACGAACGCCAACTGGGCGGGCAATAGACGCCCACCACCGCGATCTCGTTCCACAGCACCGCCACAAACCCTCGCCCCCATTCTATTAGTGCAGGGGGCTCTGTACGGCTCCGCGGCCACCGCCAGCCCAATGCTCCACTCGGCCAGGTGATGCAGAAGAAGATCTTGCCCTGGCCGAGTGGTTCAGGTTGCCCTGAATTATGGGCCCATTGGGCCCCATTACTCTTTAGAGGGGGCCGCCTCCGCGGCCTTACCTCCCTTTGGGGTGGCAGACCTGCCACCCCTCTTCTTCTTTGGCGCAGCAGCAGCCAGCCAAGGCTGCTGCGCCTGTTTGGGGGCTGCTACAACCCCCTGAACGGCGCCCTTCTTGCTATTGGGCCTCCGGGACTTGGGTGCGCACGATTTCGCCCCCAACCGGTGCCCCGCGGTTCGCCCCAAGTCGGTGCACAAGGAGCACTGCGGGGAGGCGCTGCATGTGGCGGCCTTATGGACCGACTCGCCGCAAACATAGCAGCGGTCGGACCGATCCACCACGCATGTGCACCGCTGCCTCACATGTGTTACGTCCCACCTTACGGGTGGTTCTTACTCTGTTATTCTGATCTTTGGGTTCTGCCGATTTAAACGCTAAAGCGTACCTTGACCTTCCTTGCGAGTAATAGAGGATGCAGGATAGGGCGTTTAGTAATTGTTGATACGTGTATGGGTTTTCAATAATATATATATTCTCGTTTGTCGTTACATACCCTTCGCTGACTTCAGGTGTTGTACGTCACTCGTTCGTTCTTGTATTCACTCACAGTTCGTTCACTCGAGAGGTCTCGTTTTACGCTATGTTCGCGGTTCGGACGTTACACTAGACTCGCGGCGCGTGGCTACGACTCGACCTTGGAGATACAAGCGGTTGGTGGTGGTCCTGCACAGCACACGGGTGCACTCCTGGACTTGGTCCAATTATGAATCTGCTATCTCAGATTGCGGCGATACACTCGTGTTGAACCGTCGGCCGAGCAGGTCCTGCAAGCAAAGGGTTTTCGCCATCGCATTCCGCAAGTTCCCTGATTTCGTATTGCGGTCGTCGCTAAGCGAGAAAACGCTGATGGTTTGCAGATTCCAGAGCAAGACCTCTTTGGAATGGCGAAAGACGAAAATGGGTTATAACTAGGGACGTAACACATGGTCCTTTTCGAGGCAGCGGAAACACTGCAGTGGCCGCGCCGGCAGCGCCTCGATCTTGGCTGACGACCAGCCAACCAGGATCCTCCCGGAGGCGGCTATTTTACTAAGCGCCGTCAGGGGGCATTTTGCCCAGACAGTGCCCAGCCGGGCCGGGGAGATTCTGATCTCCCCGACCTTAACGTCGGCTGGGGCACAACCGCCCACAGCGGCGAAAGCTGCTGCAACTTCCACTGGGGACACCGAGTCGTCCAGTCCAGTGAGTCTCATCTCGCCCATTTTCATGGGACGAGACACCCGGACCTCGCGCCCCCGAAGACCTCTTGAAGGCGGCCGGCTAGGGCAGCCGCCCTCTCCGTGCGATCCTCGGCTGGGATCTTCAACACCAAGCCGCCAGTGACCGCCCGCCGGGATCGAATCTCCGTTATTCCAATGGTGCGTAGGTCAACCCTTTCCCGGGCGGTGGCCATCACCTCAGTGTACGTGGCTTTCGTCTCTGGGGCCAAAGTCAAGGTGACGGCCGCCGTCTTTGGCGGTCTGGCTACTCTCTTCTTTGTCGGGGCAGGGGCAGGGGCAGCTGCCTTCTTATTGGGCGTCTTTGCTCGCTGCTGCAGTACCGCTGGGCTGCCGGAAGCCCCCTCCTTCTTGCGGACCCTCTTGGCCTTACGACCCACAGCAGTGGCCCAAGTTTCCCCCTGGGCGGCGAGACGGGTCTCCTCTTGGATACCTCGCATCCTCGTCTCCAGGTGGGACTTCCCCTTCTTCCGCTCCTCCGGAAGGGGCGTGGCCTATCGCACCGGCTGACCTCTGCCGGCGGGCTTCGGCTTGGAAGCGGTCTTGGCCCCCCCCAGCAGTCTCTCCCTGCTTTTTGGGAGGCGGAACCACCCCGCCCCCTATAGAAGCAACGAACTCTGCCCTGAGGGAGGAGATCTGCTACATTTGGGCAGCAAGACACACCCTGATATCCCCCCCTCAGGGTCGATCGCTTCCACTCTCCGAACCTTGGGCGTCCCCTTGCTCGGGATGGGAGCGGGCGGCTCCATCTCCATCCAGGAGGGGCCTGCCACTGGCTCAGACAGGACCATCTCCTGGCCAGGCTTGCTCCTCTTCTTGGCCTCTCCTGATCAACCAGTGGTGAGGCCGGCCTAGGTGGCTTTTCAGTGCGGGCGGGGGCGGCAAAGATGAGGGCCTCGACAGCCCCTAAACGGGCTCGCACCTCCGACAGCTCCTTGCCGAGGGTGAGCAGCTGCTCACCCTGTTTGGCGAGCTTCTCGTCCCGCTGGCGGAGCTGACGCCTCAACTCCGCTACCTCCTCCGCTTCGCTGCCCGGCGTCATTCTCTTGGCCATCTCCATGTTGATGGCCCTTATGCGCTGGGCATCCAGCCGGAGGGACCTCTGGAAGGTCCCTTTGAGACCCTTGGACACGGAGGCAACCCTCTCCATGTCCGCGGTCAGCTCCAGTGTTCGCGCTGCCAGTGCCATCGTTGGCACGTAGCGGAGCTCCAGCTCAAGCAGCTCCTGCTCCGGGAGGGGAATGCTGCCCTTGCTTGGGGCGGGTGGAGGAAAAGAGCGGTCAAGGACGCGCTCCTCGTTACTGACCCACACCTCATCCCTCGTTACCACGAGGAGCTTTTCCTTGGCCTTCCGCCTCCCCCCCCCCTCCTTGACAGGCGGTCCAGTGAGGCAGCGGATACAAAGGACTCATCCGAGTCCTCTCCACTGTCAACCCCCCCACTTTCCCCTCCTTTGAATTCCTCCCTTGCAATGCCCCTCTTCTAGCCCTCTGGGGGCGGGGGGCAGCGAATAAGTGCGTACTCCCCTTGGTATTGGCAAGCACCGCCAGCCCCTGATTCTTGTTCCCGCTCATGGCCTGTACAGAAGCCATAGTCGTCGTTGTTAAGTTCCGTCCAGTGTTTGTAATCTGGGTATATTCTTCCATATTATTCCCACGAGTGGGTCGATCCGTGGGTCAACCCGGGCAGAGCCGCCTTGCCCGGGTAAGGCTAGCACACCCGGGGGTCGCCAGGTACCCCGGGGTTGGCCGCTAGTGACTGATGCACCCATCAGCCATGCTCGGCGCTTACACCGGGCACGCCCTCTTCACCGCGCACCGCAGCTTGAGGCTAGGAATTTTTTATAGAGATCATCATCCTCGCGGGCCGGCCAATGAAGGCAAGCCCCCCGTTCCAGCGAGACGTGACCACTGAGTTACGGTATAATTGCTAGGGCACTCCGGGTTCGCTACCCGCACCAGACAGCTACGCAGTCTGGCCCCTGGAGAACTCAACGACGCCACAGCCACCTTTTCGCATCTCCGACCCAGGCCTTACCGGCAAGGGAGGCCCTGCCAGGATCCATAGATCCCACCGCCCCGAGACATCTGCGAGGCTACTTCGACAGCAGCGAGCGACCCCCTTTTAGTCGCCTTGTACGACAGGCAGGGGTTAGTGTGTCTGTATTCTGTCCCCCAGTCAGAGGGGAGGTTTTGATGGGTTTTCCTTCCCTTGGTGTTTGGTCCGCGGGAGCTATTTTATTTTACTCCTACCCTTCATGCACCATGCTCCAGGCCTTTAATAGCCACCTCCCAGGATTGCTGCCACTTTTGTAAGGTAAGAGTGCGCTCTTTTTCTTTGATTTCAACTATTTTTTTAACTCCCTCGCACCCTATGCGGTGGATCTCTTCTCTTTCTTTGATTTTAAGGTTCCAAGGGATTTGTCTCGCTAGGACACATAGCGCATCGGTGGAGACTGTCCGGTAAGCCCGTGCTACCTGTAACAAAGCTGTACGTTGGGTGCTACGATACCGTCGGGTCGCTTACGATCGAATATGGATACCGTCGTATCCCTTCTTTGCTTCATGATGCACGTTGCATTTCTTGCTCGTCACCACCCTGCCTGAGACACACTTCGTGTCCGTCCGGTTCAGTGTAGAGTCTCGCTTCACGATGGTTGTTGCATCCTTTGCTCGCCACCAACCTACCTGAGACACGCCTTGTGTCTGTCTGGTTTGGTGTCGAGTCTTACCGTTGTAGCCCTGAATGATTCCCGTTTGCCTATGATACCGTTGTATCTATCCTTGGCGCTTGTGACACGCTTTGTGCCGGGACGCCGTTGCATCCTTCTTTCCCTTGTGTAGTTCCCCACGGACCCGTGGTGGACGACACCCCTTCGGTCGTCCCCCTTCGACCAGGTGTTTAGACCATCGCCCTCACTCCCTGGATCTTGCCTGCTCGTCGGGCAAAGGTCCCTCCTCTCCTTCTCTCTCTTTACCGTTTGTGTGCTGCTCACACCTTTGGCCTGTCTTTTCCTTTCTGTGAACATAGTCAAAATGTGAGATAACGTTCAACTTACTTGGCAACTACCTTTAGTCCCTATATACATTCCTAATAAAAAAGATATAAAAATCGCTTTTATTCAGCTTCGTGGTCATCCCCTTGGATCGTAATCCACGGCTTCATCTTATCGGCTGCAACGACTGTTCGTAATCGTTTCACCCCTTCTCGTAGATCTTCTACGTCATAGCGGTCGTTCGGTAACACCGCTCGAACCTTGAATGGTCCTTTGTATTTAGGCAACAGCTTTCGGCTGCTCCCTGTTGCAGGTTCACTGGTTATTCGTACCAATACCAGTTCGTCCACGGTATACCTGCGTACTTTCTTTCGCGTACGGTCATACCGCTCTTTCTGCTTGCATTGATCTTCAGAAATGTGCTCGTTAATACTTTCTCGTAATGCGGCGAAATTCAAACGATCCATTTCTTCTTGTATGACACTCAGTAGCGGTCCTTCGCTACTGTACTCGTATTGCATCCGATCAATGCTTTTATCGGCGTCGTATTAATGCTTTTATTATGCGTGGTGTTTATTGCACTCTGCACCCTTTTTACCTGGACGTTCCAGTCTCGTGAATCTTGACCCACTGAACTGGTCGCTAGGGCGTCAACGATAGTTTTATTATATCGTTCACATTGCCCATTCGCTCTTGGTGTGGCTACCGCATTAAGTACGTGTTTAATGCCGTATGTCTCACACAATGTAGCGAACCTTTGTGACGAGAAACTCGTTCTGTGGTCACTTATTATCCTCGTCGGTACACCGAATAAGTACATCAAATTTAATAATACCTTCTCAGTGTGACGAGTCTTCTGACTTTTCACTGGTTCTGCAATCATGAATTTCGTGAACGCATCCACTATCATGAGTAAATATTTGTTTCTTTTTTTACTCGTCTCGAATGGTCCTACATGACCTATGTGCAACGTGTGAAACGGTATCGGTATCTTTTCGATCATATTCAGTTTGCACTGCTTCTTTCCTGAAGTATGCTTATAGTACGCGCAACTCAAATACGCCTTCACATACTTATCAACAAATCGTCGCATACCAGCAAACCAATAGTTCCGTTGAATGCGCTCCAATGTTTTTTCCACGCTTAGATGTTCGGCATCGTCGTGGCATAATCGGCATATTTGCAGCCTAGCGTTTCTTGGAACTACCCAAGCCGTTTTATTACCTGCTAACCGCCGGTATAGCTTGTCCTTCTTTAACACGTGTAACGGGGTAACTGGGTGTGCTCGGGTGGGTAACGCCGAGCGTTGCAGTACCGCGTTCGGGTCTCGTCCCGAGACAGTGGCTGCGTAAGGAGTAGGATCGGTCTGCAAATAATCAGAGGCGTGCAGGTAAAAGTATCGTTTATTCCGTCGTTGTCGTCCTTGCCGGTGACGGTCTGTTCGTTGGTACAAGTCGATCTAGAATGGTAATGGCAACCGAACGTGTTAGTATACTCTAGTCTGTCTTACGTACTATTCGGGAGGATTTTATAATACAGGGTCTTATAGTTACGAAGGCGCGCGCGGGCCCTAAGCGATTCGATTCGGTGACGCGACGCGGCGCGGTCTCGATGGGACATGCGGTCTCGGTTAGATTCGATTTAACGCGGTTGATTGTCCGGTACGATCGTGGGTCTCGTCCCAGTCGATCGCGAATGCTCTTTTGCCGCTTGGCTATTCAGCGTTAGCTTCCAGAGAACTCTGCCTCTATCGCCGCTGGCTGCCCTTTATATCTCCGCTCGCGGCTTGTTGGCTTGCGCGAGCGGCTCGGGGTCCGGCGCCGCGTGACGTAGGTGACTTTCGTCACACACGTATTCCTGGAAATAGTGCTTCGTTTCGGGTGACTTTTCGTTGTTGGCGAGAATTGTTCGGACCCGTGACAATTGCTCGTCCTGCATTTGTGCCGACGTTATCCATTCAGCCTCCGTAATGTCCACGTAGGCGACCTCGAGAGCGACCGGCTGAGGATTTCGGCTAAGTGCATCCACATGTGCCATCTTCGTCCCCGGTCGATAGATGATTTCGAAAGTATATTCCTGCGTTTCTAACCACCATCCTCCTACGCGTGGCAATAAATCCTTCTTCGAGAAGGTCGTCCTCAATGTGTTGCAATCTGTTACAACTTTAAATTCTATTCCCAGCAAATATACTCGGAAATATCGTAGGGCAAACACAACTGCCATTATTTCTAATTCATAGGAATGGTAGCATCGCTGGTCTGCTGTTGTTTGCTTACTGAAATGAGCAACCGTTGCCATTTTCCCATCTCCTTGTTGTTGCAACGATATTGCTCCAACACCTAAAGAACTCGCATCCGTATGAAGTTCGGTAGGTCGAACTAGATCAAAGATACATAACACCGGTCGTGATGTTAACTTATCTTGTACCTGTCGGAAAGCATTTTCTTGAGGTTCCTCCCATTGCCATGGTACACTCTTGCATGTGAGATGCGTTAAAGGTTCTACAAGCGTCGCAAAGTTTTTGACAAATTTCCGGAAATAGCTGGCTAATCCCAGGAATTAGCGTACCTGCTTTACCGTTTCAGGTGGTGGCATGTCTCTTACAGTGTCTATTTTCCGTTGGCCTGGCCTCACCCCTTGTTCACTTATTTCACGACCCAGGTATTAGATCGTTTCTTTAAAGAAGGAACACTTTTCCAACTTAAAGGTCAGACCATGTGTTCGAAAGGCCTCTAAAACCTCCCGTAGCTTTTCGATGCCCTCTTCTATCGTTTTCGATGGTATTATGACATCGTCTATATAAGGAAATGCCGCTGTATCTTTCAACTTCCCCAGAACCTTATTCATCAGCCTTTGAAAAACGGCTGGCGCATTCGTTAGACCAAAAGGCATTCGTAAAAACTCATAGTGTCCTTCTGGTGTGACAAACGCTGTCTTCGCAATGGAATTTTCGGCGACTGGTACCTGGTAATACCCTGATGCTAAATCAAGTCCCGTAAAGTACCGATTGCATCCCAGCTTGTTAATCTGGTCGTCGATGAGGGGTAAAGGATATTTGTCCTTTATAGTTATCGCATTCAATTTGCGATAATCCACGCACATCCTAGTATCCCCTGTCTTTTTCTTTACCAGCGTAATCGGGCTTGCATACGGCGAATCAGATTCTCTGATGATTCCGTTGTTCAACAGATCCGCGATTATTTCACGAACGATCTTCTATTCCGGTTCAGCAAGACGATAAGGGTGATATACTACCGCTTCATCCGTAAGGCATTTAATTTCCATTGCGGCCGTATTCGTTTTTCCTAAATCTCGCATCGACGACGATATGCAATCACGGAATTCCTCGATTAAGGTGACGCATAATTTTCGTTCTTTCATCCCAATATTTCCCAAATTTAGTTTCGGGTCTACTTCGACAACGTAGATATCCATCGCAGAAATTATTTGCGGTTCTCTTGAATTCCTTATGTCGTTGAAAGTGAGCTGGTTACCCCGTTTTAACATTACAATGTGCTCTTGTTGTAAGAAATCCCTTCCAAGAATTACGTTGTGCGCCGTGTATTCATCCGGAATAATAAAAGAATCTACGTCCGCCGTTACATTCTGAATCTTCACCGTAATTGGCACGACTTGATTGATTACTACTGAACGATTAGCGAATCTTCTAAATATTGTATCTCCTATAATCTTCGTATTAATACAAAATTTCTTCGCTATCGACGAATGAATAATAGTACATGCACTTCCGGTATCTACTAAGCTTTCTACCTTATGACCGTTAACGCGAATATATATTGGTAAATGTTAATACTAGGTTTAATAGTTTGTACCATATTTACCTCCTTTTGCGGACAATCCTCTCGCTTATGTCCTAGCTTCTTACCAAGGCTGCATTCTACTTTCGGTTTTCTGCAGTCCTTCGCCATGTGACCCACCTTGCCGCAATTAAGGGGGGAGGGTCAAGTAAATAGGCGTTTTTTCTCGAATTTATTGTGAAGAGGGTATACGGTTTTTTAATTAACGGTCAACGACATGTTATTATACAGGGTGTCCCGTAACGTATTTTCACCCTCTGAGGTGGTGGTAGGTGGGGTGATTCTAAACAACTTTTTCCTTTGCGAAAAATTTTGAAGCTTCCTTTTTGAATTATTAAGCAAAAACACTGACCAATCCGAGCGCGTATAGCGCGCGGACTCAGGGACGGCAGCGTCGGATACGAAAGCGGGGCTTGGCGTACGTCGCGAACGACCGGCTCAGCACCCCGTTGGCATAGCACAATAAAAAAATTGAATTGGTTGTTTAAAATCAATACGGAATTTAATCTCTTGTCGCCTGTCATAATGTAAAAAAGGAAATTCTAAACATTCTAAACAACAAATAAAAATGTTTGAAATGGAATAATTAATAAAAATTTAAAAACAATTTAAATGAAACTTACCCATTCGTTCCTAAATTAACCTGCTATGCTGAAAACAGATAATTCCCACTGGGTCACTGTGTCGATCTTGAACATTCGAGGAGGGAGCAAATTATGAAGAACAGCTGATCTCCAGACGAGGTCATTGAACCCACTCAACCACGTGGTCACTATCACCTTTCACAGAATTTTCTTTCAGGTAAATAAACATTTTTATTTACTGTCACGTTACTATTGCACTGGACACAAATGAAAAATATGTAATATTCCGCACTACTTCGTAACGTTTTCACGACGATATTGGTCTTCCTTTCCAAGTTCAAATGGAACTGCCAGCTTGAATGTTGTGAGGTCTGTTGCATTAATTTTCTAAGCAAAAAAGAAAAAGGTGAAATATTTTCATTTTACTTGACCCTCCCCCCTTAAAGCAAGTGATCGGTCGTGCTTCCGCTGGCCTTTATCACTGCTGGACGTACTGCTCCCTGGCGTTCCTGCTTCGGCTTTTTTTCTTCTTTCTCAGGCATATTCCCCATCGCACACATGGACGCATACAGATTGTCGGGGTCTGTATGTTTCGGTGATGTCAGCGTCCTAGCGGTAGTTTCATCCGGCACCCCGAAAATCACCATATCGACGATTTTGTTGTCGGATAGATTAATATCCATCCGCCCGATGAAATTCAGCTTTTGAAAGCAATAGTCTCCAAGAGACTGTCCTGGTTTTGCCTCGTACAGATCCGCCTCCTGTAGTAACTTAGAAAACGGCATCGTCCGCCGAAACTGCGCGACGAGAAACACTTTAGTTTCTGCCCATGTTGTCGCGACTCGTATGCGTGTATCATACCACTAACCAGCGTGTCCGCGTAATCTTGTCGCGATCATCCGCATCACGCTGAGTTCATCCCAGCCGTAACGCGACGCCAACTCGTCCACATGGCGCATCCAATTTGCAATCGAAATATCTTCTTTAGACGGATCGTATACTGGAATTAGTTGTTCGTCTCCGGGACGTGCGTATGTCGGCGATTTCGCGACGCGGAGCTACGCGTGTTCAAGCTCCTCTGCTCCTCGCGATCCCGACGAACGATCCGCGACTCCGAACATTGTCTTCGCGGGCTGCGTGCACGTACACGCGGAGTACGTACTTCCGGGCTGCGCGAACGCGAGCTTGAATCCCGCCGTCGGGACACACGTGATCGCGTACGCGAGCGAGATCGTTTTAAAAACTCCATCATTGTTTCTAAGCGTCCTAAGCGCGATTCCATGGAGTCGTCTCTTCTCTCACTAACACACTCGTGATCACGACTAGTTGATGCACGAGCCATTATACTGGACTTAATACCATCTTAATCGGAAGTATACTAATCACTAATTCTTATTTAATAACACACACTAATTGCACAGTTTATAGTTCGGAACACTTAAACAGTTCGTACACAAAATGCACGTAAGTGTATTCCCAAAATGTGCACTTCACACACGATAATCCCACTTCTGATATGTAAGATCAGATTAAGCGGAGCGGATTATGAATTGGTGTGGAGAAATAAATCAAATAAAACACTGTAATGTAAATATAGAACGCGAAATAGCGGGCCCCTGCAGACCGCCAGTTCGCGGATTGATAACGCCACCGCCAGATGGCGACCGCGAGAACCGTGGAACTCGTGAGGCAAACGGCCTCGCGAGCGATATATACCGCGCCGCGAGCCAGGAACAGGCAGTTCTGTACTCGGAAGCGAATCTCCGGATGAGCGAGAAAGAGACACGATCAGCTACATTCAGTGATGCCAGAACCGTGGGACGTGGGACAAATTTTTACCCTCTCCACGACGTCCCACGACGTCCCACGACGTCCCACGACGTCCCACGACGTCCCACGACGTCCCACGACGTCCCAATGACTCCCCTACCGCCGCTGTTTCATCTAACACAAGCGCGTTGTCCCACGTGTCCGTGTGAGCTCTGCGGGTTTGGCAGAGTTCGGCTGCTCTCGTCATTTCTACGTTATCGGCTCGATGCTGAAACCGCTAAAGCACGTGGCAGCAGCATCGACGAATCGACAAAATAATATAATTTCGTCCATGGCAATATGGCTGAATTAAGAAACCAGGAGAATCAGTTCGAATCCCGATTTTACGGTTTCAGTTCTGATTCTTAATGTATTAACGTTTTTTTAATACATTAATACTATGAAATACATTAACTTGGAAAGCAGTTAAAAAAAGGAATTGAACTGCATCTTTCTTTGATATTTTTTTTATTAATATTTAAGTAATTTCTTCAATTAGATATTACTGTTATTCTAACTATTACAATACGTAAATCCGAAGACATACGAGGAAAATTGGTTAGGTTAAATTGTAAGGATATAAAGAAATTTCAATCTTTAACGGTTTGTTAGTTTTATTTCTTATTCCTTACAACTATTATAATTTTATTCTCTGAATGGTCATTACAATGAAAGATGGATTAGATACAATTTGAATCCTCATTTAATTTGTTATACACATATCAGGTTTCTTGCAACTATTGCACCTGGTCCACGCTTATACGATATTGCATATTTTACTTACCTATAATACAACAAATAATATAGTGATTACCATAATACAATAGAAAATGTTAAGCTTGCTATAAACCTTATATTTTTTTTGTGTACTTATGCTGCACTTTCGCTTCGTTGTTTTATAATGACTGATTTTTCTTTTGAATCAAACTTCCACTAGCGTATTGATGAAATTTTTCAATTAAAACAAGATCAAACACGACATAATTTGAATTATAGTTACTTTATACTTTAAGTAAATATAATGCAAATTGTGTCGTGTTTGGTCTTATTTTAATCAGAAGAACCTTACAATTACATTGGTAAAAGTTTCATTTAGCAAAAATGAAAAATAAAAAAGTTATGGTTGAATCAATATTGTCTCACTCAAATGTTTTTTTTCGGGCTCTTTAATTCTCGGACCTCTTTCTCTTTCGCTATTTGTCCTTTTCTACGTTCGCCAGCATTCAAGAACTCGCTCGAGCTGTGTCGTTCTGCCAGCGTCAGACACTTTCAGGAGAATCGGGAAAATCCAGCAATATAACACATTCTATACTGAAAGAATATACTAACTTATCCGTCTAAAAACATGTTAATAAATCTGGCAACAGATTTATTTTCGGACTGCTTTTCTGAAGTAAACAGAATTTTACCATTCTCCTGTACGGATCGTGTGTAGTAGTTTGTAGCAAACTCAACATATTTTCGATATTATGTAGAATACACAACCGATCGAAAAATATTAAAAATCCAGGATATTTTGTGTCGTTTTTTATACGCTAAAGGCGATTGAAATGAAATAAATGACTAACAGTGAATAGTGTAATAAAGGTGATCGCTGTTCATCTATTTCCTTTCTACGATGTATTTCTTCCACAAGAGACGGTTTCCTAACAATTTACAGTACAGTAAAACTTGAGTACAGTAAAACTTGGATATATGCAACAAACATTGGGACCCAGGCGTTGCATATATCCAGTCGAGGTGTCGAATATCGGGTTACACGCGACGAGCAGCCAAGCGTGAACGTAGAAAAGGACAGACAGTGGTGGAAAGAGAGAGGTCCGATGATCAACGGAAAGAGCTGAAACGTATCGGTGTGACTAATACTAATTCAATTATAAAACTTTTTTATTTTTGACTTTTTTTTACTGAAACTTTTACTAACGCATTGGTGAAATTTTTCTGATTAAAATGATACCAAACACGATATAGTTTGAATTATAATTACTTGCTAAAATTGATGTTAAAAGTTGGCGAAAAGCAAAGGAGGATTGGAAATAAAAACCGGTTGCGGCGTCGGCTCGGGTTTCAAACGTTGCATATATCCAAGCGAGGTGTCGATTCTGGGCATTTAAACGTTGCATATATCCAAGCGAGGTGTCGATTCTGGGCATTTAAACGTTGCATATATCCAGTCTTGGTGTCGATTCTGGGCATTTAATGTTGCATATATCCAGTCTTGGTGTCGATTCTGCGTCCGTACAAATCGTTTGTACCGTGCCGCGTTACCTATTCTACGTTCGTACACAACATGCGACGTGTTGCATGTTGCATGTTGCGTGTTTGATGTATCTTTGGTGTACGGCCTGCCGTATGCATATGTAGCCAAATCATATCGTGTTTGGTACCATTTTAATCAGAAAAATCTCACAAATGCGTTAGTAAAAGTTTCATTAAGAAAAAGTTAAAAATAAAAAAGTTTTATCGTTCAATTAGTATCAGTCACACCGATATTACGGTCGGATCATATTACACGGTTTCCTCGCCGAGCGGCTCGGTTCGGCTTAGGGGGATCCCCCCAAGTGGAGGGGATAGCGATGTTGCATATATCCAGACAAACTTTTGTTGCATATATCCAGGTTTTACTGTATATGCAAGACAACCTCGCTTGGATATAGGCAATGTTTTGATTCGATCTCTCTGGCTTTTCATCTACTTTTAACATCAATTTTAGCAAGTAATTACAATTCAAACTATATCGTGTTTGGTATCATTTTAATCAGAATAATCTGGCCAATGCGCTAGTAAAAATTTCATTTAAGAAAAGTCAAAAATAAAAATGTTTTATAACTGAATTAGTATTAGTCACACCGATATATTTTGGCTCTTTCCTTTGTTCATTGGACCTCTCTCTCTCTCCTCCACTGCCTGTCCCTTTCTACGTTCACGCTTGGCTGGCGTCGCGTGTAACCCGAGATTAGACACCTCGCTTGGATCCCAATCTCTCTTGCATATGAATATCCAGATTTTACTGTACTGTAAATTGTTAGGAAACCGTCACTTGTGGAAGAAATACAGGATTGCCTTGAAATAAGCAAGTGGTCTCTGCTTCGAAATAAGCAACTGTTCGGTCCCGAGCCACTTGCTTATTTCAAGGCAATCCTGTACATCGTAGAAAGGAAATAGATGAACAGCGATCACCTTTATTATACTATTCATTGTTGGTCATTTATTTCATTTCAATCGCCTTTAACATATAAAAAACGGCAC
The DNA here is from genome assembly GCF_907164935.1 of Osmia bicornis bicornis. Lineage (NCBI taxonomy): Eukaryota > Metazoa > Arthropoda > Insecta > Hymenoptera > Megachilidae > Osmia > Osmia bicornis. Next base: position 1,772,205 of record NC_060223.1, on the reverse strand, counting down.
AAAATATCCTGGATTTTTAATATTTTTCGATCGGTTGTGTATTCTACATAATATCGAAAATATGTTGAATTTACTACAAACTGCTACACACGATCTGTACAGAAGAATAGTGAAATTCTGATTACTTAGGAAAAGCAGTCCAAAACTAAATCTGTTGCCAGATTTATTAACATTTGATTAGACAGATAAGTTAGTATATTCTTTCAGTATAGAATGTGTTATTCTGCTGGATTTTCCCGATTCTCCTGAAAGTATCTGACGCTGGCTCGAGCGAGTTCTTGAATGCAGGCGAACGTAGAAAAAGACAAATAGCGAAAGAGAAAGAGGTCCGAGAATTAAAGGGCCCGAGAAAAAACATTTGAGTGAGACAATATTAATTCAACAATAACTTTTTTATTTTGCATTTTTGCTAAATGAAACTTTTACCAATGTAATTGAAAGGATCTTCTGATTAAAATAAGACCAAACACCATGTAATTTGCATTATTTTTACTTATTTAGATATAAATAAGTAAATAAAAATTATAATTCAAATTATACCATGTTTGATCTTGTTTTAATCGAAAAATCTCACAAATGTACTAGTAAAAGTTTCATTGAAAAAAAATCTGTCATTCGTCATTACAAAACAAGGAAGCGAAAATGCAGAATAATTACGCAAAATGAGATAAGTTTTTAATAAGGTTAACAGTTGATACTGTATTATAACAATTACTAAACTATACTTTTATTTGTTTCCTAAATATATTACAGAAAGGTAAAATATTCAGCATCGTATAAGCGTGGACCAGCTGCAACAGTTGCCGGAAACCTGATGAAATATGTAGTACAAATTAACTAAAAAATTAAACTGTACTTTTCTGTCTTCCATTTTAATGACTATTCACAGAATAAAATGATAATAGTTGTAATGAATAAAAAATAAAACTAACCAACCGTAAAAGATTGAAATTTCTTTATATCCTTACAATTTAACCTAACCAATTTTCCTCGTATTTATTCGCATTTACGTATTGTAATAGTTAGAATAACGGTAATATCTACATGATTGTAGAAATAACTTCTATATCACGTTCTTTTATTATATGTACGCACATACATATGTGTATATATAACACTGAAATATTTAAAAAAATATGAAAGAAACATGCAGTTCAACTCCTTTTCTTAACTGCTTCCCAAGTTAATGTATTAAAAATGTATGTTTATGTATTAAAAAAACGTTAATGCATTAAGAATCAGAACTGAAACCGTAAAATCGGGATTCGAACTGATTCTCCTGGTTTCTTAATTCAGCCATATTGCCATGGACGAAATTATATTATTTTGTCGATTCGTCAATGCTGCTGCCACGTGCTTTAGCGGCTTGAGCATCGAGCCGATAACGTAGAAATGACGAGAGCAGCCGAACTCTGCTAAACCCGCAGAGCTCACACGGACACGTGGGACAACGCGCTTGTGTTAAATGAAACAACGGCGGTAGGGGAGTCACTGGGACGTCGTGGGACGTCGTGGAGAGGGTAAAAATTTGTCCCACGTCCCACGGTTCTGGCATCACTGGCTACATTTTTGGATTCCTACGACTTTTCTCCGACAGTGTTCGACGGACGAGACGCGCACCGCGGTCGTCCGCCGATAGCTCCACTGTATCCGCTAGCCACTGCCGGGACTCTCCCGTGCGGCTTCCCGACCGCCGGACCGGGCGTACACGTCATCCGAACGTCCACCGGAGCCACGGTCTCCCGATTGTCGGGGTGGGACCAGACGCGCACTGCGGTCGTGCTCCCCAGAGACATCTCAACCCGTCTCCCGAACGTCTTCCTACTATCTCCGCCGTGTCCCGCCGGGTCACGACCGCGCCGCGACTGTATCGCGACCGTACCGCGACCGTACCGCGACCGTACCGCGAATATACCGCCGCCGCACAGTGGGACAAAACGGCTTTCGGCGATCAAAATTCTGTAACTTCGGTTTTATTGGAAATATTTTAATGAAATTTTGGGAAGTTATTGCCTATATTATGGTACTTAAGTTGTACCAATATAAATCATATTGAACTACAGGGTGCCAAAATATTCACATATAAATTGTAACGCGTTCAATATTCTTCACTTGTTAGACATATTTTATGTCATTTAACAAAAATTTCACTCAAAATTGTTAATAACTATAAGAAAAACGAATTTAATAATTAAAAAATGACAAGACATGTGTTATTATAATATATTTATTTATATTTATTATGATCGATACCAAATCATTCGTGAAAACAGTTTCGACAATTATGAAAATTTATTATGGCATATTGCAAGCACGAAATAAAGTTTTGGATGACGAATATACACGCGGAATGCAGTTAACTGGTTAATAATCGTATCTGGTACTGTTTTTATATCATCGTGCGCAGCGGCCAAGATGGGTGGAATTTCATTCAATCGCCATTTTCTTGAAAAAGTACCAAAAAGTGCAACCGATTTTTAAAGATTCTAATAGAGGAAGGTTCACTCTTTCATGTAGTAATAATTAAACATGTGGCAAGTTGTGGCATTTTTTTAAAATCAAACTCAAAGTTGAGATGTTAGTTAAATGTACTTCGTTTCAATCAGATCCTATTATTTAAAAAGTTGTTAACATTTTAACTTACTTTATGCACTGAATAGAATCTATACTATCCTAGTAAACTTTATCATTCATTTGAATTGTATCTTTCCCAGTAAAATTCATTAGAATCGTACATTGAAGTTACGGGTAATATTATCAGCGTTTCGTCTTGACGAATTTCTACTGACTTTGAGTGCGAACCACGGCAAAACGGAAGCAAATATGAAAAAACGGATTACACTACGTTAAACTATAGTTTATTCTCTATCGATGTATATAATTAGTTTTTCAATTTTCGAATTCACGAAAATCGAATTTTGATCGCCGAAAGCCGTTTTGTCCCACTGTGCGACGTGACAACTCATCCGCGTTAGAATTGACTCTACCTGGTTTGTATTTAATTGTATATTCGTAGTAGTTTCAACGCAACCGCCAAGTAACAAGTCTAGAAGATGGATTTTTGCAATTCATTAACCATTGAAAAGATCTGTGATTAGTGTATATTGTGAAATTTTGTCCATATATGTAGGTATGGTCGAAAGTGACCAATGGTGTCGACAATAGCAAGTAACCAGTGGTCGAGTAGTTTTGTTCGGCGTTGTTTAGCATTCTCGAGTAATACGCTACTTGTAAATGTTTCCCGTCTGTAATTTGCGATAATATACCACCGATTCCTACATTTGATACGTCACAAGTAACTATAAAGGGTTGAGAAAAATTAAGATACTGTAACAGTGGTTCTTGCATTAAAGTAGACTTGAGTTCCTGAAATGCGTTTTCTTGTAATTCAGACCAAGCGTAAGCGCAACCGACCTCATGTGATTGCGATCCGTTTTAAATCCGGTACTACTTTCGCGGAGGTTCTAAAGAGAGTCAAAAAAGAAATGGGTCTATCACCGGAGGGTATAAAGGGGGTGAGGTAGACCAGAGCAGGAAATCTGCTCTTGGAATTCTCCCCCTCGGCTGAAGCGGGCTAGGAAAGCTATAGACGGCAAACTAGGAACTGTGGTGAAAGTGACTAAACTACAAGAAAGATTAGCTATTGAGATCAGGGGTATTGACCCTGATGCAGAAAGTGAAGACGTAGTTACAGCTGTACAGAGTGTGACCGGCTGTCCTTTCAACGAAATCCGGCTTAAGGTGTTTCGGACTGACCCTAGATGCAACAAGGTGGCCCTCCTTGAAGGTCCGGCTGCAGGACTGCGAGTCCTAGATGAAAAAGATAAAATTAAGATCGGATGGACAATTTCATCAGTTAAAAGAGTACCGAGAATTACCTGCTGCTTCAGGTGCCATGCTCTGGGCCATGTCACGGCCGGGTGCAAGAGAGTGCCTACGGGTGAAGACACCCTATGTAGAAAATGTAGCCTGTCAGGTCATGATATGAGGACATGCGAAAGGACACCACGTTGCAGGTTTTCTATTGAAACAGGAGTCCCGGAAGGGGAGGCCGCACACGTAGCTGCCTCCACAAGATGTTTGGTGTATAAAGAAGCAGTTAAAACTTATAGGAGACTTATAGGAGCAGTATTTCATGAAATTACTGCAAATAAACCTAAATCACTGCAGAACTGTCCACGACGTATTACTGGCCACTGCGGCGGAAAAGGAGATTAATCTCATAGCCGTAGCGGAACCGTACATGATTTTAGATAATTAGTTCTCGGATTTGTCGGGTAGGGCTACTTTAGCGGTCACTACAAAGGGTGTCTCCAATGGATGCGACATCACGTTCATAGCTAAGGATGACGGCTTTGTGATAATTAAATATAACGCTAAAATCCAAGAGTTTGAAGCGTTCTTGCTGTCACTTACTATAGCATTAAAACCCTACAAAAACAAAGACGGTGGCATTATTCTAGTAGGAGATTTCAATGCAAAGGCACCTCTGTGGGGCTTCGATACATGGTGTAGTCGAGAAAGGTTCCTATTTCAGTTCTGTGTTACCGCCGACCTGACTCCTACGATCTCTAGAGGAGGTAACACCTGTGAGCGTGGGCGTGGCACCAAAATCAATATCCTTTTGTGCAGCAAACAGGTTGTCCCCCATATACTAGCCTCAGAGGTTCTGGAGAAGTACTCAGCCTCCGACCATAAATATATTCTGCATACTATAGGAAAGGAAAAAACTGGGAATGCAGATTGCTCCCCTTTCGACATAGGTAAAGGGAAAAGAAATTTCTGGAGATGTTTCTTTCTAAATATGCGAATAAGCACTTTGACGACCTTACTCGAAGTAACAACTGATGTAGATGACTTTATCGATAATGTGGACAAGATGATTAAGAGAAGCACGAATTACAAGAAGAACACTTATGGAAACCAAGCATCCTCACATTGGTGGTCGCAAGAGATTGCGCTTAAAAGAAAGGCTGCGTTGAAAGCCAGGAGGCGTTTAATCAGAGATAAAGCCAGAGGCAACCAGGTGCGAGTTGAGGATCCTGAGTAGGTACTCTGAGTACCTACAAAAAATGCAAGATGGATTTAAATCTCGCCATAAGAAAGACGAAAAAAGAAAGCTGGACGGGGTTACTACAGGAAATTGATAAAAACCCTTGGGGCAGGCCCTATAAAACGGTCATGAAGACCTTCAAAAGCAAGGCGACGCCGCCAGAGGTTCTCTGCATTGAGCAGGTTGAAGAGATTGTTGGAGAACTGTTTATTATTAGACCAGACGCGACGGAGCCTTTCGAAGCAGGATACACTAACAGGGGAGATCCAGGAAATAACTTAAATAATAATAGTAACGTATCGGATGACCAACGGGTCACTGAAGCAGATGTCATCAAAGCAGCCACTAGGATAGCACTGAAGAAAGCCCCTGGCCCGAATGAGGTTACGTCGTGGGCGGCAAGAAAAATAGGAAACAGAGCTTCAAGATGGTTGGCACACATCTTTAACACTCAAGGCTTCTGGCCGAAGGCCTGGAAGACGGGCAGGCTGGTGCTGCTACCTAAAGGGAAATCGTCGAATAATACAGATAAAGCGTATAGACCACTGTCTATTATCTCCTGCATCGCCAAGATGTTGGAGCACATTACTAAGGAAAAGATACTTACAGTGTTGGAAAAGAGCGACCTTGCTCCAAACCAGTATTGTTTCTGGAAGGGACGCTCTACGCTGAACGCAATGAAAGCGATCATGTCTCTCTGTCAAAGTGCTAGAAGAGATGGCTGCCACTGCTTATTAATAATGCTCGATGTCAAAAATGCTTTTTATCCGACTTCGAAAAGGAGGAGGATACTCAATTCGATGTGTATTTTTTATTTTTTTTTTATTTTTTTTTTATGTATGTTCACCGATTACGCCGAGACGGATGGACCAATCGGAACGAAACCTCTTGCATCTGGTAGAGTATGCCTCCCGATTGGTCCCGTTATAAAAACATTTTACATTTTTTCACTCCGAACGCTTTTTATTGCAAAAAAACGTACTATTTCATGTACGCGCGGCGTACGGTCGCCGATTACTGCGAGACGGATAGACCAATCGGAACGAAACTTTTTGCGTCTTATAGAGTATAACTCCCCATTGGTCCAGTAAAAAAAATATTTTGCGTTTTTCATTCCTAATGATTTTTTCTTCTATATGTATGTTCGCCGATTACTCTGAGACGGATGGACCAATCGGAACGAAACCTTTTGCGTCTGGTAGAGTAAGTCTCCCGATTGGTCCCGTAAAAAAATATTTTGCATTTTTTCATTCCTAACGACATTTTTTTCTAAATGTATGTTCGCCGGTTATTCCGAAACGGATGAACTAATCGGAACGAATCCTTTTGGATCTTCTAAAGTATGTGTGCAGATTGGTCCCGTTAAAAATACATTTTATATTTTTTCATTCCGAACGCTTTTTATTCCAGAAAAGCGTACTATTTCATGTACGTGCGCCGTACGTTCGCCGATTACTCCGAGACGGATAGACCAATCGGAACGAAACTCCTTGCATCTTGTAAAGTATATCTCGCACTTGGTCCCGTCAGAAAGGCATTTTGCATTTTTTCATTGCTAACGATTTTTTGCAAGAACGTAATGCTTGATTTACATTTTTCACCGATTACCGCGAGACGGATGGACCAGTCGGATCGAAAATTTTGCATCTTGTAGAGTATATATTCTAATTGGTCCTGCAAAAAAAATGTTGTATTTTTTCATTCCTAACGACTTTTATCGCAAAATACGTAATACTTCATTTATATCTTCCGGCGTTTATGCTGCAGGGAATGTACCGATACCGATGGAACCTTTCACATTTAGTAGGAGGTTTATCCGCGATGATCTCACTTGCAAAAATTTACGAAATTTGTTGTTTATTAACAACTTAAATTCGGTCAATTTTTTTTTTCGGTTTATGGTTATTAGCTAAGCAACAGAAATCTAAAATCACGTTACACTATCCTACAAATACTACTGGTTCCACTAAAAAGTGTGAAATAAAATAATTTTTAACAAAAAAAACATCCGACTTCGAAATGCACTAAAAAGTATAAAATAATTTCTATTTCATTTATACCAATATTCCATAGCTATTAATAATATCTACTTAATCGTTAAATAGGATACCAATTACATTTCAAAGTTTTCGGAGGCGGCGCAAAATTAAAAATACCCGAACAAACGATGCTGCCAATAACGATTTGATTACGGTATGGCAAACTTGGTAATTAATAAGTCGTAAGAGAAAAATTATAGGTCCGGCTGAAAACATTTGTAATTGTAACGATTATATGAGAAATTGGCAGCAGTCCTGATGTACATGCACTATACTGCAGTTCACAAGAGATCATACTTAACTTGCGCCGCTCACTAGGTCTAGAGAGATATTTAATAACGTGTGTTATTCCCCTCTACAGCTTGCTTCTTATTATACTTTGCGAACATATAAATGGTGGGCAGAAATATATGACGTACGATAACTGATAACCGGTGATGATATTGTAAAGTATCACGATACAATGAAATTTCTATTATTTGTCGCAAAAAAAAATGATGTGAACGCATAGCAAGAAGCACGCTGTAAAGGGGAATCACACTCACTATTAAAAATCTCCCTAGACTTCAGTAGGCCACTAGCTGCGCGAGTTAAGTGCGGTCACTCGTGAACTGCAGTATAGTTAATTCGCAATGGGTTTGTTGATTCCCATTGAATATTGTTTACTTGAAACTATCAAATAGGTGATTTATCATAGGTTGCCGACGCCGGAGTTAGGATCTTCCTAGTAGAGGAAAAGTTTTTAATTTTGCGCCGCCTCCGAAAACTTTGAAATGTAATTGGTATCCTATTTAACGATTAAGTAGATATTATTAATAGCTATGGAATATTGGTATAAATGAAATAGAAATTATTTTATACTTTTTAGTGCATTTCGAAGTCGGATGTTTTTTTGTTAAAAATTATTTTATAACACCGTGAAGTGGAATAGCATCTGAAGTGAAATACATGAAGAGATGGAGGTTCCCTGATAAACTGGTGAATCTAATCAGCAAGAACCTTAGCTCATATTTTCAGGTCCATGGAGGGGTACCACAAGGTTCGGTGATAGGTCTCCTACTATGGAATATACATAGTTTATGATGACTTGCTGCTAATTGCCACTAGGAGGGACGTGCACCTTGTCGGATATCCCTACAATATTGGCATTGTGATTGTGGATCTTCATTCACATCTAGGTCTTCACCTAGAAAGGATGACCATGATAGCAGAACTTACAATTATGGAGATGACGACCTGGTATGAGGAAGAAGAACTCAGCTTAGCACACCATAAAACCGAAGTCATCCTGGTTACGGGTCGTAAGGTAGCAGGTAGCCTGAAAATTAAATGTGGTAACTTGCATATCACAACGGTGAGGAGCGCGAGGTATTTTGGTGTAATATTCGAAATGAATCGCACCTACAAAGTACACATTTCCATGGTGTGTAGTAAGGCTCTGAAATACGCCAATGCGTTGTCATCGCTGATGCTAAACACTAAAGGTGCAGGAAATTTAGCCAGGAAACTATACTATAAAATGATAGAATCCGTTATAATGTATTCTGCCCCCATTTGGGCGATAGGGCTGAAAAATAAGGGAAATTTACTTACCATCAGTAGCACCCAACGTACAGCTTTGTTACAGGTGGCACGGGCTTACCGGACAGTCTCCACCGATGCACTATGTGTCCTAGCGAGACAAATCCCTTGGAACCTTAAAATCAAAGAAAGAGAAGAGATCCACCGCATAGGGTGCGAGGCAGTTAAAAAAATAGTTGAAATCAAAGAAAAAGAGCGCACTCTTACCTTACAAAAGTGGCAGCAATCCTGGGAGGTGGCTATTAAAGGCCTGGAGCATGGTGCATGAAGGGTAGGAGTAAAATAAAATAGCTCCCGTGGACCAAACACCGAGGGAAGGAAAACCCATAAAAACCTCCCCTGTGACTGGGGATAGAATACAGACACGGTAACCACTGCCTGTCGTACAAGGCGACTAAAAGGGGGGCGCTCGCTGCTGTCGAAGTAGCCTCGCAGATGACCCGGGACGATACCGGTGGGATCTACGGATCCTGGCAGCGCCTCCCTTGCCGGCAAGGCCTGGGTCGGAGAGGCAAAAAGGTGGCTGCGGCGTCTTTAAGTTCTCCAGGGGCCAGGCTGCGCGACGGTCTGGTGCGGGTAGTGAACCCGGAGTACTCTAGCAATTATATCGTAATCCAGTGATCACGTCTCGCTGGACTGGGGGGCTTGCCTTCATTGGCCGGCCCACGGGGATGACAACCTCTATAAAAAATCCCTAGCCCCAAGCTGCGCTACGCGGTGAGGAAGGCGTGCCCGGAGTAAGCGCCGGGCATGGCTGATGGGTGCAACAGTCTCTAGCGGCCAACCCCGGGGTACCTGGCGACCCTCCGGGTGTACTAGCCTCACCCAGGTAAGGCGGCTCTGCCCGAGTGGACCCACGGACCGACCCGCTCGTGGGAACAACATGGAGGATTTTACATTGAACAAACAAACTGGACGGGTTACACCTATGACGACAACAGCGACGGACCGGGACATGGAACAGGATATGGCGGTGCAGCCCAGCACCGGGGGCGAGAATGCTGGGCATTCAAGAGGAGACCCCCCTCGTCGCCCAGGGGAAACTTGGGCCATAGTAGTCGGCCGCAAGCCCCAGCAGAAGAAGAAGGAGGGGCCACCACCGACACCCGGTGGCACAGCGGTGCGGGGGACGCAACAGGGGGCCATGGCCCGCCCCCAAGGAGCCGGCTGCCTCAGTTCCCACACCGAAAAGGAAGGTAACCAAGCTGCCTAAGACAGCGGCTGTCACCTTGCCCTTGGCCCCTGGGGCCAAGGCCACGTACGCCTAGGTGATGGCCACCGCCCGCGAAAAGCTCGATCTCAAGACAATCGGGATCACCGAGATTCGGCTCCGGCGGGCGGTCACTGGCGGCCTGGTGCTGGAGATACCGGGCGAGGAGCGCACGGAGAGGGTGGCTGCGCTAGCCGGCAGCCTTCAGGAGATGTTCGGGGGCACCAAGGTCCGGGTGTCTCGCCCCGTGAAAATAGGCGAGATGAGGCTTTCTGGAATGGACGACTCGGTGTCCTCAGTGGAGGTTGCGGCAGCTTTGGCCGCTGAGGGAGGTTGTGCCCCAGCCGACGTTAACGTCGAGGAGATCAGGATCTCCCCGGCTAGGCTGGGCACTGTCTGGGCTAAATGCCCCCTGACGGCGCTGAGTAAAATAGCAGGTCTGCCAACCCAAAAGGAGGAAAAGCCGCGGAGGCGGCTACCTACGCTAAGTAATAGGGCCCAATGGGCCCATAATTCAGGGCAACCTGAACCACTCGGCCAGGGCGCAAGATCTTCTTCTGCATCACCTGGCCAAGTGGAAGATTGGACTGGCAGTAGCCGCGGAGCCGTACACGGTCCCCGACAGACACGATTGGTTCGGGGACGATGACGGCTCCGTGGCAGTGATTGGCACCGCCTTTGCCCTGCCCCCTACGTTAATAGAACGGGGGCGGGGGTTTGTGGCGTTGCGGTGGAACGAGATCGCGGTGGTGGGCGTGTATTGCCCGCCCAGTTGGCCCCTCGCGTTGTCTCCCGTTGCTACCCCCGGTCGACACTCGTCCTCGGGGACTTCAACTTCCATGGCCAATCGTGGGGGTCCCTGAGGACTGACGCGAGGGACGGGGCGGTACTCGAGTGGGCGGCAGATTTCGAGCTCCGGGTGTTGAACCGGGGCTCGGTCAGCACCTGCGTGCGCGCTCGGGAGGAGTCGATAGTTGATCTATCGTTTGCAACTCCCTCGGCCGCACGCATGGTGCGGAGTTGGAGAGTAGTGGAGGAGGCGGAGACGCTAAGCGATCATCGCTACATCCGCCTCGGATTTTCCACCCTCGACCGTCGCCCGCCGAGCGGCCCACCGCCGCGGAGATGGACGCTGAGGAGGCTCGAGAGGGACGCGCTGATAGCTGCAGCCCTCGCTGTGACCTGGCCGGAGCAACCGGTCGGTCCGGTCGCGGATATAGGGGAGAAGGTGAAATGGTTCCGGGGCATGATGAAGGCGATCTGTGACGTCGTCATGCCCTGGGCCAAATGCCTCCCCAGACGGGCCGCCTACTGGTGATCGGGCGAAATTCGGCAGAATTGTAACGTCGCCCGACGCCAGTGGCAAAGGGCCCGTCGGAGAAGGACCCGCGACCCAGCGAGGGAGGAAGAGCTGTACGGGTGCTACAGAGTGTTAGCGGTAACCCTGCAGCTGGCCATCAGAGAGGCCAAATCCCAGGCGTGACAAGAGCTCCTCGGCTCTCTTGACGACGATCCGTGGGGGCGCCCTTATAAGTGGGCGATGGACAAGTTAAGGCCCTGGGCGCCCCCCGTGACGGAGATACTCGACCCCCAGTTCTTGGGTCAGGTGGTGGACACGTTGTTTCCTCGTGACGACGGTAGCCACCCTTGGCCGCTACCGGTCCAGGTCGAATAGACATGGGGGTCACGGAGGGGGACCTGGCCGAGCCTGAGTATTGGCTCAGGGCGCCCTTGGACCGCGTTGCATTGAGGCGCCTCTTCAGCGCCTGTCTTAAAGAGGGGGTATTTCCCTCTGAGTGGAAGATTAGACGACTGGTCCTGCTGAGAAAGGAAGAACGGCCCGCGGAGAGTGTCTCCGCTTACCGGCCTATAGTTTTGCTCGACGAGATCGGGAAGCTTTTAGAAAGTGTTATAGTTGACCGCCTCGCCGGGCACGTATCCCGGGTAGGCTCTGATCTGGCCGAGTCGCAGTACGGTTTTAGACGGGAGCGCAGTACTATCGATGCGATCGACTCGCTGCGCTCCCAATGCAACTCGGCCACGTCCCAGGGCGGGGTGGCGTTGGTCGTTTCACTGGATATTGTGAACTCCTTTAAGACCCTATGGGGCGATAATGGGGGCACTCGATGAACACTAAGTGCCCCCAGTACTGAGACGGATGATCGGGGCTTACCTACGGGATAGGTCTATCAGAGGGACGTCGATGAGGGTGTACCACAGGGGCCCCGTTTGGGGCCCCCATTGTGGAACGTGGGGTACAACCCAGTTTTGCGGGTCGTGGTCCTGGACGGTGTAAGCATCACGTGCTTCGCAGACGACACGTACGTGTTTGCCACCGACCGGGACTGGAGCAGGCCAGTCGTCTTGCAGGAATTGGTCGATGTGGTTTTACTCGCCTCGGCGTGGGGTTGCACCACTGCCCCAGTCTTGGATCCGGGTAGGTGACACCAGGGTCCAGGTGGGTGAAGGGTTCAAGTATCTTGGCCTCCACCTGGACAGCCACTGGCACTTTGAAAGGCATTTCGACCGTCTGGCCCCCCGATTAGACGGGGTAGCAAACGCCCTTGAGCGAGTACTGCCCAATATCGGGGGGCCGAGCGAGAAGTTTCGCCGCCTTTATACGGGGATCGTGCGGAGCGAGGCCCTATATGGGTCGCCCATATGGGCCGAGGCCCTGATGGCATCTCGCCGCAGCCAAGTTGTGCTGTGACGAGTGGAGAGGAGGATGGCCATTGGGGTCATAAGGAGTTACCGCACTGTCTCCCACGCGGCGGCGATGACCCTCGCGGGTCTCTTACCTTTTAAGTACGAGGCGGAGGCCTGCGCCACGAACTTCTGGCGCTTGCGCGGCCTCCGCCAGGCTGGAGGAGACCCGCCAGAGCAGACGGTCGAACGGGAATGAAGGTGCCAGGCCCGACAAGATGCCCTGGACCGGTGGCGTCACAAGATAATCGCGAGCAGCGCCGCTGGCCAGCGAGCGGGCGGGGCGGTCCTGCCCGTCATCAAAAAATGGCGGGACAGCGGCTTTGGTCGGGTCACCTACCGGACCACACAGGTGCTCACCGGGCATGGTTGCTTCGGTGACTTCCTGTGCCGGATTGGTCGCGAGGCGACGGCTATATGCCACCACTGCGGGGCGGGGCGGGACTCCGCGCAACACACACTGGAGCACTGTCCAGTGTTTGCGCGAGCCCGACACGCCCTGCAGTGTGAGTTGGGAGTGGGTCTCTCGTCGGCGAGTATTGTGAGAAACATGCTCGCCGGCGAGGATCAGTGGAGGGCGATGACCTTCTGTGAGGAGGTCAACGCCTTGAAGGAGGGGCCGGGGCTGTGGGCCTTGACAATTCTGCCCACCGCCCCCAACAGGATGCAGGGGGAGCTTCGGCTTCCCCCCTGCAAGGTAGATGTAGTGGGGGGAGCTTCAGGCTTGCCCCTCTCCCCCATCACAGATCGGCGGCTCCTTTGTGGAGTCGCTAGGCCGCAGGTGGCCGGGGCTCTACGAACCTACCTGGTTGTCCAGGTTAGGCGGGGAGGTGATACCCCGACGAGGCGCGTCCCCAGATGGCGGATAGGGGAATGCTCACCAAGTACTTTTCGGAGTACGTCGAGGGTAGGAGCGAAATAAAATAGCTACCGCCGACCAAACACCAGGGGTGTTTATCTTTTGTGTTTTTATTACCCCAATGTGTTTTGTTTAGTCCTTATTGTATATGTTATTTGTGACTATCATGTGTTATTTATTCATAATGATGAATAAATACTGGATGGATACTTTTACGACGACTAGGCAATGTTTCAAGGACTATTCTAATCAAAAACAATTATGGATAATACAAAGATGTTGCGCGCAGAGAATAAATTTCTTCTCTGGGCAAAATACCGGTAATTTACGTAAGGAAGGAAGGAGTTTAATAACGTTTAGACACTTTTAATGCACGTAATATAATTTAATAATCAAAGAAAAGCTAGTGTTTAATCACTTTACACTGAAGGGCCTTTAATTAGTAAAGGCAACTGCGTTTATATAATTGTACTTTCAATTGAAGTACGTTGGGTGAATTTGTCGCGTGTTCTGAATCTTTGTAATAACTTTTCTTTCGTTGGTGAATAGCGAACGAGTAGGACGATCGTCGCCGCGTCGCGGTTTTTATTGTCGTGAGCGCGATGACAACACCGAAATGTTTTCGGCGTTTGACATAACTTTGTCTAATTTAAATGAACGCGCGCTTAATCCCGAACAAACCGCCCGCATCGCGGTGTCGTGCGACCGCGACAGATGACGTCATTACAATGCCAGTGAATAGAACGTAGTAACGAGCACATTTCATTGATGCGTCGTACCTTGCTGCGTAGTTTCTATCCAGGTAAGTGTTTTATATACAATCTTACATTTACGATAATGAGAAATTAATACATATAATTAACGTAGAAAATAGAAAATAGAAAAATAATATATTATAAGTAAATTAATAAATCTTAATGGCTAATCGGTAACTTACATAACCTAGCGATCGGACGGACATATTGCGAATTTGCAGCCTTTACGGTGACTACACGAATGAAGCCGTCTTTACCAGGGTGACATTCGGTCACCCGACCTAGTTCCCATTTCGCCGAGGGAAGCGTCGAGCTCTTGAGTAGAACTAAGTCCCCGATTTTGAGGTTGGGGACGCGACTACACCACTTCGATCGCGCCTATAATGTGTGTAAGTACTCGTTTGCCCATGCTTTCCAGAACCTTTCCGTGAGCTGTTGAACGAGTTGCCATCTGGATAATCGATTCTCGTTAATTTCCAGTACAGATGGCACCGGAACAGATTTTAGTGCTGTGCCCACGAGAAAGTGACCTGGAGTGAGGGCCTCACATGACTCGAGGTCATCGTTTAAAGGAGCCAAAGGGCGTGAATTTAAACATGCCTCGATGCGGCAGCGGAGCGTAGTTAGTTCTTCGCAAGTAGGCGTACGATCACCGAGCATGCGTCGCAGATGAGTCTTAACGCTTTTGACCCCTGCCTCCCAAATTCCTCCAAAATGAGGAGCTGCCGGCGGAATAAAGTGCCACGTGATATAATCGGCTGCTAAACGCGAACGAAGGTGAGTGTCTGCCGTTACTTGTTTAAATGCGTTCATTAATTCTTTATTAGCGCCTTGGAAATTAGTCCCATTATCGCTATATAAATTCGTAGGCAATCCGCGGCGAGACGTGAAGCGTTCAAATGCTGCTAGAAACGCTGAAGTGGAGTAGTCGCGCACCAATTCGAGGTAGATAGCGCGAGTCGCCAAACAAACAAAAAGAGCGATGTAAACCTTTTGCGCCCTTTGCCCACGTCCACGATACGTGAGAGCAGAGAACGGTCCTGCGTAATCCAGGCCGCAATGGACAAACGCTCGAGATGGAGTGACTCTCACCGCAGGTAAGTCGCTCATTTGTTGACTTGCGGTGACCGCCCGCCAACGCACGCACGTGACGCATTTATGAATGTGGCCTTTAACTAGCCGTCGCGCGTTGACGATCCAAAACGTTTGCCGTAAAACGTTTAACATTAACTGCGTGCCCCCATGTAACGTGTTCTCGTGACAATCAGCGATGATGAGTTCGGTGATTCGATGCACCGGTAATATTATCGGAAAGCGTTGCGGAAGTTCTGAGTTGCGCAACCGCCCGCCAACACGGACAGTACCATCTTCGCCAAGAAACGGATTAAGCCGAAGTAACGGGCTAGCTTTTAACAGGGATTCGCCCTTAAGCATAGCCGCTATTTCCCGTCGATAATGCCGAGTCTGGACGTACGTGATCCAGAATTTACGCGCCGCTAGGATCTCAGCCGCGGTAATAACCGTGTCTGGATATCAATTCCCTTTATTTCGCGAGGTAAATCTGAAAACGTACGCTGTGATACGTAAAAGTTTTCGCCATGAAGATATGCGCATTGGCAGATCCCATTCCGTCTCCGATTGAACGTGCAACACGCTGATATTATTTTTAACTTCTGTTTCAGCTTCCTTCGGGACCGCAGGCTTACTTTCTGGCCACTAATTAGGAGCGTGTGTAAGCCAGGAAGGGCCGTGCCACCAAAGGGTGTGCTGAAGCAGCTGTGACACCGATAGACCACGAGAGGCGCAGTCAGCGGGATTATGACCCGAAGGTACGTGTCGCCAAATAGCGTTAGGCACGCGATTTTGAATTTCTGCGACCCGATGCGCAGTAAATGTTTTTAATTCGCTTGGTTGTTTATGTATCCACGCGAGTGATACTGTAGAATCGGTCCAGCAGTACACTGGGCAATTATTAAGTTGTAATGTAACTTGCACGTGTTCAATCAAGCGCGTCATTATGAGGCAAGCGCATAGCTCGAGACGCGGAATTGTGAGTGGCTTCAATGGAGCTACTTTAGTCTTCGAGAGCAATAAATGTACCGTGGTCTCATTCGCTACGTTGATTACGCGTAAGTAAAGAGAGGCATCTGCAAAGCCGTGAATTTCGTACATCAGGGAATCATTACCGATCCCGACCCATTGCGGTATGAAAACGTTTGGCAATTCTTTAAATTCCGCCGCATATTCGCGCCATTGTTTGGTCAACTCCAGTGGTAACGGGTCGTCCCAATCAAGCTTGGCCACCCATAGCTTTTGAATAAAAATCTTGGCTACGATTACGACTGGAGCGATCCAACCCAATGGATCGAAGATTTTTGCTACGGTAGATAAAATGACTCGCTTAGTCGGATTAGCCGTATTCGCGAGATCGATTTTTAATTTAAACCGGAATTCGTCCGTATTCGGTTGCCAAAGAAGGCCAAGCATTTTTAACCCTTCAGAATCTTGAAATGAGCGGCTAGCGGCCAGCTCGTGTTCATCATCAGGAATGCCTGTTAATAATTGTGGACAATTACTCGCCCATTTTCTTAAATGGAAACCCCCGTTTTGCAGGAGTTCCGTCACCTGCTGACGTAATTAGAGCGCCAGTACGCGATCATCCGCCCCGAAAAGTGCATCGTCCACGTAAATGCAGTCATTTAAGATCGGAACAGCCAACGGGAAATTAGTTCCTTCGTCCAATGCGAGCTGCTTAATTACGCGATTAGCGAGAAAGGGAGCTGGCGCCGTACCATAAGTGACGGTAAGTAACTCATAAGTTTTAAGCGCTTCGTCTGAGTTCGGTCGCCAGACGATCCTTTGATACGCGGTGTCCCGAGCATCGATCCAAATCTGACGAAACATTTTCGCGATATCGGCCGCGAAAACAAACCGATGCGTACGCCAGCGCAAAATAATTGCCGTAATATCGGCTTGCAATTTAGGACCGACCAGTAGGTGCTCATTTAGAGTCGACCCGTTTGATGTAGGCATAGATGCATTGAAGACCACTCTCAAGCGCGTCGTGCTACTTTCTTGACGAATAACCGGGTGATGGGAAAGATACACAGTTTGATTTGAAGTCGTTTCTGTTTCACCGACTTCCCGCATGTGTCCTAACTTCAAATATTCTTCGAGAAAAGCGTGGTACGCCGAGGCTTGTTCCGGATCACGGGCAAGTCGTTTTTCTAACTTGTAAAAGTAAGCGACCGCGAAATTTCTAGAAGACCCGATATCAATAGGCGGTTCTGATTTGAAGGGCAATCTCGCCGTGTATCTACCATCTGGTTGACGCGAGTGAGTGCTACGAAAATGCTCCTCACATTTTTTATCTGCTTCGGAGAGAAAAGTCACGAGCGGAGGTGCTTCTACCTCCCAAAACTTTTTTAAAGTGTCGTTAATTTCGGCGTTAACGTCGCCGTAGTGCACATGCACTTGCATTGCTTGGGAATCAGTAGACGGAATGGGACCAGTCAACACCCATCCAAAAATAGTATTTTGCGCGACCGGTTCAGTTTGAGAGCCTTTACGAAGCCCTTCGAATAGAATCGCGCCGTAATAATCTGTCCCGATAATAAGTTCGATGGGAGCATCATTGTTAGAGAGTGGGTTGGCCCACTCGAGATCGCGTAAATGCGTCCATTTGTCGGACTGACACACCGAATTAGTGCGGTAATTCGTCAGTTTTTTAAGAATAAACGCGCGTAAAGGAATCACAGGCCCTTTACCCTGGCACGGCTGCAATAATATATTTGCAGACGATCGTACTGTTGCCGTTGTGCCGGCTCCGATACCCGTAACGGAAGCGTGTGCGTGTTGGCGAGGCGCGCGTAACGCGTGGGTAATCGATTTGCGAATAAAGGTACCTTGCGAACCGGGATCAATTAACGCACGAATTATAGCGTGTCGACCTCCAGGAGTGCCGACTTTGACCCACGCAGTAGCGAGAACAACTCTTTTTTCGCGACACGCGGAACCGCAATGCGTGTTTACCGGCTCTGACACTGAAGTGTCATCCGTGTTATCGTCGGTGTTCGTTGCCGTGCTCGAATTTTGAATTCTTTGAGATGCCGCGTTATTTTGTCGATTCGCGACTTTTATTCCCCGTTTGATTTATCGCGGGTTTACGTTCAGAATGCAAGAGTGTGTAGTGCCGCCCCTTGCAGATAGAACAACGACGTTTGCTAGATCAGGCCGCCGGAAAATGACCCTTTTGCAAACAATTAAAACAATGCCGGTGTTCGCGCGCGAGAGACAAACGCTGCTCGACTGATTATCCGCGAAACACGTCACATCGGAACAACGCGTGATCAGAACCGCAAGCAATACATTGCGTTTCAGACGCATTTAAATGAGATTTAACCGTTTTAGTTGGCCCTGTTTTACTTTTGCAGGCGCTGTTTTCTTCGCCGCGCGAAGACGCCAACGACTCTAAGGTGCGAATTCGAATCAGCGAGGGATGGATACAACTCGTCTTCGCCCATACGCATCTCCCACTCCCGATGGGACTCTTTATCCAGCTTACGGACAAAATGACAAATGAGCACGTCGTCCCAGTATTCGACCGGACGCGATAAATTCTTTAATGCCGTTAAAGCGGCGCGAGATCTATCACGTAAGCTTCTTAGATCGTTTAAAACGGCAGATCCGATCGGGGGTGAGTCGAATAACATTTTTAAATGAGCATTTATGAGCGCGCGTTCGTTCGCGTATCTGTCTGTCAACAACCTCCACGCTGCTTCGTAATTCGCCGCGGAAGTGGAAACATTTTTTAATAAAAGAGACGCTGCACCGGTCAAACTTGCTTTTAAATAGTGCAACTTTTGCACGTCGGACAACGATTCATTTGAACTCACTAACGCGTGAAAGAGATCTCTAAAGCTTTCCCACTCTGTATAATCCCCGGAGAATTTAGGCAATTCAATGCGTGGGAGTTTGACAGACGGCGCGGATTCGCGATGACAAGAAACGGAGCTTATATTACAAGGGTTACTTGCTGCTTCGATGTCCGCAGGTAAAGCTGCCGTCAGAGCGTCGAGGGCGGAGAGGAAGGCCGCTTCTGTATTGCCGAAGATGTCCTCGGAGAAGTAGGAATTTGTCCTGGTCTCCTCCTCAGTTGCAGCAACCTCAATCTGGATGTGCGTGGCTTGGAATTTGTTCCAGTAGTCCTTCAGCAAAGAGAGACGTCCGCGAATCACAGCAGGGGTGTGATTAGCCTTCCCCGGTTTTTTAAAATTGCTGAGTGCATTATTTATTAAACGTGCGTGCACTTTGTTTTCACGGATTAACGGATCCATGATATTGTTATATTACGATTTTGAAAAATAAACGTACTTTAACCGCAAGGTGAACTTTAACAAACACGTCACTGTTTTCGCGTAGCGAAGCGCGTGAACGTCCTCCGATGTTTATCGGCGGAGGTCGCGATGTCGGTTGAGTTCGAACGACACGTGCAAAATCCTTTGTTCTGCCGATTTAATCCGGCTTAAATTTTTGCACTTTCGCGATTTTAATGTTCACCACACTGATTTAATTGTTTTTATGCGGCACTGCACTTCCTTTATTTCCTTACTATCCGGAAGGACCATTTGTTCCGAGCAGAGAATAAATTTTTTCTCTGGGCAAAATACCGGTAATTTACGTAAGGAAGGAAGGAGTTTAATAACGTTTAGACACTTTTAATGCACGTAATATAATTTAATAATCAAAGAAAAGCTAGTGTTTAATCACTTTACACTGAAGGGCCTTTAATTAGTAAAGGCAACTGCGTTTATATAATTGTACTTTCAATTGAAGTACGTTGGGCGAATTTGTCGCGTGTTCTGAATCTTTGTAATAACTTTTCTTTCGTTGGTGAATAGCGAACGAGTAGGATGATCGTCGCCGCGTCGCGGTTTTTATTGTCGTGAGCGCGATGACAACGCCGAAATGTTTTCGGCGTTTGACATAACTTTGTCTAATTTAAATGAACGCGCGCTTAATCCCGAACAAAAGACAAGGCAAAAAACCTACGGTGTAGGGGAACTCGGTAGCCCCAGTATCGGCTCGGTGGGTGGTGCATGTACAGGCCTCCCCATGTCGTTATCCTACGACTGTACAACGCTGGTGGCAGACCGCCAAGCCCCTGCGTTAGTAAATGCGACTGGCGATGAATCAAAGCGAGGGAAGGCGAATAAGACAATGGAAGAGGAGGTGGCGGAGTAGTCTAGGAGTTCGGCCCGCGCTAAAGGCGCGATCTAATTGGCTAGTGTTTTTTGTTAATAACTCGAAAACGAAGCCTTAATCAACATTTTGGTGAAGGAAAAAGTTGTTTAGAATCATCTTGTTAATCATCCCTCTTCGGTTGTTGACGTAGTCGTTGGTCACCCTGTATATAGACTCTCATCCACCTAGGATGGGGGGGCCTTTCAGAAGTTACCCCAAATCCGGTATCACGAGATTAATAAATCGCTGACGGGCGCCCAACCTTTGTATACACGACTACATCAATATCACGCGCATCACACTCATACACACAACCTCAAATTCATTTAACGAACAAAATCAAGCGGTTTTTATGCCTTCGAGCTTTTCCCTTGCATAATATCACGAAATAAACTATCAATTTAACACCATAATAATCTCGATTCATTCTTTAACAAACCGGCTTCGATGTATCCTAACCATCCTTTCGGAACGTTAAATCATTACGATCCTTCCCCGAATCGTCACCCGGTCTGCACTATCGCTCTCGAGTGTTTGGAAAACTCGAGATCCGAAACCGAAGGGGGAAGGAGTTCAAAGAGCTGATGTCAAAAGGACCAGCATTCTTGTTCGAGCCTTAGACGACGCAGAATCAGATTCAAAATTTAACGTCAAAAATAGTCTCATTTATCAAAAAGATTGAAACGTTTCACGTTGAAGGGTTTCGGTCGTACAATAATAATTCTAAAGTTTCTTCCCATGTCGCGTGGTTAAATTACAATGTACAATTTGTTCTCCGGTTTTTCCTGTAATTTTACTTTTCACGTATAGTAATAAAAGAGGTTTTTGTGATTCATGAGCATTTGCAAAAACTGCATCTATTGTACTTACTTGATAAAACTTGATACAATTTTAAATCGATCACTATCAAATGAATCAGGAATTAATTTGGTAAGAAATTCAAGACTAGCACGAGGTGCGTCTATAATTTGGTTTTGAGCCATGATCAGAATAAAAGGAAATAATAATGGAAATAAAGAATCGTCAAGACTAGCGAATATGTAGGAGAAACGATTTTCGAATTTTGTAATCAGAAACTGAAACACTTACGAGATAGGAGGTTTCGTTAGCTACTCCTATTCGATAAATGCCGTTGACCTTGCAAGGATACGAGTAAATTTTTTGAAGCTGCCATTAATACCTATTTTGGTTCCTTAAAAAAAGCCGCTACGTCTTCGATTACACTTCGCCTCTCTGGTCGAAGGGGGATCCCCCTAGTGGTAGAGATAAAAATGTATCATTTATGAAATACACTCATAAAAACATTTATCGAGTTTTCACTGTGCAGTAAATCCTCTCACATTGTCCCTATGTTGTTCTAGCCACACTGTCCAGCGTTTTTTCCTTCGCCTGTGTATGTCTCATCCAACGCCTATGTTCTTTTCATTGGAATCAGTCACGCAACACGCGACACGGCTTCCATGATGAAAGTTCAGTGTACTGTATGCTGACAAAGAAAAAAACTGAGACTTCGCAACAAAGCGAGATGGTACGAAGTCAGCGTTGCGGTGAATTTTGAACGGCGAAGATCAAACGTGGGGACCGGGCGGAGCGTGCGAAGTGCTCCCTTTGCCTCTGTGCCGTCCCTTTAGCTAACTTCTCAGCGGCATACAGTACTGTGCGTTGCAGCTAAGTTGCCGAGCACCTACAAATTGAACCGACAGAGGGGCAAGGGGACTGTGTGTTCGCTCCACCTAATCCCCTCCAGGAACCTGTAACTTGAGAAGTCAGCGGTCACAATGCATAGGCGTAAGATTTCCATATTCGCGGAAGATATATTTAATTATATAAACATGCGATTTTTTCGGGATATTAATGGATTTTTTATAATACTCGTTCTTGACAACAGTTGTTATTATGCAAAATTTATTGGAAATTACATTATGGAAAATGTAAAAACTCTCTTGTTTTCTTAATAATGTAAACCCCGAATCTACCTCTACGCCAATGCATTCAACTCGCCGCTCGCTATCTCTTCATCTCATTCTGTTTCAATGTCTGTCCTTGGCGACGTTCGTCACGCGATAGATTTGTGGATGTAAGGCCCTCAGCCAATAAACATAATACGTGTGACTGGAGGCAAGTCAACGAATTTAATTGGACGGCAACTTAGCTGCAACGCACAGTACATACAGTGTACCGTAAAAGCTGGATAAGTGCAACATGGCTATCCCCTCCACTTGGGGGGATCCCCCTAGGCCAGGCCTGTCCAAGTAGGGGAATCCACTCCTGAAACACATGTTTTTTTTTCCCTTTCCACCGCTGCTCCTTCAAGCAAGGTGGGACGGTTCCGACTACCATCTCTCCGAGGAGACAGTACCGCCGTTAGGAAATATGCTTGGGGCGCTTAGCGTTAAAAATATGACTCACGGTGCTGTGCTAGGGTTGTTTTGTTCTCCGCTCAGCAAAAAAACATTTGAATCAGGTAGTGTTACTCATGTAGGTGAATTTCACGGGCATACGTGATTTCCCTTTCCACCGTCATGAGCCCTACAAATTTATTACATATAACAATGCAGTAATACAATAGTCGTTTCTTAATTTTTATAAAAATACAATTAGTACTTATTTTATAAATTTTTGTACAATATATACATAATATATACATTTTGTAGAAGTATATTATATACATTTTATAATAATACTTTTATTTCATAATACTTTTAAATATTTAATCGGATCTGCGTTTCCGGAATTACATTTACGTTGAATGGTTTAACGAGGCACATTCGGACGATTTAATATATTTGATGACAGAAAATTAGTAAGAGTGACCGTATGACTCACGGTGCTGTGCTAGGGTTGTTTTGATCTTCGCTCAGCAGAAAAACATTTGAATCAGGTAGTGTTACTCATGCAGGTGAATCTCACGGGGAAACGTGATTTCCCTTTCCACCGTCATGAGCCGTATAAGTACAAATGAAAATCGAAAAACCTACAATTTTCGTACGCGCAGTCGTAGGCGGCACATTGATAAATTTAGTAATCGCTCGTTTCAAAGCAATTTTTCCGTGGAATGCAGCACAGTTCACCGGAGGAATTTGGATACCATCATCATCAACCCATCGAAACTTTCAAAAGTAAGCAGTGTTTAATTATTTTTACGTTGAATTCTCCTATCAAATATTAACGTAATTATGCAATTTCAAAAGTATACGTTTGTGTTGTTTTTTAAAATAATTTCATATATCATTTATTATTTTCAGATTTTGTTATTGGTTCATTAATCATGGACCCCTGGGAAATAAATAGTTTTTTTACCGTAAAGGATGGAAAATTGAAATGTTTACTTTGCAAGTCCATATTGCAATTCCAAAAGCAACGTGGATACGGGAATGCTGTGCGCCACTACGAAACGCATCATTCTCGACATTCGGAACAGTTCAAAGGAGAAACGCGAATTCAGTTGTTTCAATTGCTGAAACGCAAATTGTTTAACACTGAAAATCCATCGGAGAAACAAGCGGTCATCGACCTGATGTATTCTACAAAACCGCAAGAGTCATCGTCGGATTCGGACAGTGCTTGTGGTTCCACGTCCTTGGAAGTCAATGTACCGGAAAATTCTGCACCTGCACCTGTCTTCGTGCTACCCACGGAATCAGCGAAGTTCGATTTACCAAGGAGCTTGTCAACGGCATCAGGAAGCTCGTCCTCTTCATTTTCCTCAACTGATTCGACAGGTACTACGAATTATGCTCATACCGAAACAGTTGCCGCTTCGTATGCAGTTTCCTTACAACTAGCTCGCGGTAAATGTTACATCATCGACGGAGAACGCATAAAAATATGCTCCATTTTAATGGCAGAGTGCTGCAATGAAAATCAAGCAGCTGAGAAGTTCCAAAACGTTTCGCTTTCAAGACAGTCGGTAAACAGAAGAATAGAGGACATAGCTGATTATGTGAAACAAAAATTAAAGCATCTGTTGCAAACCTGCACATTTTTTTCAATTTGTTTGAATGAAAGCACTGATCGAACAGATATAAGCGAACTGATTATATTTGTTCGATTGGTGCTTCCTGATTTTTCTGTGCACGAAGAGATGCTTGCAATAGAGCCGTTGTATCGCACAACTAAAGGGATTGACGTTTTCAATTTGCTAAAAACTGTGATCAACGAATATGTCGGGTTTGATAAATTCACTGCTCTTACTACTGACGGAGCTAAAGCAATGACTGGACGTATAAGCGGCCTATGGGGACTTATGAAAAAAGAGGGCCTCTGCTGCTTCTTTATTCATTGCATTATCCACCAGGAAGCATTATGTGCAAAATCATTAAAATTAATGAATGCTATGGCGGTAGTTATAAAAATTACTAATTTAATAAGAGGTGGAAGTAGCTCGCTCTCCCATAGATTGTTTAAAGTTTTTTTGCAAGAATGCCAAGCTGCATATTCTGATCTTCCTTTGCATTGCGATGTTAGGTGGTTGAGTGCCGGGATATGTTTAAAACAATTTTTTGCAATAAGAAAAGAAATACCACTTTTCCTAAGAGAACATTGTAATAAACATACAGCAGAATTTGAAGATGGTAGTCGGAACCGTCCCACCTTGCTTGAAGGAGCAGCGGTGGAAAGGGAAATAAAACATGTGTTTCGGGAGTGGATTTCCCTACTTGGACAGGCCTGCCCTAGGCGACCGAAACGCTCGACAAAGAAGCCGTATAATAT
Organism: Osmia bicornis bicornis; assembly: GCF_907164935.1. NCBI lineage: Eukaryota > Metazoa > Arthropoda > Insecta > Hymenoptera > Megachilidae > Osmia > Osmia bicornis. The sequence goes on along the minus strand of NC_060223.1, from coordinate 1,747,049 downwards.
GATCCGAACCGTAATATCGGTGTGATTAATCCTAATTCAACGATAAAACTTTTTTATTTTTAATTTTTTTTTAATGAAACTTTTACTAAGGCATTTGTGAGATTTTTCTAATTAAAATGATACCAAACACGATATAGTTTGAATTATATTTATTTATTAATTCAGAATATGCTGTGAAACTATTGACTGAAAATAACATAATTTTTAACAAAAAAAAATCCGACTTCGAAATGCACTAAAAAGTGTAAAATAATTACTATTTCGTTTATACTGTTACGTCCCTAGTTATAACCCATTTTCGTCTTTCGCCATTCCAAAGAGGTCTTGCTATGGAATCCGCAAACCATCAGCGTTTTCTCGCTTAGCGACGACCGCGATACGAAATCAGGGAACTTGCGGAATGCGATGGCGAAAACCCTTTGCTTGCAGGTTTTCGCAAGCAAAGAGCGTGACCTACTCCCCTTTTGGGAGTATAAGTTATCGGTGCAACGCAAGTACGCCAGTTCCGTGATAGCGTAAAGCAAGGACCGAAGTTCTGTCCGTTCGCGACCCGCAGTAGATCCGCGTTCAAGGCTACTCGAAACCAGGAAGATCATCAACGACGTGCTCGGCCGACGGTTCAACACGAGTGTATCGCCGCAATCTGAGATAGCAGATTCATAATTGGACCAAGTCCAGGAGTGCACCCGTGTGCTGTGCAGGACCACCACCAACCGCTTGTATCTCCAAGGTCGAGTCGTAGCCACGCGCCGCGAGTCTAGTGTAACGTCCGAACCGCGAACATAGCGTAAAACGAGACCTCTCGAGTGAATGAACTGTGAGTGAATACAAGAACGAACGAGTGACGTACAACACCTGAAGTCACCGAAGGGTATGTAACGACAAACGAGAATATATATATTATTGAAAACCCATACACGTATCGACAATTACTAAACGCCCTATCCTGCATCCTTTATTATCCGCAAGGAAGGTCAAGGTACGCTTTAGCGTTTAAATCGGCAGAACCCAAAGATCAGAGTAACAGAGTAAGAACCACCCGTCAGGTGGGACGTAACAATACCAATATTCCATAGCTATTAATAATATCTACTTAATCGTTAAATAGGATGCCAAATACATTTCATAGTTTTCGGAGGCGGCGCAAAATTAAAAATTTTTCTTCTACTAGGAAGATCCTAGTTCAGGCGTCGGCAACCTACGACAAATGACCCATTTGATAATTTCAAGTAAACAGTATTCAACGGGAATCAACATACCCATTGCGAATTAACTATACTGCAGTTCACGAGAGACCATACTTAACTCGCGCCACAGCCGACTCTAGTACTAGCCGTGCGTAAGTAAAAATGGCAACACTGCAGGAGTCTGGTCTGAATATATCAACACCAACTCTACTCTATCTGCCTTCCGGACTCTCAGACTCCCAGCCAATCAACGTCGTCAGACTCCCAACTACTCTCTGGACTTCATATAACCTCTTTGGTTTCGTTCCAATAATTTCGGTTGTTTCAAGGTTTTTATTAACTTATATACACGTTTATCAATTCTTAAATGTTTCAATTTGATCTAAAGATAGTTTCATTTTACTTCATACCTAAATTTTCTTGAAACCACTAAATATTTCAAATATCATGCTTCACAACACCAAACTACTTGGAGAGTACACAAAATATATATCACATTTGTAACAATTTTATACTACCACATCACTTCTACTTGCCATAGTTACAACGTTTATGTATTGTTCATACATAATTAATACAAAATAGTGTATATTACTACAGCTTTTAATTAAAAAAGACGTTAATTATAATTCCGAGTACAGGACTCTGTTTTTGAAAATAGGACTCCCGATTGCCACGTGAGCAGTATTGCCACGTTGTTCAGCATGGCTAGTACTGTTCATTGCAGCTAAGTTGCCGTCCAATCAAATTCGTTGACCTACCTCCAATCACACGTATTATGTTTATTGGCCGAGGCTCTTACATCCACAAATCTATCGCGCGACGAACGTCGCTAAGGACAGAAATTAAGACAGAATGAGATGAGGAGATAGCGAGCGACGATTCGGATGCATTGACGTAGACCAGGCCCTCCAAGCTCCACTCTTGTGAATTTGATGCAAATTTTAACTCACCCCCGTACTTCCAGGCGGCGCTGATGTCGCTTCTCTACATGCATAGCTTGTATCACTGACTTTAACGTACACAACTAAAGACATCGTGACGTCATGTCTCCGCGAAATTTTTCGCCGCGTTTATCAATTGTTTCAAAATTTAAAGAGACAAAAGAAATATGGCGCACATGGTTGCACATGGTGGCAGCGTGGCAGCGAAGGTGACTGAATTTCCAGGTTCGTGAATTCCATTATTATAATTATTACTATTATTATTACTATTGCTATTATTATTATGACTATTATTATTATTGAAAAAGATATTTTTTTAAGTTTTTTCTAGGTTTTTCAATAATTTCTGCTGATGAGATGCAGCAACAGGAGGAGAAGATAGAAATTAAATAAGTACAGAATTTTTTAAAATTGTTACTGAAAACATAACTGTTTACATTGCTATTTTAGTAATATATTTAATTTTAATTATTAAAATGTATCTTTAAAGAAAGAGGAAGAAAATATGCATCATCAGAGGTTGTATTAACGAAAAGAGCAGGATGTTCTCCTTCCCCTAAGAGAGAAAGGGTAAGAAGAGAATGGCACAGTGGGTGGAAGTATGTGACAACCCAAAGTCAATGCTTCCACCTGAAAACTGAAATTCCGGGTGATCTGTAGTAGCTACTTTACAGAAAAATACTTCATGAGGAAAAGATTAACAGCATCAGCAGTTCCAACACTGAACTTACTTGGTAATAACTTTTATGTATACTTTTTATAGCATATGTAAATAATTGTTAATGAAAATATTTATTACAGTGTCAGAGGCTACCTCTATTAAAATAGAGCAATAAGACACCTGGATGCAAATGAAAGAAGAAAAAGAAGAAAATTGTAAGTATTCAGTTTACATATACAATATATACATAAAACCATTAACATGGTATTAATACACTAAGTATACATAATAATAATTCTTGCATGAAGTGTATGTATAATATTATATAATTTTGTTCTTATAGTTAAACCTGACTGCACCAGGGGAGTGGAGAACGTGATTTTCGATTGTATATTATTATTGTTATATATATATTTATTATATTTTAGTAAAAATTGAATATATTTCCATTACTGCACATATATTGTTGTAATTTTTTCCTTTTCTTTATTTTTATTTTTCAAAGTCTTGAATAAGTAAGACCATGCACACGTATATAGGGACAATGTGCTTGTGTGTGTACCTCACCGATAACATTTATATGTGTTTGTAGAGACACCAGCACCGCTTGGAAGTCCGGGGGTGAACTAATTTTAGTTACAGCATTAAATACGGGAGTTTGGAGGGCCTGACGTAGACGTAGATTCGTGGTTTACATTATTAAGAAAACAGGAGAGTTTTTACACTTTCCATAATGTAATTTCCATAAATTTTGCATAATAACAACTGTTGTCAAGAACGAGTATTATAAAAAATCCATTAATATCCCGAAAAAATCGAATGTTTATATAGTTAAATGTATCTTCCGCGAATATGGAAATTTTACGCCTATGCAATGTGACCGCTGACTTCTCAAGTTACGGGTTCCTGGAGGGGATTAGGTGGAGCGAACGCACAGTCCCCTTGCCCCTCTGTCGGATCAGTTTGTTGGTGCTCAGCAACTTAGCTGCAACGAACAGTACTAGAGCAGTGATGCCAGAACCGTGGGAAGTGGGACAAATTTTTACCCTCTCCACGACGTCCCACGACGTCCCAGTGGCTCCCCTACCGCAGTTGTTTCATCTAACACAAGCGCGTTGACCCACGCACCGACGAGATACTGTTAAAGACTGCCAGCCCCTGTGTTAAAGTTCGGCCCGCCAAGTGGGCCCAGTGGGCCTGGGGTACGATCGGTAAATAGGAATGATGGATAATGTAGAATAGTGATATTACCCATTCTACCACCGAAAAAAACTGTTATACCACCAACGAGATGATTTAGCTTTGCCACAGTACAATAATTATCTCGTCGGTGCTGCTTGGAAAACAATTATATTTTACCTTATAATTGTATTACATTCTTATTGTAATACAATAATACAATTATTGTAATAATCGATACTAAATAAATATATGAAAAATAAGAATATTTGATATATAACATTCTGAAGAAATGCAAGAACTGAATAAAAAATAATTCGAAAATTACTGTTATATTTATAAAATAATGATTCTTAAACCAAAAATATCATTTAACTGTTAACAGAGACTCGTCTCTTAGCAGACTGTTAACAGGTGGGCATTTTTACCTTTTTCACAGGTAGCGGAAGTAGCCATTTTTAACAGAGAATGACATACTAAGCGCTTAGTGTATTCCCTTATTCTGCCATGTGGTGAACAGAGTCGAACGCCCCAAACGTTTGAAAGTTCGCATCCTTGCATACCCCGCGCTACCACTGGCGCACTCAAGGGGGGGGCTAAGGGGCTCTAGCATCCCCCAAAGAAAAAGAAAGGTGAACAACAGAAAATTTTCCAAAATCTGTTCCTAATTAAATTAGTGTTAATGTTTATGTCACATATTAATAACACTGTTTTTTGTATTAAAAATATTTTTATTCGTTCAACTTAACTCCCTCCAAGAACAAATTCTGAGTGCGTCATTGCCCGCACATACCCCATCATGGCCCATCATTGACTGTCCTTTCTTTTTCAAGGTTTTATGGCAAGACTTTATAACAGAAAACAGACCCCGAATATTCTGAAAGGTCGCAGACTGTGTCAAGCAGTGGACAAATTTGTATATATGTACTATTGTGGTAATTTTAGATATTTATTTTTTCGTGGAATACAAATCTAACACTGAAAATACCGCGACTTAGTTACTTTTTCAATTTTTGCTATCAATCGCACCGTGTGTTGCTCGACTCACAATCAAACATGGAATAACGGCTCTTGCTCATTACCGATCATTCGTGGCATTACCGCAGCATATTCTGAATAAATAAATAAATATAATTCAAACTATATCGTGTTTGGTATCATTTTAATCAGAAAAATCTTACCAATGCGTTAGTAAAAATTTAATTAAGAAAAAGTTAAAAATAAAAAAGTTTTATCGTTGAATTAGTATTAGTCACACCAATATTACGGTTCGGATCATATTACACGGCTTCCTGATCGAACGTCTCGGTTCGCCTAGGGGGATCCCCCCAAGTGGAGAGGATAGCGATGTTGCACTTATCCAGCTTTTACTTACTATTAAATAAAAGATTTTATTGAAATACATTTCTCTTCTTTTCGACACCTGTTACTTATTATATTATTATTATTATTATTATGACTATATCCTACAGAACCTATGTAATATTTTTTTATTCATCATTTTTTCTAAATGAATATTCTTTTACCTTAAAAACACATACCCTAAACTTAGAACTAGAGTTCGTCATTTATTAAAAAAATAATTGCCAATGAACTAAAGAGGGTTATTAAGTTACCTCCTTTAAAATATTTTACGTCTTAAAAAGTATCTCCGAAAGGTTTGTAAAACGTACTTAACTCGAATCACCGAAGAAATAATAATAGCATCGACCAGATAAAATATCATCTCATGTCTCATGATACAGTTCAGCACCGAACCTCGTCGTTGGTAAACTCACTGATTCTGGTTCTGTTTCTTACTGCGGCCGCAATATATTCTAGAGGGCGTACGAAAACGTCGACTTTTTTCGGTCCCGCGAACTCCCATAAGGCTGGCAGTCTTTAACAGTATCTCGTCGGTGACCCACGTGTCCGTGCGAGCTCTGCGGGTTTGGCAGAGTTCGGTTGCTCTCGTCATTTCTACGTTATCGGCTGGATGCTCAAGCCGCTAAAGCACGTGGCAGCAGCATCGACGAATCGACAAAACTAAGTCTGTTGTCCGCTTCGCTGCTAACACAATAATGAGCGCAACTCGTATTCGGTAAGGGCTAATCTGCCTTGATGAATAACCTATGCTGCTCAACATATTTGCTGCTGAAGAATCTCTCCTCCCATAGTAATAGTTGACACATTCATTTAAATCTTCTTATCTCATTTATTGACCTAAAGTTGCTAAGTTTCTTAATCGTTGCAATGCCGGGCGCTTACGGTTCCATCCGATATGATTGTTGATAGAAGTTAACCGTGTTTTAGGGAACAACGGCTCGATCACCAATCCTGCCAAAGAGCGAACGCGCGAGAGAGCAACGTATGTAAGCCCTATTCCAAATTCCGAATTGCCAATATCAACTACAGCACGATCAACTGTAATTCCTTGAGACTTGTGTATGGTTATTGCGTAAGCTAAATCAAGCGGAAATTGTTTGCGGGTGCAAGCCGTAGTTCCTTTTTTGTAACTAACCGTCTGGGGAAGAATAGGTACCAAACCGTTGAAAATAAAAGGACCATTGTAGTTATCGAAACGAATTAATACGCAGGCTGGGAAGTCGGACAAATGATCATCGGTATCAGTTGACAGATAAATTACGTCAGCGACGTAAGTTTTGCGTAAGCATGACTCGGCAATCCGACGCTAGCCACAATGTTGCTGGAAGGCCTTGGGCAACATCGGTTGAACCAGAGATTGCTGTGACGTTATTGTGCTTAGCACGTATTATCGCTACGGGTTTATTCAGTTGGCGGAGCATATGCTCATTATATTCGATGATGTCTTCCTTTTTTGCTTTCAAATGGATGCATCCACTGAACTCAGTGAAAGAACTCATAACGTTTGACGCAAACCTTGATTGCAGGAGATCGTAGTCATCATCGGTCACTTTGCCGTTAGCAATGTTGATTAACGTCTTGCGATATGCTTCTTGTTCGACTCCGACCTGTCTCATTATCTGTTTCAGCTCGAAAACCGTATTAAATTTTTCGAACAGCAGCTGTCCTCTGATTGCTAGCATGTTGGACGATTTAGCAATCCCAAACAGTGATGTATCACCGACTGGCGGCAGTTGATTGAAATCACCGAGCAAGTACATTATAGCGCCACCAAATTCCACCGATTGATTCTCCGGGTATGCCTGTCGTAACCTCTGATCAATTGTAGCAAGAAGCTTCATTCCAACCATAGACATTTCATCGCAAATGATCACTTTAATTGTAGACATTTTATCCTGAAAATTACGTTCGCTTTCCCCCGTTAGATCTGGCATTGCACCACCTCTCGAAAGCATCAAGTGAAAAGCGGAATGAATTGTTGTTCCGTTGATATTGTTGGCAGCCATGCCTGTTGGCGCTATGAGCAGCACGGAGCCAGGTCCGTGTATTGATTCGACAATGGTGACCATTTTACGTATCAGGCAAGATTTTCCTGTTCCAGCTGCTCCTTGCACAACTGTCAGCTTTCTAATTGTAACTCCTACCAGTTGATTATGCAGATGGTTTATCACATTCTGCTGTCCCGGATTTAGATCCAAGTTGTCACTGGTTGCAAGTTCGCGCTGGCACACATAATTTTCTTTAGCTTGTCGGATGAAATTTATTTGGGCTTCCAATCCTGGATAGTTTCTAATGATTGCGTACCATTCAAAATCTCAATCCTGATCTCTGTATCCAAGCACAGTATCAGGTACTGCTTCGTGTGGAAATGCCTCGGCTATGGCCATCCAGTCTCTTGGTTCATTTTCCAAAGCAGGTATGTCGTCAGGATCATGTGGTGAAGTGTTGTTTTCATCCAGTTCCCAGACAGTGGATACTTAGGTAATACCTGAAGCACACGCATTTTTCTACATTCTTGAAGTTGGTTGCGTACTGCATTGTATCTCGTTGCGAATTGACTCAAAGTCATGTCATTCGTCGTCTCTGATCTCGTTCGATAGCGGTCGAGAATTGATTGATGTACAAATTGATCAGAGTCATCCAGAGGTATCAAATTGAAGTCGTCAAGTCCAATATATATTTTCACAATGTGCCTTGTGCAATGATATAATGGAATACCAGCCAACAAATGCATGACCTCGCACGATGATATATCTCGAAGCCCTACTATTTTGATGAGCATCTTAGAAAATGCCTTCTGTACGGGATCATCAGGATGACAGTCGACGAAAATGTTGTTGAAGAGGTCCATGAAGCTCTGCGATTGTGGTTCACTTTTAGATGCATACTTCGATAAGTAGTTTAGAATTGCGTGCTCCGATGTAATTACTTTGCAGTCTGTATTTGCACGCCATATTTGGGCCACAAAGATGTTGTGCTCATTGAGTAAAGCATCATTTCTTCTGGGTGTATACTGCCAAATACCTTTTTCGTCTTTTTGAAGTGTCGATACATCTTGTAGTGGCTTTGGAAAGTTGAAACGGCAAGTCTGTACCCGGCGATTGGATTTTAGACAGTACCTCGAATGATTAGTATGTCTTTGAACTCTGTTCAGCAATTGCGACAGTTGGTGTGTATCGTATAGTTGTAGTTCAGTATGTTTCAATCGAGAAGGATGTATTTCAGCTGGAGGCTCATTAATAAGCGGATTCATGGCAGATGTGAGCGAATCATAGAACTTTTTATGAGTTTCGATCTCCTCCTCAAAACAGTAATCGAATGTCCGTACGTCGGGTGCATTTTCGAGCCAGAGAATGGCATGAATGTGAGAGCTACCACGATGTTGGTATTCAAACCGGTACCAATAATCAGCGATATTTAACTTGGTCTTGAGGATTTTCATGAAGATTTCAACCCTCTTCGAGAAGTATTCATCGGCCACCAGCGGATTTTCGTTTAGTTTTTCCTGCATAAGACGTGATAGTTGAGTTTCGGTCATGCCTTCTATCTCTGTTGAGCTGATTCCGAAGTGTCTCATCATGCAGGGCCACCAAAGATCAGCTGAGCTTAGTGTTAAGAAAAGAGTTGGAACTCCAAGCTGGTTCACCATTGCTTGCAATTCTAGTCGTCGTTGATACCAATAAGTTGAAGTTCCTCGAATCTTGGATCCCCAGCTCAACAACTTTTTGAGTATAGCTGGGTTGCGAATCAATTCTGTACGTAGTTGTTGTATACTGCCGGTAAAATCATTCTTTTTGCAAAAAATTGCACTCTTTATCAAAGCTTCGTGGCGTTGGAGTGTGTTGAGACAATGGAACCTGAACCGACAGTCATTTGCGAAACCTTTATCTTTGTAATGTATCAGAAATTCACACCATTCAGAGTATTGAAGTTTTTGGTTTCTAGTGAAGTCGACAATATCTGCCTGGCCATCCGGAAAGAAATGAGGAAAAGCCATAGAGATATACCCTTCCGTTCTGAACTCATTAATAGGCGTTGTAGAACTCGACGGCCATTGTAGGGTTGACCTGATTGCTTGTTCTTATCTTTGTTGGATTGTTATTGGTACTGCTGATTCAGTTATATCAGTTTCGTCAGTTACATCTTCGGTGAAACCACCTTCGTTTAAAAAGCGAATCTGATGCAAAATCACCATCTTGGGGAAGCGACGCAACATGTTTCATATCAATGTTAACGTCAGAGTAATGCGGGTTGTTGATTTTGAGCCACTCGAGCGCTTTGAGTACCTTATCGCGCCGCACTTTGAAATCTCTATGGCCAGAAACCCCGTCATGCTGGACAATGAGGACGTTTACATCAGCTGGCGTCAAAGGTAAGCGTCTTGTAATTTCGGTGATGTCTTGTTCCACATTTATAATATTACCGCTATAACGTATCTGACCAGGTCGACCGGAAGCTCTTACCTGATATACTTTCATGACTGGGTGCACACTAGCAATTAACATCTGTTCGATGACAGTTAGATCTTTGAGCTCATCAGGCACATCAGCAGGTCGCATCTTGTTCGCCGATGTGAATTTGGTGGTATTGCGCTTACAGTGTTTGCATGTAAATTCGTTAGTACATGTATTAAGAAGGAATCTATTGCAGTTGATGCATGTATTATACGAATGTTCGTTTAGGAATCGACTGAAATCATCCACGTGCTTCTGATCATGGATGCGAGTATAATGGATGGTAACATATTCAAGCTGCGTGGCCGGTCGTTGGCTGACAGGTACATATCGACGTGCGTCATGAGTTCGTCGACTTAAGTTCGTTCAATGTCTAGGAGGCATTTGTAGTGAAAAGCTTAAATTAATGGTGTTTTCGATTTGTAATGAAATTTATGAACTTTCTTGCGCGTCAATGTTTAGAGCGAAGCTCTTCTTGGCGCGATCGGCAGTAAGATCAGTTGGAAAGAACGTTACGATTCCCCTACAGGGGAATTTCGGTCCCCTCTCCTCTAATTCTTTCATCCAGCGAAATTGCGCGTCAATCGTGCGTACAAGAACGTTCGCGACAAAAGACGATCTCGCCCTCGCGTACGGCAGAGCGACGTTTTTTTTCATATTGAATTGTACCATAAAAAAATTACTAAAAAAACAATTCTAATTAATTGAACTGTAAATTTACGCATTATGACTTGAGCTTCGCTCTTGTCGGCCGTCCCGCGACGGCCACGTTTTTATTTCAATGATTTTTCATTGAAGATCAGTTTTTTTGTGATTATTCACTATGCTTGGGCCAATTTTTTATTTCAATAGCCTATGACCATCACATTGTGGTCATGATATGCTGTGCCAAATTTGGTGAAGATTGGATAAGCCGTCCAAGAGGAGTCTCTGGAAAACGAAATGCAGTTTTCGTGAGAAATTGAGCTTCGCTCGCTGCGCTCAATGATATAATTTCGTCCATGGCAATATGGCTGAATTAAGAAACCAGGAGAATCAGTTCGAATCCCGATTTTACGGTTTCAGTTCTGATTCTTAATGCATTAACGTTTTTTTAATACATAAAAATACATTTTTAATACATTAATACTATGAAATACATTAACTTGGGAAGCAGTTAAAAAAATGAGTTGAACTGCATTTTTCTTTGATATTTTTTTTATTAATATTTAAGTAATTTCTTCAATTAGATATTACTGTTATTCTAACTATTACAATACGTAAATCCGAAGACATATGAGGAAAATTCGTTAGGTTAAATTGTAAGGATATAAAGAAATTTCAATCTTTAACGGTTTGTTAGTTTTATTTCTTATTCCTTACAACTATTATAATTTTATTCTCTGAATGGTCATTACAATGAAAGATGGATTAGATACAATTTGATTCCTCATTTAATTTGTTATATACATATCAGGTTTCTTGCAACTATTGCACCTGGTCCACGCTTATACGATATTGCATATTTTTATCCGACTTCGAAAAGGAGGAAGATACTCAATTCGATCAGTATATTTTTTTTTTTTTTTTTTCATGGCTTTGTTCACCGATTACTCCGAGACGGATGGACCAATCGGAATGAAAGTTTTTGCATCTTGTACAGTACAACTCCCCATTGGTCCCGTAAAAAAATATTTTGCATTTTTTTATTCCTAACGACTTTTTTTTCTAAATGTACGTTCGCTGATTACTCCGAGACGGATGGACCAATCGGAATGAAATCTTTTGCGTCTTGTAGGATATGTCTTCCGATTGGTTCCGTTATAAAAACATTTCGCATTTTTTTATTTCGAACGGTTTTCATTATTGCAAAATACGTTCTGGTTCAAGGAATGCACCGATTGCGATGAAAGTTTTCAGATTTCGTAGATCATTCCACGATGATTCCATTTCCCAAAATTTATGTAACTTCTTAATGTTGATAACTATTGTTATTATAATAAAAAGCCTATTCTTTAGGGTTACCCTCCAAGGAATATACTGATCGCAAATTTTCAAAGTTGTCCCTGCAAGTAAACTTCGTCAGTTTCTTTACCAATTGGTTGCTAATACGGTATCCTTCGAATACTGCTCGTTCCACTAAAAAGTGTGAAATAAAATAATTTTTAACAAAAAGAAAATCCGACTTCGAAATGCACTAAAAAGTATAAAATAATTTCTATTTCATTTATATCTGTATTCCATAGCTATTAATACAATCTACTTAATCGTTAAATAGGATACTAAATAAATTTCAACCTTTTCGGAGGCGGCGCAAAATTAAACATATAATTTTTTCTTTGAAAAATAATAGGAATTTCATTATATCGTGTATCTTTACCATATCATCATCGCTTATCAATTATCGTACGTAATATATTTCTGTCCACCATTTATATGATCGCAAATTAAGAAGCAAGCTGTAGAGGGGAATCTCACACGTTATTAAAAATCTCCCTACACCTAGTGAGCTGCGCAAGTTAAGTATGGTCTCTCGTGAAATGCAGTATACATGTACATCAGAACTGCTACCAACTTCTGATACAATCGTTACAATTACAAATGTTGTCTGCCGTATCTATAACGTTTCGAATTTTTTTTCTTACGACTTATTAATTACCAAGTTTGCAATGCCGCAATCAAATCATTATTGGCAGCATCGTATATTCGGGTATTTTTAATTTTGCGCCGCCTCCGAAAACTTTGAAATGTATTTGGTATCCTATTTAACGATTAAGTAGATATTATTAATAGCTATGGAATATTGGTATAAATGAAATAGAAATTATTTTATACTTTTTAGTGCATTTCGAAGTCGGATTTTTTTTTTGTTAAAAATTATTTTATTTCAGAGTTTTTAGTGGAACGTGTAGTATTTGTAGTATTCGACACCCGAATAGGGATGATTGCTAAGGTGATTCTAAACAACTTCTTCCTTTGCCAAAATGTTGGTTCGTTTTCGAGTTATTAACAAAAAACACCGACCAATCCGAGCGCGTATAGCTCGTATTCATACTAGTGCAATAAATGAGGGGAGTTCACTAGCCCGACCATGAAAACAGCTGTTCTACCGAACGTGTTTCCTCGTCGAATGGTTGGGACCGACACAGTGACAATTTTACTGCATTTCGCGCTTGCAAAACAATCATGAACAATAGCTATGTGAACCTGGCACCCGACTTTTAAAACATTAACTTTTTTTTTCATAAAATGGTAGTATATCGTTTGTAGTTGATTGTAGTAAAGATATTTTCGTTTGTAGTTGGATCAATTAATAAATAAACAAAGTTGAAAAATTGACCCGCACCCGACATTGAGATATTTCAAATCGGTTTTTTCCATGTGATAGAGAATCGTTTGAAGTTGATTGCAGTGAAAAAAGTTTCGTTTGTAATTGAATAGTTTAAAAGTTATAGGTAATTGTTCATACCTATCAGCCAACTTCGTCAATTTTTAATATTTTTCAAATCCGTTTTTACCATGTGATAGGGAATCGTTTGTAGTTGTTTGTAGTGAAAAAAGTTTTGTTTGTAGTTGAATAGTTTAAAAGTTACAGCCGTATAACTTTTAAACTATTCAACTACAAACGAAACTTTTTTCACTACAAACAACTACAAGCGATTCCCTGTCACATGGTAAAAACGGATTTGAAAAATATTAAAAATTGACGAAGTTGGCTGATGGGTATAAACAATCACCTATAACTTTTAAACTATTCAACTACAAACGAAACTTTTTTCACTACAAACAACTACAAACGATTCTCTATCGCATGGAAAAAACCGATTTGAAATATCTCAATGTCGGGTGCGGGTCAATTTTCCAATTTTGTTTATTTATTAATTGATCCAACTACAAACGAAAATATTTTTACTACAATGAACTGCAAACGATATACTACCATTTTATGAAAAAAAAAGTTAATTTTTTAAAAGTCGGGTGCCAAGTTCACATAGCCATGAACAATTTGGTGGGGCAACGCGCCGTTTGCTTCTTACGCTATGTTATCGTTTCGGCGACCTTGTCATATGATTACAACACGTATGTAAGTACATATAAATTATAATTAAGAAGTAAAGGATGAAATATCTTCTACGAAATAAGAAAATACAACGTGCAATAATTTTTTTTATTTTCATCGGTTTCACTCGATACCGAACTACAATGGTATATACTATATGGTATACAATATGTATATTTTTATTAGGTAATACCTCCTGTTTAGGAGACCCCGCTCCAATGACCTTGACTTTGACATGTATTATATGGGACATCTTCCTGAGTAATTTTTCCTTATAACTTAACCATCGGTCACTGCTTATTAAAACGTTACTAACAATGAAAAATTGAAAAATGTACTGTTATTTTTCTAAAAATGTGAATTTTCTCCCCATGAAGTGCAGCTACATTAGTTAAATATTCTAGGATTGAAATTGACAAATAAGCTTCGTCTCTCTCTCGCCTCTAAAAAACTAACCTAACCTAACCTAACCTAACCTAACATAACTTGATATCCATTTTGTGATCATAATCGTGGAAAACAAAAAAGGGGCTAGAAGGCGGGGCGGGGGGTGGGGTGTAGGGGTTAGGGGAAGAGGAGCAGAGCCCCGACCCCTGCACTCCCACCCTTAAATACATCCTGATCTAATGAAACCTAATATCAGTCCCTTTTTTTATTTTTTATGATTATGATTACAAAATAGATATCAAGTTAAGTTAGGTAGAGTTAGGCTAGTTTTTTTAGAAGCGGAGATGCGAAGGAGAGGTGAAGCTTATTTGGCAGATTTTGAGAAAAATAACGGTATCCAGTCAATTTACCAAATGCCATTCGTCGAAAGACAATTCATCAAACACAAATCGCCGAATGCTAATTCACCGAAAGATATGATTCATCGAAGAGATAATTCACCGAAAACAATTCCCCGAATTGACAGTTCATCAAAAATTGATAATACATTTATGGTACTCCTTATCACATTACATAAATTGTGTCTGATCATGACCTAAACCTCACCGAAATTGAGATAACCGAACTTAGCTCTTCGGGTGTGTACTCCTAAGAGATACAGGTGTATAAATGTAATGACAAATTAACTTTGGTCATTGCAATTACGGTCGCTTGAGGGATACTTCATATCATAACTTGCATTCTGCGGATCCTTCGGATCCCTGGCTTGTTATAGGCAAAGCAAAGCATATAACGGAAAATTAACCTTGGTAGAAACAAATTGTAGATGTAAAAACGACGATATTAAACAAAATAAAATCAAAACGAAAAAGACAAATAGACTCAAAAACATAAAATAAGATCAAAAACATTCGATGAATTGTCTCATTCGGTGAAATGTGCTTTCGCTGAAGTGGTATTTCGTGAATCGGTATACGATAAACAACCCGTAAACCAAAATAACGGTACGATTTTCAATCTTTCATTGTTAATAACTTTTCAATAGGTAAACAATAAACGACGATTATATTATCAGAAAAAATGATTCAGGAAAGTATCCCTTATAATATGTCAAGGTCAAGGTCATCGAAGCGCGGCCCCTTAAGGGGGTAGACACGGGTAATATTAGCGCGTTAACTTTACCGGCAAAAATGGGCCTAAACATGAGTTTACGGGATTCGACTTTTCGTCCTTATATGAGAGAATTTCGGGCTGGGTGAGGGCTTATTCGAAAGAGAAAGGTCCAGTGCAGTATGGTCAACTCATGTTTCAGTGGAATTATGTTGATGATTAGTAATATAAGCGTCCAAAGTAGAGGAAAAAATCGACAAAATGCACTCGCGGAATCGAAGCATTTTTCGGCCACTAAAAGAGTGCTGTGATTGAAATCATGAGTTGACCGTACTGCACTGGACCTTCCTCTTTCGAATAAGCCCCCACCCAGCCCCAAATTCTCTCATATAAGAACGAAAAGTCGAATCCCGTAAAAGCATTCCTACAGACCAGTTCCGCCATTTTGTGGATAATACAGAGCAAGTCACGTGACAAATTCAGTTCAGCTAGTACTTATAAGGTGGCGTCTAACTAAGAAGGCTGTCGATTTGGAATCGTAGCCAAAATCAGGCGTTAGCTTGGTTACGTCACACGACTGTGTCAGCGAAGACAAGCGAAAAAGGCAACAACGCCCGAACGCTGAGTGAGACGAACTACAGTCATGCTGTCCTTCTCTCATTCTAACGATAAATGTTGAGATCGTCCCTTTTCGCTAAGTTTTGACTGACGCCCGCCTGGATTTTTCACAGCGGCCCATAACAAACCTCGCTCAAAGAGAAGGTATGACAAGAGAAGAATATACCTTCTCTTTGCAAAAATTCTGCAAATGTTTTCATACATAAGTTGTATATGAGATATTTATTTATTTAAATTATTTGCATTCACTCAGAATATTGACTAACACTTCTTTGTATTGTTTATTAGTTTCGAAAAACAAAGTTACTATAGGTTTTTGGAAATAGAAACGTCACGCAATTGGGACGAAGTATATCTTTTTGGTACGAGATAGGAAAAAGCTATTCATGTAAAAGTTGAATGGTATGACTTATGAAAAATATGAGATATCTCACGAAATATTAATTTTTTAAACATTGTACTGTTAGATATAGGTGATAGGTAATAGTGAGAGGGAATAGTAGCGAGGGGAGAGAAGAAGAGAAGGAGCCGAGGCCCCTCCATTTATTAGTTCTAATACTACTTTTTTATCCAGAATTTTCCAAGGAGTTGATACGAGTAAAGAAAAAATGCAATTCTGTTTAAACAAAAAGTGCATCTGCATTTTTTTAGTGCATCGTTGCATTCACGAAGAAAATGAAGTCATAGAGAAATAAACATTATCATACCATTGAACTTTTACATAAACAGCTTTTTCCTATCTCTTACCAAATTCAAGATATAACCCGTCCCAATTGCATGATGTATCCTGTATACTTTTATTAATTAAAAAACCTTTATTTTAAGAAATTAATAACTTTTTCTAAAAAGTATTCTCAGATAGCACGTTCCTTCGGTTCTTCAGAGTAGGCATATATTTTTCAGCAGTGAGGGGTGTTACGGTGCGCTATATAAAATCCACACGTTTGGTCAGTCAAAATTTACCGGAGCGGGACAATTCTATCATTTAGGTTGAAAGAAGGATAACATGATCACCCTACATCTCACTCTAACCACGCGCCAATGTTTCGCTTTCGTTCTTTAGGCGGACCGTCGCGATGCCTTTGGCGGGATGAGCGTTTGAATGTGTTTGTAAAAATACTTGAGGCGCTATTGCCTTCCTAGATCGTGTTGCGCGCTCACTAGCTGAGAATTAAACCTTTTAAGTTCGTAAAGGACCACGCAAGTGGCTCCACCAGGCCCAACGAAAAAACTGCTGTAATACCGACGTCCCGAATCGGAAAGGTCACGTGCCGTGTCTACCCCCTTAAACAGGAATTTTACCATATATTACAATCTATTACTTATTTCTCCTCATTCCAGTCGATAGAGACTAGGATATTCGAAAGATACGATAATGATGTCAATTAGCTTAGTCGATAATAGAGGGTTTTCTTAAACAGACTTGAGAATAGTTTTCAAATTTCATACATTTTGTGTACAATTTAATAATGGTGCTGATTATACAGGGTGTTCGACAACAGGTGGGAGATTTTTTAAGGGGTGATTCTAGGGATCAAAATAAGACGAAATAGCGTTTGGGGCTTTGTTTTCCAGTAATTAACGTTTAAAAAGTCGAGTAAAAAGCGCCTAAAACCTGCAATCTGCCCAGCACCGACGACTAAACGTCAGGTCAGCAGGGGTGGGTACAATCATAACCAAGAATCATTGAATAGTAGAACCTTACCTCGTGCTATTCTGTTTATATGTACTGCAGCATTCAACTTTCTCTTCTTGGTTATGACTGTATCCACCCCTGCTGACCTGACGTTCAGTCGTCGTTGCTGGGCAGACTGCAGGTTTTAGGCGCTTTTTACTCGAATTTTTAAACGTTAATTACTGGAAAACAAAGCCGCAAACGCTATTTTGTCATTCTTGATTTTCGTCTTATTTTGATCCTTAGAATCGCCCCTTAAAAAATCCCCCACCTGTTGTCCTAACACCCTGTATAAAAAAGACGGAATAGATTGAATTCATTTAGATAAAACTCCTGGAAAGTACTTTATAAAATGTAATTGACAGTACAATGATATAGTTCTGGTAACATCTCTTCATTAAGTATCGTAAAAAAGGCATAATTGAAAATTACAAAAAAATCACATGCAAAGAAATGATCCATGAATTGGCAAAATAATTATAAAATTAATATGTGTTAATTGTCGATCAAAATTTTCCTGAGCTTTCGAATGGTTCCGTTGAATTAGGTATCATTCGAAACAATATTTTTTTTCTTTGCAAGTGATTGCTGTTTACAATTCCTTATTGTCTGATTACAGTATTCCGTTCGGCGCTATGTTCCAAATTGATTAATTTGTAAATACTGCTTTCTCAATCAAAGAAACATAAAAAAAAAACAAATCTTTGGTGCAACATAGGGCTGTAGTTCCAAATGTCCCGGATCGCGGATCGACATGAAATTTGGAGGGTTGATTGGAAGCAGGTGGACGACCCTAAATATAAAGTGGTATCTTCGGCTTCCTATTAATTTCCAAGATATTGATTAATTAAAAACTTTCGGTACAATATATACAATTTTTCTTATACAGACATAACTAACACAACCGTCTTCGCTGTAGCAACCGTCATAGTCAAGTGTCGAACAGCCGTTGACGCAGGAGGGGTTCCAACCTGACTATCTATAGGGTGTCCTATTCAAAACTTTGGAGATTCGACGACTGTTGTAGCGTTGCCGGCCGCCGGAAATTTATTTAGCCTAATCTAACCTAACGACTTTTGTTGTGTTGGTTGATCGGTTAGCTTGGTCATCATACGACAAAGAAAGGAAAAAGTTATAAAAAGTAAAAAAAAAATGGATTTTACATGGAACACCCTATAGAAACGGAAGCCGATATCGCTATGGTGTCACTTCGACACTTGACGATGACGGTTGCTACAGCGAAGACGGTTATATTAGTTACGTCTGTATAGGAAAAATTCTACAGGGGTGATCCTCTCGCTACGCTACCCAAAAGGAAGTTCCGCCACAATAGAATGTAGAAGTCGACATCCCATTTCTAAATTTCTGTCATCGTTTACTTGACCCCTGCAGCGAAGACGGTTGTGTGCGTGAAAATGTTTGTAATAAGCAGAAGAGTCCCATTTAAACGCTGCGGAAAACAGAATATTTTCTTAACACATTTTCACGCACACAGCCATTTTCGCTGCAGGGGCCACCTCCGTCTAGTAAGCGATGACAGAAGTGGAATGTCGACTTCTACATTCTATTGTGGCGGAATTGCCTTTCGGGTAGCGTAGCGAGAAGATCACCCTGTGTGTATTGTACTGAAAGTTTTTAATTAATATCTCGGAAACTAATAGGAAGCCGAAGATACCACTTTATATTTGGGGTCCCCTCCCCCCTCCCACCATGATCGGCGACCGGGGTCATTCAGAACTTTATCCCAACATAGTATAAGGTTTTTAAAAAAATTATATCATGATATTTCATTGATTTTTCTTTACATATTTGTGTAAAATTGTTATCATTATACACTGCTCAAAATAATTAAAAAATCAGGTTTTGAAATATTTAATAAACGTAGCAATAGAGTACTGTTTTGTAAGAATGTTTGAAGTATTAAAAAATAATTATTATTCTGAACAGTGTAATACAAAGGTAACGAAGCGGAGGAACATTGTTAAATAACATCGACTATCTTAAAAAATACGACCATTAACCCTTCTTAATTCTTCATCTCTCTTTAATATCTCTTACGTAAATTCCATTTGATTTGATCTAAAACTAGTTTTTATTACAGTGACAGTGAATATTTTAGTTACAAATACGATACGAGACGTACTTTGTATTAATTACACGATATCCGTAGACGTGTGCGAGCAATTATCATCTAAACACTATCAAGCTAAAATACCTTCTTTTTTTTTAGTATTAATTAAAATTACGAAAGATTCAATCACATAATTCAATATATTTTAATGATAGGATATTAGTTACTTTATAATTAATGCACACTTTAGTGTAAAATTATTCTAAATGTTAATCACTATATATAAAGCCAAAATCCATTTGCATTTAACAATAAATGATTCTAGTTAAAAAAGTTACATTGAGTTGAAAATATTGAATATATTATTAGAAGTCAAAGAAGAATAAAAAGGAATAGGGTAGTTAAATGAAGGTGTCAAGGTCATTTAAAGATCATCTATAATATTATTATTTATTAAATAGCACAGCATCATTGTGTATTGGAACAATTGTGTGAGCTATTATTTAATGATAAAAAATAAATATATGTTTAGATGACCTTGAAACGTCCTTCGTTTTTATATTAAATTTCTTCGATGTGCATACATGCTATAATTTTAATAGTAAACGAAGATAAGTGATGCTGTTAATTATTGTAAAACTAACTCATGTCAGTATACGATGCATGAGAAATGTTGAGCAAGATTGATTTGCACCGTTCGCAAATGCAGGTAGGATCTATAAAAGGGATTATTACAATTTAAAGGATAATGATTTCAACGCTTAATAAACATTCGTTCAAGATACGTTTTCTGGAAGAAACATAGAGACATATTGTATATATTTCATTTTGAAATATTATTCTGTATACATATCAATCTAACGCCAATGAAGATTTGTATTGGTTATCTGAAATTTGAATTATAAAAATTTTGAAGTCTTTAATATTAATCAGTTTTTATCAGGTGTATAAATTAATTCGGAGCCTTTAGAATTACACCTTATTGGTTATTCTTTTAAATTTAAATACTTTTCCGCGCTTCTGTGTATTCGAAAAGTGGCGCCAGAATATGAAAACAATAACAATTACTTCAATAATTGTAGTTATCATAACTTTTTAAAAATAAAGCTTTAATTTTAAAAAAATGAAAGGCACATAATTAATTTGAATACCTAATAAATTCTTAACTCCCGGTACATACACGAGTGTGTTATTCTCTAACCTCGCTATATTGCTTCCATTAAATACATATTCGATTCATCGATCATAACAATCCGATAGCAGAGCTTATGTTAAAATTCTGAAATAGATTATACGGAAGAAAGGATATGAGGTAAACTGTCTTTGAAAAGCTTATTTCTTTAAAACAGATGCTTTCTATTAAACGATTAAGTTTATACGAAGCATGAGATATCGATATCGAAGATAAATCGCAATCGTTCGTTGATCGATCATTCCGATTGTTGATCGTCTTACGTAAAGCTTGATGTACACGATAGCACCTTTCGATTTACTTCATTTTCGATTCGTTGATTAATGTTGAAAAATCCATTCCCCTAACTACGCGCAACGCAATGATGTTGTCTATGTAATAATTAATTCGATACTTATTAATAATACTAAAAACGACGATAGTGGAGATTAAACTTCAAATTTGAGGTTAAGCTCCGTCGCATTACCAGTTTAATTGTAAGTGGACAATCGGAAATCTGTTACTTTTAAATCAAATTAACAAACTGAATTCAGAGCGATTCTAAATATGTAGAGATCAACGAAATTGTTCTTCCTATAAAAGACCAACTTTCTTCGATAATTCATTAACAGATCCAGCAAATCGATATTATTCAATAAACCTAATCGCTGTACATATTAGATTTACACTGTATGTACAATTCATCGTACGCTCGTCTATTTACTGATTGTTAGACTAAAATAAGTAAACAGGCGTTGTTTCTTATGATACAGTCTTAGATTTGCTTTGCCTCTTTCGCTCTTTTTTTTCTTCTTAAAATTTTACTAACTATACACAGTTACATACAATTAGGCATTCGTTTCTTTTCGGTTACGCAAATATTGAACATTTTGCTCATAATTGCATATCATAGATACTAACACGGATTGACCTTCGTTTCTAAAAACGCAATATCCGCGTGATATGGTTCGCTTTATTTTCTTCACCTTTTTTTTGTTTTGTTTAAGTGGTCCGTATATTCTGTGTTCAACGCAGCAGATAGTGCGTGATAAGGCCCTAAATGTATGTCAAAAAATTCATAAAAATGTTCGGCAGTAACAATGATAGACACGCAAGTACGAATCGTTTGATAATATCTCGCATCACTTCCGCCAGGGGGAAGCCGGCTGAAGTCTTTCGCTCGGTGCCAGTACTAACATAAACGACAATGTAAATCCACAAATTGTTTGTTAAAAGTGTGTATACATTTATAAAAATGAAATCTTGATATGACATTACCTAAAATACTACGGCGAACACGTGTATAATCGTTGCAGTGATAAACCTATTAAAGGACGGCTTTTTATTTCGTTTGCAATATCAAATGAAACGCTTGTGACGGTAAACTAGTAACCCTCGGACGGCGGACCATGGCAAGAGCCCCAATTTTAATCTAATCTTGTATTCCATATTATTTTCATTTTCTAAATGTTACACTGCTCTTTCAAAAATTATTCTTCCAATATATGAAACTCTTTCGTTTAAAGATTATACATTTAACTGTAGATTAATATCCCTGTATATAAATCTTTTTATAAATTTGAGTCATGATAACCCAGGCTCCGCTGTTCAAGGATTAATTATAAATGTTCAGTTTTCTGTCAACGGAGCTTAATGATGCGGTTTTTCAATCGAAACGTCATTCATACGTGTCTAAAAGATAATAGAGCGGTGTAATTACATCACATTTACAATATACTCGTCGGAAAATTATTTACACGAAAAGTCGGTCTTGTTGTTGGACTGTGTAGTGTGTCTAAATTTATCAAAATAAAATCGCATCTAAAGCCAATACAATTCTGCAGATCCGCAGTTACAGATTTTCACGCTATAGTAAGTACCTCACATTTGATTTAGCTCAAGCTAGTTTAATCGCTTCCAGTTTACACTTAATTTTTCACATTTTATGCGAACGAAACACCTCCGATACCTTACTTATAATTAGCGCTCTTTAAAAAAAAAGCTATCAGCACCAACGAATACATGTTGAGAACTTCAAGAATTCCACTAACAAGGGACATTACCCAATCGACACACGCCGATTTTGATGCGCTTTGAGTATGATACAGAACTCAATAAAATATTTGACACGTATTTTTTTTATCGGCAATTGTCCATGCTGAAGGGGTGAAAATAGTCCCCAAAGTTGGGGTTACAAAACATATTTTCTTGAATATCTCAGGAACTATTAGGTGTAGGTGAAAAATTCAAAATTTGATTTGTATGTTTTTGGATAGCAAATTTGTCTATGTAGCCATCTTTTTGATAAATTTATTTGTTTAAAAATTATATTGAAAAGTAATCTATGTTTGTAATTTTTTTTGGTAAAATGTTGATCTATTTTTATGAAAATTTGTACAAGTAAACTATACATCTTGACAAAGAATGCGAATAAATTGGAATTTTTAAGTTCACCGTCATAGTAGCTATTATTACGTTGCAAATTGTATTTACATCTCGACTCTGCTGGCCCTCTATAGCAATGTCTACGTTCCACTTTGATATAAATTTGTGTAATATTATTCAATTAATTTACACTATGCTTTGTTAATCGTTTCATGAGTAGTGGAAAACGGCATGGAAAATAAAAGTACCGGCAATGCCCATCGTAAAAGAGGTCAATACGATAGGCGTGAGGAATGCCAGTGGTTTGTTGAAATAGGAGTGGTTATTTCCTAAAAAAGTGCTTGAAAAGTTCTAATTATAAGGAAGCGATAGCTGATACTAATAGTGCATTCCAAATATTTTTGAAGTAGAAGAAATGTGAAAGTAAACAAAAATAAATGTTTTATACATCTATGCAATTCTATACTAATTTATATAATTGTTACAATAATGAAAACTCTCAAAGAAATGTATGAAACACAAATGCCGTCGACACCACGAACATTTCAGCACAAGTTCCGCGCACAATTTGCAACGTAATAATATCTACTATGATGGTGAACTTAAAAATTCCAATTTATCCGCATTCTTTGTCAAGATATATAGTTTACTTGTATAAATTTTCATAAAAATAGATCAACATTTTACCCCAAAAAATAACAAAAATAGATCAACATTTTACCCCAAAATATAACAAAAATAGATTATTTTTCAACATATTTTTTAAACAAATAAATTTATCAAAAAGATAGTTATACAGAAAAATTTGCTATCCAAAAACACACAAATCCCATTTTGAATTTTTCACCTACACCTAATAGTTCCTGAGATATTCAAGATAATATGTTTTACAACCCCAACTTTGGGGGCTATTTTCACCCCTTCAGCATGGACGATTGCCGATAAAAAAAATACGTGTCAAATATTTTATTGAGTTCTATATCATACTTAAAGCACATAAAAATCGGCGTGTGTCGATTGGGTTAAGTTTCACCTAATTTTTTCGATTGAAGTTTTGAACACAAATTGGTATATTATTTCGTCTCCGTTTCCCAATATACTTAAATGAAAGCACTTCTTTTTCCAAAATTTGTTTAAATATCAACATCTTTCTAAAAAAGAATTGCGTTGCTGCGGAGGTGCCAGCGAACGTATTACAGAATGAAGTATCTTGGAAAGAAGAAAAACACCTAACCGTTAAAATTAGGTGAAACTACATCAACTTATATATTACGTCGTTGGTGAAAAAATGTTCGATTTCACCATGTGACCGAAATACACGCATATGTACTTGTACACATATACAAGGCATATGTACTGTCCACCGATGACAAGATGTCCCGCGGGACGGCACAGGAGCAAGGGGGGACCCTCGTTCGCTCCGCCAGTTCCCCACCGTTTGACGCTTCCGTAACGCCAACGTTGGGTTTTTGACGACGCACGTTAAATAGGCGTAGGATTTCTGTGTTTACGAGGGTCGAGTTTTTTGACCTACCGATAATCATTTCGTACTTCATAAATATATTTAATATATCATTTCGTACTTAAAAAAAAAACCTCAAGTGGTTTAGTTCGATTTCGAAAAAATTATTCTGTTTTAAAGCATATGCCACTACCTTTCGGATCCACTGTATGCCTACGCCAATGCTCGCCTCACACTATCTCACTCAGTTTCGATACGTCTCATCGACTTTCTTCGTCACACGGTCTGAATTAGTGTGCGTGATCGTTTTAGCCAATAGCTCGCTAGAATTAAAAATGCGTGTGAAATGAGGTGTCTCCCTTCCATTCTGACCAATCAGATTTGCGGCCTTCTCATGGGACATCTTGTTATCGGTGCACAGTTCAAACGAACGGAAGACCCAAATGAAACCAAATAATCTCATTGAATGGGACAACAAACTGCCATTTTTTTAAATTCACGATTTAAAAAATGGAAGGAACTTATATAGTGCATTAAATACAATTCACAGCGGCAACACAAGTTTCCTAGAAACGTATTCCGATTAATAATCTTCAATATTCCATCAAAGTTTAATAATTGTGATTTTTCAATAGGCACATAAATGTATATATATTTTGAGTCGAAATTGAACTAATGATTTTAATTCAAATATTCAAACGAATAGATAATAGAACACAATACGAATCGCAGATAAATTTAAAAATGAATGCTAAAAAAATGTAATTGACTAATTGTTGTAATTATCACAATGGAAGTTTGAATATTTGAATAAAATATCAAATATTTGAAGTTTTATTCCATGAATTAATCATTATTTTAAATAATAAACGTTATTGTGATTATTCTAAAAAAATAGTTACTCGAAAATCTGAAGTAATTGCTTTCAGTTATAATAATTGATTTAATTATATGTACAGTACCGAGCATGGTAGGAATTTCTGTGGCGCCATTTTTCTTAGGGAAGCCTACTATGCTCGAGGTTGGATTGAAGTTGTCGCAGTGAAGTTGGCTACACATTCACTAACACATTCACACCACGTCGGTGAGTCGATTTCGCCCATTGGCTCACCGACGCAGCGTGAATGGTTAGTGAATGTGTAGCCAACTTCACTGCGACACTTCGATGGAACTCAATACATTGTAACATCAGGCATGTTACTCGTTATGCACATAAACATTATCTTTGATATAACTGTTAATACATTAATAGCAATAATCGCACCCAGACATGCTATAATGTACAATACAATGATAAAAAAATACTTCTAACAAATTCAAACAATAAAACGATTGAAAGTATTAAAAATTAAAAACGTTCATAAGAACAAATTGATTTAAGTAATTGATTAAATTTTACTACACGTATGTTTGCAACAAATATGTTATATATATAAAATAAAATGTAATTTATATAGACAAAAATTGTAACTACAATTGATATACCAAGACAGTTGCACGAATATTCTAATAGGAATCTAGCAAAATCTAAAATACACTGGAAGCTTTGTACAGCTGATAGTTAAGAAATAAATTATAGTACAATAATATATATATTAAGTGATATTATTAGAGTATTCAAATGTGAAGTTGTAATAATTGAATACTTTTCAAAATTATACTCTACAATGATAAATATTTCAAAAATTGTATGCAACATATTTAAAAACTGAAAATGCAATTATAAATTGCTGGTAATGTACATCTGATTTCCTAGATCAATCGTGATAACAGGAAGCTTGATAATTTCACTATTTGTATGTACATAATTATATGCATATGTACACTGAGTTGCAATGAACTTGTCGCAGTGAAGTTGGCTCCAGATTTACTGACACATTCACGCCGCGTCGGTGAACCGATCTCACTCATCGTCTCACCGACGCGGCGTGAATGTGTCAGTAAATCTGGAGCCAACTTCACTGCGACAAGTTCATTGCAACTCAGTGTACAATGTGTACAGTGCACCGATGAGATATTGCGGAGGCTAAGGAGTGACTCCTCGGTCTGCCCCGCCTAGTCCCAACGTCGTCACGCACCCACACCATTTGACTTTGCGGTGTGCAAGCAGCGAGCTTAGTATGTGTGAGCGTTTCGACCTATTGGTTATTACGCGCGACGGTCTAGAATGCGTGTGCATTAGGCGTAACTACAAACCTCTGACCAATCGTACCCGCATTCCTTAGCCTCCGCAACATCTCATCGGTGCACAGTACTAAGTACTTTAAGGTAAATAAATTATTATAATAAAAGCTTCCGAAATGTTGTAATAAAAACTGCAACTAAATTGGTTTTTGAAAAATAATTGTTAGATCTGAGCTCAACAGTACTTTGTGCTATAAGAAAAATGTATTCAGTTTGATTATACTGCGATAAAATAGAATTTTCAGTTTCATTGAGTCAGATCCATTATCAAGTCTATACTGAAATTACCTCGAGGAGATATTTAGCACATGGTCTCCGAAGCTGGAGCAGGTACGGTGCTCAGATTCTTATCATTGGGATCAGAGCCCTCAGAGTCTCGAATCGGTGGCCTCGAAAGAGTTTGTTCAATTTCTCTAGTTACACTGATAGTAGGTGGAGGTCTTCGCGACTCTTCATCAATAGCTGAAGCTCTACGAAGCTGGTGTCTATGTTCGTTTGATATGAAGAATGGACTTGCACTAGCATCGTCCTGTCCCTGTAAGGATTCCTCATCGTCTCCAATGTACCTCCTCTGTATTAAGTCCTCCATCTGTTGGTAATCGCATTCCTCAGCATCTCTTAAGTGTTCGTTTTCAATCTGCCATGCCATTTCTGGATTGGACATCTCTGAAAGATTCCTAGCCCTCGAAGGAGGAGGAGAAATCGGTGGCGTTCTAGGTGGACTAAGAAGGCCACAGTAACTCTCTAATTCGTCTGTTATACTGGTGTATTCAGCACGCATTGCTAGTAGAATGGATCTCTGCGTGCTACTCGTTGAAGATACTGAGGGAATTACTGCAACGCGTGGCTCTGCCCAGGTTACACCTCTAGCAACTCCAGATGGTAGTATCATTACATCATCAGATTCTGAACGCGTCCTACTGCTCTGTCTGGTAGGACGTTCTGAAGAATCTTGTCTGAAAGGTTCTGATGTTGGTGCTTCGCTGCTCGCTTCTCTGCTTGGCTCTTTGCTTGTCGCATCTTTACTCGTCTCCCTGCTCAATTCCCTGCTCGTTTGTCTACTTGGATCTGTGCTTAATTCTCTGCTACTTGCTTCTCCGCTCAGTTCTCTGCTGGCTTCTTTGCTGTCTGATTGTGACTCTTTCTTTACTGTGTCTCCCTCGACATCTCCTCTGCTCACTTCAGTCTCTTGGCTCGTTGTTGTCTTAAGATCATCTTGGACGGTATGTCCGTCTCCGCTTACCGAAGAGTCGTTTCTGCTAAGGTTCTCACGTGACGTAACCGTTTCCGAATGTTTCAACATGTCATCGTCTAATTGTTGACCTAAACTGAGAAACGTACCATCAGTCAGTGATCGCACGAGCCTTTTGCGCTTAACTGCGATACTTGGTAGCTGTGTATGAGAGTCTGTTTCTGAGAGAACTTCTGACCGTTCTGATATTCTGCGCTGACGACCTTCTACGTCGAGACCGGACAAGCCTTCTATATTGGGCATATGGGTTGCCATAAACCTATGGATAACTCCTAGATGTGCCAATGTCTGTTCATTTAACTCTTCCAATTTACGGATACGAAATTCCACAGCCTGCAATAGAATAAAATATTTATATATTAGATGTTTAAATAATAGAAGAGAGAATAGATAATATATGATTACCTGAAGCGAAGCATTTTGAGTGTTTTCCTTCTTATCAATGTCTTCTATTTTCTGATGCATATTTTCTACCCTTTCCGTAGTAACCTTGATACGTTCCTCTGTCGACATCTGAAGCTTTAACTCTTGTTCACGAAAATAACCTTCGACACAGTCCTCTTCAAAATCGTACAAGCGTTCCATGTCGTCTGCTTCTAGGAATAATTTGAGCCCGTTGTCGTACGTTTCACCGGTACTTGTTTTTCCTTGAGTCACATACCGCAGCAAATATTTCACCAGCAGATATATGTGACAAACTACAATGAGCGGAGGAGGTAAAACTGGTTTTTGTTCGTATTCCATAACAACGGTAAAACGTTGGAACATCCACACTTGGTGTGCTACCGCGTTTACCTCATTGAATATATTATTGAAAACCGCAATCAAAAGGTTTATTAGTAAGATGTTTGCAACTAAAAGATAAATAGACATTACAGCAGGTGTGATCCAGCGCCCTGGTAGGCAGGGAATCATTCCTGGCTCGTCTCCACAATCAGGGTCTATGTTGTCTGCATATACCTCCCCGTACAACATAAAGTAAGGCTCCATGAATATCTAACCAAAAAACCTTTAATTAATAACCATACAAATTCTTTTGAAATAAAGATGTATAGAAAATACATACATCTCTTATGATTCTTAATTTGGGTTCAGCATTTGGATTCAATATTGCTTGTCGAGTGACTCCAAAACTCATTAATACAACTGTTAAAAGTACCACAAAGTATATCATATTTTTCACCATTTTTCCCATCATGGTAACTAACGGACCTGAAGCAACAAAGAACCAAATTCATTCATTTATTGTGCACGTATTTATATTTATCTTTTTTCTTAATGTGGTGACATAACGTACCAAAGTACTTATTTACACCAAGGATATTTAATATCCTTAAGTACCAATAAATACAATCAACACAGTAAATGACACGACCAACGTCAAGAGTAGAATGCCGTAAACGTAAGGCCAGACCAATTTGAAAAAAAATAATAGCTGCTGCATCACATGGATTCCACATATTCCATGCCCATACACTAAATTTATGAGAAAGAGTGGCTGGTTCGGAGGTGGCAATTTCTCGTACTTTTTCACATCCTAACGTGCAAATGTATGCGATCGCATAAATCTCTGCCAATGATGGATGATCATCCATGTGTATGAGAATGCAATATGAAAAGAGAACCAAAAAAATCATATATGCTATCTGCAACCCAAAGAAATACATTTAATGTTTAATGATGTTTGTTTGAATATGTACAAGCGAATATCAGTTAACGTATAAAACTTACAGCATTTGCCCAAAATTTTGTGATAGGAGCTGTATAAAATTCATATAATTTTCTCTTCAGCCTCAGTGGCCTGCTATTTTTTATGTCATTGTAGTAGTCAGATGAAATACCATATGCGCGATGAATAATATCATCATTGTCTGTCAACACTTTACCATTCTCTTGTACAATTGTATCCTTTGCTACAGTTGTAGTATGCTCATTGCTGATCAAAGCCTATATAAAGAAAAGAAAAAAAAATTTCAATATAATGTACACATACACACACACACTCACTCACATCTCACAAAGAGTACAGGACATTAACAGACAAATGACAGGAATCTCTCAAGTATAATCAGACATGTATCAATAGTCATCTTTACTAAATTATTAATCATTCTCAGAAACAATTTACAGTACGAATGTTACTAACAAATTAATTAAAGAAACTAAGTGAATAGAATGGTACACAGTATATAGGAAGCAAACACTGAAACAAAAATATTTTTATAGCATTCTAATAACACTGTAAAAGATAGGGAAAGATAGATAACATACATCGTTTCTAAACAAATACATCATTGTTATTCTGTATGATCACATAGAATTGTATAAGTGAAATGAATTTTTCAATGAATATTTTATTATGTAGAGGGATGTGTTACGTAGAATATTGTGAAATACTTTATAAAAGGGCTAAATAATCTAATGATGTTCAATAATAATAGCTATTAATGATTATATTTTTAATAGATTGAAAGAACATAAAAAATAAGTAACAAATTCAACTGCTGTAAGACTATAAAGGATAAAAGTAAAATAAGATAATAATCAAAATGGAAAGCGATGAATAGAGTGCAGTTTGTGTTAAGAGTAATGGCCGTGTAGAGTATAAAATAGTTAGTGCAATTCAGTAATACAGTACAGGAAGAGTGGAAATTTAAAATAATTGTATTACGGGACAGATTTTCAGCTTCTTTTATGTTTGGTTTCAGACTGATATGATTCCTTAAATGTAACTTTTCTAAATTTACAGAATTGTATACATTTTAATGTATTAAGTAAAAAATTACTAAAAACAAATAATCAAAAACAAACGACTGACAATGGTTAGAAATTTCAACCGCGATAAAAAACATCGGTACGTCGTAAGGAAGATTGAAATGAAAAGGTGATTTAATAATATACATATTAAACATCGATTGGCTTGCACTATTCAGGTTTATACCATAGGAACGATACCGATATCTGACATCAAACAAACAATTTGAATATTAGTATTTATAATACGACACGATTCTTTTTACATTAGAAACTTTAGTTATCATCCTCACCGGTACGGATTCCGATACTGAATAAATAGAAGTTTTCCTTGATGATAACTAATAACATAAGAAAGATAGTTGAAAAGTGCACCGGAAAGTGTGAATTGATTGGTCATAGAGTTCATTGCATTTCAGGCCATTATAGATATACCTTAGCGCCTTGTTGGCTGCTGGATTTGTTGCGTACACTCAGGCTCCTGCGATGACGTTTCTAAAAAACAATTCATACGCATACCCAGATAGTCTATCAGTCGCAAGAACATTTCAATACCTCTAAAAGTGATCGATATGTTATATTTTATTCAATACGCAATTACCCTACTAAACAAGATATTTAAATATACATATTTACTATTACATGTGCAAGAAATCACATACAATAATATAACATTGTAATTTTAGCTAATATGTATACTCTTTGAACATATAATCACAGGTGTTTATAATGCTTCAAGTTTCATTTAGGGTACTTAGAAAAATGTAATGCAAGCACATAAACAATTTACAATTATATGAATAGAACCTACATGCGTATACGTTTTCATAGAATCTTTCAAACTACAGTTCAAAACCAGCAACCACGTGTACAACCAACTGTGCTACTGAAAACTATTTTTATGAATGAAATGTATTTTAAGTAAACGTTATTGCAATTATACTGATGTATACTTAGTTAAATATTTGGGTCCAATTTGATTTTCATTTGTTTATTTACACATCTTCATTGATTTGTATCATGAATGGACAAAATTCGAGTACATTATTTCAACATAACAAAGCCGTGATTACCACTATGTTCAAAAATAAATTGATAATTGCAGCATGGAATGTGTAATGATGAACTTTTGTGCAATGCAGTGACAGCCCATATTGATTAATACGAATCACCACACTCTATCATCTTCATAGCAATTTTATTTACTCGTAAGTCGTACCAATACTAATCACAAACATTAGTCTGCACTAGACATTTAATCAATGTTTAGTTGTTTTAAGTAAAACATTACTCTCAAATAATTACTTCATATCTGTTATCGTAGTTTTATTAAAACCAAAAAAAAGAAGTCATTACCTCGACGTCTGGGCCAGTTGGAACGCCGTGCTCTGAATCGCTATCTTCCTTCTCATCTTCAAGAGCGATCAAATGTTCTTCTTGAGTTTGAGGCATCAATTGTAATTCCTCACGACTTTTGAATTCCAAACGTGTTATGTAAAAAGGACAAACTAATCCAAGTACAACCTAAATTTAGAAAACAATACAATTATAAAAGGTACAGAAATCCTTTTTCCTTACATCTACAACATGATCACCTTTAAATTTGTATTTTTTCTTGTACGAAGACCACCCATCCACAGATCCGCTAAAATGATCTGACTACAAGGATGTGCCAAAAGTGGACGATGATTAGCAGTGACTGCTAACGAAAGACACGTCTGACCGGACCAGTTTTGAAGTTCAGAAGTTAATAATTGTTGAGTCTGATCGTCATCCTGGCGGTAACAATAATCTAGCAATTCCAAGGCTGCCAAAAGAAGAAATAAGAGTAGTAAATTATATAAAGACATAAATTACATAAAATTGTATGATGAATATCTTTATACCAATGTTTTCGAATTCTTTCCCATAGCTTCGTAGTTCGTCGTAGACTTCCGTTTCAAGATCGTCTTCAGCAGCTTCATGTGCCATCGCTTTGTATAACTTAAGGGCGACAAGTGCTTTCGCTAGAGCTTCCTCACCATGTTGCCACATCAGTAAAGCCATTTGCTGACGTTTCGTCAACACAGCCCAAATAAGTAATTCATTGAAAGGATAATCAAAAAGTGGAGTATCACGATTAGCTGGTAAAGTCTCAGCAAGCAAACTCATTGTTAAACTATCTTGTTTGCTACCAGATCCTGAATAATAGCGATTGCCGCTGCTTAAAACGCAACTATTTCGATGCATATGCTGAGGATGCCCTCCGGATCTCTTCATTACTTTAGTATAGATCACGCGAAACCTTCTCCGAGTGTACTGGGAACGATATGCCCCACCCATTAATTTATTTATCACAAGACCAATGTCATGTAACGTGTACATGTACCCACGTGGAATATTTGGTCGTACATCGCGAAGAATGTAGCCCAGTGTGTTTGAAGGACCTTCTTTCTATGTAATCGATACAAATAGAAAAGTTAATTACATATCTATAATATCACAAGTAAAATTTCAATACTTACGGTATTATATAATTCTTCAAGCCGTGGAATCGATAAGAATTTACGCATAGAAACCCCATTCTCCAAGAGGAGTTTTACAAAATCAATTCTATCATGTTGCAATGCTTGCATCATGGCTTGATCTAAAGCACCTGGTGGCCAATTTTGTCCATAAACAAATATTTCGCTACGTGCTATATCCACTCTATTCCAGATCAAAGACAAAGACAGCTGTTCAGCAGGAGACAACTGCTTAGATTTAAACAAAGCTGTCAATATTGTTTGATCCAGCTCTTGAGGACGATCTTGAGTTATTCTAAATACTGTTATCTGTAATTGCAATTTATATATAGGACAAACACATGAATGGTGTTGGAGAAAATTATAAAAAATTATATTTACCAAGTGCTTCTTACGTGTACACTGTAAAAGTTCAGAATACAATTGAGATGCTTGTTCAGCAGTTACTTTAAAGGTGCGCTTGATCGTATCTAAAAGATGTTCTCTCATACTCTCTAATGGTCCCTCGTTTTCTCCATTTTCTCCTTCTCCTTCAGATGCATATCTAAATGTATTTTGAATTAATATACAATGATACACATTTAAAAATAAAAATTATGAAGTAATTGTTAAGTAATTACTTATGCATAAAGGCGATGAGATCAGCAGCTCGACCTGAACCATCACAAACTACTACAGGAACTGGAGGAACATCTGTGACATACTCCAAAACTGAACGAATTGTATTTGTTCCTCCTTCGATCACTAATGCTACAACAGGAATACTGCTGTGTGTATCTGTAATAAGAAATCAATTAATTATATGAAAATTTATAAACTATAATTATTGAAGCATTTATATTTACATGGTTGTAATTTTAAATTGGAAATGTATTTTTCCAATCTTCTACGTAACACAATTTCAGCACCGTATCGGCCACCAGTACCATTATCCACCAATAAAAAATATGCATGTCGATTGTTTAAAACTGCGTATTTAGACCTGTACAATTGTAATAAATAGGAGTAATTTTTTATAACAGATTATATGTTAATAAAAAGTTATGAATTTCTACCATGGAGACGAAAGACAATCGTAAGATACTTCACCGCCTCGAGTTACAAGCTCGTGGCTTTTATCCAAAATTCCCCATGGTGCGATACCTATGCTTACAACGCGACCTTGTCTTTGAGATTTTTCTAATAACAATGCATCTCCCACTTGTCTTGTGATACCTGAAAGGTTTATATTAATACACACACATATATATATAAACTTAAATTAACAGATAATTTCTTCATTTTATCAATTGTTTATTTCAATCCACCTGTATTGGTTCCCCCTGTAAATATCCATGCTCCAGTTGTCTTTGCAGCTTTCAATAAACCCTTTCTTAACACTTTTTTCAAACTTGGCTGGAGTTCAAAGTTAGAGCGTCCACCGTGTACAGTTATTAATAACTTAGGTAATCCCAAGTTCCATTCTCTGCATAATAACTGTACTATTGGCTCTGGTCTTGTATCATAAGCTAGCCTTACATACTAAAAGAAATGTAAGATGAAAGATTGATATGTACATGTAATATTAGATTTTATTGTATAATTTCTTCTTCTTTATTTACCTGTGCTTTCGTTGGATGTGGTCCACCTTGAAATTCAATTGTGCCATACGCATCAGTTGGAAATGGACGCGTATTTTTGGCAGGTGACCACTGTTCGCGGTCTTTTTCTTTGGTATTGCTAGCAGTATGACTCTGAACATCTATACCAGCTCTGCAGTGATGAGTATACGAATATCCACAACAACATCTATAATAATCAATCATTCATCAGTGTTTTTACTTAAAAGAAGACGTTACTTAATTACACTTGGGTACAAGCAAATACTCAAGTTTCCATCGAATTTTACAACTAACGATTATTGTATATAATTGTACCTCTTTGCAATTAAATTTTTTTTTAGTTTAAAGATCACTTACAACTGAACAACATATGTTTTACTTTTTCTTATTAAGTAAGGAAATTTTAAAAGGCACCCAAATCAGAAAAACACTAACTACTGCAATTACTTTTCTTAATTACTTAAAGTATCTTTACAATGTGTTATAGAGGCATAATATTACCGTAATGTCTGTTATATAAAAATAATAAAATTTTATAGCTGCATGGTATGATAAAGAAAAAAAAATGATGAACATGAAGCATTTGTTGAAAAGCAGTAAGTAGAATGTAAATCTAAAATAAAATTTTAGCAAGTAATTTAAAATGAAACGATTATGTGCATATAAGTAAAATATACCATAAATATCTAGAGTTTAGCAGCTCTTGTACAAACCATTATTGCTGAGAACTGTACAGAATGCATGTAACGTAATAGTACTTTATATTAATAACTACTTTAAAATATATATAAATATATATAAACTGTTTTCTTTTAGAAACATGATTTAATTTAAGATAAACAAAAATGCATACAATACTTTTTTTAGCAATAAATTCGATATATTTGCAGAAGCAATATTATATGATTTTTGATAATAATTTTATGTAAAGTATAAGATTTCTAATCGCGACAAAACCTGCAATGAATTCTCACCTGGAAGTAGTGATCACATCATACTCTGCATTCTTATCTCCC
Source organism: Osmia bicornis bicornis (assembly GCF_907164935.1). Lineage (NCBI taxonomy): Eukaryota > Metazoa > Arthropoda > Insecta > Hymenoptera > Megachilidae > Osmia > Osmia bicornis. Next base: position 1,711,030 of record NC_060223.1, on the reverse strand, counting down.
TGTACTTGTTTAAACCTACAAATGGAATGAAAGAAAGAAAAGTAAAGTAAAACAAAATGAACATAAAAAAATATGTTAGTAGTGATCTAAGAAGATCTAGAAGTAGATTTCCAATAATAAATATTTTCAATAGAAACTGTATTTAAAACTATGAAACCTAAATATAGGACTAAATATTACAAGCATTTGAAGTTCACAGTCGTCATTTATTAATTCAATTTCTTATATTGCCTCTGCAAAAATATTGCCCGTTTAGAAAAACAAAATATATGTAGATATTCATTATCTTATATTAATTAAACTTAACAAAAGCAATAGTAAAAAATGTGTATGACAATGACATATACTGGAAACAAAAATGATGTTAAAAAGATGATTTACATTTTAAAAAATATTTATTTTTAAGATAATGTATAAAACCTTCTAACTTTTTTTATAAAATTTCACGTGTTTAAATTATTTAGAATGAAATGCATCCATTATTTTAAGTTATAAGTTCATTTTACTGCAATGTATGATATAAAAATGTGCCTTCTAAGAAGTAAATAAATCTGAGAAAGTAATAGTACATACTTATGCTCGTCTTCAGCACTTGGAATAAATTTTGAACATTCCCTCTTTTGAAAAGTTGCTTCTATCCAACTTCGTTCAGTTGCCTACAAAATTTGTTAAATTATTTACATGCAATGACACATAATTAATCATTTTAGATACACCTTAAAAGATGGCCCAAGCATATACTACAATTTAGTACTTTTATTACAAAATAATATTAAAATAATAAATAAAAAAAATACCTTTGCCTTTTTTCTCTTCGCTCTAGGAGTGGTAGATCCACAAATAATACTTCCAATTGCCATTTTAATTGTAACATGTATTCAACTTAAGATTAACCAATAGTTTAACTAAACAAAAAAACAAACATAACTAAATAAAAATGAACCAAAAATAATATTCAAGTATCATGTAATATAAATATGCTTATACACAAAATATTTGTTTTACAAAAACTTAAAGGAAAACATTAAAAACATTAAAAATTAAATATCATACAATAAGACTAGTCAAACTACAAAATTTTATTAATATTTTTAGGTGTAAATAGAAATCAAAATATATATGTATAAAGTAACATGACTAGTAATAAATAATAAAGCAATTAAACAATGAAACTGTACAACTATAACAATACATTGTCAAAACAACTAAGTTAAACATAAAAATCAGACGATACTTGATTGCAAGAGATAAGATAAATGAAACAGATAAGGAAAATACACTAACATTCTCTCTTGTAATACATATTTTATAAGTAATTCTTATTAATATTTAATAATTACATATCTATTATTACTTTTTGGTAACTAAAATTCATTTTTAAATTTATTATACATGTGTAAATTTCATGCCTTTATAATATTTTTATCGCATAATGTAATAATATAATAAGCAGGTACATTTAGTTTGTATCATATAAAATTATAATAACAAATTTGTTGATTATTAATTAAGATAGCTGAGAAAAAGGCATTAGGTACATTACCTAAAAATGATATAATTTTAAATGAATTCAAACTAACAACATTAATTAATATAACTGAACTACAATATGTTTTATATCAAAATACTTTATTATACTCACCAGTCTGCAACTTTTGGTTTTGTCTATCATATCTACATAGAACTGCATGAACAATATCAATGTGTGTTTCAAATATAATAAAATAATATATTTGCAGTTGAAAATTAATTACAAGTGTACCACCAGTAAATATTTAACTGGTACAAATACAAGTGTATCTAAAAGAAAGATTGAAACAATTTAAGTTTTAAAGCCATATTAATTAATGTATATTTTGTTTCAAATTCAAAGCATTAATTCTAATTTAGTATATAATATTATACGTCTCTATAATAAAAGAATTAAAGGAAAATTGTATTTAAATGCATATTGCAGTAATGACATTTTAAAAGCGGCGGGAAAATGTATGATCTGTCATGTGCTTGGAAGTTAACCTGGAAAACAATAACTACAGAATCTCTTCATAGCATAATTGAAACATCTCATTTGAATACGAGATTACATTTTAATGTACATTTAGCAAACATTTAAATTTTGAATATCAAATACAGGATAACAATGCTCGTAGATACAAACCTTAAAAACAAACGAGCGAAAATGATCAAATTATTGTACTCTGTTGTACTCATAATGCATGAAACGTTACATATGCAGAGAAATCGCGCTCGCGTGTATTCGTAATATTTTGCACTAGATTTTATAATTCATAAAAGCCTTTTGCGTCACTCAATTAATGCTACACGGTATTTATGTATGTATATATAATATTTGCATTTTTTACGTTACAAAACGTTTCGTTATTTAATTGCAATAATATCGTAGAATTAGAGAAGAGTCCACTGAATTTACCAAAATTACATACAGAAATGCTTTATGCAAGAAATTCGTTCTATTAAATGCGTATCATCCCTTGAAAATATCGAGCTTGCTCCCCTACATTATACTGCATCATACTGACAAAGTAGGCCAAGAACAAGGTTAACTCTAACATTGACTCGAAGATATCAGCAGTGGTATCAACTGCAATGTTCAAATCGTAAATTTGAAAGTTCAAATTTTCGATTTAAGTTGATTGTAATAAAGTATCAAGCACATGTATTGTTATTGAAATTGTTTAACCACACATTGATGTATGGTATTCCTGTTCCTTTAGCAATAAGGCATAGACTCATTAATTAAAGCAATCTCATTGATTATCTTCTTTTTTTATTCTAAAAATACGTACTTACTTAATACCGCGTCAATTTTAAGACATGTGATGTTCATTAATTATCTTTATAAATTTTTATTTCTTTACTTAAATCTGCAAATCACGCGCGATACCAAAAATATCTTACTGTATATTTTTAAAATTATGAAGAAAAATTAATTTGAAATTGTAAAGTATCTGTACATTTGTATTTAATAATAACAGTAAATAGTAATTAAAATTAAATTTCTATTAGATACTAATTGTCTAAAAATAAGACTACCAAAATGAACTTTATGAAGTACTTTATATTTACATTAAACTTAATTAACAAAGTATATAATACTGTACAAATTAAGCTGTTATTCTGGTTTTTCGGGACCCGATACTTTAGGTTTGTTAGATGATTCTGATTCTGCTTTATTAGCTCTATTTGACCGAAGAACCGCGCCTGGACTCGGGTATGGTCTCATTTGATAAAGTGGACCCGAAGCAGTTGTGTCTGCACCTGTTTTAGCTTCATTGTGTCTTGCTAAACCATCAGACCATTTTCCTCTACAAAATGTAAAAAAAGGAATAGTTTACAATAGCTTACAGAACTGTACAAACATAAGAAAGAAAAAGTACTACCGTGGAATATCACTATAAGATGCTGGATCCATAGGATCTAGTGTCCGATCTTTTTTCTCTTTATTTTCCAATCTTTCCACTCTTTGATTTCTTTTGTTATCTCCTGATTTATGCCTTACTCTGCTTTCTGGTTTCCTATCTTTCCTATCTGATTTTGCTTCTGTTTCATCTATCTATTATTCGAAATCAGAATTATAAATCATTTTATATTAAAAATAGATATCCATAAAAGAAACATCTATGACTAACTTCCATCGGTTCTTGATCGCTACCACTATCATCACTGGACATATTATCATCTTGATCTGCTGCTTTAAGATGTAATTCTTCTCTCAATTGAGATGCTGGTTGAGATATTTGACATTTTGGGTGACCAGGTGGTAACCAAGATACCAAATCAGATGACCAATCCCAATAATAATGTTGTCCACTATTAAAAAATTCATTAAAGCATAATAAAATAATGAATTAGTAATAATTTTAAAAAGATTGCAGCAATATCTGAAATACTTACGATCCTGGGTCATAAACAGCTTTCCAAGTTTCTGGTAAGGGATACCTTTGTATCAGTCGCATTTGTTTTTTTAAATATTTGTCAGAAGGTTGTACATGTCCAAGCCCCCATAATTCTTTACATTTTTTAGTACATTCATGATAAATATTATATTTGTTAGGACAACCACTATATCCCTAAAATTATTTATTATAATTAAATCATTATAGTTACCGTTCCATTTTACAGTAAATCCTAAGGTAATATTTACCATAAATTTTTGTGAAATATCAATTTGATTAATTTCTTCTTTGGTGTTATCATAATCCTCGGCTATTACTTCTTCATGTATCTTTTTCTTTGATTCCTTTTTTGAAGATTCTAAAAACAGATAATTTTATAATTAATCAGATTATAAAAATTATGGTACTAATGGTACAATACTGTTTAGGTTACTCCACAACTTTTACCAATAATTTTAATGTTTCTACTTAAGAAGTATACATAAAAAGTAATTAAAAAATTGCAAAACATAATAGAACAATATGGGATAAATAAACCATTACCAATTCATCTTATATTTGGTATATATTGAATTAATAGATTTATGTGTACCTTGCTTTTCAGATCCAGAAATAAGTCCTCTCTTTGCAAGTCGCGCAGCTAATGCAGCTGGAAGAGGCATTTTGTACTTTTAATATCTTTTCTATTTCATCTATTAATAAAATAATCTTTTACTTCAAATTAAATGAATTTTGTATAAACACTCTTCATAGGGGCATAAATATTAGAACGCCGTCATCATTAAACCGTTATCAGAGCGCCACCCTACGCAAAATGAACGAAAACTCGTCTTCCGGTAAATACGTTCTCTCGTGATAGGGATAGGTAAATTAAACAAATTCATCATTTTATTAAAAAATGATTTATTATCTTAATCTTATTTTCGTACAAATCCGGCATTATGAAGAACGTTGTATACTTTTTCTCGTGGAATTTTATCCGTTTCACGATCAATTACCTGTAACAAGAAATGAAAATTACATCAACGCTACAGTTTATACGTATATGATGTAAGTTATGAAATTAATCCAGTATATTAAAAAAAATCCAAAAGGTAATCAATAGAAGGTTGCACCAATAAAATGAGACATTTGAGACTTTGCATTTAATCGTATTATTGTAATTAAACAGCCCGCGCAAATGTTGAAAGCATTACGATATAAATCCACAGAAGAAATGTGATACGGCAGTAAAAGAAGTATTCTCAGATTTCAGAATTAAATCCACCAACCTCATTTCCAAATCAAGCAAGAATAAACTATATATTGCTTGCTGTACGTAGTTCGTCATCATATTATTATTATAATAATTTAAATTATAATTTTTTAATCTTTCTAATAACGATAAAAAGCGCGAAATTTAAAAATACTAATTCTTTGATTTCACTATCCAAAAAACTTAAACTTTTTCTTTGTTTTCCAATAGCCACTGGGTGATCGTTGTAGAGCTTCTCGTCCTGAACACAAATCCGAAAACCGAATTGCTCTATCACCCTCAGTTCTCGAAAGACATGAGTTTTTGTAAAAACATGTGTTGCGTGGGGGGGGAGGAAATGACCTGTACGCGGAAACTAAAAACGCTAGAACATTCGCATTGTTATAATTTTCTTGAAAATCATAGAGTAGAAAATTATATTTCCATGATAAATAAACTTCCATACTCTTAAATTCATTTACTGCAAGTAATTCTTTATCTCATGCATTTTATTTTTTCTATATTATAAACAACTTTCAAAACTGTCTTCAATTGAGTGTCGATTGATAAAGTATTTTATCATTTTATTGTTGGTATCTAAAAATAATAATGAATAATAATGAAAGAGAAATAATAATAGCAAGAAAAAATCAATAGGTAGAAAAATGGATACACATTGAACCCACCATTGTTGTTGATTACGCGTAGCTACGGCACTGACTAGTCGAGGAGAGCGAGCTAGGCCGTCTGGCGCCCACACGCCGTGCACGCGTCACCGGCAGATATTTTTTTTTTCGATTTACTCGAATTGCATACTGCTCTAACATTTACCCCATGCCCATATAGTTTCTTCTTCGGAAATGTCTACAGAATTCGGTACTGTATAGAGAATTCGTGCTGAAAGAACTTTTCTTAAAAATACAAAAGTAATACGTAGGAAATGCGTGCGTCGACTGTTTTTTAAACTTTCATCAACATTTACATCTATTCAGAATCACGTAATATAATAACTATATATATCAATATATTCGGGAAACTTTCCTCTATCTTTTAAGATCATTGCGAATGATCTAGCGTTTTTAGTTTCCGCGTAATAGTTCATTTTCCCCCGAAAACACATGTTTTTTCAAAAACTCGTGTTTTTCGAAAACTGAGGGTGATGGAGCAATTCGGTTTTCGGATTCGTGTTCAGGACGAGAAGCTCTACAACGATCACACAGTGGCTATTGGAAAACAAAATTCGTGTTGGACAGTGTTTTTATTAAGTATAGATACAAGAATTAGAAAGAATTAAATTTGAATATTAAACCCAACTACTTGAAGAATTAAAAAGAAGATTAAAAGTATAGAGAAAATAGAATGGAAAAAATTGTGAACTAATTATGTTATCTACGGAAGGTAATATATTTTTTACCTGCATCTCTTTGTTGAAAATCCATGATTCTTTCGCAAGTTTGGCTGCAATTATAGGATTTTTGTAGAAGTCGTTTCGCAACTCGTTGGGTAAGGTATCTTCTACCGCTGAATTCAATAGATTAGCCGGATGAGGATACACAAAACCTTCAGGAATGTAGTATTGTGGCATAGCTGCACACAATCCTACGACGACCATAAACATCATAATTGCGTTCATGTTTGAATGTAGAATTCTGTGAAATTATATTACAATTATTTTTAACTTAAATCAATTTGACACTATAGTCATTAATAAATAGTCTATAAATTCACAGATAAAGAACTACGAACATCCAAACCACCGAATTAGATTAAAAACTTTCAGGTGGACCAATTATCTACACCTATCAAAAATTTCTCAAAAGGATTACACGTAAGTTCTTCTTATTCTCAATAATTTTTCTACACATTATACTTAACAAAAGAAAATTCAAACCACTAACAAGAAATTTTTTCTGTTAAGTTAGGGTTTGCCAAATGGTTCAGCTAAAAAATTGGTGCCAAATCGTTGACTGGAAGTTTCCTTTCGCTTCCCGGTACCGCGCTTGCACTTCCGTGCTCCTCTTTTTGATCTTCTTTCTTCATCCACTCACCTCTCGCGCACTGCACTCCACCCGAAGGATCTAGTTATTTCTCAGTCGCGTGTCTAACTGAAGTCAAGATCCGTTACAGTGTTACTTATATAGTAGATGGCAGTACTCTTGAAGCTAAGGTTACGAACGACTTTTCTTGGTCATTATCCGTCTTCCGACTGTACCTCCATGGACCTCACAGACCGACGAGGCCGCTCTGTTTCTCCTTAAAACGTTTCAAGGGTGAAGATCCCTTCATCCGCGATCACCGGTTACTTGTTCATCCACGACCTTCTCACTGTTTCTTGATCCAGTTTACAGGCTCAGAAAGGAGGTAGTAGATGTTAGGACACCCGATATACTGTTGCGTGTGGATTTAGTGTTATGAATCATTAGACATTTGTGAGAGGGATTGGAAGATTTAAAATGTTGACTGGCTGTTACAAATTTTGGAAGAAATTCTGGTCAGGATCAAATACAGTAACTTCTTTCCAAGCACGTTCGAACTTTACACCTTCCAAATTGCATATTACACGACGATTTAAAACAGAGGCTTTTAAGAAATTCATAGCATGTAATTCGATGAACACCATGCCAGCTGAATTATTCTTTGAAAAGAAGTGAAAAGGGAAAGAACCGTCCCAAAATATTTACGAATTCCTTGCGTTTCATTGATTTGTATTATACGTTTGGAATTGTAATGTTGTAACAAGTATTGTGCACTTTCATTATTTAATAAGCAATTTAACACTTTATCTACCGGAAGCCTATTAACAGGGTTTTTTTTTGACAGTGTCTGCTGTTAAAGAAAAACCAATTAATAATTTTTTTATTATTACAAATTCACATATAACTTAGTTGAAATAATGAAAGTTAGATGTACTTTAATTAAGAAGAAAGGTTACACCTTTTAATCTTTAGTTATTGTTAATTATAAGGTGGTATTGATTTTATTTATAGTCTGTGGATAATGTGTTAATTATTCAGTATTTATATTATGAATTATTGTAAACGAATCATTGAGAGTTGAATGAACTATTATGTACTCTGTTAGTTTAGTACTACCTGGTGAGTTTCAACCGCCCACGCAGGTTCTTGTGAATTTTTTCACAGTTTTCCGGTTTATACATTACGCGTAATCATGTTTCTTCGGCGACAGTATCCGGGTTCGACTACGTTAACGAGACTGCACAATTCACAATTCCAAACCTCTCTGCCGTCTTGCAACGCTATGCTATTTCACTTTCTTCGCTCACGTTCGGATCCTTTCTTTTTTCGAAATCCTTGAATCAAGGGGTTTCCCTAGTGCAACAGTGCCCAAAGTAGGCTAATCTTTGAGAATTTTTCAAATGAAAACGACGAAACAGATTCATGTAAAACTTTTCGGATATGTTATACTACATTTAAGGAATATATCAGTATCTTTTCAACCATAAAATTTATAAGTAGACTGCGGAAGTTTATACAGTTACGATATGCAGTGAATATGCAAAATATATGTACGATGTATGCAAAGTATATTCAGGATACAATTAATAAATAAGCACTTGCGTAGAGACTAGAAAATTTGTACAATTGTATTTAATCAATATATTTAACATTATATGTGGATTACAGAAACTGTTATAAAAAAAATTAATGATATACTACAAAACAATGTAACATGAATATCAAAACCTTTAAACGCCTTTGCAACTGTATTAAACATTTATTAAACTATATTAAACTGTATTGAACATTTTAATTATTAAATTATTAAACTATTATACTATATATATACAATATACATATATGTATATACATATACATACATGTATTACTTTATATCCAGGTTTTACGTATACTAATTAAAACCACAGTTAGTTAACTAAATTGTAAACTTACAATGACAAAATTGAACAAGTTCTAATAATTACTCGAGCTAATTTGTGAACAAATTCTGTATATGCAAAAAATGTAAAGAATATGCAAGATATATGCAATATGCAAAATAAAAAGCTATATTTTTGAAATGTCCTAATAATGAAACATATTTCGACAAAATCTCATTTGTTTCGTCTATTTCTCTAAAATATCCATTTGCATAAACTTTCACAATCTATTTACAAATAATAGCATCTCAGCCATTCTGTGGTAGCTTCCCCAAAAAACGTTTGTGAACGGTAACTACGATTGTAGTTGTTACAGTTATCTAAAACGAAAGAACTGAAACGATTCTTAATCTGTACGAGTGTAGCTAGACCTAGAATCGTGGAAAAATACTGAAAATTAAAAAAATTATAGCGTTTTCATTTCTTTGGTTCCATTTTTAAGATAAAATTGCGTAGTCTTTTGAGTACCAAATTTTTTGTTTTAAACGCATCGAAAAAGTTTTAGGTTGAATGAAAACTATACATCTACTGAATGTATTCCCAAAATTTCAAATGAATCCGGCCATGCGTTCCGGAGTTATCATGGTTACCAGCTTCAGCAATATTATTACGAAAAGAATGCCTTTAAAGTTTTATATACACATTTTTAGTTCGTAATTTGAAATTAATTAATAATTTTTTTAGAGAAACCCCTTAACACTAGAACTATCAAACTCCTTAAAATGACGGATCTCTGATTTTTTATTTTAAATTACAGAAATTATTAATTTCATTGAAATGTATGTTGATTTCTGTCGCGATGAAAAGTAATTTTGGTAATTATTTAGAAGTTGGTCCTCCTCACCGATGTTCGTGACCTTGAAATATGTTGTCAAGGTCATAATTCTGAACAACTTTTCCCTATACATGTTACCGCCGTTCGGCCTTAGTTTCCGAGATATTTGCAAAAATCTTTAGTTAAACTTAGATTACGAGTACACTGTATTCCGGGAAAAATGGAGACTGAATGGTGATTTAAAGAATGATTGAAGTGGTTTGAGGTTAGGGTTAGGGTTAGGGTTTTGTTTTTGATTTTTTCACGTTATAATTACTCTTTCTTTCACTTTTTATATATTGTATACCAATTATTCATTTTGTTTTTTGTCAGAAATCGTTTTTTGTCAATCATGTCGCAAAATGCCATTATACGCTCATTAACATCATGTTGACGTCGGAATAAAAACTCAGCTATATATATTCCACGTAATGAGACGTACGAGTTCCATAACGAGGAATATTAGCTCTCGTATCACGCCATGTACGCTCTAAACCTAAACCTAACCTAACCCTAACCCTAACCCTAACCCTAACCTCAAACCACTTCAATCACTCTTTCAATCACTATTCAGTCTACATTTGTCCCGGAATACAGTGTACTGGTGACATAAGTATAACTGCAGTGTTTTACGAATATCTCGGAAACTAAGGCCGAGCGGCGGTAACATGTATAGGGAAAAGTTGTTTAAAATGATGACCTTGACAACATATTTCAAGGTCACGAAAATCGGTGAGGACAAACTTCTGAATAATTACCGTAATTTTATATGGTAGTTTATGTTTCATTCTTTATTTATTTATTTTTCTACTTAATTTTTAATTTGTAAGTAAGTTCGATTGTAACCTCATCGAACGCTGATAGTCATAAAAAATCTTTTACTTTAAATTAATAATACTCTGTGCAAGCTCAAGAATGCTCTGTCCCCAAAGTGTTAACTAACAAAAAGAAGCTAAATTCTTAAGTTTGCACAGAGTATTATTAATTGAATCCTTGAAAACCGGACCATGGAGAGAAACTCCATTTCAATTTAATTTTGTATGTCATATTATTTTCATTTTCTAAATTTTACACTGTTCCTTTAAAAATTATTTTCGAAATATATGAAACACTATCGCTTACAAATTATACATTTAACTTCAGGTTAATCTCCCTATATGTATACAGGGTGAGGAAAAAGTACCGAACCGGTGAAATATCTCGAAAACAAGACAGTTTAGGAAAAAGTATTTGATACATAAGTTGTGGGGTTTCAATAGATGCATCAGTCAGTCAGTGGTACGTATTTGACCTTGAGCGTAAGTATGGAGGAGCTATCAAGGTGAAGTTAAAAATTTTAAATGTAAACCCCCACTTTTTATTTAATTTTCTTGTAGCTGACATTGAGAGCTTTTCCAAACACTTCCATGAGCTTATTTCGGTTGAATACTTTTCGAGATATGAGTCGATAAAGTTCAAGTACCGCCGCGCCAGTATTAGCAATAACCAAGGTGAATAACTAACGAAATGAGTTTAATAACCGTTGATATGTTGATATACCACATACACACACACGCACATAGTGAGGTGTAATCCGACCATGCAACCTTCACGCGGTACACCTTGGCTACTGCTACTGGCGCGGCGGTACTTGAACTTTATCGACTCATATCTCGAAAAGTATTCAACCGAAATAAGCTCATGGAAGTGTTTGGAAAAGCTCTCAATGTCAGCTACAAGAAAATTAAATAAAAAGTGGGGGTTTACATCTATTGAAACCCTACAACTTATGTATCAAATACTTTTTCCTAAACTGTCTTGTTTTCGAGATATTTCACCGGTTCGGTACTTTATCCTCACCCTGTATATTACGTAAGTTTGGGTTTCGACCAGACCTCGCTCTTCAAGGGTTAAAGTAAAAGTGGTAACAATTCCATATAACAAAAAGAAGGGTCTCGTTTACAAATTAATTGAATCGTTCAGGTTTATACAATTTTCTAGAAGGATACAATTAAAATTCATTTACTTTCATTTGTTAATGATTTTAGACGTTCTGTGAAAGATAGGTAAAAGATACAAAGGAACGGATACGCCGTGGTATTTAGGCCAATGTTATGTCCTTATAGGCAGTAGCCAGAGGCAGTGGTTACCCTTGTCGGAACTGACTTGCCTGTTACAGGAAGTTGCTTTTTAGTATCGCAAATAATACGTACAATTCAATGAGAGATCCAATGAAAGGAAAGCGTTGACGGAAAAAATGAAAGGCAATGGCTGAGGAATTATGCGAGACCTTGTACTTGAATTGGCTTTTTGATCGTCTGGATGCATAAATTAATTGTAAACTGGTTTTTATATCGTTCGAGGATATTGCTCGGCGAGTTTAAACTTTTTCTAGTTGCATACTACAAGTAACATTTATTTAATAACTTCGTTAATATACTTCAAATACTGCTATTAAAAATTTTAATGAGAAACAGAAGGCGAATGTTTTATAGCAGTGTGAGTGTAAAAATTTGATAAAAAATAGAATTGAATTCTTTTTAGTCTGGGTTAGAATTGTTCACAATTAAATTTGTAAAAATTAACTATTGTATAATGATATTTTATTTTTCAACTTTATCTGATTATCAAGGTAACGATTGCTGTAGAAAAATAAAAAATTTTTAATGAGAAAAAGAAGCCAAATATTTTACAGTAATGTGAATGCAAAAATTTGTTACAAAATAGAATTGAATTATTTTTAGTTTAACTTAGAATTATAGTCAATTAAATTTGTAAAAATTAACTATAATGATATTTTATTTTTTAACTTTCGTTGAATATTAAGGTAACAATCGACGTTGAAAATAAATCAACCACTAGTTCTCGTTTCCGTATTTTATATAAAGTTTTTCACAATACAAAATACAAATATATAGTACAAAAGTTTCCACATGTTCATAGGATAATTTACGTAAGGAGTACACAAGTTAGTCTATAACACTTTCCTGAACAAGTGTAAAAAGCATACAATTACAAGGATCAACGAACTGTTACAATTTTAATCCTCTTACCCAACTTATCTTAATCATTCAGGTAAGCTCATACAAATAAACAAAAATAGATGAAAAACAATTTTTGATAAGTTTCTATTTTTCAGATCTACTATCCTGTTTCTGAACGCACAGAAGTTAGAGTCATTCCCGGTTTAATGGTAGTATTCGTAAGCTGGAGAGAAAGTCTTCTGGTAAACTGGAACTGCAGTATGAGCGATGGTCGATGTAAGAGCCTTCCCGACGATTGGTACGGAACCGTGAACCTGAACGTGGTCGAGACGTGCTGTTTTAATGAGGGTGGGTTGATGCACGGATACTCTTTCAATTTTCGTCGCTGGTTCCACGACGTTCACTTCTTGAAGAGTTTCGATGGGTCTGCTAACCACGACTCGTCGTGTAGACACGCGTTCGTCAGCCGAGTCCGCATATTCTGGAGCAGGAGTTGCGGAGATTACCCGACTTCTTATCTGACCGGCGTCTCCAACTGCAGACTTGGCGAGTCCGAGATTACCGAATCCCACCTGTAAGAGCATTTCTCTGTCAGTAGATGATATTTAGAGACTGAGTACAGTAGAAGTTGGATAAGTGCCCGGGTAGATCCATTGGATAACTACGGGGTCCCCCTTGAAGAACTGCGAAGCTGGACCAGTAAATAGTGCACCCTAATCTGAACTGGAATATCGATGAGACAATACTAATGCAATAATAAAACTTTTTGATTTTCGATTTTTTTTTTCAATGAAATTTTGATAATTATTTAGAAAGATAATTATCATCGATTTCGATGATTTTGAAATCTATTGTAGAAATCAACATTTTGAACAACTTTTTCCTATACACACAACCGCGGCTCAGCCTTAGTTTTCGAGATATTGTCGAAAAAGTATTGCATTGAATTCTGCCTACTCACGTGCGTTCTCACGTAAGTACTCAACATACTTACGCGCCAGGACGGGATCACTGCTTCTCTACTATTTCTGTATACATAAGATGTGGGCTTAAAAATCAAATTTAACTAATTTCAATGATTTTAAAACTCAGCATTGTATACCTGCTCGCCAGGAGGTGACCAGGATAGTACTTTGACCTAGCCTAACCTAATTCACTGGATGAACTTGTAGAAAAACGACCCCCCCCCCCCATCCGATTTCGATGACTTTTAAATATGTTGTAAAATTCGTCATTTTAAGCATCTTTTCTCCTATGAGCTATATGTCGGATTTGAATAGTTTGCGAGATATTCGCGAAAAACTATGAGTACATACTACTAATCGTAAATTGAATATCGTTTGTATGTATACGTCCGCGTCTGGGTGGGCGTCGGCAAGAGACCCTCGCTTATCTACTGTTTCTGTCAACAGCACTACCTATCCTGGCTACTGTCTATATAACGGGTCAGCTTAAAATCAAAGTTAATTACTAATTTCAATAATTTTGACATTGAACTTGCGTGACGGGTCGCCTAAAAGCGGCCGGAATATTAATACAACCTAACCTAACCTAATTTAGATATATAAATAACGGAAAACATTATATTCCATCAATATTACTATTAATCATTGTGCACTATAAGATTGTCTGCCGTTCGTACTAATGTTGGCGGTATTTTATTTCTTTTGTTATTTATACGTCTGAGTTAGGTTAGGTTAGATTACATTAATATTCCGACCGCTTTATGGCGACCGGCCACGCCAGTCAAACGTAAGAATATAATTGTAAAATATAATTTGATTTTTCAGTTCACTCGTCTCTTTCCCAGGAGCGAGACCACATGGTGTTGCTTTCAGGAACGATAGGCAAGCGAACCGGCGCACACGCGATCATGGGCGCATGCGTATAGGCACAATTCGCCGCAGTAGTAACAATATTCTCTCGCGAATATTAAGCAAACTAATCACGTCCGACATATAGCTTAGAGGAAAAAAGTTGTTTAAGATGTCGAATTTTAAAACATATTTAAAAATCGTTGAAATCAGAGGAGTAGTTTTTCTGCAGGGTGATTCTCTCGCTACGCAAGACATAAGTCGTGCCGCACAATGGAATCCCTGTTGTTCCGTTTCTTGTCTTCGTCTCAGCCACAAACACACACAGAGCAGTCATGGGTCCGGCGATATGGCCCCTGGGTCTCTTTACCCGCAAAAACAGCAGGGTTCGATTGTGCGGCACGGCTTTTGTCTTGCGTAGCAAGAGAATCACACTGTACAAGTTCACCGCTGGATCCACGCTATCAGTTGGTTCACGGTATGCTTATGGTCCACTCTCGGCCCAGTAAAATATAATACAATGTAATGTATAAGCATATTCATACTATGCGTAACGCTCCAGCTTCGATCCGATCACGCTCCGATCCTGATCAATCACGAAGAACATTTTCCTGGAGCGTGATTGGGCTTGTCGGGACCTGTTTCGATAATGTGAATAGTCTTTTGTTTCAACGTCGGTCCGTCTTCAATCATTTTTGCAACTAACTCGCAGTGCAAAGGAAGTATGTGCCATATAAAATTTAATACTTCATAAATTTTTCTTCATCTTTCATTAAATGACGATACAACGTATATTTGCCTTCACTTTGTCTCATCATTAAACTTGGATGCACCCATATACTTCTATTCATATTCTTTCGATTTTTTATGTTTTTTTTTTTATCTTTATCTAAACGAATAGCTATAATACTGGAGCACGAACAATTCCAGACTGAAGAATGCTCGAAGTTCGAAATCTGGCAGAACAAAAGTAGACCAAGTGCGGTTGGAATGTGGTATAGCAGTATGAATAATTAGTAATTATCGATATCTCGCCAACCCCACCGATTTCGATAATTTTTTAATATATTATTGGGATAATGATTCTAAACAACTTTTTGCTATACATATAACCGCGGCTCGGCCTCAATTTTCGAAATATTTGCAAACGAAAGTTGCTACTATACCAATGAATTCTGCGTATACCTATACGTCCGTGGCGGTGTGTGGATCAGCATAGGACTACCACTTATGTATCTCCTCTTTCTGTAAGCATATTCCGACAGCGTAAACTTAAGGAGTATAACGAGTGAACTAAAAAATCGAACTTGACTGATTTCAATGGATTTTGAATTTTGGCTTGCAAAGGCGACTGCCTCATGGCGGCCGGAATATTAATCTAACCTAACTTAACCTAAGCTAATTCACTAATTTAATTTTAGTATTAAATTAGGTTTGGTTAGGTTAGGTTAAATTAATATTAGATTTTTAAGTTCCACCCGTTATGTACACTGCTTGATGGGTATTTACCATGCTGTGTTTACAGAAACCAGCCATCCCATACTAACGCACACATTGCCACGGACCTGTACACTGATTGTGAGTTGCGTTGATTCTATCGCAGCGTGTGACTCTAACACATATTCACGCCGGCAGTGGATTGGCTGCAATCCTTCCTTCGCGTGCCCTTCGCCCATTGTCAGTGTAACGCAGAATTCACTGTAATAGTAGCAATTTTCTTTTGCAAATATCTCTAAAACTAAAGCTGAGCGGCGATTATATGTATAGGAAAAAGTTACTAAGAATTATCATCCCAATAATATATTAAAAAACGATCGAAATCGGTGGAATTTACGAGATATCACTAATTACCGCAGTATGGATACGGTAAGATTTTACCGGTCTCAGAGCGGACCGTGAACCGACCGATAATATAGATCTAGTCTAAATCCCCTCACATTGTCCCTATGTTGTTCTACCCACTTTGTCCACCGATTTCTTCCTACGTCTATGTTCTCTTCATTGGAATACGCAACACGCAGCGCTACTTCCTTGATGAAAGTTCAGTTTATAGTAAAATAATATAACTTTCTTAATTTTACTTCTTTTTATCCACAAATTTTTTTAACATGTTGAGATTTTTTTAGTTAAAATGAGACCAAACACGATAAA
Source organism: Osmia bicornis bicornis (assembly GCF_907164935.1). NCBI lineage: Eukaryota > Metazoa > Arthropoda > Insecta > Hymenoptera > Megachilidae > Osmia > Osmia bicornis. The sequence continues at coordinate 1,694,239 of NC_060223.1, read as the reverse complement.
ATTTGGATCATATTTACTTATTTTACGTACAAGAAAACATTCCCAATGCGAATCTTTTTTCGTCCATACAGTCCAAATTATGTCATGTTTGGTCTCATTTTAATCAGAAAAATTATACCAATATGTTAAAACAATTTGCATGTACAAAAATCTAAAAATAAGAAAGTTAAACTGTTGTTAATTTCTTGGTTGCTACGACTTTCATGCCATCCTTCTCTTTTGTGACTTGTCGCCGCTGATCAAAAGCAGCCGCGAGGTTCGAGTAATAATATCGGTTCTATCCATATTGTCCACTTTCGCTTCCCAGTTTACGGACAATGTGAGAGGATTTACTATAATTGCAAATTGCTCGTCGATCTTCAATACCCGTTTCCTAAACTAAAAAGGTATTTTAACGCAATTTCGTTAATTTCTTAAATATAATGCAAAATCCGCTGCTTCATAACTGTCCGGTTTGGGTCCTGAATTTTGACTAATTATCCAACTTTTACGGTACTACACCTTACCAGTGGAGCTGAATAAATAAGAAAATATTAAGAATTTGTTAAATTACCTCAGCAACGTTTCCACGAGCAGTGAGCAACTCGAGCAGCCTGTTTTGATTCTGTCTGTCCTCTTCAGGAGTGGAATTAGGACTTACAACTACGTTTGGTGATGGATCATGAGCAACAAAGGTGTCTTCTGATTGTGCACCATTGAAGTTGAGTCTTGTTTGCGCTCCAGATGCGTTAGCCTGTATTAGAAACAATTATTAAGTACCTTTCATTATTATTAAGAGTAGAATTAAAATCGTACCTGGTCCTGTACTGCACGATTACGGAATTCAGGATTGTCCACGACTACGGTTTCATCATCACTAGGGGCTGGAGTAGAAGAAACAACTTGCTGGCCAATTGCTTGTACGGATTCATAGTGGGGATACAGAGATTGGATCACTGCTGGTCCTTTAGGTGTCTTCGAGGTTGGTTGGTCCAATTCGAGCACGGCTGATCCAGCTGGACGAACCACAACGCGTTCCTCGATGTCGAAGAACTGCTTCTGAATTGCTGGACGACGGACCTAACAAAAGATGATAGTAGAGATACTAGATACCTGAAGGTAGGATGATTTTATTAAAACAAGATGTCGGTAGGACAGAATTTAAGTAAGATAGGTGATATTAAAACAGTTTCTAATAAAGACAGCTTAGGTTAGAATAAATTTAATAAAAAATGACAGTATGAAGATAGATTTCAATAAAATGGGTGATATTAGGGTACATTCTAATAAAGAAAGCTGAGGATAGGATAAATTTAGTAAACAAAGATGTATTCGTTAAGTATTTGTTAATTAATTTTAACAAAGAACAATTTTCAATTTCAGGTGAAAGTGTCATAGATGGAAAGAAGAATGGAGAACTGAGGAGAAGTTGATAGGAAGAAGTTGAAAAAGCCCTCCTAAGGAGGAATTATGACTACCAAAACCATAGTAAAAGAAGATTATTATAAATAAAATAGAGAACTTCTAAGAATAAGAAGAGGATAACATCCCAAAAGAAGAAGAGGAGAGCTTCTCAGAACAAGAAGAGGAGAACTTCCCAGACCAAGAAGAGAACTTCCCATTTCAAGGAGAGCAGAACTTTCCATTTCAAAACGAGGACTTCCCAGAACAAGAAGAGGAGAACTTTCCATTTCAAGGAGAGGATCTATGTACATACTTAAAGACTTCAATGACTTACTTCAAACTTGCGGGTCGAAACGGCTGGTTTCACTACATCCAACTGCTTCTCCAAGAGAGCATGTTGAGCTTCAATTTTCGTTACTGGCACATGAGATACAGTGGGCACGTGTTTGACATAGGGCACAGCAGCTACTGCTGGCACTTGGGCGGTAGCGTATCCAACATGCTGAGCCTCGACTCTAGCAGGAAGCCCGTAAAGATGTGCCTCAGGCTCGACATTGTTGATGTAGGTTACACCTGCCGGATTCAAGTAAGGCATTCTGATGGACACAAAACCGCTCTGGCCACCCTGCAGCAACGTGGCTGCCACTGTCACGAAGATGATTCCAAACTGCATCCTATAGTAACATTCAATTTAAAATTGATATTATACAAAGAACAAGTTGAATAATTCAGGAAAATTCAATATTTGGAGAGCAATTATATAATATCCTTGCTTGCTTCAATTTTTTTTAAAAAATAGATCTAAAGTATGAATTATTTAAAATGAGTAATTAGTATTTAGATTGAAGATTAGAATCAAAACAATATTACTGTATCGCTATTAGTATACTAAAAGTTTCTATATCTTCCAGACTGACTCCTGCAAGAAGATAAGCAATTAACACATTGTACGTTCCTCAATAAAAAGAGAATGCATCTTACAGCAGCTGTCAACGTTCACGGAGATACTCATTATGCGAACTATGGTTTATTATCAATTAGTAGTTTGATAAATACAGGATAAACACGAGTTAAGGAGCCTTCTTAAAAGCTTATAATCCTGAAACGAAGTTACCTTGATCGTCGATGGAACGATGTGCGAATCAACGAAGGGATGAAACACTCTGTCCCGACAATGGCAGGAGTCGTTGCTTATATGGCCACGGGGTCGTACAGGGGGCCCCTTCTCACAAAACCATCGTTCCGGTACCCCTCCCATATGAACAAAGACTCAAAGTTGACCAAAACTGGGTCGGTCTACTTTACTTTTCCACGTGTTTAATCTTCGAAAAATTTGCTCCCTCATAGGAATGAACAGCTATGAATCTCCTGTCTCTATGCCTCGATTATTAATTTATTACTTTCGCAATTTCGTATTGACGATTACTGGTTTTCAGTTGGGTGGTCATTTCGAGATTCCTTCAAGAAAGATTGATGTTCTTGAATCTTGGATTACTGCAGTTTGCATTTTATTATAAATGACCAAAAATGATATATTAAAATAGTATTCAATTTGAACATTATTTAATGATTAGTGTATTCAGTATAGTAGTTCTATATTTTGTGCCATTTTTTATCATTTCTTATCATTTTTGGTCATTTTTAGCTTTGAGTTTTGAACACTGCTAAATGTTTCTTTAAATCTAATTATAAAGATTAACAGGATTTTTGTAAAATAATTTTGATTATAGTGTGATCATTTCTAAAAAATCTTTTGTCAGCTTTTGCTTTTAATTTACCCAAGCAAATGACCACTTAACAGCAATACAAATGATATTTCTTAAACACTGCTGAATATTTCTTTAAATTTAATTATAAAGATTAACAGGATGTTTTTAAAATAACATTGATTATAGTAAGATCATTTCTAAGAAATTCTTGTCTTAACCTTTGCTTTTAATTTGCCCAAGCAAATGACCACTTAGTAATACAAATTATGTTTTTTTCAACAACTTTTACTTTCTTCTTAGGTGGGTATTTGTGTTCCTTCTTTTTCTAACACAAACCACAATGGGAAATAAGGAGAAGAATTTTGAATACCCAAGGATTACGAGTGTTCGAAAGTGAAAACAGAGAGTTCAACTGGGTCGATGTGCCTTTAGAATTCGATTGATATTCATCTCGTGCACCTTCTGGGTCCGTGTAAAATTCAGCACTCACAAAATGTTGATACCCTCGTGGAAAAAAGAGAAAAGAATGCTTTTAAACTAGTTTATATTTCCGTATTCAATTAGTGAAACGATATGCTCTTCATTACATTGTTTCTAAAAGGTAACATTTTAACGCTACAACTACCAAACCAGCCAAAACGACAGGTTTCAAGCTTCTTATTTTAATTTATAAATTTGATCGAGGTATTTGTATTGAAATGTATATTAGCCATTGTCGAAATAAAGAATGGACGTATGTGTTACCGGCAATGTATGAAAAACAGGTATTGTATAGAATGCCTAGGCAATATACAGGGTGTCCCAGAAAGAGTAAGATTCCCTTGGAGGGATGATTGCTGAGGTGATTCTGAACAACTTCTTCCTCTGCCAAAATGTTGGTTAAGGCTTCACTTTTGAATGATTAACGAAAAACACTGTCCAATTAGCGCGCGCGTAAAGCACGGGCTGAACCGCGAGAGTGTTGGCTATTGGTTACGTTCGCACCATGATCATGAACAAGCGCAACGACACCATATCGGCACAATCTGAAGCTTCATTTTCGAGATACAAGAAGCTGAAAATTGGAATATCAAAAGACAAGGACGCACATTTGTCTAGTACTGCAGATTGTGTCAATGTGATGTCGCCATACTTGTTCATGATCATCGCTCGAACGTAACCAATAGCCAACACTCGCGGTTCAGCCCGCGCTTTACGCGCATTCTAATTGAACAGTGTTTATCGTTAATTATTCAAAAATGAAGCCTTAACCAACATTTTGGCGAAGGAAAAAGTTGTTCAGAATAACCTCAGCAATCATCCCTCCAAGGGAATCTCACTCTGGGGTAAAAAAACAATAAAATTTAGTAGAATATTTATTTTCCATGTTGCACAATAGTTCATAACAAGGAAAGAAAACATAATCATAAAACATCTAAGTACAAACATTAATAAAAACTAAAATGATAGCTACAAGAAAATGAATACAAAGCGGCTGTCTGATGAAACAAAGAAATTCAAAGTTTGGCTCAATGTCTGACAGTTTCATTCTTAGATCAGGTTTTGCGGTAAATATATGTATGTAAATTTATTATTTTGTTATTTTTTTACGTTTGCGATTTAAAATTCCGTCATTACAATATTATTTTCGCGAACCCCCTTTATACATCTTGCGAACTCCTGGGAGTTCGCGAACCACCAGTTGGGAGCCAATGGTTTAGGCATTCTATACAATGCCTGCTTTTCATACATTGCCGGTGACACATATATTTAATTGTTTCATCCATCATCTACTTAATTTTCTACATTATTTTCAACTTAAAAATAAATGTACATCAAACGTTGATAGTTCTACTATTAATTGAAATATTAATTTTCAAGATGATGAACCAAATACTAATTATCATTTATTTCAGTTAAAAATTAAAGGACAAAATGAGGTAATACAGGATCCTTTAAAACCAGAAACATGAAACATTTCACGACCATTTTTTGCTATATTTGTCCATTCGATGTTGCTATCAAGGTGATCTACTTTTTGTACATGATGGTTATTTTTTCATCGACAATCTTAAAATAATCGTGTGTTGTATTTTTTGTACACAAGAATTTCAAAATGAAACACTGATAAAACGACTGATTTGAATCTATAAAAATCAATTCCGTATTCATACTTCTATTTTGAATCTGAAGATCACTCTCCTGTACTAATCTATTATAAAAGTCATGAAGTTAAAAGTAACTGTAGCTAACAACATACCTGTGGTTAAATAAAGGACTGCTTTTATTGTTGTAAATTATAGTTCATTAAAAATAAACGCAGTATTACCGCAAATAACCTAAAAATACTGTAATACGTGTTTCAAAAATACGTAATCTCATTATTAAGTAATGCAGTCCAATTCAGGCGTGATGAGGCAATTAAGGATTTCACAATTAACTGCAAAAAACGTAACTGGCAATATGGTAACAACAAATTAACCGTACCGAGTGATCATTATCGCACGTCGTAACTTCTTCATCACCCTGTACATCGATGAGAGTGGTCAAGGATAATTGAATCATAAATATAGATTGAAAAGCATTTATTTTCGGAATTTGTGGCTCTCTCAATTCGCGAGAATCAGGTATTTACACAATCCTTTGAATGATGCTTGTAGATTCTTTCGATAGTGTATTAAAGACTTTTGGTTTTTATTTTAATTTTAAAGTAGTTGTTTTTAAGGCTTGCCCAATGTCTATGTGTAACAAGGTCAGCTTGATCGAGGGAGTGACGATCGAATTTTAAGCATGCTCTCGATCAAGATGAAAATGTTGTGCAAGTGGCAGGCGAGAAACCATAGGCCGGTAATCCGGTATATACAGCTTTCTTTTTTTATACTGTACATTTTAAGAACGACAATAAATTTTTTCTTCATTTCAGATAATTGCATTTGGACGAATGAAGTAATGTACTTGGGTTGTTTCACTTGGATATAAATGGTTTCCAATTAGTTTCTCAATGAAATTATATTCATATTTACATTATGATCACAGGAATTGTTATATATCATATGGTTTAATGAGAATTGATATTTCATTGACACTGACCCAATTCTAGGATTCTTTCTGATAAGGTTACCAAGTCTTCAACCGGATTTAACCGTGACCTAAGTTAATATGATCTTTCAGATGAAATTGAATCTAATTTGTGTAAAATGTATACATTACTGAGTCGTTTTTGGCGATGTAAATATAACTTATAGTGCTTTAAAAATATTGTTACCGTATAAGTTGCCGAGATGTCTATCGATCATAAGAAGTCTCACGGAATGGCACAGAGACAAGAGGGGATACTACGCACACATCGACAGACCCCCTAGTTTTATATAAGGCTAATTAGTAGATGTGATCACTTTGACCAATCCTATGTCACGACCGAAAGTACGTGTGAACTGAAGTAGGGTGCGACCAATCATGCGTTATTATCATGGGACTTCTTGTGACGGTGGACGGTAAATATTACCAAAATTGCTTTAGGTAAAGTATTAACATTAACATTAACATTACAGGTTTAACATATGTAATTTTTAGTTTATTTATTTTAAGTTGAAATGGAAAGCAGTAAAATTTTCACCAAATAAATGAAGCTGTTATAATAAGAAAAAGCAAGGCAAGAAGGTGTGATGTGTTTTTTATATTACCAAGATGTACATTACTTATAAGATTGATTGCTCGAAATGGTGAGTGCAGAATTGTAAAAGGTGAGATATAATTACAGAAAGAATTGTAGTCAAAACGTAACTGAATCACATTAATCATACATCGTTTATGACATTTGAATGGTTCGTGAGAGTAACTGCGAGTCAATGTCAACTTTTTTGTTTTTAAACAATTTGAAAGCTGATTGAACAAAGATTTTCCATTGTATTATTATTTTATTTTTATTTAAAAACAATGTTAATTAATATTTATCAGTGTTGAGTAGTCTGAGAGAGCATTATTAATTTTTTCTGAACAGTTAATATTGTATATTTCAAACATTAATCATTTCAATCATAAAGGTATTGAAGATAACTAATTATCTACAACATAAATTAATCAGTTACAAAACATTTGACAGGGAAACAAATGTTACGTTGTACTTAAACACTAACATTTTATCATGGTTGGCCGCTTAATTATCCTTTCTTTAATACAGTCCTCCTCCTTCGTTCTTTTCTTCTCTACGTTCCCTCTTTCTTGCATCAGTGAAACCGAAACCGAAAGTGAATTGCCTGCCAGGCGTTACCGTTCTGAAAACTGGTCGTCCTTCTGTCGCAATGTTAAGCGATTCGTAATTTCAAAAAATATAAAAACAAAAAATACAAATTTCACTTTAGTGTGTACGTTTAGATCCTTTATCATATATCTCCTAATTTTCTGTTGTCATTCACCCGCTCGTGTAGACATTCATATACCAAGTGTTTTATTTTAATTAAGGCAACTAACAAGCAGAGGCTTCAATGAAATTTGAATAAATAATACACCTGCATATATAATAAGATAAAATAAATTTCACTCATTAAGTTTTATGTAACGGTTCTAATGCATATCAGTTACACAATTAAATATTTATTGTGGTGAATTTACATTTCTTGTTGAATTAGATTTCTGTTTTACCGATAAAATTCAAATTATATTTATACTTCTTATTTCATCGACGTTGTTAATTAACTTCTTTTAAATTTCAATGTTTTACATAAATATTTCTTTTGTTAGCTGTTTCATTTTATTAGAATTTCATTTTATAAATAATCACTTGGAAACAGAATTGGTTCAAAGAAAGACGTTCATGTGAAACTGTTAAAGAAATAAAATTTTATTTTATTAAAAGGACAGGACTGAATTAAGAAGATTTCTTAAAATTATCAATTTTTATAGAAGATTTATTCCTCATACTGCATAAGTTGGTGCGAAGAAAAAAGATTAAAAAATTATTAATTGGTCCAAGGAACAAATCGAAGCTTTTGAAAAAACAAAGAAATAATTAGTTTCTGCGACATTACTATCACATCACTTAGATAATGCTCCATTAACTATAAAAACCGATGTTTCTGATTCCGCCATGGGTACTTCAGCAATTGGTCGATGGAGTTTGGCAACCTTTAGGATTTTTCATTTTCAATTCACAAAAGAATTATAGTACATATGATCGGGAATTATTGGCAATTTATTCAGGGATAAAATTTTTCAGATACATGATTGAAGGAAGAGATTTAACTATTCAAACTGACCATAAACCGTTAATTTTTGCTTTTCAACAGAAATCATCGAAAGTACCACCTCGTTAACTTCGACATCTAAATTTTACTGGTCAATTTTCAACAAAAATTATGTTTGTTCATGGAAACGAAAACATTGTTGCAGATTCATTTTTAAGAATAGAAACTACTATAACTTGTGGTCATTAGTGACTTGTGGTCACTACCGAAGACTTGGCAGAAGCACAACAGGTTGAAATCCTATCAAATGAAAATTCTTCTCTTAAACTATAGAAATTGAAGTTAGGTGATTCAAATACTAAATTATTTTGCAATATTGTCGAAGAAAATATTAAATTGTATTAAATCGTTCCTAAAATTTTAAGGAAGAAAGTTTTCCAAGTTGGTCATTATTTAGCACATCCTGCAAGTAGAACGACAAAAAAATCTTTATTTCAAACATTTATTTGGCTAAAAATGTTAAAAGAAGCGGCTGAACGGGTACGCTCTTGCATTCCATGTCAAAAAAGTAAAATTCATCGTCATACTAAGAACATTCCAAAACGTATACCCGTTTCTGAGGGGAGGTTTCATCATGTTCATACAGACATTGTTGACCCATTACTAGTTTGTAAAGAGTTTCGTTATTTTTTAACCATGATTGACAGATTTACACGTTGGCCTGAGGCTGTTCCAATTAAAGAAACTTCAGCCACTACAGTTGCCACTGCTTTCTTTTCGACTTGGGTCTCAATAGTTGATGAACCGGTTACTATTACAACTGATGGAGGAAGTCAATTTGAATCGGAAAATTTTTAAAGCTTTAGCCAAAATAGTGTCCACAGATCTGAAGAGTCTTATACTGAAAAATAAGGGTTTGTCTTTACACTTGTGCTTTATCTTTGCCTAAGCAAGTCAGCGCAGAGCTTTTCCTCTATAGCCAGAGTGGTGTCTGTATTCCACCGAAGTCGGAGACGATCTGAGCATGGTCGAAACCAAACTGATTTTCTCCGCGTAGCACGCCTTATAGTCAGCCTTTATTTATAGTCAGATTTTGCTGACCAAGCGCTTTTTTTCTGTATAGGATTTTTGTCTATAGGAATTCGCGGTATGTGACTCCCGAGCACCCCTACTCCTAGTCTTAACGCGGTCTCCGGGCACGTCATCTAATTCTATAAACGTTTACTATAATACAACAACTATCGACTTAATTTAATATTACGATTGATTCTTGAACTGAGGTGCAGCTGAGACGTTACAGTTATGTACAGGTACTTGTATCTATTTACAATTATTTACAGCTATTTATCTTTACATTTATTTACAATTATGTACAATAGTGAGGCAATAAGTGCAGTTTCCTTCTTCATCAACTTATTAAAAAATGGGGATTTAATTCTACCATTAGAAGAAGACACAGAAGACATTAGTGAAGAATCCAAAACAATAGGACAGAAATTATATTCGTATTTTCTGCAAATTAAGGGGGTAGACACGGCACGTGACCTCTCCGATTCGGGACGTCGGTATTACAGCAGTATTTTCGTTGGGCCTGGTGGAGCCACTTGCGTGGTCCTTTACGAACTTGAAAGGTTTAATTCTCAGCTAGCGTGCGCGCAACACGATCTAGGAAGGCCACAGCGCCTCAAGTATTTTTACAAACACATTCAAACCATTGATATGTATACCAGTGACTATAGATAGTAGAAGACTGGACATGCTTTTGTTACCGAAGGGTCGTCATTTCTGGGGCGAGCACGCCCCAGTATGAAGAGAGGTTTCCACAGTCGGTATAACAGTCGTGCCTGTTTTGGCAGTTCTTCTGTTACCATACCTCACTGGTACAACTACCTTATCGATTACGGTAAGGTGAAGAGACAAGCGCACATATAGTATGACTGCAATGTTGCCACATCTGTTTCCATATGTATTGCAACTAGTATTCGCACTTCACACACAAGCATATATCTGCTTCCATCCGTGTGCGCTATCGCTTCGGTGCTTTCCACCGTCAATTCACGTATAAAAGTCACAATCAGAAGGTCGAGTTCGAATCCCACGGAGACAATTTTATTTTTAATTAGTGTGTAACCTCTTAAAAAAATGAAAGCTTGATAATTATTAATTTGTGAAGTATTTAAACAAAAGGGAGGAGAATTTTTCTTTTTTAATATGTAAATGCTATATTATATCCGTACGTCTTTAAGAAAAGATATAAGAATACATACATATATACAGAAATTACATTCTTTATCAAATAAGTGTTTTATGCAATCTTTAATATTTATAAATGCAACAAACGAGCATAGAAAATGAAGGAAATTAAAGTAAGTACATATTTTCGATAGTGTTAGTAGTCCTGAGGCAATGTATCAGAGTGCTAAGGTCTGACGGTTTTGTACCAGGTTCAAATCCCTCTGTAGACATTAATTTTTTTTACATTGATAATATTTTTATTCAATTTCTAGAACTGTCCGTAAATCATGTATAAGGAAAAAGTGATTCAGAACATATTAAAAAATTGTTGAAACCATTTGATGATAGTATATCAGATGATTACATTATAACATTTGTTTATATGACATATACGGTGTTTCACTTTAATTCATTACTATGCCGTAATATTTCAGTATTGGCAAGTGAACACACGATAGCACATGCTCAATCGTAATGCTTTATTAGGAGCCAGCAGTTGAATTCTCGTTTGCAGGATAACGTTTTTTTTCTAGGAATTAACTCGAGCATAGCTCGACAAAATAAGATATCTTGCGGCATACCTTTGACATGTATCTATCTCATTTTATCTCGTTGCGTGTATTCTCTTTCTTTGTCTACTGAGATATGGCAACGCTGAGCTGAAGGCTGTAAGCAAAAGGGTACAATCCTGGGTACCGAAGCACCGACGAGATACTGTTAAAGACTGCCAGCCCCTGTGTTAAAGTTCGGCCCGCCAAGTGGGCCCAGTGGGCCTGGGGTACGATCGGTAAATAGGAATGATGGATAATGTAGAATAGTGATATTACCCATTCTACCACCGAAAAAAACTGTTATACCACCAACGAGATGATTTAGCTTTGCCACAGTACAATAATTATCTCGTCGGTGCTGCTTGGAAAACAATTATATTTTACCTTATAATTGTATTACATTCTTATTGTAATACAATAATACAATTATTGTAATAATCGATACTAAATAAATATATGAAAAATAAGAATATTTGATATATAACATTCTGAAGAAATGCAAGAACTGAATAAAAAATAATTCGAAAATTACTGTTATATTTATAAAATAATGATTCTTAAACCAAAAATATCATTTAACTGTTAACAGAGACTCGTCTCTTAGCAGACTGTTAACAGGTGGGCATTTTTACCTTTTTCACAGGTAGCGGAAGTAGCCATTTTTAACAGAGAATGACATACTAAGCGCTTAGTGTATTCCCTTATTCTGCCATGTGGTGAACAGAGTCGAACGCCCCAAACGTTTGAAAGTTCGCATCCTTGCATACCCCGCGCTACCACTGGCGCACTCAAGGGGGGGGGGGGGCTAAGGGGCTCTAGCATCCCCCAAAGAAAAAGAAAGGTGAACAACAGAAAATTTTCCAAAATCTGTTCCTAATTAAATTAGTGTTACTGTTTATGTCACATATTAATAACACTGTTTTTTGTATTAAAAATATTTTTATTCGTTCAACTTAACTCCCTCCAAGAACAAATTCTGAGTGCGTCATTGCCCGCACATACCCCATCATGGCCCATCATTGACTGTCCTTTCTTTTTCAAGGTTTTATGGCAAGACTTTATAACAGAAAACAGACCCCGAATATTCTGAAAGGTCGCAGACTGTGTCAAGCAGTGGACAAATTTGTATATATGTACTATTGTGGTAATTTTAGATATTTATTTTTTCGTGGAATACAAATCTAACACTGAAAATACCGCGACTTAGTTACTTTTTCAATTTTTGCTATCAATCGCACCGTGTGTTGCTCGACTCACAATCAAACATGGAATAACGGCTCTTGCTCATTACCGATCATTCGTGGCATTACCGCAGCATATTCTGAATAAATAAATAAATATAATTCAAACTATATCGTGTTTGGTATCATTTTAATCAGAAAAATCTCACCAATGCGTTAGTAAAAATTTAATTAAGAAAAAGTTAAAAATAAAAAAGTTTTATCGTTGAATTAGTATTAGTCACACCAATATTACGGTTCGGATCATATTACACGGCTTCCTGATCGAACGTCTCGGTTCGCCTAGGGGGATCCCCCCAAGTGGAGAGGATAGCCATGTTGCACTTATCCAGCTTTTACTTACTATTAAATAAAAGATTTTATTGAAATACATTTCTCTTCTTTTCGACACCTGTTACTTATTATATTATTATTATTATTATTATGACTATATCCTACAGAACCTATGTAATATTTTTTTTATTCATCATTTTTTCTAAATGAATATTCTTTTACCTTAAAAACACATACCCTAAACTTAGAACTAGAGTTCGTCATTTATTAAAAAAATAATTGCCAATGAACTAAAGAGGGTTATTAAGTTACCTCCTTTAAAATATTTTACGTCTTAAAAAGTATCTCCGAAAGGTTTGTAAAACGTACTTAACTCGAATCACCGAAGAAATAATAATAGCATCGACCAGATAAAATATCATCTCATGTCTCATGATACAGTTCAGCACCGAACCTCGTCGTTGGTAAACTCACTGATTCTGGTTCTGTTTCTTACTGCGGCCGCAATATATTCTAGAGGGCGTACGAAAACGTCGACTTTTTTCGGTCCCGCGAACTCCCATAAGGCTGGCAGTCTTTAACAGTATCTCGTCGGTGACCGAAGCAATCTTCTGTTATCGTCAACGCGTATTAGACTGTTATAGTGCGAAGTGTTTCACATTTTTATATTAGGATAGAGCAGATGGCGCTCGTTCTCGAGGCACAAATTCACGAGCCTTTGAGAACAAAGGCATGTCCAGTCTTCTACTATCTATAGTCACTGTGTATACTATGGATACGAGATTCCCATAAGCCAGCCGTACAGCGGTTGAAGCGAATTGAAGCAGATTTTAGCCGCCACCGTTCGACCGATGTATTAAAGGAAACAGCGCGAAGCTTGAAAAATGTGGTTTAAAAAAGACTAAAAGAACATATAATGTATTACAATTATATAATACGAATTGCTTGTATGATGGTTGAAATTTAGAAAAGTTAATCAGAGCAAATGAAATTCATGAAAATAGTGAATTAATTTTTTAAATGTAATATTAAACAAACTGAAGTAATAATTAATGAAGTTCACAAAAAGTGAATTTGAAATATTTGCAAACAGTTTTGTCGTTTGCTTCATTGTTTAAGATAAAGGAGATGTATGTGTGCATTCAATTCCGCGTCGGTAACACAGTCAACGTTTCATCGAAAATTAGGCTGAACAGAAACTGATTTCAGCGCTACCTCAGTTATTGCATCCAACTAACGGCATGCTATTCTACGTCACTCTTCGCATACACCTAAATGACACACGGATGCTACGATAGCTATATGTATTATGTACGATGAATCAGACCAATTTTTGCGTGTCGCTGGAGAAACCACAGTTTCTCGAACGAGTTCGGCTCGCCTTTGATGTGGTGACAGCCGAGAATCGAAGCAGCGTACAGGGAAGAAAGCAAGTTAATACCCGTGTACGTGTGAGATAATACTAACGCAATCAAAATTTAAGATTAAAACCTTTTTATTTTTTTATTTTTTTTAATGACAATGTTACTAACGTATTTATGAGATTGTTCTGATTAAAACAAGATCAAACATGACATAATTTGAATTATAATTATTTATTTACTTATTTATATCTAAATAAGTAAAAATAATGCAAATTATATGGTGTTTGGTCTTATTTTAATCAGAAGAACCTTACAATTACATTAGTAAAAGTTTCATTTAGCAAAAATGAAAAATAAAAAAGTTATTGTTGAATTAATATTGTTTCACTCAAATGTTTTTTCTCGGGCCCTTTAATTTTCGGACCTCTTTCTCTTTCGCTATTTGTCCTTTTCTACGTTCGCCAGCATTGAAGAACTCGCTCCAGCCGTGTTGTTCATCCAGCATCACATTTTCGTTTCCTATTCATCCAATATTTGGGCTTAACGAAAAATCAGGAGAGTCCAGCATAATATCACATTCTATGCTGAAAAAACATACTAACTTATCTGTCTAAAATAATTTTAATAACTCTGGCAACAGATGTATTTTCGGGGTGCTTTTCATAAGTAATCAGTATTTCACCAAATTGTTCAGAATATCAATTTTTATAACATATCAAAAAATCATTGAAATCGGGAAGGACGTATTTGTTCTTCAGTTTCACTAAAAAAAAGAATAATAATAGTAACAAAAAATAATGATAGTACGTTTTGTGACACATGGGTTGAAAATCGCTATGTTAGTCGATAGAACGATGCGTGAAAAAAAAATTCACGCGTCAAAGTCTATCGCCTCTTCCAGGCTCGAACGTCCCATATGCCACGATACATTATATCGTCGTCAACGGTTCGGTCGACGCACACAGATTCAGATATACGAGCTGCGAATGAGCGCGCGGTCGAGCGTAGTAAATTGGTGGTCTGCTTTACCTTTTTGACGTCTTTCGCGAGTGAAAAATCAACGAAATTGTAGAACATACTATTTTTCTAAACGAAAGCTTGTACACTGAGTTGCATTGAACTTGTCGCACTGAAGTTGGCTCCAAATTTACTAACACATTCACGCCGCAGCGTCGGTGAACCGATCTCGCCATTGGCTCACCGACGCGGCGTGAATGGGTTAGTGAATTTGTAGCCAACTTCACTGCGACAAGTTCAATGCAACTCAGTGTACACCATTACCCGAGTGCTCGTTTTGCTCTATCCGATCCAAAGAATGGCGCTCTGGTCTCTATTTGGACATTCGATTCGCAAAAATGTTTATATTACGAGTAAATTAATGCAGGTGAGTCCCATCCGCCATTTTCTTGACCGTGGACAGACAGTAATTTCAATATTTTACAACTTTTTGACGATTTGAGTAAAATAAGGACCAGAGCGCCATTCTTTAGGGCCTCCTGAACACGTCCCTCAAATTTCTTTGCAATCTGTTCAGCAGGAACGAAAAATGGTGTGTGTGACGCGAGTTCTCAAAATACGTCCTCATTTCTAAACAGAATGTAAAAAAATTTGAGGGACGTGTTCAGGAGGCTCTAAAGAATATTAGTCTGCTCCTTATATTATCCAAATCGTCAAAAAGTTATAAAATATTGAAATTGCTGTCTGTCAACGGTCAAGAAAATGGCGGATCGGACTCACCTACATTGATTTATTCGTAATATAAACATTTCTACCAATAGTTTGTCCAAATAGGCACCAGACTAATATTCGTTGGGTCGGATAGAATAAAACGAGCACCCAACGAATGATGTACCAGTCTCCAGGAAGAAGTATTTTGAGAACTACGATTTCGTTGACTGTTCATTCGTCAACAAGGTAAAACAGACCAGAAATTTAGTTCCTCGTTTATTCTGTAGGGCGCAGTTCGTTCGTTTTCTGCGCTCGACCGCGCGCTCATTCGCAGCTCGTATATCTGAATCTGTGTGCGTCGACCGAACCGTCGACGACGATATAATGTATCGTGGCATATGGGACGTTCGATCCTGGAAGAGGCGATAGACTTTGACGCGTGAATTTCTTTTTCACGCGACGTTCTATCGACTACGATAGCGATTTTCAACCCATATGTCATGAGATCATTATTTCTATCATTATTTTTTGTTGCTATTATTATTTTTTTTTTTGTAAAACTGCAGAATAAATACGTCCTTCCCGATTTCCGGATATGATATTCTATTATTTTTTTCAACAATATCAACGGCCAAGAGTGGTTACTAATATAGTTCTCCAGGTATAAATGGGGTCATTACCAGGTCTGCTGGTATTGCTTTGAGACCAGCGGGATAGATAAGCGACCATATTAGCGGACGACTCGCCTACCTGAGACAGGGGTACGCCGCGTCCTTTTCCAGCTCATTGTGACGCCAATTTTCATTTCTCGTCACTGATGGTGACGTCAAAAAGTCATCGATTTAGCATGTAATGACTGAAAATCGATTTCTTCAACAACTTTTTCATATACATATAAAGAGCGGTTTCATTTAGTTTCCGAGATATTCGCAGAAAGCTGCCTGTTGGTTTTTATCTTTCAAGAAGAGAAAGTTTTCTTTAGTTCCGTTTACAAAAACCATCGACGTACATATTGCGTTTCTTTTTTCGAGACACAAGTCAAGAGGGTGCAGCTGTGTTCCTTCTTGGCTTATTTAGACAAAGATTAGGACCGATGGAGTCTATGGGTACGTGACGAATTCTTCGTCACTGACCTGCCTTTAGTCGGACTGTTTCTTCCGAGCGGTACGGACGTGCCCTTCCAAGTGTTTTAAATAAAGTTTTGATTTAAAAAGTATTTTCTCATTTTATTTTTTGTTTCACCACCTATTTCCAATAGGTTATGGGCCCAGATTAGTTTTTGTGCTATCTGCGTGTAGTGTGGAATAAAATATAAAAGAAAATATAAAAACTGAAAAGCAAAACTATAATTGCTGTGTATATATATATATATATATATATATAATAATATATTAGTGTGTGTATCATAGTGTAATAATCCTTTGTATAATTCTTAGTGTAAGTTTAGTATATAGTCGTTATAAATAAAAGGAAACAATGGAAGGTGTACAGGCAAAAAGGAACATTAAACCATTTAATGGTGAAAAGTACAGTGTTTGGAAATTTAGAATTCGCGCGTTGTTGACTGAACTAAACGTGATTCATGTTATTGACGGCGAAGTTCCAGATATGCTTAGTGAAGAGTGGATAAAGGCAGATAGGACTGCAAAAAATATAATTATTGAATATTTAACTGACTCGTTGTTAAGTTTCGCGGAAACGGATAATTGTGCGAGGCAAGTGCTTAAAAATTTGGACGCTATTTATGAGCGAAAAAGTGTTGCCACTCAGTTGGCATTAAGAAAAAAACTATTAACACTAAAATTAGAAAGTGATACACCACTAGCGAGACATTTTATGATATATGACAATATTATATCAGAGCTTATTGCGGCGGGTGCGAGACTGGATGAGACAGACAAGGTGTCTCACCTGTTATTGACTTTACCTGTCTCCTATGACGGTGTAATAACAGCCATCGAAACATTATCGGAGGATAATTTAACGCTGGCGTTCGTTAAAACGCGACTTCTCGATCACGAGATTAAATTGAACGATAAATCTCGTGACACGAGTATGAAAGTGCTCCAAGTAAATAGACAGGTACCGAAACAAATAAATTTCGAAAAGTCGAAGCTGTCCAAGAAAAATCAAGGACACACTAATAAAAAACAATTTAAAACAAACAAAGTAACTGCAATGAAATGTCACCATTGTGGCAGGAAAGGTCACGTAAAGAAAGATTGTTTTTATTATAAAAGAATGCTACAGCATCAAGCTGAGCAGAATAAAACTGCACAGACAGTGCAGGTAATAAACAGACCGTCAACATCGAAAGAAAATACATCGAGTTTTGCGTTCATGGCCGGGGATTTTCAAATGGAAGGCGACCCGAGTAAAATTTTATTTTTACTGGACTCGGGTGCTTCGGACCATCTAATCAACCGAGAAGACTTGGCCGAAAATTTTGTAGAATTGGAAATACCAATAAAGATTTCCGTGGCGAAGAACGGAACATTTATAACAGCGACAAAAAGGGGCTCGCTGAACATCACCACGAATATGGGCATCCCAGGTACCATCGACGAGGTCTATTACTGCCCAGATGTACCGTACAATTTATTGTCGGTACGACGCATTCAGCAGGCCGGCATGACAGTAATTTTTGACGAAGGAGGCGTCAGAATAAGCAAAAGTGGTAAGATCATCGTGTCAGGTAAGCCACTGAACAATTTAACTGGTGTTGAATTTAAAGTTTGTTCAAATACAGTAAATTCTACGGTAGTATTAAATGAAACCAGTAACAGAAATAATTACGAATTATGGCATCAACGATTAGGTCATATTGGGAAAAATAAATTCTTAGAGTTAAAGAATAAAGAAATGTTTGTTGATATGGGTCGATTAAATAAAGTTAAAGTCCATGATAGATTATGCGAAGCTTGTATAAAGGGAAAACAAGCACGATTACCGTTCAGAAATGCAAAAGACAAAAGTCATGTAAAACGACCATTGTTTATAATACATTCAGATGTCTGTGGTCCAATCACTCCTTCGACAATTAATGACAAAAATTACTTTGTTCTATTTGTAGACGAATTCACTCACTATTGTGTTACGTACCTGATCACACATAAATCAGATGTATTTTCAATCTTTCGAGATTATGTAGCAAAGAGTGAAGCTCATTTTAATTTAAAAATTGTCAATTTATATTGTGACAACGGGGGAGAGTATTTGTCAAACGAGATGAAGGGATATTGTGTTGAAAAAGGTATTAGTTACCACCTAACGGTTCCTCGAACTCCACAGTTAAATGGTGTGTCGGAACGTATGGTAAGGACAATAACCGAAAGGGCTCGTGCAATGGTAGCCGGGGCAAATTTAGAAAAGGTTTTTTGGGGTGAAGCCGTCCTTACTGCTACGTATCTGATAAATTTAACTCCGTCTAAGGCTTTAAAAGAGTCAAAAACACCATATGAGTTGTGGCATAATAAAAAGCCTCAATTAAAGTATTTAAAAATTTTTGGTTCGACTGTCTATATACATAATAAAACAAGACAAACTAAATTTGATGAAAAGTCTTGGAAAGGTATTCTAGTCGGATATGAATCAAATGGGTATAAAGTGTGGGACGTGGAAGGTAATAAATTTGCCATAGTTAGAGATGTGATTATAGATGAGACTAATTTCTTGAAATCTAGGCCTGTAATAGTACAGCCTGAAGGGGTTAATACAGAAAACTCCCGTAATAATAAAATCGAGTTGATATCCAGATCTGTAAGTATCCAGTCTGAAACTGATTCACCTGACATGCAGTCAAAATCAGTAGAGTCTCATAAATCTGATATAAATAATAAATCAGATACATTAGAATCCGAAACAGTTAAGGCAAATACAGAAACTGAATTAAGTCATAAACTTAATAAATCTGTAATTGAAACAGATATCCCAGGCCCTGCATCTAGTAATAAAAGACAATTATCGCCCGAAGTAAGAAGGAGTGATAGGATTAAGCATCGTCCACCTATTTCATATAGTGAGATTGATGAGAAAAATGATTATATAATGTGTGCTCAATCTCTAGTTTGTAAAATTCCTGCATCGTATCAGGAAATTAAAAATAGGGACGATAGAATTCAGTGGGAACAGGCAATTAAAGAAGAAATAAATTCTCTTATAATTAATAATACATGGAATTTAGTGCCAAGACCTGAAAATAAAAATATTGTAGACTGTAAATGGGTATTTACAATTAAAAACGATGAGTTTGGAAACCCATTAAGATATAAAGCTCGTCTTGTTGCGAGAGGTTTCAGTCAACAATATTTAATAGATTATGATGAAACATTTGCACCGGTTGCAAGAATAGCAAGTTTCAGATTTTTGATGGCATTTGCGAATCAATATAATTTGTCAGTTCATCATATGGACGTGAAAACTGCTTTTCTGAACGGTATATTAAAAGAGGAAATATATATGAAAGTTCCTGAAGGAATTGAAAATAAAGAAAACCAAGTTTGTAAGTTAAATAAAGCCATTTATGGGTTAAAGCAAGCAGCAAGATGCTGGTTTGAAATATTTGAACAAACTCTTAAAAATAAAGGTTTTCAAAATTCATCTGTTGATAGATGTATTTATATTCTAGACAAAGGAAATATATCGAAAAATATATATGTGGTACTTTATGTAGATGACCTGGTGATCGCTACTGCTAATATTGAAGAAATGAATAACTTCAAAAATTATTTAATGAAAAGTTTTAGCATGGTGGATCTAAAAGATATTAAACTTTTCCTTGGGATAAAAATCGAGAGAAGTAAAGATAAAATATCAATGGATCAAAGTGCATATATCCGAACAGTTTTAAACAAATTTAATATGTCAGAATGTAAATCTGTTAGCACACCCCTAGAAAATAAATTAGATTATGAAGCTTTGAACTCCGATAAGAAATATGACGCTCCTTGTCGAAATCTTATCGGATGTTTAATGTATCTAATGTTATGTACTCGACCAGATTTATGCACGGCAATTAACATTTTGAGCCGATATCTAAATAAAAACAATGAAGAACTTTGGAAATGTTTGAAACGAGTACTAAGATATCTGAAAGGATCGATTGATATTAAATTAAATTTTGTTCGAGGTGGTTATGATAATATTTTAACGGGTTATGTAGACTCTGATTGGGGTGGAAATGATAAAAATGACAGAAAAAGTACTACTGGTTTCTTATTCAAATTATTTGAACGTTGTACTATTTGCTGGAGTACAAAGAAACAAGCATCAGTAGCAGCTTCATCTACCGAAGCTGAATACATGGCGGTTTTTGAAGCTGTCAGAGAGTCATTATGGTTAAAGTCATTAGCAAACAGTATAAAATTAAACATTTCAAATCCAATTGTTATCTATGAAGATAATAATGGTTGTATTAGCATAGCGAACAATCCAACTGATCATAAAAGGTCAAAACATATAGACATAAAGTATCATTTCTCAAGGGAACAGATTGAGAAAAAGGTAATAAAACTGAAATATATTCCCACAGATAGTCAGCTGGCAGATGCAATGACCAAGCCGCTACCTGGAGTAAAATTCCTGGAATTTAGAAAAGGAATGGGATTAGAATAATATCATATTATTTTTGTAAACATGTAATTATGTATATACATGTATTATATTTCAGTGTAATGGTTTGATTAGGTTTTTCTGGGTTTCCCTAATCCTCAGCAACAAATGTTGGACCATATGTAATTTGTCCCAGAAAAGCACATGGAAGGTGTATCGTCATTTTACTGCAGTCGATTAATTTTTGAGGAGGCGTGTTGGTTTTTATCTTTCAAGAAGAGAAAGTTTTCTTTAGTTCCGTTTACAAAAACCATCGACGTACATATTGCGTTTCTTTTTTCGAGACACAAGTCAAGAGGGTGCAGCTGTGTTCCTTCTTGGCTTATTTAGACAAAGATTAGGACCGATGGAGTCTATGGGTACGTGACGAATTCTTCGTCACTGACCTGCCTTTAGTCGGACTGTTTCTTCCGAGCGGTACGTACGTGCCCTTCCAAGTGTTTTAAATAAAGTTTTGATTTAAAAAGTATTTTCTCATTTTATTTTTTGTTTCACCACCTATTTCCAATACTGCCGATACAGGTGAATTGAATTCTACCTATAGTTGTTCATTTGTGACAGCATACATACGCGTCAGATTGGTTGCCACTTACCTTCCCTTTAGAAACGAGGGTCGAGCAGGAGTAAAGGTTCCGTTCACAACTACATATACCAGACTCCAAGAAATGTCTATTCAAATTCAATTACAAGTGAATGTTATTGATGTAATAAGTTAGGTTAGGGTACATATCTACATCCGGCCGCCGTAAGGCGGTCGGCAACGCTTTTATTTAAATAATATATAATACGCATTTTTAATAACTTTTGTTCAATTCTTTTTACACTTCTTTTGATAATTAATTTATTATTATTTCAGAAAAACATTGCCGACCGCTTTACGGCAGCTGAATTTAAATATATAGCCTTTCCTAACCCATCACTGATATTCATTTCTAATTGAATTGGAATACACATTTCTTGAAGTCTGGTGTATATGCAGTTATGAACGGAGCCTTTACCTTCGCCGACCCTCGTTTCTAAACAGAAGACAAATGGCCAGCAGATGACAACCAACACTTATGCATGTGCTGTCGTAGACCCACATCTATAGGCAGAATTGAATATGTTATATCGAAAGTTTTTCGTATATATCTCGGAAAGTAAGCGTCGCTTATATGTTCCGGAAAAAATAGTTCAAAATATTGGTTGCTATAAAATATCCAAAAATCATCAAAATCAGCGAGGAGGTAGTTGTTCTACACTTATACCGAAGTTATAAGTTAATAAAAATAAAAATAAAAATATCTTGCATTCAAACCGTTATATAATTTTTTATCTGAAAGCATGTATTTCATATACAGTAAAAGGTGGTATATGCAAAAGGGATTGTATCTTCGAAATACATGGTTTCCAAATATTGCTTTGGTTCTTCAATGATAAGTGATAGAATTAAATTTACCTCATATGCATAATTACAGCAAAGTACACTTTTATATCTCTGGTATTTTTTGAGCTATAACTATTTGAATATGTTCAGTTCTGTTGTAATTGACGTTCCAAAAACCTATTACACTATGGCTTTACATTTTAAAATAATGCTAAAATATTTTTGACCAGCTTTTCGAGGCCAATCCAACAATAAAACTGTTGTACTTTTACCAATGTGTTAGCGACGGCTTATTTTTAAGGGTCGTCGAGGGCAATTAACCCGACTCTAATTTGCTTTCGTACGCTTTATGATGGAGACTTGGATTGCGTGAGGTCTTGAAAGAAGGTGAGTGAGACTAAACAGGCCTGGTGATCGAGGATGGCTGATGACCACGTTGGGTCTCTCAGCTATTAGGAATCGAAGGATTGCTTGTTTGAATGGAAACTGTTTACAACAGGCAAGCGGCCCGCAGGAAAGTTCTTTCAAAATCGCCTGCAAAAACTGCTTAAGGCCGCAGGGTGAAATTACGATAGGTCTGGGCGCTGTGCTTTCGGAGTTAGAAAAATCGAAGTAGGCAAACGGTTGAGGGAGGCCATATGTATTTTGTCAGCGCGTTTCCCCTTCAAGGGAAAGTATCCAATCGAGCGGAGTGTCGTAAACAAAAGAGTATACATACTGTCTAAAGCCGGGTATCCACCGGTATCAAACGCCCGTATCGTATCACCGTTCCGAACCCTTTTGAATAGGCAGGCGTTGCCTCGTTGCATGCCACGGCGTGATACGGCTCGGACAATAGTTCTTCGTGTCTTGAAATAAACTCCTATAGGCGAGAAGTTTCGATTTGCTGCATGCTGTTTCTTTAGTGTAATTATCCAAACCATATCGTGTTTGGTATCATTTTAATCAGAAAAACGTCACAAATATCTTGGTAACAGGTTTTTAAGAAAAAAATGAAAAATAACAAAGTTCAGTCGTTGCATTAGTATTATCTCACTGATATATCCAATTCCAAATCATATTATCTCGTGCCTCAAGTGTCATGTTTCCACTTGACATAGCATTTCGGGCCTTCGCCTGGGTATGTTGTTTTTACGTTTCAAGTGGTTTCCGAACCTATGCTTTGAATGGCAAGAAACCGACAATTTTCGGATCGGCCCGTTCCTTCACTTCCGTATCACAGCCCAATAGAACTTTCGATACTCGGCAGCGGAAAAATCTCTGGAAAATTAACATTGTCCTTTTTCAATAATCATACAGGTGATTATTAACATTGCTCTTTTATGTACAGCGTATCACCGAAGATAATTGATCTGTTTAAATATATTTAGACGATAAAATTTATCTACATTAAATTAGATTAAGTTCATAAATAATTTCATCGATTTTGAAATGAATCCAATAATACTGCAAGATTTCAAATAAATTGAAACCCAAGTGACGGCACGAAACGCTATGTCAAGTGCAAACGCATGAACCTTGCCTTCGAGGGAACGGCAAAGAATCGACATATTTTTCGGATGGGTCCGTTGCCTCCGTTCCTTTGGAACGGCACGCAGCAAAACGAAACTCCTCGCCTGTAGTGGCCCAGTCCTATTGCCTAACCGTTTCTATCAAGAAACGAAGAAATGTTGTCCGAGCCGCAGCACGCCGTTGCATGCAACGAGGCAACGCCTGCCTATTCAAAAGGGTTCGGAACGGTGATACGATACGGGCGTTTGATACCGGTGGATACCCGGCTTAAGACGTCCTCATGACCGAGGATGTTTGGGATAGCAGGATATCATTGTGTACGGTCGTCGTGTACGATTGTGCGAATAAAAGTTGAACATTTTATACGCCCACTATTATTTAGTCACCCTTTCGGTTAGTCTTACAATAATGTTCTTTATTATTGTTTGTGAAGTACAATAATGTACTTCATATAGTTTGAATTATATTTATTTATTTATTCAGAATATGCTGCGAAACTATTGACTGGAAATTCGGTGCTTTATGATGTTAGGAAAAGCCCGTGATTTACATGAAACCGGACAGTTTCTTCCTATTGAAAATTAAAGTAATTTACAAACTAACAATAATAATAGAATAAACAACATAGAATCGATTCCTCGGCTGCATGTAAATGATGTGTACGGACGCAGAATCGACACCTCGGCTGGATAAATGTAACGTTTGAAAACACAGAGCCGACACCTCGGCTGGTTTTGATTTCGATCTCTCTGGCTTTTCGCCAACTTGTAACATCAATTTTAGCAATTACAATTCAAATTATATCGTGTTTACTATCATTTTAATCAGAAAAATCTCTCTAATGCGCTAATAAAAGTTTCAATGAGAAAAAGTCAAAAATAAAAAAGTTTTATAATTGAATTCGTATTAGTAACACCGATACGTTTCCGCTCCTAGCTTTGAATCCTTGGACCTCTCGCTCCTCCACTATCTGTCCCTTTCTACGTTCACGCTTGGCTTGTGCCGCATGTAAACACAGAATCGACACCTAGGCTGGAATGCAACCACTGTGTCCCAATCTCGGTTGCATTTATTCAGCCGAGATATCGATTCTGTGTTTACATGCGGAGCGAGCCAAGCGTGAACGTAGAAAGGGACAGATAGTGGAGGAGCGAGAGGTCCAAGGATTCAAAGCTAGGAGCGGAAACGTATCGGTGTTACTAATACGAATTCAATTATAAAACTTTTTTATTTTTGACTTTTTCTCATTGAAACTTTTACTAACGCATTGGAGAGATTTTTCTAATTAAAATGATACCAAACATGATACAAGTTGGACTGTATTTACTTGTATTGACGATAAAAAGTTTCGGACTAAGAGAAGGGTAACGAATGAAAAAGACAGAAGCTACGATCGTGATAATCGGCAGTCCCTCTTTCACTTGTTGTCCTTTTCTACGTTTGAAACTGTCAGCAAACTTCTAACAAGATAGGAACTGTGATCACCCGATCGGTGAGCGTCAACGGAGGGAATGCCTGCAATGTGTACAATGCTTTTATTGCAGTCAACTTTTAAAAACGTAGGCGAAACATCGACCGTTTGCTAGACGGTCAAGAGGATTACGACGTCAGGGCTAATCGCTTCCAAATGTTGGGAAAAGTCGTGGCCTGAGGGAAATACAGTGGGTCACAAAATTATTCGCTCACCAACCGAATACCTCATTGAATCCAATGACTTGAGACTTTTTGAAAAGCTATAAAGATTAATTTACTAAGATATGTACTTGTGCTGTTTTAAAAAATTATAGTGTTAGACTAAAAGAAAGGATGGAAATAAATGAATCCGAGTAGCCGATTGAATGTTTCGTTTTATTTTCACGGGAGCAAGGAGCGAGTTGTTCCGTCGAAAGACTCGTAAAGAATGTCCATTTCGGGCCTGGAGAGTCCTTTTCCCTCTGCGGAAAACTCGAGGACTCTTGATGAGTTTATCGCGCCCTGTCACCGTAGCGTCGGGCCCCGTCGCCCAAGCGTCCTGGCGACTGTCTTGTAGCCACGTGCGTTCCATACGGGGTCAATGGTCAGTTGGCTTTCGAATTTTCCAACAATAGTTTGTCGAAATCGTGGGCAAAAATAACGAAGGGTAATTTTTCACCTTATTTATGTGAGTCTATAATGAAAATTTAAAATATGTCTTGCGTACATTCAAATAATTCACATAGCCTTGACGACCTCGCTAATAAGCCTGATATTTTTTTTTTTTTTTTTTATGGAAGAGGAAATACGTTTACGTACGCCCAAGACATTCCCTTTCGCAGTCGGCTAAGGGAAAGCTCGGTCAGTGTGGGACTCATACCACCCAGAAGGGGTGATATACTACCCACTAAAACCTCTTCCCCTGCACTATTTTATTACTATCTCATTCTACCGGGAAGGGCGACAGTCTATTATTTTCAATAATATTTACGAAGTGACATCTCAGCCGCTGTATGTCATGGCAATAGTTTTCTAAGCAAGGGTTTCCACCCAAAACTATAGTAGTGATGTATGCCGCCGCGTATACACCACCACTGTAATAATCCGGTTGCGTCTGAACTCTTTCAAAAAGTATATCCTTTTTGCGAATATGAGGAAATCGTAACGCAATATATTTTTTTTCTTCCTCTACGAGCTTCTCATATGCACTGCCAGGTAAACTATCGTATACATGGAGTTTGCGGCCGTTGAAATAGATACTTCGCCAGTGATCAGAACAGTTGCCTCCAATTCAGTACAGCATCATCTGTGCAGTTTTCTTCCTGGACTGAATGACTGACAATGTCACAGTCGCTATTTGATGCTTCAACACTGTTCTGTGTCATGTTTTCATATGTACGCTTTTTTGCGATTTTTCTGCTTGATTTTTGAATACATGCGTCTTCTTTCGCCCGTAGTATGTATTCTGGATTTCTAATAGGCATGTGTCTATTGTGTCGGCTGTCCAATATTTCCGGAAGCATGCATTCTTCGTAGAAACGCGTTAGGAAAGGTTCCATATGGTTTGTCCAAAACGCGTCATCCCTATTTACGCGGATGATATGTATGCTTTTAGGTGTCCAGATACCGAAAATACAGTACTTCCGTTGCGTTACATGCAACTGACCTTGTACTTGGTAGAAATACTGGCGCTTGCTATTCATTTCTTGTACATCTCTCTTATCGAAGATGTTTCGTAAGTGACGTATTGTTTCTATTGCGTCTATCGCTGTCAAATTCTCAGCAGATTGTGGGCATTTCAGTTCCACTAAACCGTCATCTTCGATAAGTCCATCAGGAGATGCACCCAAGTATGGAATGCCGCGATCAATGAACAATCCACAAGTTCGAATTCTTGTTTTCATTGCGTTCGCTACGTCTTTTCTTGCAATGTGTTCTTTATCGCGGCCGTATTTCATAGCAGCGGTAACGACAGATGGAGGATATAAAATATTTTTTACCATTGCTGCGCAGGACGTTGTTTGTCTCATGCGACACACTGCTCCAAAATTCGAAGCAGTTAGCATTTCCTCCTTCAAAGTTCTCCATAAATCTGAATCGTTTTGCTCTCTTGTGTTCGTTTCTATTATTGTACGATTTTTTGCATTGTCAGCAAGCTTCTCAAAATGTTCCTTGCGAAGTTGAAGCAGCATATCACTCGGAAGATCTGGTCTTTGCGAGTTTGGACCATAATATTTATCCGTTCCTTGCACTGGCTTCAATTTCCTTGTCTTGCCATAGGTCATTCGAAATTGTTTGGTCTTCGCAACTTTTTTCTGCCGCCGTTCCTCCAGTCTCTTTACTAGTGGCGGAACGGTTTTACACATGTTGTTATGCATTTCTGTAAGTACTTGTTGCGTATTGTATTGCGTAATAGCTCCTGCAATTCTAGCATTGTAGGAACCTCTGCACCAAAATTAATACGTTTTCCACCAATCTCTTTGCAGATAATTGAATTAAATGTTTCTGCGGGATTGTTTGTAACATTCATTAACAAACTATCCGAATAGCAGCTGAGGAATCGTATGGCTTTCTCGACTTCGCTATACAGACCGAACAATTTCAAAGATGGAACGTAATTTTTCTCAGCTCTGTTTTCGTCCCGCATACACGTATGGCTGCGGCTATTACACTCTTTGTGCTCACCAAATATATGGCTAGGAGTACTTAAAATGTCCTTCTGAAGTTGTCTAGCTTTGATATGCTGAGGCCCTTTTTCTTGTTTTCGCGCATTGACTGCTAAAACAACAGCTCTATGAATATTTAAAATATTTTTTTTAATGATATTTCGGTGTGCAACATAGCCACGAGCTCTGTGACCCTTCGTTTGCGTTTTCTCCGAAACGTGTCTCAACTTTTTACATAAATTACGAAGTAAGTGATTGGTACATTCTACTTTTCTAAAAGTTACTTTTTGTTCTCGGTAAGGTCTGTTATTCACAATAGTATGATAGACGTTGCTATCACCATCGGCAACAACCGTTCTATATATCAAGCCATGCATTTCAATGCTGCAATTGAAACCTTCAGCAATAGCATCACTTTCCATGCTACTAGAACTGGCATAACGATCATAGTTTTTATAACATTTATGATGTTTTGGGGATGTAGCTTTTCGTTCCGCTATATCACATATTGTGCAGTATTTATTTTGTATGCCGATAAACAGAACTTTTCCTGTGCGGAAATCTACAATGGCACCAACACCAGAAAGTGAATTATAATTCGTACCATACGATCTCTTCATCCAGCTACCATCCGCTATGACAGTTATGTATGGGATACCGTCTACGACTTCATTGTTTTCAGAAGCTAATCGTCTTTTTTCTTCACCTGCTGCCTGCATGGTATGCATTGCGCTTTTCATAAACTCATCTACAAGTTTTTCACGGTACCTCAGGCACGTCGTTTCAGCCACGCAGGGCATGTTCAGGGCGGCGCATAATTCTTCTAATTGTGCATAGCCGATTCCGACTGCAACAGTCGCGGTCGTCATGGCCTCATTTACATTCATTATATCTGAATGCATAGGGTCCGACCAAACAGTATCTTCGTAATTACACATTTGGCACTTGAAGAAAAACTGTGTGAGACACCCATGCTGGCGACTACCGGTCATTTTCCAATCGCGAAAATGACATTCAATACCTCGCGCATGATTGTCGAATGTTCTATGTATTTCATTCCAAAAGAACTGAACAACAATGCGGCGGCCTTCTGGTACATTTTCCGAAATACGTCCCACATCGTTATTTTCGCAAAGGACGTTTTCTGATAAGATGCGCCCCACATCGTTATTTTCGCGAAGGGCGTTTTCTGATAAGATGCGCCCCACATCGTTATTTTCGCGAAGGACGTTTTCTGATAAGATGCGCCCCACATCGTTATTTTCGCGAAGGACGTTTTCTGATGAGATGCGCCCCACATCTTTAGGATCTTTTGGGATAAATGAAGGATCTTTATTATAATATTTGGGTATACAAGCTTTTCCGGGGAGAGAATTTTTCTCGTTGAAAACTGCAGCAGGTTCACTCGTCGATGTCGACGATTGCCATTGTTTCTGTCGCCTGCAAAAGTAGAACGAATGAGGTCAGAAATATTTGTAAATATTTGCAGATAAATTACTGAAATGTATTTTGTAAGCACTTACAGTCTTCTATAAACTCTTTTGAGGGAGAGTTTTCTCCTACGCGGAAACCTCTGACTTGTACCTTTTTTATTTGCCATTTCTGCTTATTTGTTGCACAAATGATTGAAAATATCGATAGAAATTTAGTTTTTCAAGATCTTCTACGTCTAAGAAAGAAGTAATACAGGATTGCCTCGAAATAACCAAGAGGTCTCTGCTTCGAAATACGCAACACGGTATCCCCTCTTCTTTGCTTGAAGTCGCTCGCAAAGTGAGAGGTCCGAGAAATGAATGAGAGGTCCGTTTCTACGAGTCCCGAGCAAGTTGCTTATTTGGAGGCAATCCTGTAGATGGCAACGCGGTCCTTTCCCCCCACCACGCCAACGCTGTCGCGTTTTCAAATTTCAGTGGCATCGACAGTTCAATTAGTGCAACGAACAAGAAAACAGCACAGTAAATATGAGTTCAAAAAACGACAGTAAGTGTTTCTTTTGATCTTTACTTCGCGAGTGTCATTGACAATTACATTAGGTAACCATTTTTAACAAAAATATATTTTGTTTTTTCTCATATACAGTGGGTTTATGTGAGCCTATAATGAAAATTTAACATATGTCTTCCGTAGATTTAAATGAGTTTTGTGCATTGTTAAAACTTCATCGAGATCGGTCAATGCATTTAGAAGTTACAAGTAATTTCCGAGAATCGCAATCTAAGAACATAACTAGTCACGATCTTAGATGAAAAGCCACGATTTTCAGAAATTGTAACTTCTCAGTGCATTCACCGATCTCAATGACATTTTCAGCATACACATAACATATTTTTCACATATGTCATATTTTACATTTTCATCACAGGCTCAAATAAAAAAGTGAAAAAATTGCCTTTTCTAGACGCATGTCCACACGACAGGGAAAACGGTGAAGAAGAACCTCAGACGGAGCCGCTGTTGCAGCTGCAACAGCAAGTGCAGCAGCTGCACCTGCAACTCCAACAAGAAGCGCTGTTGCAAATATTACAAGTGCAGCAGCAGCAAATGCTGCAAATGAATAATTTGCTGCAAAAAATACAGCAGCAGCAGCAGGAACAGCAGCAATATGCTCACTATATCGTAAGTCCTTTTTTTGCGTTTCTGTGTAGACGTTGTTTCTGCTATTCTTTGTTTATACATAATAACATAATATTTATTTTTGCAGCCGCACCCTGTACCACTTGCGGAACAGCAACCGCCGCGCGTTCAAGCGGCAGGATATACAGTAAATCCTTTTTTTGCGTTCCTGTTCAGACGTTGTTTCTGCTATTCTTTGTTTATACATATGTAACGACCCAGAGTGAGTACGTCACTGCACCGACTTGTAGGGAGAGCGGTTCCCTTAGAAGGCGACTCGTAATCAATGTGTTAGGGATTATAGGTTCGTGTGGTGTGCGGCTAAGGAGTGAAATCCAAACACTAATGTGCTAGAACTAATGGAAATTTGTTTATTCAAGAATATGAGGTAAGTGAATATTAATTGAAATATAATATAAAAATGAAATCGCTAGTATTACAATAAGTGCGGCTAGAAATAGGAATACAATAACAAATTATAATTTGTTCGCCCTAGATTGGGAATACAGTAAGAAGTATATGATTAGTAATTAATGATAGAAACTAGTAATTAGTAATGTAGGAGAGAGAAAGGCGTTTTCGTCTCAGGATCGTCTGTCAGACTCGTCAGTGGGGCTGACAACAGACGATCCCTGCCCCAGACACCTATCGTACCGCCGTTCGGAACTTATATATATCCGAACGGCATGCCGGGAGAGCACTTGCGAGAGAACCACCACCCCGATCTCGTCGCCACCTAGTGCTCCCCGGCCCGAACTCAAGGGCGTCCGGGGAGACGAAACTCTCTCCCCTCCACTAAACGCCTACAGTAATAAATTATAATAATTAATGATAATTGATAGCGCTAACGCGAACGTGGCTTAGTCTTCTACCACAGTCAATACTCTGTTCAATTTCACCAATAACTTAGGAAACTAAATTCCAGAGGTTTGTGCAAAACTATTGGATTCAAGTTAACCTTTCCTACGGGTCGCAATCGGTTTCTAGGATAACCAGAGCTGTGTTATACGCAGGCCGTCTCAAGGAGCTCGGCTCCTCGCTAGCTCTTTACACTTGAGTGTTGGCTTAGCTTAACACCTGTTTAACACGTTGCGTACCGTGAGTAGAAGGTCCACTGATCCGCAGTACTGCACGCCACCAGTGGAAGAGAAGGAATAAGCTATTACTCGCGCTCTATTGCTGTTCAAACAGCTCAGCGCAAGCTTTCTTCTACTGTTCAGAGTATTGTCTGTTCCCGACCGTGGTCAGAGAAGATCTGCTTTGAAACCATGTGGAACGCCTCTATTTATACTCAGATTTTGCTGAGTCGGCACTTTTTTTCCACATAGAGTTTCTTGAGGTAGCTGGGTTTTCCCCATCACGTGGCGGTCCAGCATCCCCACTCTAGAACCTCACCCCACCGTATGTTCATTGGGGTTGCGCTGGCGCATTCGCGGTCAGACGTCGATAATTTATCGATAAACTGTTTTACCGTCTGACTTATCGACTATACTTTTATCGACGAATTTAACAAACTCAGTTATCGACGAAAATGAAAACTATTTATTACAAAAATTATTATATACATTAAACTAAATATTAACAATAGAAATTAAATTAGACACTTTGTATGAAATATAATAAAGAAAATGAAATAAAAAGGTATTGTGCTTCTTATTGGGTCGTTACACATAATAACATAATATTTATTTTTGCAGCCGCACCCTGTACCGCTTGCGGAACAGCAACCGCCGCGCGTTCAAGCGGCAGGATATACAGTAAGTCCTTTTTTTGCGTTCCTGTTTAGACGTTGTTTCTGCTATTCTTTGTTTATACATAATAACATAGTATTTATTTTTGCAGCCGCACCCAGTACCACACCCGCAGCCGTATCAGCCACACCAGTCGCAGCTGAACGACTTATATGAGCCTGAGGAGCAAAACGTAAGTAGTTTTTTTACTTTCCTGTTCGTACGATTTTTCTGGTATTCATTGTTTGTGAATAATAACATAATATTTATTTTTCCAGTCATACAGAGCAAAACAGACGCTAATTCGTGAATACAGGAAGAAAATGAAACGGCTGCAGCGGGAAACAGCGCCATAGTCCAGCCGCGGCCGCGGCCGCGGTCACGGGAATGGGAATGGAGGCAGTCGTGGTCGCGGCTGTAATGGCCGCAACATAGCATTTTATTTTTAATTTTTCTTCTTCTTATTATTTTTATTATTATTGTTGTTATTATTATTATTATTGTTATTATTATTATTATTTTTTTATTATTTTGTTGCATTTTTTTTAATTACATTTTTTTATATATATTTTTCAATTTTATAATTACATAATATTTTCCGCTACATATGTTGTAGTCATTTATTCCCCTATTCCTTATCCTGTGTACTGACGAAGTACATGGGTACATTCACGATTTTCTTTAGATGGATAAACTAACTGGAATTCGATTTGTAGGAATTCGGAGTACAATATCGGGACATTATTTAAAAAAAAGAAACTAACCTTAGGCATTCGATTTCTAGGAATTCAGAGTACAATTCTCATATTCCTTATCCTGTGTACTGCCGTCAATCTAATAAAATATTTTATTTTTTATTATATATTTTGTTTACAGTTATTTTACTACCGGTTCCTTTCCTATATCCCCCAAAAAAGGAAAAGTGTGAATTATGTATATATGTGTATACAGTAAAACCTGGATAAATGCAACGAAAGAATGCTTGGATAAGTGCAACATCGCTATCCCCTCCACTTGGGGGGATCCCCCTAAGCCGAACCGAGTCGCTCGGCGAGGAAACCGTGTAATATGATCCGACCGTAATATCGATGTGACTAATACTAATTGAACGATAAAACTTTTTTATTTTTAACTTTTTCTTAATTAAACTTCTACTAACGCATTTGTGAGATTTTTCTGATTAAAATGACACCAAACACGATATAGTTTGAATTATATTTATAAACAATAGTAATCGAATAAACAACATAGAATTGACACCACAACTGAACATAAATGATATCGGCTGAATAGAAAACATGTGTACGGACACAGAATCGGCATGTCGGCTGAATACAAAACATGTGTACGGACACAGAATCGGCATGTCGGCTGAATACAAAACATGTGTACGGACACAGAGTCGGCATGTCGGCTGAATAGAAAACATGTGTACAGACGCAGAATCGACACCTCGCTTGGATAAATGCAACATTAAATACCCAGAATCGACACCTCGCTTGGATAAATGCAACATTAAATGCCCAGAATCGACACCTTGCTTGGATAAATGCAACATTAAATGCCCAGAATCGCCACCGTGCTTGGATAAATGAAACCTTTGAAACCAGAGCCAACACCGCGACTGGTTTTGATGTCGATCTCTGTTGCTTCTTGCCAACCTTTAACATCAATTTTAGCAAGTAATTATAATTGAAACTATATCGTGTTTGGTACCATTGTAATCAGAAAAATTTCACCGATGCGTTAGTAAAAGTTTCAATAAAAAAAAGTCAAAAATAAAAAAGTTTTATAGTTGAATTAGTATTAGTCACACCGATACGTTTCGGCTCTTTCCTTTGATCATCGGACCTCTCTCTTTCCACCACTGTCTGTCTCTTTCTACGTTCACGCTTGGCTGGTCGTCGCGTGTAATCCGAGATTCGACACCTCGCTTGGATAAATGCAACCACTGGGTCCCAATGTTGGTTGCATTTATCCAGGTTTTACTGTACATTCATTTTTCACAATCAGATCATGACGAAGATTGTATATAAATGTACATACATATACTGGATACATGACAAATCTTTATGGTATCTTTTATTTTTTTTATTGAATAAAGTAAATGCATTATCAATTAATTGCAATTTATTAATTATCAACAATTTTATTTTATAATTTATCATTTTCTTTTTATTTCGTTCATAGTATTACAATTTATGTTATTCAAAAACAAATATACTGCGTTCCTATCACATTTATATAGTTCTTATTCCTAAACATTCGTACTTCGGAAAAAGATTTGATACCACTTATATATATATCGGAGTACCATATCGGGACATATTAATTTAAAAAAAAAACTAACCTTAGACATTCGATTTGTAGGAATATTCTTCCCTTGGTTATGTTATATTACAAGAAATGTATATATAATATTTGGGTGAAGGAGTTATGTCATTCATACATTTCCTAGGTGATGTATGCAATATCGTATTTTATACTTTGGCGGTGACATACATAATATAGTTATCGTAGCATCCGTGTGTCATTTAGATGTATGCGAAAAGTGATGTAGAATAGCATGCCGTTAGTTGGATGCAATAACTGAGGTGGCGCTGAAATCAGTTTCTGTTCGGTCTAATTTTCGATGCAACGTTGACTGTTTTACCGACGCGGAATTCGAAGTTCGGCCTCGACGCATGGTCTCTCGTGAAATGCAGTATACATGTACAACAAAAGTGCTACCAACTACTGATCAATCGTTACGATTACGAATGTTTTCTGCCGTATCTATAACTTTTCGAATTTATTTTCTTACGACTTATTAATTACCAAGTTTGCCATACCGCTGTTGCGAACCTCGCTTGTATGTATGTGTGTGATATCGTGTGAACTTAGCTGCAGGCTTGTAATCGCAAGTGTTGAATGAAATGTAATATGGCGACGATGCTATACGAGTATGACTGCAGCATGTCTGCATTATGTTATATCAATGCCCATAAATTAGGAGCCAAAATTCAAAGGAATAAACAAACAATAGATAAGACATTGTAAAACTTTCAACACGGGAAATCGTGTTGGGAGAGAGTTGGAAATCCGGAGAAATAAGACTGTCACACTTGAAATTTCTAAGAAACTAATTTATTGCGGGCCGTATCTAATTCGTTACTCTTAACGAAAATCATGTTGGTTCTTGAAACTGTCGAAGTCTCTTCGACATCCTGTTTATTTACAGAGGGTCGTAAATTCTCTTAAGGGTTGCCTTGGCTCGCTAGCGCGAGACCTTTTGTTATTTTCCGTTTTCTCTGGATCCCACGCTTTCTTTTAGCACGTGTGCACAGAATCGTTCTCGAGTCTTGGCGGAGCACCACCATCTTCCGCTCGCCCAAGGGTGGACCGAAGCCTGGAAGAGGGACCGCCTCCGGACAAGGATGGGCCCCTCCACCATTGGACCAGGGATGATCCTGAGGGAGGATTCAGGATCCAGCGAGGAGGGGATGGCAGCCAACATCGATAGAAGATCTTCACCGCCAAGCTCAGAACGATTCAAAGCTTCAACCCGTCTTGATTCAACTTCTAGAAAGAATAAAGAAATTCAAACTCCATTTATTCTTAAACGCAAAGTGTGTTTTATTAAAACCCGCGCCGCGAGCAGAGCGCTTCAGCGCTCCACGGGCACCTTACCCACGTTATTAATATCCAAAAATCCCTAGATAACTAAATCCACTCGCAACACCGCAATCAAATCGTTATTGGCAGGACGGTATATTCGGGTATTTTTAATTTTGCGCCGCCTACGATAAGGTTTAAATGTATTTAGTATCCTATTTAACGACTAAGTAGATTTTATTAACAGCTGTGGAATACTGGTATAAGTGAAATAGAAATTATTTTACACTTTTTAGTGCATTTCGAAGTCGAATTTTTTTTTGTTCAAAATTATTTTATTTCACACTTTTTAGTGGAACGAGCAGTATTTGTAGGATGCTGTAAGGTGGTTTACCGTTCTTATTGGATAATTACAACAACAATAGTTATTAACAATAACGAATACCATAAATGTTTGCAAGTGGGATCATCGTAGAAATATCTCCTATTAGATGTGAAAGGTGTTACGGGCAATATGATCAATGTGGGCATTTTGTAAAATGACCAGACATTGTGTAGATTGCACATTTTATTGGGCAGGTATTTCACAAATGGCCCGGACATTTTATATAATACCCACGGTTCGTTGACATTAAACTTATTATTATTATTATTATTAAAACCATACATAGATGTGATAGGTTAGGATGGGCCACACACTTAAATCCGGCCACCGCCGCGAAGCGGCCGGCATCGCTTTCGTTATTATTGAAACAACACTATTGTCTTAGGAAAGTGTTGCCAGCCGCCTTACGGCGCGCCGCGGCATGTATTCTGTACAATGATCGGACATTTTATAGATTGATCGAACCTTGTTACAGACATTTTGCACAATGTCTTTTCGAACGGGCATTCTACACAATGCCCGGTCATTTTACAAAATGCCCACGTTAAGGGGGTAGACACGGCACGCGACGTCACCGATTTGGGACGTCGGTATTACAGTAGTTTTTTCGTTGGGCCTGGTGGAGCCACTTGCGTGTTTTGTTACGAACTTGAAAGGTTTAATTCTCAGCTAGCGTGCGCGCAACACGATCTAGGAAGGCAACAGCGCCTCAAGTATTTTTACAAACACATTCAAACGCTCATCTCGCCAGAGGCATCGCGACGATACGCCTGAAGAACGAAAGCGAAACATTGGCGCGCGTTTAGAGTGAGATATACGGTGATCATGCTATCCTTCTGTCAACCCAAATAATAGAATTGTCCCGCTCCGATAAATTCTGACTGACCAAACGCGTGGGTTTTACATAGTGCACCGTAGCACTCCTCGCTGCTGAAAAATATATACATACCTACTCTGAGGAACCGAAGGAACGTGCAATCTGAGAATTATTTTTAGAAAAAGTTATTAACTTTTTTAAATAAATGTTTCTTAATTAATAAAAGTATACAGGATACATCATGCAATTGGGACGGGTTATATCTTGAATTTGGTAAGAGATAGGAAAAAGCTGTTTATGTAAAAGTTCAATGGTATGATAATGTCTATTTTTCTGTGATTTCATTTTCTTCGAGAGTGCAACGATGCACTCAAAAAATGCAAATCCACTTTTTATTTAAATGGAATTGCATTTTTTTTTACTTGTGTCAACTCCTTGAAACATTCTGCATAACAAAGTACTATGGTACTATTAGAACTAATAAATGGAGGGACCTCCCGTCTATACAGTAAAAGTTGAATATGTGCAACAAAGATTGGGACCCAGACGTTGCATATATCAGCCGAGGTGTCGAATCTCGGATTATATGCGATGGCCAGCCAAACGTGAACGTAGAAAGGGACAGACAGTGGAGGAGAGAGCGAGAGGTCCAATGATCAAAGGAAAGAGCCGAAACATATCGGTGTGACTAATACTAATTGAATCAAAAAACTTTTTTATTTTTGACTTTTTTTTAGTGAAACTTTTACTAGCGCATTGGTGAAATTTTTCTGATTAAAATGATACCAAATACGATATAGTTTGAATGGGGCGAGGTTTGTTATGGGGTGCTGTGAAAAATCCAGGCGGGCGGCAGTCAAAACTTACAATTAGCGAAAAGGT
This sequence comes from Osmia bicornis bicornis, assembly GCF_907164935.1. Lineage (NCBI taxonomy): Eukaryota > Metazoa > Arthropoda > Insecta > Hymenoptera > Megachilidae > Osmia > Osmia bicornis. The sequence goes on along the minus strand of NC_060223.1, from coordinate 1,656,026 downwards.
ACAATCTCAACATTCAGAATGAGAGAAGGACAGTATGACTGTAGTGCGTCTCACTCAGCGTTCGGGCGATGTTGCCTTTTTCGCTTGCCTTCGCAGCACAGTTCGAGTGACGTAATCAAGCTGACGCTTGATTCTGGCTACGATTCCAGATCGGCAGCCTTTCTACTTAGACGCCACCTTATAACTACTAGCTGAACTAAATTTGTCACGTAACTTGCTCTGTAGTATCCGGATAATGGCGGAACTCGTCTTTGGGAATGCTTTTACGGGAATCGGTTATTCGTCCTTATATGAGAAGATCTTGAGCTGAATAAGGGCTCATTCGAAAGAGGAAGGTCCAATGCAGGGGGCTCAACCAATGGTTTAACGAGATTGTGTTGATATCTCATAATATGAGTGTCCAAAGTAGAGGAAAAATCGAGAAAATACGCCCGCTGAATCCAAGTACATTTTAAGTAACTATAACAGTTTTGTGACTAAAACGATTTGTTGAGCCCCCTTCATTGAGCCTTCCTCTTTCGAATGAGCCCTTATTCAGCTCAAGATCTTCTCATATAAGGACGAATAACCGATTCCCGTAAAAGCATTCCCAAAGACGAGTTCCGTCATTATCTGGATACTACAGAGCAAGTTACGTGACAAATTTAGTTCAGCTAGTAGTTATAAGGTGGCGTCTAAGTAGAAAGGCTGCCGATCTGGAATCGTAGCCAGAATCAAGCGTCAGCTTGATTACGTCACTCGAACTGTGCTGCGAAGGCAAGCGAAAAAGGCAACATCGCCCGAACGCTGAGTGAGACGCACTACAGTCATACTGTCCTTCTCTCATTCTGAATGTTGAGATTGTACCTTTTCGCTAATTGTAAGTTTTGACTGCCGCCCGCCTGGATTTTTCACAGCACCCCATAACAAACCTCGCCCCATTCAAACTATATCGTATTTGGTATCATTTTAATCAGAAAAATTTCACCAATGCGCTAGTAAAAGTTTCACTAAAAAAAGTCAAAAATAAAAAAGTTTTTTGATTCAATTAGTATTAGTCACACCGATATGTTTCGGCTCTTTCCTTTGATCATTGGACCTCTCGCTCTCTCCTCCACTGTCTGTCCCTTTCTACGTTCACGTTTGGCTAGCGTCGCGTGTAACCCGAGATTCGACACCTCGACTGGATATATGCAATGTTTGGGTCCCAATTTCTCTTGCATATATCCAGGATGTACTGTACACGCCCAGAAAACTTCGCGGGCGTTCGCACAACAGCTCACCAAAGTTTCATCGCAATGATGTAGGAACGCATACGGGACAAACAAAGAAACATTCATTTATTTATATATCTATTTCATTAAGATCCGCTTAGCCGTTTAAACGTGAAAGAGGAACAAACGATCAGCATTTTCACTTTTATATATTAGTAAGGAGTAGGGATATCATGCAAACTTTGCGAGTTCTCTTTTGGGTAGCCACAAACGTGCAGTCACCTAACAGTTGGGAGCGGTAATTAGGGAGTAGCGGGCATAGGCTCAGAGTACTGAGCGCTCAACAAATTCTTACGTACTTTTACGCGGACGTAATATCATTTTTATTAAAATAATATAGCCTATGTCACTCCAGAGAAGGCAAGGAAGCCACTGTTAAAATTTGGTATCAATCGGATAAGTAGTTTTTGAAAAATTTCTGTACATACAAATAAACGCTGTCTCTTTATATAATAGTATGACATGATTAGATTGGAAAGCTTTCATCGCGATCGGTACATTCCTTACAGAGTAATACCAGCGAATAGGTTTCTTGCTATAACAATAGTTATTAACAATAACAAATTCCACAAATTTTTACAATTGGGATCATCGCGAACATATCTCCGATTAGATGTGAAAGGTTTCATAGCGATCGGTACATTCCTTGCAGAGTAGCGCTAAAGAATAGGAGTTTGCAAAACAATAGTTATTATATATGTACAGGTAGATCTCGATTAGTGCGGGTAATAAATCCCAGAAATTGTTCGCATTATTTGAATTCGTACTATTCGAATATTTGAAATATAGGAATCGTTTCTTAGTTAAAGAAAATATACAATTAAAATTTTGAAATATACCTTTCATACGTATATTATGAAATTATTATAATAGTGTAACGACCCAGAGTGAGTTCGTCACTGCACCGACTTGTAGGGAGAGCGGTTCCCTTAGAAGGCGACTCGTATTCTGTGTTTTAGGGATTACGGGTTCGTGTGGTGTGCGGTTAAGGAGTGAAATCCAAACACTAATGTGCTAGAAACCGAATGAAAATATGTTTATTCAAAAATATAAGGTAAGTGAATTGAAATATAATATAAAAGAAAATCGCTGGTATCACAAATAGTGCGGCTAGAAATAGGAATACAGTAAGAAATTATAAGTTGTTCGCCCTAAATTGGGAATACAATAAGAAATATGTAATTAGTAATAAATATATGTAAGTAGAAATTAATAATAAGTAATTAATTGTAATAATCGATAGCGCTAACGCGAATGCGGCGTGGTCTTCCTGTACAGTCAATACTCTGTTTGGTTTTCAACAATGATTATGGAAACTAAATTCCAGAGGTTTGTGCTAGACTACTAGAATCCAGTTAACCTTTCCTATGGGTCGCAATCGGTTTCTGGTTATACCAGAGCTGTATTAATCGCAGGCCGTTCAAGGAGCTCCGCTCCTCGCTAGCTCTTTACACTTAAATGTAGGCTTAGCGTAACACCTGTGTAACACGTTGCGAACCGCGGATAGGAGGTCCACTGATCTGCGGTACTGCACGCCACCAGTGGAAGAGTAGGAAATAGCTGTAACTCGCGCTCTATCGCTGCCTAAACAGTTCAGCGCAAGCTTTTCTCTACTGTTCAGAGTATTGTCTGCTTCAGACCGAGGCCTGAGAAGATCTGCTTCGAAACTGTGCGGAACGCCTCTATTTATACTCAGATCTTGCTGAGTCGGCACTTTTTATCCGCATAGAGTTCTTAGGGTAGCTGGGTTTTTCCCATCATGTGGTAGTCCAGCATCCCCACTCTAGAATTCTACCTCACCGTATGCTTACTGGGGTTCGCTGGCGCGTGCGCGGTCAGACGTCGATAATTTATCGATAACTGTTTTACCGTCTGACTTATCGACTAAACTTTTACCGACGAATTTAATAGACTTGGTTATCGACGAAAATGAAAATGTTTATTACAAAACTTTTATACATTAACTATTAACAATAAAAATCAAATAAAATACTCTGTATGAAATATATAAAAATTAATTACAATAAAGAAAATAAAATGAAAAAGATATTGTTTTTTGATTATCGGATCGTTACAATAGCATAAACATGTTTATTATTTTTTAAAGTATTTTAACAGTGTTAATTGCACTTTCTTCTACTTTTTCATATCTCCGTATATATGATGATGAACCCGCAGTATTTTATCCAAGTCTCTGTTAACTTGCATGCTTCGATCCATGTCTGGATCGAAAAAAGCCTCGCAAACCTCGCATTAACTGAATTTTTGTTCGCATTAAATGCGACCTGGTATCATTTTAAAATTCGCACTAAACCGAATATCGCACTATGTGAACTAGCATTAATCGAGACCTACCTGTATACTGGTTTTTGGTTGACGCGAAATGTGTATAGAAACAGTAGAGACAGACGATTGCATTCTGACCCATACACTGCCAGAGTAGGCGGTAGAATACACTTAGGGAGAAGTAGAATTCAATGTAGTAGTAACAATAGTTTTTCACGAGTATCTCGGAAACTAAAGCTATCAGTTGATTATGCATAATAAAAAAGTTCTTCAGCATCATGCCCCCGATAACATATTAAAGGGTCATTGAAATCAACCTATGTTGAGATTAGAATGCAAAAATGCAAAATATTTTTTTACGGGACCAATGGGGAGTTATACTCTGCAAGATGCACAAAGTTTCGCTACGATTGGTCCATCCGTCTCGGAGTAATCGGCGAACATACGCCGAACGTACATGAAATAGTAGATTTTTTCGCAATAAAAACCGTTCGGAATAAAAAAATGTGAAATATTTTTATGTCTACCAATCGGAAGACATATCCTACAAGATGCAAAAGATTTCATTCCGATTGGTCCATCCGTCTCGGAGTAATCGGCGAACATACATTTAGAAAAAAAAGTCGTTAGGAATAAAAAAACGCAAAATATTTTTTTTATGGGACCAATGGGGGGTTGTACTGTACAAGATGCAAAAGATTTCATTCCGATTGGTCCATTAATCTCGGAGTAATCGGTGAACAAAGCCAGGAAAAAAAAAATAATAAAAAAAAAATATATATATATACTGATCGAATTGAGTATCCTCCTCCTTTTCGAAGTCGGATAAAAAGAGGTTTCATATATGTTACTATGCAGTGTGTAGTTAACAAAAACATAAGAGATATTTATTTACGCTAAATGATTACATAAATAATAAAAGAAAAATGGAAAGTACGCTCATTTTCATGTCACGAAAATATTCGGACACTATCAAAACTCAGTTTATAACACTATATATAAATCTTGTTTTTATAAATTAATATTTTGTTGGATATCACATATGCTTTATGACGTGCCGTATTCGCATTGGCATATTACAAATTATTCTTTTTAAATAATCTTGCCCAATACGTAGCCATTCTTCTTGCAGACGTCTTTTTAGTTCGTTCTTTGTGTTTATGGGAGTTGTTCGAATTCGGCGATCTAATTCATCCCATAAATTTTCAATAGGATTCAAATCTGGCGATTGCGGTGGTGGGTGGAGGACATTCTTGCAAGTGTACATATAATAAGAATTCTTGCACAATACGCGATTTGTGCTTTGGGTCGTTATCCCGATAAAATTTTATCCCACTTTGAAGTCCCATGTTATCAGCACTTTTTTTTTAATTGTTTTGCAAAATGTGCAGATACCTATTTTTATCCGACTTCGAAAAGGAGGAGGATACTCAATTCGATCAATATATATTTTTTTTGAAGTGAAAACTTCTTTAGGCGCGTTGAGCGATTTTCGGTAGGGGAAAATCTTATGGGTTCGCGTCACCGACATGCTCGAAATGACGATCTACTGCAGTGGTATGTACCAGACTGGCGCACGGGCTATAAGGGTAACGTGTTGTGCTAAGTAAAGTTAAATTGACTACGTGGAAAGTATCAATATTTGTGTTTAAAAATTTAATATTATTTATTTTTTAGTTTTTTAATATTTAACCGGTAATTATTTAGATTACGCACAGTAACTCCGATTTCGATGATTTTTAAAAATGTTGTAGAAATCAACACTTTGAACAACTTTTTCCTATACATATAACCGCTGCTCAGCCTTAGTTTTCGAGATATTTTCAAAAAATTGTCGAAACTAATCCATTGAATTCTGCCTGTTCGTGTGCGTCCGTGTACTTCTTACGCGTCACTGTGCAATCGCCGCTGTTCTATTGTTTTTGCAGGCAGCAGCACGGTGACCGACACCAATATATGTACATATTCATATATAACGGGTGGGCTTAAAAATTAATTTTAACTAATTTTAATGATTTTAAATCGCACTATGTGCATCTGGTTGCCTGACGGCGACCAGAATATCGCTTTAGTCTAACCTAACCTAATTCACTGATTAGGTAGATTAGATTAGGTCACATTAGGCTATATTAAATTCCTGGCTGCCGTTAGGCAGCCAACACACACAAGTCCAAATAAAAAATGTTTAAATATTCGTATAATTTCATTTTGTATTATCTAGCTACGACACGTCAAAGTGCAGAAATACACAAGGTATGTATATGTTGATCATCAGTCGTCATGCTGTTGCCTGCAAAAACAGTAGAAAAGCGACGATCGCACACTAATGCGTAAGATGTAACACGGACGTACACGACAGGCAGAATTCAATGCATTAGTTTCGACAGTTTTTCGAAAATATCTCAAAAACTAAGGTCGAGCGGTGGTTATATGTATAGGAAAAAGTTGATCAAAATTTACACGATATTTATATAAATTTCAATCAAACACTTTTTTTTCTTATCTAGCTATCATAAGACTATTGTATCCTTTTTAGAATAAAAATGTATATAATTGTTGCTCGTAGTGCTGATAGATGTGAGAACCAGATTAATGTTAATAATCTTAATTTACAAATTATGAAATTTTAATTTTTAATACTACAATTAATGTGAAAATTCAAAAAAAGCCACTGTTATTTCATAGTTTTAAGTTTTCACTTCTGTCGACAGTCCCCATGACTGTTTTCCTTTTTTTCCTGGCTTTGTTCACCGATTACTCCGAGACAGATGGACCAATCGGAATGAAACTTTTTGCATCTTGTAGGATATGTCTTCCGATTGGTCCCGTTATATAAACATTTCGCATTTTTTTATTCCGAACGGTTTTTATTGCAAAAATACGGGAAGTTTCCAATCTCAACATAGAATGACATCAATGATCCTTTAATATATTGTCGGGGGCATGATTCTGAACATCTTTTTCATTATGCATAATTAACGGAAACCTTTCGTTTTCGAGATATTCGTGAAAAACTATTGTTATTTTTTCTGCCTTTGTTTGCCGATTATTCCGAGACGGATAGACCAATTGGATCGAAACCTTTTGCATCTTCTAAAGTATGTCTCCCCATTGGTCCCGTAAAAAAAATATTCTATATTTTTTTATTTCGAACGGTTTTCATTATTGCAAAATACGTTCTGGTTCAAGGAATGCACCGATTGCGATGAAAGTTTTCACATTTCGTAGATCATTCCACGATGATTCCATTTCCCAAAGTTTATATAACTTCTTATTGTTAATAACTATTGTTATTATAATAAAAAGCCTATTCTTTAGGGTTTCCCTCCAAGGAATATACCGATCGCGATTTTTCAAAGTTGTCCCTGCAAGTAAACTTCGTCAGTTTCTTTACCAATTGGTTGCTAATACGGTGTCCTTCGAATACTGCTCGTTTCACTAAAAAGTGTGAAATAAAATAATTTTTAACCAAAAAAAAATCCGACTTCGAAATGCACTAAAAAGTATAAAATAATTTCTATTTCATTTATATCTGTATTCCACAGCTATTAATATAATCTACTTAATCGTTAAACAGGATACTAAATATATTTCAACCTTTTCGGAGGCGGCGCAAAATTAAACATATAATTTTTTCTTTGAAAAATAATAGGAATTTCATTATATCGTGTATCTTTACCATATCATCATCGCTTATCAATTATCGTACGTAATCTATTTCTGTCCACCATTTATATGATCGCAAATTAAGAAGCAAGCTGTAGAGGGGAATCTCACACGTTATTAAAAATCTCCCTACACCTAGTGAGCTGCGCAAGTTAAGTATGGTCTCTCGTGAAATGCAGTATACATGTACATCAGAAGTGCTGCCAACTTCTGATACAATCGCTACAATTACAAATGTTTTCTGCCGTATCTATAACGTTTCGAATATGTTTTCTTACGACTTATTAATTACCAAGTTTGCCATACCGCAATCAAATCGTTATTGGCAGGATCGTATATTCAGGTACTTTTAATTTTGCGCCGTCTCCGAAAAGGTTGAAATATATATGTAGTATCCTATTTAACGATTAAGTAGATTGTATTAATAGCTGTGGAATACAGATATAAATGAAATAGAAATTATTTTATACTTTTTAGTGCATTTCGAAGTCGGATTTTTTTTTTGTTAAAAATTATTTTATTATCGAGGATGTCGTCGATAAAAACTAATTCGCCTACTCCATGGGCCGAAATACAGCCCCACACCATCACAGACCCACCACCGTGTTCCACAGTAGGCTGCAAATGTCTCGGATTTAATTCTTCTCTTGTTACGTCCGGATTATTTTAATAATCCGACCGTGGCTAGGACCTATTTTGTTATTTTATTGTTATTTATTTTCAATAGTTTACCAGCTAATGTACCTAATTTGTGTGCCTCGTCGGTGCGACGCACTTGGAAGTACCCCAGGCAAGGAACACAAAGAAGGCTATATTTGGCTCTTTCGAATAATTCAAATTAATCTTCCTTGGGACGATTGCCGTTGGAACTACGTTTGGAAATGTACAGAAATTTGAAATCGTTAAGGTCAAGGAGAGGTATCATAACATCCTTCGCCGCGCGGTTAAGCAGTGCGACGCACATGGAGGAATCCCAGCTTAACTGCGCAGAATAAAGAAATGCGATTTTCGCCCTTATTTTACAAGCGGATACCTCTCATACCTGTAAAGCATGCGTCAGCCGATCCTTTCACGGGAGAATGAGTGCAATAGAGAATGAAAGTGATTTGTTTGAATAATATGAAACGATCTGAATAGGAATGGAAAGCGAGGTTTGCGTGACAACCACTGAGAGTTTAAAAACGTCGACGAACGTTTAGGAACGTTCGAGACAACGGTCGACGGGGATCATAAACGTGTATTGTCACGAATAGGCAACAAAAACTGCCAAGCATCTACAAGCAATTGTTAGACAGGATAGGAAAAGGATCTGTGAAAATGAGACTGCTGAGTTTACTATTTTAAAAGAATGAATGTATTTCGATATTTTCCGTTATGCGCCGGAAAAACGACTGGCGCTCTTTTCCTTAAGCGGCCCTGGCCCACGTTGACCCATAATACCCCAGCGTACCAGGGTGGGGGTGTCAACGAACGAAGACCAGGCGCGGCTCCTTCGTTGACACCATGGTCCTCTCGATATTTCCTCAACGCCTTACATTCGGCTATCCTGTTCCTCGTGCTCGTCCCTGAGCACGCATCCTATGTTGTTTTCTAAACCATACAAAGAAACACACATCGTTAAAGCGCAGACCTCTTGGTTAGCAAGAGTTAGCCCTTAGAGGCACCATCGCACGACGTTCAACTGAATGGTCAAGGCTCCTCTCCTGTCTCATTATTAGCAGTTCCGAGACAAAATGGAAATCTAACTTTACTCCGTGATCAGGTAGAGCCTATTCTTTGTCGTTATGGTTTCCCACCGACCCCATTGCACCGATCGACCTTTAAACAACGTCACTGTGTCCCTGACACACGTCAAAGTCATCAGCCTCTTCCAGAGATGATAAGCCACTCTTACCACCTCTGTCAACTTCCACAGGAACGATAAACCACTCTTATCATTTCTGTCAAACCCCGGACACAGTTCCCAGTGTCCGTCGCTACAGAGACGACAAACCATTTTCGTCGTTTCTGTCAAATTACAGATACTGCCTTCAGTATCCGTCAATGCTCGTTGTGGTGTGACCTCCATCACACACACGATAGCCAACTTCACACCTTGCCGTAACAGTGTCTCCGCTGCCTGCTACCGAACTCGTGCCTGTATACCTGGAATACTTCGGACTCTCGCCAAACGAGTCCGTCCGTTGTAACTGATATCCGCACCAGTTGACCGCCAAATTTTGGAGCCTGTGGCCTCGTCACTCAATAGCGGCCACCCACGGCTTCATACGTTCGGCCGCCACAACCGTCTTCACTCGACGACCCCCTTCCCTTAGATCCTCGACTTCATAACGATCGTTATACAACACAGCGACAACTTTAAACGGGCCCTTGAATTGCGCATGAAGTTTCCGGCTGTCTCCAGTCGGCTGATCCGCGGTAATTTCGACCATGACAACATCTCCCTCCTGATATTTCCTAGCCGCTCGTCGTTGTCGATCGTACCTCTCCTTCTGCTTACGCTGATCCTCCGTAATATGTTCCGATATCTTCTTTCGGAGCTCATTAAGATCCATCCGCTGGATCTCACCCTGCACCTGTTGCAAGATCCATCCTTCCGCCGGATACCGCACCTTACATCCGATCAAGGCTTCCATTGGCGTCATCCCAATACCCTTATTATGCGTTGTGTTAAGGGTGCATTAAACCCGTTTTACTTCTTGATCCCAACACTCAGGATCCCTTCCCGCTATTGTAGCAGCCAAAGACGCAACTATTGTGCGATTATACCTTTCGCACTGTCCATTCGCTCGAGGAGTAGCTACAGCATTCAACACATGTCGAATTCCATACTCCTTGCAAAATGCCTGGAATGATCGAGCTGTAAATGCGGTTCCTCTATCACTAATGATACGGTGGGGTGCTCCAAAAAGATGCACCAGATCGATGAGTATTTTCGCCGCCCGCTTAGCCTTTGTGTCTTTTACCGGTTCGACGACCGTAAATTTCGTGAAACCATCCACGACGACAAGCAGGTACCGATTCCCCTTTTTACTTTTCACAAATGGCCCGACATGGTCAACGTGTAAAGTATGGAAGGGCGTCGGCGTCTTCTCGATAGGATACAGCTCTCCTCGTTTCTGCCCTGCGATTCGCTTGTAATATGTGCAGTTCAAGCACGCTTTCACATACTTCGTTACAAACGCATTCATTTCCGCAAAGCAATAATTCTCACGAATGCGTCGAAGCGTCTTCTCAAGTCCCAAATGTCTTGCGTCGTCGTGACACAGTCTACAAATTTGGAAACGGGCCGCACGTGGCACCACCCATGGCGTTTGTCCGTCCCCAAGTCGCCTGCAAAATCTCCCTTTCTTCAAAACATAGTTCGTAAAATATTGTTTTGTCTCACTATTACGAACGTTGTCCACCAAAATTTTCCGTACACGTTCCAACTGCTCGTCTTGCATTTGCGCTGCCAACACCCAATCAGCTTCTGTGATGTCCACGGGATACACATCGATCATTTATATCGGATTGCGGCTCAATGCATCCACATGTTGCATCGCCGAGCCCGGCCGATACTCGATATCAAATTTAAAATCTTGGACCTCCAACCACCATCGTCCAACTCTTGGAATCAAGTCCTTTTTAGTGAATGTTGTGCGCAGCGCGTTACAATCCGTAACAACCGTAAAGCGTATCCCGAGCAGGTAGACTCGAAAATACCGTAACGCGAGCACCACCGCCATAGTTTCGAGTTCATACGAATGATATTTCCGCTGGTCGACCGTCGTTTGCTTACTAAAGTACGCGACTACCTGACGCGTCCCATCGGTCGAGTATTGAAACAATATCGCCCCTAATCCCAAGGAGCTGGCGTCCGTATGCAATTCCGTTCGCTTTGTGCTATCGAAAATAGCCAGAATCGGTCTCGTCATTAAAATTTGTTTTACCGCCTGCACAACATTTTTTGTTCCTTTCCCCAGGTCCACGGCACATGTTTCTTTGTCAACACCGTTAACAGAGTGACCAGGCTTGCGTACCCCTTAATAAATTTCCTAAAGTATCCTGCAAGACCCAAGAACTGACGTACCTCTCTGACGTTTTTGGGTTCTGGCATCTTGAGTACAGCAGCGATTTTATATTCCCCAGGCCTAACTCCTGCAGCGCTTATTTCTCTCCCTAAGTAATTTATTTCCGTTTTCAAGAACGAACACTTACTCAACTTTACCGTCAAGTTTGCTTCACGCAACTTGTTTAAAACGAGACGGAGACGTTCTAACCCCTCAGCAACGGTTTTCGACGGAATAATTATATTCATCGATATATGGAAACGCAATCTTATTCCGTAACGATCCTAGCGCTGTATTTATGAGGTGTTGGAAAACAGCTGGCGCATTAGTAAGCCCAAAAGGCATTCGCAAAAACTCGTAGTGACCGTCGGGAGTAACGAAGGCCGTCTTCGGTATCGCATCTTCGCTCATGGCTACCTGATAGTATTCGGAGGCCAGGTCAATAGCCGTGAAATAACAATAACCTCCCAACCGATCTATCTGGTCCTCGATCAACGGGAGAGGATATTAATTCCTAATAGTGACCGCATTCAGTCGCCTATAATCCACGCAAAGACGATACTCGCCTGTTTTCTTCCTTACCAGAGTAATAGGGCTCGCATACGGTGATATTGATTCCTGCACGATTCCGTTTTCTAGTAACTCCTCAACAATCTCCCGCGCTGCCGCGCGTTCCGTTTCGGCCATTCGATACGGATGGTATACAATCGGCACGTCAGTTGTACATTTTATGTCCATTTTCACAATACTCGTTTTGCCTAATGTACGCATTGACGTCGTGACTCGATCTTTATACTCCTCAATTAATTTTACACATAAGACGCGATCCCTGTCCGATATATCACCGCAATCCAACTTGCTGATATCAATGCTGGCTTCCATCACGCATACATCCATTATAAGTTGCTGCTCGCTCTCAATGTTTGGCAGCTCCCGTAAAATGACTTGATCGCGCACCTTAATCAATACTACGTGGTCCTGATCAATAAAATCCCGCCCGACAATTACATCATGTACCGTTTCCTTGTAATCGACAATAATTGCTGTAACTTCGGCAGATGCCTCCATAATCCGAACCGTTACTTCCGCGGTCAAACTTTCACACGAAGCCAGACTCATATAACCTCGCATTTTTATGAAGGGTCCCTTGACCATTCTAACGCCTAATCGGATCGCCGTCGACTTTTGAATAAGGGTGTGCGTGCTACCTGAGTCCAGAAGGCACCGCACCTTCCGCCCATTCACCTCAGCATGCACCACCCATTTACTTGGACTAGAACTAACCTGAAGAGTGTTTACTATCGTTTTTGCCCTGTAGCAAAACTTTTCCAGGTGTCCTTCCTTCTTACACGTCGAACACACGTGTTTACTCTTTGGGCACACCCTCACTATGTGTCCTTCTTCTCCGCAATTGAAACAGGCCGTCCTGGACGAAGTTTTCTTCTCATCCCTTATCGGCTTCTTTCTGCTCACGTTCGGCTGTGTCCCCGATGATCCTGACGCAACCGCTGATGTATGTGCTGCAGACCGCGATGTCTTTGACGCCGGGTTCCCTCCCGTTACCAGCATCGCCCCCATATCTCTCATCGCAACATAGAGATCATCGACGTTGGTATATTTATTCGAGCGGATTGTCCGCTCAATGGCTTCGTCGCCGATGCTCCCAATTACTGCATCCTTCAAATACTCATCCGGGATGGTGATCTTAAGAGCGCGTAATTTTGTTAGTTTGGCGAAACAATAGTCGCCCAATTTCTGCCCCGGTCTGGCTGTATACGAAGCGGCCTCCTTTAACATCCGATTAAAGGGCAACGGCTTCTTAAATCGGCCAATCAACGCCGTCTTTAACGTTTTCCACGTCGGATCCCGCCGTTGTTCCTCGTCAAACAATTGACGCGCATGTCCCCGTAGTCGGCGCGCGATATTACAAATAATGTCGTCATCGCTCCAGTCACCTCGTCGCGCGATACGGTCGACATCACGAACCCATAATTCGATATCCGCCTTGTCCTCTGCTGGATCGAACTTCGGCACCAAGTGTTCCTGCAAGGTTGTTGGCCGGTAACGTGCAGCCCTCAATTCCTCCTTGAGCTTTTCCACCGTTAAACGCAACGCATCCACTGTGGCACTTTCTCCTGTCAACGATCTCCGCGATCCAGGAGGCGATCGTGAACGAATTCGAGACGAATCCCGCGAATATTCGCGCCTCCGCCCTCGTGACCCGTCACGCGAACGTCTTCGCGGTCGCCGGCCTTTTCCGTATCCGCGTTGCGACTCACCACGAGAGTCCTTGAATCGCCTTTTCGTCCGGTCCCGCGAACCGCGCGTCGATTCGCGCGAACAACCCCGTGCACCTCTACTCAGACGCTCCTCCGATTCCTCGCGTGAACGCATACGACTCAAACTGCGAGCATCGTCGTCCCTCGGGGGCGTATATCGCGAACTTCGCAAACTGTCCCGCGATTCTCCACGACGGGGACTACGCTCACGTCTCCTAATTCCGCTCATTGCTCACAGGTACGATGCACGTACGGCTTGTAAAAGTCTCGCACTTTACATCCGGTGTCACTAACACTCATAGGCAACCACGAACCAGAAAGTCAGTGACCCGCGCAATTGACCTTCGTGTAATTAAAACACGTGGCTATCCCACTTCTGATATGTTAGACAGGATAGGAAAAGGATCTGTGAAAATGAGACTGCTGAGTTTACTATTTTAAAAGAATGAATGTATTTCGATATTTTCCGTTGTGCGCCGGAAAAACGACTGGCGCTCTTTTCCTTAAGCGGGCCTGGCCCACGTTGACCCATAATACCCCAGCGTACCAGGGTGGGGGTGTCAACGGACGAAGACCAGGCGCGGCTCCTTCGTTGACACCATGGTCCTCTCGACATTTCCTCAACGCCTTACACAATGTTCTGGAATAAATTCCTAGAATATGTTAACGTATATATATATTATTCGATATGCGTGAACTTGCGAAAATCCGAATAGAATGCTCCCGAAATTAATTGAAAATAAAACATCAATCTCTTTGTCATGAAAGCCGGAAAATGCGTGTAATGAAACAAACATCGATTATAAAGTACGTCGAATGAATTAAAAGCCCCGATACTATTAACTACGTGAATATTATAACAAATAATATAAATAAAACATTAATCGACATCAGAGTTCTTCCTAAAAGCTTCGTTAATTAATTAAGAAATAGAAAGTGCGACGCACGAAATTCATGAAGCGCTGTGGGGGTAAAAGCAAGATAGTCAACGATAGACAGAGTCAGAAAGAAGGTCAAGGAGGGATGAGAACTCGGGAAACGCGCCTAGTTAAACCCAATGCGTGCGGGCTTTCCCCTTCGACACGTATCCTGATTTGCCAAATGATGTCCCCACTTTGGGCCCATGATCGCGGGTCGAGCCCTGAGATACGTTCGCTTGACTGAGGCAAATCACTCTTCGTCGAAAAATTCCAAGGTACGTGACGGGGAGCCCGTGTCCGCGTAGAGACAGAGTTGTCTACGGTATCGTGAAATCGGATTGCTCGGCAAAGTTCCTCCGTGTAACGAGGCAGAGTGTCGGGAGTGTTTCAATTCGCGATTATCGTGTCAAAGATTCATACGGATACATAAAAATCTTTTCACACTTTTCAATATCTATCTTTTTCTCTTTCATTTTAAATCGTCCTGTTATACACTCATAACAAATATTTCCTTTTACTCACTCCTGTCTCATCCAAAACTTTATCTTTCACTAGTCACCAACTTTCACCGTTACTCACTTTCGACCCTTCACCTTCCAACTCTCCCCTATACAGCAAAAGCGCAAAGTTCACCTTCCGAAATCCTTAAATAGCCCTATTTCTCAGCTCTCGGGTCAGTCTTAGTTTTGTCACACGCACAGCATTCTGTAACAACGCCAAGTTTGTAATAAAGTTTCTAATTTCCATGTAACGTCGATCTCTAATTAAATACATTCAAGTGATACCCCATTTCCTGTATCCAACATCGAGGTATTGGATCAAACCGGGCATCACAGTCCGTTAATTAATAATATTCTTTTTTCGCGTCGCGTTGCTTCTATACATGTATCGTTTTCGTAAATTGTTTCTCGTATCCGTAAATATCTAAGGCTCAAACGCGAACGCGTAGTGCGTGTGTTTAGTTCTCATCCTCTCTTCGATTTTCCAGATTTCTAGCCCACCACCACTGCTTTCATATACGAAACTCGTTGCTATATAATACATATATATAATATATTGTACATCGAATTGGTGAGTTGCACATTTTATATCTTCGTTAACACAACGAATCAGGTGTCGAGTGAGGGCAAAACGGCGATCTAAGAGACTGCTAGTCGTGGAAGTATCCAACTAGATCGTTCCGTTCTTATCGCAAAAGTTCGAGGTAACCAAGAATAACTATTAAAAATTTTCGAAGACGGCCCACGAGACTGTTAGTTCTGGAAGTATCCCACTGGGACCGTCTTCTTTTCGATCGATGATTGTAAAACAAAAACACCGAAGTTGGAATCATTTTCATATGATATTACCGTCTTTTCTGTCACTTTTCCAGTTATAAATTTCACAATTTAAGATATCCGTTTTCTACTGCTAACACATACATACTTTAATTTCTCTTAATTTCTCATGCTTTATTTGTATTTCATACAGCTCGTACACTTTGTTAATCAAACCATTTTGTTGTAATTATTTTTCTCAGAATTATACATATCTTACCTACATTCAGTTTTCTAATAATTTGCATTCAAACACCCTTAACATTTCCTTATTAACACGCCTACCTTCTTGCACGAATTCATACGAGGGGCCCGTATGGGACCAGAGCATTGACGAACCCAATAATAAATTCAGAATCTTATTATAAAAATTAAACGATTCTTTTTAAATTGTTCCGATCGTTATCGACCTAACATCGTCGAGCGCGATTGGGACTGGTGGCAGCGATAATACCGTTCTCATCCGCGTATCAATCATTAATTTCTTTTTTTTTTTTTTTTATTTTTGTACGTCGCACGCCGTATCTCGCTCGCGACGTAACACTCTCGATTTCCGCCATACCCTAATTCTTCCATCGCTTCCATAAATATTAAATTTGGACTCGTCCGCGAAAATTACGTCTTCCCACCACTGACTTTCCTTTTAAATATAGTTTTTTGCAAAATTCAGTCTCTTCATCCTGTTGTTCGCGTTAATATACGGCTTTTTTCGAGCTATTCTTCCATTATAGCCCTCTGATCGTAACACTCTACTTATGTTTTCCGGATGCACTGATATTCCACGGTCATTATTTAATTCAGCTGCTAACTTTGGAGCACTTATCCGAGGATCACATTTGATTCTCCTAATTATGGAGCGTTTATCACGAGTATTGAGGATCGGTTTGCGTCCGCTTTGAGGGATAGATTCAATTCTATCTTCGTTGCTGTAACGCCGCACAATATCCCATATCGTGCTCTTACTAATATTTAATAAATCTGCAATTTTGCAAAAATTACTAATTGTCGCATATCAAATGACGTGTTCTTACTTTTCCGACCCATTTCGCACAAATTTTGATTAAGACTGACAAATATTCAATCTCTAACATACTCTGTACATAGTATGAATGATATGTTTACAAACATTGTTTCAGTCAGTTCCTGGAACCTGGAAACTTGAGAAGTACTGCAAGTGTCCGAATATTTTCGTGATATGAAAATGAGCGTACTTTCCATTTTTCTTTTATTATTTATGTAATCACTTATCGTAAATAAATATATCTTATGTTTTTGTTAACTACACACTGCATAGTAACATACGTGAAACCTCTTTTTGTTCTTATTGCATAAATTTCTGAAGTACGGACTATAATAGTCAGAACTATAGTGGTGTCCGAATATTTTCGTGACCGACTGTAATTACTAAAGATTTACGCATTGCTTTTGGAACCTCGTATTGCTCGCGTTCCTGATCATTTTTAATAGTTTTCTTAAATAATAAGCCCTCAGTAGTACATATTCTCGAACTTTCTTCTTTTCTATCTCATCGCGTTCCGTGTCTCTTTTTTGCAAGATTGTTACTAGTTTCGAAATATCTGGATCTGAGCGTTGAAACACTAATATTTCGTCTTCGCGCGTTTCTATACTTAACACCGTATTTGTTCGTAGTTCGTAGTTCGTTCGCCGTTTCGCTTACAGGAGCTCGAGACAAGGCATCGACGTGTTTCATGCTGTCGCCACTTTTGTGTTTGATATGAAAATCGTACTTGGATAATTCGTTCATCCATCTGGCTATTTGAGCATTTTTAGTCTTCCAGGCATTCATATGGATTAAGCATTGATAATCTGTTACGACCACAAACGTAATACCGATAAAGAAAGGTCTTAGACGCTGCAACGCCCATGCGATTGCCATTAGTTCCAGACGGCTTGAATGATATTTCGCCTCGCACTCGTTCGTACATCGACTTGTAGCATGCCATACACCATACGCAACTCATCATCCTCCTTGTCTGCTTGTAGCAAAAAAGCACCTATTCCTACCATGAACGCATCTGTATGCAGTTCCGTCCGAGCCGCTTTCGGGTTATACAATTTCAGCACTGATTTTGAGACAAGCTTCGCTTTGACCTCTTGGAACGCTTTTTCAAGAATTTCGTCCCACACAAATTCATTTGTTCCCTTTAATAAGTTTGATAGGGATCTCGCAAACCCGACCACGAATCTTCTGAAGAATCCCGCCAAGCCGAAAAACCTACCTATCTAATGCTTGTTCTTTGGACGCGGAAATGGTTCTATCGCACAAATCTTTCGATCCCCTGGCTGAATTATTCCCTCTCTTAGTTTATAATCCAGGTAATCCATTTGCTTTAACCAGAATTTACATTTTGACTAATTTAACGTTAGCTTAGCATCCTTTAGTAATTTTAAAACGTACTCTAAATTTCTCATTAACACGTCCCATTCGCTCGCGTACACGCATATGTCATCGAAAAATATAAATGCTATCCCCTCTCTCCGCGCTATTCCCAACATCTTGTCCATTAATTTCGCAAAATACCTGGGAGCATTCGTCAACCTAAACATCGTTCTCTCTCGTCTGGGTTACTGTTATGAATGCGGTCTTCTCTTTTGACTCCTCGGACAGCGGCATTTGTAGATACCCGCACGCGAGATCCAACGTTACAAAGAGTTTTGCTCCGTTCAGCTCTTCCAAAAGATCGTCGAAATTTGGAATCGGATAATGCACCGGCCTCATTATTCTATTTAATTTTCGATAGTCGACCACTATTCTTGCCGAACCGTCTTTTTTGCGCACTACGAAGGCAGGGCTTGCATATGGTGAGCTCGTTTCTGTTATAATACCTGCACGCTTATATTTCTCTATTAGCTTATCGAGGTCGCAACGATCACGCGTATTTAGGTGGTACGGTTTTGTCTGCACGACCGCATCTTTAACGGTTTCTATTTCCATCGTCACTCGCTCGGTTCTGCCGATTTCACAAATATTTTTCGCGATGCATTCCGTATAACTATTTAAAAGGTTTACTAATTCTTTCTTGCGCTCGGCAGTTACATCCTCGTCCGCGACAATCTCGTCGGATTCAATTGCATCGAATCAGGGTTCTATTGTCTCCGTCTTCTCTATTGTCACAATCGATTCTCCGACTCATTCTCCGACCTCAACCATTTCCTGTTTTTCCTCTAAGTTCATAATGGGCATTTTTAACTCCTCAGCGTTAAATGCAACGTTGATGAAATTAACCGCTCCCGGCTCTAACGATTTCTTTTCTAGCGAGTACGCTCTCACCCCGACCTGTTGATTTATTATTTTGGGGTCCAACTCCGCGAACGTCAACTCATTCCCGGCGCGTGTATACGTTAAGTCCGGCGCTTCCGTGAACGACCTACCTAGTATAACATCGTAGCGTTGCGCTATATCCGGCACAATCCGCATAGCCAAACTATGGTTTCAGATTGTCCACCGTAATCGTCTCTTCAATAGTCCCCAGTGACTCTACAGTGTTTCCTTCAAAGCCCTCTAGTATCAAACGCGCTTTGATCACCTTGAACCCCTCGTGCAGCACAAGAGTCGCCTTAATCGTACTGACCGATGCACCCATGTCGATCAGCGCCGCTACATTACTTGACCCGACTCGTATTTTTCATATAAATTTCTCTCCTCTATCGGAAACGGTTTGCGTGATGTTCTTTTGCCTGCGCATTATCGTTACTGTTCGCACACCGAGAGGCAAGATGCCCCGGTCGCTTACAAATAAAATAATTTTTAACAAAAAATACAACCGACTTCGAAATGCACTAAAAAGTATGAAATAATTTCTACTTCATTTATACAAATACCCAACAGCTATTAATAAAACCTATTTACTCGTTAAATAGTATACTAAATACATTTCAACCTTTTCGGAGGCGGCGCATCCGTCTCGGAGTAATCGGTGAACACACACAAAAAAAAGACATACATACTGATCGAATTGAATAACCTCCTCCTTTTCGAAGTCGGTTAAAAACAAGTGATCGCTCGCCTATTCTGTTTGCAGTCACGAGATAAGTGTCCTGCGCCTCCGCAATTGTAACATTTCACCGTACTTCCGCAGTGGTGACCCTTCCAGATGCTTTAAAATACGCACCTTCCTGGTGGCCCGTTGGAGTCCTCGTGGCGTCCATCCTCCGTGGTCCATAGCTGTCCCTCTCTCCGCCTGCGTCTCCCTCCTCGAAGAAGAATACCGCATCTGACGATCCGTCCATCTTTCCCAACATCCGTCACAAATCTTTTCAACCTTGACTAAGTCCTGTAGCATGGCATCAGTGGAGGCATATTCTCGCCCAAGCACATAATGCGAGAGCTCTCTCGACCACCGGCCAGCAGCTACTTCATCCCTGATTTCGCCGACGCTGAAATCTAAACCTTTGCACAACCAAATTTTATCAAATACATAGTCTTGCAGAATCTCATTCGGTTTCTGCACTCGGGCGGATATGAGTTTAAGTTTCTCACGCGGAAACAAACGCATCTTCAATGTTCTGAAAACTTTGTACCGTCTCACCTTTGTTCATGAGCCACTTCCAAGACCTGTTTCTCAATCGAGTCTTGGCCACATTCAACGTTACCTCGTCACTCCAGCTATGCAGTATCTTGGTATTTTTCTGGTCATTAATCCATGCGAGCGCACTTTCAGGTCCTTCATTACCATGGAATTCGCGAATTATATCATGAACGCCGGCCATTGAAATTAACTGATTCTGACCTTGCCGATCAGCATTCAACGACCCCTGCAATGTCGTTAAACTCTGCGACTGACTTGTCATAACCGTACTAAGCGTCTGAATAGCGTTCGCTAACATTTCGGTTTGTGACTCAACTGAATTCACGGAGGGTGATGGCGGTTGACGTCCCTCTTGTTGTCTTCGCAATTCCGCTTCCATGGCCCGCACATTCGTTTCGTATTGTTCGCGCTCTTCTTGTCTCCGCAGCTTCTGCCTTTCTATTTCCTCAAGAGCGGCTCGCAACTCTTCCTTGCTCATTTCGCCGCTTAAGGGCACAGACTCCTTGTACCATGACCTGTATGCATGCACTCACACAATCAACGAAAAGCATGCACGTATACACCATGTGTGAGAGAGACACTCGATTTCGTAGATTCCATTTTTCGTCTCGATAATTGCATAAATGAAATTTTCGCGGGTACAGCACACACGGCTAGACTTCGCTACAGGTCGGTCTGGTCCGCTTTAACGCTAATAAGCACCATACGTTGAGAAAAATGGAATTTTCGAAACTGTACGATTGAGACAGACGCAAATCTCGCTCGGCTGGAGCAAATTCATTTTGCTTGAGCCGAGCGAGATTTTGATTCCTGGCGGACATAGAAAAGGAGAGCGCGAAAGAAAGAGAAGGAGTATCATGAATGAAACAACGTAGGGCCGATCGGCGGAAATTAGTCACACGCTACGACAGATTCGATGAGACTCTGTAATACACATAACATAAACGACTATAAAACTTATAGGAACATGTAAATTGATCTATAATATACAATATTTATTGATTGAAATATAATCAATAAATATAAACAATGCCTCTTCTTTCTCCGCGACGTCTACATCGTCGGTTACCATGACAGCCACTCCAGCCACGTATTATTGAAATTTTTTTCATCTGAAATATAATAATGAATTTTAATATAATTGTACCTGCATATACAGGGTGTCCTAGTTTGTGTGACAGAATTATATTAAAATTCATTATTATATTTCAGATGAAAAAAGTAAGCAAAAAAATGCTATACGGTGACCGCCGTGGAGGTAGAAGAGGAAAGAGGGTCGGTAGGAGGTGGCGGCGGCGGGCGGCCTATTATTGTTAACATATAGTAAAAATATATATATGTATAAATAAACATTATAAATCATTACATTTCTTTATTTCTTATTCCCTTCTTGAAATTATTATGTTATGTAGTTTTCATTCCTATAAGTTTCATGGTCGCGTACTTACGTTATGTGTATTATTTCATTCATTCTACCCCTACCAGCATCACGAATCCGTCGTTCTTTGATGTTTCCGAACATAGAAAAGGATAACGCAAGAAGGATAAACAAGGAGAGAAAGACTTGCAAGCATAACATTTAACCCAAAATTATGCTACTAAATGTTGACGGATTTATATTGTGTTTAGCTTCATTTTAATCAGAAAAATCTTCTCCACATGATAGTGAAATTTTTATTAATAAAAAGTACAAAATAAAAAACTTTATTCTGTGCATTAGTATGGTCACATTGACATGGGGCATTTAAATGAAGGCAATAAATCCCGGTTTCAGTTTCTCTTTCGTCTTTAGCTACTGACTGTTTCTAATCAGTGTTTATTGACTAGACAATTAAATTCGAAAAATGATTCTCCTATTCCATAACAGTTGTGAAGTGAACCGGCAATAGTTACATTTATCAAGTTTTCACTGTACAGTAAAACTTGGATATATGCAACAAACATTGGGACCCAGGCGTTGCATATATCCAGTCGAGGTGTCGAATCTCGGGTTACACGCGACGAGCAGCCAAGCGTGAACGTAGAAAAGGACAGACAGTGGTGGAAAGAGAGAGGTCCGATGATAAAAGGAAAGAGCCGAAACGTATCGGTGTGACTAAACTAATTCAACTATAAAACTTTTTTATTTTTGACTTTTTTTTACTGAAACTTTTACTAACGCATTGGTGAAATTTTTCTGATTAAAATGATACCAAACACGATATAGTTTGAATTATAATTACTTGCTAAAATTGATGTTAAAAGTTGGCGAAAAGCAAAGGAGGATTGGAAATGAAAACCGGTTGCGGCGTCGACTCGGGTTTCAAACGTTGCATATATCCAAGCGAGGTGTCGATTCTGGGCATTTAAACGTTGCATATATCCAAGCGAGGTGTCGATTCTGGGCATTTAAACGTTGCATATATCCAAGCGAGGTGTCGATTCTGGGCATTTAAACGTTGCAAATATCCAAGCGAGGTGTCGATTCTGGGCATTTAATGTTGCATATATCCAAGCGAGGTGTCGATTCTGCGTCCGTACAAATCGTTTGTACCGTGCCGCGTTACCTATTCTACGTTCGTACAAATCGTTTGTACCGTGCCGCGTTACCTATTCTACGTTCGTACACAACATGCGACGTGTTGCATGTTGCATGTTGCGTGTTTCATGTATCTTTGGTGTACGGCCTGCCTTATACGTATGTAGCCAAATCATATCGTGTTTGGTACCATTTTAATCAGAAAAATCTCACAAATGCATTAGTAAAAGTTTCATTACGAAAAATTTAAAAATAAAAAAGTTTTATCGTTCAATTAGTATTAGTCACACCGATATTACGGTCGGGTCATATTACACGGTTTCCTCGCCGAGCGGCTCGGTTCGGCTTAGGGGGATCCCCCCAAGTGGAGGGGATAGCGATGTTGCATATATCCAGACAAACTTTTGTTGCATATATCCAGGTTTTACTGTATATGGTGCAAGTTTTATAATTCATTTTTCTGGCATATCATTTCAAGTATTCTATCTGCAATTTCATTGATAAAAAAACATGATTATAAATATGAATAAAAAAGTTTTATGGTTGCACACATTAGTATATGTATCGTTTCATTCTCGGACCTCTTTCTCTCTCGAGCGCACTACAGTAATGCTTCGAAATAAGCAAGTGGCTCGGGACCGAACAGTTGCTTATTTCGAAGCAGGTATGCTATTCGGCTTGACTTTGTTCTCGAAACGGGACGATAGAGAACGCGAGAAACGAGTGAGAGATCCGAGGTAGCGGCAAATCATAAAGTGATCGGCCGAGCAGCGATGTTATTTTTTGGACAAGGATAGAATATAGCATGCCCTCTCATTCTCGCACTATGCTTTATTTCGAAGCAAATATACCAGACTGAGAAAGCATTATATATATTCCATCCTTCTTCTACTAACCGATGTCACTGCTCAGTCGAGCGTGAAATTTATTACACTAAACATCGGCTTCGCGCTTTCATGGACCTCTCACTCATTTCTCGTACCTCTCACTTTGCGGGCGACTTGAAACAAAGAAGAGGGGATACGGAGTTGCTTATTTCGAAGCAGAGACCACTTGCTTATTTCGAAGCATTACTGTATTCTTTTCTATGTCTGGCAGGAATCAAAATCGGCTCGAGCCTGTTACAATTGTAACAGATGTGGCAACAGCGTGACAGAAGTCTTAATACGTTACGGCAACTATGCCTTACATTTATCGTCTGATTTATCGAATTTACATTTATCAACTGACTTGTGTTTTTATCGACCCTGATGATAACGTAGTCAAATATACCATCAATGCCTCTGACGGAGAATCAGTGAACTATTCTTATGTCTATTTGACGTCTGATGCGTGCAAATCGTAGGGCCGTATTCAGAGTCACGACTAAAGTAAGGACTTAAGACGTTCTTTACAAAGATCGTCTTATTCGAATAAGCAATGCTTAAGTCGCTATGTATTCAGAGTCGGAGAATAAGACCGACTTAGTCAAGAAAACGATGAATAAGCTTTGCTTAGTAAAGTCCGTGGTTAAGCAATGCTTATTTGACGTTCGGCTATTTCCGTCGATTTTCTACTGTAACAACCAATGAAAATGATTCTTGAAACTGTAGCATTATTTGTTAGAGCGGCGCTTTTTGAATTGAATTTTAACGCTATCGCTTGAATTAATTCAAATAATTGAGCGTGCAATAGACAGAGCCAAATTTATTAAGTCAAAATCAATTCAATTGAGAAAGTAACAATTTTATTATTACTGTTATCACATACGTTATAAAAATCTCTTATATTTAAAGTTTCATTGTGAAATACGAACACAAAATAACACAAAATTAAATTTACGACTGAAATTATTTAAAAGAAAAATTTATATGTAATTCCTTGTATTGATTATGAATCCTAAAAAATGAAATAAAAGTAGTTGTAGCAAACTTATCGATTATTGATCATTAATAAATCAGCAGTATGTGATTGCAAAAGATATTGCAAAAATCCTGTGGTTTAAGGTATAGGTTGTGATATGACTGAGGATGAGGGTATTTTAATCAATAAATTAAACCAATTTGAGCTGAAAGAATAATGATTATTTATTCGATCGATAGACACAATAAGGTGAAAAAGCCTTGCGGCATGAAAAACCCCTTATTACATTTCGTTTGACACAATTACACAATGAAACATACGGGCAATCAGTGCTTCACGTGTAGCAAATCCATCAATGCCATTAACATTTTCCACGTTTCCTAATAATTCTTCTCCATCTTCATTTTGGTTTTCAATTTCATCTTCTTCTACAAGAATGCCAAACACCGAACGTTCTTTCTACTATCTGTCGGGTCCTGATCTGGATTTCATTGTACCTGTGTCGATCAAATAATTTAATGTTAATTTGTGCATCAATCAGTCGAGTAAACAAGTAAATAAACAAGTAAAACAGTATCAGTATTACCTTATTTCTTCTTCAGTCTGTGGATTCCGCAGGGGTGTCATGAAAAATATCCTTTTCTATTTCTGTACATTTCTTCCATGTTGTTGAATGCTGTTAATCTAATGTGGGTGCAATCAATAGCGCCATCCACACCTGGTAAATCAATTACATTGTATATGTATGTATGTATGTATATATGTATATAGAAAAAGTTATAATGATATAAAATCCACACCTGGTAAACCAATAGCTCCGTTTCCCTGTCCCAGATTATTGTATAATCTGCGATTTTGAGTGGAATTGTCCGGATCCCTGGGAAACTTGATATACTCCGTCATCAGACTGCCTATTAGTAAACTCACCCTAAATACTATACGGGAGACTGTGGGCTGAGAAACATTCATTGTGTCCACCAGAATAAGCTACAATTACAGTACATATATATATATATACATATATAGATAATTTTTATTTTTTTCTACTTCTTTTAAGAGTAGTGATACTGATATATATTTATGACTTACTTAAAAACTTGCAGTAGCATAATACCGCAAACACAATCTCTTTTACCGTATTCGTGTACCCTAACCTACTCTCTCTCGTCCCATCACTGCACAATAACAACTTCAAACGCGTGCTTAAGTCCTCAATATCGTCGACTTAAAAATCTAACCTCAATAAAGCCAAATAAGAACTCGTTTTCTACAAATAAGGCGGACTTATTCGACTATGAATTCATAAGATCTTAAGACTTTATTAAGCATCGACTGTGAATCTACACCAATAAGCATTTACTTTTCTAAGCAAATGTTTAAGCTCAGACTTAAGACGTTGCTTATTCGGCGACTGTGAATCTAGCCGACGTCTTAAGCATGTGTTTAAGCCCAGCTTAGAAATAAGTTGCGACTGTGAATACCGCCCTAACTATTCATTTCATACATGGTGTTGCGAACCTCGCTTGTATGTATGTGTGTGATATCATGTGAATTTAGCCGCAAGCTTGTAATCACTAGCGCTGAATGAAATGTAATATGGCGACGATGCCATAAGAGTATGACTGCAGCATGTCTGCATTATGTTATATCAATGCTCATAAATTAGGAGCCAAAATTCAAAGGAATGTACAAACAATAGATAAGATATTGTAAAACTCTCAACACGGGTGATCGTGCTGGGAGAGAGTTGGAAATCCGGAGAAATAAGACTATCACACTTGAAATTTCTAAAGAGCTAATTTATTGCGGGCTGTATCTAATTCGTTACTCGTAACAAAAATCATGTTGGTTCTTGAAACTGTCGAAGTCTCTTCGACATCCTGTTTATTTACAGAGGGTCGTAAATTCTCTTAAGGGTTGCCTTGGCTCGCTAGCGCGAGACCTTTTGTTATCTTACGTTTTCTCTGGATCCCACGCTTTCTCTTAACACGTGTGCACGGAATCGTTCTCGAGTCTTGGCGGAGCACCACCATCTTCCGCTCGCCCAAGGGTGGACCGAAGCCAGGGAGAGGGACCGCCTCCGGACAGGGATGGGCCCCACCACCATTGGACCAGGGATGATCCTGAGGGAGGATTCAGGATCCAGCGAGGAGGGGATGGCAGCCAACATCGATCGAGGATCTTCACCGCCAAGCTCAGAACGATTCAAAGCTTCAACCCGTTTGCATACATTCTTCATAAAAGATAAAGTCTAAAATAAAGAAACATAAACTATTATTCTTCCTTCAAAATAAAGTGTACTTTATTAAAACCCGCGCCGCGAGCAGAGTGCTTTAGCGCTCCACGGGCACCTTACCCACGTAGTAAATATCCAAAAATCCCTAGACACCTGAAATCCACGCGCAACAATGGAATAAATCTTCCATAGCAGAAGCGACATCAGCGCCGTCTGGATTTTCTGCGCCCAGTTAAAATTTGCATCAAATTCACAAGAGTGGAGCTTGGAGGGCCTGTTTTAGCCCCTCTTTTGCCCAACGAACTTTTTGTCAATTATTTTGCATTACTTTTTCTTTTACATCGCGTTGCCTTCTTCGTTTCATTATTCATTCATTTGCTTATTCTCGCCTTCCCGCCTTTCCTCGGTTGCCACAGGTTGCCAACAGCACACGGTCACCCATCTTTGGCGTGAACCGTGCACACTTATACTAGGACAGAGCAAACGGCGCTCGTTCTTGTGGGACAAATTCAAGATCCCTCGAAAATAAAGGTATATTCATCGTCAGTTTTATCTGATACATGTTTGCACTCACGCAATTTTGCTAAACTGTTAATCAATAATAAAGTCAAAATTAACTTACGAAAACGCAAAAATGATTCTCAAAAGAACTTGCAATTTACTAATTTTAAGGTAATTCTAAATAATTTTCAGTAAGTTGTTCACTCTCTTATGTTATTACTATTAATAAATATATTTTATACTGTGCTTCAACAATTATAAACAATATATGTTTGATTAAGGCAAAATCAAATAAGTATCCAGTTTTATAGTTTATTTCCAACATCATATGTACCACCAGTTTATAAAAAGGATCAACAAAAAGAGATATTTGAAACTCCAGAAGGAAAGCAATTATCTCATACACCTATCAAACCAGCTTTAACTTCTGATACATGTTCTGAATTTCACGATGAGATAATTAGGTAAATAATAAAATACCTTAGTTATATAAAAGAAAAAATATAATTCTGTATAATTGATTCTTTACAATTCACCTGTATCAGAAAATTTATAAATTATATTATGAGAAAAGGTCAAAGAGCAGTAGCCAGAAGAGTATTAGAAACTGCCTTTGAAAATATTAAAATAATACAACTGAAAAAGTACTATGACGCAGCACCTGAAGAAAAAGATAATATTGTATTAGATCCAAAAACTATTTTATATCGTGCCATAGAGAACTGTACACCCATTTTAGACTTACATAATATATCAAGAGGTGGTATTACATATAAGGTATAATAACATTTTATTTATGTTCATATAAGTGTCTCAATAAATCTTAAATATAATAATTTAAGGTAATATTTTGTATAGGTTCCTGTACCAATATCTGAGAGGAAAGGTCAGTTTAAATCAATGAATTGGTTGATTGAAACTGCAAAGGACAAGCCAAATCAAACCCATCTTGTTGATGCCTTAGCAAAAGAACTTATTAGTGCTGCTAATAACGAGGTACATGTACATTTTTACTTCTCTTATATCTATAACATTTTTTTGTCGTATTTAGTGAATTAATGTTGATTAGAAGTACAATTAATTTGATTTAAAGTAAATTATGGAATTATATTTTACAATATTTTCACAACTGTTTTCATTTTAGGGTCGAACTGTGAAAAAGAAACAAGATTTACACAAACAATGTGAAGAAAATCGAGCTTATGCTCATTACAGATGGTTGGAATAAAGAAATTAAGAATGAAGTTATTATTTATAGATTTACATTAATCAATTAAACGAATTATACATTGTCACCAAAAATATTTTTAAACCTCGTTTCATCAATAATTCGTCCATATGGTACATTTATTTTTAGCTCTTGTTTACATGACTGGATACCTAATTTTTTATAGAGACTATATTTCATAAGTGAGGTAGTTGTTTCTGTAGGAGATATAATATCATTAACATTGGTTTTTAAATCTCTTCTTTTACCCCAATAATCTACATATGATATTATAACTTCTTCATTATCTTTTAAGCATACAGAACCAATAAGGTTGTTGCATGCATGGCACACAACGTGAAACCAAACAGTAATTATAAAACCTGAAATACATAATAAATTATGTAAATGATAATCTCAAATACATTTAGTATAAAGAAATTAAATTCCAATCTTACAAACACATATAAGTTTTATACATTCATCTCCTGGTATCAAACCTGTTACTTGTAACCCTATAAGCACTGGTACACTTACTCCAGCTACGATAGTTTGATTACGTTTCATTACATTTAAAAGGCAAGGAAAGGCAATATATGGAAAAGCATAGACTAATTGGTAATCAGGAAATTTTAACGATTTGATTATTTCTGATGATGACTTATTTTTGTTATCATCTGGAATATGACTATATGGTCTAATTACATTGTTAACCTTAATATATTGACGATATATTAATCGCCGGTAAAAATATATATTTTGTAAACACATGTGAACTTATATAATTGTCCTTTATATAAAAATAATTTTGCTTTGTTTTGTTTATTTATATATAGATACACGTGTTTTGTGTAAAATCTATTGTTAATAGATATACAATCTTATTTAAAAGTCAAGAGAAGTGAGGTTAACACCGCTAGCGGGATAGAAGCACACTCTGCTCAGTGCTCACGATCAGTCTGCTCGCGGCGCGGCCAAAGAGTAAGTATAATAAGAGGCGACACTCTGAGAGAGAGACAAAGATACAACCTATTTAAAGGTCCATTCGGCAATCTTTGTTTTCGGCCGTGAATAGTCGTGAACGCGCGACCAGTTTGTACTGTGGATTTATGTACGTCTGTATGTATATACCCTATTTTGTGGAAACTTCTTTGTCAGAATGCTCCAAAAAGCAAGAGTTTATGGCATTTCAGACCGTCATAAATCAGGAATTCTACATATTTTACTTCGCACCCATGTAGGTAAAAATATATATCATTTATGTAGAAATGTAACTGGTTTTATTCATCCTTGTAACAATTTTCCTCTAGGATATTTATTAAAGCAATTAAAGTTATTTATTAGATTAAAAATTTATTATACACTTAAATATAGTAATAGGAATTTTAAAAGTTGCGTTAAAAATATAGGAGACTTCATATTGTATTAAATTTGTAAATATTGTAATGTCTTCAAATATTTTATCCGAAACCTTCCCTCATCCTATTGTATAATTGTGTAATTTATGTTCAAATATATTTTCTAATATTATCATTTTATTATATTTCTTACTTTCCCACTTTTCAATTATGTAAAATTAATGTAAATACTTCGATTAATAATATACAGAAAAATTGACGACGCAAAAAGGTTTCTAGTTATAAAAAATTGTTATGAAAAGAAAGTATTACATCCAATTCATTCAAACTTCCCGCTCGTTGATACAACCCATTAAAGGGACAGCGAATCATCGACATCAAAGGTGCTGCCGGGAGTGTCGCCTCTTGTTATACCTCCTCTTTGGCGCGGCCTTTAATAAAACAAACACTTTGCGTTAAAAAATTGAAGTTTGTATTTCTTTTTTTTTAGACTTTATCCTTTCAAGAAATGTAACAAGACGGGTTGAAGCTTTGACCGGTATTCAGAGTCGCAACTTATTTCTAAGCTGGTCTTAAGCATATGCTAGATTCATAGTCGCCGAATAAGCAACGTCTTAAGCATTTGCTCAGGAAAGTAAATGCTTATCGCTGTAGATTCACAGTCGATGCTTAAGAAAGTCTTAAGCTCTTATGAATTCATAGTCGAATAACTCCGCCTTATTTGTAGAAAACAAGTTCTTATTTGGCTTCATTGAAGTTATGTTTTTAAGTCGACGATATTGAGGACTTAAACACGCGTTTGAAGGTGTTATTGTGGTGTATTCAACAATTTGTTTTGATTAAGTACAAAATGGACTTCGAGGATATCGATGATATCGAGGACATTGAGGACATTGAGGACATCCAGAATGAACATCCAGAAATATCAAGGCGATACATTCGAGACGTGAGTGATCCGTTTGATTGTTTTGACGAGGAAGAATTCCGTAGACGCTACCGGTTCACCAAAGACTGTTTTAAATGGAATTTTGCCTAAAATTGAAGCAGGGCTGCAGAAAGGTAATATTCGCGGTTTACCGATCCCTCCTGCGATGCAGCTGTTAATTTGTTTGCGGTATTATGCTACTGCAAGTTTTCAAGTAAGTCATATAAATATGCAATGTAATGTAATAAGGGGTTTTTTATGCCGCAAGGCTTTTTCCCCTTATTGTGTCTATCGAGCCAATAAATAATTATTATTCTTTCGGTTCAAATTGATTTAATTTATTTATTAAAATACCCTCATCCTCAGTCCTATCACAACCTATACCTTGAACCATGGGATTTCTCCATGTTAGAGAGATTTAGACGATACATTTTAAATCGGTACGGAGATGGGATGTGGAAAAATAAAGCAGTAATTTGTTATTATAAATTCTTTTTTTATTCAATTCATAATAATAAAACATAAATAATTAAAATGATGATTATAAACTTAAAAAGATGTGGAGTAACATGAAGTCTGCTCAACGACGCGCGATTATGAAAAAAAGACCATCTCGATTGGCAGAAATAAACCCAGAAATAGCAGAGATCGTGCCATCGGTAATGAAGAATGCGAGAACTGTGTTATCATCTGATTTCGCAGAAGAAGAATTGGCGAACAAACGTGATGCCATATTCCATGAGGAATACATTTTGGACGATATCGAAGTGGATGATAAGAATCCTATTAGTATAAACACCAGTCAAGAAATTAGTTACATTACAACGGAAATTAATGATGAGGGCCATGAAGAAGGTCATTGTGATATTGGTAATCGTTCCCCAGAATGCCAAAAGGATGAAATTGATGAAATCGTGGATCGCAGCGTCGAAGACCAATCACTTCCGCCGCTCCAAAGATGGATTATAATGAGAGGAGGTTGAAATTAAAACGTATTAGAAAATTAGAAAATTTTATATAAATAAATTATTAAAAAGATTGTTCTTAATGTTTATTACCTTTCAGTTCTTTTAATTCAAATTCAGCTTAACGACGGCACGATCTCCACTATTTGTGGGTTTATTTCTGCTGCCGGTTCTGCCGGTCCTCCCCCTGTTGCCAATCGGGATTGTCTTTCCCTCATTATCGCGGTTCGTTGCGCAGCCTTCATGTTACTCCACATTTTTTCAGCTGTACAGTATTCCTCTGAAAAATAAAATTTATATCACAGAGTGTCCCAGAATGAGTGCAAGTCGCTTCGTTTTGAAATTATTAAGGAAAAACGCCGACCAATACGAGCGCACACAGTGCGTTCCAAATTCCAAATAGCGATATAATAAGCATTCCCAGTTTCACGTAATAATATCGTTTATTCTACAAACCTTGGATGAAATCACAGCAGACATATTATATTGCTGTGTGATTTCCTGCCACGCATCTTCTTTGTTCTTCAGAGTGGAACTGTCACTTTTCTTATTTTCTACTATGTGCGAAAACTTTTTTAATACTGCCACGAATGTATTCTTATCGATTTCGGTAAAATGTTTCTTACTGGTCATTTTGTATAGAAAATCGCACTGTCCTTTCCTATGTACGGTTGTACGGTAAGTGCCGTGCGGTTCATCACAGTCTTCTTACCAAAAGGCAATGCCTTCCCCACTACGAAAGAGTCTACATTTTTAGCAATACAGCGTCGGGCCGCTTGCCTTTTCTACACATTCTACATTCGTATGAACAGTCTTTTGATACCTGGTAGCTGATACCTGGCTACCAGCACTGGTCCCTATCATAAATGGTACGAAAGCATAATAGCGCCTGGCTAATTGCTTTGGACAAGGCTCCAACATATACCGTCGCTAACATATCGAATGAAATATAAAAAGAATGGCAACACGTTTGTCGCCACTACACCGCGATCGCTCAATTCGCTGTAGATTAGTTTAGGATTCATAATCAATACAAAGAATTACATTTAAATTTTATTTTTAAATAATTTCAGTGGTTAGTTTAATTTTGTATTATTTTGTGTTTGTATTTCAGAATGAAACTTGAAATATAAGAGATTTTTATAACGTATGTGATAACATTAATTATACAATTGTTCTTAATAAATTTGGCTTTTTTTATTAATAAATTTGGCTCTGTCTATTGCTCGCTCAATTATTTGAATTCAATTCAAAAACCGCGTCACTAAGTAAGAAATAATGCTACATTTTCAAGAATCATTTTCATTGGTTGTTACAGTAGAAAATCGACGGAAGTAGCCGAACGTCAAATAAGCATTGCTTAAACATGGACTTCACTAAGCAAAGCTTAAGCATCGCTTCCTTAACTAAGTTGGTCTTATTCTCCGACTCTGAATACATAGCGACTTAAGCATTGCTTATTCGAATAAGACGATCTTAGTCAAGACCGTTTTAAGTCCTTGCTTAAGTCGCGACTCTGAATACGGCCCATACTCTTATGGCATTGTCGCCATATTACATTTCATTCAACATTTGCGATTACAAGCTTGCAGCTAAATTCACACGATATTGCACTCATACATACAGGCGAGTACAGGCGAGGTTCGCAACAACTGTGAACAATCACTCAATCACTGTTGCGAATTTGAACTAATAAATCAGATCTCATGTACATACATACATACATACTTAGTTAAGTGTATATGATTATATAAATATTAAGAATTGTTTGTTTAGAAAACTCGATTATTAACAAAATGTTACGTTCCATTTCAAATGAAATTTTAATACAGGTATGCTTTAAAATTATTCATATCTTAAGCTATTAAATATTTAAAATATTATATATGCTCTTTCATAATTACCATTATTGTTTATAAAAGATTTAATTATTTTAGAGAGGAAACCTTACATTATTGCGATTTCTGAGTACAAAAAAGCCATCAAAATCGAGTAATCCATCGAAAATTAACCCAAATGTTGCAGGACTTAGCAACAAATGTCTTGAAATTCCAAATGAACGTAAGACATGAAATATTTGTGCAATTTATTAATACATATGTTGCTTAGTTATAATTTTTACATAGAGTAGTACACAACATGGTGCATCTCATAACAATATACGTTTTTAAACTATTTAATAACGTTCTATATGAAAATAACAGAAAAAACATAAATCAAAGAATGACAAAAATATTTGTTTCCATATATTAACCATAGATATTGTATATCATTTTTTAAATTCTTGTCTTCTAGCTGTAGGACCAGGTGCTGCCAAAGATAAAGAATATAAAAATCCAGAATATTTTTGTTACCATATAGATAGTTTTGGAGAAGCAGAAGTGGAGTTAGCGAAGTACAGATTACCTGCACCTTCTAATAAAGTACCTTTCAAGTGATAAACAGTTTTTATGATACTTTTCTTTGTAAATAATTATGTAATAGGTAATAGAATGTAATAAATAGAATAAATAATATCCTTACACAAATAAATAATACCTTCTTCCACCAAGATATGATAAACTTCTTAATTATTTCTTAATAGAATAGTAGTAAATATTAGAAAAATTTTATTCAAAATTCAATCATTACAATATATTTAAATGATATTTTTATATTAAATCTTTCATGTATATTTGCAGCATTATTAATTATACATAAAATAAAAGTTCTATTATCATTTTGAAGTTAACTTGAAATTTGAAATTAACTTCAAAATAATTAAAATAGCAGTCGTATATTTATCTATTCATACATATATAAATATGTTAAATTTGAATTCATTTATAAACTAGTTTATACAAAGCGATGAATGTGTGTATAAGAACATAATTATGTGTATATACATACACATTTTATTCAATGTCCCGTTATCGTTCATACATACATATATGTATCCAAATATGTCTTGTTTTCACCGAACTACGTTAGTATGCATACATATAAGTATCATGTCGCGTGTTAACGATTTTAGATTCTGACGTTCATTTTTCAACGCTATGTAAATTTACATTTTTTAATCTTAAATATATATCTTTATTTTGCTTTTATACATATTATTTGTGAACATTCTTGTTAAATCGCAGATTCTTGTTTATGTTTAATAAATAAACCAATATATACAAATAGTTCGTTATTATTTTGCAGAAAGAGGTTACGAACGAACTATTATTGTTATATTTTTCTAAAGGTAATAATGTCTGTCACTCTGCAAAGATATATTCCATTGTTGTTCAAATGGAATGTTCCGAAATATTTTGTTGACACTGTATATATTAGAAACAACACTTTACTACCCGCATCTAAAATACATCATTTACGTTATAAAACAGACATACCATGCTTGGAATACTTAAGGTAAGTAAAAATTTAAATTATATTAAATGTGACAAAATTTGTGTTAAATACATACTGCGAATACGTATGTATAATGTATATATATCAATTGCTAAATACCAAAAACTAACACACATTATTCATTTTATATATGTGTATACAAATATATATATACATACATATGTGTATATAAGCACTTAATATATACAGGGTGTTCTTTAATTACACATTTTTTTGTATTCTTATTTAAAAATAACATAGTTTGGTGGGGTAATCTACATGCATACAATGATAATATTTCATTACCAAATCAGATGAGTGATGTAATTGGAAACAAAGACAACTGTATATAATTAATTTCAGTTCAGTTAATATGTAAATTTTCCTTTTAAGTTAAATTGCAAATGTGTTATCATTTCACTTTCGCTTTTTATATTTGTTTATTCTGCTTGCTGTAAAGGTGTTCGGCTTGCAAAAAGGACAATTTAATTTAATTTATACCAAACTCTTTCTTCCTTTGTCGTGATATTTATGTTCAATACTATTTACTTATATTTTTGTATTAATAATCATGTCGATGAAAGTTTCTTTACTTTGGTCAGGATAGCATTGTATCGTAGTTTGCGTTCCACGTTGCGTTACCGCTTTTAAAATTACTGTAACGGATTTGCTTATCTCCGATCCGATTTCATCGCCTTCATTCTATGATTTTATATTTTATGATTTTACAGTTTTTGTTTGTAATTTCTAATATCTATAGATACCTACACATTAATTTATAATATTTCTAGAAACAATTCAAACGTGCTTATGACGTACCTTCGAAGCTTCTACTGCTTCTTTTATATCTTCTTCAAATGATGACATGCTGTAAACTAAACCTGTATTTTTAGATAAACGGAACTAACTCATGTTAAATTTATTTTGATATTTATACTGCGCTCAATTGATTTAAAAAATGTTGCCATGGCCCACTGTGTTGACTCTTATTCAGATAATCTATTTAGGTAACATAGATTAACAATTGATATTCGTTAAAATATATAGTGGGTCTCAAAAGTTGATCCAGTTTTTAAAAAGTTATTTTATTTTAAAAGGTAGATGAATAGTTTTGAAACTTAGTGTATATAACACTGTATTTGATATACAACCTCTATATGACCTGGTATATTGTTATGTTAATATTTAAAATATACACAGTGAGTCAAATAAAAAATTAGGAAAATTTCTATAATACGAATAATATGTGTGGAAGGTATTTTTATTTCC
The DNA here is from genome assembly GCF_907164935.1 of Osmia bicornis bicornis. Lineage (NCBI taxonomy): Eukaryota > Metazoa > Arthropoda > Insecta > Hymenoptera > Megachilidae > Osmia > Osmia bicornis. The sequence goes on along the minus strand of NC_060223.1, from coordinate 1,619,508 downwards.
GCAGAATGCAAGTTTTCAATATTATTATTGAATTCCCTCCGCTCTCGTTATCGACGTAAAGTTATTGTAAAATAAATTATTAGTTATGTCACATTTGAAGAATAACGACATATCGGTCAATAATGATTGTTGTGAATCATCGTTTTCTTCATTAATTTAAAAGAAAAAATTTGTGCCCAGAAAAGGCACAACAAAATGTACATTGTACTTTTCATCAACACAAAAAATGCCAGAACTTTCCGCGTAAGCTGATATTTCGAAGGTATTTAATCAGGAAAGGGTATCATCATCATACGATAAAATAAATATCTCGTATGAAAAATAAATATAAGAGATTGAATATATATAAACTACAGACTATGAAATAAATTCAATATTTTTTTCATTTATGTTGAAATAAAAAATTCATTACTAATCCCTATTACACCTACTTGTACATAAGTGCATAAAAATGTACCATTTTGAATTATTTGGAAGTAAATAGAGACACCCTGTATATTTTTGTATGTGAATATATATAGAGGATGTAAGGTAGTTTGTACAACATATTCTGCATTAGATTCATACCGGTTCAAAGAATCTCTTTTTTCTTCAAAATGAATTCAAAGTACGTATAGTGTCGGTCACGTTATATTTATCTGAAAAGTACTGTAATGGAGAAATTTAACACGTTGACTGTTACCGTGAAAATTACCATTTTAATCACAGTTATTAATAACGTCATAATCATTTAATTTATTAATTTACTATTTCACATTATTAGTTTAACACGCTTGCTACCATATACAAGGCGTTACATTTAAGTGAGAACAGTGGAATATCTTATAAGGGGCTATAGTGGGGGAAACCCAAAGCTCCCTTGATAATTTCTGATGTAATATGTATGTACACATTAATTGTTTAATAAACATTACAATTTTTATTCTTTAGATCAAACAGCGCCAATGTACGAACGATGTACTCGGTGACTGAGCCCACATTTTTATCGAATAAAGATGAAAGTCGTGAATTAATGGCTATATGGCCGGATGTTGTACGAGATCTCACCGATGCTGGTCGTCATCTTGATATACCAGATGTTACCAAATGGTTGGCGAAGGTATTCTTTTGTAACTTAAGAATTAAAATATATACATAGATGATTGAAATGATATACAGCGATGCTCGGGTGTAAGATGCACTATGGTTCCAGTTCTGCTTCCGGGCATTACTGAAATGTATAGAATATGTTTTTGATATATTCTGTATATTAGTTATTTCAAAATAAGTGTGGGAAAACTGACTGACTGACTTTTTCTGCATATTAAATACTATAAATATAATAATAATAAAAAATGCATCCTTTTTAATTTTCAGGTATTACAGTATAATGTTCCTGTAGGAAGAAAGAACAGAGCATTATCAGTTGTGTATGCTTTCAAATCGTTTGCTTCTGATAATCAATTGACAGAAGAAAATATTCGTCTATCCCGAATTCTAGGCTGGTGTATAGAATTGGTATTGACTTTTTTATTCAGTTAACTTAAAAATGTGAATATTTTCCATATAGTAATAGAATAATGTTTTAATATAGTTGCAAGCATTTTTATTGGTGATTGATGATATTCAAGATCAATCAACGATGAGGCGCAATGCACCATGCTGGTACTTAAACAATGATACTGGATTAGCAGCTATAAATGATGGTATAATGTTGGAAATGTGCATATATCAATTACTTAGAAAACACTTCAGGTCAAAAGATTGTTATGTGAGCCTCATGGAATTATTTTTAGATGTAAGTAGTAAAGAGTACATGCTAAAAAATTTCTAAAATAAATCAGTATTATGGTACAGAAGATAAATTTTTAGACTACTTTAAGAACGTCAATGGGTCAATGTCTTGATTTATTATCAACAAATTTTGGAAAAAAATCAAATTTGGATCTCTTTACAATGGATCGGTATAATTCTATCGCAAAATATAAAACAGCTTATTACACGTTTGTGTTACCAACTACAATTGCAATGTGTTTTGTAAGTTTATTATTCACATAATTTCATTTAATTGTATATGTATTATATACATTACTTTACAAGGGGAGCTTTCAAATCTTAATTTTTGTAATCCTATATTTATGTATATGAAATATTTATGATAGGCTGGCATAAAAGATCCAGAAATGTATAGGCAAGCAAAAACAATTTTGCTAGAAATGGGTCACTTTTTTCAAGTGCAAGATGATTATATGAATTGTTATGGAAGCACAGAAGCTACTGGGAAAACTGGTTCAGATATAGAGGCGGGAAAATGTTCATGGCTTGTTGTGGTAGCGCTACAACGTGTTACACCAGAACAAAGAAAAATGTTAGAGGTAAACGTATATACTGTTAATAATATTTTATAGTATCTTTTAATTCTTTTGTTAAATAAGAATACTGATAACTTGTATTAATTATGTAGCACTGTTATGGTCAGTCTGATATAGAAAAATCGAATCACGTGAAACAGCTTTACGATGAATTAGGTTTACCAAATACTTATGCTATCTACGAAGAAGAAACGTACAATCTACTAATGACGCACATACAACAAATATCACGTGGACTTCCACATGATTATTTCCTAAAATTACTTGAAAGAGCATGCCGCAGGGTGGCTAGAAAAGATTAATTATATTCTTGAAAACAATGGACCAAACCACTACTACAGTTTAAGAGAGAACATATGTATAACGTGCTTCCTTCTATCTGTGAGTTTATTCTAAGAATTAAGCATTTATTATTTCATTTAAGAGAACATACGAACAAGTAACAGCCGTATTATATTTTTAATAATTAAAAGCAATTCTACAATAATGTTGAACTTATAAAGGAAAAGACAGCAATCTGTTGTAACGGTTATTAAACAATGAATACCTATAGTAGTAAATAATGAAGTGATAAACAAATGTTCATTGCGTATTAAACAAATTTGTATGGTATGTACATATATGTATATTTTCTTACAGAAATTTTATTTCTTTTTTGTAAAGGGATCTTTATAAACTCAATGTTCTTGTTTACATTTTTAATAAATTGTTCAATGAACATTTTTAGATAATCTTTTTATACTTTTTTTACGTCCCAATGGTTGAACTTTTTTTATATTATTTCGAATTTTTGAACGCATAATTTGTTTCAATTCATACCTGAGATTTTTAAAAGTATCATCAGGCACGTATTCTTTGGAGAAAAAATTTACAGCTTCTGAAATATTGCTGTAGATTAATATTTATACATAAATACTTATCTTACGAGGGGAACTATCCAAGTGTTACGCTCACTTATTAATAAAACTCTGCCACCTTGTAGAGCTTCTCGAGTTGAACACACCTATACCCTATTTTATAGGAGACGGCTAATTGTTTAAAAGATATTAACAATTTAAAGTTAGTTACTTCGTACATTTTGAAGTATAACAAACTCACACATAGAGACGATGATCTCTGTGGTTAATCACGTGACTTGAAATCGAAAAGCCTACGGTTCAAATCCTTGAATCCGTTCCTATCTTTTTTTTAAAATTTATTAATAATCCGTTACTTACGCTGCAATTTTTATAGAATTTAAATTATGTTTTCTATTCAGTACATACATTAGCATCGTTACGGTATCGTAAATTTACACGCCCTAATTTGTCATTACAGACAATTATTTTTTACAATTTCAGTTTTGATCTTATTTAATCATGTTGTATACAAATTTGCTGAACATAAAATAAGTAGATAAGTAAGTAGATATTCATTTGTTTACTATGGCTGTATCAACGCAAACCATTGTATGGCTCGAAATTATAAAAATGTAAAAAAAGAAGTGGTGACAAGTGCAATTTCCTTTTTTCTAAGTTTACTAAAAGATGAAGATTTAATACTACCGTCAGAAGAAATCACAGAAGATATCAAAGGAGAATCCAAAGCAATAGGACAGAAATTATATTCATATTTTGTACAAATTAGTGGTACATTCGAATGCATAAGCGAAGAAAATCGTGAAGATGGAATAAATATTAGTGTGTGTAAATTTACGATGCCGTAACAATGTTATTGTACCTACTGGATAGAAAACATAATTTAAATTCTATAAGAATTGCAGCGTAAGTAATGGATTATTAATAAATGTAATGACTATAGCGCAGCTGTAATAGATATTCAATAAGAAATGAACTATCCTTTTAAAAAAAAGTTAGGAACGGATTCAAGGATTTGAACCGTAGGCCTTTCGATTTTAAGTCATGTGATTAACCACAAGGCTCATCGTTTCTACGTACATATGAGTTTGTTATACTTCAAAATATACGAAGTAACTAACTTTAAATTGTTAATATCTATTAACCAATTAGCCATCTCCCATAAAATGGGTATACGTGTGTTAAACTCGAGGAGCATTACAGAGTTTCATTAATAAATGAGTGTAACACTTGTGTAGTTCCCCTCATCAGTGTAATTAAATTGTTTATATTTACCACTAAAACGTGTATCGTTAGCATCGAAAAAGAATTTATTTGTATCCTGAAACTCCTCATTTATATGTTGTTCATTATTCCCATATAGTTCCTTGTTATCATGTTCATCATCAGTAGAATCATATTTGAATGGATTTTTTGATTTAAAATCGAGCTGAAATTTTGGAGGTTGCGATGGTTCTATGGGTGTTGCATTATAATCATTGTCTTCTGCAAGTGTAGAAAGAAAACAATAAGTATTGTGAAATACTTTTTTTTATATTAAAGAAATTAACCTTTTTCATTGTTTTGTTTATTTCCATATTTATTTAACAAATTAAATCCTCCTCCTTCTCTTAAGCTTTTTGTTAACGATTCTGATACTGAGAAGTAAATATCTTTTGATACTTCTACTGGTGGATTTTCAATAGTATCTTCAGTGTTCTTTTTGACTTTCTGTTTCTTTTGAACTTCTTTTTTAGGTATATTTACTTTCCCTGTGTTGATTTCATATTCTTTATGATTCTCTTTTGTAGGATCATATCTAACCATTCCTTTCCTGAAAAATTAAAAAGTAACATATGTAAGTGGATTAATGTAAATCATTGATCATTTATTTATTTGTTTGATTATATACTTTGCAACTTTTGATTCTGTAGTTGCACTTTTATTTTTTGAAGTACATGGTACCCCAAGAATGTTTTCTAAAATATCTAACTGCAATTCCTTTTCCTTTTTTAAATCAGTTTCAACATCTTTTTGTGTTATAGCATTTTCATCTGAAACATGATCATCTTCGATAAAACGTATGTCAAGTTTAAACCGTTCATCAGTTCCTGCAGAAAAATTGGACCCATGAAACTAGAATTAATAATACATTGACTTAATACATTGATTATTTATGAAACTTATTTACAAAAATCCTACCATTCTTGATTTATTTTCTTTAATTTTAAATTTGTCATTATCCCAAATAAACTCATTATCTTCGTCATTATCGTTATTGTCAAACAAATCACGTTTCCTTTTTTTAACTTTTCCTTTAGTCTCAGTTTGTTCCTCTTCATTAATGTCTTCATCAAATATTATTTTATTCTTATTCGAATTCTTATCCTACAGAAATAAATGTACTTTAAATTACAAAAAATACACAACTATAAACATGTTTTTAATAAAATATTTACCAAATCTTTTAATGCATTTTGCACTATCAATTCTTTGGTTCTATAAGCTTGTTTCTTATCTTGCAATGATTTTAGTCGTTTCTTTTCAGATTCACTAACTTCAAACATTTTTATTTCCTCATTTGTATCATTTAAAACAAACTTTCCTTATTTACTTATATAAAAAAATCTGTATCAAATCAAACACGTTTGAGTGAAGAAACATAACCTATTACATACACAATCACAACCTACTTGGGCCTACTCCACAGCACCTATATACACATACAGGGTGTTCCGTAACTTGTGTAACTCTCGGAAACGGGGGGTTGCTCGGGTGATTCTGAACAACATTTTCCTTTACCAAAATGTCGTTTGAAGCTTCGTTTTTGAGTTATTAAAGAAAAACACTGGCCAATCAGAGCGCGCGCCGGACGCGCGCTGAGCCACAGGAGCGTTAGCTTTCAACGGCGCTCGGTCGTGGTCGTGAACAAATGCATTGGCACAGCGTAGGTATCAAGGGAAGAGTGCGATAAATGTTACATCGTCTTTGTTGTTCATGAATAACGAATGATTTCACATTATTATTGATTTAAGACGATGTAACATTTGTCGCACTCTTCCCTTGATACCTACGCTGTGCCAATGCATTTGTTCACGACCATGACCGAGCGCCGTTAAAAGCCAACGCTCCCGTGGCTCAGCGCGCGCTCTGATTGGCCAGTGTTTTTCTTTAATAACTCAAAAACGAAGCTTCAAACGACATTTTGGTAAAGGAAAATGTTGTTCAGAATCACCCGAGCAACCCACCGTTTCCGAGAGTTACACAAGTTACGGAACACCCTGTATATATACATGAAGCTAGCCGGAAGGAAGGCTAAACTTCGTCTTAAGGGACCACAAATTTTTGGTTAAAAATGATCAAATCTTGTAGTTTTTGACCTCAAAAGTCCGAAAATGCAAGTTAAAAGTTTAGGAAACCAATAGTTTAAAAAATACGAGTACATGAAAATGTGTGTACTTGGCGTACTTCGACAGGTCAGTACAACGTCATAGGACCGTATTCAGAGTCGCGACTTAAGTGAGGACTTAAGACGTTCTTTATAAAGATCGTCTTATTCGAATAAGCAATGCTTAAGTCGCTATGTATTCAGAGTTGGAGAATAAGACCGACTTAGTTAAGAAAACGATGAATAAGCTTTGCTTAGTAAAGTCCGTGGTTAAGCAATACTTATTTGACTTTCGGCTATTTCCGTCGATTTTCTACTGTAACAACCAATGAAAATGATTCTTGAAAATGTAGCATTATTTCTTACTTAGTGACGCGGTTTTTGAATTGAATTCAAATAATTGAGCGAGCGATAGACAGAGCCAAATTTATTAATAAAAAAAGCCAAATTTATTAAGAACAATTGTATAATTAACGTTATCACATACGTTATAAAAATCTCTTATATTTAAAGTTTTATTCTGAAATATGAACACAAAATAACACAAAATTAAATTATCCACTGAAATTATTTAAAAATAAAATTTAAATGTAATTCTTTGTATTGATTATGAATCCTAAAAAATGAATTAAAAGTAGTTGTAGCAAACTTATCGATTACTGAAGATCATTAATAAATCAGCAGTATGTGATTGCAAAAGATATTGCAAAAATCCTGTGGTTTAAGGTATAGGTTGTGATATGACTGAGGATGAGGGTATTTTAATCAATAAATTAAACCAATTTGAGCTGAAAGAATAATGATTATTTATTCGATCGATAGACACAATAAGGTGAAAAAGCCTTGCGGCATGAAAAACCCCTTATTACATTTCGTTTGACACAATTACACAATGAAACATACGGGCAATCAGTGCTTCACGTGTAGCAAATCCATCAATGCCATTAACATTTTCCACGTTTCCTAATAATTCTTTTCCATCTTCATTTTGGTTTTAAATTCCATCTTCTTCTACAAGAATGCCAAACACCGAACGTTCTTTCTACCATCTGTCGGGTCCTGATCTGGATTTCATTGTACACTCAGTCCCATCGAAGTTGTCGCAGTGAAATTGGCGCGCTAACGCCGCCGCGGCGTGAACGCGTTAGCGCGCCAACTTCACTACGACAACTTCGATGGGACTGAGTGTACCTGTGTCGATCAAATAATTTAATGTTAATTTGTGCATCAATCAGTCGAGTAAACAAGTAAATAAACAAGTAAAACAGTATCAGTATTACCTTATTTCTTCTTCAGTCTGTGGATTCCGCAGGGGTGTCATGAGAAAAGGCAGACATGGATATCCACCATCCCCGACAAAGATTCCATCTAATTCTCCCGTCACATATCGCATGTGTAATCGGGATGTACGGAAAATTCCATACGAGGACCCACGACAGCCTGCATTTATATTAATATGGTTCATTTCAATGAATACTGGTTAAAATAAATAACTTAATGACATACCTGAACATTCAATGAAAAATATCCTTTTCTATTTCTGTACATTTCTTCCATGTTGTTGAATGCTGTTAATCTAATGTGGGTGCAATCAATAGCGCCATCCACACCTGGTAAATCAATTACATTGTATATGTATGTATGTATGTATATGTATATATAGAAAAAGTTATAATGATATAAAATCCACACCTGGTAAACCAATAGCTCCGTTTCCCTGTCCCAGATTATTGAATAACCTGCGATTTTGAGTGGAATTGTCCGGATCCCTGGGAAACTTGATATACTCCATCATCAGACTGCCTATTAGTAAACTCACCCTAAATACTATGCGGGAGACTGTGGGCTGAGTAACATTCATCGTGTTGGCTGAACTTTACCTCAGGGGCCCAAAAATTATGGCCTTTTTTTTTTAACTTCTTGAAGTATTTTACGAGTAGAATCTGAAAATCCTAGTTTTAAGGCGCGGAATCCATCGGTTCAGAAGTTATACGTGTGTAAAAGTGAGCGTTTTTAGCGTATATCACGGGTTATTTCGACGCCATATTGACTTGTAAAACAGAATTTGTAGGTAAATTAGTCTAAACTTGGCTTTCATTCAATTTCTATTATAATTGGCAGTTTTTACTATTGCTAGCGTTAAGGTTAAGGTTAGGGTTAGGGTTAGGGTTAGGGTTATGATCAGGGTAAGGGTTAGTATCGGAGTACAGCACACCCGGTATACACTAAAAACGCTCACTTTTACACACGTATAACTTCTGAACCATTGAATTCCGCGCCTTAAAACTAGGATTTTTAGATTCTATACGTAAAATACTTCAAGAAGGTAAAAAAAAGGGCCATAATTTTTGGGCCCCTGAGGTAAAGTTTACCCGGCGGACTTATTCGACTATGAATTCATAAGAGCTTAAGACTTTATTAAGCATCGACTGTGAATCTACACCGATAAGCATTTACTTTTCTAAGCAAATGTTTAACCTCAGACTTAAGACGTTGCTTATTCGGCGACTGTGAATCTAGCCGACGTCTTAAGCACGTGTTTAAGCCCAGCTTAGAAATAAGTTGCGACTGTGAATACCGCCCTGTCTGTCCCTTTCTACGTTTACGTTCGGCTGAAGCCACATGTAAACATTGCATGTGTTTAAGGGGGTAGACACGGGTAATGCAGCGAGGTGACATTACCGGCAAAAATGGGCCTAAAAAGGGGTTTACGGGAATACACTTTTCGTCCTTATATGAGAAGATTTGGGGCTGGGTGAGGGCTCATTCGAAAGAGGAAGGTCCAATGCAGGGCGGCCTGGTCATGGTTCAACGAGATTGTGTCGATATTTAATAATATGAGTGTCCAAAGTAGAGGAAGAATCGACAAAATACATCCGCAGATTCCAAGTATTTTTTAGGTCACTAAAACAGTTCTGTGACTCAAACGGTGACCAGCCCGCCCTGCATTGAACCTTCCTCTTTCGAATGAACCCTTATTTAGATCAAAATCTTCTCATATAAGGACGAAAAGTGTATTCCCGTAAAAGCATTCTCAAAGACGAGTTCCGCCATTATCTGGATACTACAGAGCAAGTTACGTGACAAATTTAGTTCAGCTAGTAGTTATAAGGTGGCGTCTAAGTAGAAAGGCTGTAGGAATAAGTGATTCCTTAGGAGTTAGGATTCCTACTTTATCAATTGATGGAAAACAAGCTCACTACCGCTTTTCATATAGAATTTTATTAATTGTCAATTATTATAAATTTGTAACTACGCTGTACATTTAACTGGTCCTAATGCACTTGACACGGCTTAGAACGCTCAACAACGCATTTAAATTCTCTGATGAGAACACCCACGAACGGAATACAAAGTTTCTCAAAACACAAAGCTACCGCTTCAAACGTCCCCACGAGAATGGAAAAACTTCCATCCGGAACGGGAAAACGACGCTTTTCCCGGAAGTAGATGTCGCGGTAAATTTATCGGAAGTGTACGCTTCGGCGAGACGGTCGACCATCAGCAGAGGTCGCCACACTCCCCCCTTCCGAGTCTCTCGACCCGTTAGGGAGAACAGATGACACCCTCGAATAGGTCCTTAAGGGTTGCGTTGACTCTTCTAATATTTCTATAAATGCCGGTTTCAACCGTTCCACCGAAACGACCTGGTCCTTTCCTCGTAACTCGATAAGGAAGGTGCGATCGGATATTCTCTGCAATACGCGACATGGGCCCTCGTATGGCTGTTCCAGGGGCCTTCTTACAGCGTCAATGCGCACAAATACATGACTGCACGAATATAAATCTTTAGATACAAAGTGCGATTTGCGTGCGTGATGCACCGTGGGTTTTGGTCGTACTTGTCTCATGGCGTCACGGAATTTACTAATATTAAAACTGTCAAGAGGTTGAACGTCCATAAAAAATTCGCCAGGTAATCTAAGGGGTGCACCATACAATAATTCAGCTGCCGATGCACCTATGTCCTCTTTAAAACTTCATCGCAGTCCCAATAACACCGTGGGAAGCACCGCGACCCAGTCCCGTGACTCGTGACACATTATTGCCGCTTTTAGGGACCTATGCCACCGCTCTACCATGCCATTCGACGCTGGATGGTAAGCAGTGGTGCGGATTCTTTTACACCCTACAAGAACCGTTAATGCAGAAAATAGTTGAGCTTCAAATTGAGCTCCCCTGTCGGTTGTGATAGTGGCCGGGGCTCCAAACCTCGCCACCCATGCGGCGTAGAATTCTGAGGCGACGATTTCCGCAGAAATATCTTTGACTGGCACAGCCTCAGGCCACCGGGAAAACCTGTCTATCATCGTAACACAGTATTTATAACCCTTCGCTGTGGGCAGAGATCCTATAATGTCTAAATGTACATGGTCGAATCTACCCTCTGGAACAACCATCTTTTGAGGAACATTGACCGTATGTCTGGCAACCTTACTTCTTTGGCAATTAATACAAGTTCTGGCCCACAGAACTACATCTCTATTCATTTTTGGCCAAACAAATCTACTGCCAATCATCCTCTTCGTAGCTTTACCACTCGGATGCGCAAGATTGTGGACGGTATCAAAGATGCGCCTTCTTAACACTGCTGGTATATAAGGCCTGATATTGTCGGTGGATATATCACAATAAACGATAGTTTCGGAACCATCTAATTTAAGCTGTTTCAGGTCTAATGAAGAACCACCCTGCAGAATACGTGTAAGCTCTGTATCTAATTCCTGCTGTTGGGCTATTTCTTGTGTACTCACCACGACTGGCATACTGACAACGTCCAGCCGTGATAGAGCATCAGCCACTGAATTATTTACTCCCGAAATGTGAACTATCCTAGTAGTGAACTGTCCTATATAATCAAGTTGACATAATTGTCTAGGTGAGGCTTTATCAGATTTCTGTGCAAAAACGTAAGTCAGTGGTTTATGGTCCGTCTGTATGGTAAAGTCACGTCCTTCTAACATGTGTCTAAAATATTTGGTTGCTTTAAAAATTGCTGTTAATTCTCTGTCATACGTACTGTACCTTGACTCTTGGGGTGTGAATTTCTTTGAAAAAAAACCTACTGGTTCCCACATTCCTTTAACTTCCTGTTGCAAAACCGCTCCCATAGCAATATCGGAAGCGTCTGTAGCTAACATTAAAGATGCGTTATCGCGTGGATGTACCAGCAGTGCTGCATCCGCCAATGAGCCTTTACACCTATCGAAGGCTTCCTCAGCCTCAGGCGTCCATTGAATAACTCGCTTATCACGTTCTTTGCTCCTTCTAAGTATTTATGAAGTGGAGCCTGTATCGCAGCTGCATCCTTAATGAACCTTCGATAAAAATTTAGAATGCCCAAAAATCTGCGCAAATCGGCTATTGTCTTTGGCTTATTATAATTTTTAATGGCTTCAACTTTTTCCGGTACAGGCCTGGCTCCCATGGAGTCTATCAGGTACCCCAGGTACTGTACGGAATGTGCCCCAAAAACGCACTTCGACAAATTAATCGATAACCCGTAAGCCTTTAATCTTTCAAAAACACACCTCAGATGCTCCTCGTGTTCAAGCTCATTGGCAGAGGCGATCAAAATATCGTCCACAAAACAGAAAACGAAGTTCAAACCTCTGAGTACATCGTCCATGAATCTTTGAAAACTCTGTGCTGCGTTCTTTAACCCAAACGTCATCACATTAAACTCGTATAGCCCGAATGGCGTGATGATGGCGGTTTTCGCTCGATCCTCTGGATTGATTGGTATCTGGTGATAAGCCCACGTTAAATCTAAAGTAGTAAAAACTGTCGTTCCGTCAAGTCTATGTGCGAAATCCTGCACGTGAGGAATTGGATATTTGTCAGGGACTGTAATGCTGTTTAGACGCCGGTAGTCACCACATAGTCTCCAGCCACCATTCTTTTTTTGGACCATATGTAATGGACTTGCCCACTGACTACTAGAAGGCTGGCAAATCCCTGCTGCAATAAGGTGGTCAACTTCGGCTTTTGCTGCCTTTAATTTTTCCGGGGGCAACCTTCGCGCCCTTTCCGCGACCGGTGAGCCCCTGGTTACTATATGGTGACGTACCTGATGGGCGGGAACTTCCTGTTTTTGTACTGTCCGAGTAATAGCAATAAATTCCTGTAACAGTCGTCTGTACGGGTTGTTTATGTCAACAGTCGTCAATGAAGTTTGAGTCGCCGTCTGTAAAAAACCAGTGGTTTGTATTTTAGTTAATTCGTCGATCAGTCTCTTATTTCGTAAATCAACCAGAAGACCGAAACGCTTGAGAAAATCAGCACCGATAATAGGCTGTTGAACCTTCGCGACAATGAACTCCCACGTGTACGGACGACGCAATCCGAGGTTCAGAGTCAACCTCCGCGATCCGAATGTACTTATCGGAGTGCCATTCGCCGCATAAATCTTAGAGTCAGTAATGGCGGGTTCTCCTCTTACCGATCTGTGCGGCAATACGGAGATATCCGCCCCTGTATCAATTAAAAAATATAAGTTACTATTCCTATCCTTAATAGTGAGACGGCAGTTCTCGTCGCGACCATCCGACGCCATTTCGATCCGGGGTTGCGCAATCAGTTTCCCTGCGTGGCAGGGTTAGCCGAAGCTCCAGTAGGTGATGGACCTGGCCATCCACAAGGAATGACGCATCGATGGGCCCTCTCAGCGAACCTCCGGTGGTAGAAACAGTAGTTGTTCCCTTCGCGTGAAGTTGACCGACTTCCAGATCGCCCCCTTCCAGGGCTACTGCGTGGCCGCCATCTTGGCTGGCCACCATCGAGACTAGCTTCTCCACCTTAGCCTCCAGCGCCTCTATCCTGGTGGACGGTGGTGGAATCACAGGGGTTGATGCTTCAATGGCCGCCACCCTCGGCACAGACATCTCTGCAATCTTATCAGCTAGGAGCGCTAGCCGTTGCAGATCCGCCGTATCGCTAATAGCGAGAACAGTTCTCATGCTCTCCGGTAATTGCTCCAAAAAGAGCGTACGCAGAACGTTTAGCGGTTGCACTACGACGATCACGTCGGGGTCACCAATTGTAGGAATAAGTGATTCCTTAGGAGTTAGGATTTCTACTTTATCAATTGATGGAAAACAAGCTCACTACCGCTTTTCATATAGAATTTTATTAATTGTCAATTATTATAAATTTGTAACTACGCTGTACATTTAACTGGTCCTAATGCACTTGACACGGCTTAGAACGCTCAACAACGCATTTAAATTCTCTGATGAGAACACCCACGAACGGAATACAAAGTTTCTCAAAACACAAAGCTACCGCTTCAAACGTCCCCACGAGAATGGAAAAACTTCCATCCGGAACGGGAAAACGACGCTTTTCCCGGAAGTAGATGTCGCGGTAAATTTATCGGAAGTGTACGCTTCGGCGAGACGGTCGACCATCAGCAGAGGTCGCCACAAGGCTGCCGATCTGGAATCGTAGCCAGAATCAAGCGTCAGCTTGATTACGTCACTCGAACTGTGCTGCGAAGGCAAGCGAGAAAGGCAACAACGCACGAACATGAGTGAGACGCACTACAGTCATACTGTCCTTCTCTCATTCTGCATCTCGAGATTGTCCCTTTTCTCTAAGATTTGACTGCCGTCCGCCTGGATTTTTCACAGCGCCCCATAACAAACCTCGCCTCATTCAAACTATATCGTGTTTGGTATCATTTTAATCAGAGAAATTTCACCAATGCGCTAGTAAAAATTTCGGTTAAAAAAAGTCAAAAGTAAAAAAGTTTTATAATTGAATTAGTATTAGTCACACCGATATGTTTCGGCTCTTTCCTTTGATCATTGGACCTCTCGCTCTCTCCTCCACTGTCTGTCCCTTTCTACGTTCACGCTTGGCTGGCTATCGCATATAATCCGAGATTCGACACCTCTGCTGAATATATGAATTGTTGCACATATTCAACTTTTACTGTACAGACGCGAGGTCCCTCCATTTATTAGTTCTAATAGTACCATATTACTTTTTTATGCAGAATGTTTCAAGGAGTTGACACAAGTAAAAAAAAATGCAATTCTACTTATATAAAAAATGGATTTGCATTTTTTGAGTGCATCGTTGCATTCACGAAGAAAATGAAATCACAGAAAAATATACATTATCATACCATTGAACTTTTACATAAACAGCTTTTTCCTATCTCTTACCAAATTCAAGATATAACCCGTCCCAATGGCATGACGTATCCTGTATACTTTTATTAATTAAAAAACATTTATTTAAAAAAGTTAATAACTTCTTCTAAAAATAATTCTCAGATTGCAAGTTCCTTCGGAGCAGGCATATATTTTTCAGCAGCGAGGAGTGCTACGGTGTGCTATGTAAAATCCACGCGTTTGGTCAGTCAGAATTTATCGGAGCGTGACAATTCTATCATTTGGGTTGAAAGAAAGATAGCATGATCATCGTACATCTCACTCTAAACGCGCGCCAATGTTTCGCTTTCGTTCTTCAGGCGTATCGTGGCGATGCCTCTGGCGAGATGAGCGTTTGAATGTGTTTGTAAAAATACTTGAGGCGCTGTTGCCTTCCTAGATCGTGTTGCGCGCACGCTAGCACCGATTCGGGACGTCGGTATTACAGTAGTTTTTTCGTTGGGCCTGGTGGAGCCACTTGCGTGGTCCTTTACGAACTTTAAAGGGTGATGCGAGCGTCGAGGCCAAACTTCGAATTCCGCGTCGGTAAAACAGTCAACGTTGCATCGAAAATTAGACCGAACAGAAACTGATTTCAGCGCCACCTCAGTTATTGCATCCAACTAACGGCATGCTATTCTACATCACTTTTCGCATACATCTAAATGACACACGGATGCTACGATAACTATATTATGTATGTCACCGCCAAAGTATAAAATACGATATTGCATACATCACCTAGGAAATGTATGAATGACATAACTCCTTCACCCAAATATTATATATACATTTCTTGTAATATAACATAACCAAGGGAAGAATATTCCTACAAATCAAATGTCTAAGGTTAGTTTTTTTTTTTAAATAATATGTCCCGATATGGTACTCCGATATATATAAGTGGTATCAAATCTTTTTCCGAAGTACGAATGTTTAGGAATAAGAACTATATAAATGTGATAGGAACGCAGTATATTTGTTTTTGAATAACATAAATTGTAATACTATGAACTAAATAAAAAAAAAATGATAAATTATAAAATAAAATTGTTGATAATTAATAAATTGCAATTAATTGATAATGCATTTACTTTATTCAATAAAAAAAATAAAAGATACCATAAAGATTTGTCATGTATCCAGTATATGTACATTTATATACAATCTTCGTCATGATCTGATTGTGAAAAATGAATATATACACATATACATATACATAATTCACACTTTTCCTTTTTTGGGGGATATAGGAAAGGAACGGGTAGTAAAATAACTGTAAATAAATTATATGATAAAAAATAAAATATTTTATTTGATTGACGGCAGTACACAGAATAAGGAATAGGGGAATAAATGACTACAACATAAGTAGCGGAAAATATTATGTAATTGCAAGAAAGAAAAATATATATAAAAAAATGTAATTAAAATATAAAAGAAAATAATAATAATAATAATAACAATAATAATAATAAAAATAATAATAATAAGAAAAATTAAAAATAAAAAGCTATATTGCGGCCACTACAGCCGCGACCACGACCGCCTCCATTTCCAATCCCGCGTTCGCCTCCATTCCCATTCCCGCGGCCGCGGCTGGGCCATGGCGCTGTTTCCCGCCGCAGCTGTTTCATTTTCCTCCTATATTCGCGAATTAGCGCCTGTTTCGCTCTGTACGACTGGAAAAATAAATATTATGTTATTATTCACAAACAATGAATACCAGAAAAATCGTACGAACAGGAAAGTAAAAAAACTACTTACGTTTTGCTCCTCAGGCTCATATAAGTCGTTCAGCTGCGACTGGTGTGGCTGATACGGCTGCGGGTGTGGTACTGGGTGCGGCTGCAAAAATAAATACTATGTTATTATGTATAAACAAAGAATAGCAGAAACAACGTCTAAACAGGAACGCAAAAAAAGAACTTACTGTATATCCTACCGCTTGAACGCGCGGCGGTTGCTGTTCCGCAAGTGGTACAGGGTGCGGCTGCAAAAATAAATATTATGTTATTATGTATAAACAAAGAATAGCAGAAACAACGTCTACACAGAAACGCAAAAAAAGGACTTACGATGTACTGAGCATACTGCTGCCGTTCCTGCTGCTGCTGCTGGATTTTTTGCAGCAAATTATTCATTTGCAGCATTTGCTGCTGCTGCACTTGCAATATTTGCAACAGCGGTTCTTGGTCGGGTTGCAGGTGCAATTGCTGCACTTGCTGTTGCAGCTGCAACAGCGGCTTCGTCTGAGGTTCTTCACCGTTTTCTCTGTCTTGTGGACATGCGTCTAGAACAGGCAATTTTTTAACTTTTTTATTTGAGCCTGTGATGAAAATGTAAAATATGACATGTGTAAAAAATATGTTATGTGTATGCTGAAAATGTCATTCAGATCGGTGAATGCACTGAGAACTTACAATTTCTGAAAATCGTGGCTTTTCATCTAAGAACGTGACTAGTTATGTTCTTAGATTGCGATTCTCGGAAATTACTTGTAACTTCTAAATGCATTGACCGATCTCGATGAAATTTTAACAATGCACAAAACTCATTTAAATCTACGGAAGACATATGTTAAATTTTCATTATAGGCTCACATAAACCCACTGTATATGAGAAAAAACAAAATATATTTTTGTTACAAATGGTCACGTAATGTAATTGTCAATGACACTCGCGAAGTAAAGATCAAAAGAAACACTTACTGTCGTTTTTTGAACTCATATTACTGTGCTCTTTTCCTGTTCGTTGCACTAATTGAACTGTCGATGCCACTGAAATTTGAAAACGCGACAGCGTTGGCGTGGTGGGGGGAAAGGACCGCGTTGCCATCTACAGGATTGCCTCCAAATAAGCAACTCTGTCGGGACTCGTAGAAACGGACCTCTCACTCATTTCTCGGACCTCTCACTTTGCGAGCGACTTCAAGCAAAGAAGAGGGGATACCGTGTTGCGTATTTCGAAGCAGAGACCACTTGGTTATTTCGAGGCAATCCTGTACTACTTCTTTCTTAGACGTAGAAGATCTTGAAAAACTAAATTTCTATCGATATTTTCAATCATTTGTGCAACAAATAAGCACAAATGGCAAATAAAAAAGGTACAAGTCAGAGGTTTCCGGGTAGGAGAATGCTCTCTCTCAAAAGAGTTTATAGAAAACTGTAAGTGCTTACAAAATACATTTCAGTAATTTATCTACAAATATTTACAAATATTCCTGACCTCGTTCGTTCTACTTTGCAGGCGATAGAAACAATGGCAATCGTCGACATCGACGAGTGAACCTGCTGCAGTTTTCAACGAGAAAAATTCTCTCCCCGGAAAAACTTGTATACCCAAATATTATAATAAAGATCCTTCATTTATCCCAAAGGATCCTAAAGATGTGGGGCGCATCTCATCAGAAAACGCTCTTCGCGAAAATAACGATGTGGGACGCATCTTATCAGAAAACGTCCTTCGCGAAAATAACGATGTGGGACGCATCTCATCCGAAAACGCCCTTCGCGAAAATAACGATGTGGGACGCATCTTATCAGAAAACGCCCTTCGCGAAAATAACGATGTGGGACGCATCTTATCAGAAAACGCCCTTCGCAAAAACGATGAAACTGTCGTTGTACAATGCGAATGTACAAGTGAGAGACCCACTGTACAAAACGTCCTGGACAATAGCGACAACAATCTCGTTACAGACGTCGGACACGTAGATGTGGGACGTATTTCAGAAAATGTGCCAGAAGGCCGCCGCATTGTTGACGTTTAGTTCTTTTGGAATGAAATACATAGAACGTTCGACAATCATGCGCGAGGTATTGAATGTCATTTTCGCGATTGGAAAATGATCGGTAGTCGCCAGATTGGTTGTCTCACACAGTTTTCCTTCAAGTGCCAAATGTGCAATTATGAAGATACTGTTTGGTCGGAACCTATGCATTCAAATATAATGATTGTAAATGAGGCCCTGACGACCGCGACTGTTACAGTCGGAGTCGGCTATGCACAATTAGAAGAATTATGCGCCGCCCTGAACATGCCCTGCATGGCTGAATCGACGTACCGCAGGTACCGTGAAAACTCGTAGATGAGTTTATGAAAAGCGCAATGCACACCATGCAGGCAGCAGGTGAAGAAGAAAGACGATTAGCTTCTGAAAACAATGAAGTCGTCGACGGTATCCCGTACATAACTGTCATAGCGGATGGTAGCTGGATGAAGAGATCGTATGGTACGAATTATAATTCACTTTCCGGTGTTGGTGCCATTGTAGGTTTCCGCACAGGAAAAGTTCTGTTTATCGGCATACGAAATAAATACTGCACAATATGTGATATAGCGGAATGAAAAGCTATAACCCCAAAACATCATAAATGTTATAAAAACTATGATCGTTATGCCAGTTCTAGTAGCATGGAAAGTGATGCTATTGCTGAAGGTTTCAATTGCAGTATTGAAATGCATGGCTTGATATATAGAACGGTTGTTGCCGATGGTGATAGCAACGTCTATCATACTATTGTGAATAACAGACCTTACCGAGAACAAAAAGTAACTGTTAGAAAAGTAAAGTGTACCAATCACTTACTTCGTAATTTATGTAAAAAGTTGAGACACGTTGCGGAGAAAACGCAAACGAAGGGTCACAGAGCTCGTGGCTATGTTGCGCACCGAAATATCATTAAAAAAAATATTTTAAATATTCGTAGAGCTGTTGTTTTAGCAGTCAATGCGCGAAAACAAGAAAAAGGGCCACAGCATATCAAAGCTAGAGAGCTTCAGAAAGACATTTTAAGTATTCCTAGCCATATATTTGGTGAGCACAAGGAATGCAATAGCCGCAGCTATACGTGTATGCTGGACGAAAACAGAGCTGAGAAAAATTACGTTCCATCTTTGAAATTGTTCGGTCTGTATAGCGAAGTCGAGAAAGCCATACGATTTCTCAGCTGCTATTCGGATAGTTTGTTAATGAATGTTACAAACAATCCAGCAGAAACATTTAATTCAATTATCTGCAAAGAGATTGGTGGAAAACGTATTAATTTTGGTGCAAGAGGTTCCTACAATGCTAGAGTTGCAGGAGCTGTTACGCAATACAATACGCAACAAGTACTTACAGAAATGCATAAAAACATGTGTAAATCCGTTCCGCCACTAGTAAAGAGATTGGAGGAACGGCGGCAGAAAAAAGTTGCGAAAACGAAACAATTTCGAATGACCTATGGTAAGACAAGGAAATTAAAGCCAGTGCAAGGAACGGATAAATATTATGGTCCAAACTCGCAAAGACACGATCTTCCGAGTGATATGCTGCTTCAACTTCGCAAGGAACATTTTGAAAAGCTTGCTGATAATGCAAAAAATCGTACAATAATAGAAACGAACACAACAGAGCAAAACGATTCAGATTTATGGAGAACTTTGTAGGAGGAAATGCTAACTGCTTCGAATTTTGGAGCAGTGTGTCGCATGAGACAAACAACGTCCTGCGCAGCAATGGTAAAAGGTATTTTATATCCTCCATCTATCGATACCGCTGCTATGAAATACGGCCGCGATAAAGAACACATTCCAAGAAAAGTCGTAGCGAACGCAATGAAAACAAGAATTCGAACTTGTGGATTGTTGAAGATGACGGTTTAGTGGAACTAAAATGCTCACAATCTGCTGAGAATTTGACAGCGATAGACGCAATAGAAACAATACGTCACTTACGAAACATCTTCGATAAGAGAGATATACAAGAAATGAATAGGAAGCACCAGTATTTCTACCAAGTACAAGGTCAGTTGCATGTAACGCAACGGAAGTACTGTATTTTCGCTATCTGGACACCTAAAAGCATACATATGATCCGCGTAAATAGGGACGACGCGTTTTGGACAAATCATATGGAACCTTTCCTAACGCGTTTCTACGAAGAATGCATGCTTCCGGAAATACTGGACAGCCGAGACAATAGACACATGTCTATTAGAAATCCAGAATACATACTGCGGGCAAAAGAAGACGCATCAATTCAAAAATCAAGTAGAAAAATCGCAAAAAAGCGTACATATGAAAACATGATACAGAACAGTGTTGAAGCATCAAATATGACCGTTGAAGCAGTAAATAGCGACTCTGTCATTGTCAGTCATTCAGTCCAGGAAGAAAACTGCACAGATGATGCTGTACGATACTATATATTAGAGAGTGCTGTTTGTTCCGTAACTGACGTAAAGAAAAATGTACTACCTGTACAAAGTAAATTAAACGATGAATCGTTAGATCGATTTTTACGTGTCGTCAGAGAAACTACTCTTTTTGAAACGCAAAGTGTCCTATACTTACAGTTTCCAAAATGTATCAATCCCTGCCGTAGTGACAAAAGCGTACAAATAATTGGAGGCAACTGTTCTGATCACTGGCGAAGTATCTATTACAACGGCCGCAAACTCCATGTATACGATAGTTTACCTGGCAGTGCGTATGAGAAACTCGTAGAGGAAGAAAAAAAATATACAATTGCGTTACGATTTCCTCATATTCGCAAAAGGGATACACTTTTTGAAAGAGTTCAGGCGCAACCGGATTGTTACAGTTATGGTGTATACGCGGCGGCATACATCACTACTATAGTTTTGGGTGGAAACCCTTGTTTAGAAAACTATTCCCATGACATACAGCGGCTGAGATGTCACTTCGTGAATATTATTGAAAATAATAGACTGTTACCCTTCCCAACATTTGGAAGCGATTAGCCTTGACGTCGTAATCCTCTGGACCGTCTAGCAAACGGTCGATGTTTTGCCTACGTTTTTAAAAGTTGACTGCAATAAAAGCATTGTACACATTGCAGGCATTTCCTTCGTTGGCGCTCACCGATCGGGTGATCATAGTTCCTACCTTGTTAGAAGTTTGCTGACAATTTCAAACGTATTGTAGAAAAGGACAAGTGAAAGAGGGACTGCCGGTTATCACGATCGTAGCTTCTGTCTTTTTTATTCGTTACCCTTCTCTTAGTCCGAAACTTTTTATCGTCAATTTGTAAATACAGTCCAACTTGTATACAACTGAATAAATGCAACCGAGATTGGGACACAGTGGTTGCATTCCAGCCTAGGTGTCGATTCTGTGTTTGCATGCGGCGCAAGCTAAGCGTGAACGTAGAAAGGGACAGATAGTGGAGGAAAGAGAGGTCCAAGGATTCAAAGCGAGGAGCGGAAACGTATCGGTGTTACTAATACGAATTCAATTATAAAACTTTTTTATTTTTGACTTTTTCTCATTGAAACTTTTACTAGCGCATTAGAGAGATTTTTCTGATTAAAATGATAGTAAACACGATATAATTTGAATTGTAATTACTTGCTAAAATTGATGTTACAAGTTGGCGAAAAGCCAGAGAGATCGAAATCAAAATCAGCCGAGGTGTCGGCTCTGTGTTTTCAAAGGTTACATTTATCCAGCCGAGGTGTCGATTCTGCGTCCGTACACATCATTTACATGCAGCCGAAGAGTCGATTCTATGTTGTTTATTCTATTATTATTGTTAGTTTGTAAATTACTTTAATTTTCAATAGGAAGAAACTGTCCGGTTTCATGTAAATCACGGGCTTTTCCTAACATCATAAAGCACCGAATTTCCAGTCAATAGTTTCGCAGCATATTCTGAATAAATAAATAAATATAATTCAAACTATATGAAGTACATTATTGTACTTTACAAACAATAATAAAGTACATTATTGTAAGACTAACCGAGCGGATGACTAAATAATAGTGGGCGTATAAAATGTTCATCTTTTATTCACACAACCGTACACGACGACCGTACACAATGATATTCTGCTGTCCCAAAAATCCACGGTCATGAGGACGTCTTCGACAGTATGTATACTCTTTTGTTTATGACACTCCGCTCGATTGGGAACTTTCCCTTGAAGGGGAAACGCGCATATGGCCTCCCTCAACCGTTTGCCTACTTCGATTTTTCTAACTCCGAAAGCACAGTTTTTGCTCCCTGAGCAGTTTTTGCAGGCGATTCTGAAAGAACTTTCCTGCGGGCCGCTTGCCTGTTGTAAACAGTTTCCATTCAAACAAGCAATCCTTCGATTCCTAATAGCTGAGAGACCCAACGTGGTCATCAGCCATCCTCGATCACCAGGCCTGTTTAGTCTCACTCACCTTCTTTCAAGACCTCACGCAGACCTCGTAATGACCCCATTTATACCTGGAGAACTAAATTAGTAACCACCCTTGGCCGTTGATATTGTTGAAAAAAAGAATACAATATCATATCCGGAAATTGGGAAGGACGTATTTATTATGCAGTTTTACAAAAAAAAAATAATAATAGCAACACAAAATAATTATACAAATAATGATCACTTCTTCACGTCAGCATCAGTGACGAGAAATGAAAATTGGCGTCACAATGAGATTGAAAAGGACGCGGTCTACCCCTGTTTCAGGTAGGCGAGTCGTGCGCTCCGCTAATATGGTCGGTTATCTATACCGCTAGTCTCAAAACAATACCAGCAGACCTCGTAATGACCCCATTTATACCTGGAGAACTATATTAGTAACCATTCTTGGCCGTTCATATTTTTCAAAAAAAGAATAGAATATCACATCCGGAAATCGGGAAGGACGTATTTATTCTGCAGTTTTACCAAAACAAAAAAATAATAAGACGTCAAAAAGGTAAAACAGACCACAAATTTAGTTCCTCGTTTTTTCTGTAGGGCGCAGTTCGTTCGTTTTCTACGCTCGACCGCGCGCTCATTCGCAGCTCGTATATCTGAATCTGTGTGCGTCGACCGAACCGTCGACGACGATATAATGTATCGTGGCATATGGGACGTTCGAGCCTGGAAGAGGCGATAGACTTTGACGCGTGAATTTTTTTTTCACGCATCGTTCTATCGACTAACATAGCGATTTTCAACCCATGTGTCACAAAACGTACTATCATTATTTTTTGTTGCCTTTATTATTCTTTTTTTTAGTGAAACTGAAGAACAAATACGTCCTTCACGATTTCAATGATTTTTTGATATGTTATAAAAATTGATATTCTGAACAATTTGGTGAAATACTGATTACTTATGAAAAGCACCCCGAAAATACATCTGTTGCCAGAGTTATTAAAATTATTTTAGACAGATAAGTTAGTATGTTTTTTCAGCATAGAATGTGATATTATGCTGGACTCTCCTGATTTTGCGTTAAGCCCAAATATTGGATGAATACGAAACGAAAATGTGATGCTGGATGAACAACACGGCTGGAGCGAGTTCTTCAATGCTGGCGAACGTAGAAAAGGACAAATAGCGAAAGAGAAAGAGGTCCGAGAATTAAAGGGCCCGAGAAAAAACATTTGAGTGAAACAATATTAATTCAACAATAACTTTTTTATTTTTCATTTTTGCTAAATGAAACTTTTACTAATGTAATTGTAAGGTTCTTCTGATTAAAATAACACCAAACACCATGTAATTTGCATTTTTTTTACTTATTTAGATATAAATAAGTAAATAAATAATTATAATTCAAATTATGTCATATTTGATCTTGTTTTAATCAAAAAAATCTAACAAATACATTATTACATTTTCGTTATAAAAATTAAAAAATTTTGATTGCGTTAGGATTGTCTCACACGTATCCGGGTGTTTTGCTTTTTTCCTGTATGTACACCTAGATTCTCGGCTGTCATCACATCAAACGCGAGCCGAATTCACTCGAGAAACGTGTTCTGTACACGATTCGAGTTCGCATTCGGTTCCGATTGAAATGCACTAATCGAGATTTTACTGTATTTACACATTTTTATCCTGCTGGTGTCCGTGAATAAAAAGAGCATTTTACAGGAAATAATATACATGAATACAAAGTGTTGAAGCATAGATAAGGGCTATGTCACTCGTTTTTGAAGAGGCAAAGAAAAAATGTACAGTGGCGTCAACTCTGTGTGTACATGCGGCGCGAGCCAAGCGTGAACGTAGAAAGGGACAGACACTGGAGAAGAGAGAGGTCCAAGGATTGTAAGCTAGGAGCCGAAACGTATCGGTGTGACTGATGCTTTTTTATTTTTGATTTTTTTTGAATGAAAGTTTTACTAACGCATTGTCGGAATAATTGCCTTGACGACCTCGCTAATAAGCCTATGCTCCAACAGTGCATAATATATAACTATTCCCTTATTCTGTCGGGAAGGGCAAGAGTATATTACTTTGAATAATATTCACAAAGTGACGTCTCAGACTTTGTACGTCATGGGAATACTTTTCTGAGCAAGGGTTACCACCCAAAACTATGGTAGTGATGTATGCCGCCGCGTATACACCACAACTGTAACAATCTGGTTGCGCCTGAACCCTTTCAAAAAGTATATCCTTTTTGCGAATATGAGGAAATCGTAATGCAATATATTTTTTTTCTTCCTCTGCAAGCTTCTCGTATGCACTACCAGGTAAACTGTCGTATACATGGAGTTTGCGACCGTCGAAATAGATACTTCGCCAGTGATCAGAACAGTTGCCTCCAATTATTTGCACGCTTCTGTCAGTACAGCAGGGCTTGATAAATTTTGTAAACTGTAAGTATAGGACACTTTGCGTTTCAAAAGGAGTAGTTTCTCTGACGACACGCAAAAATCGATCTAACGATTCATCGTTTAATTTACTTTCCACAGGTAGTACATTTTTCTGTACGTCATGTCAGTTACGGAAGAAACAGCAGTCTCCAATATATAGTATCCTACATCATCATCTATGAAGTTTTCTTCTTGGTCGGAATGACTGACAATGACACACTCGCTAGTTACTGCTTCAACGGTCATATTTGATGCTTCAACACTGTTCTGTATCATGTTTTCATATGTACGCTTTTTTGCGATTTTTCTACTTGATTTTTGAATTGATGCGTCTTCTTTTGCCCGCAGTATGTATTCGGGATTTCTAATAGGCATGTGTCTATTGTGGCGGCTGTCCAATATTTCCGGAAGCATGCATTCTTCGTAGAAACGCGTTAGGAAAGGTTCCATATGATTCGTCCAAAACGCGTCGTCCCTATTTACATGGATCATATGTATGCTTTGAGGTGTCCAGATAGCGAAAATACAGTACTTCCGCTGTGTTATATGCAACTGACCTTGTACTTGGTAGAAATACTGGTGCTTCCTATTCATTTCTTGTATATCTCTCTTATCGAAGATGTTTCGTAAGTGACGTATTGTTTCTATTGCGTCTATCGCTGTCAAATTCTCAGCAGATTGCGGGCATTTCAGTTCCAGTAAACCGTCATCGTCGATAAGTCCATCAGGAGATGCACCCAAGTATGGAATGTCGCGATCAATGAACAATCCACAAGTTCGAATTCTTGTTTTCATTGCGTTCGCCACGTCTTTTCTTGCTATGTGTTCTTTATCGCGGCCGTATTTCATAGCAGCGGTATCAACAAATGGAGGATATAAAATGTTTTTTACTATTGCTGCGCAGGACGTTGTTTGTCTCATGCGACACACTGCTCCAAAATTCGAAGCAGTTAGCATTTCCTCCTTCAAAGTTCTCCATAAATCTGAATCGTTTTGCTCTCTTGTGTTCGCTTCTATTATTGTGCGATTTTTTGCATTCTCTGCAAGCTTTTGAAAATGTTCCTTGCGAAGTTGAAGGAGAATATCACTCGGAACATCTGGTCTTAGCGAATTTGGACCATAATATTTATCCGTTCCTTGCACTGGCTTTAATTTCCTTGTCTTACCATAGGTCATTCGAAATTGTTTCGTTTTCGCAACTTTTTTCTGCCGCCGTTCCTCCAAGCTCTTTACTAGTGGCGGAACGGTTTTAAACATGTTTTTATGCATTTCTGTAAGTACTTGTTGCGTATTGTATTGCGTAACAGCTCCTGCAACTCTAGCATTGTAGGAACCTCTGGCACCAAAATTAATACGTTTTCCACCAATCTCTTTGCAGATAATTGAATTAAATGTTTCTGCGGGATTGTTTGTAACATTTATTAACAAACTATCCGAATAGCAGCTGAGGAATCGTATGGCTTTCTCGACTTCGCTATACAGACCGAACAATTTCAAAGATGGAACGTAATTTTTCTCAGCTCTGTTTTCGTCAAGCATACACGTATGGCTGCGGCTATTGCACTCCTTGTGCTCACCAAATATATGGCTAGGAATACTTAAAATGTCCTTCTGAAGTTCTCTAGCTTTGATGTGCTGCGGCCCTTTTTCTTGTTTTCGCGCATTGACTGCTAAAACAACAGCTCTACGAATATTTAAAATACTTTTTTTAATGATATTTCGGTATGCAACATAGCCACGAGCTCTGTGACCCTTCGTTTGCGTTTTCTCCGCAACGTGTCTCAGCTTTTTACATAAATTACGAAGTAAGTGATTGGTGCACTCTACTTTTCTAACGGTTACTTTTTGTTCTCGGTAAGGTCTGTTGTTCACAATAGTATGATAGACGTTGCTATCACCATCGGCAACAACCGTTCTATATATCAAGCCATGCATTTGAATGCTGCAATTGAAACCTTCAGCAATAGCATCACTTTCCATGCTACTAGAACTGGCATAACGATCATAGTTTTTATAACATTTGTGCTGTTTTGGGGATTTAGCTTCTCGTTCCGCTATATCACATATTGTGCAGTATTTATTTCGTATGCCAATAAACAGATCTTTTCCTGTGCGGAAACCTACAATGGCACCAACACCGGAAAGTGAGTTATAATTCGTACCATACGATCTCTTCATCCAGCTACCATCCGCTATGACAGTTATGTACGGGATACCGTCGACGACTTCATTGTTTTCAGAAGCTAATCGTCTGTCTTCTTCACTTGCTGCCTGCATGGTATGCATTGCGCTTTTCATAAACTCATCGACAAGTTTTTCACGGTACCTGCGGTAGGTCGTTTCAGCCATGCAGGACATGTTCAGGGCGGCGCATAATTCTTCTAATTGTGCATAGCCGATTCCGACTGTAACAGTCGCGGTCGTCATGGCTTCATTTACATTCATTATATCTGAATGCATAGGTTCCGACCAAACAGTGTCTTCGTAATTGCACATTTGGCACTTGAAGAAAAACTGTGTCAGACACCCATGCTGGCGACTACCGATCATTTTCCAATCGCGAAAATGACATTCAATACCTTGCGCATGATTGTCGAACGTTCTATGTATTTCATTCCAAAAGAACTGAACGTCAACAATGCGGCGGCCTTCTGGCACATTTTCCGAAATACGTCCCACATCACAGTGTCCGACGCTTACGACGAGATTGTCGTCGCTATTGTTCAGGACGTTTTGTACAGTGGGTCTCTCACTTGTACATTCGCATTGTACAACGACCGTTTCATCGTTTTCGCGAAGTGCGTTTTCTGATAAGATGCGCCCCACATCATTATTTTCGCGAAGGGCGTTTTCTGATAAGATGCGCCCCACATCATTATTTTCGCGAAGGGCGTTTTCTGATAAGATGCGCCCCACATCATTATTTTCGCGAAGGGCGTTTTCTGGTAAGATGCGCCCCACATCATTATTTTCGCGAAGGGCGTTTTCTGATGAGATGCGCCCCACATCATTATTTTCGCGAAGGGCGTTTTCTGATAAGATGCGCCCCACATCATTATTTTCGCGAAGGGCGTTTTCTGGTAAGATGCGCCCCACATCATTATTTTCGCGAAGGGCGTTTTCTGATGAGATGCGCCCCACATCATTATTTTCGCGAAGGGCGTTTTCTGATAAGATGCGCCCCACATCATTAACATTATTTGGGAAAAATAAAGGAGTTTTATCTGACATATCTGTCTGACTATCCTCCTTTCCAGTTTTCCCAAAAGATTGTGCCGGTACATAATATTTTTCTTCGAAAACTGCAGCAGCTTCAATCGTCATAGCCGACGATTGCCGTTGTTTCTGTCGCCTGCAAGGTAGAACGCATAAAAATATAAATATTTATAGGATAATTCATACAAATTACTGAAATGTATAAATCTGAAACACTTACAGTTTTCTATAACCACTTTTCAGGGAGAGTTTTCTCCCCACCAGCAATCCTTTACGACTGCTACCTTTTTTATTTCCCATTTCTGTTTATTTTGTTTTCAAATGCCTGGAAATTTTCTCAATAATACGTCTTCTACGTTACCGTGAAGACGTCTTATTGTTAGAAACAATTAGATGACAACGCGGGCCATGGCAACGCGCTTCGTACATGTGAAACAAAAATGAAACGCCAACGCTGTCGCGTTTTCGAATTTCACTGGCATCGACAGTGCAACGAATGCTACGAACGGGAGAGGAGAGCCAGAAAAATCTACCTAAGATGGGCAAAGACGGCAGTAAGTGTTTCTTTTTATCTTTACTTCGCTGGTGCCAATGATGTGTTTCGTAGATTAAAATGAGTTATGTGCATTCTCAAAATTTCATCGCGGTCGGTCAATGCATGTAGAAGTTGTAAGTAATTAAAATTTCAGATAGTCGCCTAAGAACAGAAGTAGTTACGTTCTTGGATGAAAAGCCACGATTTTCAGAAATTAATTACTTGTAACTTATCAGTGTATGGATCGATCTCGATGAAATGTTCAGCATACACATGACATATTTTTTACAAATGTTACATTTTAACAGTAGAACATCAAAAATACCTTGATGAAAAATTTTTTTAATTTCAAATCAGAAACTGGAAAGCGATCATTTTTGACCCATTTGGTAGTTGTAGTGTCAAATTTTCATCACAGGCTGAAATAAAAAATTTTAAAATTGCCTTTTTTAGACGCGTGTCCTCGAGACAATGAAACAGACGACTATTCCAACGGTTTCTGCAACAATTGTTGCAGTAATTGTTGGAATAATCGTATGTTATATTGTCTCGCGGACACGCGTATACACTTTTTATTTTTTTCCAGATTTAGAATAATTGTAATTTTATATCTTAGTAAAGCATAGCTCATCGTCAGAGCTCGACAAAATTTGCACTTTTCAGCCAATTTTCAGTTGTCTCCGCCTACCGCTATTCCCCTTGTCGCGACCTTCAGCGCACAGCCAACGAAGAGTTAGAGGCTCAGGAGCGTATCAGTCGTAAACATATGCTGACAATAGCTTTCCACCTCACCCACGAGGTACTATTCTCGATGCGTTTTTTGGCAGCATACGTTCACGAGTGATACGCTCCTGAGCCTCAAACGGTTCGTTGGCTGCGTGATGAACGTCGCGGCAAGGGGAATAGCGGTAGGCGGAGACAGCTGAAAATCGGCTGAAAAATGGAAATTTTGTCGAGGTTTGGTATAGCTTATCGAGATACCGAAAGTCATTTCATTCAATTTCAGGTACATATTACCCATGTTTTGCAATTTCTTTTCAGATAATGAAGATGACAAAAAGCAACAGCCAGAGCCGCTGTTGCAGCTGCAACAGCAGGTGCAGTACCTGCGGTTGCAACCGCAACAGCAACCGCAGGCTGAACAGCTGTTGCAGCTGCAACAGCTGATAGAGCAACAATCGCTGCAAATGCAGCATAACATGGCGGAACTCTCAGCCCTGCGGCAGCAAGTGCGAGAGATGAAGGGGCAACATGCTGGGCTTATGGTAAGTAGTTTTTTTGCGTTCATGTGTATACGTTATTTCAGCTATTTATTGTTTATACATGATATCATAATATTTATTTTTGCAGCCACAGCACCAGCCGCCGCAACCGCACGTGCTGCCGCAGCCTCAGGCTACGCAGCCCCCGCCGTATAATTATCAACCGCACCAATCACAATTGGCCGGGCTCTACGCGCCAGAACAGCCCAGCGTAAGTCGCTTTTTTACGTTATTTCTGTTATTCATTGTTTATGAACAATAACATTATATTTATTTTTCCAGGCATACGGCGGGGAACAGCAGCGGCTGATCCGGCAACGCCGCCGAGAGGCGAAGCGAATGTGGCGGCAAACCATGCACCGTCACGGTTGCGGCCGCGGCCGCGGCCGCAGTCACTGTGACGGCCATAGTCACTGTGGCGGCCACAGTCACTGCGGCGGCCAGTGCGGGTGTAGGCCAGGCCCTCCAAACTCCCGTATTTAATGCTGTAACTAAAATTAGTTTGGCACAGAAAATCCAGGCAGCGCTAGTGTCGATACAAACACATATAGATGATATCGGTGAGGTACACACACCCAAGCATATGGTCCCTATATACGTGTGCATGGTCTTACTTATTCAAAACTTTCAAAAATAAAAATAATGAAAGGGGAAAAATGACAACAATATATGTATAATAAAGAAAATATATTAAATTTTTACAAAAATATAATGAATATATATATATCAATAATAATATACAATTAATCACAATCATACATACAATAAAACACACACTCTGCTCACAGATTATACTTAATATATTAATACTATGTTAATGGTTTTATATATTGTATATGTAAACTGAATACTTACAATCTTCTTCTTCATTTCATTTCTTCTCTATTTTAATAGAGGCAGCCTCTGATATGCAATATTTATTACAGCCTCTGTAATAATAGTTTTCATTAACAATTATTTACATATGCTATAAAAAGTATATAAGAGTT
Source organism: Osmia bicornis bicornis (assembly GCF_907164935.1). Classification (NCBI taxonomy): domain Eukaryota; kingdom Metazoa; phylum Arthropoda; class Insecta; order Hymenoptera; family Megachilidae; genus Osmia; species Osmia bicornis. The sequence goes on along the minus strand of NC_060223.1, from coordinate 1,588,184 downwards.
ATTACCAAATAAGTTCAGTGTTGGAACTGCTGATGTTAATCTTTTCCTCATGAAGCATTTTTCTTTAAAGTAGCTGCTACAGACCACCTGGAATTTCAGTTTTCAGGTGGAAGCACAGACTTTGGGTTGTCACATACTTCGACCTACTGTGCCATCCTCTTCTTATCCTTTCTCTCTTGGGGGAAGAAGAACATCCTGCTGTTTTCGTTAATACACCCTCTGATGCTGCATATTTTCTTTCTCCTTCTTTTAAGATACATTTTAATAATTAAAATTAAATATATTACTAAAATAGCAATGTAAACAGTTAATGCTTTCAGTAACAATTTAAAAAAATTCTGTACTTACTTAATTTCTATCTTCTCCTCCTGTTGCTGCATCTCATCAGCAGAAGTTATTGAAAAACCTAAAAACGTAGAAAAAATTAAAAAAAACATCTTTTTAAATAATAATAATAGTCATAATGATAATAGCAATAGTAATGACAATAATAATAGTAATAATTATAATAATGGAATTCACTAACCTGAAAATTCTGTCACCACTGTCACCCACTGTGCGCCATATTTCTTCAGTCTCTTTAAATTTTGAAACAATTGAAAAACGCGGCGACAAATTTCGCGGGAACATGACGTCACGATATCTTTAGTTGTGTATGTTAAAATCAGTGATACAAGGTATGCATGTAGAGAAGCGACATCAGCGCTGCCTGGATTTTCTGCGCCGAGTTAAAATTTGCATCAAGTTCACAAGAGTGGAGCTTGGAGGGCCTGGTGTAGGCACGACTGCGGCGCGGACCACACTCCCTGTTGCGGGCGGCACAGTTGAAGTGAGTATGACGATAATATCTGCATATGACAAGGTAACAACTTGTAACGACAAAGATAATATAAAAATATGATTTGTTTGATTTCAGGAACCGCATTACTAACCATTTCTACATTTTAAGTTATTTGACTATTATCATATATCTATATACTTTAGTTTATTTTACTACTGCCGAATCTTTAGAATCTTTAGTTCAAGTATGCTTTATATATATTTTTATTCTTATTCTGATTAGTTTAGTTTAGTTTGCGTTTGTATTAATAGAATAACTAGCGAGAGCAAATCTGAGTTTAGTTGTAAAGCATGGCTGGAAGATAGTCAGAGGAAAAAGGAATCTGAGATTATGTTATATTATTTTTTTATTTTGCTTTGGGAAAAGGGAATATGCTGGATGTAAAGATATTGGGTTTATTTTACTGTATTTTGATTTAGGAAAGAAGAGGAGAATAGTTGTAAACAAGGTTGGGGAAAGCTCCTTGTTAGAAAAAAAAGCGCCTTGTAAGCCCGAGAGGGAGACAATAAATTTATCTAATCTAATCTAATCTAATCTATTATTATTCTTTTATTTTAATTGTAATTTCCTTTCATTATTATTATTATGTATTTTTATTTTATTATAATATTTTCTACTAGTTACGTTCTTCTCATTTATTTTCCTATTCCATCATGTGTACTAACGATATACACATATCAGCAGACGTTCGTGGGATTTATGCGCCTCTCCCCCTTCCATTATTATGTAAATATATAACAATTTAGATCATTTTGCTCGGTAGAGTCCACAGAATTATTACGCGGAAAAAGGACCAGATAAAAATTTATAAGAATCACTTATTAAAAGTTACAAAATCAAATAACTATTGCAATTTATGAAACGTTGTTGAAAGTGGACGATGTTTGCAGTGAGGTTCATTTCGGACACGATCCTATTTACAATGCTATATCTCCATTATTATTCAACAAAATCTTTTACTTTTTGAATATGTTATATAATTATGTATGCAGAATAATTTGATATGCACAATCACTGTATTTGGTTTCTATTTATTGTTTTATTTAGATTTATATACGCTCCGTTGCGGGTGGACGATTTTCGCTGCGAGTACCTCTACATGAGTACATCATATTATTGACATTAGTTGAACTATTATTCCTGCAATTATTCTTATAAGGATAAACTAACCTTACGCATTCAATTTATAGGAATTCGGAGTACAATATCGGGACATAATATTTAGACATTGAATTTGTATTTGTAGGAATATTCTTCCCTTGGCTATGTTATATTACAGAAAATATATATACAATAAAATTCGGCTGAAGGAGTACACTTTCGCGGTCATACATAATACATATAGCTATCGTAGCATCCGTGTGTCATTTAGGTGTATGCGAAGAGTGACGTAGAACAGCATGCCGTTAGTTGGATGCAATAACTGAGGTAGCGCTGAAAGCAGTTTCTGTTCAGCATAATTTTCGATGAAACGTTGACTGTTTTACCGACGCGGAATTCGGAGTTCGGCCTCGACGCTCGCATCGCCTTAAGGTGTTGCGCGTGGATTTCAGGTGTCTAGGGATTTTTAAATGTTTACTACATGGGTAAGGTGCCCGTGGAGCGCTAAAGCACTCTGCTCGCGGCGCGGGTTTTAATAAAATACACTTTGAATTTAAGGAAAAATAATAGTTTGAATTTCTTTATTCTTTCCAACAATTTGACTCAAGTCGGGTTGAAGCTTTGAATCGTTCTGAGCTTGGCGGTGAAGATCCTCGATCGAAGTTGGCTGCCATCCCCTTCTCGCTGGATCCTGAATCCTCCCTCAGGATCATCCCTGGTCCAATGGTGGAGGGGCCCATCCCTGTCCGGAGGCGGTCCCTCTCCCTGGCTTCGGTCCACCCTTGGGCGAGCGGAAGATGGTGGTGCTCCGCCAAGACTCCAGAACGATTCTGTGCACACGTGCTAAGAGAAAGCGTGGGATCCAGAGAAAACGTAAGATAACAAAAGGTCTCGCGCTAGCGAGCCAAGGCAACCCTTAAGAGAATTTACGAACCTCTGTAAATAAACAGGATGTCGAAGAGACTTCGACAGTTCCAAGAACCAACATGATTTTCGTTACGAGTAACGAATTAGATACGGCCCGCAATAAATTAGCTCTTTAGAAATTTCAAGTGTGACAGTCTTATTTCTCCGGATTTCCAACTCTCTTCCAACACGATTACCCGTGTTGAAAGTTTTACAATGTCTTATCTATTGTTTGTTTATTCCTTTGAATTTTGGCTCCTAATTTATGAGCATTGATATAACATAATGCAGACATGCTGCAGTCATACTCTTATGGCATCGTCGCCATATTACATTCCATTCAGCGCTTGTGATTACAAGCTTGCGGCTAAATTCACACGATATCATACACATACATACAAGCGAGGTTCGCAACAAAGGTGATGCTAGCGTCGAAAACTTTACCGACAGTCCCTAGAAAAATCCCTAGACGCGAGTTTTCAAATTACGTCCTCATTTCTAAACAGAATGAAAAAAAATTTGAGGGACGTGTTCAGGAGGCTCTAAAGAATATTAGTCTGGTCCTTATATTATCCAAATCGTCAGAAAGTCATAAAATATTGAAATTGCTGTCTGTCAACGGTCAAGAAAATGGCGGATCGGACTCACCTAGATTGATTTATTCGTAATATAAACATTTCTGCCAATAGTTTCTCCAAATAGGCACCAGACTGATATTCTTTGGGGCGGATATAATAAAACGAGCACCCAAGGGATGATGTACAAGTCTCCAGGAAGAAGCAATTTGAAAACTACGATTTCGTTGATTGCTCACTCGCGAAAGACGTCAACAAGGTAAAACAGACCAGAAATTTAGTTCCTGGTTTATTCTGTAGGCCGCAGTTTGTTCGTTTTCTGTGCTCGACCGCGCGCTCATTCGCAGCTCATATATGTGAATACGTATGCGTCGATCGAACCGTCGACGACGATACAATGTATCGTGGAGAATGGGAAGTTCGAGTCTCGAAGAGGCGATGAAATCCGACGCGTAAATGTTTTTTTCACGTGTCGTTCTATCGACTAGGATAGCGATTTTCAACCCATGTGTCACAAGACGTACTATCATTATTTTTTGTTGCTATTGTTATTCTTTTTTTTAGTGACACTGAAGAACAAATACGTTCTTCCCAATTTCAATGATTTTTTGATATGTTATAAAAATTGATATTCTGAACAATTTGGTGAAATACTGATTACTTATGAAAAGCACCCCGAAAATAAATCTGTTGCCAGAGTTATTAAAATTATTGGTAATTATTGAGATTAGGTTACACCTCACCGATTTTGATGAAATTTAAATATATTGTAAAACTCAACATTTTGAACAACTTTTTCCTATACATATAACCGCCGCTCGGCTTTAGTTTTCGAGATATTTTCGAAAAACTGTTGAAACTAACACATTGAATTCTGGCCATCCGCGTGTGTCCGTGACAACATACGCATTAGTATGGGATCGCCGCTTTTCTACTGTTTCTGCAGGCAACAGCACGGCGACCAATGACCAATATATACCTTGTGTACTTCTGCATTCATGATTTCAATGTATCGTAGCTATGATGGCACCTGGGAATTTAATATAGCCTAACCTAACCCAATCTACTCTTCCTAATCAGTGAATTAAGTTAGGTTAGGGTAAAGTGATATTCTGGTTGCCGTCAGGCGACCAGACACACATACTGAGATTCAAAATCATGAAAATTAGTTAAATTTAATTTTTAAGCCCACCCGTAATATATGTATATATATATTGATGTCGGTCGCCGTGCTGCTGCCTGCAAAAACAGTAGAAAAGCGGCGATCCCATACTGATGCGTACGTTATCACGGACACACACGGATGGCCAGAATTCAATGTGTTAGTTTCAACAGTTTTTCGAAAATATCTCGAAAACTAAGGCCGAGCGGCGGTTATATGTATAGGAAAAAGTTGTTCAAAATGTCTAATTTTAGAACATATTTAAATTTCATCAAAATTGGTGAGGTGTAACCTAATCTCAATAATTACCAAATTATTTTAGACAGATAAGTTAGTATGTTTTTTCAGCATAGAATGTGATATTATACTGGACTCTCCTGATTTTGCGTTATGCCCAAATATTGGATGAATAGGTAACGAAAATGTGATGCTGGAAGAACAACACGGCTGGGGCGCGTTCTTGAATGCTGGCGAACGTAGAAAAGGACAAATAGCGAAAGAGAAAGAGGTCCGAGAATTCAAGGTCCCGAGAAAAAACATTTGAGTGAGACAATATTAATTCAACAATAACTTTTTTATTTTTCATTTTTCCTAAATGAAACTTTCAGCAATGTAATTGTAAGGTTCTACTGATTAAAATAAGATCAAACACCATATAATTTGCATTATTTTTACTTATTTAGATATAAATAAGTAAATAAATAATTATAATTCAATTTCATTTCAGCCTGTGATGAAAATTTAAAGTATGACACTTGTAAAAAATATGTTATGAAGATGCTAAAAATTTAATCGAGATCGGTCAATTTCAGAGAATTGCGACTTCTTACATGAAAAGTCACGATTTTCAGAAATAAATTAGTTATAACTTCTCAGTGCATTGACCGATCTCGATGAAATTTTTAGCATACACATGACATATTTTTTACAAATGTCATATTTTAAACTTTCATTACAGGCTGAAATAAAAAAGTTAGAAAATTGCCTTTTCTAGACGCGTGTTCACGAGACAATGAAACAGACGACTATTGCAACGGTTTCTGAAAGAATTCTTGCATTAGAATAATCGTCTGTTATATTTGTTGCAGTGAAGTTGGCCACACATACATTCACTAACAAATTCACGCTTTTGTCTTCCGGAGTATCACCCATGTTTAATTTCTATTTTTATATTATTATATATGTATCCATTTCTATTTCATTATATATATATTTTTAGATGATAAAGAGTACAAAGAAGAAGCTAAGCAACCGCAGCCGGAAATGCTGTTGCAGCTGCAGCAGCAGGTACAACAACTGCGGTTGCGGACGCAGCCGCAGGAACCGCGGAAACCGCAGCCGGACCTGCTGCTGCAGCTGCAGCAGCAAATACTGGATATACAAAAAAACCTCGAAATGTTAAAACAAGGAAAACATGATGGATATATCGTAAGTCGTTTTTTTTACGTTCATGTTTGTACGATTTCTGATATTCTTTATTTATACATATATAATAACAATTTTTTTTCCACAACAGACGGCACAGGCACAGCGGTCGCAGCTGTTACACTTGTACGAGCCTGATGAGCCAAAAGAGCATATAGTAAGTCGTTTTTTTACGTTCCTGTTTCTACGTCACTTCCTTCTTCTATCCACTGTTTATGAATAATAACATAATATTTATTTTTCCAGTCAATCAGGTCCATAGAGCGGCTGCGAATTCGAAAGATGCGCAGAACATTAAACCGGCTGCGGCGGCAGAAAATGCCACTACAAGGTCGCGGTCGCGGTCGTGAAAGAACAGGAGCTGTAATTAATTAAAATTATTATTAATATTATATTTATAAAAAAATATATAATATTTAACAAAAATTATGTTATTATCATTTATTCCCATATTCCTTTTCCTGTAGGAAATAAACGGGATTTGTGCCCAAATTACTATAATCTTTATTATTCGCCTTTTCACGTATACCCACCCACAATCGCTCTAATTCTCTTTCTGCCTCTCATTATCTCACATCAATCACTCTCCTCTCGTTCACACTCTTTCTCGGGACATATTATTTTGTAGGAATTCGGGGTACAATATCGGGACATAAAAAAAATAACTTTAGACATAAGATTTGTAGGAATATTCTTCCCTTGGTTATGTTATATTACAAGAAATGTATATGTATATAACATTTGCCTGAAGGAGTTAGGTCATTCATATATTTCACAGGTCATGTGTACAGTATCGTATTTTATATTTTAATATAGTTATCGTAGCATCCGTGTCATTTCGGTGTATGCGAAAAGTGACGTAGCATTGCATGCCGTTAGTTGGATGCGATAACTGAGGTGGCGTTAAAATCAGTTTCTGTTCGGCCTAATTTTCGATGAAACGTTGACTGTTTTACCAACGCGGAATTCGGAGTTCGGCCTCGACGCTCGCATCACCTTAAGGCAATGCTAGCATGGAAGCCGAACTTCGAATTCCGCGTCGGTAAAACAGTCTGTTCGCGTCGCGCGATTGCATACTTGCTCGAGCGGTTGTTTTTAAATTTGGCGCTGTGCGAGGGTCTGCGGTTGGACGATGTCACGCAACCCTGCGCAGGCGCGGGCGGCGTGTCGGTGGTGGTGGCGGGGTATGGCCCGGGATCGGGCCCGCGCATTGAACCGTGATCGGTCAATTTGTGCGGGTGTTTTCCCAGAGTTTTCTGAGTTTTCCCAAATCTTTTAAAGAGTGAATTGTGTTTTGGATCTTGGACTGGTGGTGTTCGTTGACGTGCGCTGTGGCTGTCGGGCGTGGGTCCTCTTGTTGAAGCAACTAGGTGCTGTCATTTTATCTGCACGGCCGGGCGATCTTGTGGGTGGTTCAGACGGCTAACTGTGCGCACAGTTCTGCGATCGGTTGATTCTGCCCACCTGGCTAGCCGTGCAGTTAGTGGTGCGTTTTTTACGGCCACTTTGTCCTCTTTGCCGGGACGTTACCTGTGATCAGGGTTTGTAGTTTTTTGGTAAGGACCACGACGATTTGTTGCGACGTCGGCGAGACACCATCCGATACGATTGGTAAGAGAGCTCTCGATTGTTATAGTACGGCTTGAATGATTATGCAAGTGCATGTTAGTTTTAATTTCTAGTTTTATTTCACGCTTTAGACTATTATTTTGTTGTATCCTTTTATGTATATATTCTTTTAGTATAATTTGTTTGCTGGGACCAGGCTTTTTCCCCACTTTTGACTGGGGTTTTTTACAGCCGGTACCCGTAGAGTAGAGTCAGTCAGGGTTTTGAATTATTAAAGTTATTTTTTGTTTTAATTATATATCAGTTGTTTTATTTATTTACCGGTGACGCCAATTCCACCTCATGTCCTTCCTCATTTTATTGTAACTCCGAATAGTCGGAACACAGTCAGCGTTTCATCGAAAGTTAGGCCGAACAGAAACTATCAACCAGGCCTATCCGACTCTTATACGTTGCTTGTATGTACATTACCGTGGCGACGTAATGGCCAAGAAATCGTAGGTGGCGGTACTGTCTAATTGGCCGCAGTAACTACAGATCCGTAGGTCGAGTCGAAGTAGTCGAACTAGTCGAAGTGAATTAGTAAGCGTAATACGTGATATCTGGTGTGAATAACGTTCCATCATCCAAATTAAGTTTGGTAAGTGTATCCGTATATAAGTGTAGAATACTAGGCTGAACTTTACCTCAGGGGCCCAAAAATTATGGCCTTTTTTTTTACCTTCTTGAAGTATTTTACGAGTAGAATCTAAAAATCCTAGTTTTAAGGCGCGGAATCCATCGGTTCAGAAGTTATACGTTTGTAAAAGTGAGCGTTTTTAGCGTATTTCACGGGTTATTTCGACGCCATATTGACTTGTAGCCTGTTGCCGTCCAATCACGTCCAATGAGTGGAGTCGCCGTCGGTAAAACAGAATTTGTAGGTAAATTAGTCTAAACTTGGCTTTCATTCGATTTTTATTATAATTGACATTCTTTACTATTGCTAGGGTTAAGGTTAGGGTTAGGGTTATGGTCAGGGTAAGGGTTAGCATCGGAGTACAGCACACCGGTATACGCTAAAAACGCTCACTTTTACACACGTATAACTTCTGAACCAATGAATTCCGCGCCTTAAAACTAGAATTTTTAGATTCTATACGTAAAATACTTCAAGAAGGTAAAAAAAAAGGCCATAATTTTTGGGCCCCTGAGGTAAAGTTTACCCGAATACTATATGTAGATAGTTTCCTATTTATTATTTATTCAAAGAATACATAGTTACATGTATATTAGGTTAGTTTTTTCTAACTTTGATTAAAGGAAATTAATTTCGTATTGTATAGATTAAAATATTGAAAAATAAGGAGCATAGCTGTTGGGTGCACATCGGGATACAAAAGTAATCCTGAAAACGTACACTTTTTTCGTGTACCGAAAAATAAAAATAAGTCGGAAGAATGGCAAAAAGCACGCCGACGAAAGGATTTAGTTTTAGTACGGCATGCTATACTACGTCACCTTTCGCATACACCTAAATAACACGTGTATGCTACGATAGCTATATGTATAAGTACATAATTAAACAATACTGACCATGCATTCATTATTATTAATTTTATTTCCGTAAAATTGTAGTTGCAATGTGATACACTTCAGAATCTGAAAGGCATAGTTTCTGAAAAATATGTAACAGCAATTAAATAGAAAAAAAGCATTTTCGCAGCCAATTCGCTCGTATTATTTGCTGCATAATTAATAAATATACCATAGAAATAATGATACAGTTATTAATTAGTCATCAAATAATAACGATTGCCCAGGTCTCAGCGGGTGGAGACCCGCCCTACCTCATCCCATCCACCCTCCATTTATGCAAATTTTTATTTTTATTCAACACCATCATCCTCTTGATGCACATTTGCAAAACGTTTTTGACTGTTGTGCAAACGAACAACAAAAGGAGCATTATTTTTATTCACTACCTACCTATCTACTTATCTATACATATATTTACGTAGATTTTTGCTTTTTATTCCTATCGTAACATTTTTTAATTTTGATTTTGATTACAGATCTGTAATTGATAAATATGCAATTGCATATTTGTCCTACATACTTATACTATTAAGAATATTTACCTATACGAGCGCTCGTAATTATATTAAAAATTCCCTTAAATCTAACGCTTCCTAATTAAACACTGCAGTGTTTGACGATTATATCTTAATGACTATGTACATAATTAAGTCCAATGAATTTGTTGATTTTGTTGTCCTCATCAGAATATTTCCTAAAATAAAACTGAAAAGGATTAAGCATAATTTAAGAAAATAATAAGGCTCATGTAGCCTTAATCATAAATTTACAACCTGCCTGAAAGAAACAGAAAAGGATTAAATACAATTTTCGAAAATAGTACGGTTTAAATATTACCACTTATAAGAATCATTTTTCCTTTTCAATCATTTTCACCTTGTTTTACTTAATTGGATACATTGAACTCCATTTATGGACGCTAGATTTTATATTACATTTCTTCCAGTCGATTATCCGATATTATTATTTCATACTTCCTATAAAGATATTTCTCTGTAACAGAAACTGATTAATTGAATCCAGATAAAGACAAAGAAATATTAACAGCTGGAACGAAGATACATTAGTAACAATAAAATTTTATAAAAGTCAGAGTGGTTGTTAATAATTCAAAATCAATTTGATACTGTTACGTGCGGCGCGCGCGCGTGTGATTGTGACGCTACTGTGTGGAAGCGTCAGCTGATGTATGAATGTAAAAGTATGAAATGTGGTAGTGTGTTAGTCGAGCAATGCAACTATCGATAACGTAACGCGCGTGTGACGCCGTGAAGCCGGAAAATTTATTAAATATTTGTAAGTTCGGAGATACTCTAGTCCCATACGGGCCCTTTCATCAGATCGCTAATATAATAGGATTTATGAAGGAGACTAATAAAAGGTTAGGTCAAAGAAAATTAGATTTGATTAAAATGAATCAAACGGTATATTATAAAATAAAAATGTTAAAATATAATGGAATACATATAATATTAAAAGGTATAAAATATATAAAATATTGAAATACAATAATAATAGGTGTAAAATATTAAAATATAATGAAATATAATAATGCGATTAAATATAAGAAAATGTAGATTTAACTCATGAACAATTTAGATTTGAGACACACAATTATTGGCCGGAAATAGACAAATACATGTGATGGTACACAATTTAGAATTAGGAATTTCCAATTGAAGAGACTCTTACAATCAAAATTGACTACGTCAATTTTGACTACTGGAAATTCCTTGATAAAATATTCATGAAACGACCGGAAGAGTAATGGAAATGACTCATCGGATTATGGGGAAAAATTCCGTACAGTGATCCAAATTCAATCGCTGCTATTTCCTTGTCGCCAAATTTTTGGAGGAAGGAGAGTAGAACGCACACACCTTGAACTATCGCACCGATACACAATTTTGACGCGTGAACTACTGTGAAGTCTATTAAACTAAAACTACGTAAATGTATGTATTTATAAAGAAATAAAATTAAATTGAAGAATGAAAATAATGAATAAAATAATAATCGGAATAAATGAAAAATAAAATGAGTATACGAAGATAGAGTCTTTTGCCCTATTTGCTACTTTCGAACAACTTAGAACACAACTCGTCTCTAAACCACTTCGCGGACCCGCCGACGCGTTGCTCGCGATTGTACGTCGAAGAGTGTCGCAATCTGCACCTCTCGGAGAAGACCAGAGCGGGCCTCGTCCGAAATTGTTTACATTGCGTTGTTGTGCGCCTAACGAATTAGACGGCGGTGTCGATGCGTAAGGAGGCGGGGTTCGCTTATCGGTGGTGCAGCAGGGATATGTGCGTTCCTTTCTCTGTTTCAATCTTTCTCTTTCTAATTCGCGAATATTCCTTTACTCTTCCTGTCATACTAAAGGTTTCGTTATTCATTAAAACATAATAACTTTTACAAAATTGTTTTGATCTTAACGTTATAGGAAGGAAACATGCTTTCCAAAATTATTACAGATTACTGAATTCGAACGAATGCTAAATAAAAATTTAAATTCGCAACTTGGACTGACCGGCGTGGTGGAAATACAATATTACCTGGTCAAGATTATCGAACCACACGAATGATGTTTCGGGTTTACATCCGGCGATACTCAGTACCAAGGACAACACGTGATTTTGAGCCGTGGGACCACGCTGATTTCGAGGAAGGAATTTGTTACGCTAACAATCGGAATTATGTCTGGAAAAGATAGACTATCTCGAAATATCCAAGATCGTTTTGCGTTCAATCAGTGGAGGTCCAGAACTCCCCTGGAGACGAGGGGTTCAGAATACGTCTCCAGCCACCTTGGCTTGTCGTAAAAGGCGACTAAAAAGGAACCGCGCGCGAAGCCCCTTCATGTAGAGAACGACGTGCCCGTCGTACACGAACGCGGCTCGTCCGCAACCCTTCGGATATCGGCCGATGGCTGACTCATTGACCCAGTTCTGGCCACTACCTGCGAGCGGGTGACGCAATCCGTGCATCGCCCGTTTGCACGCGACTCCCATCCACCCAACGAGACGCTAAAACTTCACAGCTCTCACGCCGGTTCTAAAATTCAAACTTTGAAAACCAAATTAATATATGCTTTATCGCCCGAATACCTACTTCTCCCTTTGATAAAATTTTGGAAACAATCTGTATCAACTTTACCTCGCGAAAATCGTATTTAACTACCTCTAGATTTAATTTCCATTTAATCTTCATGACAATTTTAAAGTTAGTTTCGATACATATCAACTCTCATTTATAATTTCAACGTGGTTTTCAATTACAAATCATCAATTCTAGCCTCCTGATAATTTTCAGATTCTGATAAAATTTGAACTTTATTACACTTTTCAAATTACATTAATTAAAATTTTAATTTTTCGCGCGCGCGATTTCCAATCAGCTACCTCGAATCTCGGACGTATTATGCTCGCGTCTCGGCTCTCCTCCGGCTCTCCTCCGGTTCCTGACTCGCGGCTTCTTTTTTGATCCCCTGCGCTCGCTCCTCGCAGCATCCCAAGCTTGAACGGTCCCTCTCGCTGTACCCGTTGGCAGTGGATCGAGACCGGCCGGCCTGATCCTTCTCCTCGCCGGCCGACTCTTAGCGAACCACGACCCTACCCGTTCTTCTCCACAGATTCTCCGACTGCATACGTACTATACGTAGCATCCCGCTTACGGTACCCTTACATACGTGTAGTATAGAATTGAATTACCCTTACATACGTGTAGTATAGAATCGAATGAAATGAATCTGAATGAATGGATGAATGCATGCGACAAACGGCACGAGCCTACCGAGCGTTACCGCGTGCTCTCGCATGAGCATCCCCTCGTTCGAAAACTTTTCGCGTCCTCTTCCACGCCCGGAATTCGCTCTTCGAGAGATTTAGCTCACCCAAATGTGTGTTGCGGTCGAAGGTGTCCAAGCGACCCGGGCATCCCCCATTCGCGGGCTCTCACGAGCACTCCCTCGTTTACGCGTTACGCTTCGCATCCTCTCCTTCATCTGGAATTCGCCCGCCGGATGGTTCAGCTCACTCTTACGAGTGCTGCTGTCACTGGTGTCCAGGCGACCCGGAACCCTCGCGCACTGACATTCCTTCGATCACGCGATACCTTACGTTTCCATCAAGAGGACAGCTCACTTAACCCGGTGCTGCTGCCCCTGATGTCCAGGCGATTCGGCCTTACCTGTCGCGAGCTCACACGAGCTTCCCACGGAGACGAATCGCCCTACGCGCTCTATCCTTAACCTGGAACTCGCCCATCGACCCAAATTGTGTTTTGGCTGCAGATGTCCAGGCGATCCAGGTCGGTTCGGTACGCGTTTTAAAGGGCATCGTTGCGCGCTTGCAATGCTCTTTCGCGAGTCCACCTATGCTTGGTATTTACCCATTAAGAGACTTAGCTCGCCCAAATGTGCGTAGCGGTCGCTGGTGTCCAGGCAACCCAAGCTTTCCTTTCGCTCGCTCTCATGCGTGCATTCCCCTGTGCGCGTAACCAAATTCAGACCTGAACTCCGCTCATCGAGAGGCTTAGCTCACCCAAATGCGTGATGCGGTCGCTGGTGTCCAGGCGGCTCAGGTTCTCCTTTTCTCGCAATTTCGCGAGTTTTCCTGCGTTTTCGCGACCTCTCCCGGGCTGAAATTCGCTCATTGAGAGGCTTAGCTCGCCCAAATGTGCGTTGCGGCCTCTGATGACCAAGCGACTCAGCTTATCCCATCCATTTCTTGCGTAGCAAACACACGGATAGGGAAAACAACTCTTCAAGGAAAATTTTACACTGTCGGCGGTGTGTACCCACAGCGGCTGCAGGGTGCCCACCTAATGCATTCTGTACCTTCTGTGGCTAAATGAAATCACCGTCGGCCAAAACGAGCCTGCGTCATGAGCGGAGGTGCGCTGGGGTTTATCCGCGACGTTCTCGGGCGACTGAACGCCTTTAGGTCGTCCGAGTCGCTCGATGGGTAAGCAACATCGTGGCTACACAGTATGCTCTCCATCAAAGCCCCTTGAGGTTGCCGGAGGTGTCTGTGGCTGATACGGAGCAAGTTTTTAGTGGGTATTGGGGTACTGTAACGATCCAACTCAGGGAAACTTGTTTTGGTATGTACTTTTGAGTCCTACACTGCCCGAGACCCCTCCTAACCCGACGGGTCCCTCGCGTACGTAAATGTATTTTCTTGCTGTCAAAATATAAAAAAAAAAAAAAAAAAGTGGAGGTCCAGAATGTAAAACAAGCTATCGATGTTCATGGTTTCCGTTCGCACCTCCAACCAAGGTCAAGGGTACGACGGATCAAGATGGTGGGAGCAGGCCCATCAAAAAGGGACAGAAAGGGGGGGGGGAACACATATGGCTTTCGCCTAGACAACAAATCCCAAAATGAAGGAGACCATTTTCGAGAAGGCGGAGAGGGGGAAACAGACATGGCTTTCGCCTCGGACAGGACTCGAATTGACAGGATCCCAGTAAATACTGAGGACAATTCTATGATGGTGACATTAACGATACCGCTAGTCAATACGGAGGACAATCCAATGATTGGGGGGGGGGGACACAAGGTGAATGTGTAAAAATTTCTGTTCGGAACGTAACAATACGAAATATGAATGTAAAGCAAACTTCAGTACCAAAATAAGGAGAAGAAAATGCAGAAAAATATATATTCGAATTAAGTGATTGGAGTTAAGAACATTAATTATTTCATCTTATTGTATTTAATATTCGTTCATTTCGCGACAAATAGCAGACAATATTTTAATTGAAATAACTGCCTTTTACTGCAATATATAGTACGTACAACCACGACTCTACTCGACTTTATTGCATAATATTATTCAATGCACCTTTCAATGCAAATTTATTGTAACTGGAAAAACTGAAAAAAAATCACGAGTGGACTTTGCTATTCAGAAAAAGAATATGAAAATTTATAAAAGTAATTTAATTAGCTTCTCCGTAAGCTTGAAACAAAACATCGCGATCAAAAATTAAAACTAAACAACTCGAACAACAATTATCCACTACAGGTAGCCCTCTTATAACACGGTAGATAGGTTCCTAGAAAATGCCGTGTTGTGTGAAATCGTGTTATATGAGACCCAGTCCTAATACAAAAAGGGGAGTTACGTTCCGAGAACTTATTAAAAACAAACATTGTTTTTTTTAAATTCTATATAAGCAACTTAATTTTTATTAAAAATATAACACAAAACGAAAAAAAAAAACAAAAAATATTATTTTCATTTAATGTATCCTTAATTTATTAAAATTCTTCCTCGTCACTACTTATAATGAGATGGCAAATCTCGCCGCGGATGGCGTATAAACTGTGCATGACGCTTTCCGCTATAACATCGGAATAGAGTTATAAATGAGTAAATTATAATTTATTTATATGTTTTCATGTAAAGGCACTATAGTTCATTATTCCTTCCTGTTAATATTATTAAGTAATTTAGTTATTAAATATGTTAAACAAAAATCATGTTATCCAGTACTGTAGAACAAAGTGTTGTACAAAGATTTTGTCAATTTTCTTATCGTGTTAGAGCGAAACAGTGCTATAGGTTGCAGTGCTATACGAGGGTTCCCGCAATTTATCCTATCGTGTTAGAGCGAAACCGTGTTATAGGATGCCGTGTTGTAGGAGGGTTACCTGTACTTTTGTTTAATTAAAGTAGAATTAAAATTTAATAAGCTATTGTTACGTCTGGAAAATTTTACAAATTTGTCCGCCTCACGTTTCCTTATCAAGCCTTCGGGTTATAGGAGTCTCCTCATGTAAGGGACGTGGGGAGGGCGAATTACTACTTCATCTTTTTCAATTTCCTCCTCGACTCTGTGTTTTCTCATCAAGCCTTCGGGTTATAAGAGACTTCTTCATGTGGGAAAAGCACAGGGAAGGGTTTGAGTTTATAATTATTCTATTTTGTCTTTTCTATCCTTTACTCTCCTTACATTTCTTAATTCTTTTCTTCAGTTATTACCCCTCCTTGAAACTATCGTCGTGCTCAACTGCGTAGTAACAGATTTCGAACTACACAAAAACTCGGTTCGACCGAGGAGAGATATCATAAACAGCGTTCGCTGCGCAGTTAGCCAGTGCTTCGCATTATAGGGGTCTCCTCAGGTAACTGCGCAAAAGCGTAAAGATCAATTTATCGTTCGGATTTTCGACCGAATCTCTCCCCTTTTCCACGCGTGGGCGCCAGTCGGTCCCTAATCCGATCGTATGCATGAATTGTATGCTGGAATGGAAACGCGAAATGAACTAGCAATTCGGATGTTTGTTTGAAGGATAGAGCGAGGAATGAGAACCCTCGCAAGCAAGCGTTAGCAAGCGTTCGAAGACTGTTAAGGGGCGAAGGGTCGAACGGGGCAATAAAAGTCTTTGTATCGAATTCCGAGAATTTGCCTGAAACCAAGACCCAACGGTAATTTTCAAATAGTAAGAACGTTCTAGAACTAACTACACTGCTAATGTAATGGCGAATATCCGATTTAATAATCAAAGAATATGCTAAATAGTCGAGAATTTCATTCAAACACCGAATGTTTTACAACATGCGTGCCAGCGAAATTCGCGTTGCGATTTATGAACAAATAATTACGGATAACGATAATCTATTACGCCGATTGCTAGTCAAAATCGTATGATTGCCGATCGATCAATTATTAATACATAATAGTATGATTGATATAACTTTATTCATTATTATTCGCCTTATTGTTGAATGGTTCCGATTTAAACATTAGTTCGGATTTGAATAATAGCTGATGTTCGTTTATACCTGATATCGAAATTATAAGCGAGAAATGGAATATTCCAGAAAAATCTACGGCGTAGAAACACCGAAAAGCCGTTAGACAGAGATGGAACACCAGGAGAGAGAGAAAGAACATAGTCTCGAGGAATTTAGCTAGCACGCGTCTTCGACCAATAGCGACGCACGCGACGCTGTCGTCACGCGCTATGATTTGTTGGAATGTGCCCTCGCAGGACATCATCCTCGCGACGGGCCCTTCCGGCCAGGATCGCGATCGATTCTGATCACTCTTCGTCGAACAATCGAGTAAGTCGTGACGGGAGCCCGTGCGTCTAGAGATAGAGTTGCCGATTTGTACTTTGTGTAAATTAGCTGCGCGGCAAGTCCTACCCGTTAGGCAGAGTGTCGTGAGGGTGAATTTCGCGAATACGCGGCAAAGACTCAGAGACGCGCACGTTAAGCTTTCATACTATTAAACCTCTATCTTTTCTCTTTCATTTTTATTCCGTTTGATCGCGTAATCTTCGTATTAAATTCAATCGCGTTAATAGTCATCTTTCTTCAAAATCGTAATTGTCTTGTGTTCGTTTTGATTAAATTTTGATACGCAATAAAGGGCAATCGGGCGCGCGACAAGTGTTAGTGCGACAGCTTCCTCATTATCTCTCTCTTGGTGTTCCAGACTAACCAGCGATTATTCAACGAGCTACCACCGATTTCCAAGCGATTTATTATCATATATTATATACTACATTTTCACGGTAAGCCTGTCAATTACTAATTCGTCGAGCACGACATTATCATTGATTTTCAACAAGGCAAAACGGGCGATCTATTAAGCCTTCGGGTTATGAGAGCCTCTCCATTTTAGATCGTCTCGGTTTTTACGTTCAGGTACCGTTTATAAATAATACGCTATTCCAAAATTCCGAATTCTGATTTATCGCGACTTTGCGTGTGTGACGATTGTTCGGCTACGATATTTTATCAAGGGCGACCTGTAAAGCCCTTTCGGGGGTTGTGAGAGTCTCTCCATTCAGGTCGTTACCTCGCGGCCAAACCCCGCTAATTTTTGTAACATATTACAAAGCCGAGCAAGTCGTCTTACACCTAAATTTCAATAATCCGTTTAAAATTATGTTCGACGTCCAACTGTAAATCAAAGGCAAAATATCCGCTCTGATCGATTCACATTTTATAAAATAGCTTAAGCATCTTTACCCTTGTCAACCAGTATTGTTTGAATTGAATTCATTTAATAGCAGTCATAAAAATTATTAAACATTAATAGTACTAAACTCAATAGTCATTTTCAGTTTGTATTATTTTCAATAGTTTTTGAATTACATTATTTTCTTGCACGCTAAACCGCATTAACATTTCTTTCAATTACCATTCTCATAACTTTAACATTTCAAATCCACGCACGCCAACACAACGTTTCAAGGAGGGACCCGTACGGGACCCAGAACACTGACGAACCCGACGGAAATAAACTCTATCTAAATTTCCGTCTTTTAAAATTGTTCTGACCGTAGAGGACGTTAACGCGTCATACGCGGTCAGGACTGGTGGCAGCGAGACCTTTCTCATCGCATTTTCAATCTTAATTAATCAATTAACATACCATATTTCGGATCTATTACGTTATTTCGGATCTTTTACGTTGCGCGCTCGCCTCGCGTCGCGCAACGTAACACTATCTCGAATGAACAAATATTCCTTGCAATAAATTATCACCAATCATCAAAAAATAAAATGAATTTCCATTTTACATAAAACTTTCAATAAAGTTCTCTTTAAAACTTTATCGTATCTAATAATATCCTGAAAACATTAAATTCATATATTATTTAACAGTATTTCCAACAACCGAATGCTCAAAATTTTCAAAATTAAAAAATGGGAAGAAAAACGAATGGGAACATGGCAGTGGAAGGGAGGGTACAGGGGAACCTGAAAAGAAAAGTTTGACTGCCCATAAGAGCAATCCCTAAGCAAACCCTATAAATGAAACCGAAATCACACGCACAATAATTAAAAAATTGCAAACATTCTGAACTATAACAAAACATCGGCTGGCAACGAAGGGTCTCACGCCCCCTAGACTTACGCCAGACGCTACATACCACCCACCCCGCCTGGACGACGTAACGCCAGGACTGAGTGCACCCCTTCGCTAAGAGCGCTACCCGCCCGTCCACACGTTGCATCCAACGGTGTCAGATTTGCGGACGCCCATAGTATAGACAAAAGGACTACAGTTTAGAATATGGTAACATATGGAAGTGTTCCATATTCTAAAGCTGCGCTTGCAAAGGCCTAGTAATGCATGGGTATATCTCCCAGAGATGGTGTTCACGGTCTTATGCTGTGGAATCCTTGTAACTAATTTGATTAATTAAATAATACATTGGATTGAGTTTAAAAACCAAAAGGATTCCCACAGAATACTAGTCAGTGCATCGTCATATTTACTCTCGCGCTGGAAATTTTTTGCAACACTAATTTAAGAAATGCAAAATTTTAATAAAAAAGAATTTAGTGTCTCTAATTATGAATTCTTTGCAATGAAACAAGAATTTATTGTGAAAATTAATAAAACATCCTCGGGCGACTCCTTCCTCAGAGTAAATTTTCAAGAATAAGCAAAATGTGTTGAAATAAATCACTCTGAGTTGGAAATCTACTCTTCACGAATTGTCTTCTTGCACATAAATTGTTCATTTTTTCATGAACGTGTAAATGACTTAATCTTCGGTATTGAATGAATGAAATTTTACTACTCGTAAAAAATTCTAAAATTATATTTGAATTTATAATATAATAATAATAATAATAATAATTATTATTTTATTCCCATTGTGGGGTACAAATGCGGACCTCCGCTCCGCTTACAAATTTCGCTATCCCTTACTTAAATCTAAATCTCTGTTGAGAGAGAGAGAGAGCACCCACTTCATTCACACCTCACCCATTCATTTCTGGATCCCCGTTTCCGCTGCTCGCCCTTTCTCTCATCTCTTCCACTCTTCTCATCCATACCTCCCCTTCTCCTTCCTCCCCTAACACCTCTGCCACCATTTCCTGCCATCCTTTATCTTTCCCTCATTCTGTGGATTCCTCCCATATATGCTCCCACGACTCTACCCCTCTCTCACATATCCTACATCTCCCTTTTTCCTCCTGCTCCCAATACCTTCCCCCCTTCATTTTACTACCTAACCTAAAACCCGCTATCAATTGCCATCTCCTTTCCTTCCAGTTTTTACTCAGGTACCCTGGCACACCTTTCCCTTTTACTATCGTATACCACCTATTGTACCTCGATTCCCTAATCCTTTCCCACCTTTCCTCTTCTTGGATACTCTTCTCCTTTCTTATCAGCTCTTCCCCCCTCAACCGCCTTTCTTCTCTCATCTCCTCTACTTCCTCTATACTCCACCCTTTTCTCTTATAAAACTTTCTCCTCTCCTCCTCCCACCCCTCTAACGCCCTACCTTTTTTTGCTGTTTCTCTTACCTCCATCCAGCATTTCCTCGCTAGGTACCCCCCTTTACCTTCACTCAACTTCCTCTCATATCCCCATGCCCTCATTCCAGCCCTTCCTGCTAATAGCTCCCTCTGTAATTCCTCTCTTACCATATACCCTGGCACAGATCTTTCTACTCCCAACACCCATCTTAAATACCTCTCTTGTATCTTCTCCATTTTCTCCCTCTCTTTCCATCCCCATATTTCCACCCCATAACTCATTACTGCCTACACTAATCTATCAAATAACCATATTCTTCTGCCCCAGTCTTTCGCAAATTTCCTTTTTCCTATCCCTCACACTTGTCTCATAGCCACTGCACCTTTCCTGATTCTCTCCTCTACCTGCTCTTCTTGCTTCCCGTTCGCCATCACCACGTACCCTAAATACTTAAATTTCTTCACTTCCTCTATCTTGTCGCCCTTCCACCTCCATGTCATCCTCCCTCTCCTCCCGCCTCCCTTTATACATCCCATCATCTTTGTTTTTCCCACATTCACCTCTAGCTTTTTCTCCTCTATATACCTTTCCAGTCTCCATTAACCCTTTCATCCCATCTTCGTCTTCCGCCATCACCGCTACGTCATCCGCATACGCCAGCGTGTAGATCTTTTCTCCTCCCAACCTCACACCCCCCCCCCATTTCCCTTTCTTCATTTCCTCCTCCATGTCTGCTAGCAACATTGTAAACAAAATTGGACTCAAAGGACAACCCTGCCTTACCCCTTTACTCGTCCAGAAGCTCTCCCCTTCCTTCTCCCCCACCCTCACTTTACTCTTCGTTTCCATCAAAACCTCCACGCATCTCTTCACTAGCCCTTCTCTTACCCCTGCCTTCCTCATTGACCTTGCTAACTCTATCTACTGAATCGAACGCTGCCTTCATATCCACAAATAGCACCAACATCTTCCCTCCCTTTTTAGCTAACTGTCTATTTATCAAATAATTCAGTACATAGATGTTAGCCATTGTCCCCACTCCCTTCCTAAATCCTGTCTGGTTTGGGGGAAGTGCCCCTTTCTCCTCTATCTCTTTTCTTAGCCTTTCTGCTAACACTGCTGCATATATTTTATACGCCGTCTGCGTCAACGCCACCCCTCTATAATCCTCTACCTTTTCTCCTTCTCCTTTCTTAACTATGGGCACTACCACCCCTTCCGACCAGTCTTTTGGCCAACCCTTTCCTCTCCATACCCTATTACAAATTTCCCATATTCTCTCTCTTACTATTTCCCCTCCATACTTCCATACTTCATTCGGAATCCCGTCCCCTCCTGTTGCTTTCCCCTCTTTCAACCTTTTTATTACTGCCCATACTTCCTCTCTACTCAATTCTACTCTTCATCCTCCTCTCCCCCTCTTCCCTCCTCACCTCTAACCCTCCAATTAACTTCCCCTAATACACCTCTAAAGTAGTTGTCCCACACCTCTATCTCAATCTCCTCATTCACTCTCTTCCTACGCTTTCTTCCTCTATTGACAATCTTCCATACCTCTCCCTCTGTTCTTACCCCTTCTATATCTTTCTCCCATCTCTCTTTTTCCCTTCTCTTCTTCTCTTTGCACAACGCGCCTAGTTTATTTCTCGCCCTCCTAAATTTTTCCCCACTTCCCCCTTCTCTTTTCCATGTTTTCAATTCCTCTTCAACCTCTTTCTTCATCTCCCTACACTCCTCATCCCACCACCCTTTCCCTTCCTTTTTCTCCTTCTTCTTCTCCATCCTTTCTGACACCCCTATTATTTTTCTCTTTATATCTCCCCATTCTTCAACTATTTCCTTACCCTCCCCATCCCCATACTTCTTCGCAAATTCCTCCCTTCTTTCTTCCGTCCACCACCCTTTTCTCCTTCTCCCCCCTCTTCCCTTCCCCTTATTCTTTCTTTCCTCCCTTTTTCCTCCTTCTATCCATACCACCACTGGTTGGTGATCCGAATCCACTTTCCCCTCTACTACCAACCTATCCACTTTTTCTCTCGTCTCCCCATTACCTATTACATAATCTATCACCGATTCCCCGTTTCCTGTGTACGTAAATTCTCCTTCTTCATCGCCTTTTATGTCCCCATTCATTATCTGCCACCCCAACTCTCCCAAAAACTCACACAATCTCTTTCCCTCTCCATTCACTTTCTTATCCTTTGATCTTCTAAACTCTTCTTCTCTTTCCCCCTCTTCTTGTATTCTAGCTCCTTGTCCACCCGTCCTAGCATTAAAGTCTCCACCTACTATGACCCTTACCCCCTTCTCCTTCTCCTCCATCCATTCCCTCAGTCTTCCTATCTTCCTCTCCAGATCTTTATTCACATACACTCCTATTATTTTCCATACATCCTTCCCGAGCCATACTTTTCGTGCTACTATTCACTCTTCCTCCCCCTCCTTTTCATCCTTCTCCATTCTAATTCCTTCCTTCACTCCAATGATCATCCCTACCATCGCTCTTCCCTTCTTTCCTCTCCTCTCTGCATATTGTACTTCCCAAACATACCCTTTCGTCGCCCTTCCTTTTACTATCTCCCATTCCCTTCTGCCCATCCACGTTTCACACATAATCACTACATCCCATTCTCTGATTCTCTCCCAAAACTCCCTGTCTTTATTCTTCAAACCAGCCACATTCCAAAAAGCCACCTTGTACAAGCTCCTATCCTCTCCTATCCTTCCTTCTACTCTTCTTTTCACACCCTCCTCTTCCTCTCCTCTCTGTTTTGTACCCCTCTTTACTCGTTTCCCTGATCCTCTATCCATTTCTCCTCTATTTCATCCCGTCTTTTCACTCTATTGTTTACCCACATCCTCATATATCCTATTTGTACTCTCTTTCCCTCCCTCCTCTCCCTTTCAGCTTCCCGCTCTATCTTCCATCTCGCCCTTCTCTCCTCCGTAGTCAGATCATCTTCTATTCTTTCGTGTCTTCCTTTGAATTCCCTCTTTGCCATCATTACTTTCCTCTTCCCCTCCATTCCCTCCATCTTCACTAGCACCATACTTCTTCCTTTCCTATTCACCCTGCCCACCCTTTTTACTTCTTCTATTCTTTCTTTCACCCCTATTTTCTCCCATATCTCTTCTATGACTTTTTTATCCTCCTTTCCATCCACCTTCACTCCTTTTACTATAATATTTCTTCTTCTCTCTACCCTCTCCTTTTTGTCTACTCTTATTACTAGTTTCCTCATTTTCCTCTCCAACTCTATCTTTCCCTCCTCGTTTCCACCCAATCCTTGACTTTCTTTCTCCTTTCGTTCCAGCCTTTCTACTTTCTTTTCTAACACCTCTATCTTCCCCAATAATTCCACCCTTTCTCTTTCCCAACTCTCCCTCATCTCACTTACAAGGGAACATCGGGGACTGATACACTCCGATTTTGATGAAACTTTGCATAAATATTTATTAGGCCTGTTTATGAAGATAACTGTAATTCGTTGGTGCCCGTTTTTCACTTTGAGGGAGATATCAACCCTTTTATCCGAACCGCCCTTTCTATATACGTGCTTATAAATCGTAAACAACAAAAGATATAAAAAAATAGTTGAAATAAAATTTATACTGTTTCTTGAGTTCTATAAGGCTGCATGCAAGTTTTTTTTTAATCATCCTTTTTGCAAAATTGAATTCCCCCTCCCCTCCGTTTTGAAAAATTTTATTTTTTTTTCAATCAATAAAAGCGCCTATTTATTACGAATGCAACGATGTATTATAATATATAGTTGTTTTAATTATTCCGATGGAATTTTTGATTTAAATTTTTTGATCTGTCTGTATTGACCACTAACTCAACTTATACTTGCAACGTTGATAAGATCTTTGATAAGAACCATTTTTCCATTCGTTTTACATGTCATTTTTATAATTGCAAGGTTAATTTCATCATCATATGATGAAGTACATTTATTTTGTAGACTTTCTACAATATACAGAGTACTTCCGATGTAGTAGTACAATTGATAAAATATTTTTCAACAAAAAAAAAACCGACTTCGAAATGCACTAAAAAGTGTAAAATAATTTCTATTTCATTTATACCAGTATTCCACAGCTATTAATAAAATCTACTTAATCATTAAATACGATACTAAATACATTTCAACCTTTTCGGAGGCGGCGCAAAATTAAAAAAAAAAAACAAAATATACAAACCTGCTAATAACGATTTCACAGCGGTATGGCAAAGTTGGTAGTTCATCAGTCGTAAGAAATACAAATTGAAACGTTATACACACGGCAGAAAACATTTGTAATTGTAACGATTGTATCAGAAGTTGCTATCACTTCTGATGTACATGTCTACTGCAATTCACGACAGACCACACTTAACTCGCTCACTGGGTCTAGGGAGATTTTTAATAACGTGTGTGATTACCCTCTACAGCTTGCTTCTTACTTTGCGATCATATAAATGCCGGACAGAAATATATGACGTACGATAGGTGATAACCGATGATGAGATGGTACAGATACACGATACAATGAAATTACTATTATTTTTTTTCAAAGAAACAATTATATGATCGTAAAGTAACAAGCAAGGTGTACGATGAGTTGCATTGAACTTGTCGCAGTGAAGTTGGCTACAAATTCACTAACGCATTCACGCAGCGTTGGTGAGCCGATTTGTAGGCAACTTCACTGCGAGAAGTTGAATGCAACGCAGTGTACACTGAGTTGCAATGAACTTGTCGCAGTGAAGTTGGCTCCAGATTTACTGACACATTCACGCCGCGTCGGTGAGACGATGGGCGAGATCGACTCACCGACGCGGCGTGAATGTGTCAGTAAATCTGGAGCCAACTTCACTGCGACAAGTTCATTGCAACTCAGTGTACATACAGGAGAAACACACAAGTTATTACAAATGTCCCTACACCTAGTAACCTGCGCGAGTTCAGTATGGTCTACACTCAAATGCAGTATAGTTAATCTGCAATGGGTATGTTGATTCCCCTTCAATATTGTTTACTTTCAATTATCAAACGGGTCATGTGTCACAGGTTGCCGACGCATAAAGTATGATCTTCCTAATAGAAGAAAAGTTTTTAATTTTGCGCCGCCTCCGAAAAGGTTGAAATGTATTTAGTATCGTATTTAATGATTAAGTAGATTTTATTAATAGCTGTGGAATACTGGTATAAATGAAATAGAAATTATTTTACACTTTTTAGTGCATTTCGAAGTCGGTTTTTTTTTTGTTGAAAAATATTTTATTTCACAGTTTTGAGTGGTACGTTTAGTATTTGTAGGATGTCGTAAGGAAAAAATAAAGGAAAACAATCTGAATAATATTTGTTGTATTGTTTGTATTTAAAATATGTGAACATAAAGAGAAATAGAAAAATAAAAACTTAAAATTAAAAATACTAACAGAAATGAAGAAATTAAAATTAAAAATACTAACAGAAATGAAAAAAAAATGAAAAATCAAAAAAATAGTATGGTAAATGAAAAGAAACAAAAGTACAAATATAAATAAAAAATGAAAATGAAAAATAATATTATAAATGAAACTAGTCTAAAAAACTTAAAAGAGAGTAAAATAATATTTGTTGGGGGCGCCCCTACCGCCGCCCATACCGCCACCCCTACCGCCGCCCATACCGCCACCTCTACCGCCACCCCTCCCGCCCCGCGGCCATCTTCCGCGGTAGGCACGACGCTTCTTCCCTGCAGCTGTTCCTCTTTCTGTAACGTCAAATGTTAAATATTAATATCGTTCACCCATTTAACAATTAATTTTGTTTATTACTTCAGACGGAAATGTGTTAATTATTTTTTCTATTATATCTGTGAAACTCACTTCGCTGCGGCTTGACATCCGCCTCACTTCCTTCTTCTTGTAGCTTGGTCGGCTGCTGCGACGTCTGTTGCAGCGGCGTCTGTTGCAGCGGCGGTTCTTGCTGTTGCGGCGGTGTTTGCCGCTGAAGCATTTGCTGTTGCTGCAGCTGTTGCTGCAGCAACGCAACCTCCCTGTCCCGTTCCTGCTGCGTATTCGCCAAGTGTTGCAGCTGTTGCTGCATCTGCAGCAACGCGTTCATAATTTCGTTTTCTGAAAGAAAAAGGAGGAATGTAACATGCATGTTTTCGAATCATGCAGTATATAACTTTTTCATTGAAGTTTGAATTAAACTTACGTTCATTTGTTTCAACGATGTCCTTCATATTTCTGTGAGAAAAAAAAAGAAGTTTCATAAATAAAAAGAAAATAATCCGTTCGCATTTGTGGATGAAGTTCGGAAAAGTAATCACCCCCTTTTCTTTAAAATTCAGTAATCGTACGTCTTTTATAGGCTGATTACGAATATTGTAGACAATGCTATCGAACTGTGTTTACGAGCTGTTAACGGTTACATGTAAGTTTTGAATATATGATATTGAATGAATGTGATAGTGAAATTTGGCGACAACTTTATTTGCATTCCGCAAAATAGAAAAATCCGAATATCCTGAAGTAATTGAATAAACGGATGTACGTTTATCTTGTCGCGTCGCCGCCATAAGAATTTGGAAGTAACAATGTTGTTGAAATAATTTCTTATTTTTTCGCGTAATCGGTGCCGGCCGCCTTACGATGGCCCAATAGTCGCCAATTTGTCGTTATGATATTCGTAATCAGTGTATGAACAAACGTAAGAATACTTTTCTTTTTTAATCCAAAAAAAGGGGGGGTGAGTGCTTTTTCGAAGTACACCCAACTAAACCACGAACCATTGACGATGAAATTAATATGTGTTATATGTATAATATATATTATATAAAGAAATGAAATATTGCTTGTTATTTGGTACTTACGTCTGAACAGCAGCTCGTTCGGATAGAAAATGAACAAAATCTATGTCTTCTAAAGGAAGACAGTTGGTGGGGCACATTCCATGATCGCATACACAAACAATTTTCGCTGCGCGTCGTATAGATGCACAAATATCATCTAGTTCCTACATTATTAGAAGTTTGCCGACTGCGTCGAACGTAAAGAAGGACAGCGATTGAAAAAGAGGACGGAGCGAAAACAATCGACTGTATGTCTGTCGAACAATACTAATGCAAGGACGAAAATTTGTTATTAATAATTGTTTTGGTTTCAAAGTGTTATCAACAGATTTGTGATATTTTTCTGATGAAAATAAGACCAAACCAGAAGTAAATCGGACCAGTTTTTTTATTAATCAGTTTAAATTGATGAGGTCAATCATTACTAGCCAATGAAAGTCAAATAAAACCGATTTGTTTCGTGTTGGTACTCATTTTAATCGGAATAAGCTGAACAATCCATTGATACTATTGTTTGGAAGATAAGACAAAAATTATTATAAATGTAATGTTTGTTACTGGATCGTGATTTGTTTTACTCGCGGCATCCCTTTCGAATGCCTCTATCTCGTTTTCTCTCGTAATACGTATTCTCTTTCCTTTTTTATGACGGATTCGAAGCTCTGCTGGGTTCCAGGAAATTGTCAGTAGGGGAATGTCACGCAATTTTATCGGCCAGCGTAGGGGAAATGAGGGATCCGTTGCACACACCGTCGTTTTCTTAATTGTTTACACGAGCCAAGTCAGTAGATGTAGGTGTTTCGACCAATAATATATTACGGCTGCAAGTCGTGTGAGCAAAGGCGGGGCACGACCAATCCTACCCAAATTTTTGGCGACGGCCAAGTTACGAACGGCGAACAGCAGTCAGTTTCAATTAACACCTTGCAACGCTGCTTTCCATTGAATTTTTTTTCAATATATTGTGTTGTGAGGTAAATTGTAACAATTATTATTATTATTTTTTTTTTTGAATGTTTTTGTAATAATTGATAAATAAAGAAGAGGGTCCAATTTTGCTTCCAGTAAGTAATTGTATTTGAAAACAAAGGGACCAAGTCTGCTTTAAGCGACTTATTTGTAAAAGAAGTGTGCTTGAAGCGACAAATTGTTAAAAGAAGCCAGCTATAAGCGAGCATAAAAGAAGTCTGCTTTAAGCGACTGATTGTTAAAAGAAGTCTGCTATAAGCGACTGATTGATAAAAGAAGTCAGCTTGAAGCGACTTATTTATAAAACAAGTCTGCTTTAAGCGACTGATTGGTAAAAGAAGTCAGCTTGAAGCGACTTATTTCTAAAAGAAGTCTGCTTGAAGCGACTGATTGTTTAAACAAGTCTGCTTTAAGCGACTGATTGATAAAAGAAGTCAGCTTGAAGCAACTGATTTATAAAAGAAGTCTGCTTGAAGCGACTGATTGTTAAAACAAGTCTGCTTTAAGCGACTGATTGATAAAACAGATCCGCTTTAAGCGACTGATTGTGAAAATAAAAAAAGCGCGGCAAATCCTTTTTTTGAATCCTTCATCTTCACTGAAACCAGGTACGTCTGGTATATGAAAGTATGGGTAGACGTACAAAAAGTGCATGCCGTATGAGACAAAGTCGTGAAAATGAATCGGATGATGCCAAACAATTACGTCTTTGTAAAAAACGTAAAAGAACCGCAGAGGCACGGCGTCAAGAAAGTATTGATGAACGCCGTGCGCGATTGTCTGCAAAGCGGAAATATGCTCATTCGAAATTATCGCGCGAAACGGTCGCTGAAAAAAAACGGCGGCTAAGCCTAATTTCTCAACGTGTACAGAACGAATCTGCCGAGCAACGGTCACGTCGTATCGGATTAATCCGCAGACGTTTAGCGAACGAATCTGCGGAGGAACGATCACGCCGTTTCCGATTAATCCGCAGACGTTTAGCGAACGAATCTGCAGGGGCACGATCACGGCGATTGCGATTAATCCGCAGACGTTTAGCGAACGAATCTGCCGAGGCACGATCACGTCGTATCGGATTAATCCGCAGACGTTTAGCGAACGAATCTGCGAAGAAACGATCACGCCGTTTCCGATTAATCCGCAGACGTTTAGCGAACGAATCTGCAGGGGCACGATCACGGCGATTGCGATTAATCCGCAGACGTTTAGCGAACGAATCTGCCGAGGCACGATCACGTCGTATCGGATTAATCCGTAAACGTTTAGCGAACGAATCTGCGGAGAAACGATCACGCCGTTTCCGATTAATCCGCAGACGTTTAGCGAACGAATCTGCAGGGGCATGATCACGGCGTTTGCGATTAATCCGCAGACGTTTAGCGAACGAATCTGCCGAGGAACGATCACGCCGTTTCCGATTAATCCGCAGACGTTTAGCGAACGAATCTACTGAGGAACGTTCGCAACGTCTGATGGTTATGAGAAATCGTACGCGAGAAGTACTACAAAGTGAACGTACCGAATCACGAAATACGCGTTTAAGGAATATGCGTGAACTAGCGAAAAATCGCAGAAAAGAACTTCTCCTTCAGGTAGAGAACTTTAAATCGACTATTAATATTTTTGCTGATGTACCATGTGCAGTGTGTTACAAGACTTTATATCCGCAGCAACGTTACGCTTTGCACACGCGGCCTTTGTCTGGTGTAATTCCTGCAAATCTAATACAATCGGAGAAGATAACAACATGTTCTCGTTGCCTACATCATCTTAAAAAATGCAAAGTGCCATCTCAGGCATTCTGGAATAAAATGGAACTAATGTCTGTACCTCATGAGATAGCAGATTTATCGGAAATCGAGAAACAAATGTTGTGCAGAATAGTACCGTTTCTTAAAATCATGAAAATTCAAAATCGCTTCAGTCAGGATTAGTGCAAAGGTCAGGTAGTCCTATTTGCTCGCGATGTGTTGGAAGTAGCCGAGCAACTTCCACTTCGATTAAACGAAACCGGTATAATGATTGTAGTGGAAAGCCTCGAAAATTTTGAGCGACAAAGACAATTTGAAATAGACGTTGGCAAACTTCGAGTAGCTTTACAATGGCTATTACAAAATAATGCTTTATACAAAGATGTGCGACCATGTTTTTCTAATATTCCCAATAACATTTTGGAAATAGCTGATGTCGTTGAAGAGCCTTGTATTGTAAGAAACGAAATGGAAGTTACAGAAAGAAATACTGAATCAAACAGTCGATTTGTGAATGTTGGACAGAATGTAGCTATCTTACGAGGCTCGTGCCATCAAGGTAGCGATCGCTTCAGTATTGAATCTCGCGGTAAGCAATGTACTGGCATAGCTGCAGTTGCTTGTGTTGCGTTTCATTTGCTCGACCCTAGTACGTGGTGTACTAGTGATGTCGATTATGTACTTTTAGTAGGAGATAAATATTACCGTGATTGCATTGAAGCGCGAAGTAATCCTGACCCCAGAGAAGTGAATGTCGACTATTTAGCCGTTACCGAATTATTGCCACACATATCATTTAATAACAACAGAGTGAATATTAACATTGGCTATGAAATGGCTGTAAATGGTCATATTAATATTGATAACGGCGATGAAGGATTTCCAAATTTAAAGAACGCTTTGATTACGTTTTTCCAACAGTATACGTACGGAATTCTGACTGCCAATTTTACATCAGTAGCTGTGTCACGCGGTAACCAGTCGGAGAGTACCTACTATTGGTTGTATGATTCCCATGCAAGAGGTCCAAAAGGATATAAAGCATCGTCACGGGGCGTCTCATGCTGTATGAAATGTACTAATATTGATGATTTACACATCATCTTGCGTCGTAATTTATATGCTAAAGGAGGCAATAGCAATGTGCTAAATATCTATTCACTAACACCTGTAACAATAGCACCCGAATGGAATAGATCTCCTGAAATAGAAAGGATACAACAACCATCTGTTGCGACCGCTCGTAGAGAATCCGGCGCAACAGACATTATTTTCGCTACAAGCATGTTACGTTCGACTGACGAAGATGTTCCCAACATCGATAGTATCGTCTCTGTTAGTAATAATAATAATAACGCAGAAAATGACCCGATAAACCTTGCGAATATACATAGAAAAACAGTGCCTCCTTTAAACCTAGAAAGGGAGAGAAGGATGGAAGAACTGTGTTGGTTCTTCCTGTTTCCGGATGGTAAAAATGGATTCGGAGAGCATCGAGACATCTCAATTACACCACTGGATTACTTCCAAGCGCGTATTCTGAGCAATGACAAACGATTCCAACGAACAGATTATTTGTTCTTCGCATTATCTGTTGTTGAATACTACCGCGCAAAAGCTAGCGTTTCAGTATCATGTAGAATGCGCCAAGGGGAACATACTCCACAGGGATTAGTAGATAATATGCACCTCACGATGAGAAATATAAGAGGATCGGCATCATACTGGAAACGATGCTGTTCGGAATTAATCGCCATGGTCCGAAGTCTTGGACCGCCCACATGGTTTGCTACGTTCTCTTGCAATGATCTAAATTGGCCAGATATGTTGAAAGCATTACTACTATCCGATGGTCGCCCCATTACCGAATTTGAAAACCTAACTTTTGCAGATCGACTAAAGTTGGTTCAGAGATACCCTGTAGTTATTGCAAGACAATTTACGTTACGTGTAAACGCGTTAATGCAGTATTTAAGAAACTCCGATTGCTTAGGTGGCGTTGTTATCGATTTTTGGCATCGAATAGAATTTCAGAACAGGGAAAGTCCACATTTGCACATGCTTGTTTGGTGTGCAAACGTACCTGATTTCCTTACCAACGAAGGCCGCAACGTTATTGAGAAAGTTGTATCTTGTTCATTGGAAGCAGAAAATGAAAATATGAGGGACATAGTTCAAAAGGTCCAAATTCATAAACATTCTGCTACATGTTGCAAAGATCGTAATAATCGTTGTTGTCGTTTCGGATTCCCGAGACCGATAAGTGAAAGAACGATGTGCTTAGGTCCAGATGACACACTTGCGAATAATGGACGTTTCTGCGTACTTAAGAGAACAGAAAATGAAATTATGGTGAATAATTACAACCCAACGCTTTTAAAGCTTTGGGAAGCAAACATGGATATTCAACCATGCGGAAATGTTACAGCTGTCGCATATTATATTGCTAAATACGCAAGTAAATGCGAGCCGCAGGACGCAGGAAATACTATTAAAGAAGCCATTTTACGAGCGAAACGCCGGAGCGGAACCGTCCGGGATCAACTATTTTCGGTATCTATGGCAATTCTGTCTCAACGTGTGGTTAGTGCTCCCGAATGTGCTTATCGGTTATGTCATTTGCCTCTGAAAATGAGCTCGCGAAAAGCTGTATTTATAAATAGCTGTCGGCCTGAGCAGAGATATAGAATTTTGCGATTCGAAGAATATGAAACATCATTTTTCAATAACATATTCGATCGTTACGTAAAGAGACCAGACAATCTAGAGGATTTGAGCTTAGCGGAATTTGCTGTCCGATATGAAACAGTTTCCAGTGGTATGTGGACAGAAGAGGATGGAGACGCAGAACTTCGAAATGACGATGAAGAAATATCAAGGTCGAAATTTATCAAATTAAAGGACAATACCCGAATGCGAATAAGAAATAAACCAGCTGTACTTCGCCACCGATATTATACCCTGAACAGTGACAGAGAAGGATATTTCTATAACTTAATAGTGTGTCACATTCCATTTCGTGATGAAAGTACACTTATGTCCGAAAACGAATCTTCGGAACAATGTTTTCTTCGACGGCAACACGAGTTGAAACCTCTGATGGGTAACGCAACCGTCGAACAATTTACTCACGCAGAGCAAATTATTGAAGCGGCGCTCGCCCAGGCTGCTGCTTTAAATGTTGTACACGAAGAAGAAACCAATGAACATTTAAGAGATCCAGTCAGAATTCATGCTGACGAAACAATACATTACGATCAAGTTGATTTATATGAAGATCAACAGCAAGAAACAATTGCAATGCCAGAAGACGTGTTCCTTAATAGTATTCGATGTCTTAATATTCAACAGAAAGACTTATTGAAATCAGTTTCCGCAGTAATTGAGAAAGATATTAAAGAAAATGAAAATGAAAATAGGGAACAAATGTTGCTTTTTATTACCGGAGGAGCTGGTAGCGGTAAGTCGTTTATTTTAAAATTACTTGTTGAACATGTTAAACGCTGCTATAATCCTACAATTGATACGATGATAAAACCATCTTTCATTGAAGTAGCTTCTTTGACTGGCGTCGCCGCCCGTCAAATATTAGGGAAAACTCTGCATTCCATGTTCTCCTTGCCTATTGAAAAAGGTACTGCAATGACGTATCGGCGACTGACAGGACAAAGACTCGAACAGGAGAGACGAAAGTGGCGTCATACAAGGTGGTTGATTATTGACGAGATATCAATGGTATCTTATGAGAATTTGCGAATAATTCATTTAAGATTGCAAGAATTGAAAAGCAATGATAAACTATTTGGCGGCGTAAATGTACTTCTCTTCGGCGATATCATGCAGTTGCCCCCAGTAAAAGGACACTGGTGTTTTGA
Organism: Osmia bicornis bicornis; assembly: GCF_907164935.1. Taxonomy (NCBI): domain Eukaryota; kingdom Metazoa; phylum Arthropoda; class Insecta; order Hymenoptera; family Megachilidae; genus Osmia; species Osmia bicornis. The sequence continues at coordinate 1,554,357 of NC_060223.1, read as the reverse complement.
ACAGCCACATTGGTGTACTGCAGAAATTAATTTATGGCACCAATTTTCATTCTGCGAACTCACCATTAATATGCGACAAAGAGATGACGTTGAGTTTATCGACTTACTGAATAACCTTCGGTTTGGAGAAGTGACAACTTCTCAACTACAAATACTATGCGAACGAAGAAGAGTTCCCCTAACCGGAGAGTTCGAGGATGGTGCAGCAGTAAGAATATTCCCAACGATAAAATTAGTGGATGAATATAACACAAAAATGACAGATGAATTAGCAAAATCACGTAGAATGTACGTCATTGATTCAATAGACGAGTCCCGTGAGGCAGCTACATATGGAAAAAGGCCACCAGAAAATGTGATACCTGTAAATGTAAATAATTGTGGCGGACTGTTACATACAATAACATTAACTGAGGGATCTCGAATTATGCTGCGACGAAACCTATCAATTTCTGATGGTTTGATAAACGGTGCAATGGGAATAGTAAAGAAATTTACATGGCCGGCACTTCGAAGAGATCAACTAGAACAGGGAGAATTGCCGGATTCAGTACTTATAAAATTTGACGACAAATCCATTGGAAATAGATTCAAAGATATTGATGGTAACATTCCAATATCTCCAGTTTCAGCAACGTTTCAAGCGACAAAAGGATTTGGAGACGTCGAGCGCAGAATGTTACCACTTATTCTGAGTTGGGCAGTAACGGTGCACAAATTACAAGGGACTACATTGAACAAAGCTGTAGGGGGAAGTTGCCGATATCGTACTGGTTTCATAAATCGTACCACATTCAAATTTCGCTTAATGTTGAATGGCAGCACCAGCTAGCAACATCTTTTATAAGCTAAGATATATATATTCCTACAAAACCTTAAATAGTGTGTCAAAATCAATTACAGTAGCTGTTCTAACAAATTTGAAAAAACAGGTCAGCCTAATGTAAAATTTTAATCATATTGCGCTTGTGCTGTCTCTTTTAAAAATAATTTAATGATATTTATCTTTACACACATATAAGTCCACATTTTTATGTACATTCGCCAATTTTCAAATCATGTTAAAACTCACTTTTAAATTAAATAAAACAAAATTATAAAAGAGCCATCGAGTAGCCTAAATCGTACTGCGGCATAGTTTCCCAAATCGTACCAGTACGATTTAAGCAATTGATTAATATTTTAGATATGTAGCCATGATTAATTGAAAATACAAGGAATCTGTTGGACAAACAGGATTTTCTTGAATTAGGTGGGATTACGAGGACAAGGTTTAGGATACAGTTTTTTAAATATTTGTACAAGAGATTTTACAGTGAGCGCAATGCACATAATTCTCCCGTTCGATAGGCGTCCTCGTATTATCGCCGAATTCTCCATATCAAACGGGCATCTAGAAAACTAATTCTACTAGGGCGTCCAAGAGATGCTGTGTACTCTCTCGACCGACAGGCGTCCAGGTATTATCGCCATAGTCTCCGAGTCAGTTGCGAGCCCTTGACAACGATCGCGTTGTCAAGAATGAATTTGGCGTTTTCCGCGCTCGCGTTTCGCGTTTTCGCTCGCACCTCGCGTCTCCACCTCCCGCGATAGCCTATACTTTACTTTTCTCGAGATTGTTTATTGTTTGCACGCTTCCAGATCGCGTCGTTTTCGCAAAGTTTCTTTTCTTACCATTGTTACAGATATTGTTTATAAGTTATATAGCTATGTTAAAAAGAAAATACGGGCAGTGGAGTGCAGAGGATATGAATAAAGCTATTAAAGCCTATAACAATAAAAAATATGGCTTCAATGAGTGCTGCAGACGATTTGGGATACCTAAACCTACGTTAAAAAGGCATATTGAAGGCAAGATAAAACGACCTCTATCATCGTTAAAAAAGAATGGTTCTTTAACTACACTTCCGCAAGATGTTGAAAAAGAGTTAGTTAAACACATTCTCCACCTTGAAGCATGCATGTTTGGCTTAAGCATTACAGATGTAAGACGATTAGCCTTTGAAATTGTAGAAAAAAATAATCTACCACATAGATTTAATAAGACCACAAAGTTAGCTGGAAAGAAGTGGTTTTACTCATTTATAAAAAGAAATCCACTTCTTTCTGTTCGGCAGCCTGAAAATACTTCTATAGCTCGTGCTAGAGGCTTTAACAGAGAAGCCGTTGACCAATTTTTTAACATATTACAAGAAAACGTAGAGTTACATAAAATCGATAGCACTAGAATATTTAATATGGATGAATCAGGTTTTACTACCGTCCAAACTAAGTGTGGTAAAATAATTGCACAAAAGGGAAAAAAAAGGATTGGCAGAGTGGTGAGTGGAGAAAGAGGGGTGAACACAACATTAGTTTGTTGCACCAGTGCGTCAGGCTTATTTGTACCTCCAATGTTTATTTTTAAAAGGAAACGATTAACGCCACTTTTGGGTAGAGATGTTCCCCCAGGCAGTTTAGTACAAATTTCTGATAGCGGATATATATCAAACGAACTTTTTTGTAAGTGGCTGCAACATTTTATTGAATACGTGAAACCAACATTAGAAAAAAAGATTCTTTTATTACTCGATGGTCACGCGTCGCATTGTAAGAATGTAGATGCTTTGCAATTAGCAGTGGCTAATGGCGTCATATTGTTACAATTACCGGGTCACACTACTCATAGGTTGCAACCGCTTGATGTAGGTTTTTTTGGCCCTATGCAAATTTACTATAACCAGGCTTTAGATGATTGGATGACTTGCAATGCAGGGCAATGCATTAGCCAATATGATGTTGCTCCTTTAATATCTAGAGCATATTATAAAGCTGCCACCGTGACAAATGCTGTCAGTTCCTTCAAGGCGAGTGGTTGCTGGCCGGTTAATCGTTTTGTTTTCAATGATGCAGATTTTGAGGCCAGTCGTCTTTTACATAACCCACAAACTGCAGTAGAACAAAACAATAACGATGAATCTATCGTCGATGAAGAACTTAACACTTTTGCTGAAGAGGAAGTTAATACAGAATCTGTTTTACAAATCCCCATTGATAAAATTTGCTCATATCCTACGGTAACTGAAAAACCAAGAACTGCCCAACCAGCAACCGTTCTTACCAGTGGAGACTATCTGGGAAAGTTGGAAGAAAAGAAAAAAGAAATCATGTTGGTAGAAATGAAGAAACAACAAAAGAAACAACAACAAAAAGTTTCGAAAAAAAAAACTAACCCTAAACTAGAAAATCACGGATACGCATTACTAAACATGCCTTCAACTAGCGCATCTGCAAATATTTCTATATCGCTAAATGAAGAGGAATGGTTTTGCAGTTTGTGTGAAGAAGTACAAATTGAAAATATGATTCAATGTTTAAAATGTTCTATTTGGGTACATGAAGCCTGTGCAGGCGTGTCAAAAAACAAAAAATGTTATTATTGTCCTCAGTGTTGAATAAAATCAATTTATTCTATAACTCAGAGATAGGTACGATTTTGGAAACCGACCAGTACGATTTAGGATACCGGTTGCCAAAATCGTACCTTTGTATCATTTTTTTACTAATGTATGTAAGATATAACAACTGTTTCCAAAATGCAGTTAACGTTGTCCACAGATTATTTAAATGATATTTTATAAAATTGCTCAGTTAAATTCTCAAACAGACGTACCAGAGCTTCATATTATGCATAATATCTTAAGTGGTACGATTTCGGCAACTTCCCCCTAATTGATCTTGGCAAAAAGAATTTTGCAAAAGGCCAAATTTACGTTGCACTTAGTCGTGTAAAAAGTTTAGATGGTCTAGTTTTATCTGATTTAGCACCAAACAAAGTCCTCGTGAAACCTCATGACGAGAGAGCACTCGCAGAAATGCAAAGATTACGACAGTTGCTTTTGCAAAGAAACAGTCCAAATCAGCTTTCAGCGCCTGATATGTGAAGAAGCAAGCCAAGCCTTTTTTTTATTTGTTTTATTATTAGCGACCAATTAGTAAAGAAAGTGACGAAGTTTACTTGCAGGGACAAGTTTGAAAAATCGCGCTCGCTACATTCCTTACAGAATACCCCTAAAGAATATGTTTTTTTTGAATAACGATAGTTATTAACAATAAGAAGTTACATACATTTTTGTAAATGAAATTATGGTGGAAAGATGTACGAGATGTGAAAAGTTTCATCGCAATCGGTGTATTCCTTATAGAGTAGCGGTATAGAATCGGATTTTGCAATAACAATAGTTATTATTATTATATGTCTATGCATACTGGATTTCGATCGACGCGATATGTGTATAGAAACAGTAGAGAATCGGCGACTGCATGCTGACTCATACACCAGTAGAGACACGTAGGCATACGTAGAATTCAATGTAGTAGTAACAATAGTTTTTCACGAATATCTCGGAAACTAAAACTTTCCGTTAATTATGCATAATGAAAAAGTTGTTCAGAATCATGTCCCCGACAACATATTAAAAGGTCATTGAAATCGTCCAATCTTGACATAAAAAACTGCCTGTATTTTGCAATAACAATCATAAAATGAAAAATTTTTTTTCAATGGGACCAACCGGAAGACATACCCTACAAGATGCAAAAGGTTTCGTTCCGATTGGTATATCCATCTGAGAGTAATCGGTGAACACACCCAAAAAAAAAAAAAAATACATACTGATCGAATTGAGTAACCTCCTCCTTTTCGAAGTCGGTTAAAAAGACAGTTAATCTACATATAAAAATAAGTTGAAAATGTAGAGTAAGAGTTTCTGATATAGTAACACTCATTCATTCATACTGTGTTCGTTAAATCCGCTCCTATACATATTTCGCTTATTCTGACTTTAATTTTTATTATAATATAATATTATTGTACATGTATATAACAAGCAACATTATTCGACATAGCTTTTACAGTAGTGAAATTTTTCAAAAAAGTGCTTGAAACATAAATATTTTTTACACCAAGCACAACGAAATATAGCTAATTCTCCGCATATATCGCACCGATGAATTTTGTCAGCCTGTTTTGTAAAACAATAATCAACTGAATTTTCATAGCGTTCCGGACGTTCTTCTATATATCCACTTTTGTACCACGAATGCTTAAACTTTCGTAAAAACTTTTTCCGATCAAGTCATTTTTTTGAATCATGACGTTATTTTACATCAACGAAATAATATCATAAAACTCCAATCTCTTGTACATAATCAGTTGTCTTCACCTAGATTCCAAAAGGGTATAGCAGGATAAGATGGTCAAAAGTGCCCTTGAGCCGATTTAACCCTGTACCTCAACCGGGAGGGTAGTTACAGGGTAAGAAAGAAAAAGTAGTTTTTTGCCATATTTCTCCTATTTAACATTATGCAAAAAATCTGCAAAAATTCTACAATATTCTAGACGTGTTTCTTTATGATTGTGAATTTTTTCAGATTTTTCGGTTGCAAATCCTAGGCGTGAAAAATCAAAAACGCAAAAAAAAGTCGAAAAATTGAGATTTCGGGTAGAAGCTTTCGAGCGACTAGATTTTTACTTTCACAGTAGTTAAATATTAGCATGACTATTATCTCCAATTTTTTTCAGATTTTTAGGTGTGGTGCAACGTACTTACAAAAATCAAAAACCGTCATTTGCAGCATATTTTGTGCGATAACTTGAGAAATACCTTCAATTTTGACATTTCCTTTATCTAATTAGTGAATTGTGAGATTTTTAAGATTTCTGTGTTGGATGGAGCAAGATCTAAATGGAATGACTGAAGTTATTGTAAATAATTGAAAATTACGCACCTTATCTTCTGAAATATTAGAAAGTTTTTCAACAAAGCCGATGGGTGAGTGGTTAAGGTCTCCAACTGCGGAGTCGCTGGAAACTTTTTTGTCGCAGGTTCGCGTCCCATGAAGATCCAATTGTTTTTTATCATACAATCATTTTTTTTTTAAATTATTAATTACATAAAAATACACAATAATCATTTAGTAATGCATGAAAAATGGTTTTAAAATATTTTATCAATAAGTATACATAAAAATAAGTTGTGCACTACCGATTTTCTGATTATGTATTGTTCTAAATACGGGTAGGTCCCAATATTTTCTTACTTGAAAGGCGACGTGGTTATAGGTTTATGATGGATATGGAAAGCAATGTATATTTTACCTTAATTGTAATGCTGTTATCAGTAGTGCACAATTTATTTTTATGGATACTAATTGATAAAATATTTTAAAACCATTTTTCATACATTACTAAATGATTATTGTGTATTTTTATGTAATTAATAATTTAAAAAAAAAATGATTTTATGATAAAAAACAATTGGATCTTCATGGGACGCGAACCTGCGACAAAAAAGTTTCCATCGACTCCGCAGTTGGAGACCTTAACCACTCACCCATTGGCTTTGTTGAAAAACTTTCTAATATTTCAGAAGATAAGGTGCGTAATTTTCAATTATTTACAATAACTTCAGTCATTCCATTTAGATCTTGCTCCATCCAACACAGAAATCTTAAAAATCTCACAATTCACTAATTATATAAAGGAAATGTCAAAATTGAAGGTATTTCTCAAGTTATCGCACAAAATATGCTGCAAATGACGGTTTTTGATTTTTGTAAGTACGTTGCACCACACCTAAAAATCTGAAAAAAATTGGAGATAATAGTCATGCTAATATCTAACTACTGTGAAAGTAAAAATCTAGTCGCTCGAAAGCTTCTACCCGAAATCTCAATTTTTCGACTTTTTTTTGCGTTTTTGATTTTTCACGCCTAGGATTTGCAACCGAAAAATCTGAAAAAATTCACAATCATAAAGAAATATGTCTAGAATATTGTAGAATTTTTGCAGATTTTTTTCATAATGTTAAATAGGAGAAATATGGCAAAAACTACTTTTTCTTTCTTACCCTGTAACTACCCTCCCGGTTGAGGTACAGGGTTGAAACTTGGTGTACCATGGTTTTTTGGGATAAGCTATCGAATGGTGCATTGCGAAGTAAAATCGGCTCAAGGGCACTTTTGACCATCTTATCCTGCTATACCCTTTTTCCATATTCGAAAACCAAGAACATCAAGAGGCTTTAGTCTTCCTGTCGTCTTTTTCGGTATCGTCAGAAAAAGTACTTCTTTTCCTTCAGGAACAAGATTTTGCAAAACATTTGGACAGTGTCCACTCCATGAATCTAGTAGGAGAACGCTTCGGGATCCCACGTTTGTTAAAAATATTTCAGTAAACCAAGTTTTAAAGTGCTCTGAAGTTAATTTGCCAGATTTTGAAGCAGAAACATGAACATTTGGAGCATTGAATAAACTTTCTTTTACTCTTGGTCCGAACTGTCCACTTGATTCCTTTGAAACTATGTAAAGCGGTGAAAGCAATTTTCCATTTGCAGATACAGTAGGTTGTATGGTATAACTATGAGTGGTTGATGATATTGACTGTACGACAGCTTCAATGGTTTTTGATCCCTTTGTAGCTAGTGTTCGACCAGAATGAAGTTCTAAATTAAAACCACTTTCGTCCGAATTAAATACATTTTCTACACCATAACTATTAATATTCGGTTTCACAACTTGAATAAAATTATCGATAACTGTATCTATTTCTTGAGAATTTTCACGTTCCCGGTAAGTTACAAATTTTGTTATTTTACGCGAAACTATTCCATGCAGTTTTTTAAATTTAAATACCCACCATTTTCCTGCTTTAAATGTTGGCAAATCAATATTTTCTTTTGCTTCTAATGCCCATTTTCGGATATCAATATCATGGACCATGGATCCGCTTTCAAGAGCATCACGAAACATCGAAAGAGTAAAATGCGAAATATACAATAACTTATCTCTTCGCGTTCCACCTGCTTCGACGTATTTTTCCCATCTGTACAACTGTTCACGTGATCGAAGCTTTCGAAAATTATGTTGTACTGCTTTAACAGCTTTCCGTTTACCTGTTGTACTTTTCCAAAATTCTACCGCATTCTTCTTATATTCCAAGTCGACATCATCTTCTTGTTCCTCTGGAATGCAGACGTCTTCTTCCTCTACAGCTTCAACGTCAGTATCCGCAGCATCAAATGGTGGATCTACAATATCTGCTTTTACTGGTCTTGGCTCTTCAAAGTCTAAAGTTTCATCCTCTTCAGCAAAAAACGATTGATCTTCAATGCTTCTTGTTATAATACCTTGTAGTATTTCGTATAATGCAACTTCTTTGTAATTGACTGGAGTCAGTGCAAACTGCATAAAATGAGATGTAGTAAATAGCAAATTAATTACATTTGCAGGATTAATATAAACCATTTTGCCACAGAGCACGACTCGAGAGCAACCAACTGCCACACGTTCTGTCGATACTGGTTAACAATAACTGCATACGGTCTGTTTTGATGCATATATATAATATGTACGGTGTACGTACGTCAGTACAACGTACCATGCTATTATAAGAAACTATCGTGAGGTACGCACGTCATTGGATGTTTTGAACGTGTTTCGGGAATAACATGTTTACCTTTTTAAAAAATATCATACGCCTACAATAAATGGCTTGTTATTGCGATTTTGTATAAACGCAAATATCTTGTAAAACGTATATAGGTTCTATCAACGTCGGAAGTACTATAAGTCGAGTTAGCGGTCAATACAGACGGATCAAAAAACTTAAATCAAAAATTCCATCGGAATAATTGAAACAATTATACACTATAATACATCGTTGAATTCGTAATAAATAGGCGCTTTTATTGATTGAAAAAAAAGTAAAATTTTTCAAAACGGAGGGGGTGGGGGAATTCAATTTTGCAAAAAGGATGATTAAAAAAAAACTTACACGCAGCTTTATAGACCTCAAGAAACGGTACAACTTTTATTTCTACTATTTTTTGATATCTTTTGTTGTTTACGATTTATAAGCGCGTATATAGAAAGGGCGGTTCGGATAAAAGGGTTGATATCTCCCTCAAAGTGAAAAACGGGCACCAACGAATTACAGTTATCTTCATAAAAAGGTCTAATAAATATTTATGCAAAGTTTCATCAAAATCGGAGTGTATCAGTCCCCGATGTTCCCTTGTTAGCTGTTTTGCCAGTTCCTCTCTCCCTTCTTCCATTTCCTTCCCTAGTTTCTTTATATCCTCCCCAATATCTTTTCTCATCCCCTCCCTCATCTTTTTTAACATTCTCTCTAACTCTGATTTCTCTATTCCCACCTTTTCTGGAGTTCTCTCCACTTTTCTACTTCTTTTAAAAATCTCCTCTTCCCCCCCACTATTTTTCTCCTCCTCCATACCCCTCTCTTTTCTTTTCCCTTTACTTAACATATCTTCTATATTCCCGAAACTCCCCTTCCTCCCTCTACTCAACGACTCCACCTTTGTCGGTCTTCCCCTTTTTCTCCCTTCCTCCACATTGTTCCCCTCCATCTCATTATTCCCTGCCCTCCCTGTCGCGATTAAATCTCCTTCCATCTCATTCCCCAGAATTCCTTACTGCCTACCCCAAACTACTTTTAACTTTCGCGCGCCCTACGTATTTCCCGCGCTCTCCACTACACACCGCCACTGTCGCTCAGCGCCACTCACCCGCCACCTATCCTTCCTACCCACGTGCACGCTGCTAACCCTAACCCTACTTTACTCCCACTTAATTTTCTTCCTCACCTGCTTACTCCCTTCACTACTCTTTCTACACACTCAAACAGCATCTTGCAAACTCTATCCACTACTCTCCTTTACCACCTTTTCACTTCTGTAATTCCGCTACTCAACACTGAAAACCTCTGCACACCTTTCACACTGACCATGCACACAGTTACCGGAAACGGAAGTTCTAAATTTATAATATACAAAATGTAATTAAATCAATGTAAGAGCATCATTAATACGTATATCCAGTATACATATTACTATCAATATTATATTGCTTTGAACTTTCGCAATAACTAAGTCAGATAGTACTTGACTTCTCTATTACAGACAAACTAAATAAAATTGTTTCGGTATTAAAATATTTCATATTCCACATTTAAGAACATTTAAGAACATTTAAGAGCATTCATGTATTTCATAAATATCTATTGGAATATGTGGAATTGAAATGATATTAAAACGCGATGTACAAGAAGACCTAGCCTGAACTAAATTAAATGAATCAATAGAAATATTACTACTCATGGGTATAATCATACCCATGGTCACTATGCTTGCTAATCACGTATACAACCGGTAGCCCGTGTCGATTCGGACCATTCGTCCTACGACATGATAGGCACCAGAGGAACCATAAAACATGCGACTCACCGTTCGCAGATATACTCTTCTTTCGGCAGTCAAGTAGGAGGATGGACAACACCAGGTAGGAGGCTGCCTTGTAGGAGAAGACGGAAGTGGTGAAGAAAATTGATCTGTAACAAAACAAAAAAGAATTACGGTTAATTTTGCAAATTATCAATTTTTATTTGATAATAAAATTATATATGAAATTGAATTTTATAAAATATTAGCAATAGCAATTAAGAAGAACTCTCAATTATCAAGTATTGAAATTGTAAATTATTCTATTTTAATAAAAAGCAATTAAGTGACGTACCAAGACGGAAGTCGTGAAGAAAGCCATCATCAGGATATCCAGGAACTCGGCAAAATCAAAAAATTCATCTGTAACAAACGAAAAAAGAATTACGGTTAATTTTGAAAATTATCAATTCTTATTGTAATAAAATTATACATATATAAATTTAGATTTTATCAAATATAAACAATGAAAAATAAATCTTAACTATCAAGTATTGAAATTGTAAATTATTCTACTTGAATTAAAATTAATTAAATAAAGTAATAAAATACTTACACTCTTTCCTTATGGAGCAACGCCCAAGACTCCTCTTCAGTGGTGCACTGACTCTAATACCGGATATATCGAACAATTAAACAAAAGAAATTAAAAATAAAGATAAAGATATAAAGTACTAGTAACGCGACCGTGAATAATTTCCGGCGAACAATTGAAGTGACTCTACTTTCGCGATGAAAAGAGAAAAATCAGAGCCGCGATGCTCTAGAAAATATTTTATAATACGCAGCAAACACTGACTCTACTTTCGCGTGATTCCTAGTTGTACAAACGCAACTCTATTCAGGGTCAGTTCACCCTTGAAAAAATCAAAACATTGGAAATATGTTCGTACAAACACTGACTCTACCGACCGCCTTGCGCGCGGCCACAACATTCCTGGAAGAAAAGATTAGTGAGGAGGTTGGGGATGGGTGGAAATATACAAAACAAAACAAACATACTTCTTATTGAACGTTCGTTCAGGAAATACTGTTATTACGTGTCAATGAAAATGTCTGTGTTCGTGAAATATTTTCAACGAACACGAATATTAATCAAGTTGAATATTGATCCTAGATTATATTGTAATAATGAAATGTTTTAAATAATTGTTGATAATTATTTCAATGAATATTATATGGATAGAAAATCATAGTTAAATAAATATAATAGACTATTCTACATATTAAAGCAGTGGATTTCTGTTGTTAAAATTGTAAGCACACTAAAAATTGTTGAAAATTCTGGGGTGTGTTTCCGAATGGCCCCGTTAGAATTGAGAACTCGGGTTCGGCATATAACCTAAATTGACTACCAGAAACCGATTAAAATTGGTTTCAGAGCTGGATGTCTTACCGTTTTTGAGATATCGTGGTAAGAAGTTTTGTAAAATTCTGGGACTAAGTATGCACTATTCGATGCTGACCATGCGCGATTCACTACTGCGCATTCGGGGAACGTTAGGCGCATGCGTATCGAGGCTAATAATACCATATACAAGACGATTCTCGCGCATTTTCTGATCATTACACTTCAAACTTTGAAGTGAATTTCAAAGCTTCAATTATCTTACCGTAATTTCTTAAATTTTTTTTATAACTCCATTGTAGGTTTATTAATATAGCTTTTACGTTTATTAATATATGTAGGTTAAAAATTAATACAGGTTTATCTATATAGATTGTAGATTGATTGTAGATTTATTAACATAGGTTACAAAATGAACGACAATCCATTGAATGGTCAGTGGAATATGTCTCGTATTTTTCGCGAGATAATTCCAGATCGAGAAACTTTGATACATTGGTGCCAACGTGTGGGGCTTCTCCCAATTCGGCGGTTTTGCCCGAAAAAGCGGAACAAGTTCCGAAGCCGTACCTACATTATAAGAATAGTGAATAGGTTAGGTTATGCCATTGTTTATGGGGTGGGGGTGCAGGGGGAGGGGCCGGGCCCCTCCCCCGCCCATTTGTTCGACAATATGATGGAATAGTGACCGGTTGGCATGTTAACGTTATACTATAATCTGGGTACGGCTTCGGAACTTTTACCGTTGGATCTTCCGTACGTGAATACAATGATTGGTATCCATGAGTTGATAGTTTTTCCATTTCCGGTGACACTTGAAGGGTGGTGGCTGCTGGGGAGTGGGTTTAATAGCGCAATGCGCCCTTTAATAGCGCTGGTATATGTAAGTGTAAACTTGGGAACGGTAGAGCGGGTTATGAACCCCACGAGGCACAAAACAATGCGCACTAATGAATTGCGTATGGTCAGTATCGAATAGCACATACGTAGTCCCGGAATTTTACAAAACTTCTTGCTACGATATTTCAAAAACGGTAAGACATCCAACTCTGAAACCAATTTTAATCGGTTTCTGGTAGTCAATTTAGGTTATATGCCAAACCTAAGGTCTCAATTCTAACGGGGCCATTCGGAAACTTATCCAAATTCTGTTACGTCGTGATTCATAAATTGTCTAAATTCTTTTCAATAAACAAAGTCCAATAATTAATCATACTTAAACAGCTTGTGATTTAAAAACGTGATTCTATTTTAATTTAAACTTGCATCGAAAGCTGGATATTATAATATAATTACTACTATTTAACAAAAATAGATTGTTTAAAATAATTTATAATTGCAGAAGAGAAGCAATCATTTGCAGTAAAATACGAATTATTTCAATTTTGTTCTAATTTAAAACAAATCTATTAAAATACTAGACGAAATTATCTAATAAAATGAAATATTAATGATACTTTTTGTATTAATTGATAGAAACAAAATTCTAATTTTTTCTTCCTCGACTTTGGTACCAATTAATTATTAAAAATGCTCACACAACAACGACTCAAAAAAAGCAATAATAAATGTTAATAATTGATTATAATAAATTAAAACGTTACCAATTATATTATATACCCTTTACAAAATTATATTTCGAACCAATATCAATGGCGTCGTATCCCATGGCGCCTTTTTGAAATCAAATAAATATCTGTAACAAATAAAAAATAAAAATTTATGCAAATTAAATTTAACCAACAAATAAACAAACGATCGAAGTCGATAATTTATGCAAATTATTTAAATAAGTAGACTATGCGTACTTTTGTATTGATTATACGGGAGGACGATTTCGACACGTCTTCTCACTTCGACGCTCGAGAGAGCAATGGCGAGACCTTCCTTCCCATCGTAGACCGGTCGGCACTTCGGCAACACTCGGCAATGTTCGGTATATTCTGCTATCGGCCGATACCTAAGCAAGTACACGAACACGTTTAAACAGGAACAATATTACGATGCTCAAGAAAAGACGTTATTAAATTAAAAACAGCAAATTGTGTGAAACAATATGAAAAACATTCGATAATGTTTAGGAATTTAACGATATAAAAGAGAAAATAATTCAGATTCTGCACTTCCACTCTTATTGTACATTCCCGGCGAGAGCAAAAATTTTCAATTCATGTATTTGTGAAGAAAACGCCGAATTAATGTCAAAGATGAAGAATTCAGACTTCTCTTCGATGTTTCTTTCTGTTTTTTGTACTTTTAACACCCGATCGGCAATTTAATTTAATATTTGAAGATAATTTAATCTTACCTGTTGCAGACACGTGCATAACGGATAAAGTTTCGAAGAGAAATGCTGCACTGCGTCACAAGTCGACGCACTCGCTCACACAACGATGTGTCTGATTGGTCGAAAGGAGAGGACGCCAACATAGGGCGACCAATCACAGCCATTGGTAGAAGCTTCGACACTGTAATGCTAATCGTAATGGAATCGTTCATACAATAAATATCAGCGAAAAAATCGAATACTGTACTGTTTTTAGCAACACCCGTCTTGTATTATATTTTATATTATTGTAATTATATAATAAATAAAGGGGAATATTGCCTTAATAACACTTTCCTATGGCGTGATTGAATAAACTGCCAGCTCGAGAGACGATTCTGAGGTGTGTCTATGAAGTCTCACTCGCGTAGACTCGTAAGCGAATCGCCAATGAGGAAGTGTCCAGGTGTTAAAACAAGGAGGTCATTGGGGTCGGAAGACATGGGTGTTAATGGTCGAGAATTTAGGATCGATTCAATTTCGATAATTAAGGTAATAAAATCCTCGAAAGTAAATAACTCAGTACCCGCGACGCGAAGAAGATGGTTTTTAAAGGACTTTACAGCCGCTTCCCATAAACCCCCAAAATGTGGTGCGCGCGGTGGTATAAAACTCCATTCAATTGATCGTTCTGCTAGAAAACTCTGCACCTTTTCATTATGCTCGTCCGATCTGATGAGCCGTTGAATTTCTTGTAATTCGTTATTCGCTCCGACGAAATTGGTCTCGTTGTCCGAGTAAATCTTTACACAAAACCCGCGTCGAGCAATAAATCTCCTGAGCGCCGCGATGAATGCTTCGCTGGTAAGGTCGCTCACCAGCTCCAAATGCACTGCCTTAACCGCAAGGCAAACAAAGACCGCTACGTACACTTTTATTCGGGTGCGATTTCGGTGGCGGCGCTCCTTGATGTAAAACGGGCCACACTAATCAACACCGACGTTAGTGAACGGCCGGGCCTCCGTTACCCTTGCTTCAGGTAAGTCACCCATAATGTAGTTAGTGTCTGGCGGTCGAGCTCGGAGACAACGGATACAGGTGCGTAGCGCCTTCCATACTTGGTTACGACCATCAACAGGCCAGAAACGGCGCCTAACGGCATATAACGTACCCTGAACCCCTGCATGAAGTTGAGCTCGGTGCTCAGCCTCGATGATGAGACCTGTAACGCGTGCCTTCGGCAAAATTATGGGGTGCCGTTGCGTGAAAGGCATCGAAGAATGCTTTAATCGGCCGCCTACCCGGATGATACCATCCTTGTCTATGAATGGAGCCAATCGTTGCAATTTTCCCGCGATTTCAACGTTAGTTTTTGATAATAAACGCCGTAATTCCTTGGAAAAATGCATCCGTTGTAAGAGTTTAATAATGATGCCCTGAGCATACCTCAATTCTATTGGCGTTAAGGGACCTTTATTGTTGTTATCCTTCTTCCACCGGAGGCACCATGCGACAATCCTTCGCATCTTTTCCCACGAAGAGTATTTATCGAGGATGCTGGTATCCAAAGGGGTTGTCGTTAAACAAATCGTAGTCTTTTGTTCCGGAATGACGTTACACGGCGTTAAATCCCTCGTAGGCCACGAAATTTCCTCTTCTTCGAGCCATTCTGGCCCGTGATGCCAGATGGAGGGTTGCAAAAACTCTTCGGGATATTGTCCCCGCGAAATGAGGTCTGCCGGGTTGTCTCCCGTCGGAACGTGGCGCCAATCCCCCACATTCGTTCGCACCTGGATTTCCGAAACCCGGTTTGCGACGAATGTCTTTAATGTGTGCGGAGATGTTCGCAACCAGTGGAGAACAATTGTTGAATCGGTCCAAAAAATGCTACGATGGATTTTAATGTGTAAGGCCTTTTTGATAATGTCGTGTAACTTCGTTAAGAGCAGGGCTCCGCAAAGCTCGAGTCTTGGAATGCTCTGTGTCTTGAAAGGTGCCACCTTTGACTTAGCTAATAAAAGTTCCAAGTTGGTGTGGCCATGCTTGTTCGTTGATCTAAGGTAGACACAGGCTCCATAGGCTCTCTCGCTTGCGTCGCAAAAACCATGTAATTCGATTTTGATTGGCGCATCGATCACGGTTCTTCTCCGAAAGACGGTGTTGTTCAGAAGAGGAAGCTGCATCTGAAATTGTTTCCATTCAGTGTGGATGTCCATTGGTAAGGACTCATCCCAATCCACCTTGATGGTCCAGATCTTTTGAAGTAACATCTTCGCAACGATGATAACCGGTCCAAGGAGACCTAGGGGATCGTAAATTTTGGCGATTTCCGATGTGATAAATCGCTTAGTTACGTGTAAATTCGAGATCTGCGTTTTGACCTCATACGATATGGAGTCATTTGCAGAATCCCAAATTATGCCCAAAGTTTTTAATGTAGACGGTTCTCCGATGTGAATCTTCTTATTGATTGTTTCTTGCGGAAGGTCTCGCAGAAGATCCTCGTGGTTGGAAGCCCACTGGCGAATATTGAGGGAAGCTAATTTTAGTAATTGTGTCAGATCTTCCCGTAATGATGCTGCATCTTGTATTGTGGATGCCCCGGTTAACAGGTCGTCTACGTAAAAATCCCGACACAAGATCTGCGCAGCACGAGGAAACCGGTGTCCCTCGTCTTGGGTCAATTGTGTAAGGCAGCGAATTGCCAAGTACGGTGCCGCGGAAAGTCCGAAAGTAACCGTCTTTAATTCATACGTTTGAATTTCGCCGCTCGCGTCACGCCACAAAACGCGTTGATATTTTTGATGCTCGTCGCGTACGAGAAACTGCCTATACATCTTCTCGATATCACCGGTTATTACGTATCGATGAATACGAAATCGTAGAAGAATGTATAGCAAATCTTCTTGTATCTTTGGCCCTGTGTGCAACGCGTCGTTCAAAGAAATGCCCGTGCTAGTAGCCGCGGAAGCATCGAACACCACCCGAAGTTTAGTGGTCTCGCTAGTTACTTTCACGACTCCATGATGCGGTAGGTAGTATCCATCGGATGGATGCAGATTGTTGGTAACCTTGGCCATATGTCCGAGGTCAAGGTACTCCTGCATGACCGCATGATACTCCCTTTTTAATGTGTTATCTCGTTGCAGCTTTCGTTCAAGAGATTCCAGGCGTTTTAATGCTCTTGCTCTAGATTCCCCGAGCCGCAGTAATTCGTCATTAAAAGGTAATGCAACTACGTATCGACCGTCAATATTCCTTTTAACATGCTGTTGAAAATGTTTCTCGCAGAATTTATCCGAATCGGAGAGGAGTTGGACTTGAGGACCCTCTTCGATCTCCCAAAACCGAGCGAGGTCGAGCTGCAGCGCCGTAGTCGCGTTGCAAGAAACGATTCGCGGCTTCGACGTTTTCAGCGGACTCCCCCCGATGACCCACCCGAATCTCGTTTTCTGCAGATACAGATTGAGTCCATTAGGAGGAGAGAGATTAATCTGTCCAACGCTGATTAGTGACAATGCAGTTCCAGAGCTGAGTAACAAATCAATCGGCGCCGGACGGTGAAATTCTGGATCTGCTAACTTGATATTCTTCGGAATTTGAATGTTGGAACGGTCAATCGGTTGATCAGGGATCAAAGACGCAATTTTTGGTATCGTTAAGAATGTTAGTATGCGCTGATAGTTGTCGTGTTTAGAACGAATAGTAGCCGTGACGATATGTTTCGCAACTGTAGTCAAAGTATTGAGAGCCCCCACCGGAACATGACATTGTTTCTTCGGGATCGCGAGCCTTTTTACGAGATCTTCCGTCATAAAGTTGTTAGTTGCACCTGTGTCGATTAATGTCCGACAGTGAACAGATCGTTGATCCTTGTCAAGTGCATAGACCTGAGCAGTGACAAGTAGCTCATTGTCTATTGCATTGACGACGAAAGCGTTTATGTGGCTCGCTTCTCCGGGGGTCTCAGATAGTTGCGGTCATTCACCAGTGTCTACCTGCATGTCTGCCGATGTACTGGGCTTTGTTGGCGGGGTAGACGTTGTGCGGTTAGCCACCTGCGTTGGTAAATGCAACAACGTATGGTGGTGCTTTCTACATATGCGGCACGACCCCTTTTTACAAAGATCCAAATTGTGTTCGGCTCTTAGACAATTTACGCACAATGAAGCCTTTTTTACAGCTGACAATCGAGCACCGGCTGACAACGCATGAAACTTCTCGCAGCGCCAGATACCGTGTTCTTCATCGCAAATCGGGCATCGCGGAAAATTCGCGGATGTTCCACTTGCCTTCGTCGATTCGCGAGGACGCTGTGTATCGTTCGCGCGAGTCGCGGTCACGAACGCGTTGCTTCGCGAAGATTTTTTAGCTGTCGATTTCCCCGGCGGACCGCGATTGTGTTGCCCGTCGGAATGCTCTGACCTTTGATGAGTCGTGAGCACGCAATTTGCACGCTTGTCCAAAAACTCGAGCAAACTCGCAAAAGTCGGCATCTGTTTGTTCTTCAACGTTAGTTCCCATTGATACACGGTATCAGCGCTTAATTTAGTTAAAATGATCGCCATCAAAATGCTATCCCAAGAAGATGTATTAACGTCCAAGTTCTTTAACGACCGCAAATTTTGACGAACAGTGTCGACGAGATCGCCTAATGCCTCTGGCGAATCTCGGGTTATCTTCGGCAATTCGATAATCGCGTTGCAATGTTTTAGTAAAATTCTGCGTTTGCAATCGAACTTTTCCTTTAGCAATTCAATCGCGGCTGTATAATCAGCATCCGTCATGCCTAACGATTCAATACACGCGGCGGCCTTTCCAGAGAGAGTGGAACGTAAGTACTGTAATTTTTGTACTGGTGTTAAATCCGCGTGTTGATCAATCATCGACGAAAAACTTTCGAAGTATGATGCCCACTTTTCGATTTTCCCGTCGAACTGTGGTAACCGCATTTCCGGTAATTTGATTGCCATCGGGGCTGTTACAGACGGCGCGGGCGAATCGCTTGTAATACGTTGCGGGGTCAATCTCGGACGATCTCCCTCGATGAGTGCATTTGCACGCGCGACCACTGAAATGTAATCCCCGTGTATATGGAAACGACGCGGTGATTCCTCTTCGTCGGCCTCTTCAAGCTCCAGTTGAATAGCGTCGAACCGCTCCCAAATTTCATGCAGATTTGTCAAACGCGCCCGTAATAAACCTATATCGCGTTGTTCGGATACTCTTGCGTGTTCGAGGATTTTCGAAAATGTGGTGATGTGCCCCACAATATTGCCGCGTTTACGTCGCAAGGTACTGAGATTTATACCTTGTGAGACGGATTGACTCGTGGATTGGTCTGACGCTTTAGGCATCGTGACAAGGATTAATGTGGAAGAAGGATTTGGCGAAAACTAACGAGCCTACCTTTAGATGCGAGGTCGTTGAAGATTTCCACGATGTCCTCCCGTCGGAGGCTGCTTGGAGTCGTTGCTGCGCTGATGTTGAAGATCGTTCTGCTTCTATGTTGCGTGGATGTGATCTGGCGAACGCTGCGTCACCCTCTGGCAGCACCCTTATCCAACGTTGAATTAAATATCCTTGCAGGGATCTCTTATTAAATGTTGAGACCGTATGTACCAATCGAACCTCTACTGCGTGAGTTATTCGATTGCGTACGGTGAGGGTTCGCTTATAATGTTGCGAACAGTGCAGGCTGTGCACTTTTATTCACTCACAACACAACAGTTTATAAATGTTTTGTATAAAAATAGTCAGAAATCACTGAGTTTGAATATGTAAACTTCACACGTCACCGAACTATCCGGCTCGAAGGACCATAAAAAATGTTTTTACGTGCAGTACGCGATAAGTTACGACCATAGGATGCGTTGAGAGCCGGGTCAACAGAGGTCGTAAGTCTCTGTTCGATGTCACACCGATAACTTGGATCACGCACGTCCCTACGACCCTTTAAGGTGATAGGAATGGTTGAGGGTGTGTTTTGATTGAATGTTCAATAAATGTAAGCAAGATAAACTGATGATTTTAATTATAGAAAAGAAACAGACTATTGTTCGAAAAGTTGCACAAATAAATTGACGTCATATTCTTTAACTGTATTACTGTGCGGGAATATAATGTTTCCCTTGAGGAGTGAAACGTTCTCCTCGTGAATTCTAAACAGACTGATGAGACCGACTCTTTCAAGAACTCCTTGACTTTTCCAAATCGTGGGAGTCGGCCTCATCCCCTGATTGGTACGTATTTTGGCCAATGACATGGTGGCCTCACTGACCCCAGCCACCCCGAGCGTCCGAAACGCGGTCCGTGCGGAGTAAGGGTGTCAGTGGAGGTGGTAGGCGAAAGCGCGCAAAATTCCGACAACGGAGTGGAACCCCCGCTGGACTTGGGTCCCGGAAACTGACCAAGATGTTGGCCATCAGGTCCGGTCACAAGGCCCCTCGGAAATTCACGTTTATGGTGCCTGCAAGGTCGCTGAAAATGGAGATCTATTGCATATAAATCAAAGGATTTACTCAACTGACCCTGCAGGCTTGCGTACCATAAACGTGCCAGCGGTCTGCACCCCAGATGCCCTTCCGAGGACAAACCCGCCAGCCACTCGACGGTAAGGCTATTGTTAAGTAGCATTTAAACGATTCGACAGAAAAAATAAAGGCAATATAAATTTAGCAAGCAGGGTCCCGTGTGTTCGTCACGGAACAGTGATTTTGATACGAAATATTTAAGAACATATTACTTCAGATATAAATTTTGACACTTATGTGCAATGTATGCATAAGCGAAATGTTAATATGTACAAAAATTATAATCAATCGATTCGGTTGACGCATACATATTCACATATGCGAGCTGCGAATGAGTGTGCGGTGGAGCGTAGAAAACGAACGAACTGCGCCCTACAGAAAAAACGAGGAACTAAATTTCTGGTCTGTTTTACCTTTTTGATTTATACATCATCCCTTGGGTGCTCGTTTTATTCTATCCGACTCAAAGAATATCAGTCTGGTCCCTATTTGGACATACGATTCACAGAACTGTTTATATTACGAATAAATCAATGCAGGTGAGTCCGATCCGCCATTTTCTTGACCGTTGACAGACAGCAATTTCAATATTTTATAAGTTTTTGACGATTTGGACTTTAGGGCTTCCTGGACATGTCCTTCATATTTTTTTGCATTCTGTTTGGAAATGACGACGTAATTTGAGAACTCGCGTCTAGGGATTTTTCTAGGGTCTGTCGGTAAAGTTTTCGACGCTCGCATCACCTTAAGTTTCTTCAGTGAATTTAATTTTTGAATATTAAAAATTATGTTTATGTTACATAGGGGGTATAAGAAAAAAAGGTTGGAGAACACTGGTGTAGAAGCTTTCTTTTAGACAAAAACTGAAAACTACGATTTCGTTGATTTTTCACTCGCAAAAGACGTCAAAAAGGTAAAACAGACCACAAATTTAGTTCCTCGTTTTTTCTGTAGGGCGCAGTTCGTTCTTTTCTGCGCTCGACCGCGCGCTCATTCGCAGCTCGTATATGTGAACATGTGTACGTCGACCGAACCGAAACGTCAATGGCGATACAATGTACATATGTATCGTGGAGAATGGGACGTTCGAGCCTTGCATAGGCGATGAACTCCGACGCGTGATTTTCTTTTTCAGGCGACGTTCCATGGACTACGATAGCGATTTTCAACCCACGTGTCACGAGATGTATATACTATCATTATTTTTTGTTGCTATTATTATTCTTTTTTTTTTGTGAAACTACAGAATTAAAACGTCCTTCCCGATTTCGATGATTTTTGAATATATTATAAAAATCGATATTTTGAACAATTTTTTCTTATACATATAAGGAGCGGTCTCGCTTAGTTTCCGAGATATTCGCAAAAAGCTGCCTATAGTTGTTGAACTGTGACAGCATTCATATACGTCAGATTGTTGCCACTTTTCTGTTTAGAAACGAGGGTCGAGCGAGAGTAAAGGTTTCGTTCACAACTGCATATACCAGACTCCAAGATATGTCTATTCAAACTCAATTACAACTGAATGTTATTGATATAATCAGTTAGGTTAGGGTATATACAGTGGGTAAAAAAAGTCTGCGTACAAATACGCGCAATTTCAAAAAGAGTTTGAAAAATGTTTAAAAATAAAAAAATAACGGTTTATTTATAATGAAATGCGAAGTACAAACTTTATTTTATGCTTATATTAAAGTACAACAAGTTAAATTATTGTACACCGAAGTTATGCAGTTTAATAGCAGATTGTGACAAAAATCGCGTCAAAAAAGTCTGCGTACAACATAAGTAACTCGTATTTTTTCAATGTTATAATCTATTTCTGTTATAATTTATCTAATTATAATCTATATAATAATCTATATAATAAAATTGTGGATGATAATTAAATAATTTGCAGTGCTGGGTGGTTTACAACCCATCCGTTTTCGGTCTGAACTAGGAGGTACTAAAGGGTAGTTATAAAATGGTTATTGTCGTTTGCTAGTCAAAATCTTTCAACCAGATGTTTTATAACATACAGTATAATTCGTGACCAGGTCTTAATGCTAATATTCAACGATTGCCTTGGCTATTTCCCAATCATAAACCGCGATCCAAGAATGAGACCATGATTCAGAGCCCTAAAAACTACCCTTTTGAAGAGAAAAATTTCTATTTAACCATTTATAAGTAACTGTAAATGTGTTGGGCAGTACTACCTACAGACAGTATATAAGAAAATGCATTTTCGATTCTTAGTTAGTTTTAAAACAGCCGTGTACATTTCATACTAGCGTCCGAAGGATTTAAAGTCGCACTAGCGAAATCGAAGCTATGGATAAAAAAGGCTGTGAACTGTCAATTGAGTTACGAAGAGTAATTATAAAATTGCGGTATGAAGGAAAAACATTCCGCGAAATCGGGACCATTGTTGGGAGGTCACATTCTACCGTGCAACGAGTTGTTGAAAATTATCTCTCAACGGGATCGTTCACCTCAAAACAACGGCAAGGTCGTCCACGGATCCTTACTGTACGCGAGGAGCGTAATGTTATTAAAAGTGTGAAAAAGGATCCAAAGCAAAGTGCACCAAAAATTGCTAATGAAATTGCAAGCACTAGCAATAAAACTGTTACGGCCCAAACTGTACGAAATGTACTGAAAAAAGCAAATTACCATGGACGCGTTGCAAGGCGTAAGCCTTTCGTGTCCGCAGTTAATAAAAAAAAACGACTCACATTTGCGGAACAATATATTAATAAACCGCAGGAATTCTGGGACACGGTAATATTCAGCGATGAAAGTAAATTTAATTTATTTGGGTCCGATGGAAGAACAATGGTGTGGAGAAAACCAAATGAAGAATTCCATCCAAAAAATACTTGCGCTACTATCAAGCATGGAGGTGGGAGTGTAATGGTGTGGGGTTGTATGGCAGCTAATGGCGTAGGAAATTTATATTTCATCGACGGAACCATGGACAAATATGAATATTTAAATATTCTTAAAAATAATTTGCAACAGAGTGCAGCAAAATTGGGAATGGGAGATTTTACATTCCAACAGGATAACGATCCTAAACATTCTTCGTATATAGTGAAGGAATGGTTATTGTATAATGTAAAATCCCACCCCAATCGCCGGATTTAAATCCCATTGAACATTTATGAGAATTATTAGAAAGACGCATTAGAAAACATAACATTACATCTAAAGCAGCGTTACGACGAATATTACAAGAAGAATGGGATAAAATTACAATAGAAGATACAAAAAAATTAGTAAATTCCATGCACAATCGTTTGCGGGATGTAATAAAAAATAAAGGCTGTGCGACAAAATATTAATTTAATTTTTTTTACCGTGTAATGTATGTATTAGTATATAAGAGAATCTTTGTACGCAGACTTTTTTGGTGTGAATTTTTGCCACGATATGCTATTAAGTTGTATAACTTTTGTATATAATAATTTAACTTGTTGTACTTTAACATAAGCTTAAATTAAAGTTTGTACTACGCATTTCATTATAAATAAACAGCTATTTTTTATTTTTAAACATTTTTCAGACTCTTTTTGAAATTGCGCGTATTTGTACGCAGACTTTTTTTACCCACTGTATGTACACTGAGTTGCAATGAACTTGTCGCAGTGAAGTTGGCTCCAGATTTACTGACACATTCACGCCGCGTCGGTGAGTCGATCTCGCCCATCGTCTCACCGACGCGGCGTGAATGTGTCAGTAAATCTGGAGCCAACTTCACTGCGACAAGTTCATTGCAACTCAGTGTACACCGAGTCCCCTCGAAGCTGTCGCAGTGAAGTTGGTGCACTAACACATTCACGCCGTGTCGGTGAGCCGATGGGCGAGGTGTCGACGACGCGGAGTGAATGGTTAGTGAATGTGTAGCCAACTTTACTGCGACAACTTCGATGGGATTCAGTGTACATCCGGCCGCCGTAAGGCGGTCGGCAATGCGAAATAATAACAAATTATAATAACAAATTTATTATTATTTCAGAAAAACGTTGTCGGCCGCTTTACAGCAGCTGCATTTAAATATATAGTCTTACCTAACCGATCACATCAATAATATTCACTTCTAATTGAATTTGAATACACATTTCTCGAAGTCTCGTATATGCAGTTATGAACGGAGCCTTTACGTTCCCGACCTTCGTTTCTAAACAGAAGACAAATGGCCAGCGAATGGCTACCAACACTTATGCATGTGCTGTCGCAGGCGCACATCTATAGGCAGAATTCAATGTGTTATATCGAAAGATTTTCGTAAATATCTTATATGTACAGGAAAAAATTATTCAAAATATTGGTTGCTATAACATATCCAAAAATCATCAAAGTCAGCGAGGAGGTAGCTGTTCTGCAGTTTGACCGAAGTTACGAATAGCGAATGAAAATAAAAATATCTTGCATTCAAATCATTATATAATTTTTTATCTGAAAGCATGTTTTTCATCTGCAGTAAAAGCTGATAGATCCAAGGGGGATTGGGACCTAAACATTGCTTATAATCAGCCGAGGTGTCGATTCGATGTTTACATGTGGCTTCAGCCGAACGTGAACGTAGAAAGGGACAGACAGGGCGGTATTCACAGTCGCAACTTATTTCTAAGCTGGGCTTAAACACGTGCTTAAGACGTCGGCTAGATTCACAGTCGCCGAATAAGCAACATCTTAAGTCTGAGGTTAAACATTTGCTTAGAAAAGTAAATGCTTATTGGTGTAGATTCACAGTCGATGCTTAATACCGTTTTAAGATCTTATGAATTCATAGTCGAATAAGTCCGCCTTATTTGTAGAAAACGAGTTCTTATTTGGCTTTATTGAGGTTAGATTTTTAAGTCGACGATATTGAGGACTTAAGCACGCGTTTGAAGATGTTATTGTGGTGTATTAAACAATTTATTTTGATTAAATACAAAATGAACTTCGAGGATATCGATGATATCGAGGACATTGAAGACATTGAGGACATTGAGGACATTGAGGACATCCAGAATGAACATCCAGAAATATCAAGGCGATACATTCGAGACGGGAGTGATCCGTTTGATTGTTTTGACGAGGAAGAATTCCGTAGACGCTACCGTTTCACGAAAGACTCTGTTTTAAATGGAATTTTGCCTAAAATTGAAGCAGGGCTACATAAAAGTAATAATCGCGGTTTACCGATCCCTCCTGCGATGCAGCTCTTAATTTGTTTGCGGTATTATGCTACTGCAAGTTTTCAAGTAAGTCATGTAAATATATCAGTATCACTACTCCTAAAAGAAAAAAATAAAGATTATCTATATATGTACTGTAATTGTAGCTTATTCTGGGAGATACGATGAATGTTTCTCAGCCCACAGTCTCCCGCATAGTATTTAGGGTGAGTTCATTAATAGGCAGTCTGATGACGGAGTATATTAAGTTTCCCAGGGATCCGGACAATTCCACTCAAAATCGCAGGTTATTCAATAATCTGGGATACGGAAACAGAGCTATTGGTTTACCAGGTGTGGATTTTATATCATTATAACTTTTTCTATATGCACATATACATACATGCATACGTATACAATGTAATTGATTTACCAGGTGTGGATGGCGCTATTGATTGCACCCACATTAGATTAACAGCATCCAGATTCAACAACATGGAAGAAATGTACCGGAATAGAAAAGGATATTTTTCATTGAATGTTCAGGTATGTCATTAAGTTATTTATTTTACTCAATATTCATTGAAATGAATTATATTAATATAAATGCAGGCTGTCGTGGGTCCTTGTATGGAATTTTTGGATATCGTACCAGAGTGGCCTGGCAGTGCTCATGATAGCAGAATTTTTCGTACATCCCGATTACACATGCGATATGTGACGGGAGAATTAGATGGAATCCTTGTCGGGGATGGTGGATATCCATGTCTGCCTTTTCTTATGACACCCCTGCGGAATCCCCAGTCTGAAGAAGAAATAAGGTAATACTGATACTGTTTTACTTGTTTCTTTACTTGTTTACTCGACTGATTGATGCACAAATTAACATTAAATGGTTTGATCGACACAGGTACAATGAAATCCAGATCAGGACCCGACAAATAGTAGAGAGAACGTTCGGTGTTTGGAAGCGCCGTTTTCCATGTCTGTCAAGGGGTCTAACAACGAAGCTATTATGTTCCACAACAACGGTAGTTGCATGTGCTGTGTTGCACAATTTAGTCCTCATTTTCAATGACACTCTTGTTCAAGAAGATGAAATTGAAATCGAAAATGAAGATGGTGAAGCATTATTGGGAAACATGGAAAATGATAATGGCGTTGATGGATTTTCTACACGTGAAGCACTCATTGCCCGTATGTTTAATTAAGTACTTGCAATGTAATGTAATAAGGGGTTTTTTATGCCGTAAGGCTTTTTCCCCTTATTGTGTCTATCGAGCCAATAAATAATTGTTATTCTTTCAGCTCAAATTGATTTAATTTATTCATTAAAATACCCTCATCCTCAGTCCTATCACAACGTATACCTTAGAGAGATTTCGACGATATATTTTGAATCGGTACGGAGATGGGATGTGGAAATATAAAGCAGTAATTTGTTATTATAAATTCTTTTTTTATTCAATTCATAATAATAAAACATAAGTAATTCTAATGATGATTATAAACTTAAAAATATGTGGAGTAACATGAAAGCTGCGCAACGACGCGCGATAATGAGGGAAAGACAATCTCGATTGGCAGAAATCGACCCAGAAATAGCAGAGATCGTGCCATCGTTAATGCAGAATGCGCTAAGTATTTTATCCTCTAATTACACAGAGGAAGAGTTGGCAAACAAACGTGATGCCATATTCCATGAGGAATACATTTTGGACGATGTTAAAGTGGATGATAATCCAATTTGTATAAACACCAGTCAGAAAAGTACAAACATTACAACGGAAATTAATGATGAGGGCCATGAAGAAGGTTATTGTGATATTAGTAATCGTTCCCCAGAATACCAAAAGGATGAAATTGATCAAACCGTGGATCGCAGCGTCGAAGACCAATCACTTCCGCCGCTCCAAAGATGGATTATGATGAGAGGAGGCTGAAATTAAAACGTATTAGAAAATTAGAAAATTTTATATAAATGAATTATTAAAAAGATTGTTCTTAATGTTTCTTACCTTTCCGTTCTTGTAATTCAAATTCAGCTTTCTCTGCTGCTGCGGCTACGGCACGGATTTCGAAATCATATTTTGTTTTTAAAAATTCGATTTCCAATTCATTTTTTCGTTGCTCGTGCCGCAGTTTCAGATCTGCCAATTCTTCCTCACTCTTCATCGTTCGTCTTATACGCTCGAATTTCAACCTCCTCTCATCGTAATCCGTCTTTGGAGCGGTGGAAGTGCCTGCTTTCTGCGGTTTGCGCTGCAGCGCGCTGTCCACGATTTGATCAATTTCTACATTTCTACTTTGTAGGGACCGATAACAATTTTCTTCTTCACGACCCTCATCAGTAGCTTCCGGTGTAACGTTTGTACTTCCCTGACTCGTATCTATACAAATTGGATTATCATCCACTTCAACATCGTCCAAAATATAAACTCCACGAAATATTGCTTCGCGTCTGTTCGCCAACTCTTCCTCTGTGTTATTGGAAGATAAAATACTTGGTGCATTCTGCATTAATGATGGTACGATCTCCGCTATTTCAGGGTTTATTTCGGCTGCCGGTTCTGCCGATCCTCCCCCTGTTGCCATTCGGGATTGCCTTTCCCTCATGATCGCGCTTCGTTGCGCAGCTTTCATATTACTCCACATCTTTTTCAGTTGTACAGTATTCCTCTGAAAAATAAAATTTATATTACAGGGTGTCCCAGAATACGAACGCACACAGTGCGTTCCAAATTACAAATAGCGATAATAGTTTCACGTAATAATATCGTTTATTCTACAAACCTTGCATGAAATCACAGCCGACATGTTATATTGCTGCGTGATTTCCTGCCACGCTTCTTCTTTATTCCTCAGACTGGAACTGTCACTTTTTTTATATTCTACTATGTGCGCAAAGTTTTTTAATATTGCCACGAATGTATTTTTGTCGATTTCGGTAAAATGTTTCTTACTGGTCATTTTGAATATAAAATTGCACTGTCCTTTCGTATGTAAGGCTGTACGGTAAGTGCCGTGGGGTTCATCACAGTCTTCTTACCAAAAGGCAATGCCTTCCCCACTCCGAAAAAGTCCATATTTTTAGCAATACAGTGTCGGGCTGCTTGCCTTTTCTACGCATTCTACATTCGTATGAACAGTCTTTTGATACCTGGTACCTGATACCTGGCCACCAGCACTGGTCCCTATCATAAATGGTACCAAAGCACAATAGCGCCTGGCTAATTGCTTTGGACAAGGCTCCAAAATATGCCGTCGCTAACATATCGAATGAAATATAAAAAGAATGGCAACACGTTTGTCGCCGCTACACCGCGATCGCTGAATTCGCTGTAGATTAGTTTAGGATTCATAATCAATACAAAGAATTACATTTAAATTTTATTTTTAAATAATTTCAGTGGTTAGTTTAATTTTGTGTTATTTTGTGTTCATATTTCAGAATTGTTCTTAATAAATTTGGCTTTTTTTATTAATAAATTTGGCTCTGTCTATCGCTCGCTCAATTATTTGAATTCAATTCAAAAACCGCGTCACTAAGTAAAAAATAATGCTACATTTTCAAGAATCATTTTCATTGGTTGTTACAGTAGAAAATCGACGGAAATAGCCGAACGTCAAATAAGCATTGCTTAACCACGGACTTTACTAAGCAAAGCTTATTCATCGTTTTATTGACTAAGTTGGTCTTATTCTCCGACTCTGAATACATAGCGACTTAAGCATTGCTTATTCGAATAAGACGATCTTTGTAAAGAACGTATTAAGTCCTCACTTAAGTCGCGACTCTGAATACGGCCCACAGTGGAGGAGAAAGAGGTCGAAGGCATCAAAGAGAGGAGCCAAAATGTATCGGTGTGTGTTGGCGAAATTCCCCAAATCGTCGCAGACCATACGAAGTTGGCAACGAAAGTATTTCGTCGGTGCGTCGTTACCGAAAGCGGCAGCACCTCTCGGGCCCACTTTGTCTACGCGGTCCCCTCTCCACGCCGCAACCGACACGATCGACGCCATGATAGATTTCGGTCTTCTTGTTCGATCGCTTGATGCGTAACAATGTGTTCGCCGATTTCGCTGTCGATCAAGATTCTCTCTGTTCACGCGACGCGGATTTGTCTCAGACCGCGCCGTTCAGTTGTGTTCATTGTCCTCGCGTTATTATCATTGTCATACAGTGTGATTATTCGTGTAAATATATTTGATTTCTGTGACCACGCCTCATATACTTTATTGTGAATATTCTGTCATTGTACATATCATTTTCCTTGTGTAATAAACTCTTGTGATCATCATAAAGTGCGTACTACCTCTCAACCCGCTCTGACCACGTGATTTTCCGAATAGTGTGACTAATACTAATTCAACGATAAAACTTTTTTATTTTTGACTTTTTTTCAATGAAACTTTTATTAACACATTCATGACATTTTTCTGATTAAAATGATACCAAACACGATATGGTTTGGACAATTTTTACTTATAATGGTATTTGCTATTTCTGAACTCTGTCTTCTAAACTGTGACGGTACGTTCTCAATTGTACTAATTTCGAATTGGTACCGGAGCACTTACGAAAAGGAAAGGTCCGACACGTGCTGTGGGATGGGCTGATCGAAAGAAATCACACTGCTTGGATGTGAGAAAAGAAAGAGTGGTCTTGTCTCTTTTATTGTATAAAGTAAGAGAGAAAAAAAGAGCATTGCAAAGTGCAGTAATAACAATTGGAAACCATAAATGAACAGTATCGAATAAAATTGAATATACATAAAAATAAACGTAATAGAAAACGTAATCATAACAAAACAGAATATAAATTGTAATATAACGCGTAACCGCAAATTATAATATATATATAAACCAAGTACAAATCGGAATATAATAGAATTGAAAACCCGGATATATGAATCCACGAAAAGATAGAAATAATGCGTATAATCGCGAACAAACGCGTATAACGCAACCGACGCGATTGTAACGGTCGCTGGTCGACCGGCAAAAAATGGCGACGCGACAAACGAACGCGTATCGCAATGTACTTCGAGAAGGATATTCCCGACTTCCGATTACGAAACGTATTAACGCAAATAGGTGGTAAAGCGAGCGAGAAACCCCGTGGGCAAATTTCGAGCCCCGAAAACGAAAAGGGGATATAATTACCTTGCGGTGCCGCAACAGACCAAGTAACGTTCTGGTCCATGAAGAACGACGAAGTGCAGGCCAGGCCCTCCAAGCTCCACTCTTGTGATTTTGATGCAAATTTTAGGTTTACGCCTCACTACCAGGAGGCGCTGA
This sequence comes from Osmia bicornis bicornis, assembly GCF_907164935.1. Classification (NCBI taxonomy): domain Eukaryota; kingdom Metazoa; phylum Arthropoda; class Insecta; order Hymenoptera; family Megachilidae; genus Osmia; species Osmia bicornis. The sequence continues at coordinate 1,523,482 of NC_060223.1, read as the reverse complement.
TGTCACTTCTCTACATGCATAGCTTGTATCACTGATGTTAACACACAACTAAAGATATCGTGCCGTCATGTTCCCGCGAAATTTGTCGCCGCGTTTTTCAATTGTTTCAAAATTTAAAGAGACAAAAGAAATATGGCGCACATGGTTGCACATGGTGTGATGGTGACAGCGTAGGTGACTGAACTTCCAGGTTCGTGAATTCCGTTATTATAATTATTACTATTATTATTACTATTGCTATTATTATTATGACTATTATTATTATTGAAAACGATATTTTTTAAAGTTTTTTCTAGGTGTTTAGGTTTTTCAATAACTTCTGCTGATGAGATGCAGTAACAGGAGGAGAAGATAGAAATTAAGTAAGTACAGAATTTTTTAAAATGTATCTTTAAAGAAAGAGGAAGAAAATATACATCATCAGAGGGTGTATTAACGAAAACAGCAGGATGTTCTCCTTCCCCTTAGAGAGAAAGAATAAGAAGAGGATGGCACAGTGGGTGGAAGTATGTGACAACCCAAAGAAATTTTGAGTGATCTGTAGTAGCTACTTTAAAGAAAAATACTTCATGAGGAAAAGATTAACAACATCAGCAGTTCCAACACTGAACTTACTTGGTAATTACTCTTATGTATACTTTTTATAGCATATGTAAATAATTGTTAATGAAAATATTTATTACAGTGTCAGAGACTGCCTCTATTAAAATAGAGCAACAAGACACCTGGATGCAAATGAAAAGAAGAAAAAGAGGAAGATTGTAAGTATTCAGTTTATATATACAATATATGTATAAAACCATTAACATGGTATTAATACACTAAGTATATATAATAATACTTCTTACATGAAGTGTATGTATAATATTATATAATTTTGTTGTTATAGTTAAACCTGACTGCACCAGAGGAGTGGAGAACGTGATGTTCGATTGTACGTTATTGTACATTATTATTGATATATATATATATATATATATATATTTATTATATTTTAGGAAAAATTTAATATATTTTCATTACTATACATATATTGTTGTAATATTTTCCTTTCCTTTATTTTTATTTTTCAAAGTTTTGAATAAGTAAGACCATGCACACGTATATAGGGACCATGTGCTTGTGTGTGTACCTCACCGATATCATTTATATGTGTTTGTACCGACACCAGCGATCTTGGTAGTGAGGCGTAACACTAATTTTCGTTACAGCATTAAATACGGGAGTTTGGAGGGCCTGGTGCAGGCCTAGTCAGCCGGTACGTGCCCAGCGTCTCGCGTCGCGGCGCTTGTGGTAATCGCAGCGCGAGCGCTGCTCGCGGCGCTACGCATAATTAGTCAGGTGGTGGCGTGAAATTTGACTACGTATAAATTCATACACGAACATAAACAATCAGTTCTATGGCACCAAACTGTATCGTGTTTGGTATCATTTTAATCAGGAGTTTTTCACAAACAATTTCATTAAAAAAGAACCAAAAATAAAGAAGTTTTAATCTTAAATTTTGATTACGTTAGTATTGTCTCACATGTACACGGGTATTTAAACTTGCTTTTTTCCCTGTACGATTCTCGGCTGTCACCACATCAAAGGCGAGCCGAACTCGCTCGAGAAACTGTAGTTTCTTCGGCGACCCGCAAAAATTGGTCTGATTCATCGTACATAATATATATAGCTATCGTAGCATACACATGTCATTTAGGTGTATGCGAAAAGTGAAGTAGGATAGCATGCCGTTAGTTGGATGCAATAACTGAGGTGGCGCTGAAATCAGTTTCTGTTCGGCCTAATTTTTGATGAAACGTTGACTGTTTTATCGACGCGGAATTCGAAGTTTGAGCTCCACGCTAGCATCACTTTAAGGGGGTAGACACGGCACGTGACCTCTCCGATTCGGGACGTCGGTATCCGGGACCGTCATACTCGATCGGCTGAGCGATTCCGCCGATCGTCAGATTCATAAATTGCTCACACAGTTCGAATTAGAGGATCGTAAACCGTCGCAGCTCCTCCGCCAAATGCGTTCCCTCGCTGGCAACAGGGTGTCGGACGTGGTTTTGCGTATGGACCTTCTTCTGAGCAACGCGCGGCGTTTTCTTAAAATCTTCAAGGTGTCGAACCTTGTTGAGCTCGCGGTCGCTGCGGACGAGCTTGTAGATGGCAACCGTGCAGTGATAGCCACGTCATTTCCGGCGTCACGTCCCTCGACGCCATCTTCGTCCGGTCGTCGCTCGCCAGCGCCTCCATCGGACCCGATCGCCGCTAAGTTTTCGGCCCTGCGCCAGTCGGTTGTGCAGTTGATCGCGCTCACAAAAGAGGGTTCGGAGCGCCTTAATCCTGCTGCGGTTTTCAACCGGCAGCTCAGCAGATCACCGAATCGCCAGGGAAGCAGGTCAAATTCGCCGGGCCCTCCGCCGGCCATCATTTCAGGTGTGTTTGGTACAATCGTCGCCACGGGGTTGCGGCTCTCCGATATACTCAACCGTGCACCTTCCTTGCAACGGCAGCCATCCAGCCTCGTCCACCGGGAAACGCTTAGAGCCAACGTCAATCCAGGCGGCGGACGCCGGCTCCCCTCCTGTAGAAACCGTCTACTCATTACGGACCGGCATACCTCCATTCGCTTCCTTGTGGATTTCGGTATGGTGGTTTCTCTGCTGCCAAGGTCGGCGATCCTAAAAAAATTACAGCATCAAACTCTTGTGCTGCACACGGCAAATGTCTCACCTATCGCATATGGACGCCATGCTATGGTCCTGGACCTGGCACTTCGGCGAAATTTCGTCTGGAGTTTCATCGTCGCCGATGTACAGACGGCAATTATCGGGGCTGATTTCCTGGTCTATCACGGTCTCCTTGTCGACCTCGGGGCTCGCCGCATCTTGGATCAGCGGACAACCCTTTTAGCACCGGGAACCCTTGCGGCACCGCAGGTCCACAATATTTGTGGACGTGTCGACGTTCCAGAGGGCCTGATAGGACAATCCTACGCCCGTCTTCTGAACGAGTTCGCCGACTTAGCCTCACCTTGCAGCACGGAGGCAACTCTACCGGACCTCCCCGTTCACCATACGATCGTCACCACCGGGCCTCCGGTCTTTGAGGGAGGAATTCGCTGTCCTCTTCGACAGAGGTATCATACCACCATCTTCGAGCCAATGGGCCAGTCCTCTCCATCTGGTTTCGAAAAGTAACGGTAGCTGGCGTGCAACCGCTGACTATCGTTGCCTCAACGCCTGCACGACGCCAGATCGGTACCCTCTGCCGATCGTGGACGATCTACTCCAAGAAAGCAATGCCCAGGTCTACAGCACTATCGACCTCCAGCGGGCCTTTTACCAGATTCCAATGGCAGAAGAGGATATATCGAATACGGCCGTTACTACGCCTTTCGACCTCTTTGCATGCATCTCTGCGCATGCCGTTCGGCCTTAGAAACTCCGCCCAGACACTACAGCGTACCATGGACAACCTCCTACGAGCACTCCATTCGTGAAGTGCTACGTGGATGATCTGATTGTAATTTCTAGATCACGCGAGAAACATCTACAACACCTTATGCTGTTATTGGAAACACTCCGATCGGCCAGGTTCCGAATCAACCTGAACAAATGTGTTTTCGGCAAACCTCAGGTCAACTACCTTGGCTATCTGGTCTTCGGCGATGGTTTCCGACCTCCTCCTCGCAATGTACAGGCCATCGAGGACTTCCCCAGGCCGGAACAACCAGCGGACCTTCTCCTCTTCCTGGGGATGCTGAATTATTTATCGACGATGCTTACCTCACGCCGCAGCTCTTCAGGCCCCACTCCATGACCTCCTTAAGGGCAACCTGAAGAAAGGAAAACATCTTACTTGGAATTCCTTAAAACTAAGGTGGCGCATTGCACCTTAAAATGGATGCGTCAAACACGGCTACGGTGCAGCCTTGGAACAACAACAACCCGACGGCGCGTGGAAACCCATAGGGTTTTTCTCTCACAAACTCTGGGGCACCGAGACGTGATACAGTGCTTACAACCGGGAGTTATTGACGCGATTAAATTTTTCGCATGAATTCTCGAGGGACGGCCTTTCACGATCCTCACGGACCACCATCCACTCATCTACGCCGCTACACAGCAGTCCGATAAGGCCTCATCGCACCAGGCCCGTCAACTGGATTACATACTTCAATTCAATCTTACCCTCAAACATCTCAAAGGACAGGATACGTCGTGGCTGATGCTCTCTCGCGTGTCGCGACGATTGACATTCCGTCGTCCCTCGATGCGACATCAATCAGGGCTGCTCAGGACACGGACCCGGAGCTCCCGCATCTTGTGGACAACCCGCGGTTCCAGCTTTGCAGCCTCGATGTGGAGGCCAGACGATCTACTGCGACGTTACTGCCGGCGTTGTCAGGCCGTACATCCCTTCGGCCCCTCGCCGGGCTGCTTTTGACTCGGTGCACGGGATGGCTCATCCGAGCGGCATAGATACGGCGTGCCGAGTCGCCGAGAAATAGCTTTGGCCTGGGATGCGAAAGGACGCCCTCCATTGGTCTCGCCAGTACGAGCCGTGCCAGCGAGCGAAAAATTCATCGACACAATTGAACAGCTCTGGACACTTTCGCAGCTCCGGACAACCGCTTCGACCATATCCACGTCGACCTAGTCAAACTGCCTTTCGTTCAGGGTTTTCTGTACTGCTTAACGGTCATCGATCGCTTCTCCCGATAGCCCATGGTGACGCCTCTCCAAAATATCCAGGTAACGACGGTGGCTCGAGCTCTATTCGACAACTGAATATGTGTTTTCGGTATGCCCCTGACAATAACTTCTGACCAGGGTACCCAATTTGAAGCGACCCTTTTCACTGCCTTGGCTCAACTTGTGGGTGCAAAGCGGGTTCGTACCACGCCATACCACCCACAATCCAACGGTATGGTAGAGAGATTCCACCGCCCGGACACTCCGTGACCGAATCTGTTACCATCGGTGCTCTTGAGCTTACGTACCGCTTACAAGGGGAACTTCCAGACATCTCCGGCAGAAATGCTATTTGGCATGACGCTGCGGGTACCCGGCGAGTTGTTCGTTACGGAGAACGTACGAACCAGTCAAGCGCTGTTTGTTTCCGGCCTGCGGCGCCTCTTCCGAGCAATTAGACTTGTGCCAGGTTCCCGACACACACAACACCGGCCCTTTACTTTCAAGGACTTGCGGGACTGTTCACACGTTTTTAGGAGGCTGGGTACAATTCGCAGACCGCTGGAACCTCCTTACTCTGGTCCTCACAGGGTTGTCAAACGCCTTAGCAATAAGGCGTATATCATTGAGGTCGATGGCATAGAGAAAACGGTGTCGGCCGACACCCTTAAGCCGGCGTATTTGGAGACTGTGGATCCGCAGCCTCCGACGCCGAATCGGTCTTCACCAGTCCAGCCTCCAACGCCAGCACAGCCCTCGACATCAGCACAGCGTCATTCACACACACAACCTGAGACACTACCTGATCCTCCAGCTCCGGCCCTTGGAACTATCCGACCTCATTCTAGGAGGGTTACATTCGTGGATGATATCGTATCGCAGCTTCCATCTTCTTCAATGAGGTGTACTCTTTTCTAGAGTGCTCTGGGCCTGACGCCCTCGGCTCGATGCACCTTCATTCTACTCTGTTCTACGCGACCGGAAGGTTAAGGGCACGCGTCCTTCACCTTCATCGCCATTTTGTTCAACACAAGTTTTTGTCTAATGAAATTTCTATCTACAAATCGAGATTAATCATTGCAATCCTCTATACTAGTAATTCCGTGACGTGGCTGTGGTGCCTGCGCAATCGCATCTCGCGCGGCCCCTGAAAACCTACCTATGCCTGAAAATTCCTGAATATCCCTATTCCGCTAAAAAGACACGCAACAGCATTAAGACGCCATAGTATCCCCCCCTATATTGCCCAACGAACTTTATAGGCGGTTACAAATTTATCCGAAAGCTCCACACGCACTCAAGGCGCAAAAATTCAAACTAACAAAACCGACTGACTCACTCCCTGCATACTTCTACTCGCACACTCTTTTCACAAACACAGCTTCCAATGACTTACTCCCTGTAAGGGAGGAAGGAAGCGTGATCACTTCCTTCCTGCAGCAAACAAATAAGTAAATAAAAGCTTAGAAAAAGATGAAATACATTGCATATATTTGTTTCTGCCGCATATCCTGGCACGTTCCACTAGAGCTTAGAACACATCATTTTTTGTTCACATTGGTTTTCCTAGTTTATCTGGGAACCTGGAGATTGGTTTAAAGAGCCCCAGCTTTCCTTTCATTGCAATTTCGTGGACATCCGTCCCTCTAACCACCCCTTTACTTTAGTGCCTCCAAATCTCTCCTGTCCGCAATAAACCTATCACATCTCCAAACAACATGGTTCAAACTTTCTTCCTCCGCACCACAGGCATAGGCCTGGCTGTCCACCAACCCTTTTCTAAACAACGATTCCCCCAAATTGAAATTATTGGCCCTGATCTTATTCCATCTAGTCAAAATACTTCTCTCCACCCCCCTGATCTTAACAAACCATGGCCTTCTACCCCCAATATCATTTTACCTTCAGCACGGCTAGTACATGTGTGGTCCTCGGACCCCTGGAGGTTCGCGTAGCCATTACTGAGGGTCCGTAAAATTATGAAAAATGGTTGCAAACAGTTGAAGAAGACGATGAAAAGGCAAGAAGCGCGGAACAATAAAGAATATATTTTTAAGACAATAAATAAAACATGAACCTATTATTATTATGTTCTGTGATTTTTATATCACTTTTGTGATTTTTACGCATTTTTTTTTATTTTTATATCATATTGCTTAAAAATTATTTAATATTTACATTATTATTTGTATCTTTGTCAGAAGTTGACTTTTTTTCATGTTTCTATATTTTATATAACTTGTAACGTGAAATGTTATCACGTGAACATGGCTAGAGTAGTGTGGCGACATTGTCAAGGGAATATTTATCGATGGTCAGTTGTATCGATATGTCTCGAATAGGGATGGGCAATATGTTTCGATTAATTAAATATCGATAGTTTTTTTCCTAATAATCGATTATTTTTGTCGATGTTTCTACAAATCAATTAATCGATTATTGATACTTTTTTACATAACATCAATATTTTTTATCTCTGTGAGAAAACAGCATGGTGCGACGCGCATTATTCAATGAGCGTATAATTTTCGAAACATATTGTATGCTCATTGAATATAAGTCGTGTTCCGAAATTCATTGCCAGCACTGAAAATCTGTAGTACGTAACTAGTTTCCAGCATTGGCAGTGAATTTCGGAACGCGACTAAATAAGAACGCCATACGCATTTGTGTGATTATATTCTTATAACTCTTATTAATTGTTCTTCATTCTCAATCTGTGATCTTAGATTAAAAAAATTATCTTATCCAAATGCTCCATCTATAATTTTTTTTATCATCTCAATCCTTTTGCATCTGTTCTGCTATTGCAGGTATAGTGACTTTTTATAATGTACGCATAATATTTTGATGTTTATGCTGCTTATGCATATCTATTCTTAGAATATCCCATTCCCTATAGATTTAATAAAAATATTTTTTCTAGTTACGAAGTCAACCCTGTTGCACTTACAGCTCAAGAACCAGCAAAATACTATTACTACTTGGGGGAAATTCATTAATATTCTTCGAAGTTAACATTGAATGTACGATTCTGATTTAACTATATTTTTTAGTAAAACTTAAATAAGAAAGATAGTGTAATATTTTTTGTTTACCTGTATATGCTTTTTCTAGGCTACACTCTAAGAAATGTGCTGAGGGTGATGTTTCCAAAATCAGCCGTAGTAAAAAAGAATTCGATATTTCGATATTTTTTAAAAAGCATTGATGTTCAATTATCGATTTTTTAACTAATCGATTATTTTAACACCGATATTTTTTTCGAACATCGCCCATCCCTAGTCTCGAATATTTGTCGAGGACCTTTGTATCGATGGTTGAAAATTAAGAGCGAAGTTTAAACCATCTATGCGTACGCTCGTAGCACATGTGCGCTACAACGTTCTAGCGTCTTGGCGGAGCGCCTCCACTTCCACACGCTTGAGGGTGGACCACAGCCAGGAGATGGGCCTACATAGGACGGTGTGGACTCCTCCATCATTGGATGAGGGATGATCCTGAGGGAGGATCCGGGATCCAGCAAGTAATTTTTTATATTGAAAAAAAGCATATTTAGTTAACAATTTCCACTTACTTGAATAAACGTATAGTTTAGCACATTAATGTTTGGATTTTACTCCTTAACCGCGTACCACGTGAACCTATAATCCCTAATACTTTCATACGAGTCGCCTTCTGAGGGAACCGCTCGCCCTATACGTCGGTGCAGTGACGTACCTATTTCTGGAACGTTACATCCATCCCGGAACCCTCCTACAGTCTGTCTCCCTTTGATTCCACGAGAAGACAAGGAGTTCAAAGTGCCAATACCAAACCCGGACCCTCAGCCGGATACCATTGGTCGACGCATCCATGAATTGCGACGAGATCGGGAGAAAAGACCAACATACACGGAAGATACCATTAGTTCTGATGAAGCGACAATCACGCCTCAACCCCGAACAATTAGAAGAAGGAAAATACATCAAGATCCAACCGACAGGATCACACCAATCATAAAATCACCATTACCTACCCCTTCACAAAATCTTTTGGAACTACAGGATGATATCAATCCAACCTCTCCATTTATACCAATAGCGCATTCCACTCAAACCGCTGGTCATTTCATACCAAGTCCAACCACTTTCGAGACTCCACAAAATACTGAAGATTTAATATCTTTCGACGAAGAGGAAAACAGTCAGACTACCATAAGGCCTGCGGCTACGGTCGTGGAACTACCTGACCCTCCTACACCACCAACAGACGGACCAGATGTCCGAGGTTTACAACCCCCCCTGCAACCTGCCAGACCGCAGACTCCACCGGGTACACAAATTCAAGAAAGCACTCCAATGCACTTTAGTAATACTCTACCCATCTGTTATGAATCAGCAGAGGACTCATTATCATCACACCCAGAAGACTCATCATCGGAAGAAGAACAACATGATCACGGCCGCTGTAAAATAATAACTTGCGAAAAAACGCTCATCATCACAAACTACGCACACTTGACATCCGCAGATTGCCAACTAATTGACCCTGGAGGAAGAATGCTTGTCGATGTTGGTTATCTCGGAAAGGAGGACCTCAGCAACAATAATCCAAAGAAAGGACAAGTTATTACCACATCCAGGCAAGAATTTCAAATCTTTACCGTTTTTGTTACACGGAATTTTTGGGAAGAAATCAAAGAAGAAGACGTCGTTTCGGCACTGCAAAACTTGAGAACCGCTCTCAGAGAAACCAGGACAACAAATATTCGACTGACTATAACCAGGAAGCAGGATCGACCTACCATTCAGAAATATCAAGCCCTTATTAATAAAGTATTTGAAGATACCAGCATAGAGATTACCCTATGCCTGGGAACAATAAGGTTACCATCTGAAAACATTCGAAAACAAATAATAGAGAAAGCTCATAGCAGTCTATTAGGAGGACATAAAGGAGTAACAAAAACCTACAAACGTATAAGAGCAAAATATTCATGGCCAGGAATGAGAAATGATATTCAAGAGTTTATCGGGAAATGCAAAATCTGTCAGGAACAGAAGTTAGTAAGAGCGAAAACTCGACAACCGATGCTGATCACGGACACATCATTGGAAGCGTTTGATAAAATCGCTCTAGACACCGTTGGACCACTCCCTGAAACTTCTGGGGGAAACCGCCACATCTTAACCATGCAGGATAACTTGACAAAATATTGCATAGCCGTTGCACTACCAAACATCAAGGCTACAACCATAGCTGATGCGTTCGCAAGACATTTCATTTCAATTTTCGGAACCCCTCGTGAAATTTTAACAGATAGAGGAACAAGCTTTATGGGAAAAGTCATGACGCACTTGGCAGAAATTTTCAAAATTAAACAAGTTACTACTTCAGGTTACAGGCCACAAACCAATGGTTCTCTGGAGAGAAGTCATATCGTACTTATAGAATACTTAAAACATTACATGGATTCATACGAGGACTGGGACCTGTACCTACCCTTCGCAACGCTATCATACAACACGTCAGTTCACGAAGCTACCAATTTCACCCCGCACGAGCTGATCTTTGGAAAACCAGCCCGACAACCAAGTTCTTTTCCAGAGGGAGAAGAATTGGATACTTATGGAACTTACCTCACTCATCTAATCACAAGACTGACTGAAACCCGCAACATAGCAGCAGATAATTTAAACACGGCAAAGGAACGATCCAAACGATATTACGATAGACACGCAAGACCAGTTCAATTCAAAATTGGAGACTCAGCTTACGTATTAAAGGAACCAAGAAGCAAATTAGATCCCCATTATGTCGGGCCATACGAAATAATAGACGTAACCGATTTAAACAATGTCGTCTTAAAAGCAGAAAATAATAAAATCATCACTAAACATCAAGATAAACTCAAAATCGCATATTCCGAATAACACAACCTCTATCCTTGCAGATAACAATCATGGATCGAATTACCACGCTATTGCTGTTCATTGGGTTGGCGATGAATTTGGACGCATCAGATGACGTTGGAACAACGACATTTGAACAAAACACGGGATTGTACTTTGAAAAATTACCACCTCTGAAGATCTACCATATCCAATGGCGTTTGGTTACCTCAATAGAAATCAAAAACTATCTTCGACACCGTCCACAGCTGGACGAACACCTGCAGCAGATTGAAATGATTTGCAAGGATCATAACTTCATCAATTGCCCAAGCCAACTGTATGGAAAGCAATTGCGGGACAAGCTGGCGCAGACAGACAGATACAGCGATCTCTTGAAGGCTTTTACGGGAGACATCCCCAAGGAACAATACCACAGGATTAGAATCAGAAGAAGCGCTCCTCTTTCCTTCATTGGAACAATTAGCAAGGTACTTTTTGGGACCCTCACAAAAGACGATGCTCACTATTACAACCAAGAATTGGATAAATTATACACCGATCAAGGACAGATGGCCGAAATAATAGCAAATCAAACTTACATCATGCGTTCTGAATTCGACAACCTCCACGCACAACTCCTAAACACAACGTTAGAAGCTCACTTTATAATGAATGAGGTTATCACTATGGGGACAGAATTACATAAAACTCAGACTGAAATCAAACGAATGGAGATCAGGAACCTCTTGTTAGGGTGGACTGACCAACTGGACAAAGCCATTCAGGAATATCACTCAAGCCTGATCATCATCATAGACGCTATTCTTTTTGCAAAACAAGGGACTCTTCATCCGGCAATTTTGTCGCCACAACAGCTACTAGATGCAGCCAGGAAAATAACGGACTCTACCACTTATGAATTTCCCCTGACACCTACAGAAATACTTTCGGAACAATTCAGCGGAATTGCGAAATTTCATGTAACGTATACCAAAGGAAGAATACTATTTGAACTCATCGTTCCTCTACTGGATACTACAGTTTACAACCTGTATAAAGTACATTCGAGCCCAATAACCCAAGTAAAGGGTACAACAACGTTAACTGTTTTTATCAAACCTAGAACCCCATACCTCGCCGTGGCTATGAACGGCATAACATATGTCACTCCTGACGAAGAATACATCCGACAATGCTACAAACTCCACGGACACTACATCTGTCAAGCTACGATTCCAATAGCTTATCTGAGGAATAAACCAACCTGTGAGACGGAGCTCTTGAGCCAGACAACCATGGACAGCTGGAACATGTGCGACGTCCGCCTGACGCCAACCCTCAAGGACCTTTGGCAACCACTATTATATAAGCAAGCTTGGTTGTTCTATGTGAAGGAAGGAAAAAAGATATATTTCTGCTGCAGGGACCGGTCAGCTGGTTCACAATACATTCAGGGAACAGGGATCTTGAAATTAAAACCAGGCTGTACTGCAATAACGGATTCAACGAGAATTCGGGCATTGGATACAATCGAATCAACAGAGGAATTCACTTACGCACCGACAATATCTTTAGATATAACAAGAATTTTGCCGGATTTTGGTGATCACCACATGGAGGCCATCAAGCAGTTAACCCAATCAAACATTTCACAAGCGCAACCTACCAACAATTGGCCAAAAAACGAGGCAACCATTTCGCTAATGCAGCTAGAAGAAAAGGCACGGACTCTTGCAGAACACCACAAAACCAGGAACCAGATTCGTGTAGGAACTTACGTGGGTGGGAGTGTCGCAATCTTACTAATCATTATTGCTGTACTTTGTTTAATCCTGTTATATCTCAAGTTCAAATACCAACATAGCCCTGCTCCTGAAGGAATGGAGAATAGTTACTTAAGAAACAGAAGTTTAGAGGATACAGATGCTACCACAACCAATATGCAGCCGCCGAAAACTCCTTCGGTGATTGTCTAAAACATAAACAAGTTTATTGCACGAATGTCCACCACCATAATATAAACAGGACTTAGGTATAAAAGGATCAGGGACAACTCCACTCTTCCATAACGTAAAAATCCAGCATGGAATCGAGATACCAGCAAACGGAGCAGGGTGAAGGCCAAAGGACGATCGCAATGCAAACCGGACAAATGGGTAGTTGGATCAAGGAGTACCGCACCGGGTCCATTATAAGGTCACGGGGACCTTTCCAGCCAGGCAGCGGCAAGTTCAACCTTGGACGTGCCAGCCAGACACGAGACCCAAAGGCAGGGTCTCAATGGCATCACAACGAGGAAAGGAAAACCGACAACCTGCGGTGTCTTACATCTGGGAGAATGGGTTGCTCCTGGCCCAGATCACCGATGACAACGTCACAACCTGGACGCCGGGTGATAGTCTGAGGAAACGCAGGAAACTGCGTCCAGGCACCCCTCCACCAACATGGGATCAGCCACTCCAAGGACCAGTATCCAACCAGACAACCAGCAACCCTTGAGACGATCGATCAACCAGCAACGGTGGCCACCAACCAAAAACTTCCTAAGCTAAGTCCCCACATATACACAATTACATACACGCACACCACACATCGCAATAGCTCCGTTCAAAAATAATAGAATCATTTGGCAATTTTGGTGCACTCATCCGACTCCGAATGGTGAAAGCATCGTAACAAACGATGTTTCATCTTAGAGGGGAGATGTTACGTATCCGTCTCGGAAATTTCCTTATATGGTGTTACAAACCCTTCTCAAGAAATTTCCTTATATGGAATCGAAGGTGTGCACCCGACACCAACCGTCTTCTAGAAGATTCGAGACCAACGCAAAGCAAGGGCGCGGTCCTACGGGTCACGTAGAGTCAGTCCCCACCACTCTTTTTACTCTAATTTTTGAGTATAAAAAGGGTGGCGACAAGGGCACCTCGGGTCTAGTTGAAGTCTAGAATCAGTTCGATACACGTCAGTACGTTCTTTTTCGGATAATCTCTGCAACGAGGAAACTCTGCGAGATCGGGTATTCAAGTCCCTTTCAAGCACTCACAGTAACTATACAGTACGTTGTCTGCTGTTAAGTATTATTATAATCGTTGAAGTCCGCCCCCGTTTGCTCGCGTTCGTGAAAACCGAGAAGGATTAGATTCTTGCTTCGCGGAATCGAAACTAAACTTTATTTATTCAACTTATTTAAAACTTGCAACCTAGAGTTCAATTCATTGAATACCGCGACAATTACACACAACAATTGTAAGGTCCGGAATAGAGAATAAACTCATACTAGTTTAACTTACATACTATTGTTCAATTATATTTACTGTCCAGAAACCCACTAAGGTGTACCTTTACCGCTCGAGGTACATCAATCAAGTTACGAGACCTAATATTAACATTTCCTGCGGCTCCCTACGTTAGCCATATGTAGGTTCGTCCGCATATCACGCTCCTGAGGCTTCCTACGTTAGCCATACGTAGGTTCGTCCTCCACTCTACACCTTTCCTGTGGCTCCCTACGTTAGCCATACGTAGGTTCGTCCACCATAGCCAACCTCCTGGAGCTCCCTACGTTAGCCATACGTAGGTTCGTCTCCACGTCTACTTCCTTAGGCTCCCAGTGTTAATAACAACACTGGTCAAGCCATTAACAATTACCATTTACCGAAATTAAGCCCCGGCTACGCAGCCGCCCCCTCCGGCTCGTAACACATGTAAAATTATAAAAAAATTTGCTTATATAGTTCTTTATACATTGTATCGATAAAAAAGTTTAATATTTTTTTGAAATATTCAGGTTTATTAATTGACCAGCGTATTACCTCGATTTTGTATAAAAAAAGTAAATTTCCGATGCGCAATTTAATAAGTTTGCCTCATTATGCCTGAACAAAACTATGATAAATCTTTTTGTTAAAGTATCCTTAAAATTATGAAACAAACCCCGTTTGCCTATTTTTGCCTATTGAAAAGATATTAATAATATAATACTGTATATATTTTCATGCAGACAGTTGAGTGGGAATACCCAGAATCAAGAAAGGCTATTTATGTGAATCTGTTGTAAAAAAATAGCTTGAATTAAGTCCATTTCATGTGTTAATAACATTTTAAAGTTAATAACAAATTGTTATTAACAAATAAATATATTTAAAAATAAATATACCAGTTGATGAGTGAAATATATTGTTCGACTATCTTGCACCAGTATTTCACGCCACATATAATGTGTTGGTTTTTACATTCGAACTTTACATTTTGTCCACTAGATGGAGTAAAGGAGAACCTTAAAACTCGCAATTGAAATTGTACTATATTTGCTATAAGTATAACCGTTTGACAAATTTAATTTACTTAATTTCTTCAAGAATTCTCGATTTATTCTGGTTACTAAATCAAATTGCTTATAAAATTCAAAAGATGGCTGTGTTACGTCGCGAGCGAGATACGGCGCGCGACGTACAAAATAAAAAGAAAAGGAAAATTATTTAATTATTATTTCTCTTACTTTCTGAGAGGTTAATGCGCGGTTGAGAACGATAGCGCTGCCACCAGTCCTAATCGCTTATGACGATGTTAGATCACTTACGATTAGAACAATATAAAGAAAAGTTAGAACGATTAATTTGTAAATTAATTGAGTTCGTCAATGCTCTGATCTCATACGGGCCCCTCGTGCGAATTTATGCGAAGATGGTAGGCGTGAACGTATAGGAAGGAAGTGTGGTTGAAACGAAAAACGAAATTGAAACTAGTTATGTGTAACAAAAGGTATAATTTCAGAAAAAGAAAACATAACAATAAAATGGTTTGATTAACAGGAAGTACGAGCTGTTTGAAATACAGAATAAATGAAATATGTATATCTATTAGCAAGAAAAGTAAAATCGTCTATTGAAATCAAAGTAATGAAATCTATTGAATTGAGAGTATGACACAGAATTTTGAAATGATTCGAGTGACGATTTCGGCAGCAATTATTGTACAATGAGAGAAAACGGTCCCAGGGGGAAAACTACCAAGACCAACGGACTCGTGGGCCGTCTCTCGTTATTATAAACGGAATTTGTACTAGAAATGATAAATATCTTCGATACCTTAAAACACGGTGTTGAACGGAACGATCTACAGTAAAACTTGGATATACATATGCAACAAACATTGGGACCCAGGCGTTGCATATATCCAGTCGAGGTGTCGAATCTCGGGTTACACGCGACGAGCAGCCAAGCGTGAACGTAGAAAAGGACAGACAGTGGTGGAAAGAGAGAGGTCCGATGATCAAAGGAAAGAGCCGAAACGTATCGGTGTGACTAATACTAATTCAACTATAAAACTTTTTTATTTTTGACTTTTTTTTACTGAAACTTTTACTAACGCATTGGTGAAATTTTTCTGATTAAAATGATACCAAATACGATATAGTTTGAATTATAATTACTTGCTAAAATTGATGTTAAAAGTTGGCGAAAAGCAAAGGAGGATTGGAAATGAAAACCGGTTGCGGTGTCGGCTCGGGTTTCAAACGTTGCATATATCCAAGCGAGGTGTCGATTCTGGGCATTTAAACGTTGCATATATCCAAGTCAGGTGTCGATTCTGGGCATTTAAACGTTGCATATATCCAGTCTTGGTGTCGATTCTGGGCAATTAATGTTGCATATATCCAGTCTTGGTGTCGATTCTGCGTCCGTACAAATCGTTTGTACCGTGCCGCGTTACCTATTCTACGTTTGTACACAACATGCGACGTGTTGCATGTTGCATGTTGCGTGTTTGATGTAGGTGTACGGCCTGCCTTATACATATGTAGTCGAGGTGTCAATTCTATATTGTTTATTTTATTACTATTGTTTATTTATTCTATTATCATTCTGTTATTACTGTTAGCTTGTAAATTACTTTAATTTTCAATAGGAAGAAACTGTCCGGTTTCATGGAAATCACGGGCTGTTCCTAACATCATAAAGCACCTAATTTGCAGTCAATAGTTCCGCTGCTTAGAAATATTCTGAACTGAACCGTGGCAACAATAAGTTTATGAAGCCATCGACCAGTTTAGTACTTTGCTAGAAATATTTTCATGTTGATTGCCTACCTCTATTGCCTCGGGATTAGTATATTTCACTTTCGGGTTATTATTATTTTAATAAATAAATATAATTCAAATCATACCGTGTTTGGTACCATTTTAATTAGAAAAATCCCACAAATGCATTAGTAAAAGTTTCATTAAGAAAAAGTTAAAAATAAAAAAGTTTTATCGTTCAATTAGTATTAGTCACACCGATATTACGGTCGGATCATATTAAGCCGGGTATCCACCAGTATCAAACGCCCGTATCGTATCACCGTTCCGAACCCTTTTGAATAGGCAGACGTTGCCTCGTTGCATGCAACGGCGTGCTACGGCTCGGACAATAGTTCTTCGTGTCTTGAAATAAACTCCTATAGGCGAGAAGTTTCGATTTGCTGCATGCTGTTTCTTTATTGTAATTGTCCAAACCATATCGTGTTTGGTATCATTTTAATCAGAAAAACGTCACAAATATCTTGGTAACAGTTTTATAAGAAAAAAATGAAAAATAACAAAGTTCAGTCGTTGCATTAGTATTATCTCACTGATATATCCGATTCCAAATCATATTATCTCGTGCCCCAAGTGTCATGTTTCCACTTGATATAGCATTTCGGGCCTTCGCCTGGGTATGTTGTTTTTACGTTTCAAGTGGTCTCCGAGCCTATCCTTTGAACGGCAAAAAACCGACAATTTTTGGATCGGCCCGTTCTTTCACCTTCGTATCACAGCTCAATAGAACTTTCGATACTCGGCAACGGAAAAATCTCTGCAAAATTAACATTGTCCTTTTTCAATAATGACACAGGTGATTATTAACATTGCTGTTTTATGTACAGCGTATCACCGAAGATAATTGATCTGTTTCAATATATTTAGACGATAAAATTTATCTACATTAAATCAGATTAAGTTCATAAATAATTTCATCGATTTTGAAATGAATCCAATAATACTGCAAGATTTCAAATAAATTGAAACCCAAGTGACGGCACGAAACGCTATGTCAAGTGCAAACGCATGAACCTTTCCTTCGATGGAACGGCAAAGAATCGACAAATTTTTCGGATGGGTCCGTTGCCTCTGTTCCTTTGGAACGGCACGCAGCGAAACGAAACTCCTCGCCTGTAGTGGCCCAGTCCTATTGCCTAACCGTTTCTATCAAGAAACGAAGAAATGTTGTCCGAGCCGTGTCACGCCGTGGCATGCAACGAGGCAACGCCTGCCTATTCAAAAGGGTTCGAAACGGTGATACGATACGGGCGTTTGATACCGGTGGATACCCGGCTTTACACGGTTTCCTCGCCGAGCGGCTCGGTTCGGCTTAGGGGGATCCCCCAAAGTGGAGGGGATAGCGATGTTGCATATATCCAGACAAACTTTTGTTGCATATATCCAGGTTTTACTGTAGTGGGAAATTTTCCAGAACACGCGGATTCGTAGATCGCCCGTTTTGCCTCACTAAATCCAGATTCGTCGTATTGAGTAGAATGAAATAGACAACTTACCAAGCTCGATGTTAAGTAATATATGATAATGATAATTTAAAATTAAATAATATATGATAATGATAATATGATAATATATGATAATGCAGAATTCGCTTAGTAATCGCTGTTAACTGTGGGTTATCTGGAAATCTGGAAGGCGAAGAAGAGATAAGAAACTTTATACACGCACCACGCGTCCGCGATCGGCCTTTTCGACGGTGTTACTGTTACGAAAACGATACGGAAACTAATTTCAAAACGACGCGACGCGGAAAAAGAAAGAATATTAAATAACGGCGATTTAAAATTTGAAAGAAAAAGGATAGTAAATTGAAAAGTATGAAATTTTACGTATTCACTAAAGTCTTTGGCGCGGAAAACGAGAACTGCAATCTCCCGGCACTCTGCCTTTTGCAAGAACTTTACCGGGCAGCTAATTACTACGATTTTCACACGACAACTATTGCCTAACGCGAACACGGGCTCCCCGTCACGTATCTCACGATTTTTCGACGAAGAGTGATTTGCCTCAGTCAAGCGATCGTATCTTAGGGTTCGACCCGTGATCATGGGCCCAAAGTGGGGACATCATTTGGCAAATCAGGGTGTTGCTATAACACAAGATGGTCTGGTCGTTAGACGCGTGGAGCCGTATTACTTAAAACTATAGTACAGGACTTACATACTACGGTCGGAACCCGGTGAACTAATTTTAGTTACAGCATTAAATACGGGAGTTTGGAGGGCCTGGTCGGGGCCGAAGCCTCGAGGCAACTCATCGATCCACGCATCGATCGGCCCTACTTACAGTCTAATCGCACGGAAGTGGGGATGCCGCCGCGGTGGGGGCCCGCAATGCGCGACGCCGATCCGCGGCTATCGTCACACAGTATTTAATGAGTTATCGATTTTTGCACACATTTTTCGGATTCCGTCAGGTTGCATCACCGATTTTGAATTCCATAATTTCGAATGCAAATTCAAAATCAGCATCCCCAATGACTCGTATACATATATCAATTTTCAAAAATATCCATTCAGTTTTGATTTTTCGGTCCGTCATATTGAATCGGCCATTTTGAATTTGATCATTTTGATTAAAAATTTGAAATCTACGTCCAAAATAACCTAGAGAATTTTCAGAAAATTTACTGCAGAATTCACTGAGTTATCGAATTTTATCCATTTCATCCGGATTTCACGCGACATGTCTCGTGATCTTTGCGCTTCGGCAATTAAGGCACGCTTTTGCCCACCGCCGACAATCTTTCTTAACCGACGGCAGTAGTTGTTCTATGTGGATTCTAAATCACTGGCGTCAGCAGTTTTTTTGCTGACTCAGCAGTAATTTGGCGCCGTCAGCAGAAATATGATACCCCCCACCCCTCTCCCCACCCCATGACCTTAAACTAAAATTTGACACCACCGTCAGCAGAAATATGATACCCTCCCCAACAACCCCCACTCCATAACCCCCCCCTCAGCAGAAAAAACCACCCTATGACAACCCCCGCCCTATAACCACCCCCTCAGCAGAAATACCCGCCCTATAAATACCTCCCTCAGCAGAAATACCCACCGTACAACCCCCGCCCTATAACCACCCCCTCATCAGAAATACCCACCCTATAACCACCCCCCTCGGCAGAAATACACCCTACGACAACGCCCGCCCTATAACCACCTCCTGAGCTGAAATACCCACCCTATGACAACCTACGCCCTATAACCACCCCCTCAGCAGAAATACCCACCCTATGACAACCCCCACCCAATAACCACCCCCCCATGACCTTGAACTGAAATTTGACACCACCGTCAGTAGAAATATGATACTACCTCCCCCACCACATGACCTTGAACTGAAATTTGACATCCTTACCCCACTCTATGACAACCCCCCCACGCCATGACCTTGAACTGAAATTTGACACCATCAGCAGAAATATGACACCCTACCCCCACCCTCCATGACCTTGAACTGTTTGTTCTTATCGGAAGACCACTTTTTTCTACGTCTTGGAAATGATTTTTTCTTGAAAATGACACCGTCAACAGAAATATGACACCCTACCCTCACCCCCCATGACCTTGAACTATTTACAACACAAGACCCTGCACACTTTTTCTACGTCTTGGAAATGAGGTTTTTTGCTGACGCAGCAAATCTGACACTGCAATTCGTGACTATAGAAGGTAGGGGGTTTGCTAAAGTTTGAAGCACACGCAAAACCAAAGTGACCATCGCCACAAGTGCATCGTTTTGCGAGATTGTATTGTGAAAAATGAAATATGTATTCTCAAAGTTTCAAAGAGTTTTTTTGCCAAAGGAAGCGCCCCGCAAGTTCTACTCAAGAAGAAGAGGCGCGCAAAAAAATTACAAAACATCAGGATGACGTGAAGTAAGTGTTCGAAACACATTTCATTTAACGCTGTCGGTATTTATTTGTTCTAATAACATACTTCAACGGTATTTATTTGTTCTAGAATCGCACCACAATTATCAAGTCGAATTTTGGGCCGAAAATATCCATTGACGGATTCCTGTACAAAGCATTTGGAAATCGGCATAAATATATTTGGCGACAATTTCTACGCGCAACTCGTATTATCAGACAGCCGGAACAACCGCCTGGAGCTAAGCATAGTCACGTGGTCGCTGATTGTAGCCGAAGCAGACAACGTATGCAGCTTCTTTGACGATTCAAAAGATACATGCGACAATATTAACTTTAATGATATAAGTGTTGAATTTCGAGTGATATATGGCGAAAAAGTAATTAAATTGATTAGCAAAGATATATGTATGTGCATGATGAGAAAAACGTTTGAGAAAATGGTAATTTTAAATGATTGTATAATTGAAATGCATAATGCATTATATGATAAACTGTATTCGGTGGAACAAAAATTTAAAGAGTTTGTTGCATTAGTTCGGGAATATGGGGATATAAAAGTGCTTGCAGAGGTTGTGCAGCATATCAAAGAAACTGATATTTATGATCCAAATTCAATTATCGATTGCGAATTAGTAGCTTTAGGTATTCAGGCAATAATAACAGCTGCATCAGCAGCATCTTAACAGAGAGAAAAGGATTATGTTACAAATTATACTTTAATAAATCATAATGTATTGCATCATTTGCAACTTCTCTCTCTACCTATATAAACCCAAACATTCCAGGAAAAAATTTCACTTCCTATACGATAGTCGTACGATGTGCATATGCACATTTGATATTCGAATTAGCACAAAAAGAATTCGTACCAGATTGGAAAATACTTTTGTCTGCGCGCGTTGCTGGAATATTGTTAGCTAAAGAGTTAGCCAAAGAAGAAAGTAATGGCACCGCGGAAAAGTAACAAGAAGAAGACGAAGTCGCGCAAACTTCCAGTTGCAAAACGTGGGGGATTTCTTCCAGCACTTGTACCTATTTTTGCAGGCCTTTCAGCTTTGGGTACGGTAGCTGGCGGTGCAGCAAGTATCGCCAAGGCAGTTAACGATGCATCTGCAGCACGGAAAACATTGGAAGAAGTGAAACGGCACAATCGTGTTATGGAAGGACATGGACTTTATCTTGCACCATATAAACGGGGAAAAGGAATTAGAGAAAAAAAAAGAACCGGTTCGGCAAATTGTAACGCTTCCACAGGGCGCAATGACAAATGTACAGTTATATAACTTTGCTCGAAAGTTGAACTTTCTATATTTTCGAGGTGTTTTCATGCGTACAAATTTACCCTCTAAATCGTTCTTAAACGAATGCGGTATCGTGAATTTAGATAAATCGGAAGGTCCTGGTACACACTGGGGTAATCGTGTTAAATATTTCGATTCTTTTGGAAATCTAAGACCACCGACAGAGTTAATAAACTACTTCGGAAATCATGTAACGATTTTATACAATTCGATATGAGTGTATGCGGACAACTCTGCTTGCACTTTTTAGCTGGAAATATATAAAATAGTTTCGATGCACATAGTCTTCACAGTTGCAAAGATGTCGTTGACGTTTACGTTAAGCGGAAAAAATTCTGTGCTTAGCACTGATTACTTTCCACCTATAGACTTGAAGGACGATAATTACGAACTCGGACTCGTTGATTTTCAAGCTTTCAACACAATACCGAACGTTGACTTTACAAACAATAAATTTTACTTTGATGCTGATGGTGAGATCACGATACCGGATGGTTCGTACGAACTCGAAGCGCTAAATAAATACTTGCAAGAGAAAATAATGGACAAGACAAAAATCATTTTATTTCGTACAAATAACAGCACTTTGAAAAGTGAAATATATAGTGATTATACAATCGATTTTACCAAACCAAATAATATAGGATCGCTTCTCGGGTTTTCTACATATCGCATATTACCGCCGGGACAATGGCACGAATCGGATATACCCGTAAATATTATGAAAGTAAATGTGCTGAGGATCGAATGTAATATTACGACTGGCGCGTATAGCAACTGTAACATCCCGCAAGAGGAAGAAT
Organism: Osmia bicornis bicornis; assembly: GCF_907164935.1. Classification (NCBI taxonomy): domain Eukaryota; kingdom Metazoa; phylum Arthropoda; class Insecta; order Hymenoptera; family Megachilidae; genus Osmia; species Osmia bicornis. The sequence goes on along the minus strand of NC_060223.1, from coordinate 1,500,852 downwards.
AAATAAGAAGAAGTTCATTATTAATATTTATTAAAATATTTATTCATTTTTCGTTTTTATACAATTAGAAATTTGTAACAGTTCGTTTTTATTTATTATTGTACTACTTTGATTTAAATAATTATATTCATATTTAATAACTAAAAAGAATCTTATATTTATTAATATTTATATTTAAAGAATTTATATACTCCAAAAATATACGTCGATAATTGTCGCGCCGATAAAACTACCGCGTCGATAAAAGATCGACATAGCGCGCGGAATAAATAGATAGAGACAACAATAGCGCGTAGAAAGAGATAGGAACAAGCGCAGAATAGAAAGAGACAGCAACAGTGCGTAGATAGAGATAGCGATACGCACGGAGTCACGTACGCGCAGGTCAAAGTCCAAACACCTCCGGTATCAAAAGTACAGGTAGAAAAAACTGTTACGTCAGCAGTTCTCCGGTATAAATACGAGCGTGCCGCGCAGAGATTTTTCACTTCGATTCTGATCGTAGTCTGACACGGGTCTATGGTACGATTTTTATTTAGAATTCAGTAACATTAGATTCTTTTGTCGGCAATGCGACAAAGGTTCCGCGTCGGACCCGGAACGCTTAACTACCGGTTCGCAGCGGTTCTCCTACGTGACAGCTTCGCAACCAAGCTTAACGAGCGAGCGAAAGCCGAAGCTCCTTGGATGCGGCCTATCAGTACACTGGCTCTAGAGCGACGATACCGTCTTGCAGTGTTCGCTACCAAGCTTAACGAGCGAGCGAAAGCGGAAGCTCCTTGGATGCGGCCTATTCAGTGACGGCTAAGTTGCCCAGAAACCGAACTGCGGCCGAACGAGCTAGCTCTTACAGCGTCAGAACGGATCCTAGCCAATTTTCCGACAAATGATCGATTCATTTAATTATGTTTAAATTATAAATTCAAGTTATAGATTTAAAGTTTAATAATCGTATCTAGAGCCGCGTTTACTAATCAATTTATTTTTCGCTGTATTTTTATTTTAGGTTGAATTATTTTGTAACTAATAATCTGATTTTCTTTTATTGTATTCCAATTTTAGCACAAACACGATTGTTATTTTCTTTGTATTTTTTAATCCAGGGCGTACTCATTGTAGTCAACTAATACAATTATTTTCTTTCTGTATTTCAAAAACAGGGCGCAACTTTTGTTATTTAATTACATTAATTCAATTCATTATTTAATTACATCACTTCATTATATTATTTAATTACATTCAATATTTTTATATTACTTACCTTTTTTTTTATTATTATTATATAACACAACAAACACATTTTTTTGAATAAACACACATATTTTTTGAGAAAGGAATTAACGTTGGATTTTACTCCTTTACCGCGTGCCACCCGAACCTATAATCCCTTCCTTATATTATTAAAGAATACGAGTCGCCTTCTCTTAGGGAACCGCTCTCCCTACGCGTCGGTGCAGTAGCGTGCTCGCGAGTGATTCCGGGACGTTACACAATGGTCAATGTGTTCATACCATTCATGAGTTTTCACTGCGCGTGCCACCAGGATATAAAATTTCGGAAAGTCCTACGAACGTCATTTATCTTCCAGTTATCGTGAGAGCCATTGATCACCTTAGTATACACATTACCGATCAAAACGATAATCTGATAAATTTCCGTGGAGAAGAAGTGACAGTGAGGCTTCATATTAGGCGGTGTAAAAAATAACATGAATATAAACATAATAATCAATGGCCTGTTGGACGGCTCGAACGGCTCGAACGGCCCGCGAACAGCTCGAACGGCCCGCGAACGGCTCGTTGAACGGCTCGAACGGCCCGCTGAACGGCTCGAACGGCTCAAACGGCCCGCTGAACGGCTCAAACGGCATGCCGAACATTTTACGACTGATGCAACAGCTGCAGTAAGGATAATGATGTAAAAAACGATAACAATTATACAATCATTCAATAGAGGGAATATATCCAAATCGGACACATCGCAAGAGCATATCGTCGAACGCTTCGACGACGCGACCGTTTAATATACGTTAAATATCTGTTCATTTAATAGCCTTTCAAGAGAACAAGCAGCACTTATGCCAAACATTACTAGAAATAATGCTGTTGTACAGAGTGTAAAAAAATTAAATGTCACAACCTATATGGGGTGATTCTACACCTCTGGATCGGTGGAGATCTGTCGAAGAAAGCGACCGCAAAATTGACCTTGACCCCTAAATTCAAGGTCAAACTTTTTTATTGGCTTATCGTATAGTGCTCATCGAGGGGATAAAAAGTCTGAAAGGAACCATGTGCCGGAAATCAACCCTTCCCCTAGAAAAAAGCCGTCAAAGTTTCCATATACCATAATGCATTAAACGTTGAGTCGCCCGGTACCCCTCACCAGTGATCTTGGCGCGGCAGTCTCGCGTATCGCTCGAATTTCATGCTATAGGAAAATTCTTGAATTTCAATCACAATACCAGCATATAGGAAGGATAAATTCTAAGAGAGCATATTTAAAAAGACAAAATAACTACTGCGTGTAAAAGAAAATAAAAATGAATTTAATCGAAACATTCGTAATATAATATAGAATGATACAGGTAATAATAAAAATAATATAATAGATAATAAAAATATATTATAAAAAATAATAATATATAATATAATATAATATAAAAAATATTAATATATAAGATAAAATAATATAAAAAATAATAATATATAAAATAAAATAATATAAAAACTAATAATATATGATACAATAATTTAATTAAAATAATTTGATTATCTGTTGACGGACGGGTGTGCTATTGACGAAGAGGGACGAAATTACTTTAGCTCGTAAGATGACTTAGTGCGGAACAATGGAAGACGAATTGCTCCATCATCGCATGGGGGTTGCGGTACGCTCAAATCCTTGCATTCTGCCGATTGAGGATGTTGCTACTCGAGAAGCTACTCTCATCTGTGAATAGGACACGTTCCAAAAAGCGTGGATCGTGTCGCAGTTTACGTAACATCCAGTTACAAAATTCTCGCCGTGTGGCATAATCATTAGGGCGTAGGGCTTGGACACGTCGAATTTTATATGGTCGCAGACCTTCTTTGCTTATTATACGCCGCACTCTCATGTGCGAGATTCCTACTCTTCTCGCGATGCTCCGTAACCCCATCAGTGGATAAGCTCTTGCGAGAGCTATAACTTTTTCTTCTTTCTGCTAATGCACTCGAGGTCGACCTGCTCCGTTACGTCTTGTAGTAAGCTGCATCACGATTTCCTGCTCCCCGAATTGATAATCTAGTCACGCAAAATCTCGTCTATCAGGAATTTCGTTGGGGTGTAATCGTCTTCCATTGTTCCGCACTAAGTCATCTTACGAGCTAAAGTAATTTCGTCCCTCTTCGTCAATAGCACACCCGTCCGTCAACAGATAATCAAATTATTTTAATTAAATTATTGTATCATATATTATTAGTTTTTATATTATTTTATTTTATATATTATTTTATCTTATATATTAATATTATTTATATTATATTATATATTATTATTTTTTATATTATATTTTTATTATCTATTATATTATTTTTATTATTACCTGTATCATTCTATATTATATTACGAATGTTTCGATTAAATTCATTTTTATTTTCTTTTACACGCAGTAGTTATTTTGTCTTTTTAAATATGCTCTCTTAGAATTTATCCTTCCTATATGCTGGCATTGTGATTGAAATTCAAGAATTGTCCTATAGCATGAAATTCGAGCGATACGCGAGACTGCCGCGCCAAGATCACTGGAGAGGGGTACCGGGCGACTCAACGTTTAATGCATTATGGTATATGGAAACTTTGACGGCTTTTTTCTAGGAGAAGGGTTGATTTCCGGCACATGGTTCCTTTCAGACTTTTTATCCCCTCGATGAGCACTATACGATAAGCCAATAAAAAAGTTTGACCTTGAATTTAGGGGTCAAGGTCAATTTTGCGGTCGCTTTCTTTGACAGATCTCCACCGATCCAGAGGTGTAGAATCACCCCATATAGGTCGTGACATTTAATTGTTTTACACCCTGTACACAGATGCTAAAACTCAACCGATCAACAATCCGCCTAATGCATTATTGGGCACCCCGTTGAACGAGTTGCTAAAAGTATCGTTAGAAAATGGATGGAATCAGAACTTCAATCACAAACGCATAAATTGTACTTGCAGCAGCAATTACCACGGTTGCAGGAATCATAATCATGTATTAAACGGTGATGACTCTTTACAATCATTGAGTAAGTACAATATCTCCAAACTGAACACATTGCAAGATTTGAGCGACAAAAACGCGCAATTTCTGCAATCGTTGGGTTTTGTGATTAAGAAACGAAAATGATGGATCCATTGAACATTGCCAGTTTACCGATTTCTGACGATCGAATTACAAAGATCGAATTACATAGTTACAGCCCATACGCCAACACAACGTTCGGAAACAATGATGAGATACGAATTCCCATTCAACAACAAGATTTGTACACGTTTCCTAGTGAGAGTTACCTTTACGTCGAAGGAAAACTTATTCTCAACGATGACAATGTAGCAGGAACTTCAGTTGGACTAGAAATGAATTGCGCAGCATTTATGTTTGATGAAATTCGATATGAATTAAACGGCGTGGAGATCGATCGTTGTAAAAACGTTGGAATAACAACTATGATAAAAAATGGAGTATCGTTGACAACGACAAGATCAAAAATGCTTGAAAACTCTGGTTGGATAGACATACCCAATGCAGGAGGCTACTTTGACTTTTGTGTTCCTCTAAATATGCTGCTCGATTTCTGCAAAGATTACAAACGAATAGTGATTAATGCGCATCATGAATTGATTCTGATTCGGTCGCGAGACGACAAAAACGCTGTTTTTGGAACAGATGGTGCAAAATACTTGCTGCAACTACACAAAGTACAGTGCAGGATGCCACATGTCACGCTCGAAGAAAGACACAAACTTTCTAGCGCGATCGGCTAGTCGCGCATCGCGGGCCGCCACCGCGGCGGCAGCCCCACTCCCGTGCGATTAGACTATAAGTAGGACCGATCGATGCGCGGATCGATGAGTTGCCTCGGGGCTTCGGCCCCGAGGGGACCTCCTACGAGGTCCGTACCGGAGTACCAGAGCTCTCGACGCCATGGCTGACCTGACGAAGAGATCACTGGCCAACGGGCCGTAGCATCGCACTACGCTACGACCTGGCAGCTCCCATAGGTCCAGCGTCTGTAGGCGTCTAGCCTCGTCAGTCCCGTGGTTGACCCGGGGTGACCAAGCTAGTGCGCGTTCATAATCTCTGCCGGTGCTTCCACGGGGATTCCGAACGCTAGCTTACACGGCACCGCATTCTGCCTTTGGCAGCCGATTCCGTCTAGCTTCGTGGCGTTATCCAGGCTGGCCGGGATTGGTCATCGTCTCGTTCGCTGTTCGGTTCTACCTCGGCGTACGAGAAGACGAGCCGCGTGAGGCAAGCGGGCAACAACTCCACCGCAGCGCGAAACACCGCAGCGCGAAACACCGCAGCGCGTTTGAATAAAACACCGTCGGCCCAATCGGGTCAATCCTTTCCCGACTCTTGCGTCCGCTTTCTCGACACTCGATAGTGTCTCGGCGGTTTCGCTAGTTTGTTCGCGTTCGCGCTCCGCGTACACCGGCATGCGTCCGTACTCGTTTAGTTTGTAAGGCGGTAGCGACCGCAATAGTATGTAAGAGCGTTAGATATAAGTTCCGCGTAATTTCTGTGACGGACCGGGTTCCGACTGTAGTATATAAGTCCTGTACTTTAGTTTTAAGCAACACGGCTCCACGCGTCTAACCACCAGACGATATTCTGATTGTAGTACCTGAGGCCGGAGAGTACCGCCCGACCAGCCCGGCGAGGATAGCCGCCACGCTGTAAAAGTAATCACCAGTAGCAGTATTTCGAATAAACATATATTTTTCTACCTAACACCGCCTCGTTATTTACCGACCTGTTCCCTTGCGAACCCTGGCACGGGGAAACCGACCGCGGTGCGCAACGCCGTGCACACCGAACCGACCGACCCCGTCACACATTGTTGCACATCCTTGAAAACGAGCAAACGATAATTATGAGTTACCGTTCCTGGGACTTATACGAGTATCCAATGTTACAAGCAACCACTAAACATACATGGAGCATTAAAGCAGCTACGCAATTACAAAAACCGCGGTATGTAATATTTGCATTACAAACGGATAAAAAAAATAGGCTTAATAGACATATCACCAAATTTGATGACTGCAAACTCACTAGTTTTCGATTGTATTTAAATTCAGAATCATATCCGTATGACAATTTGAATCTTGACTTTAATAAAAATAGATACTCTGTCCTTTACATGTATGCAAAATTCAGAAAGTCATATTACGGCGCGATGTGCAGTAATGGTGATGACGGTGCTCTATACGATAAGATACTCTTTTTCGGCTACGGCCCGTTCGCTGTCATTGATTGCTCGCATCAGAACGAATCGATAAAAAGCGCTACAATCGATGTAAGAATCGATTTTGAGTGTAGTGAAAACGTTCCTGAAAATACTAGCGCTTACTGTTTGATCATTCACAATTGTATCGTGCAGTACAATCCTCTGACCAATGTAGTGCGCAAACTCTCTTAAGTGGAAGAGGGTTTATATGATCATTCCGCAGCAAAACCAGTCATTTTTCACCACAAATTCAACTAATCAAAATGAACGTACCATCATTCATGGACATTCAAGGCTTCAAAAGCGATACGAACGAGTTTTTCGTAAAGGAACTTGCCATCTTCCAGAATGGGAATCGTGTACAATGTTTCATCTTTGCGCCACCATTTGCTAAGAAAAAATTGTCGAAAGCAGAATTAAGACAAATAAAATGGTTGCCGCAAAATCATCACGGTTTTGAGTGGGACGATGGTACCGTGCCGTATTCACGCCTTCAAGAGTGTGCTGCTTCGTGTTTGAAAGATAGTATTCATGGATCTGTATACGTCAAGGGCATTGAGAAAGAAAAATGGCTGAAGAAACTTTATCTTTCAATCAGTCCAATCAATATAGAGGTTTTGAACAAAGATGACGATCTACCGAATTTGCCAACCAAGAGCCGGCATATTCAGGATGGATGGATGGATAAACATATGGCATGCATCGCGCACAACGGAGCATGTGCTATGAGAAACGTATCGATATTAAAAGAATGGTGGTTAAAAAAGAGGAAGGAGGAAGATGAAGAGCTGTGCATGGAACATTATAACCGCCCGGGGAATGATATGCACATAGATGGACCTCCACCGGAAAAGAAAAATTGTTACATTTGTCTTAAAACACAAAACATTTAATATCATTTATTAATTTTGTTCATTACTGTAAAATAATAAAATCTATTTAGTAAAAATATACTTTATGCGTCTTAATGTTGTTTTACCTAGAACGATTGTATGTGTAACGTTTGTGTTTCATATTCCAATGTAGGAGATACAAAAGAAATGTTCTTCTATTTCAAAGACATGAGGGAGTAGGGCGAAATCCATGTTTACATTCAGACACGTGTCGATGTGCAATCTGGTACAGATAGAGAGAGCATCGTCGAGACAGACTTTTGGTCACGTTTTGCTTGGATGCCTCTTTGACGGCTTGCTGACGCGGTTAACATGAGGGGGGTAGGGTGAAATCCATGTTTACAGGTACACACGTGTCGATGTGCAATCTGATACAGATTGAGCGAGCATCGTCGAGACAGACTTTCGGTCACGTTGTTGCTTGGATGCGTATTTGATGGCTCGCTGACATGGTCACGAATTGCTCTTTCTTTATCAAATTGCATTCCGCGTGCCCGCCACCACCGCCCGCCTCCGCCGCCGCCGCGCCGCGGAGAGAAAAGGGTTAATCGCGGTTAAAGCGCGTTATCGCCGCGGAGAAAAAGGATTAATCGCGATTAAAGCTCGTCTACGGCCGCGGTTAAAGCGCGTTCACGACGCGGACAAGCAGCTTTTCCGCAACCTATAAAGAGGCTGAATCTTTAAATATATGGTTATTATATAGACGATATGCGTTTCGCAAAGCAGCCCCTGTCTATCCTTATTCTCGATTTAGACGAGAGGACAACACGCATGGACGATCGCCGGCGACGACACGGGTCCCTCTTGCTGAATACGATACGTGGTATAATTTGCGGTCCATCGAACTGCGGTAAAATGAACGTCGTAATCAGTCTGATCGAGAGCCCGAACGGTGTAAGATTCAATAACGTATATGTATACTCAAAATCATTGCAACAACCAAAGTACAAATATCCCGAACGAATTTTGACAAACGTTCCTGAAATCGGATACTTTTCATTTTCAAATAATGCCGAAGTCGTGCCACCGAACGAGGCGCTGCCCGATTCGGTGTTTATATTCAATGACGTTGCGTGCGACAAGCAAGACGTGATAAGAGAATATTTCGCTATGCGTCGGCACTCGCGCGTGGACTGTTTTTGTCTCTGTTAGACTTACGCGAGAATACCGAAACACCTAATTCGCGACAATGCCAACCTTTTGATCGTGTTCAAACAAGATGGCACGAATCTACACCACATTTATAATGATCATGTAAATACAGACATGTCGTACGAAAACTTTTGTAAATTGTGTGCACAGTGTTGGGAACAGAAATATGGTTTCGTAATAATCGACAAGGACAGCTCGATGGAACATGGCCGTTACAGGATTTAACGAATTTGTCGTTTTCTGAAACATTTAGTCCTTCGATAGAACGCTTAGCGAGTAGACGTCTTCTCTTTGCAATGGATAATAGTAATATTAAAGAATCGAGTAAAGTTGCGAATGCTATAGCTAAAACAAGCGATGCTATACGCAAAAAACGCAGAGCTCTCAAATCGGACAGCATCGACGAGGAGAGAGTCATCGAAAAACGATTGAGACCCGTGGTAGAACCGCTGGAACGAATTATCGAGAATATGTCAGCGGAATCGCCGCATTCAGACACGATCTTTTTTAACCCTCGATTTTCTTAACCCTCAAAGCGCACAAACTGCAAAAGCACGCATTTATTCCGAACCTGGTACTGTGCACCGTTCAGATGTTGCGGAGGCTAAGGAATGCGGGTACGATTGGTCAGAGGTTTCTAGTCACGCCTAATGCACACGCATTCTAGACCGTCGCGCGTTATTGGTCGAAACGCTCACACATACTAAGCCCGCCGCTTGTACACCGCAAAGTCAAATGGTGTGGGTGCGTGACGACGTTGGGACTAGGCGGGACAGACCGAGGAGTCACTCCTTAGCCTCCGCAACATCTCATCGGTGCACTGTACATCTTCGAGTGAACAGGCGGTGGATGTGACGAAATATCGTCCCGATTTTCATCATGAAGAATCGATACACGCCGTTGAAACGTACGGCGACAGCGACGAGAATCTTAATGTTTCTATGCAGCGAATTTTGGACAAGCCTAGCGAAAACATACGTAGCCATTTCACGGAAAATTTGGAGCCGTTGGGAGCTAAATACATTCAATACAATTACTCTTTACCGATCGTGAGAAGAAGATAGATGACGTGTATGGAGTATACGTACAACGTAACAAATTAATGCTTGGAAGTTCAGGTTTCGACGTAAACAAAAACGACGATGTGATTATTAATGGGGTGAGGTACAAAGGAACAACTGGTTTGTACGAATTACTATTTATTATTTATACACCTTGTTCAACGATGCTGATTTACACAAATACGCGGAAATATTAAAGTCGTCGAACGCCCATAGACGCAGCCATATCTCGTCTGGGCTTGTGAAAAGAAACAAGGGTTACAAGTATAAATATATCATTGCAAAATTGCTTAAGAGCGAGCGGCGTGGAAGTAATCTGATACCGTTCGATATGGTGGCTAACGATAATGCGGTGGACTACGTGCACTGGAATAACCCAAACGAGCTCGTCGATAGATTACGTCTTCTCGTATCCTCGAAATCCACAGGACATACGGGGCATGACAACGAGATCGTTTCTATAATCGAAGAACTTCGAGAAGCCGGGTTGATTATAAATTGACGCGTTCGTAAAGCATGATGTTAGTTTACAAACATGATACGAGAAGATACAGCTGGTCAACGAGTAGAAAATCATGATGTTTATTTAGCACAGAAATTTTTTTACAACGAAAGAGAAATACAATTTTCATTGAGTGATTAGGATTTAATTCTCTTCACAATTTATGAATAGGAGCGAACAATGTTCTATAATATAATAATTTGTATTTTAAAATGTTTGTAAAATTATAAAGATTATATGAATAAATAATTTTTAAGTTTTATATTGTGTTTATTTTACTACGTCAATTCCAAGAAAATGCCATGCAAACTTTTAGGTGAAAATTAAAGTGATGAAACGGCCGCGGGAAGACATAAGATGTAATTTTTTAATTAGATAAATGAAAGGAGTAGGAGGAAGGGTGGGGCAAGAAATAAATTACATCGATACCTTTTGTATATTTTTTATTTGCAAACCAGAAAACCTCCAAAAGAAGAAAGGAAACAAACTAAAATAAAAATATAATAATACTAATAAAACGAAATAACATAAGATATACTATAATAATAATAACATAAGATATATAATAATATGATAATAATAAAATAAGATATGATAGATAGAGCGGAAGGGGGAGGATCACCAATCCGGCTATAATAGATAAAATAAAATATGCATTAATACGCAAATCTAATAAATCTAATAAATCAGAACAGACAAGCAACTTACATCATCGAGGCGGGCGAGTTCGTGCAGGAATTCTTGGCGGCGCGCGGCGTCCAAAAGAAACGCGTCCAATCGTGACCGTCCAATCGGGACGCGTCTAATCGGTCGACGTCCAAGTGGGACACCCCCGAACTTGCAATTCATTCTGTCGCGTTCACGGTACTCGACTCTAAACACTCATCATTCGCACTTCAGCCTCACGAACTCGATCACATAATCATTTATCCACCTGCATACCTTTGTGTAGTGAAATATTACCCCGTTAGATGTTAATGTACCAGTCATGTTTTTAGATCAGGATTTTCTATTTTAATTAGTGTTGCGAAAAATTTCCAACGCGAGAGTAAATATGACTATACACTGACTAGTATTCGGTGGGAATCCTTTTGGTTTTTATTTGATAAAATTAGTTACAAGGATTCCGCGGCATAAGACCGTGAACACCATCTCATGGGAGATAAAACCATGCATTACTATGCCTTTGCAGGCACAGCCATAGAGTACGGAACATTTAAGTATGTTGCATCCCATACGCTAAGCTGTCTTTAAGTTCTTTTGCCTATACTATGGGCGTCCACCACTCGGACACGTTTGATGCAACGTGTTCGATGGGTGGGTAGCGCTCTTAGCGAAGGGGTGCATCCTGTCCTGGCGTTACGTTACGACGCCCAGGCGGGGTGGGTGGTATGTAGCGTCGAGCGCAAGTCCAGGGGGCCTAAGAACCTCCGTTGCCAGCTGATATTAGCAGTGCACCGTGCTTTTCTGTATTTGCTCTTCAAGCTTTATATTTGCAAAGTCGAGTCACTTTTATTAAAATAGTCTGGTAAAAACGTTTATTTCATCGCTATCTTCTCCATTCGCTTTCGTCTTCGACTGACCTCACACCGCGTTACGCATATCCTTTTACCCCCAATCACTCTGTTTTTCTTTCGCGGTCATCCTCCAAGCTATCCGACTATATACTGCATCCCTCTGGGGGGGCCAGCCCATATACTAAATCGGAGCCGTGAAATTTCGTCGATATTCTTACTTTTAATAAAGTGAGAATATCATCTTTAGTTTTTGCTAATCATACGTTTTAGCTTAGGCATTTCAGCACACATGAAGAAAACTGGTAGGTGAAAATACCTTTGGCCTTGTTCATTTTTATGCCCAAAGCTCATTCGGGTACTTACAAGGGACATTACCCAATCGACACACGCGGATTTTGATGCACTTTGAGTATGACATAGAACTCAAAAAAATATTTGACACGTATTTTTTTTTATCGGCCATCGTCCATGCTGAAGGGGTGAAAATAGCCCCCAAAGTTGGGGTTGCAAAACACATTTTCTTGAATATCTCAGGAACTGTTAGGTGTATCCGAAAAATTCGAAATGGAATTTGTGTGTTTTTGAACAGCAAATTTTTCTATGTAGCCACCTTTTTGATAAATTTATTTGTTTAAAAAATATATTGAAAAATAATCTATTTTTGTCATTTTTTATGGTAAAATGTTCATCTAGTTTCATAAAAATTTATACAAGTAAACTATACATCTTGACAAAGAATGCGGATAAATTGGAATGTTTAAGTTCGCCGTCATAGTAAATATTATTACGTTGCAAATTGTACTCACATCTCGACTCTGCTGGCCCTCTATAGCGATGTCTACGTTTCATTTTGATATAAATTTGTGTAATATTATTCAATTAATTTACACTATGGTTTGTTAATCGCTTTATGAGTAAGCATGGCAAATAAAAGTAGTGGCAATCCCCATCGTAAAAGAGGTAAATACGACAGACCTGAGGAATCTTGCTGTACGTTTATTTTTATACCCCGCTGTATATTTAATCCTATCCTCAAAAGTAATGAATGATGAGTGACAACATGAAAGCAGAATCTTTACTTCAGAATATAAAACGCAAATGTAAATTAGCTAGCCAACAAAAGGAATATTAACTAGAAAATGCTGCAGTTAAATGAATTAGTTTATAATGGGTACATCTGGAACTACAATTTGAAAAATTAACGCGGTGCGTTGTATTGTTCGAAAAACTCATAAAGTAATTAAAGAATGCAGAAATTCAGTCATACGTTTCTTTCAGCTCACGATCGTTTATTACCCCAGCAGGGTGCTCCCAATTTCTATTCCGCTACCTGCTTGTTCTGCACTCATTTTTATGGCTAAAAGTTTCACCTTTTACCAAGCTAGGTAAAACGTTTCACCAATCACAACATTTTACACACAGACTACCCACATTTTTGGTCCTCCAATGACAGTGCTTGTTTGTCACCTAACGGCTATGGAAAACCAATTCGGTAAAGTTTTCACTGATTAACAGGTTCAGATTCTTTTCGAGTGTTGTCCGAGTATCATACATTCTGTTCCAGTGTAGTTCGAAACAAACAGTGGATTCATGCTTTGTAGAATTGTGATTAACACGTTCGCGACGGGGCCTGAATCTCGTGTCTCCGCCATGGGACGGGGATTTCAAAACTTTGTTAATTACAGTAATCAGTTATTTAAATGGTATGACGCGATAATAGTTCATACAACAACGGTGGCATAGCCCGCCCGATGAAACCATTGTGTATGTACCACCGGTGGCTCATCCCGTCCCATGGGACAGACAAGAATGTACCACCGGTGGTACACTCCGTCGCGAACGTGTTAAAACAAGTGCCCGTAATCTAATCATTTATTCGAAATAGTTATTTAACTTAAATTTAATTTTGCTCGTGCAAAACTACCTTCATTTACTTAATTTTTAAAAATAATAATATTTCCTATTCGTTATTCAAGAAATCAATTACATTAAAATGAAAGTAAATCCCATAAATGTTATTAAAATTCTAATAGATTCATATAATTATGAAAATAGTAGTGCTCACACACCGGTAAATGCAAAAGAAGTTGAGTTAGCTGAAATTATGAGTGACTTAATTGACAGACAAATGCAGGTTGGTTACACAGAAATTGAAACAGAACAAGAGTTATTATTTGAAGATCATGTACACGAGGATCAATTTTCATCGTCGGTACACGAGCTAGAATCAAGTGCATTAGTGCCATTACAAAGCAGTGGGACTTCATCCAGTTCACCTGAGGATACTCCAAATGAGACGGAACGTGTACCTGCTGATATGGAATATAAAAAAAGTGCTGTGGACTTTTGAAAGAGTGGGAAAAAGAGGAAATTATCGTTCGCGACTGTGCATAAAAGATATAAAAAGTTGAAGAGTCGTAAACAGTTGTATCAATGAGAAGAACAAATTAGCTGTGGTGGATCTCGATTAGATAAATTAGAACAAATTGCGGAAAAAGTATTAGAAAAATTTATTCTAGCGCGAAATAGGAAAATTGTGATACACGATATCGATTTAAAACGTTGGGCGTTACAGGAACAGCAAAAACTTAACGTGGCTGGATTTAAAGCATCGCAAAAGTGGTTGTGGAAATTTAAACAATCTAATAACATTGTTTCTAGAAAAACGACTAAATTCATCACCAGAAATTATAGCGAACATTTAGCTGATATAAATGAAAAAGCCAATGAATTTGTAGCGCATGTACAGCAATACTTTCAAAATCATGGTGCTGAAAACATATTCAATTCTGACCAGAGCGGATTCCAGTTAGAAATGCACACTGGCCGTACCCTTTCGTGGAAAGGCGAAAAACGTACAGAATCAATCATACAGTCTTCATCGGCCATAACACATAGCTACACTATACAGCCAACAGTATCAGCAGATGGCCAACTCTTGTCTCCACTGTATTTGGTACTGAAAGAAACAAGTGGCCGAATTGAACCTCGTGTACGTCGTTCAATATTCACAGCGCCTAATATTGTTATGGGAGCATCAACGTCAAGAAAGTTGAACAAAGACTTATTGAAACAATGGTTGGAACAGGTGTTCTTTCCGAACACGACCGAAAACAGCATTTCGCTGCTTGATGCATGGACCGGATACGATGAAAATTTAATACAAAATATCACTCCACAAAATAAAACTGTTACCGTCTTAACTATTCCAAAAAACACCACGGGACTTATTCAGCCTTTAGATGTGTATGGCTTTAGAATCTGGAAAAATTTTGCACGGAAACTTTCGGATCTAGTAATCATATTAGATTTAGAAATTAATTTACATGCGCGTGATACGATTATAAAGATGCAGTCGTTAATACATAATCAGTTCTCTGCACCTAGATATAGAGAATTGTTTAAATATGCCTGGTTTCGATGTGGTTACACGGATAGCAGGCCAGAACATTTTGAAAACCCAGTAGATTTTTGTTTCAATCAACTCGAATCCCTGAATTGTTCAGATTGCGCAGAAATTGTTGTGCTGAAATGTTCGTGGTGTCGACGACATTTGTGTTTCACACATTTTTTTGAGAGTTTTCATTATTGTGACCATTATATAAACTAATATAGAATTGCACAGACGTATAAAAAATTTATTTTTATTTACTTTCATATTTCTTCTACTTCAAAAATATTTGGAATGCACTATTAATATCAGCTATCGCTTCCTTAAAATAACAACTTTTTAAGCACTTTTTTCAGCACTTTTTAAAATGAAAAAACTAGTCCTTCTTGGGGGTACCAAAATCAGTTCGTTTTAGAACTAATAACATCAGCTCTTCTCAGGGCTACCATACTCTTCTAAACGTGGCGCAATTTTAAAGGAACAACTACTCCTATTTCAATAAACCACTGGCATTCCCCACGCCTGTCGTATTTACCTCTTTTACGATGGGGATTGCCACTACTTTTATTTGCCATGCTTACTCATAAAGCGATTAACAAACCATAGTGTAAATTAATTGAATAATATTACACAAATTTATATCAAAATGAAACGTAGACATCGCTATAGAGGGCCAGCAGAGTCGAGATGTGAGTACAATTTGCAACGTAATAATATTTACTATGACGGCGAACTTAAACATTCCAATTTATCCGCATTCTTTGTCAAGATGTATAGTTTACTTGTATAAATTTTTATGAAACTAGATGAACATTTTACCATAAAAAATGACAAAAATAGATTATTTTTCAATATATTTTTTAAACAAATAAATTTATCAAAAAGGTGGCTACATAGAAAAATTTGCTGTTCAAAAACACACAAATTCCATTTCGAATTTTTCGGATACACCTAACAGTTCCTGAGATATTCAAGAAAATGTGTTTTGCAACCCCAACTTTGGGGGCTATTTTCACCCCTTCAGCATGGACGATGGCCGATAAAAAAAAATACGTGTCAAATATTTTTTTGAGTTCTATGTCATACTCAAAGTGCATCAAAATCCGCGTGTGTCGATTGGGTAATGTCCCTTGTTAGATGTACTTGCGTGGGTGGAGGGTGGTGGACAAGGTTTAGTTTTAAGTGTAATACCAAACAGTAGTGAACAAAAGTAGTGAACCAATAGTGAACCACGATAGAAGTTCCACATGTGTGTGTGTGGTTAGGATGTGGGATTTGTATCGTTTATTAACAATCTTAACTTACTATAACATTACAAAATATTTATCAAGAATAAATTGAAAAATTTTTACATTAGATAATTCAATAGAATACGAAAATGAAATGTATTACTTTAGCATAATGTTCACTATTATTTGTCAGTCGATTTCAGCAAAAAGGTATGATTTTATTAGAGTGTGAAAGTTGAATTGAACTCGGATGTCGGAGGCGTCCCGGGACGTTCTCCCTAGGTGTAGGCATCTTTGCACCCGGGTGGTTGTATGAGAACCGTGGAGTGAATTTTTGTGAGAATGATTTTTGCCCTTTTTTAAATATAGCGATAGGCAGGCAGGTAGTTTATTTTTGGTGTGATTGAGTTTAGTTTATAAGTAGGCAGGGCCAGAGCAAGCTTTCATGTTTCTCTTCGTATTCTCCTCTAATACGTGAGAAGCTTGTATCTGGGGTTGGGAAACCAAAAATCAAGAGAAAAGATGAAAATGCAATTTAATTAATTTATCAATTAATTAATTTAGCATTCTCTCTTGATTTTTTCAAGGCCAAGCCTTATTAGTTTGTAAGTCGTAGTCGTGGTACTAGACCCGATTACAAAAATGAAGTATTAAAGTGAAAGTGCAGTGAAGTGAAGTGAAGTGAAATTAAAAAGTGTTTTGTGCTTGGACATTTGCAAAAAGAGGCTATATACTGAAGAGCCCCGACAAAATTTGCCCAGAAGAGGGGAACTACTAATGACTCTCCATCTTCGGATGGACAGTCATTCTGTCACTATGCTCGGTAATTTATTTTTTCATTTTTTGTGTTTTTCCTTGAACGGTATGAATAATACCGTCCAGGACGTATTGAACTCGAAATTTTACGAGTTCAATACCCAGCTCGTTAGAAGGTCAACTCGCGATTTTATTTCCCCTATTTCTTTTTCGTTTATTGCTTTATTGAAATAAATTATTCTTTTCTTATTGATTTGCACATCAATTATATTTCATGTTCTTATTTTAATTATGTTCTATTTATTTAAAACATACTCTGAGATTGTAATGGTAATTATATTTTCTGTTGTCGGCATTTTTCATTTCAATTGTAATCGAAATTATGATGTTAATTATATTTTCTATTTCAGCATTTTATTGTTGAATTGTTATTTTGTTAATTGTTACAGAAATTATGATGTTAATTATATTTTCTATTTCAGCATTTTATTGTTGAATTGTTATTTTCTCAATTGTTTCTGATATTAGGATGTTAATTCTATTTTCTATTTCAAGATTGTATTGTTTAAATTTTTATTTTATGTTGTCTGTTTTGAATGGTTTCACGTTATTGTATATCTAATCCTAATAATTATGTTTTCCGTTACAGCATTTTATTGTTAAATTATTATTATTTTCTCAATTGTTTCTGATATTAGGATGTTAATTTTATTTTCTATTTCAAGATTGTATTGTTAAAATTTTTATTTTATGTTGTATGTTTTGAATGGTTTCACGTTCTTATGATTTTAGCATGGGTCACTAACGTAGACACCTCCGTGTGGTGTGACCTGGTAATTGATATCGTTTTCTAAAGATAACTTTTAGAAAGCGATATCAAGCTAAGAGCTACGATAAAAAGATTGATATATTTTTTAATTGGGAAACAATAGTTTAAATTCAGAAAAGTATTTTCGGGATTGCAATATTACTATATAGAACGTATAACTATAGTAATTTTATAGTTCCTGAAAAAGGAACTTGTATGATTTTTGACTAATTACAAATGACTAATTACAAAAAAATGACTAATTAAAAATAAAATAAAAAGAAAATCACAAAATATGGAATTTAGAAAGAACGAAGTGGTTTGATACGCAGTGGTAAAAAGAAATCAACCCTGGCGAAGATATTTCAAGCAGAGACGTTGTACATTGAAAAGGCTATGACTTTATCCATGACTCTGGTCAGACGCCAGATCTCGCTCTTGTCCACAGAACACATAATTTCTTCTTTTCATTTGATAGAAATTCGCTACGTTGACTAACAAATATTTTTCTTATAACAATTTTCAAGAGGAATTCATTATTGAATGAAAGTAAAAATTTGCATAAATGGAGGGTGGATGGGATGAGTTAGGGCGGGTCTCCAAACCACAGCAACCTCCTCGTAGTGAGAAGTGGGCAATCGTTATTATTTGATGACTAATTAATAACTGTATCATTATTTCTATGGTACATTTATTAATTATACAGCAAATAATACGAGCGAATTGGCTGCGAAATTTATGCTTTCTTTTCTATTTAATCTCTGTTATTTATTTTTCAGGAACTATGCTTTTCAGATTCTGAAGTGTATCACATTGCAACTACAATTTTACGGAACGAAAATTAATAATAATGATTGCATGGTCAGTATTGTTTAATTATGTACTTATACATATACAGGGTGATTCTCTCGGCGCGCAACACAATAGCTGTGCCGCACAATGGAACCCCTGCTATTCTGTTTCTTGTCTTCGTCTCAGCCATAAACACACACAGAGCAGTTTTTGGTCCGGCGATATGGCCCCTGGGTCTTTTTACCCGCAAACACAGCAGGGTTCCATTGTGCGGGGCGGCTATTGTGTTGCGCGCCGAGAGAATCACCCTGTAGCTATCGTAGTATACACGTATCATTTAGGTGTATGCGAAAGGTGACGTAGTATAGCATGCCGTTATTGCCGTTATAGCATGCGATAATTGAGGTGGCGCTTAAATCAGTTTCTGTTCGGCCTAATTTTCGATGAAACGTTGACTGTTTTACCGACGCGGAATTCGAAGTTCGGCCTTGACGCTCGCATCACCTTAAACTCAAAATAAAGAAATAATCACAGGATAGCCTTAATTTATCTAAAAAGATGTATTTGTGTTACAGAATATAGAATATAGTTCCCCAAAAATGAACTCCTCTACTAATAAAAATACTTGTATAAGTAATCGTTGTTCATTATTGGAAAAATGATTTTTTGAGAATATTTACTAACAGTATGTTAAATAAAATATACTTACAATTAGATTATATTTAGATATAATGAAATTTGTTAATAATAAGAGAAAATATGAAATATGTTTTATTATTATTATCATTATTATCATTCTTATCATTATTATCATTATTATTATTATTATTATCATTATTATTATCATTATTATTATCATTATTATTATCATTATTATTATCATTATTATTATCATCATTATTATCATCATTATTATCATTATTATTATCATTATTATTATCATTATTATTATCATTATACTCGGAGTTCCCCAACCCCCGAAAGGGATGCGGGGAAACAGGACGACCTTGGGTCGATCCAGGCTGAGCCCCAACCGAGCGCGTCTCCGGGTGGCGGATAGGAGGACGACCAGGTGCGTGAAGTGGGCCCCGAGTACCGTAGAACGGGACGCCTCCGGTGACCGGGATACGGAAAAGGTGCGCCTACGGAGTGCCCCGGCCAACGGGAGCTATAACGGACCCCTGAGGGCCCAAAACCCCTCAGAGGAGAACTAAAGCCCCGTCGCGGACCAGCTCCCCAAGCTAAGGTGTAAGCAATCGTGCCGAGAGCTGGATGGCACCGGGGTAAAGGTGTCACGAACGATGCCCTTGGGGTACCAGGCGTCCCCCCATTGTATCTAGCCTTACCCCTGTAAGCGGGCTCTGCAGGGGTGGACCCATACTTCCCGACTACTCGTGGGACTAACATGGACAAAAACTTAAAAAAACAAAACAATAACAACACGCAGACAAACATGGACACAAACACGGAAACGAACATGGACACGGACAAAACAACAGACACAGACATATACACGAACCCACCCGAAAGCGGGCTGGTTGAGGAGGGAAGGGACCCAATCTTGGGGACCGCCTCCGATACACCACTAACGGGCGGTTCTGGGGAGAGCATGTCCGTGGCAGGCGAGGTCACAACCTTGCCGGCTTTGGACATACTCACCCTCAACGAGGAGCCTTCCTCCGGTGCGACCGGGGCCGACCAGGGAGAAATCCCGGAAAAGGACCCGGGAGCATGGAAGAAGGTAAGGCTCAGCGGGGCCGCCAAGAAGAGGGCCCGTAGGGCGCGCTCAGCGCAACCAGGGACCTCAGGCGGGTCGGCCACCGCTGTGAACACAAGCAGGGCGGGGACGGCCCCTGCGACGACCGCTGTGAGAGGAGACCCGGTAACCGGGAAACCCCGCGCAGAGACGTCGCAGGCGAGCGGTAAGGGAGCTATGGAGGGCAAGGGGCTCAAAAGGATCCGACCATCCATATCCCCAAATACCCAGCCTTGCGCCAAGAAACGGCAAAGAATTTTCCCTTCGCCGATAAGCTTCAGGGAGGCGCTGACGACGGAGAGGAGGCTGGCTATCGCGCCGGCCAACTACCCGGAGTCGACCCTCACTGAGGCGCAGGCTTCCGCTGTCGAGCAGGCGATCGTCGGGATGCTGTGTGGGCTCCAAAAAGGGAGCACCATACCGCGTTTCGACGAGTGCCGGTTCGGGGGAGGCCTGCTTCTCGTGACCTGTTCGGACACCGGAGCGGTGGAGTGGCTGAGGGCCACTGCCACCAAAATCAGGCCTTGGGAGGGAGCGGACCTCCAGGTGTTGGATGGTCGGCACCTCCCAAGGCTAAAGAGGATGGTGACAGTCATCCCCGGACCTCCGGTGGCGACGGAGGCCCTACTAAGACTGATGGAGGGTCAAAACCCAGGGCTCCGCACAAACCTTTGGAGAGTGTGGAGCAGGAGAGAGGGACCGAATTCGGTAACTCTCGTCCTGGGGGTTGATCCTGTGTCACACAGCCTCATCAAGAGGCAGGGTTCTGAGGTCCACGTGGGACTGCGCAGGGCACTCTTCAGAGAGGGACCTGCCGGGACCACGGAGGATAAGAAGAACCCCAACACGGTCCCAGAGAACAAACCGGGACCAACAGCCTCGGTGATGGAGGAAGGGAAGGCGGGGGTGAGTGGCGTGGATGGAGGTGAAGGGGAGCCTAGGGCGCTGGCAACGGTGCCCACGGAGACCCTTGCCCCCTGCGCCGACACCCTTCCACCCACCCCACCCAGCGACTGCAACACACAGACGGCGGCCGCCGGATCCTCCCAGGGACCGAAGGCCGCCGAAACGCAACCTCCGTCAAGCGGGAGCATCCCCAAGGCAGCAATGCCAAGGGGAAGGCCGACCACGGCGGAGGCGACGAGAAGGACCGGGCTAATGGGTGTGCAAAAGGGGAGCCAACGCACCCTGACACACACCCTGAAGGCCGGTACCAGAGGTAGAAGAGGGACGGGCCCCGGCAAGGGCCCCCCTCACAAGTAGGCGTAATGGGCCCCGGCGGGGAACATAACGCACCTGCTTTAACCAAACGAGACTGGACCACATCTGACACCAACAAGGTGCCAGAAGGTACCAGATTCTCGCAAATCAATTTGCAACATTGCAAGGCGGCAACAGACATCCTCCTGTACCGCCTAACGATGGGGCAGACAGACATAGCCCTCATACAGGAACCTTGGATCCACAAGGAACGTGTAGGAGGGCTAAACACGGGGTGTGGCTCACTCTACTATGATACCACATCCACAAGGCCCAGGGCCTGCATCTTCGTTAAAAAGCAGATAACGGCCCTGAAACTCAATGAATTCTGTACAACTGATCTTTCAGCGGTTAAGGTTAAACTTAACCTCGGGGGGAATACGTCAGAGCTGGTGGTATGCTCGGCGTACCTGCCGTACGACTCGGAGGACCCTCCACCTACGAGGGAACTCAGAGCCCTGATAGATCACTGTGCGGTCAATGGTCTGCACCTGGTGATCGGCTGCGACGCCAACTCGCACCACACCGTATGGGGCAGCACAAACACAGCTGGCACAGCACTGCTGGAATACCTCGCCACTACGGGCCTGGAGATCCTTAACATAGGCTCCTCCCCCACCTTTGTCACCTCCCGTAGACAGGATGTGATTGATCTAACCCTAGGCTCTGCCAAGGTGACACAGGTCATCAAACACTGGAAGGTACGGGACGAGAGCACACTCTCAGACCACCGCCTTATCACTTTTGAATTAAAAGTCGACAGGGAGGGCGGCACTGGTGAGGCCTACAGGAACCCAAAGGTCACCAACTGGGCACTCTATAAAGAGGGCCTGGAAGGGAGGCTAAAGGGGAACTGTCAGCGTCCCAGAACCGTAGGCGAAATTGAGCAAGCGGTGGAGCATCTGAGCTCCGCCATCACTCAAGCCTACGGCCAAAATCAGAAACAGTAGCAAAAGGGTCCCCTGGTGGAACAAGAAATTGGACCAAGCCAGGAAGAACACCCGCAAACTACTGAACAAAGCCATGAAGGCCAACTCGGAGCTAGCTTGGGACAACTACAAGAAATCTCAGCAAACTTACAAAAAGTTAATAAGAACCAGCAAGAGGACGGCCTGGAAGACCTTCTGCAAAGAAACCGAGGCACTACATGTAGTTGCCAGGTTAAGGAAGGTCTTCACGATAGGCCCCTCACCGAGGTTGGATCGCCTTAGACTTCCCAACGGAAGTCTAACGAACAACCACAAAGAAACACTAGAGCACCTTATTCAAACACATTTCCCAGGCTCAGTAACAGAGGATCGGGAGCGGCGCCGTAGCGTTACCGCATGCACCGATCCTGTTCCAGCGGACTGGGAAATAGCTGAAAAGGTGATAAATACGGACAGGGTGAAGTGGGCCATCGGCTCCTTCAAAAGGTTCAAGAGCCCAGGCACTGACGGGATCTTCCCAGCACTCCTTCAAGAAGGTGGAGAGGACCTGTACAGGCGCCTGGGCCAAATCTTCAAATCCTGCCTAGCGAAGGGCTATGTACCCAAAGCCTGGAGATACTCCAAGGTGGTGTTCATCCCGAACCCAGGGAAGAATAACTATGACCTTGCCAAGTCATACAGACCCATCAGCCTTACTCTTTCTTGCTCAAAACGCTGGAGAGGCTGGTTGATAGGTACATCAGAGACGAGGTATTGGCCAGCAAACCGCTGCACCCCTCCCAACACGCCTACCAAAACGGCAAATCCACCGAGACGGCACTTCGCAACCTGGTAGGTCTTATCGAAGGTGCACTGTCCTCGCCATGGCGACGTGACGACCACTGGCCCAGGTCCTGGATCAGGAGCCGGGTCCACCGTCCTTTGGGACTAGCGTCCCAACGCTGTTGCCAGCGCCCGATGGTTCGCTCGCGGGCTTGCTCCGCGGCGTCCGCTCGCCCGATCTCAGAACTCTGGAGATATATCTCCTTTCGCTCTTGGGCGAGCAGATCTATCGGGATCGTGCCGGCAACAACTAGCGCTGCGTCTTCGGACACTGTGCGGTACGAACACGCAACACGCAGTGCCCCGCGGCGCTGGACGGCGGCCATCCGAGTCCAGTACTTCTTTACCCTAAGAGCGTCCGCCCAGATTTCTGCCTCATAAAGCAGGGCTGCCTGGACGGACGTCAACAGGAGTCTCCTCTTGCACGGTTTCGGGCCTCCCACGTTCGCCATGAGACGACTTAGAGCCGCCGTACTCTGTACGGCCTTGTCGCAGACCCTGCGATTATGCTCCCAGAAGGTGAGCCGGTTGTCCAGTATCACCCCCAGGTACCTCGCAGAGCTGCAGGTCTGTATAGGCTGGGTCCCGACCATCATCGTGATGGAGATGGGGATTCTTTTCCTTGTGAGAATCACGATCTCCGTCTTGGCAGCAGCGAACTGGAGACCGTGTTCTCCCATCCACCCGTTGACCCTGCGCATAACTTGGTTAAGCGTAAGTTGGGCCAACTCGGGACTCCGTGCCGTAATGACGGCCGCGACGTCGTCGGCGAATGCGACGAGGAAGGCATTATCGGGCATGTCCAGGCGGAGCAGGCTGTCGTATATGACATTCCAGAGGTCAGGTCCTAACACTGACCCCTGTGCCGTTCCGGCGGTGACGTCCTTCATTCTGATGCCCTGAGCTGTCACATACGACAGCCTGCGGTCCCTCAGGTAGTCTCTCATCATCGTTGCGAGATACGGAGGTACCCTGAAGGACCGCTGGAGCGCGTGGAGCATGTCGCTCCACCTAGCCGAATTAAACGCGTTCCTCACGTCGAGGGTCACGAGGAATACTATTTTCCTAGCCTGATGACAGGCGGTTTCGGCCTGGCGTACTGCCCCGATTACCTCGGCAATCGCATCGATCGTGGAATGCCCTTTCCTGAAACCGTGCTGCCGGTGGGAGAGGCCCCCGGCTTGCCCAATAGCAGTCGCCAATCGCGGCTTGAGCAAGCGTTCCATCATCTTCCCCGCCGTGTCTAACATACATAGGGGGCGGTAAAATGATGGAGAATCGGGGTCGCCTTTGCCCTTGGGAATCAAGACAAGGCGTGCCAGCTTCCACTGGGCTGGCAAGACTCCTGCTTTCAGGCACCCGTTATACATACCGAGCAAGAGGCCGGGGCAGTTGCGCGCAGCTGCCTTAATTGCCTCTGCCGGTATGCCGTCGGGGCCTGGGGCCTTACCGGACTTCATGCTGCGTTCCGCGAGCATGAGCTCCTCGGCACTGAATATCGGGATATTCTCCTCCTCCCCACCAGTCGGTCGGATCCCGACAGTGACCGGATGGGTCGGAAACAGAGCATCCACGACGTTCCGCGCCTTCCTCTGGTCCATGACCTGGGTGGGTGGGCGAAGCTTTCCCATCACGAGCTTGTAGCTCCTCCCCCAAGGATCCTGGTCCACTTCGTCGCAGAGCTGCTTCCAGCTGCGTTCCTTGCTCGTCCGGATGGCTTTGCCCAAGGCCTTCTTGGCGGCTTTGTAAGCCGCAGCCTTTTCCGCCGCCTCAGGTCGGCCGGCGGCGCGTTGCGCCAACCTGCGCCATCGATGGCAAAGCCTCCGGAGCTCGGCGATCTGGTCATTCCACCAGTACGCCTGCATCCTACCTTTCCAAGGCCTCTTGCGAGGCATGGACGCATCGCATGCGCGGTGGATGAGCCCCATGGTAGCGTCCACTAGAGCGTCCACCGCGCCGACATCATTGGCGTCCTCGGGCACTGGTGGAATGTGCCGAGCGCCGTCGAGCAAGGTTGCAACGAATTTTTTACCGTCCATCTTGGCTGCGTTCCAGCCAGATGGTCGACGCGCGCTAGCAGCTGGCTGCCTTCGCGTCGCGTCGATGAGCTGGAAGGTGATGTACTGATGATCACTACCGGTGTAGTCATCCATCACCCTCCAGCCAACGGCTTTCCGGACCAGGACCTCCGACACCAGCGTAATGTCAGGGATCGAATACCCGAAGCCCGGTCGCCGGTACGTTGGTGTTGTACCGACGTTGAGGACGACAAGGCCGAGTCGGGCAGCCATCTCTAACACCAGTTTACCTCTGGTGTTGGGCTGCGGCATGCCCCACTCCAATAGCCCGCGCGTTGAAGTCCCCAGCGACCACAAGTCCGCCAGAGATATCGCGCAAATCGTCCTCAAGGGCTTCGAGCTTGTCCCTGAACGTCTGAATGCCGTCGTTTGGGGAGAAGTAGCAGCTCACAAAGGTGGCTTGCTCCGCCGTCACCCACACGTAGCAGCATCCAGCTCCATGATTGACGATCCTAATAACGGGGTCAACGACCCAAATCGCCGCGGAGCCGGAACTGTCTACGTGCCAGCCTGCTCTAGTCCGGTAGGGTTCGCTGATAATCGTGTAACCGTGCTCTTTACCAAGGGCACGCTATCGTGGGAGAAAGAAGGGGAACGAAATAAAGAGGACGCGCTCAGATTGTCAGAGAGGAAGATTCACAAAGTTTATTATCGTTCCTTCATACGACGTGGGTCGGATACACACGATCGCGGATTGCCTCGTTTGTAATCATTACTCTAATAGATAACGCAAATGCTTAACGGCACGGTTGACCTTTGATTCCAGCGTGCGACCCGTACATAATCAGAACGCGACTTTCTTCTCACACACACGTACACGCACGCTATCAATCACGCAAAATCTGCCGTCGAGTTCTTTACTCTACCTGAAACGATTTATTTGAACGCGGGCACCGACTCCCTCACACGTCGCATGGCTCGCGTGGTTAGTCTTTCTTCTCTCGCGAATTCCCAAGAGTTCGGTGGATACGAGGTACTAACGACGGTCGCTCATGGACGCGGAAGCAATCTAGAAAGCAAGACCAACGCACGATGTTTCGTAGCGGCTGATCAGCTTGCCTTGAGTGCGGAGATTCGAGTGGATTTGCAAGAGCTGAAGATGCGTGTATTCGCATTTGAGTCTCGACGACAAGTGCTCGTTCCGTGGATCGGCAGGCACCTCGCTCGGTGCTCACGGCAGCGAAGGGGATCTGGCGCGTGCGCTCTCGCATCTTGGAGCGGTGGAAGGGCGGCGCCTTAGGCCCCTACATTATGTGCCGATCGGTGGGACATTGATCGGTTACATATATCCCCCTCCCCTTAACGCAGGAGCGTTGACCACGATGGAAAACGCGACGATAATAAAGGAAAAGGGGATAATTCTGCGCATTGGTCTAACATACGAGACGAGGACAAAACATAATTCAAAATGAAAAGAAGATCGGCGCGACGCCGAAATTTAACGAATAACATAAGATAGACCGATCTCGCTCTATACGGAGAAAAGAGAAACTAAAAATATATTGTTCGATCTATGGTTACGAATAACGGAAAACCAAACGGTGGATTTTTCCCACTTACACTAGTCTCACTGTTTTGCAGTCTGTCACTTATCTACACCGTTCTAACACTTCACTCAATGGTTCCCTCGGCTTCTTCGAGCGTCATCCTCGGGAGGCGTAGGGAATCGCGGAGGTTGCGATGCGGCATCCCCCGCGGCGTCCACCACGGTCGTTCCGATTCTCGGTTCCCAAGTGGTGAGGGTGGCCGTGTCGGCAGTGCATAGCTGCACTGTTTGTCTGATTGGCTCACCTTCGGGGGTGCGGTGGCGGCGTAGCCGCGGGGGTGTCCGCTGATCTCTTCCGGTGGCCTTCCCCTTCTTCGCCTTCTCCGTCGAACCGAAGTGGCCGGGGTCTGCACAGGCTCCTTGCACCAACGAGCCGTTGCTCGAATCCCCCTGCCGACATGGACAGGTGACCCGGCGCGGGCCACGTGCGAATGTGCGTAGCTTACGTCGGGCACGTGGATTGGCTTCATTGGTTTGAACAGTTCGAAATCCTCTCGGGTGGGGACTGACAGCGTCAGGCATCCGGCGTGTGCTGGTATCCCTTCGTCCGGCATGGTGATGTGTGTCATGGGTTGTCCTAAGGTGGCGTGGCGAGGCGCTAGCTCATCCGCGATTCGCGCGCTCGTCGACCTTCTGACGGTCGGTTCCGCGCTCCCCCCTGGGTCGGGTAACATCACGGCCTCTCCTTCAGGTTCGTCGACCAATTCCCTCTGGTTCAGGGAATTTGGGACGTTCACCCGGTTCTCGAGGATGGCGCTCCTCAGCCTTTCGCCTTGTTCCGCGGTGGCGTGGCAAGATGCCAGCGCGTTCGTGGTTCGCGTGCTCATCAAGCTCTCAACGCTCGGTTCCACGCTACTTCCTGTATTGGATGGCATCACAGCCTCTTCTTCGGGTTCGTCGGCCGATTCCCTGCGGTTCGCGAGAATTGGGACGTTCACCCGGTCCTCGAGGGTGACGCTACTCAGCTGTTCGTGCCGTTCCGTGGCGGCGTCGCAGGACGCCAACGTGTCCGCGATTCGCGCGCTCATCGAGCTCTCAGCGCTCGGTTCCACGCTACTCCGCGCCTTGGATGGCATCACGGTCTCCTCTTCGACATCGGCAATGGCGTTTACCAGTACGCGGGCCTCGGGGCTGCGACGTATCGCGGCTGGGACTCGCACCTCCTGGTTGGTTCGCGAGAGCTCCTCTTTCAGATCGGGAAACATCGTCTTTGACGGGAATTCCACGACCTTGCTCTGCGACACCTCGACTGTAGGTCGGCTGCGTTGCTCCTCACGTTGCCTCGTACATCCCTCCACTGCGTGCGCCTCTTCATTTACCGTGGTCGAAACTATATTACTTCCCCTCCTCCTTCTTCGGGACCTCCGGGGTTTGCGCGGGGATTTGCTTACCCCTTTGCTGGAGGCCCTTACTGCTCGTTTCCCGACGCCTGCTCGGACCCGCGGTTCTCCAAGTCCACGACTCGAATTCTCGCAGGTGGTCCGTCGCGTCGGGGTTCGTTCCTGACACGATCCACCCCGCTCGGGCCCACCTGTACGGTTCTGGCCGTTGGATCGGACCTGCGGTCCGATAGGGGTGGGTTCTTGGCCGGCTGGGTCGGCCTTGTTTCGCTGGGTCGCGAGTAGCGGTTTTCGCGGTTGAATGCCGACGTCGAATTGAGCACGCCCCCTTTATCCCACCTCTCTAGCAGTGTGAGGAACGCGTCCACCGACTCCATATTTTGCATTAGAACCGCGTCGTATATCGCCTGGTTAAAGTGCGTCGCGAGCGTCTGCACTATTTCGTCGTCCGACTTCTTTGGCGTAAGATCCCTAGCGTATCCTATCCGGCGCATCGCGTATTGGACTCGCGTGATGCCCTGGCTTGCACAGAAGGACCCCGATTCGAGTTCACGTCGAATGCTCCGTTGAGATGCCGCACCCCAGAATTGGGCCAGGAATCTCGTCCGGAAGTCATTCCACGTGTGTACTTCTTGCGAGATTAAGTCCCACCATTCGCTCGCGAAACCCTTCAGCGCCTGGTCTATAATGACCTGAACCTCGCTATCCGGAATTTTTGCTACCCTTACGAATCTTTCCAACTCGCGCAGAAACTTTGGCGGGCGTTCCCCGGATTTCCCTTCGAAGGTTGAGAGCTGGGGTTTCACGGTGAATAGCCTTCCCTGGGGCCTTGCGTAATTTAGTGCGTCCCCGTTTGCAACGTTGCTCGGGTCTTCCCGCGTGGTCGGGTTTCCCACCGCGCCTGTATTCGTCTGAGAAACCGGAGTAGGGTCTGCTGCCTGCTCTTGCCTGTTTGCAAGCGTGCCCTCGAGGTCTGCTAACGAATCCCGGAATTTCAAAATCTCCTCACGAACCTCTTTGTGAAACACCGTAACCGTTTGGGACAGCACTTCGCATTCGCGGCTAACGAACGTATCGACCTTGGCCATGACGCTTGTTTCTAACCGTTCGATCCGTTGCTTTTGTTTATTTTGTGTCTCCCGGATTAGTTTCGCGACCTCGTTCAGGGTCATAGCGCCCTGGGTCTCCTGATCCGCGAGGCTCGGAGCGCTCACTCCCGCGTCCCCCTGGTTCGCTGGACTCTGATTCGCGGGGGTTGTTACCGGCGATCGTGGAATTCGCGGAATATTGAAGAATCCCGTCGCGTCTATTTCCTCCGCTCGCTCGTTCCGATCAGTCGACGCGCCGCGGCCTACACTCGCTTGGGTTTTTGCTTTCGCTCGCGTTCCCTTGCTCATTTTCTCTGTGGTTTACCTCTCTTTCAATCTGAGCGTCCAGTTATCGAGTCCCCTGTTCGGGCGCCAATTGTAACCGTGCTCTTTACCAAGGGCACGCTATCGTGGGAGAAAGAAGGGGAACGAAATAAAGAGGACGCGCTCAGATTGTCAGAGAGGAAGATTCACAAAGTTTATTATCGTTCCTTCATACGACGTGGGTCGGATACACACGATCGCGGATTGCCTCGTTTGTAATCATTACTCTAATAGATAACGCAAATGCTTAACGGCACGGTTGACCTTTGATTCCAGCGTGCGACCCGTACATAATCAGAACGCGACTTTCTTCTCACACACACGTACACGCACGCTATCAATCACGCAAAATCTGCCGTCGAGTTCTTTACTCTACCTGAAACGATTTATTTGAACGCGGGCACCGACTCCCTCACACGTCGCATGGCTCGCGTGGTTAGTCTCTCTTCTCTCGCGAATTCCCAAGAGTTCGGTGGATACGAGGTACTAACGACGGTCGCTCATGGACGCGGAAGCAATCTAGAAAGCAAGACCAACGCACGATGTTTCGTAGCGGCTGATCAGCTTGCCTTGAGTGCGGAGATTCGAGTGGATTTGCAAGAGCTGAAGATGCGTGTATTCGCATTTGAGTCTCGACGACAAGTGCTCGTTCCGTGGATCGGCAGGCACCTCGCTCGGTGCTCACGGCAGCGAAGGGGATCTGGCGCGTGCGCTCTCGCATCTTGGAGCGGTGGAAGGGCAGCGCCTTAGGCCCCTACATTATGTGCCGATCGGTGGGACATTGATCGGTTACAATCGCTACGCTTGCGCGGTGCTCGTGGACGAGCTGCGCCAGCAAATCATCAGCGACCCTACTCCGGTTTAGGTTACCCTGGAGGACGGAAGTCATTTCTTCTGTCCTTTCGCTTTTAAAGCGAAAGCGGATGCCAGGGCAACCCGGAACGCTTTACATGCCCCGGAGCCTGGGACATGCTCCGGGGGCGCACAGTGGTTCGAACACTAGGGTGCTAGCTGGACAAAAATATTTTTTCATGCTTTTTGGCTTAGTTGGGGTTCTTATCCTTAGAAAATAATCCTGTTTTGTGTTATAAGTTATTATTTCAATATAAACATTTGTTAGATAAAAATATGACTAATTAAAGGAAAAAAAAATAAAATTACGGTATGTACGGCACTGTAGCTATGAGGTAAAAAAAATGTGAATATGAAAATACATAATAATCAATAAATATTTAATGTATAATAATACATAATAATGACTATTTAAACTATATTACAAGTTAAACTTACTCGCTACTTGAGTCATTAGCTCCCGAAGTACATTCAGTCGATTCTGATTGTTCATCTTCATCAGCAGCAGTACTAACAATTCCTCTTTGCAAGTCACTTATATCTGTATCTGTTTCTAATAATTCAAATACCTCGGCGCTTAACAAGTTGAGTTTTTTTTTGGTGCTTCACGAAAAGTAATTATTAACGGGTCCGAGGTAACTAATAACATTGTTAACAAGTCCGAACTAGTGTCGAATCGTGTTGTTTTTCTGGCGTGTCTCTCTCTGAATCTGCGGCAATCTTTATGGCGTGCTTCTTGAGCTTCTTCCGACATTTGCCCAATAGGGACAATAAAAAATTGAATTATATCTTTTGCATGGTAAAACAGGATAATAATAACCACAATTAAAAACAACGAAACTGTAAATTATAAAAAAAGACCACTAACTAACGAGCGTTATCGGTTGTACCAATATATGTCACGGACGTCAGCGTTAACTTCATTTTAACATTTAACATACTTTTGCAAATTTTTGCAAGTCGAGTATGGTATTAAAATAAAGCAGCCAATCTCTACTTTTCATAGGTACAACTTTCATCACGTGGAACGACGTGGAGCATATACTTCTACACTGACGAATCGTTACATTATGAAAATTTTTCGTACGAAATAATAACCTAACTTGAAGATCGATTTACAAAAATACAAGAAAGGTATTGATGATTTGGGGTGATTAAAACTGAAATATACCTTTTCAGCTGCTACATTCATCATCAACATGAAACTTAAGTCCATTTTAACAAACTTATGACATATTCCAGTCGACCATGGAAATGCGCTCGATTGACTAGCGATGAGTTGTCCGCTCTTACATAGTACTTTGCCTAGTCTGTACACATTTACGAAAAGGCTGGAAGGTCTTACAATATTAGAATTTTAATCTATGGTTATTCTAGATTACATAAAAACAATTAGTTTTTATTAATTCGAAAATGATTTTTGTCCACTTAAATCAACCATTCGAACCACTGTGGGGCGGTGCGTCCTTTGCTCCATCAGAGCAGACCAACACGCAGTTTCCCCTTTTCCAGGAGCTTGCAGGCCGGTTTGTCATCGAGCTCAACGATTGCCATCTTCAGCTCTCGCGTGTTCGGCGCGAAAACGGTGACCTTCAGCTCTTCGTTAAAGTCAGCGCCGAGCTCGCGCCGTACCGCCTCGACCACCTCCGCGGACGTGGCGAGGCAATCCATGTCAAGGACTTCCAACCGAACACGGCTGGTGAGCATCCTGGCTTCACCGGACTGCCCTATGGCATCCTGAATTGCCTTTTGGAGGGCAGACTGGTTTCCGCAACGGTCCAATTCGAGGAGGATTGCACCATCCTTTGTTTTACGGGCCGCGCGGATAACCGTTTCGGTGTCCTCGGGGCGCGCTTTCATGCGGATTGCTCCAAGGACTTCCGCGTATGTCTTACCCTCCACGGGCTTGACTATCACCGCGCTCCGTTTTGAGCGCTGGCGCTTTTTCTTCTTTTTCTTCTTCTTCTTCTTCTTCTTCTTCTTCTTTTTCTTCTCCTCCTTCGCAGCTGGAGGTTCCTCTAGCTGCGAGCTCAGAGCCGATTTTTTCTTTTTCCCGCCCTTTGGCTGTGGTTGCAGGGAATCACTTTTGCCCTTCTTGGGCTCTCGACTTTTTGCAGTGGAGGAGCCTTCCTTCCGACTATCTCCGCGTCTTGAACCACCGTCTTTCTCCTCTTCTCTTCCTCCTCTTCTTTCGGGCTCGAGAACACCGCTCTACTCCTTTTGTGTGAGGCGGCAGTCGAGTTCGGACAACGGAGAACTACGGACGGAGACATGGGTGCCGCTGTTTCCAGCGCCCTTATCGCCTTGCTGCGCGCCACCCTGCTGAAGCAGAGAAAGTCAACGATTTCTCCAAGGCGGGGAATGCCCTCTTTCACCGAGTTGGAAATATTCCGTTGCTTTTCCGTCGCAGCTTTCATCTCATCGAGGATTTGCCGTATCCGCGTCAATTGGGCGCCATCGACGGCGTCAATCTCCTTCAGCTTGCCCCAGATGTCCTCTGGGGCAGGTTTCAGAATTTGTTTATCGCTGCCTGTAGCAGTAGACACCATGGTGGCCAGGTCAGCCACCACCATAGTGCTGCAGTTGTCGGATAACGACACTCCGGGGCCCGCTTGCTCACCCCTGAGCGCCGGTACTGGGGTATCCCTCCCCTGCACCGTAAACGCAGTATTGTTAGTGGACTCCTCCATGTTTGGTTTTTAAGTCAGGGTTCCTTCCCCTAGTCCATTTGGTCCGCGGTTGCTTATTCGTCACCTGTGCTAGGCGCTTAGTTCGCAACTAACCAGTATATCTACTGGCCGTTCCCCTATCCGCCACCTGGGGACGCGCCGGGTTGCGGTGGACTACCGCGCACGGATTATTATCATTATTATGATCATTATTATCATTATCGTTGTCGTTGTCGTTGTTGTTGTTGTTGTTGTTATTGTTATTATTATTATTAATTTTGAATCAAGACATGTTCGCAAAAACAACAATACGCAACTGTTTTCCCTTCCTCTTGTATTGGTAGAAAATTTTCATTTTCCCAACATTTATGGCGAGGCCTGCCGCCAAAACTTCGTTTCCTGGCTTTATTTTAACTGCGGAACTCCCTGATTTGAATAATAAATATCTAATCGTAAATAAAGATCTATGGATAACTACGTCTGTTTGGTATCTATAGTACATAACGTTTGTGGCGACCTCTGCTGATGGTCGACCGTCTCGCCGAAGCGTACACTTCCAATAAATATACCGCGACATCTACTTCCGGGAAAAGCGTCGTTTTCCCGTCCCGGATGGAAGTTTTTCATTCTCGTGGGGACGTTTGAAGCGGTAGCTTTGTGTTTTGAGAAACTTTGTATTCTGTTCGTGGGTGTTCGCATCAGAGAATTTAAATGCGTTGTTGAGCGATCTAAGCTGTGTTAAGTGCATTAGGACCAGTTAAATATACATCGTAATTACAAATTTATAATAATTGACAATTAATAAAACTCTATATGAAAAGCGGTAGTGAGCTTGTTTTCCATCAATTGATAAAGTAGGAATCCTAACTCCTAAGGAATCACTTATTCCTACAATTGGTGACCCCGACGTGATCGCCGTAGTGCAACCGTTATTAAGCGCGTGAAATCAAAGCAAAAAAAAAAAAAAAAAAACAGTAAATGCCGCTGGAACATTCACCCACGCGAGAGGACGGACAACAAGACAAGATGGCGGACCGAAAGGAAACGGTAAATGAGCCCGCTCCTGAGGCATCCATCAATTCAGCTACCTTACGACGGCTACCGCCGTTTTGGAAGGTGAATCCGGCTGCATGGTTCATCACAGTGGAGATGACCTTTGATCTGGCGCGAATAACCAGCGACGATACGAAGTACCGTTACGTGGTGACGAATTTGGACCACACCGTACTGCCCTTCGTCATGGACGTATTGGCCTCTCCACCGGCGCGTGGTAAATACGAGGAGATAAAGAAACGGATCATCGAAGCATTTGATGAGTCCCACGAAACCAAATTGAGGAAGCTGCTGCGAGGAAGTGAAGTGGTGGACGAGAAACCCTCGCATTGTTTGCAGAGACTTAGAAATCTGGCTGGTGGGCAAGTCGGAGAAAACGTTCTGCGTACGCTCTTTTTGGAGCAATTACCGGAGAGCATGAGAACTGTTCTCGCTATTAGCGATACGGCGGATCTGCAACGGCTAGCGCTCCTAGCTGATAAGATTGCAGAGATGTCTGTGCCGAGGGTGGCGGCCATTGAAGCATCAACCCCGGTGATTCCACCACCGTCCACCAGGATAGAGGCGCTGGAGGCTAAGGTGGAGAAGCTAGTCTCGATGGTGGAGACGCTCACTACGCGACAGTCCCGCCAACCCTATAGGTCCCAGCCAAGATGGCGGCCACGCGGTAGCCCTGGAAGGGAGCGATCTGGAAGTCGGTCAACTTCACGCGAAGGGAACAACTACTGTTTCTACCACCGGAGGTTCGCTGAGAGGGCCCATCGATGCGTCATTCCTTGTGGATGGCCAGGTCCACCGCCTACTGGAGCTTCGGCTAACCCTGCCACGCAGGGAAACTGATTGCGCAACCCCGGATCG
Organism: Osmia bicornis bicornis; assembly: GCF_907164935.1. Classification (NCBI taxonomy): domain Eukaryota; kingdom Metazoa; phylum Arthropoda; class Insecta; order Hymenoptera; family Megachilidae; genus Osmia; species Osmia bicornis. Next base: position 1,465,697 of record NC_060223.1, on the reverse strand, counting down.
AGATGGCGTCGGATGGTCGCGACGAGAACTGCCGTCTCACTATTAGGGATAGAAATAGTAATTTATATTTTTTAATTGATACAGGGGCGGATATCTCCGTATTGCCGCACAGATCGGTAAGAGGAGAACCCGCCATTACTGACTCTAAGATTTATGCGGCGAATGGCACTCCGATAAGTACATTCGGATCGCGGAGGTTGACTCTGAACCTCGGATTGCGTCGTCCGTACACGTGGGAGTTCATTGTCGCGAAGGTTCAACAGCCTATTATCGGTGCTGATTTTCTCAAGCGTTTCGGTCTTCTGGTTGATTTACGAAATAAGAGACTGATCGACGAATTAACTAAAATACAAACCACTGGTTTTTTACAGACGGCGACTCAAACTTCATTGACGACTGTTGACATAAACAACCCGTACAGACGACTGTTACAGGAATTTATTGCTATTACTCGGACAGTACAAAAACAGGAAGTTCTCGCCCATCAGGTACGTCACCATATAGTAACCAGGGGCTCACCGGTCGCGGAAAGGGCGCGAAGGTTGCCCCCGGAAAAATTAAAGGCAGCAAAAGCCGAAGTTGACCACCTTATTGCAGCAGGGATTTGCCAGCCTTCTAGTAGTCAGTGGGCAAGTCCATTACATATGGTCCAAAAAAAGAATGGTGGCTGGAGACTATGTGGTGACTACCGGCGTCTAAACAGCATTACAGTCCCTGACAAATATCCAATTCCTCACGTGCAGGATTTCGCACATAGACTTGACGGAACGACAGTTTTTACTACTTTAGATTTAACGTGGGCTTATCACCAGATACCAATCAATCCAGAGGATCGAGCGAAAACCGCCATCATCACGCCATTCGGGCTATACGAGTTTAATGTGATGACGTTTGGGTTAAAGAACGCAGCACAGAGTTTTCAAAGATTCATGGACGATGTACTCAGAGGTTTGAACTTCGTTTTCTGTTTTGTGGACGATATTTTGATCGCCTCTGCCAATGAGCTTGAACACGAGGAGCATCTGAGGTGTGTTTTTGAAAGGCTAAAGGCTTACGGGTTATCGATTAATTTGTCGAAGTGCGTTTTTGGGGCACATTCTGTACAGTACCTGGGGTACCTGATAGACTCCATGGGAGCCAGGCCTGTACCGGAAAAAGTTGAAGCCATTAAAAATTATAATAAGCCAAAGACAATAGCTGATTTGCGCAGATTTTTGGGCATTCTAAATTTTTATCGAAGGTTCATTAAGGACGCAGCTGCGATACAGGCTCCACTTCATAAATATTTAGAAGGAGCAAGGAAACGCGATAAGCGAGTTATTCAATGGACGCCTGAGGCTGAGGAAGCCTTCGATAAGTGTAAAGGCTCATTGGCGGATGCAGCACTGCTGGTACATCCACGCGATAACGCACCTTTAATATTAGCTACAGACGCTTCCGATATTGCTATGGGAGCGGTTTTGCAACAGGAAGTTAAAGGAATGTGGGAACCACTAGGTTTTTTTTCAAAGAAGTTTACACCCCAAGAGTCAAGGTACAGTACGTATGACAGAGAATTAACAGCAATTTTTAAAGCAACCAAATATTTTAGACACATGTTAGAAGGACGTGACTTTACCATACAGACGGACCATAAACCACTGACTTACGTTTTTGCACAGAAATCTGATAAAGCCTCACCTAGACAATTACGTCAACTTGATTATATAGGACAGTTCACTACTAGGATAGTTCACATTTCGGGAGTAAATAATTCAGTGGCTGATGCTTTATCACGGCTGGACGTTGTCAGTATGCCAGTCGTGGTGAGTACACAAGAAATAGCCCAACAGCAGGAATTAGATACAGAGCTAACACGTATTCTGCAGGGTGGTTCTTCATTAGACCTGAAACAGCTTAAATTAGATAGTTCTGAAACTATCGTTTATTGTGACATATCCACCGACAACATCAGGCCTTATATACCAGCAGTGTTAAGAAGGCGCATCTTTGATACCGTCCACAATTTTGCGCATCTGAGTGGTAGAGCTACGAAGAGGATGATTGGCAGTAGATTTGTTTGGCCAAACATGAATAGAGATGTAGTTCGGTGGGCCAGAATTTGTATTAATTGCCAAAGAAGTAAGGTTGCCAGACATACTGTTAATGTTCCTCAAAAGATGGTTGTTCCAGAGGGTAGATTCGACCATGTACATTTAGACATTATAGGACCTCTGCCCATAGCGAAGGGTTATAAATACTGTGTAACGATGATAGACAGGTTTTCCCGGTGGCCTGAGGCTGTGCCAGTCAAGGATATTTCTGCGGAAATCGTCGCCTCAGAATTCTACGCTGCATGGGTGGCGAGGTTTGGAGCCCCGGTCACTATCACAACCGACAGGGGAGCTCAATTTGAAGCTCAACTATTTTCTGCGTTAACGGTTCTTGTAGGGTGTAAAAGAATCCGCACCACTGCTTACCATCCAGCGTCGAATGGCATGGTAGAGCGGTGGCATAGGTCCCTAAAAGCGGCAATAATGTGTCACGAGTCACAGGACTGGGTCGCGGTGCTTCCCACGGTGTTATTGGGACTGTGATGTAGTTTTAAAGAGGACATAGGTGCATCGGCAGCTGAATTATTGTATGGTGCACCCCTTAGATTACCTGGCGAATTTTTTATGGACGTTCAACCTCTTGACAGTTTTAATATTAGTAAATTCCGTGACGCCATGAGACAAGTACGACCAAAACCCACGGTGCATCACGCACGCAAATCGCACTTTGTATCTAAAGATTTATATTCGTGCAGTCATGTTTTTGTGCGCGTTGACGCTGTTAGAAGGCCCCTGGAACAGCCATACGAGGGCCCATGTCGCGTATTGCGGAGAATATCCGATCGCACCTTCCTTATCGAGTTACGAGGAAAGGACCAGGTCGTTTCGGTGGAACGGTTGAAACCGGCATTCATGGAAATATTGGAAGAGTCAACGCAACCCTTAAGTACCTATTCGAGGGTGTCGTCTGCTCTCCCTAACGGGTCGAGAGACTCGGAAGGGGGTAGTGTGGCGACCTCTGCTGATGGTCGACCGTCTCGCCGAAGCGTACACTTCCAATAAATATACCGCGACATCTACTTCCGGGAAAAGCGTCGTTTTCCCGTTCCGGATGGAAGTTTTTCATTCTCGTGGGGACGTTTGAAGCGGTAGCTTTGTGTTTTGAGAAACTTTGTATTCTGTTCGTGGGTGTTCGCATCAGAGAATTTAAATGCGTTGTTGAGCGATCTAAGCTGTGTTAAGTGCATTAGGACCAGTTAAATATACATCGTAATTACAAATTTATAATAATTGACAATTAATAAAACTCTATATGAAAAGCGGTAGTGAGCTTGTTTTCCATCAATTGATAAAGTAGGAATCCTAACTCCTAAGGAATCACTTATTCCTACACGTTATGTACAGATGGCGCCACCTGGAGTATAATTGTGGGAGCTTATCCCACGTTTAAATTGAATGGATTGCGTGTAAATTGTAATAATATATTTGAAATTGATAAATTTAAAGGTTTACATGTCTGGATGGATTGAGAATTTGGCAAGGAATGAATAGTTACAATTGTAATACTAATTTGTTTAAAATAACAAAAGAACAATAAACGTTGTTATAAAAAGTTGGCGGTGAGAAAATTCTTCAATCTGTCTTATCGACAGCGGCCGCCACATAATTGTAGGGTGATGGTAATGTAGAACCTCTGTCGGTAAATGCGTGTTCTTCTATCCTTCACCACACTTCGTGTATTACATTGAAACTTATTTAATCGCAAAGAACTCGAAACTGATTTATGAATAAAATTAAATTTAAAGAGTTTTAATATCACAAAATATTTAACAACAACAAAGTTCACAAAAGTTATAACAACCAAGAAGGCGACGGCGTTCAAACGCGAAACACAACAAACTTGGAATGAACAATTTAAATGTAACACAATAAAGATTTCAAAAGTTCTCAAGAACTTAAAACACTCTTTAAAGGTAAACTCAACGAGAGAAAATACAGCATGAAATATGCGATTTCAAAATTATTACGGATCCGATTTTCAACGTCGTGATTCAATGCCGGAGAAACAAGGACAATTGAATAAAAGTTAAATAAATAATTTGAAATCGAGCGCCGAAAACGGAAGCGCGCAGCGACGCCACATAATTGTAGGAGATTCCCCTTTCAGCCATAGACTTTATGTATATAGGTTGAGAACGCACTAGGTTAAGGATACATTAGGTTTACTCTCTAGGTATAGGATATAGTTTAAGAAACGTACAAGAAGAAAAAGACTCAATAGCGATAGTTCAAATGTAACGGTTATACAGAAAAGGTCTACAGAGAAATATATATTTTACGAAACCTAAAAGATCATCCACGTTTTATTACCGGACCATTGACCGCCACAACTGGTGCCGAAACCTTGCGAAAATGACTGATAAAGAGAAGATGGAAGCTGGAACAGCGGCAGAGGTAAACGCCAGCGATTTCAGAAGCGTAAAGCTCCCTACGTTTTGGAAAGACGACCCCAAGCTATGGTTCGCCATGCTGGAAAAAGAATTTTCGGCGTACGGGGTGAAGTCTGATGTGGTAAAATGTGCATCAGTATTACGACATTTGGACGGGAATATCATCAGAGTCGTCGCAGACATAATCTCAGCCCCGGAGTGCAAGGATTCGTACAGACGGATTAAAGAAGCGCTGATAGAGCGGTTGGCGTCGTCTGAGGAGGCACAGCTTCGCCAGCTTCTCCCAGGGATCGAGTTGAACGGACGGAAGCCGACAGAATTGTTGCAAGAGATGCAATTGCTCGCCGGTGCAAAGGTTAGTGCAAGCGTTTTGCAAACGCTATGGCTTTAGCGTTTGCCCACGCGGGTGCAAGAACTCCTTGCTGTGGTTGACGACGCAGCATTGGATAAGTTAGCAGCATTAACGGACAAAATGATCGAAAGATCGTCGTTTCCGGAAGTGGCGGCCATTACGGAAAGCGAGTCAAATACGCATCGTTGAATAGCACCACGTGAACAAAGCTCAGAGATCGCAACATTAACGCGAAAAATGGAACAATTGGAAACGTTGATTCACGATAATTTCCGCAGAAGACCCAGAAGCCGCAGCCGAGGTCGATTCTTTAAAAGACGTAGCTCCTCCCGCGGAAGAAGCGCTGATCGTTACCACCAAATTAAGAGACCAGATTATTGTTTTTATCATAGGAAGTTTGGAGAGCGATCATTTAAATGCTCTCAGCCCTGCAGCTGGACGGAACCGGACGCGCGTTCGAAGCAAGAAAACTAAACAGGTCGTGGCAAGTGGAGACGGTTGCTGACGACAGCCAAACAAAGAATCGTCTCGTCATCACAGACAGAGAATCGAGGATGGCCTTCCTGATAGACACAGGTGCGGACATTTCGATGATTCCCAGTAATCGTAGACGACATCCCGCACCAACGGACTTCAAACTTTATGCAGCTAATGGTACAGTTATAAACACCTGTAACCGATCGATTAGGCCACCGATACGTTACATAGTGTAGGGGCCCGTAGGGCCGGCCCCACTATCATGTCATGGTACGAATCGCGCAAGCGTAAGATTCCCCTTCGCTGCCTAGAGCACCGAGCGAGGTGCCTGCCGATCCGCGGAACGAGCACTTGTCGTCGAGACTCCAATGCGATCAGACGCATCTTCGGCTTTTGTAGAATCACTTGAACACACGCACTCACAAGCAGATCAGCAGCTACGAAGATCGTGCTCTGGTCTCGCTTCCGAGATTGCCTTCGCGCCCATGAGCAACCGACCTCAGCTTCTCTAATCAACCGATTTCATATGAACTCGCAAGAAAAGAGAACCTGAACGAGCGAGCCATGCGACGTGTGAGAAAGTCGGTGCCCGCGTTCAAATAGAAACTTCCAAATAGAAAAGGAACTCGACGGCAGGTTTCTATGCGTCGTTCAAGCGTTGTGTAAGCGTGTATGTGTGAGAAGTAAGTACGTTGCGCTCCGCGTTCAAGTCATGTTTCTTTTTCGCCTTCGATCCCAAGGACGACCGTGCCGTTAGAAATATTTACACGCCGCACGCCGTAACCGATGATCACGGCCGTAAGAAAGGCACGCGAAATGTACGCGACTGTCCTCGTATGAACGGGAAATAAATTTATTGTTAAACTTGCCTCTCTTTACATCTGAGTGTTCCTCTTTATTTCTCTCCCCGTCTCTATCCTACGAAAACGTGCTCTTGAAGGAAGAGCACGGTTACATACCTTTGGAAACAAGACAATAACCTTGTCTCTGGGCCTCCGCAGGCAGTTTCCTTGGAGGTTTGTCGTAGCAGATGTAGGTAAGGCAATTATTGGCGCTGACTTTCTACGCCACTACAATTTGTTGGTCGACCTAAACAAACGTCGCTTAATCGACCCTACAACAACCTTATACCGCAGTGGTACATTAACAAAGTCAGAAATGCCTACCGTATCTACAATAAATAGCGATAATCAATTTCAAACTCTGTTAAAAGAATTTCCAACAGTTACGCTTCCACAGAACTTTGGATTAAAAAAGTTAGAGGTTTACCATTATATTACCACCCACGAACCTCTAGTGGCTAAAAGAGCACGTCGCTTACCACCTGATAAGCTCCAAGTGGCGAAGAAGGAATTTCAGCACATGCTAAACGTAGGCATAATCCAACCGTCCAAAAGCCAGTGGGCGAGCCCATTACATATGATCCGTAAAAAGTCAGGTGAGTGGAGGATTTGTGGCAATTACCGTAAGCTTAACAGCGTAACAGTACCTGACAAGTATCTCCTGTACCACATACACGATATTGTGCAAAATTTCAATGGGTCAGGAATATTCTCAGTTGTAGACTTAAGGAAAGCCTATCATCAAGTACCTGTAGCCGTTCAGGATCGGCATAAGACTGCTGTTATAACGCCATTTGGCTTGTTTGAATACCTAGTAATGCCATTTGGATTGTCTAATGCAGCCCAGACATTCCAACGTGTAATGGACAATATCCTAAGGGACTTAGATTTCTGCCGGTGCTACATCGACGACATTATAGTAGCCTCAAGAAACTCGGCAGAACATGAGCTACATTTGAAAACATTATTCAAAAGACTGCAAGACCACGGGCTGAGGATCAATGTTGACAAGTGCCAGTTTGCGAAGAATACCGTAGAATACTTGGGCTGCACCATAAGCAACGAAGGAGTTTCACCGCTGAACGAACGTGTGAAAGCGTTGCAGAACTATCCCAAGCCCAAGACAACACGCGAACTAAAGAGATTTTTAGGCATTATCAATTTCTATAGGAGATTCCTGCCAGCAGCAGCAGAAACACAGATACCACCTAACCAGATAACTGCAAACGGAAAAGGAAACGGTAATAAACCAATCAAGTGGACGACAGCAGCGGAGGAAACATTTGAGAAATGCAAGGAGCAAATGGCGAACGCAACCCTCCTACACTACCCCAAAACAGGAGCTCAGTTGGCTTTGAAGACAGACGCATCGGATACTGCTATTGGCGCTGTACTGGAGCAACTCAACGACGGCATCTGAGAACCGTTGGGTTTCTTTTCTAGGAAGCTAGAAAAAGCTCAGAGAAAATACAACACGTATGATCGTGAACTTTTAGCAATATATAAGAGTTTAAAATACTTTAAGCACTGGGCGGAAGGTAGGTCTATAATTATTAAAACCGATCATAAACCACTAACTTATGCATTTCAGCAAAAAAGTGATAAAGCTACGCCAAGACAACAAAGACAATTAGACTTTATAGAGCAGTACACCACACAAATTGAACACATTCAAGGATGCAAAAACACGGTGGCAGACACCCTATCTCGCATAGAGACGATAGACCTACCAGTCCTAATGACAACAGAGGAAATAGCAAAGGAACAAAGACAAGATCAAGAACTGCAGAACATTCTGAAGGAGCCGACGAAGGGAGACTGATGGATGTTGCGGAAAGTCCCAGTGCGCGACAGCAATATACACATCTACTGTGATACCTATAATAACATCTTAAGACCATACTTACCTTAAACCTTGAGAAAAAGGGTATTCGATTCTGTACATAATCTGTCACACCCCAGTGGTCGCAGCACCAGGAAAATCATTTGTAAAAGTTTCGTTTGGCCACATATGAAGAAACAGATCGCGGAATGGGCACGCTCATGCTTATCCGGTCAGAGAAGCAAGATCCATAGACACGTCAGAAAAGAACCAAAACATATAGAAATCCCAGCAGGAAGATTCGAACACCTACACATTGATATTGTCGGTCCTCTTCCACCATCAAAAGGATTCCGTTATTGTGTAACAATTATAGACCGTTTCACACGTTGGCCTGAAGCGATCCCAGTAATGGGTATATCTGCGAATACAATAGCTACAGCAATCTTCAACAACTCGATACCTAGATTTGGCACGCCGTTAACCATCACCACCGATCAAGGTACGCAATTTGAGTCGCAATTATTTATATCTCTGGTAAAACTTTTAGGTAACCACAGCTTACCATCCAGCGGCAAACGGAATGATAGAGCGATGGCACAGATCACTGAAATCGGCAATCATCTGTCACAATAATCCTAAATGGACGGAAGTCCTTCTAACAGTGCTCTTACGGTTACGTACTTGCTATAAAGAAGATATCAAAGCTTCAGCTGCGGAAATGCTGTACGGGACCCCGTTACGTCTACCTGGCGAGTTTTTCAACCAAGGAGATTACACTGAACCAGAGACTTTTATAAACAAATTCAGGCAACAGATACGAAAAATCAAACCAGCACCAACGGCGCATTACGCTAGAGAAAAGGTCTTCATTCATAAAACGCTATACGAATGTACGCATGTATTCGTAAGAGTTGACGCTGCCAAGAAGCCATTGGAACCACCATACGAGGAGCCATTCCTCGTATTGGAGAGGACATCAGACGATGTGTTCCAGATCGAATATAAGGGAAAACCAACGATGATCAGCGTCGAGCGACTTAAACCTGCATTTGTCGAAGCCAATGTCGAACCGAATAGCAATGAACCAGAGACTTATACGCGTAAGAAGACTGTTAGATTCGCGGTTTAAAATTCAAATTAAAATGCCAAACCGCTAGGGGGGGAGTGATGTAGGCGATTCCCCTTTCAGCCATAGACTATATGTATATAGGTGTTGCGTGTCCATTCGCGGTAAATAGGGATTTTCGGGGATTTAGGCGCAGGTAAGGTGATTCGTGGAGTGCGGAGGCGCTCCGCTCGCAAGGAGCGAAAATGAAACAAATAAACTATCTTTCACAGTTAATTACGATTGTAGTTTTAACTATTTATTCAACCCGTTTCAAGCTAAGGTTTTATAAAATGCCTCGAAATTCAGCGTGAGAATAACGTGTCAGAGTCAAGCGACAAAATCATTCTACTCGTTCTACGCTTGGCGGAGGAGATCTTCGCGCGTTGTCGGTCGATGCCCCTTCGTTCGTGTATCCTGGATCCTCCCTCAGGATCATCCCTCGTCCAATAGTGGAGGAGTCCACCCCGTCTTGCGTGGGCCCCTTCTCCTAGCTGTGGTCCACTCTCAGGCGCGTGGAAGTGGAGGCGCTCCGCCAAGACGCTAGAACGTTGCAGCGCACATGTGCTACGAGAAAGCATGGGACCCAGAGAAAATAGGAAAAGACAAGACCTTGTATTTGCCAAAGGCAACTCTTGAGGAAATTGACGACCCTCTTAGAGTGCATGAAAAGACAGGATATCGGAAAAGACTTCGTTACTTTTAAGGACCATTCGTGACTTGGTCGAAAACAACGAATTAGCTATGGTCTGTCATAAATTAGTCTTTTAAGAATTTACTAACTAAGTGAAATTATTCCATTCACTGGATTTCCGGCCTTCTCTCAGCTCGATCACCCACGTCGAGGGGTTTACAAGTTTGGCTTTGTTTATTTTATAATATGAGCGTACACGCAGATGGTTTAAACTCCGCTTTTAATTTATAGCCATCGATACAAAAGGTCCTCGAAGAACATTCGAGACATATCGATACAATAGCCTATCGATAAATATTCCCATGTCAATGTCGCCATACCACTCTAGACATATTCACGTGATACGTTTCACGTTACACCTTCCCCCTTATACAAAAAGGTGTTTACATAAAACAACTTTTTCATTCATAACATTACTCTTTAGTAACGTGAAAGCAAGTCTGTATCAACTAATTCATTCCAAAGTCACGCGTCGTACAACTTCAATAGTCTATTCAATAGTTCGTAATTTCGCACACAGCATAATCCGTGTATGTAAACATACAACAAATAATAATTCTTCCATCTATTGTCAATCGCCTCTGGATTATTCATAAGCCATAATATTAATAGAATATAATCACAAGCTTATAAGGCAACAACGATTCGCATAAATTTAATTCAGTCTTCGGTAAGATCGTCCAGCCGTACACACGCCAATTTTAGTTTGTTGGTATGTACTATTTTACATTTATTCTCTTTTAATTCCAATTCCGCTGTTAAGTCACCAAACATTCGACTTATTTTATAAGGACCCAGCCAGTCGCAATCAAATTTAGAAGTTCTAGGCTCCTTGAGTAGATATACCATGTCTCCTACTTTAAATTTATATGGATTTAGTTTTGATCGTAGTAACCCTTACTTCTCTGTTTTGCTTTCTCTAGATTTCGCGCAGCCATAGTCTGTGTGGTGGTGATTTTATTGAAAAGCTCATCAAAATGCTGTGCAAAAGTTCGAGGCATTTGCCCCTTGGCAAATTCAGAAGGTATGTTGGCTTTAACACCAAAAACCAATTCGTGAGGGGTAAACCCAGTGCCCTCGTGTACAGAAGTATTGTATGAAAAAATGCAAAAGCGTATCCAATCATCCCAATCCGTTTTTGTGCAATAGTGTTTGAGATAATTAATAAAACTACGATGTGCCCTTTCAAGAGAACCCAACGACTGAGGATGAAAAGCCGTGGATGTTATTCGCTGTATTTTGAAAATCCTGCAGAAATTCTTCATTACCTGGCTAATGAAGTTCCTCCCTTGATCAGTATGGATAACCCGTGGACATCCAAATCTACTGATAAACTGTTCGGCAAGAGCATGAGCAACGGTTACTGTATCTATGGTTCTTAATGGAATCGCATCAGAATATTTAGTCAAATTATCTTGCAAAGTGAGTAAATACTGATTTCCTTTATTAGTTACGGGTAGAGGTCCAACTATATCCATTTGTATTTTCTCAAAGGCTTGACGAGGTGTATCGGTGATTTGCATTGGTTGTTTGATTGCAGCTATGTAATTTTTATTCTTCTGACAAATAGGACAAGTGCGAACGAATTCTGTAATCTCCCTTGCCAAACCCGGCCAATAAAACCGTTCGCGAATAAGTTGGTGCAATTTAAAAATACCCCTATGACCTCCAATTGCAGATTCATGATGCTCCTAAATGATTTGAAGACGACTCGATTCCGGTGGAACTACAATTTCTCCAGTGCACAAGGTAATATTCTGATATATTCAGAATTATCGAAAATCTGTTTGATTAAATTTATTATATTACCTCGTTCCGAAGGGTTGAATCTGTCCGGATCTACCAAGATACTAAACGTTTTCGTATCCAAGGTGTCTAAAAGAGGTTTGAGTGATTTTAACGAGGCTTCGACGTAATCGAGATTAAACTCACTTTGATGTTCATTTTTATAGAATAAAAAGAAAACGGAATGTTTATCGTGCGGAAAATATTGTTGTACTTCCCCTACCGAGAATCCAATTCGGTTTAACAAACCCACAGTGGTTTGAGATGTATCAATACAATTTAGAGGAATAAAATGAACGAGATTGTCTTGTCTCATGAATAGGTTGTCTTTTATATCGAGAATAGTGGGTAAGGAAGAAGGATGTACCGCAGGTCTGTGTACTGTATCATCTGCATTATTAATTAAAACTCTATTTTGACTGTTATCTGTATTTTCATCATTTTCATTATTAACCATGATTATCTTTTTATATAGAGAGACTACATTTAAAGTTGCTTTTTCCCCAGGATTTCCCTGTGCAATCTTGCCCTCTACCTGCCTGATCCTCTCGCTAGTGCAGTTCCTAACACTTTCATTCACACCCAGCTGTATAGGCCGTATCAGTGTTGTTTCACATTCAAAACCATGCAAACGCGTACCCAGGCTCACCAAACGTTGAGAAACGTGCAAAGACATACTAGTCCATCCCAACGAGTGTGAACCATGGCGCGCTGGACACAATGGCGTTCCCATTCTATCACCTGGGCTTCCTACACCAGGCGACAATTCCTTACATTCATCTTCCCCTCCAGGAAGTACTCTCGCTTTTCGTCCACCCGGCAAAGCCGTTTTTGTAGTGGACTCATCGTGCGACCATCCGGAATTGTTAATCGGGATGGCGCCGGCTTCACTCACTTGACCTCCCGGAGCTACGTTACCCGGGGGCAAGCGTGGAACATTACAAAATCGGGTTAACGTACCCCTACAAGCCGCGACAAGTTGCACCTCGAGCATGGAGGTACTCGAGTTGGACAATCCTTTACTAATTTCATCCGTTGAACTTCCAGCCGACAAGGGCAATACTCGTAAATTCGTACTGTCATTAACTTTATTCGTAGTCTCATTAAAGTCGACCTCTGTGTTCCTGCGTACCAAGAAAGCAGAGGCCACAAGAATTTCATTTCCAACAAATAACATTTCATCTACTCTATCTGTTTCAGTATCTGCAGGTGGCACCCCACCTGTACAGGCGAGCACCCCTTCCAAACGTTGTGAATTCGAATTAGAATCAATATCAGACCGTACGGTTTTTTGTTGAGGAACAGGATTCATGCAGGTGTCTACGGGATTTCGTGAAAGTGCGTCGGCGTTGGCGTTAACCTTTCCAGGTTTGTATACCACAGTATAATCGTATTCATTCAACCTAATCCGCCACCTCATGATTTTAGATGTTGGATCCTTGACATTGTGTAACCATACCAAAGGTCTATGGTCCGTGAGCAATGTAAATTATCGGCCATAAAGGTAGGGTCGGAAATGTTCTACACCAAAAAGAACTGCTAACAATTCCTTTTCAATCGTTGAGTAGTTAACTTCTGCGTCATTTAGTGATCTGGAGGCATATGCGACTGGGAGATCTTTTCCCACTGGTCCCTGACTAAGAATGGCGCCAATGGCATAATTAGAAGCATCCGTAGAAACGAGGAATGACTGTGAAAAATTCGGGAACTGCAATAGAGGTTCAGCACAGATAATATCTCTTAAGGTTTCGAAGGAAGTTTGCACGTCAGCTGTCCAACGAAACGGTACGTCCTTTTTCAAAAGTCTAGTCAAGGGTTTGGCAATCCGGGCCATGTTGGGAATGAACCGCCTATAATACCCTACAAGACCCAGGAACTGTTTAATATTCTTCCTTGTCTTGGGTATGGGAAACTGTTTTACTGCCTGAATTTTCCCGGGATCCGGTTTTACACCCTCGCTCGTGATTACATGCCCTAAATATATTATTTCCTTTTGTAAAAAACGACATTTTTCAGGCTGAAGGGTTAATCCAGCGTTTTGTAACCGAGCTAAAAGGGTTCTCAACTTACGCCCATGCTCTTCAATGGAGGCTGCATAAATGACAATATCATCCATATAAACCAGAAGCTCGATACCCTGCAACCCGGATAGTATCAAGTCCATAACCCTTTGAAAAGTGGCTGGAGCATTCTTAAGGCCAAAGGGCATCCTGTTGAACTCATAATGACCATGAGGAGTAGAAAAAGCCGTTTTAGACTTCGATGAAGGATCTACAGGAATCTGGTGGAAACCAGAAGCTAAATCGAGAGTACTGAAATATTTCGCCCCTCCTAACTGATCCAAAATTTCGGTAATATTTGGAAGAGGGTACGCATCGGCCACAGTTTTTTCATTCAATTTCCGATAATCAATGACCATCCTCCATCGTGGTTTTCCAGAAGAACCAGGTTTTTTCGGGACTACCCATACAGGTGAATTGTAAGGAGATACCGACGGCTGGATAATTTTGTCCTTAAGCAAGGAATCTACCTGAGTTTCTATTTCATTTTTATGGATCGGAGGGTACCTATACTGCTTGGTATGTATGGGTATTTCGTCGGTTGTGGTAATTGTGTGAGAAGGAACATTAGCTGCCTTCAGTTTATCTGAAGGAAGATGGAACTGATACGAAAACTCATTTATAATTTCCAGGATACTGGCCTTTTCCCTTTCTTGAAGGTGACTCAGATCCAAGTAATTAAGCAGTGCACTAAATCTTTGAGCCTGATCTACTGATCTATTTGCGTTCGGATTTTCCGTTCGAGAAGAACGCGATGCAGGAGGTTTCAGTTCAAAATCTTCCAATTCAATCTGCGGTATTGTAAGCATAACGTAATCCGATGTAGTATTAATAACAAATAATTTGACCGAGCCGTTTTGTTGATTAACCAATACCTCTCCCAAAAAGATACCAGGACCAGCATCAATCCTCCTAACGTAACCCGATGTAATATCACCCTTCGTTGGGACAGAAATCAAAACTTTGTTCCGAGGAGGCAACTCATACGACGAGAAAATGGGAGTGCAAATTTCCATCACCAAATTCCACAAGGCATGGAAAATTCTCTCCAAACCTCAGTGTACCCCTTTGTTTTTCCAAAAATGACATCCCTAAAATTCCGGCCTCCCTAACAGGAAAGTCATCTTCCACCACCTGAAAATGTACAGGGATGCCATGCACACTAATAACTACATCACCCCATGTCTGGACTGTACCTGCACTAATGCCGGTAAGATGGTAAACTACAATTTCATCAATCAACAAATCAGGATTTAATTCCCTTCGTTTAATTAGGTTAAGTTGCAAGCCAGTGTCTACAAGGAATTTAGCGAGACCATTCTGAAAATGTTCCTGTTCTAAAGGAATATATGGTGATTGTCTGATCTGCTTTAAACTGGTTTCGCGGCAGACGCGGTGGATCCGGCGCGAGAGATAAGGGGTTCCCTTCGTGCTGCGCCCGTCGACGAAACCCCCCTTGAGTTTAAAGGATTTTCCTGATGCCTAGAAGTTGAAGGAATTGGTGATCGCGGTTTCCTCCAACCATGGTCAGTATTTTCCCGTTCTAAGTTTATATTTTCTTGAACACGATTAATATTTCCCCTCCGGCATTGGAAATCCGTATGGCCTAGTTTCCCACACCTTCGGCACCTAGAAACGTCGCGAATTGGCCCCCCGCGTCGATAATCCCTTCGCGCATAACATTGTCTGGAAAGATGGCCCGGTTTTCCACAATTATAACATCTATTTCCGCGCACTTCTGCCGTCAAAACCCTAGGATTACTATCAAGCGGTTTAGGATTCCGAGATGTTCGCGGAGTGTCGATTTGGGCTTCAATTTGCGCTGCTAATTTTGCGGCAGCTACAACGTCACTTAGACGATCCCTAGAAACGATATTCGCAATTATATCATTCCGCAATCCTTTCAGAAATCCGTGTACCGCACTCTCTGAGAGTAAAGTTTGAATTCCCAAAAATTTTTCCAAATCATAACTATCTCTAGCTGCCTGTAACCCGTGATCTAGAATTCCGTTTACCCTAAATCCAAATTCCTCTATCGTTTTCCGCTCATTACGACGTACAGCTTTTATTTCATTTAATATATCGTTTAAATTAAAAGTCCTAGCATAAGCAGATTTAATTAAGGGGTAACACCACTGTAAATTTTTCGAAAAATCGATTTTTTTTTTATTGGCTTAAAAGATGCTTTGAACCTTCTAGAATATGGGGCAAAAGCGTTATTACCTGAAAGAAATTTGTTTCCTTGAAATTTCGAGCTCTTTTCCAAGCGCGTCGGACTGCTTCGAAACGACTACCGGGGTCAAATTAATCCCTGTTGAGAAGGTACAACCTAATGTCCTACCTTTTGATGTCTAACTTCTCTAATACACAATGGATGTCTTTAAAAAATAGCCACGAAAGCTTCAATGCTACCGTTTGGAATTTGGCTCCAGAATCTTATTCAAGCAGCAAAAAAGTCTTGAAAATAGCGACTGATATTGCTGTGTGCAATTTTATTGATGCCCTGATAAACATTCTCCCAATTATGAAAGCTTTGGAGATGGATATTGGTGTCCAATCATACAATTTTTGTCTGGAAGCCGACGCTAAACGGATCAATCACGCCGAGCGCTCTTTGACAGATGCGGCAAAAGAGGCACGCTCTACCTTACAATCTTCGAGGAAAGAGAATGAGGAAGAATATTTAAACATGGAAGGGCAGCTTTATGTTCCTGGGATAACAGATAAATGATAAAAAATTTAAAACAGTCGAATTTTTCATTTTTTCATGTCCAGAACACATTTCAAAACTTTAAACGCGTTTTTCTCGAAACAGTACTTTCAAAATCGGTGGGCACTCTAGCTCCGCCAATTTTCAATCAATCTTCTTGAATCTTTTTGTAATTTAATCGTCACATATTTTTTTAGTGAAATACGTAGGATTTTTTCAAAATATTGATATTTCGATTTTCTGTACAACTTCAAAGCACGAAATTTCTGGTCAAAAATTAAGCTTTTACTTTAAATCGATGCCATTTTATTAAAAATGCATATTTTTGAAAACGGCTACGTATTTCACTAGCGTTTGGATTAAGAAATCTAAATCCCTTTGTTTCATTGTTCTAGGTCATATCTGGGTTGAGTTATCGTGCCCACCATTTGACACTGTTTTTTCGAAGCGTTTCCGATCATCAGCTGTCAAGCCGCCATTTTTGCACATATCAATAAAACAAAAAAACTATATCTACTTTAATACATGTATAATAAATCAATCTAATTGGATTTTCATAAACACTTTCCATTTCTTAAAAAAAAATTTCCAAAAAAGCCTTAAATTTGAAGCGGTCAAAGTGGTGTTACCCCTTAAACTGATCCACTCCTCTACGGTTTTAGGACTTGCATTACCTACTATACTTCTATAAATGTGATGCTGCATCCGACTTTGGATCAACGCGAGCAAATAGACTTTATCACCCAGCTTGACCAAAGAATCAGCGAGTCGACACTGTGCAATAAAATGGTTCACTGAGGATGATTTACCATCAAACTGAGGTACGAATTTGCTTAATAAATCATATGCAGCACGCGACGAAATCGAAGACTCAGGTAGCGTCATTACCGGATTTTCGGGTATATCTTTAGCCGAAGGTTGTAATAAAGGTTGAACAGGTACTGCATCGGAAATATTTAATTGATTGTCGACACCGCGTGAAGAAGAGGGAAACACGTTGGAAGTTGTTGCCCCAATTGAAACTGGCGTATTATTTACCGTGCTACTAGCAGGATTTGATATACCACCTGTCGCACCCCAGCTCTGTATGGTCGACTGTTCGGGGACAGGAAGTGACTCCTGCAACTGTGTTTCAGTATTATGCAGGGAAAAAGAAGACCCTATATACATAACATTAACACCACGCAGACTATTTTTGCGACTCTTTCTCCTTCTGGCTTTTACTAACTTCTTTGCTAACGGCGGTATTTTGTCGAATCAAATATACTGATTATAAACTAATATTCTATAATCTAATCGGTTATAATTTAGACTTACAGTTTGTTGCGACGAATCAATTAGTATTCCGCAAAAATTCACTTAGAGTTTTGTTAAATTAAACCTTCTCTTTGCAGGTGTACGGTCCTATCCGTCGGTGACCCGTTGAGCAGTTTGACCCCGGTTTATGAGCAGGTCCTCAGGTACTCTGGCTCGATGGTCTCCAGCTCCGCAACAGGTACTCCAATAAAAATCCGTCTGCGATCAGCTGCTTCAGGTAGGCCTCAGCTCCGTAAGAAGTCCGCTCAGGTCTCTTTCTTATGTCCAGATTCCAAGAATAATCAGGTGATATCGTGGACGAGGTGCGTGTAATTTCGGTGGATGGCTTGCACGGCAGCCGAAATCACCTGTCTCCGGTATTTACCCTTCGCTCTTGGGGAAACCGCGCCAAAACCCAAGAGGGAGAAGTTGCACTAAACTTTGTCCACTTATTTATAATGTAACAGTTCAATAAAATAGTTTGTAGAATGTTTAATTGACTGTTTAATACACACCCGCGAGCTGATAAAGTATTTCAAGTGTACATAAGATTGTCACAATCACTTTATTTAACTCTTCAGTTATTTCACTGTTTTAAATTGTTTTCTCCGAATTATCACCTTTTAAATGTTTATCACCTTTTAAATGCTTATCCCCACTTTTAAACTATCCCTCTTGAAATATCCCACCGCTGTCACCAAATATGTTGCGTGTCCGTTCGCGGTAAATAGGGATTTCAAGGGAATTTAGGCGCAGGTAAGGTGATTCGTGGAGCGCGAAGGCGCTCCGCTCGCAAGGCGCGAAAATAAAACAAACAAACTATCTTTCACAGTTGATTACGACTTTAATTTCCAGAATTTAATCGAACTGTTTCAAAATATGCGTGTTGATTTGCAGCATGAGAACAACTTTGCTAATTGAGCGACAAAATCATTCTGAACGTTCTACGCTTAGCGGAGGAGATCTTTGCGCGTCGTCGGTCGATTCCCCTTCCTTGATGGATCCTGGATCCTCCCTCAGGATCATCCCTGGTCCAATGGTGGAGGGGCCCATCCCTGTCCGGAGGCGGTCCCTCTCCCTGGCTTCGGTCCACCCCTGGGCGAGCGGAAGATGGTGGTGCTCTGCCAAGACTCGAGAACGATTCTGTGCACACGTGCTAAGAGAAAGCGTGGGATCCAGAGAAAACGGAAGATAAAGAGGTCTCGCGCTAGCGAGCCAAGGCAACCCTTAAGAGAATTTACGACCCTCTGTAAATAAACAGGATGTCGAAGAGACTTCGACCAACATGATTTTCATTAAGAGTAACGAATTAGATACGGCTCGCAATAAATTAGTTTCTTAGAAATTTCAAGTGTGACAGTCTTATTTCTCCGGTTTTCCAACTCTCTCCCAGCACGATCACCCGTGTTGAAAGTTTTACAATGTCTTATCTATTGTTTGTTTATTCCTTTGAATTTTGGCTCCTAATTTATGGGCATTGATATAACATAATGCAGACATGCTGCAGTCATACTCTTATGGCATCGTCGCCATATTACATTTCATTCAACACTTGCGATTACAACCTGCAGCTAAATTCACACGATATTGCACACATACATACAGGCGAGGTTCGCAACACCATATATAATACATTGTAAGGGTAAATGTTTTGATTAATTGATAATACATTGTATAATATCTCACGTATAATACGTGCCCAACCCTGGTGCAGAGTGCTTCAGCGCTCCACGGGCACCTTACTCACGTCTCAGAAATCCCTATAATTCCCTAAACCTCAAGGAGGACACGCAATACTGCAACGCCATTTTCTCTAGAGAATTCTTCTTTGCTCGATGCTATACGTAAAAAAAATCAACAGAATTAATGTTTAAGCTTATCTAAATCTCAGTACAATGAAAATGGCGATTTCATAATGGGTTAACATGTTAACAAAAAAGTAATCAATTTTCAAAGTATACGAAATAATACTTGCAAAATATTCGCTCCACGCATTAAAGTATTCGTAATGCGCAAGTCGCCTATTAAATATGCGATTTGTGTTATCACTGTCCTTGCCTTGTAGGTAGGCTATTATCGTAATTGTAAGTAGGACAGGTTTTGACAAGAAAATTTGGTTAATTTTTATCGTGAAAAACATAAGAATGACTTGCTTATATGACTGTTAACATGAAGATAATGTGAAATACTCCAAGAAGGAAAAATGTGTAAAATCAGATGTTTGATAAATGTGAAAATAGATAACATATAAATAAAAAAAAATGAGCTGGTTACGAAGTAGTCCACTGAGAACTAGTTTTAGTAAACAGCGTTCAAGAGACTCTCCACCAAAGGACGCTGATCCATCAGCATGTTATGACAGCTTTTGTAAACACTGGCAACAAGCTTATGAAATTATTTTGCATACATCTGTGAGTCTTTTATGAAAAAGTTATAAAAATATGTAGTATAATAAGTTACACGAACATATTGTTATAATTCTGTAGCCACCTAAAGGGATACCTAATCAGGATGATGTTCTTGGAGTGGTTAATCACATAGATCAAATGGTAACTCTATTACTATTAGAGTTACGAGATTCTAATTTTTATAATAACTATCGACAATCTACAACTGCAACACATTCTCCTTGCCTGGAATATTTATTAAGTGAAAATCTTCTTGTTAAACTTTATGATTGGAGCATACACACTGGAAGGTATAAAAATTTAATAGAAATGAGTTTTAATATTTAATATAAATATTGTATTGATAATTATATTTTATTATGAAACATATAATGTTATAGGTTTAATAATGCTGTGCGTTTGGAACAGTTGAAACTGTATGAACTTTTGGTATCACATAGTGGTACTCTTCTTGCCCATGAACCAGTTGCGAGACCATTGTTAAGATTACTTGAAAATTGTGCAAACGATATTATGCCATTAGAAGTAGAAAAAAAATTAGTAGTGTTACTAAATCAATTATGTGTTGCTTTAATGCAAAACATGGCATTACTAGACTTGTTTTTTCATTCAACAGCAATAGGGGAAAGCAAGTTGGTAGAATATACATATTTTACATGCTATTTGTAACAAATATACAATCAAATTTACTAACTTAAAATATTTTCAGGTTTATTATTTTTACATTACTAATACCACATGTACATAGAGAAGGAGGAGTAGGACAACAGGCACGTGATTCTATGTTACTTTGTATGTCTCTTTCAAAAAAAAATGATGAAGTTGGGATATATATTGCTGAGCATTCTAATATATGCCCTGTATGTAGCTTTTGTAACAAAAAGTTAAATTTTTATGAAAATCAAATATATCATGTTTCATTAAAGTTATTTTTTCAACACGAGGTTCAATTATCTTAATACAATTTTTATTTGTTCAGGTATTGGCTACGGGTTTAAGTGGACTGTATTCATTATTGCCCAGAAAACTAGATATTGAGACAGATGATTGGCATAGATTAACTCCAGATGATGTTAATGATTTACCAGCATTGATGCATTTTATGAATTCATTAGAATTTTGTAATGCAGTTGCACAAGTTGCACATCCTTTGGTACAAAAACAGTTACTAGAATTTTTGTATCATGGTTTTTTGGTGCCTGTGATGGGACCAGCCTTATTGCAGGTGAGTATCAAATACACATATCTCATATTGCAAAGTCTTCAAAGTAAATTAATGTTTTCGAAAACATTTTACAAGTTTATAAATTTTTCTCTCTATATATTATATTTTATTAAATTAAATAATTACACATTTTATATTTTACAATAATATTTTTATTCTGTGTGTACATGTGGTGAAAGAAGGTATTTGAAATTTATTTATTTAAAGCATTAGTAAAATAATTATTGTGTATGTAGAGAGTTTAAAAAAGCAGTCTTAAACGTTAAGGGTTAATTTCAACAGTTTGATTGATACTTTGAATTATCTCATTCTGTTCTACTTCTTTTTTTCCTCTATTTATTCAAAGTATCAAATTAGCTTTTAAATTATTTCTACATTGTAGACCACTATATAGGTATATATTTAATTAAGATACACACATGTTAATTAAATGCATATAACATTGTTGATATGCTAACAGTAAAGCTGCATATTGATACCTACTGCTAATTACTAATAATAGAGATAACGAGATTCATATCATTTATGTTATGACATTGTTATTGGTGGCTATCTGGTGACATTTTTATGATGCTCAGGATTCTCTTGGTTTGAGCATAGAACAGCTAGATGCACACGAACATGGGGTTAGTACAAACACTATACTTTGAGCAACAAGCTTGATCATTGCCTACAACTATATTTAACATTAATTATATATATTAATATATGTGTAAAATATTAATATTAGATGTAGTGTATGCTTATCTTTTACTAAATTCATAACATTAATATGCTTGCCTCTGAATACTAATATCCTTCTTTTACCACAAATTAAATGTTTAATACAAAATGTAATTAACTATTGAAGAATCCTAAATAAAAGTTCCACTATTTTATTAACAATTAATATGTAGGAATAAAAAACATTATTTTTATTCAAGTAACCAATTTTCTAACATTACAGACAACTGTGGATGAATTAGTTGCAGCAACCGCTTACTTTGATTTATTTCTTCGTTCGGTAACTGAACCTGGCCTTTTGCGTTCGCTTGTTAGATTTTTACTTGAAGATAATTATGACGAATGCAGAATATTGGACAGTCTTATCCAGAGGATATCTTCTAGATCACGAGTACACTTTTAATGTTTATTAGTTTCTATATAAAAATGATATCAATACCGACTGTTAATTTATCTGTTTTAGCTATGTATAGTGACATTGGCCCTCTTTGAAACTTTGGTTAATTTAAATTGCGAAGACATTATGTTAGAACTATGTCTAGGTGCATTGAGCCCATGTTCCCACGTAATGCTTTCTCAACGTAGAAGGTTAAGAGATATAGATCCGTTTGGACGTGCAGCTGAAAAGTTTCTTTCACTGACACCAAGCTGTTGCGCGCCTTTTGCATTTGTAAATTCCCAATTTAATTCATTACCAAATAATGCAACAAACGAAAAGCATTTAAATACCACATCTGAATACTTAAAATCGTTGCCTACATCTATAAATTATGGTGCTCGATTATCAGATAGTTTGTACGGAAATTACCATGCATATTTGTGCGATGCTCGGCAAAAAATAAGAGCTTGTCGAATCGCATGTTCTAATTGGTCGTATCAATACAATGGAGAGTTACTTAAAGATAGTACTACCAGCAGTGCGGCAACTTTGATAGATGATAATACATTGTCAGATCAATCTCAAAAGAAAATTGAAAGCAAAGCCTTGTCATTAGAAACGTTAAAACATTCAGCTGCTTTCAATGAAATGAATGAAAATTCCTCAGCAACTAATGCACTAGCTAATATTCAATCTCTGTTGGATAAGAAAGACTTAAACGTAACAGAGAAAGATGTAAAACCAGAATCTCTAAAAACAGCAGGAATAGAATTATCATTAGAAGAGCAAGCAAAACTAGATGCAGATATTGCTGAATTGTTAAGCGAAGATATTGGAATATCAGAATTGGCTAAGGAAACATTATTAATAGATAAAAAAGAATTTGATAGTGGCATTGATGATTCAAATACTGCTATGAACTCTCTTTTATCATTAGGAGAAAGTAGCGGCTATGAAAGCTTTGCATTTAAAGGTTCTTCAGAGTCTACACCAGACAATGAACCTAGTGAAGATCGAATAAGTGAACACGAAGAAATAGAAGCCGGATCAAATAAAGAACAAGGTATATTTCTTCATAGCATTATAGAATCAAGTTCAGTGACGCCAGAAGAATTAACAGCGAATAAACAAACTAAAGAGAACTATCGTCAGGATGTATTTAATGGACAACCAAACGTCGGTATATTTTTGGATGTTCTTTTACGAAAGTTGGAATGTATGACGAGTAACAATTTATACGTTAATCTACATTTAACTGGTCTTATCAGTAGACTAGCGATATATCCTCAGCCATTGTTACAGTCGTTTCTCTTGAATCATTCTTTGGTGTTTCAACCTAGTATTAGATCACTTTTTCAGGTTTGTAATTATACAAATATGCTGATTATAAAGTATTAGAAATTTTATAATAAAATTTCCTTTTATGTAGGTACTTGCGTCATTGAAACATAAAATAGACCAGTTTCTGTCACAGTATAATAACGTAGACGTATTAGTAGAGCAAGCTCGTCAATTTTTGATTAATCGTGAAGATAAATTAGTGAATGCAAGAAAAAATGCATTAGAAGCTGCTGCTCATTCTGCGCCTCTTAAAAGAAATTCTTTGAGCAGTGAACCATTCTCAAGAGGTATGATTATCTTAGCATTATTCAGAATATGTTTCTTCCTTTTTATATTTATACCTCACTGTCTCTATAATTACATAAGTTAATATTCTATTACTTTTAACAACTGTCATGCACTCTGGAAGTATTTAAACGATGTAGGTACAGACATCTAAGATTTTTTGCCATAAATAATAATGACTGGCACACTCTAAAATTATATTTGATGAATTGTGTTTCATAGGCGAAAGCAAAAGATGGAGTTTAACGTCCTCCTTTACACAAATGCTTAGAAAATCAAGTGGTAGCTCCGGTCCAAGTAGTTTAATTAATCTAAATCAATCGCCTAGTGTATCAGAAAATCAATTAGAAGCCATTGGTCATAGCTCCGGATATCGGTAAATATTTTCTAGTTACACTATTAATTTTATATCTGAGGAAAGTAAAAACATTATGAATTCTCGTTTGACTAAAGCAAAAATAATGGGAAATTCTTAACTCTTTAGGTATTATACGAAAACGTCCTGGGAATCTCCAAATGAAATAAGTCCAGCACAAAATGTGGTCTTATGTGCAGTTATATTAGACGAATGGCTGAAAGAACTAGCTGCTATTACACAGGAACATGCCATTATATCTCTTACAAATAATTTAGAGTTTCAAGTTTAGCATGTAAGACTAACTAAAATTCACAAATTAACCTTCAATTAATGATAAAACAATATTATCCAGAATATTTTCTTCCTTTTACAGGATTTTAATAAATATGTGATATAATATTAGACTTTCATATAATAAACTATAGAATTATACTGTTCATTTCAAGTCATATCTAACAAAATGTAAAAACAATATAGAGTGTATTGCTGCAACACACACACTCACACACACACAAAATAATAATAACGCTATTTTATTTGATAACTGTAGATATGACAAATTAAGAAACTAGCCTTTAAGGCTGTAGATTTATATGTTTCCGTTGATGTTATCGATTTTAAATATTAATCACGTTACGTTGACACGTGTTAACAAAAGAATATATATATAAAAATATATTTATTTATTAGGCGCTTTTAAAGTACTAATTTAATTTATAGTATTTAAATGATATCAGCTGAATATTGTTACGAAGACTGACATTTAGAGCAATTTCCTATATAATGTGCACATATTATTAACAATTTTATGAAATATTTTAAAAATTGAATGAGTTTGTTTCAAATTATAATCGATCATACACAACAATTCAATACTATAAATAACAAGTTATAAATAAACAGGAAAAAGTGCCAAGTTATTCGTGTAATGCGCTACTGTATACTAACATTTTGGAAATTGTTCCAAATGCTTTTTACAACTTAATTATAAAATAATTTCCATGATGAATTAATTTAAATTAATTCATTAATTCATCTATAGGCAGCAGCTATTCAGAGTTTAAGAAATTTAGGGAAGAAATATTCACCATCAGCCTTGATAACTTAGTAGTTGCAATAGTTATCCAACAAATTAAAAAAGAAAAACAGTCTAATTAGTTGAATAATCTTCACCCTAAACTTTTTAAACCACAAATAGTTTCCGTCTATATAGAAATAAATATGGATACCGTACATAGGTATGTAAAGTTTACAATTCTTTTACGTTAAATTGCAATACATAATACATATATGATAGATACGTAGCTCCTCCTCATTGTACTTAATTTAATGTATGAGCGATGTTACGTAATTACCAGCTAATATACAAGATGAAGTATTTATAAAAGTTTCACGGAGTCATAATGTGTCAGTGATAATCTTTTTTATCCATAGAAAGGTATTAGAAATTTCAGAATCATTTTCTTTGAAACCGTTTAAACAAATGTTGCTCTACCCAGGATAAAAAAGTATGAGCTTGAAATTTTTGATGTTTTCAACTGCAAAAAAGTTATTGTTGGTATCCATAATTCTTGATACTGTATGCTTTTATAAATATAATAACTTTTGTATCTCTAGGTGAACAAAATTATTACATAATTGACAAAGGAATAACTCATATAAAAAATAAGTCGAAAATGCGAGATAATTTTTTTTACACAAAATTTAATTTTACAAACATCAGTTTTGTAATTTTACTAAATGTACATTATATAATTATATTTAAATCTATCAGATGATGCTGTTATTAAATTTATAAATATTGTCCATACGACTATTATGAATAATAACTTTCAAGAGATAATATCTAAATCTTATTAGTTATTCAAAGAGCTATCGAAATGATATTATTATGAAATCATATTAATTAAATTTCATTTATAAAACTATAGTAATTAAGT
Source organism: Osmia bicornis bicornis (assembly GCF_907164935.1). Lineage (NCBI taxonomy): Eukaryota > Metazoa > Arthropoda > Insecta > Hymenoptera > Megachilidae > Osmia > Osmia bicornis. Next base: position 1,439,409 of record NC_060223.1, on the reverse strand, counting down.
TAGTTACTATGTTAGTGTTGATAATTAAAGATTTGATAAATAAATATTTGATAGATAATAGCAAATTAATGTATGCTTAATTTGATCATATAGTCTTAAAGAATAAAGTTTTGTTCGCATTTTATTTGTCTAACAATAAGTGATATTGTAAAACTTGTACTTTGCACTTTCGACTTATTTTTACTTGAAAAACTACTTTCCAATCATACCAGAAATATACTATTAACATAGTAGCATAAAATATTATGTAGGTATAATGATAGCAAATCAATTTTTTAATAACTTTGACAAGAAATGAAAGTATCAGCTGACAGAAATTAATGTAGAATACGTTTCATGATATTTTCCTTTCATATTCTTAATTTTACTGTTGCTATATTACATATAATTGGAAAACAACAAATATGTTATTGTATAATTTGGTTCCAATGAAACGTGTCGGCACTCCAATTTATTTTGCAATATTTAATGTGTTTAACATAAAACATAAGGTTTTACGACGTTTCAAGTAAAACATTAGCTCTACTATTTACATTATAATTTTGTTACAAACTCAACAAAAGTCAATACTTGCCAATACTAAAATATTATTGTACAATTACAAAATATTTGTCTATTATATGTATAAATAACATATCAAAGCATAATAATCAGTGTATGAAATGTTTCAGCTCAATTTTTGTTAATAAACACTGAAATAAGTGTTAACAAATCAGTGCAATTTTTAATATATTGTGCTAATTAAAAAAGGTGAATGAATAATAGTAAAAGTGCAAAGTATATGTCACAAAATATTGTAACTATGTATTGCGTTTATCTTTGTACAACAACATATTTTTTGATCACTTTAAAAATTTCTATTAACGTAAAACTACTTGCCACAATGTGATATTAAACTAGGCTCTCACAAAGTTATCTTTATTATTTGAAGTTATGACAGTTAAAACTTTGCTTCTGTTTTAAACATATTAAATTATATCATATTTAATTAAAAGCTGTCAAAATTTTGTATCAGCATTATAAGAATATTTTACCTCTATCTACACAAATATGAATTTTCAATATTTTAGAAAATTTCATCGTTTAACATATTTTATTAAACACATACAATATTTTCAAACAGGACTATTGCATGGTATTTTATTGAAGATAACATTATTTAATATTTATTATTATTCTAACAACACTTTTATTTTACTTTACCGTTAATTGAAGTTACCTATATACGTTTATGTTTATTTAAAGGTATGCTCTATTTTGTTATAAAATAACGTTGCAATATATTATAGTAAACTACATAATTTACAAATTTATTTTAATTACTAAATAAGTTTTCATTTATTAATATTGATTTCGTTATTAGGGACTTATTATTATAAAAATTGTATTATATAAAATTTTATATGTACAGTAAAACCTGGATAAATGCAACCAACATTGGGACCCAGTGGTTGCATTTATCCAAGCGAGGTGTCGAATCTCGGATTACACGCGACGACCAGCCAAGCGTGAACGTAGAAAGAGACAGACAGTGGGGGAAAGAGAGAGGTCCGATGATCAAAGGAAAGAGCCGAAACGTATCGGTGTGACTAATACTAATTCAACTATAAAACTTTTTTATTTTTGACTTTTTTTTATTGAAACTTTTACTAACGCATCGGTGAAATTTTTCTGATTACAATGGTACCAAACACGATATAGTTTCAATTATAATTACTTGCTAAAATTGATGTTAAAGGTTGGCAAAAAGCAACAGAGATCGACATCAAAACCAGTCGCGGTGTTGGCTCTGGTTTCAAAGGTTTCATTTATCCAAGCACGGTGGCGATTCTGGGCATTTAATGTTGCATTTATCCAAGCAAGGTGTCGATTCTGGGCATTTAATGTTGCATTTATCCAAGCGAGGTGTCGATTCTGGGTATTTAATGTTGCATTTATCCAAGCGAGGTGTCGATTCTGCGTCTGTACACATGTTTTCTATTCAGCCGACATGCCGATTCTGTGTCCGTACACATGTTTTCTATTCAGCCGACATGCCGATTCTGTGTCCGTACACATGTTTTGTATTCAGCCGACATGCCGATTCTGTGTCCGTACACATGTTTTCTATTCAGCCGATATCATTTATGTTCAGTTGTGGTGTCAATTCTATGTTGTTTATTCGATTACTATTGTTTATAAATATAATTCAAACTATATCGTGTTTGGTGTCATTTTAATCAGAAAAATCTCACAAATGCGTTAGTAGAAGTTTAATTAAGAAAAAGTTAAAAATAAAAAAGTTTTATCGTTCAATTAGTATTAGTCACATCGATATTACGGTCGGATCATATTACACGGTTTCCTCGCCGAGCGGCTCGGTTCGGCTTAGGGGGATCCCCCCAAGTGGAGGGGATAGCGATGTTGCACTTATCCAAGCATTCTTTCGTTGCATTTATCCAGGTTTTACTGTATATAAATTAAAGTACATCAAAAATGTAATATAAAATAGAATGTATATTATTGTGTTACATAGAAGATGTTTTAATAAAAGCAATACATAAACATTTAATTGCTGTAGTTTTTAACAGAAACAAATTTTAAATAAATATTATATCCTTATATGTATGTATAAATTTTATACTTTTTATTTAAAAAAAGAAATTATTATTGTGTCAAAGTTAACAATTTCTGTTTAATTCAATTACTTTATGTTGTAGTTTTTAATTTAGTTTCTTACCAAAAAGTCATCTTAGCTATTATTACAAATGTTAATCATTAATAAAAAAAATAAATTTAAATTCGTTCGATCGGAAAGATCCAATCACCGTGCTCCTTCCATCAACATTTATCAAAAGCTGCAGTTTATGAAAATTGCAGTAGTAGAAAAAAGGGACTAGTCTTAACCAAGAGTCACTAGCTTGTCAATTGTTAAACTGTTTTTATATTTAATTTTAGTTCGTCTACTAGAATTTAGTGCATATGACAAAAGTAATCGTCTGTACATATATATAAGAACGTATGTTAAATGCAAAATTTGGTATTTGCGATATTATGTAGTATATGCTAGATTAACATAAGCACTGTAACCGTGATTAATCGACGTGATCTCATACTTTCAAATATGTTAATTGTATCAGTGTACACTTCTTTATTGTTAATATTTCTGTTATTTATTAAATAATGCCACACCTAGATTAATTATAAAAAGTACTTTAACCACGTATTATATTAATACCATTTGACTTGAAATATTTAAATTTTTGTAATTATGTATTATGAGTAAACTTACATATTTCTTTATATTTGATTTGGCTTTATATAATTTTATTACTGCTTTATATACTGTATATAACACATTAAATCTTTCATTCAATTGAACTTAAAATACTTTATGTATTAAAATTAATCAAATATATTGATGAATGAATTGTAAGATAAATAATATAATTATTATTGTTAACAGGCTCATATGCCAACTCCAATATAAGAAATATTCATGCCTTTTTGTTTGGGAAGTTATTCAACCCAAAATATGGAGGAATATGCTGTAGTATCAGACATATCGGTTGTAGATGTTTATGACATTGCCTCAGAAATAGGAAAGGAATGCGAAAAATTAATAGACTTATATGGAGTAGAATCTGTAACTAATCTTATGCCAAAAGTGATACATGCATTAGAACTACTAGAAAATTTAGCAACTAAAAATGAACGTGAAAATACAACAGTTCAAGAGTTACGAGCAAAAATTTCCCAATTGGAAAATGATAAAATTGGGAAAGCTGAAGACAGACAAAGATTTGAAAAGGTATTTCATTTTAAATAGTTACATACAAGTTCAATTGACACTTAGATTATAAATGTTTCTTTTATTTAGTAATATTAACTTATTGCATAGGAACTGGAACAAATTGAAGAACATTGGCGTCAGGAATCTCGAGATTTAGTGGGAATGGTTACAAGATTGCAGGAAGAAAATAGGAGATTAGCAGAAGCTTTGCAAGAATCGCGTAGTGACAGTCAGTACAGCAGTAAACAAAGTACTAACACCCTGTCTTTTACCTACTAACACAATGCCAAAGAATATTGCATTATATATGTTTATACATCGTTAGTTACAGTAATATATTTTTAGCTTTTACAGCTAGTCAAGAAGTTGATGTAGCAGTATTACAACACCTAAGATCTATGATAGATAAACAAAGAGATCAAATTCGAGCAAGAGATAAAGAGCTGCTACAAAAAAATATGGAGATAGAAAATGTAAATTGGTACCTATGTTCGTATGTAATTTGTGGAAATATAAATTGTGATCAAGTATTGCTTATGTAACATGATTTAATACATTATTACTAGTTTCTATTTTCATAACATTTATTTTGTTACATATGAGCAATGGTAATATACATTTTATTCTAATTTCGTTTTATATTTATGCAGCTGACGACACAAGTTGAAAAATTTGGAGTCGTCGGCCGAGAATTAAAGCGAAAGCAACGTCAAGCGCAAATGCAAGCACGAGGCTTGGTAGAAGAAAGAGCAGACTTTTTGGCGCAATTACAAGATCAGAATCGTGAATTGATCAATCTTCGAGCTCGTCTTGGTTTAGCAAGAAAAGAAAATGAAGATTTAAGTAAATTGCAGGGTTATCCAGATTTAACGAACAAAGCAGTTTATGATTTGGACGATCCTGATAGACCAAGATTCACCACTGCTGAATTGAAAGAAATTTTACATGAACGAAATGAACTGAAAGCCAGAGTTTCAGATTTGGAAGATGAACTAGAGTTGTATCGACCAAAATCTGAAACGTATGTATCTTCCTTGTAAAATAATATTTTCATCCATGTATTTTGTTGAATAATATTTTTTAAATGTGATCTTATAGGGTAGAAGATTACAAAGATGCACCAGTTCAAGGCCCTCTTCCTTATGAACCAGATGATGCACCCTGGAAAAAGGCATCTGAATCTGGAATTCGTAAATTGTAAGTTGTTCAAGTAGAGTATATTACAGGTTTCAATGTTTAATAATAACGTTTAATTTCCAGTTTCCGGAAAATTTTCTCGGAGTCTAGCAGTAGTTTTTTAGTTGGTAGTAGTCCGCGTAGAAGTCTCTCTAGTCTATCAAAAATGGCCCTGTCTGGAAATAGTACATGCGACGAGTCTGTATAATGACTCTTTTAACAAACAACCAAATGACTTTCAGAATCTTATAAAAATACCTTGAGTATAATGTTATTATATTTATTCAATAGCATTCGGTTTCTTGATAATAATAGTAAGTTATTTTTAAATAATTCCTTATTTTAAAAACAGTTATTAATTAGAATGAAATAAGTTGCTAATATAAATATAGCCATTTTGACAAACACAAAATATTCACATGTGTACAAAATTAACATATATCTACTTAAAGAGTCTAAAATAATTAAATACATATACATCTTTTTATGTTGAAAATTGTATTGACGTGCCTGAAAAGTTAAAAAGTATTGATAATAGTACATGTAGTAATATCTCTTTACTTTCGTACACTTTTTGCATGATTGTTATAAATTAATATAATTTGTACCGTAAAAATAATGACATTAAAGGAAGTTACAGAACTTCCTTAGTTTTCAAATTAATTATGATTTTTTAATAGATGTTTTTTATATTTTGATTTTGCATTTATTTTATAAGTGTATGAATTAAAAGTGTCTTTTATAATGTACTAATAAATAATGTGTTGAATTTAATTACTCAATGTTATAACAAAATACATAACAAATTATAACATACAAAATACACAACATAATAAATATTTCATTGGCTTATGAAATATTTATATTTCAATATTTTTATTCTTATTTTTATTTTTATGTTGACAACTTTAACTATATTTTAATATAATTCGAATTAGTGTATATATAAATTGTTTTTTAATTAAAATTTAAATGTATTTAAATGATACGTTTTTTTTATCTTTCACAACAAATTTCAGTATCACAAACATTTAGTTTTGAAATAATTGTATTTATATAGACTGTATATAATATTCAAAAATCACAAATCCAGATGTATGCAATATAGCAATGTATTAAAGATATTCAAAAGAAGAAATACTAATTTACACATATATACAATATAACAAACGATGATAGTAATGTTAACATGAAAATTGCATAATACTAAAAAAGATCATATCCAATTAACAAACCACATTGATAGTAGTAATTTATCATATTACTTTATGAACTAAAATGATGAAAATTTTGAAACAATTTTATCATCAACATTGACAATTGCATAGATGATGATTACTAATAGAAAAGAATGTTATAACTTGAGTTAATTATTGGTAGGTTATATTTTGTTAAAACTATAATTCTGGTCCTATTAAAATGTGCCTACTAAATAAACTCATTCATCTTGTATTAAACTAATGAATTTTTTAAAAAGAAATCAGTAAAAAAAAGAAGTATCAACATTGCCTAAGATACAACACAGTTATAAATTATCAGTAAAATTTAAACACATGTGAAGTATTTAATAATCGTTAGGTTTATTTAGAGCTTTTATATAATTCCAGAATGTAATGATCTTTAAAATATAAGAAAGATAAAATCAAATATAGTTTCTGTATTCCATACATTTAAACACATTATTATTATGTATAGTATAAGTGAATAATTTATAATATTAAATGCATTTATATAAAAACATTTATCATGTAACATATTATTAAACAAATGATAGTTTAACTTAGATATAATATGTGCTGTATTGAGAGCACGAGATCTACAGTTTAGAGTACATAAATGATGAACATCAATGTTTGTATTTTTTACTGAAACATCACGTAATCGGTATAAAGTAATAAGAAACCATTTTCAATTACCTTAAAAGTATATATAATGTTATCTTTTTGAACAGATATCAAAGATCAAGCTTTAAAAAAGTATAATTCAATATTTGTATTAATTCTGTTTTTACATTGTTGAATATTAGTAATTAGCAAAGTATCATAAATAGTAATATCACGAAAAAATTGTATACCAGTGCCAAAGAAAGTGAGAACACATTGTTAATTAAACAATTTAATAAGAAACAATTAGTTGATGTATAACCGAACAATTTATGTATATTCTATTAAGTCTATTAGTAATTTTATTAGAATAATTGTAATACTTCCCCGATACATTATAATTGTTGATAATATGCAAGTTTTATGCCTTAATATTTATGAAACTGTAATTAATTGTTTGGAAATAAACGATTATGTTCTATAAATTACTATTTTTTCAATAATCATATATAAAATGTTTTGTACATAATTAGTAATTGTTGAAATGTACTATTAATGTCTTCTTTATTTTTGAAAATATGTACAGGGTGTTCGGCTAGGAATGGGCATCCTTTGAGGGGGCGGTAGCTGGGGTGATTCTGAGCAATTTTTTGTTTTACCAAAATGCTCATTAAGGCTTAATTTTTGAATTATTAATTAAAAACACTGAGCAATCAGAACGTGCATAGTGCGCAGGGCAGGAATGGCCGCGGGAGTGTCGGTTACGAATCCAGTTTGACGAGATGCCCAATAGTTTGTGCACTATGCGCACTCTGATTGGTTGGGGTTTTTTATTAATAATTCAAAAACTAAATCTTAACGAGCACTTTAGTAAAGGAAAGAATTGTTCAGAATGACTCAAACTACCACCTTCTCAAAGGATACACACCCGTAACCGAACACCCTGTAAGTACACGGTCTAAAGAGTAGAAGAGTCTCATTTGCAAATATTGTATAGACAGGGTATAATGTATTTTCTTTATAATATTATCCTGGTGCATAAAAACTAACAATAAGACGACAAATTTCAATTTTTTTCAATTTACAGCTCAAAGAATTAATTTCCATTTATTTCGCACCAGCATCAGATTAGATCATTAATAATTGCTTATACAACATTCATTTTTAAAGTATTAAAATATTAAAAGAGGAATAGTGCAAGAATCAGCATGATTTAAGAATTATTTTTCTCTTTACTGTAACAAATGATCAAAGTATAGTTTCTGTTTAAAAATAAAATGTACAGCCGACTAGTATGTTATAAATCCACGTTGTTTAAGTTAGCTGCAGATCCAGTTGGTAAATCTGGTGGTACAAACTTACCAATAGGTTGTATTGCTTGTCTTTGTTCAGCTAATTTTCGCATTTCTTGTCTAAGTTTACTTAAAATGGCATGATTTGGCTGGTTTACCGCAGCTTTACCTTGTAACAACGTTATTTCTTGTTCTAGTTGTTTCTTTTCTTTGAAAGACTTTACGCTTCGAGATCCGTACAGTCTCAGTAAGGAACCCCAAGATTGAATATGAGGATGCATAAGTTGCAAAATAGCTTGTGCCGCTCGTTGTTTGCCGTCTTTCTTATTACGACATACCTAAAATTATAATTTTTTCTAAATGTATCATTCTTATAAATAAATAAACTTAGAAGCAAACACAAAAGTTATAACTCTACTTACAACAGTAGCTTCATGTTTCCCAACACGCATTGTGAATTCATTACGTTGGTGTTTTAATGTATTCACCGAATAATTAATATGCATGTCACCGAGACCATAATTTCGTTGAAGACAAGTTATTAAAATAGCATGCGGCGATGGTTCAGTTGTTTTTGCGCAAAATTCTGCTACTCGAGGATCGGTAATGGATATTTCATCAAAGAATGATAAATCTGCATCAGAATTAGCTCTGGATGCTTTGATCATACGACTGTTATTACCGGAAGCTGTATCTCCACCGTTATCACCCGAAATCTTATCTCTCATTTGAGGAATTAATATTTCAAGGGTTTTTCGTGCAGCATTTGCTTTAGCTTGTTTCTTGCTGCTACCAAAACCACTTCCATATTCCATATCATTAATACAAACAACAGCAGAATATGGTGTTGCAGCATTTTCTGAAATTAATCATTCAATTTCATGAACATCTCTTTATCTTAACACGTTAATTACTATAGTGAAAATTGACACTTGTCATATTTTTTTATCTAACTTACCTAATTCTTTAAATTTATAAGTTGGTTGTTTCTTAAGAGCATGTTGTACATATTCATGAAGTATACAAACATAACTTTTGCCCGAGGGATTCATTATCCAATGCTTTGGTGGTCTTTGTCCACTATTGTCATCTCCAGTTGCACTGCCACTACTTCCTGCTAGATTAGAACTACTAACTGGAAACGTTATTAATTTAGTTCCATCAGGTAAAGTGGGTCTTTCCAATTGCTTACGATGTTTTTTATTCTTTGTAAATTTTCTTCTGGCTGACCATGATCTAAATAATAAATTACACTAACTAATACTTAAAAAAATTAACGTGTATTTAATGTTATTTGGTGTGTACTTACTGAAACCTCATTACTTTGATAGCTTTGAAACGGAAAAGTGATTGACAATAATTTCGTAGTTGCTCACTGTCTAACGAATGAGCTGCTCGATTTTCTTGAATTGTTTCTATTTTTGCACTAGGAAGACTACAAACTTCTGCATTTGGATCTCGTTCCTTCTGCTTTTTCCTTTCTTCCTCTTCCTCGTGAAGAGCTCTTTTATATTGAAGACAAGGTATCGCGCTAACAGGCACTTCATGTTTCCTTACACTCCCAGGTCCAAGAAAATATGGTTTTGCAAGAGTACAAACTCTGCTTTGTTTATGCAAATACAAAGGCATTCCACTGTTATGAGTTACCTGTACCCAACCTTCTGGGAGTACGTCAAAATGATTATGTCCAATTTCTAAAAGAAATCACATTATACATTTGATATCTTTGTGTCTATAATAATGTAATTAACATTTAATAACTTAAATACTTACCATCCAAGACCAATTTTTCTTTTTCTTCATATGGTACACTATCCTTTTTGTCTTTTCTTTTGCCTTTAAATTCTTCTGGTAAACCTAACAGTAGCATACAATACTTAACTAAAAAAAGTGCTCAGCAGCTGCATGATCTATATGAGAAGTACAAAAAGAGAAAAAACAAGTAATCTTATGTCTTTTTACATTATTTAACCCTTTATGTGAAAGTTTCATACCAATTTATTTGAAACCTTAAATACATTCTTATAAATTTTTATCATATTAATTCAACTGTACTTGATTGTTATATTTTATACTTTACATAAAAGCATAAATAAATGAACATTTTCTAACATTAAAATTTACCTTCTTCAAGCATGGCTTCGATTTCTTCATCAGGTACATCAGAATCCATACTTTCATTTGTATCCGAATCCATATCAGAGCAATTTTGATCCGGATGTCGTTCTAAATCATCCAGAACATCAAACTGTCTTAAATCATCTGTAGCTGCGATACTATCTGCATTTGACTCCGTAATGCAATCTTCGGTGGTAGAACCATTATATATATTTGTATCATCAGCAGATACAATATCTTCTTCCGTCATGTCGCTACAATGACTTTTATTAGATGTTTTACTATGGTTATCAATATTTACTTCCAATATGCTCTGTTGATCATTCAAAACAGTTGTATCTTGGGACATCATGCTTGATTCAGGCATTTCTTCAGGAACTTCTTTATCCATGTCCACTATACGTACAACAAGGTATCTGCTAAAATACTGTATGATCTAACAGTTAAAATATATAATATTTAAATTATAACAAATGTTTTATACTCTAATTGTTATATTTGATAAAATCTTTAATGCATTCATGTATAACAGTGGATAATTAATTTTTTTAATATTGTTATGACAGAAGTTATAGTTTAAACTTGAACACAATCTTCATATGCAATAACTCATGGATTAAATAATATCAAGCGCGTCGTATGGCCACACCACTTTCACCAATGAGGCCAAAGTCCAATCAATTTGAAACCACTTTGAAAATGGCAACGAAAATTGGACATTTGCATTAGTGTTAGCAGTTTGGGGCCTATTATATATCCATGAGTACGTATTATATAATATTTTATATTGTCAGAATATACTGTAGAAGAGAGTTGACACAGTTCACTGTATTGTTTAGCTGGTTGGCTCCGAAATTAGACAGGAACAACATTGAAAAATTGAACCTGTTACTAGTTCGGATTATGGCCTGATGATAACAAAAATAAATATATTACATTAATATCTAAGATATTTTTGATATCAAGATAATATAAATTCTATGCAGATTTTTTAATTAATGCGTATTAATAATATTAGAAGAAAGATATATAAGAATGTTAAATATGCAATACAAAACATAAGATCTTTCATAGCCACAAGAGATAAAACTGAAGTCCCAAAGCCCAAATTTTGGCTGTCTTTGCTACACATTATAAAAAATGGACTTATTACATTATTATTCCAGATAGTTATATTAAAATTATTATAAATTTGTATGACAACAACAAATTATGAAGAAGATTGTAAAGTATATAAAATTGCTTTTTACAAAACGTATGATTTGTATACTATGTAAGTACATGATACAAATCAATACTCTCATACATTATTAATAATTTCATACATAATAGTACCTTTATATATACCACAATAGAGTATATTTCTGAAAATTATAAACACTTCCAACGATTAAAGATGTTGGGTTAAGTGCAAGTTATCTTTAAACGTTTCCTGTCTATTGAAGTTCTTAATAATCATAGCCATAAAAGATTACAAAATTCTGTATCAGTCATATTAAGAACACATAATCGCGAGTACTATTTAATTAGGTAATAATAGTTAAGTTCATTACAAGTTCAGCTAAATTTCACGCAACACAATAAAATAGTAACTTCCATAGTGGTCGATACCAATGACTACAGATCCAATCCGACAAGACTAGACATGCCCTTTGTTTTCGAGGGGTCTTGAATTTCTGTTGTGGGAGAACTTTCAGGGGATATATAAAGTAAACCCGTGTTTGCACTTTTAATTAAACTTTATTTTTATACCTTACTCGTCGCGTGCGATTACTCTCTATGTTGTACAATATTGTAACGTGAAATGTTATCACGTGAACATGGCTAGAATAGTATGGCGACCATGCCATGGGAATATTTATCGATGATCTGTTGTAACGATATATCTCGAATATTTGTCGAGGACCTTTGTATCGTTGGTTGTAAATTGAGAGCGAAATTTAAACCATCTATGCGTTTATTGGGTTAAACTTCGTCTTAGGGGACTAAAAATTAACGGGTCCAAAATATGTGTTCTTGTAGTTTTTGATCTGAAAAGTCCGAAAATGCAAATTAAATGTCCAGGAAACTAATAGTTCAAAAGATACGAGTATATAAAAATGTGTGTACTTGGCGTACTGTGCGTTGCAGCTAAGTTGCCGAGCACCGACAAATTGAACCGACAGAGGGGCAAGGGGACTGTGCGTTCGCTCCACCTAATCCCCTCCAGGAACCCGTAACTTGAGAAGTCAGCGGTCACAATGCATAGGCGTAAGATTTCCATATTCGCGGAAGATACATTTAATTATATAAACATGCGATTTTTTCGGGATATTAATGGATTTTTTATAATACTCGTTCTTGACAACAGTTGTTATTATGCAAAATTTATTGGAAATTACATTATGGAAAATGTAAAAACTCTCTTGTTTTCTTAATAATGTAAACCCCGAATCTACCTCTACGCCAATGCATTCAACCCGCCGCTCGCTATCTCTTCATCTCATTCTGTTTCAATGTCTGTCCTTGGCGACGTTCGTCACGCGATAGATTTGTGGATGTAAGGCCCTCAGCCAATAAACATAATACGTGTGACTGGAGGTAGGTCAACGAATTTGATTGGACGGCAACTTAGCTGCAACGCACAGTACTTTGACAGATCAGTACGATGCGATATTGACTCTTCCCCGCGTCCAATCCTTTGTTTGGACTCTATTTGTTGGGTGTGAGTACCATCAGTTCCTATCAAATCCGAGGGGATATTGTTTATAAAAAAAAAAACTTAACCTTAGGTATACAGTATTGCCTCGTAATAAGCAAGTGGTCTCGACTTCGAAATAAGCAAGTCGCTATCCCCTCTTCTTTGTTTGAAGTCGCCCGCAAAGTGAGAGGTACGAGAAATGAGTGAGAGGTCCATGAAAGCGCGAAGCCGATGTTTAGGGTAATAAATTTCACGCTTGACTGAGCAGTGACAGCGGTTAGTAGAAGAAGGATGGAATATATGTATATAATGCTTTCTATCCTTGTTCAAAAAATAACATCGCTGCTCGGCCGATCACTTTATGATTTGCCGCTACCTCGCGTTCTCTATCGTCCCGTTTCGAGAACAAAGTCAAGCCGAATAGCTACCTCCCTCGAAATAAGCAACGGTTCGGTCCCGAGCCACTTGCTTATTTCGAGGCAATACTGTATGTACCGGGTTTAGGCCACCACTTATATAATTCTGTTTTACCGACGGCGACTCCACTCATTGGAAAATACGGCGTCGTATTGACCTGTCAAAGTACGCCAAGTATACACATTTTCATGTACTCGTATCTTTTGAACTATTGGTTTCCTGGACATTTAACTTGCATTTTCGAATGTTTCAGGTCAAAAACTATAAGATTTGATACTTTTCATCCAGAAATTTTTGGTCCCCCAAGACGAAGTTCAGCCAGAGCGCGCCTTTAGCGCGGGCCGAACCACGAGAGTGTTGGGTTTGTTCTGCGTTCAAGCCGTGATCAAGTGCATCGGCACCACGTCGGTATAGTAGGACTCGTCGGGCAAAAGTTGTATGGAATAATGAATGAAAAAAAGAAAAGAATAATATAATCGAATTATTGGTTGCTCATGAACAACGAATAAAGTAATGAATAGGTGTCATGTAGAATAAATCGATACTATTATTTTTTCTTTTTTTTTTAAAATAAGTTTGCAAATAATAAAAACGGATTAAAATGCAATAAATGGGACTGCTAGCTTTAGCGTTTGCGAAGTGGGTCCTATTTTCAATAGAGAGGGGATTTTCGTAGAAACTAACAAAGTAAAAATACGCTTGACTTGGCTTTTGTTCCTACGTTTTACAGTTTTATTGCTCTGTTACAGTGCAACTGACCTTTTCTACGGATCTGGTTTATTTCACCCGTACATTGCTAATGTCGCCAAAAACAGATAGTTCAGCTCATTAGTTTCTACGAAAATCCCCTCTCTATTGAAAATAGGACTCACTTCGCAAACGCTAAAGCTAGCAGTCCCATTTCAAGTCAGATCGCTAAGAAAACCAGAAGAAAAATGTTAAAGACCAGTGCGGATTATTATAATATGATGTACATTTACGCGCAGTGCAACAAAGTGTAAAAAAACGAGTGACTGCATGTGTGGCGGCAGAAGGGGGGTATATCGAACCCCATTTATCGTAATAACAACTTGAAACAATCGGTCCTTTTCGGGACCACCCATTATTTAAACGTAGGAAGAACTACGGAAAATATCTGAAACAAGTAAATAACAATATGAAAAAGTGATAGTGAAAAATTCTGTGAAAAGTGATAGTGACCGTTCAGTGAGTTCAATGATCCCGCTTGGAAATCAGCTGTTCAACGTAACGTGTTGTCTTCTCGAATGCTAAGGATCGGCACAATGACTCAGTGACAGCCAACCATTCTTATTACAGTGGGTCATTTACCGACAAATGGGTAAGTTTCATTTACATTATTCTTGCATTTTTTCAAATTTAACGTTGGTTATAATTCACATGTTTATTAGTTGTTGCATTTTAATCCTTTTTTATTATTTGCAAACTTATTTAAAAAAAAAAAGAAAAAAATAATAGTATCGATTTATTTATTCTACATGACACCTATTCATTACTTTATTCGTTGTTCATGAGCAATCAATAATTCGATTATATTATTCTTTTCTTTTTTTCATTCATTATTCCATATAACTTTTGCCCGACGAGTCCTACTATACCGACGTGGTGCCGATGCACTTGATCACGGCTTGAACGCAGAACAAACCCAACACTCTCGTGGTTCGGCCCGCGCTAAAGGCGCGCTCTGATTGGCCAGTGTTTTTTGTTAATAACTCGAAAACGAAGCGTCCGTCAACATTTTCGCAAAGGAAAAAGTTGTTTTGAATCACATTGTCAATCATCCCTCAAACGTTGAACACGTAGTCATTGGACACCCTGTATAAAATAGACAAAGCCTGAATTATAAACCCCTTGACGTGGGTGATCGAGCTGAGAGAAGGCCGGAAATCCAAAGAATGGAATAGTTTCACTTCGAAAATTCCTAAAAGACTAATTTATGATAGACCATATCCAATTCGTTGCTTTCGACCAAGTCACGAACGGTCCTTAAAAGCTACGAAGTCTTTTCCGATATCCTGTCTATTCATGCACGCTAAGAGGGTCGTAAATGTCCTCAAGAGTTGCCTTTTTGCAAGTAAGTACAAGGTCTTGTCATTTCCTATTTTCTCCGGCTACCATGCTTTCTCGTAGCACATGTGCGCTGCAACATTCTAGCGTCTTGGCGGAGCACTACCACTTCCACGCGCCTGAGGGTGGACCACAGGCAGAAGAAGGGGCCTACACAGGACGGAGTGGACTCCTCCACCATTGGACGAGGGATGATCCTGAGGGAGGATCCAGGATCCACCAAGGAAGGGGCATCGACTGACATCACGCGAAGATTTCCTCCGCCAAGAGCAGAAAGATCAGATCGATTTTGTCAACTGAATACGACGGATCGCTCTCACGTTGCAAAAGCGCATTTGGAATTTTATAATTTTGCACGATTGCTGAATAAATAGTTGAATTCAAGCCGAAGTAGATAGTTGTTTAAATCTGTTTCCGCGCCTCTCGAGCAGAGTGCTTTAGCGCTCCACGGATAAACTTACTCATATTGAAATTCCCTAAATATCCCTATTTCCGCTAAACGGGCACGCAACAATATCAATCATAAGCCGTTATTCACAGTCGCAACTTATTTCTAATCGGTTAGATTCACAGTCGCCGAATAAGCAACGTCTGCAGCATTAGCTTAAGGGGGTAGACACGGGTAATGCAGCGAGGTGACATTACCGGCAAAAATGGGCCTATTAATGGGTTTACGGGAATCGGTTATTTGTCCTTATATGAGACCACATAGGGCTGGGTGAGGGCTCATTCGAAAGAGGAAGGTCCAATGCAGGGCGGTCAACTCATGGTTTAACGAGATTGTGTCCATATTTAATAATATCAGTGTCCAAAGTAGAAGAAAAAATCGACAAAATGCAGTTGTGGAATCGAAGCATTTTTAGGCCACTAAAAGAGATTTGTGCCTCAAACGGTGAGTTGACCGCCCTGCATTGAACCTTCCTCTTTCGAATAAGCCCTTATTCAGCTCAAGACCTTCTCATATAAGGACGAATAACCGATTCCCGTAAAAGCATTCCCAAAGACGAGTTCCGCCATTATCTGGATACTAAAGAGCAAGTTACGTGACAAATTTAGTTCAGCTAGTAGTTATAAGGTGGCGTCTAAGTAGAAAGGCTGCCGATCTGGAATCGTAGCCAGAATCAAGCGTCAGCTTGATTACGTCACTCGAACTGTGCTGCGAAGGCAAGCGAAAAAGGCAACAACGCACGAACGCTGAGTGAGACGCACTACAGTCATGCTGTCCTTCTCTCATTCTGCATGTTGAGATTGTCCCTTTTCTCTAAGATTTGACTGCCGTCCGCCTGGATTTTTCACAGCACCCCATAGCAAACCTAGCCTCATTCAAACTATATCGTGTTTGGTATCATTTTAATCAGAGAAATTTCACCAATGCGCTAGTAAAAATTTCGGTCAAAAAAAGTCAAAAATAAAAAAGTTTCATAATTGATTTAGTATTAGTCACACCGATATGTTTCGGCTCTTTCCTTTGATCATTGGACCTCTCGCTCTCTCCTCCACTGTCTGTCCCTTTCTACGTTCACGCATGGCTGGCCATCGCATATAATCCGAGATTCGACACCTCTGCTGAATATATGAATTGTTGCACATATTCAACTTTTACTGTACAGACGCGAGGTCCCTCCATTTATTAGTTCTAATAGTACCATATTACTTTTTTATGCAGAATGTTTCAAGGAGTTGACACAAGTAAAAAAAAAAAATGCAATTCTACTTACATAAAAAATGGATTTGCATTTTTTGAGTGCATCGTTGCATTCACGAAGAAAATGAAATCACAGAAAAATATACATTATCATACCATTGAACTTTTACATAAACAGCTTTTTCCTATCTCTTGCCAAATTCAAGATATAACCCGTCCCAATTGCATGACGTATCCTGTATACTTTTATTAATTAAAAAACATTTATTTAAAAAAATTAATAACTTCTTCTAAAAATAATTCTCAGATTGCCCGTTCCTTCGGAGCAGGCATATATTTTTCAGCAGCGAGGAGTGCTACGGTGTGCTATGTAAAATCCACGCGTTTGGTCAGTCAGAATTTATCGGAGCGTGACAATTCTATCATTTGGGTTGAAAGAAGGATAGCATGATCACCGTACATCTCACTCTAAACGCGCCCCAATGTTTCGCTTTCGTTCTTCAGGCGTATCGTGGCGATGCCTCTGGCGAGATGAGCGTTTGAATGTGTTTGTAAAAATACTTGAGGCGCTGTTGGCCTTTAGGGGGTAGACACAGCACATGACCTCTCCGATTCGGGACGTCGGTATTACAGTAGTTTTTTCGTTGGGCCTGGTGGAGCCACTTGCGTGTTCTGTTACAAACTTGAAAGGTTTAATTCTCAGCTGGCGTGCGAGCAACACGATCTAGGAAGGCAACAGCGCCTCAAGTATTTTTACAAATGCATTCAAACGCTCATCTCGCCACAGGCATCGCGACGATACGCCTGAAAAACGAAAGCGAAACATTGGCACGTGTTTAGAGTGAGATGTGCGGTGATCATGCTATCCTTCTTTCAATCCAAATGATAGAATTGTCCCGCTCCGATAAATTCTGTCTGACCAAACGCGTGGATTTTATATAGCGGACCGTAGCACCCCTCGCTAATGAAAAATATATGCCTGATCTGAAGAACCGAAGGAATATGCTATCTGATTGTGAGAATAATTTTCAGAAAGTTATTAACTTCTTTAAATAAATGTTTTTTAATTAATAAAAGTATACAGGATACGTCATGCAATTGGGACGGGTTATATCTTGAATTTGGTAAAAGATAGGAAAAAGCTGTTTATGTAAAAGTTCAATGGTATGATAATGTCTATTTTTCTGTGATTTCATTTTCTTCGTGAATGCAACGATGCACTCAAAAAATGCAAACCCACTTTTTATTTAAATGGAATTGCATTTTTTTTTACTTGTGTCAGCTCCTTGAAACATTCTGCATAAAAAAGTACTATGGTATTAGAACTAATAAATGGAGGGACCTTGCGTCTATCCAGTAAAAGCTGAATATATGCAACAGAGATTGGGACCCAGACGTTGCATATACAGAATTGCCTCGAAATAAGCAAGTGGCTCGGGACCGAACAGTTGCTTATTTCGAAGTAATACTGTATCCAGCCGAGGTCGCAGCATGGGAAAGAACAGTAGGCTCACTCCGTGTCGGCACCTTTGATCTCATGACCAATAGATCGCCATATTGCTGGTTGTGCGCGGGCTCTGATTTGAAAAGCACCCGGTGCAATCAAAAAGAAATTTTGTAATAGAATACCATAAAAAGACTATTAAATATCTACATTTAATTAAAATGCACATTTTATTGAAATCTCTGTACAATACAATTATTATACATATACAACAATTATTCAATTAATAAAGTCCTAATAAATTATATACAAATGTACAGTAAAAACTCGATAAATGTAACTATTACGGGTCCGCTCCGCAACTCTTATGGGATAGGAGAATCGTTTCTCGAATTTGATTATAGTTTGCCGACACCGTCGAACATAGAAAGAGTCAGTAGCTAAAAACGAAAGAGGGACTGAGACCGGAATTTATTGCCTTCGTTTAAATGTCCCGTGTCAGTGTGACCATACTAATGCACAGAATAAAATTGTTTATTTTATATGTTTGTTAATAAAAATTTCACTATCATGTGGGGGAGATTTTCCTGATTAAAATGAAGCTAAACACGATATAAATCGGTTAACATTTAGTGGTATAATATTGAGTTAAATGTTGTACTTGCGAGTCTTTCTCTCTTTCTTTATCCTTCTTGCGCTATCCTTTTCTATGTTCGGAAACATCAAAGAACGACGGATTCGAGTTACTGGTACATTTATGGAGTAGGAGGTAGCTAATTCTCAAACGGGACGCTTCCACTGTTCGATAAATGATCACAAACGGCAACACTTATAAGATAGGAGGTTTCGTTAGCTACCTCTAGCCCATAAAAGTACTACCGCTGACCTTGCAAGGATACGAGCGAACTTTTTGGAGCTGCCATTAATACCTATTTCGATTCCCTAAAGGAAGCCGCTACGTCGCCGATTACACTTCGACTCGCTGGTCGAAGGGGGATCCCCCTAGTGGTGGGGATAAAAATGTATCATTTATGGAGCAGACTCAAGTGAACATTTATCGAGTTTTCACTGTATAATGTATACAGCATATCTTAGAAATTAATAAACAATCCATAAAGTGGGAATATTTTGATAAAACAATGATGATAATAATAATAATGTCTATATCTAAAATGTACATACAAGAAACGTTGGATAAATATCATTTGACAGATATACAGTATAGGGTGTCCCAGAACGTCTGTTACTGCTGTCACTACTTGCACGTTGGCATCCTATGAAGGAATAACGGTATCCGCTACTTTCACTCATATTTTATATCTGTGTATAAAATTGACTGAATTTTATCGCAACAGGAATGTTTTCGAAGTAACAGAGGTTAAAATGCAAGAAACTATTATCATATATATTCACAGCTGCCATATTGTTGGTTGTGCGATTTGGTCATGCGCGAGCGACAATTACATATTGGTACGCTTCTTGGCAGTGTGATCCTACTGTTCTTTCCTATACAGTAAAACCTGGATATATGCAACAAACACTGGGACCCAGGCGTTGCATATATCCAGTCGAGGTGTCGAATCTCGGGTTACACGCGACGAGCAGCCAAGCGTGAACGTAGAAAAGGACAAACAGTGGTGGAAAGAGAGAGGTCCGATGATCAAACTTTTTTATTTTTGACTTTTTTTTACTGAAACTTTTACTAACGCATTGGTGAAATTTTTCTGATTAAAATGATACCAAACACGATATAGTTTGAATGGGGCGAGGTTTGTTATGGGGCACTGTGAAAAATTCAGGCGGGCGGCAGTCAAAACTTAGCGAAAAGGAACAATCTCAACATTCAGAATGGGAGAATGACAGCATGACTGTAGTGCGTCTCACTTAGCGTTCGGGCGTTGTTGACTTTTTCGCTTGCCTTCGCAGCATACTTCGGCCGGTATTCAGAGTCGCAACTTATTTCTACGCTGGTCTTAAGAGGGTAGACACGGGTAATGCAGCGAGGTGACATTACCGGCAAAAATTGGTCTAAAAATGGGTTTACGGGAATACACTTTTCGTCCTGATATGAGAAGATTTGAGGCTGGGTGAGGGCTCATTCGAAAGAGGAAGGTTCAATGCAGCGAGCTCTGGTCATGATTGAACGAGATTTTGTTAATATCTAATAATATGAGTGTCCAAAGTAGAGGAAAAATCGAGAAAATACATCCGCAGAATCCAAGGTATTTTTAGGTCACAAAAAGAGCTGTGTGACTCAAACGATGACCAGAGCGCGCTGCACTGAACCTTTCTCTTTCGAATGAGCTCTCACCCAGCCTCAAATAACCTCATATAAGGACGAAAAGAGAAAAATCGCGATTGCATTCTCACAGACGAGTTCCGCCATTATCTGGATACAGTAAAACCTGGATATATGCAACAAAAGTTTGTCTGGATATATGCAACATCGCTATCCCCTCCACTTGGGGGGATCCCCCTAAGCCGAACCGAGCCGCTCGGCGAGGAAACCGTGTAATATGATCCGACCGTAATATCGGTGTGACTAATACTAATTGAACGATAAAACTTTTTTATTTTTAACTTTCCCTTAATGAAACTTTTACTAATGCATTTGTGGGATTTTTCTGATTAAAATGGTACCAAACACGGTATGATTTGAATTATATTTATTTATTAAAATAATAATAACCCGAAAGTGAAATATACTAATCCCGAGGCAATAGAGGTAGGCAATCAACATGAAAATATTTCTAGCAAAGTACTAAACTGGTCGATGGCTTCATAAACTTATTGTTGCCACGGTTCAGTTCAGAATATTTCTAAGCAGCGGAACTACTGACTGCAAATTAGGTGCTTTATGATGTTAGGAACAGCCCGTGATTTCCATGAAACCGGACAGTTTCTTCCTATTGAAAATTAAAGTTGTTTTTACGTAAAGTGCGCGACAGATTCAGACCATGGGATGCATGGAGAGCCGGGTCAAACAGAGGTCGTAAAGCTCTGTCCGATTTTAAATCGAAACCTCGTGTACGCACTTTTCCTACGATCGGTTAAGACGGTAGGAATTGTTTGAGGGTGTTTGAAATAATGTTCGTAAATAAGTTGACACAGGTAAGGTAAAACTTGAATTATTTAATGATCTCAAAACGTTGTGCGATTAAGTATGTGGATCAAAGTAACAGTGTTCTGACACAGAAAATGCTTCCCTTGAAGAGGGTGATGTGTCGCTCGTGAATTTTCTTAGACTAGTTGAGGCCGACTCTTCCAAGCATTTTTATGCTTTCATGTATTTTGAAAGTCGGCCCCCGTGGAAAATCTTTGCCAATCAGAAACCATGTCGTTGACTCCACCCACCCCGTGCGTCCGAAATGCGTGTCGTGAGAGTAAGGTGGTAGTGGAAGTGGTAGACGGAAAAATGTAGAAATTTGGCAACGTAGTGGAATTTCCGCCGGGCCTGAGTCCCGTAGCTTGACCCAAGTGTTGGCCACTTGGCCCGGTCACAAGACCCTTTGGAAATTCACGTTTACGACACAGGCAATTAGCCGTTGAGGACGTAGAAATTCAGGAAAGTATAAATCATGAGATTTTAGAAATAAGCAAGACTCTCAAAAACGATTCTACGGGCTTGCGTGTCATAAACGCGCCGGCGGTCTGCACCCCAGATGTCATTCTGCGTACAAATCGCCAGCCACTCGAAGGCATCGCTATTGTTAATAAGTTTTGAAAGAAAATCCTATTCTAAGAAATGATTCCAACGAAACTGCGAAGTTGACCCTCAGATGGTAACCATTAGAAAAAATGTACAAAATTTGACAATGGCTGGTCAACTCGCAGCGTCGCTGGAAATTAAACAAAAGCAAGGAAAAAGAAATAAACTTTATAGCTTAGGATCCCGTTCTTCACGGAACAAAAGTAATTTACAAGCTAACAGTAATAACAGAATGATAATAGAATAAATAAACAATAGTAATAAAATAAACAATATAGAATTGACACCTCGCCTACATATGTATAAGGCAGGCCGTACACCTACATCAAACATGCAACATGCAACACGTCGCATGTTGTGTACGAACGTAGAATAGGTATCGCGGCACGGTACAAACGATTTGTACGAACGCAGAATCGACACCAAGACTGGATATATGCAACATTAAATGCCCAGAATCGACACCAAGACTGGATATATGCAACGTATAAATGCCCAGAATCGACACCCCGCTTGGATATATGCAACGTTTAAATGCCCAGAATCGACACCTCGTTTGGATATATGTAACGTTTGAAACCCGAGCCGACGCCGCAACCGGTTTTCATTTCCAATCCTCCTTTGCTTTTCGCCAACTTTAAACATCAATTTTAGCAAGTAATTATAATTCAAACTATATCGTGTTTGGTATCATTTTAATCAGAAAAATTTCACCAATGCGTTAGTAAAAGTTTCAGTAAAAAAAAGTCAAAAATAAAAAAGATTTATAGTTGAATTAGTATTAGTCACACCAATACGTTTCGGCTCTTTCCTTTGATCATCGGACCTCTCTCTTTCCACCACTGTCTGTCTTTTTCTACGTTTACGCTTGGCTGCTCGTCGCGTGTAACCCGAGATTCGACACGTCGACTGGATATGCAGTAAAACTTGGATATATGCAAATAACATTGGGACCCAGGCGTTGCATATATCCAGTCGAGGTGTCGAATCTCGGGTTACACGCGACGAGCAGCCAAGCGTGAACGTAGAAAAGGACAGAGAGTGGTGGAAAGAGAGAGGTCCGATGATCAATGGAAAGAGCCGAAACGTATCGGTGTGACTAATACTAATTCAACTATAAATCTTTTTTATTTTTGACTTTTTTTTACTGAAACTTTTACTAACGCATTGGTGAAATTTTTCTGATTAAAATGATACCAAACACGATATAGTTTGAATTATAATTACTTGCTAAAATTGATGTTTAAAGTTGGCGAAAAGCAAAGGAGGATTGGAAATGAAAACCGGTTGCGGCGTCGGCTCGGGTTTCAAACGTTACATATATCCAAGCGAGGTGTCGATTCTGGGCATTTAAACGTTGCATATATCCAAGCGGGGTGTCGATTCTGGGCATTTATACGTTGCATATATCCAGTCTTGGTGTCGATTCTGGGCATTTAATGTTGCATATATCCAGTCTTGGTGTCGATTCTGCATTCGTACAAATCGTTTGTACCGTGCCGCGATACCTATTCTACGTTCGTACACAACATGCGACGTGTTGCATGTTGCATGTTTGATGTAGGTGTACGGCCTGCCTTATACATATGTAGGCGAGGTGTCAATTCTATATTGTTTATTTTATTACTATTGTTTATTTATTCTATTATCATTCTGTTATTACTGTTAGCTTGTAAATTACTTTTGTTCCGTGAAGAACGGGATCCTAAGCTATAAAGTTTATTTCTTTTTCCTTGCTTTTGTTTAATTTCCAGCGACGCTGCGAGTTGACCAGCCATTGTCAAATTTTGTACATTTTTTCTAATGGTTACCATCTGAGGGTCAACTTCGCAGTTTCGGTGGATTCTGGGCATTTAAACGTTGCATATATCCAAGCGAGGTGTCGATTCTGGGCATTTAATGTTACATATATCCAAGCGAGATGTCGATTCTGCGTCCGTACAAATCGTTTGTACCGTGCCGCGTTACCTATTATACGTTCGTACAAATCGTTTGTACCGTGCCGCGTTACCTATTCTACGTTCGTACACAACATGCGACGTGTTGCATGTTGCATGTTGCGTGTTTCATGGATCTTTGGTGTACGACCTGCCTTATACATATGTAGCCAAATCATATCGTGTTTGGTACCATTTTAATCAGAAAAATCTCACAAATGCATTAGTAAAAGTTTCATTAAGAAAAAGTTAAAAATAAAAAAGTTTTATCGTTCAATTAGTATTAGTCACACCGATATTACGGTCGGATCATATTACACGGTTTCCTCGCCGAGCGGCTCGGTTCGGCTTAGGGGGATCCCCCCAAGTGGAGGGGATAGCGATGTTGCATATATCCAGACAAACTTTTGTTGCATATATCCAGGTTTTACTGTATGCAACGCCTGGGTCCCAATGTTTGTTGCATATATCCAAGTTTTACTGTACTACAGAGCAAGTCACGTGACAAATTTAGTTCACCTAGTAGTTATAAGGTGGCGTCTAAGTAGAAAGGCTGCCGATTTGGAATCGTAGTCAGAATCAAGCGTTAGCTTGATTACGTCACTCTAACAGTGCTGCGAAGGCAAGCGAAAAAGGCAACATCGCCTGAACGTTGAGTGAGACGCACTACAGTCATGCTGTCCTTCTCTCATTCTGAATGTTGAGACTGTCCCTTTTTGCTAAGTTTTGACTGCCGCCCGCCTGGATTTTTCACAGCGCCCTATAACCTCGTCTCATTCAAACTATATCGTGTTTGGTATCATTTTAACACGTTCGCGACGGGGTGTACCACCGGTGGTACATTCTTGTCTGTCCCATGGGACGGGATGAGCCACCTGTGGTACATACACAATTGTTTCGTCGGGCGGGCTATGCCACCGGTGTTGCATGAACTATTATCGCGTCATAACATTTAAATAACTGATTATTGTAATTAACAAATTTTTGAAAATCCTACCCCATGGCGGGGACACGAGATTCAGGCCCCGTCGCGAACGTGTTAAGGTCGATTTATATTATCCGTTCAGACACGGGCTGTTTCCGATCAGTTAGGTTCCGACAAAAACGATGTAGTATTTATATTATCAGTTCACGTCCGACAACGACAGGCAGCGAACGTTAATCGCCATCGTTCGATATGTTTTCGCATTTATCTTTAAAAGATTTGTGCTGCATAGCCTTACTTTTAGATGAAGAGGAAGAAAATAAGAAAAGAAAGCGACGTTTTGGCACCCATAAAATGTTAAAAATAAGAAAGATTAATGGAGAATATTGGACGTTATTTAGACAATTAATGGACATCCTTTTTATAATCGTCACTATAATTTTTATCTTCTTGATTATACAAAAAAGTATAATGCTTCACTAACTCTATTAACTTTTCGTTCTGCATTATTATAATATATTGCTCACACCACGTCTGTTCTATCGTCAGATTTTGTCTGAACCAAATGCATATCATACGACAGCGTCCGTTCGGTCGCATTTCGATTGTTTCAGTCACGTATCGCTTCAGTCAAATTATTCTTTTCGAGAATGTCGGTCGTCTTATGTCTGAAATGGAACGCGTCTGAGCCGATCCATCACGGTATATACAGGGTGGCCCACATAACTCTTAACAGCTGAATATCTCGAAAACTATGACATCGATTTTAAAGTTCTTGGTCTTAAATTGCATGGATCTGAAGGGCCTTTCTAACTACATAAACATGAAATTGCCCCCCCTTCTTCTTTAATGGGGGGCGGGGGTACCTTTATAATTTTAAATAGAACCCCTTTTAAAGCGTTACATATTTAAATTCTACAGGAAAAAAAAGTAAATTTTGTATGAAACATTCTTTTGTCAGATATTTCCATGATGAGATTATAACAGTTTGAAGTTTCGACTTGTAGGTACTTACTTGAAGCGCTCGGAAATAGCGTTATTGAATTGCATCTGTGAAATTAGCACCCCATTTTCAAAAAACAAAACTTTTAGCAACAGTTCTATTTGCACCCGCAATAGTTCTATAGTTTCTGATAGGTTTCAGAAATAGTTCCGGCGAAATACCTGAAAATATGAGGTGTCAACTTCGCGTGGCACCGCATCATGCGAAAAATGTTATTTAAATCATCATACTGAGAACGTTTTCATGAATAACTGAATCAAACTCAAGAATTGTACCTACAAGTAAGTACCTACAAGTCGAAAATTCAAACTGTTATAATCTCATCTTGGAAATATCTGACAAAAAAATGTTTCAGACAAAATTTACTTGTTTTTTTCCTGTAGAATCTAAATATGTAACGTTTTATAGGGGGTTCCATTTAAAATTATAAAGGTATCCCCGCCCCCCATTAAAGAATGGGGGGCCACTTCATGTTTATGTAGTTAGAAAGGCCCTTCAGATCCATGCAATTTAAGATCAAGAACTTTAAAATCGATGTCATAGTTTTCGAGATATTGAGCTGTTAAGAGTTATGTGGGCCACCCTGTATAAACACTCGTATTTAATAACACAGAACAATATTTGTCGGAACCTAACTGATCGGAAACGGCCTGTGTCTGAACGGATAATATAATTCGACCTTTAATCAGAAAAATTTCATCAATCCGCTAGTAAAAGTTTCAGTAAAAAAAAGTCAAAAATAAAAAAGCCGATACGTTTCGGCTCTTTCCTTTGATCATTGGACCTCTCTCTCTCTCCTCCACTGTCTATCCCTTTCTACGTTCATGCAACCGAGATTAGGACACAGTAGTTGCCTTCCAGCCGAGGTGTCGATTCTGTGTTTACATGCGGCGCAAGCCAAGCGTGAACGTAGAAAGGTGCAGATAGTGGAGGAGCGAGAGGTCCAAGGATTCAAAGCAAGGAGCCGAAACGTATCGGTGTTACTAATACTAATTCAATTATAAAACTTTTTTATTTTTGACTTTTTCTCATTGAAACTTTTACTAGCGCATTGGAGAGATTTTTATCCGACTTCGAAAAGGAGAAGGATGCTCAATTCGATCAGTATATATGTATATTTTTTTTTTGTATTATTTTGTTTTTTCCTGGCTTTGTTCACCGATTACTCCGAGACGGATGGACCAATCGTAGCGAAACATTGTGCATCTTGCCGAGTATAACTCCCCATTGGACCCGTAAAAAAATATTTTGCATTTTTTCATTGCCAAGGATTATTATTGCAAAAAACAGGAAGTTTCTAATCTCAACATAGGTTGATTTCAATGACCCTTTAATATTTTGTCGGGGGCATGATGCTGAAGAACTTTTTTATTATGCATAATCAACTGAAAGCTTTAGTTTCCGAGATACTCGTGAAAAACTATTGTTACTACTACATTGAATTCTACGTATGCCTACGTGTATTCTACCGTCTACTCTGGCGGTGTATGGGTCAGAATGCAATCGCCTGTCTCTACTGTTTCTATACACATATCGCGTCAACCAAAAACCAGTATACAGGTAGGTCTCGATTAATGCTAGTTCACATAGTGCGATATTCGGTTTAGTGCGAATTTTAAAATGATACCAGGTCGCATTTAATGCGAACAAAAATTCAGTTAATGCGAGGTTTGCGAGGCTTTTTTCGATCCAGACATGGAGAGAAGCATGCAAGTTAACAGAGACTTGGATAAAATACTGCGGGTTCATCATTATATATACGGAGATGTGAAAAAGTAGAAGAAAGTGCAATCAACACTGTTAAAATACTTAAAAAAATAATAAACATGTTTATGCTATTATAATAATTTCATAATATACGTATGAAAGGTATATTTCAAAATTTTAATTGTATATTTTCTTTAACTAAGAAACGATTCCTATATTTCAAATATTCGAATAGTACGAATTCAAATATTGCGAACAATTTCTGGGATTTATTACTCGCACTAATAGAGATCTACCTGTACATATATAATAACTATTGTTTTGCAAACTCCTATTCTTTAGCGCTACTCTGCAAGGAATGTACCGATTGCTATGAAACCTTTCACATCTAATCGGAGATATGTTCGCGATGATCCCAATTGTAAAAATTTGTGGAATTTGTTATTGTTAATAACTATTGTTATAGCAAGAAACCTATTCGCTGGTATTACTCTGTAAGGAATGTACCGATCGCGATGAAAGCTTTCCAATCTAATCATATCATACTATTATATAAAGAGACAGCGTTTATTTGTATGTACAGAAAAATTTCAAAAACTACTTATCCGATTGATACCAAATTTTAACAGTTTCCTTGCCTTCTCTGGAGTGACATAGGCTATATTATTTTAATAAAAATGATATTACGTCCGCGTAAAAGTACGTAAGAATATGTTGAGCGCTCAGTACTCTGAGCCTATGCTCGCAACTCCCTAACTACCGCTCCCAACTGTTAGGTGACTGCACGTTCGTGGCTATCCAAAAGAGAACTCGCAAAGTTTGCATGATATCCCTACTCCTTACTAATATATAAAAGTGAAAATGCTGATCGTTTGTTCCTCTTTCACGTTTAAACGGCTAAACGGATTTTAATGAAATCGATATATAAATAAATGAATGTTTCTTTGTTTGTCCCGTATGCGTTCCTACACCATTCATCCGATTGCGATGAAACTTTGGTGAGTTGTGCGAACGCCCGCGAAGGTTTCTGGGCGTGTACAGTACATCCTGGATATATGCAAGAGAAATTGGGACCCAAACATTGCATATATCCAGTCGAGGTGTCGAATCTCGGGTTACACGCGACGCTAGCCAAGCGTGAACGTAGAAAGGGACAGACAGTGGAGGAGAGGGAGAGGTCCAATGATCAAAGGAAAGAGCCGAAATGTATCGGTGTGACTAATACCAATTCAATTATAAAACTTTTTTATTTATTTTTTTTTTAATGAAACTTTTACTAGCGCATTGGTGAGATTTTTCTGATTAAAATGATAGCAAACACGATATAGTTTGAATTATAATTACTTACTAAAATTG
This sequence comes from Osmia bicornis bicornis, assembly GCF_907164935.1. Lineage (NCBI taxonomy): Eukaryota > Metazoa > Arthropoda > Insecta > Hymenoptera > Megachilidae > Osmia > Osmia bicornis. The sequence continues at coordinate 1,410,320 of NC_060223.1, read as the reverse complement.
ATAGAAGTTGGCGAAAAGCCAGAGAGATTAAATCAAAACATTGCATATACATACTGGAGGTGTCGAAGTTTGACCGGACAAGAAGGACAAATGTCCTGACTGATTTATCAAAGACCAGCCCAAAACCCTGATCCTAGAAACATGAAATTCGAGTAGTGTATTCCTCTCATGACGTAAACACCCACTAAAAAAGGATTTTTAGAAATTGGACCCTTAAGAGTGTATTGTTTTGGGTTAAAATCTATTTACACGGATTACACAAACCGGACTTAGTTTTGCTTACGAGCAAAACTATTAAAAACATAATTCAAGATTTCGCCTCTAAAGACGCAAATCTAGATTCAGGGGTGAAGGTAATTATTTAGATTACGGACCGCACCTCCGATTTCGATGATTTTTAAATATGGTGTAGAAATCAACATTTTGAACATCTTTTTGCTGTACATATAACCGCCGCTCGGTCTTAGTTTTCGAGATATTTTCGAAAAACTGTTGAAACTATCGCATTGAATTCTGCCTATTCGTGTGCGATCGTGACAACGTACGCGTTATGTAGTATGGGGTCGCCGCTTTTCTACTGTTTCTGCAGACAGCAATACTTTTCTGAAATACTAGAGATTGATCACCAAAAAATAATACAACAATTATTACTTCAAATTCTCGAAGTTTTTATTTATTAGAGCGGGCGAAGCCGCGACGGGGATGCTAGTAGGAGATATTTCCGCGATGAGCTCGCTTCCAAAAATGTATGGAATTTATTATTGTTAATAACTATTGTTATAGCAAAAAGCTTAATTCTTGGTGTTACTCTGCAAGGAATGAACCAATCGCGATGAAACCGTTTGTAACGGGCAATGTGTTTAACGTGGGCATTGTGTAGAATGCCCGCTCGAAAAGACATTGTGCAAAATGTCCGTAACAAGTTTCGATCAATCTATAAAATGTCCGATCATTGTACAGAATACATGCTGCGGCGCGCCGTAAGGCGGCCGGCAACACTTTCCTAAGACGATAGTGTTGTTTAAATAATAACGAAAGCGATGCCGGCCGCTTCACGGCGGCGCGGCGCGGCGGCCGGATTTAAGTGTGTGGCCCATCCTAACCTATCACATCTATGTATAGTTTTAATAATAATAATAATAATAATAAGTTTAATGTCAACGAACCGTGGGTATTATATAAAATGTCCGGGCCATTTGTGAAATACCTGCCAAAAAAGTGTGCAATCTACACAATGTCTGGTCATTTTACAAAATGCCCACATTGAACACATTGCTCGTAACACCTTTCACATCTAATAGGAGATATTTCTACGATGATCCCACTTGCAAACATTTATGGTATTCGTTATTGTTAATAACTATTGTTGTTGTAATTATCCAATAAGAACGGTAAACCACCTTACAGCATCCTACAAATACTGCTCGTTCCACTAAAAAGTGTGAAATAAAATAATTTTTAACAAAAAAAAATTCGACTTCGAAATGCACTAAAAAGTGTAAAATAATTTCTGTTTCATTTATACCAGTATTCCACAGCTATTAATAAAATCTACTTAATCGTTAAATAGGATACTAAATACATTTCAACATTATCGGAGGCGGCGCAAAATTAAAAATACCCGAATATACGATCCTGCCAATAACGATTTGATTGCGGTATGGCAAACTTGGTAATTAATAAGTCGTAAGAAAACAAATTCGAAAAGTTATAGATACGGCAGAAAACATTCGTAATCGTAACGATTGGTCAGTAGTTGGTAGCACTTCTGATGTACATGTAAACAGTAATGCTTCGAAATAAGCAAGTGGCTCGGGACCGAACAGTTGCTTATTTCGAAGCAGGTATGCTATTCGGCTTGACTTTGTTCTCGAAACGGGACGATAGAGAACGCGAGAAACGAGTGAGAGATCCGAGGTAGCGGCAAATCATAAAGTGATCGGCCGAGCAGCGATGTTATTTTTTGGACAAGGATAGAATATAGCATGCCCTCTCATTCTCGCACTATGCTTTATTTCGAAGCAAATATACCAGACTGAGAAAGCATTATATATATTCCATCCTTCTTCTACTAACCGATGTCACTGCTCAGTCGAGCGTGAAATTTATTACACTAAACATCGGCTTCGCGCTTTCATGGACCTCTCACTCATTTCTCGTACCTCTCACTTTGCGGGCGACTTGAAACAAAGAAGAGGGGATACGGAGTTGCTTATTTCGAAGCAGAGACCACTTGCTTATTTCGAAGCATTACTGTACTGCATTTCACGAGAGACCATGCTTAACTTGCGCCACAGCCGACTCTAGTACTAGCCATGCTGAACAACGTGGCAACACCGCTCACGTGACAATCGGGAGTCCTATTTTCAAAAACAGAGTCCTGTGCTCGGAATTGTAATTACCGTCTTTTTTAATTAAAAGCTGTAGTAATATTCACTATTTTGTATTAATTATGTATAAACAAGACATAAACGTTGCAACTATGGCAAGTAGAAGTGATGTGGTAGTATAAAATTGTTATAAATGTGATATAAATTTTGTGTACTCTCGAAGTAGTTTGGTGTTGTGAAGCATGATATTTGAAATATTTACAGTGGTTTCAAGAAAATTTAGGTATGAAGCAAAATGAAACCATCTTTGGATCAAATTGAAACATTTAAGAATTGATAAACGTGTATATAAGTGAATAAAAACCTTGAAATAAGCGAAATTATTGGAACGAAACCAAAGAGGTTATGTGAAGTCCAGAGAGTAGCCGAGAGTCTGACGACGTTGATTGGCTGGGAGTCTGGGAGTCCTGGAGGCAGATAGAGTAGGGTTAGATGTTGATATATTCAGACCGGACTCCCGCGGTGTTGCCATTTTTACTTCAGCACGGCTAGTACTAGAGTCGGCTGTGCTTGCGCAGCTGACTAGTTGTAGGGAGATATTTAATAACGTTTGTGATTCCCCTCTACAGCTTGCTTCGTACTTTCCGATCATATAAATGGTGGACAGAAATATATGACGTACGATAACTGATAAGCGATGATGACATGGTAAAGATACACGATACAATGAAATTCCTATTATTTTTCAAAGAAAGAAATTATATGATCGTAAAATAAAAAGCAAGCTGTAGAGGGGAATCACACATGTTATTAAAAATGTTCCTAGACCTAGTAAGCTGCGCGAGTTAAGTATGGTCTCTCGTGAACTGTAGTATAGTTAATCCGCAATGGGAATGTTGATTCCCGTTGAATATTGTTTACTTGAAATTATCAAATGGGTTATTTGTCACAGGTTGCTGACGCCTGAACTAGGATCTTCCTAGTAGAAAAAAAGTTTTTAATTTAGCGCCGCCTCCGAAAAGGTTGAAATGTATTTAGTATCCTATTTAACGATTAAGTAGATTTTATTAATAGCTGTAGAATACTGGTATAAATGAAATAGAAATTATTTTACACTTTTTAGTGCATTTCGAAGTCGAATTTTTTTTTGTTAAAAATTATTCTGATTAAAATGACACCAAACACGATGTTGTTTGAATAGTAATTACTTGTTAAAATTGATGTTACAAGTTGACGAAAAGCCAGAGAGATCGAAATCAAAACCAGCCGAGGTGTCGGCTCTGTGTTTTCAAAGGTTACATTTATCCAGCCGAAGTGTCGATTCTGCGTCCGTACACATCATTTACATGCAGCCGAGGAGTCGATTTTATGTTGTTTATTCTATTATTATTGTTAGTTTGTAAATTACTTTAATTTTCAATAGGAAGAAACTGTCCGGTATCATGTAAACCTCGGGCTTTTTCTAACATCATAAAGCACCTAATTTCCAGTCAATAGTTTCGCAGTATATTCTGAATAAATAAATAAATAAATATAATTCAAACTATATGAAGTACATTACTGTACTTTACAAACAATAATAAAGTATATTATTGTAAGACTAACCGAGCGGGTGATTAAATAATAATAAATGTTCAACTTTTATTCGCACAATCGTACATGATGACCGTACACAATGATACCCTGCTGTCCCAAAAATCCTCGGTCGTGAGGACGTCTTCGACAGTATGTATACCCTTTTGTTTACGACACCCCGCGCGATTGGGTACTTTCCCTTGAAGGGGAAATGCGCTGACAAAATACATATGCCTTGCCTCAACATTTGCCTACTTCGATTTTTCTAACTCCGAAAGTACAGCGCGCAGACCTATCGTAATTTTCCCCTGCGGCCTTGAGCAGTTTTTGCAGGCGATTCTGAAAGAACTTTCCTGGGGCAAGTCCTTATTATTTAGAAATACGGCGTCGGGCCGCTTGCCTGTTGTAAACAGTTTCCATTCAAACAAGCAATCCTTCGATTCCTAATAGCTGAGAGATCCAACGTGGTCATCAGCCATCCTCGATCACCAGGCCTGTTTAGTCTCACTCACCCTCTTTCAAGATCTCACGCAGTCCAAGTCTCCAACATAAAGCGTACGAAAGCAAATTAGAGTCGAGTTAATTGCCCTCGACCACCCTTAAAAATAAGCCGTCGCTAACACATTGTATTCCCGCTGCTATGTCAACACTGCAGCGGTGGGGATTAGCAGCTCTGCTGAACTGTTCTGCGCTACGATTTAAACAAACGAAATAAACAATATTTTATACATTTCCCGATGCAACAGCGTAATAAAACTGAGCTTATGTCCTTCGCAAGGTTATAAGGAACACATCTAAAAAAATCGGATCAAAATCGAAGCAGTAGATTTGGAGATTACCCTGCACAAAGAAAATGCTTACAGCTTTATATATTAGTATAGATTAGCACAATCTTGATTAGCTAGTGGCTTTACAATTACCGGAGTCTGGCTCTGTCGAAGTTCTGAGCTTCGTAGTAGAGTTGAACGGTACTTCGCGTATTGTTCGCGGATTTTAAATGAGTACTTGAGTCGGATCGAACTGCACGCGGCGATGACTACGATCGGATCGTATTGTTATCTGCGAACTGTTACCGCATGTATGAGTTACAAACTCGGATTATGGCTTAAGGCTGAAGACGTAAGGCTCAAGCTTAAATTGAAGACTCGCAAATGTATTCGGTCGCGTTATTTTATAATAGTGTAATGAGGGTACGAGATTGATTTGCTAACTCTGGTGAACTACATTTATTTATGTTGTCAGCATTTTCATAATATGCCGGCCCAAATAAACTGCTAACTCAGAATTGAGAAACGATAAATTTGGATGATGAAAAGACTTCTAAAGCCGGGTATCCACCAGTATCAAACGCCCGTATCGTATCACCGTTCCGAACCCTTTTGAATAGGCAGACGTTGCCTCGTTGCATGCCACGGCGTGCTACGGCTCGGACAATAGTTCTTCGTGTCTTGAAATAAACTCCTATAGGCGAGAAGTTTCGATTTGCTGCATGCTGTTTCTTTAGTGTAATTATCCAAACCATATCGTGTTTGGTATCATTTTAATCAGAAAAACGTCACAAATATCTTGGTAACAGTTTTTTAAGAAAAAAATGAAAAATAACAAAGTTCAGTCGTTGCATTAGTATTATCTCACTGATGTATCCAATTCCAAATCATATTATCTCGTGCCTCAAGTGTCATGTTTCCACTTGACATAGCATTTCGGGCCTTCGCCTGGGTATGTTGTTTTTACGCTTCAAGTGGTTTCCGAACCAATCCTTTGAACGACAAGAAACCGACAATTTTCGGATCGGCCCGTTCCTTCGCCTCCGTATCACAGACCAATAGAACTTTCGATACTCGGCAACGGAAAAATCTCTGGAAAATTAACATTGTCCTTTTTCAATAATCACACAGGTGATTATTAACATTGCTCTTTTATGTACAGCGTAGCACCGAAGATAATTGATCTGTTTAAATATATTTAGACGATAAAATTTGTCTAAATTAAATTAGATTAAATTCATAAATAATTTAATCGCTTTTGAAATGAATCCAATAATACCGCAAGATTTCAAATAAATTGAAACCCAAGTGACGGTACGAAACGCTATGTCAAGTGCCAACGCATGAACCTTTCCTTCGATGCAACAGCAAAGAATCGACAAATTTTTCGGATGGATCCGTTGCCTCCGTTCCTTTGGAACGCCACGCAGCAAAACGAAACTCCTCGCCTGTAGCGGCCCAGTCCTATTGCCTAACCGTTTATATCAAGAAACGAAGAAATGTTGTCCGCGCCGCAGCATGCCGTTGCATGCAACGAGGCAACGTCTGCCTATTCAAAAGGGTTCGGAACGGTGATACGATACGGGCGTTTGATACTGGTGGATACCCGGCTTAAGAAATGCGTCACAGGACGTGACACACTTATCATTTAACTTGAAGAGCCAAAGCAATATTTGGAAACCATGTATTTCGAAGATACAATCCCTCTTGCATATACCACCTTTTACTCTATATGAAATACATGCTTCCAGATAAAAAATTATATAACGGTTTGAATGCAAGACATTTTTATTCTTATTTTTATTCATAACTTTGGTCTAAGTGTAGAACAACTACCTCCTCGCTGATTTTGATGATTTTTGGATATTTTATAGTAACCAATATTTTGAACCATTTTTTCTGGAACATATAAGCGACGGTCTCGCTTAGTTTCCGAGATATTTATGAAAAACTTTCGATATAACATATTGAATTCTGCCTATAGATGTGTGTTCAAAGAAACGTTCGAGTTGGAGATTGCACAAAGTTTCTGAGATTGCGAGAACCGGTTCGGAGTAAGGGACTGGCAGTGAGACGGTGAGAATGAGAAATTGCACAGAGATGCACAAAACAAAATGTATATTTACAGTGACGAGAAGTATTTACAGTATTGTAACGTCCCGAAATTATTCACGAGCACGCTACTGCGCCGACGCGTAGGGAGAGCGGTTCACTAAGAGAAGGCGACTCGTATTCTTTATACCATATATATTATAATAATAAAGGAAGGGATTATAGGTTCGGGTGGCACGCGGTAAAGGAGTAAAATCCAACGTTAATTCCTTTCTCAACATAATATGTGAATTTATTCAAGAAATTATGTGTTGTTTGTTTATAATATGATAATAATAAAAAGGTAAGTAATATAAAAAGAATATTGAACGTAATTAAATAATGAATTTAAATAATGAATTGAAGTAATTAAATATCGAATTAAATTAATGTAGTTAATTAACAAATGTTGCGCCCTGTGTTTGAAATACAAAAAGAAAATAATAGTATTAGTAATGTACAATGAGTACGCCCTGGATTGAAAAATACAAAGAAACTAACAATCGTGTTTGTGCTAAAATTGGAATGCAATAAAAGAAAATTAGATTATTAATTACAAAAAATAATTCAACCTAAAATAAAAATACAGAGGAAAATAAATTGATTAGTGAACGCGGTTCTAGATACGATTATAAAATTTGAATTTATAATTTAATATAATTTAATATAATTTAATATAATATAAATGATTTGAATGATTTGTCGGGAAATTGGCCAAGATCCGTTCTGACGCTGTAGGAGTTGGCTCGTTCGGCCGCAGTTCGGTTTCTGGGCAACTTAGCCGTCACTGAACAGGCCGCATCCAAGGAGCTTCTGCTTTCGCTCGCTCGTTAAGCTTGGTAGCGAATTCTGCAAAACAGTATCGTCGCTCTAGAGCCAGTGTACTGATAGGCCGCATCCAAGGAGCTTCGGCTTTCGCTCGCTCGTTAAGCTTGGGTGCGAACCTGACACGTAGGAGAACCGCTGCGAACCGATAGTTGAGCGCTCCGGGTCTGACGCGGAACCCTTGCCGTTTTGCCGACAAAAGAGTCTAAGATTACTGAATTCTATATAAATCGTACCATAGACCCGTGTCGGACTACGATCAGAATCGAAGTGAAAATTCTTTGCGCGGCACGCTCGTATTTATACCGGAGAACTGCTGACGTAGCAGTTTTTTCTACCTGTGTTTTCGATATCGGAAGTGTTTGGACTTTGACCTGCGCGTACGTGACTCCGTGCGTATCGCTATCTCTGTCTACGCTGTTGCTGTCTCTTTCTACTCTGCGTTTGTTCCTATCTCTTTCTATTCGCTATTGCTGTCTCTATCTATTTATTTCGCGCGCTGTGTCGATCTTTTATCGACGTGGTAGAATTATCGACGTATATTTTGAAGTATATAAAATTTTTGTTAAATGTAAATATTAATAAATATAAGATTCTGTTCAGTTATTAAATATAAATATAATTATTTAAATCAACGTTGTACAATAATAAATAAAACAAATGAACTGTTACAAATTTTAATTATAAAAAAACAAAAAATGAATAAATATTTTAATAAATACTAATTTTGAAATTTCTTCTTATTTATTCTTCTTCCTGCTGGATGTTACAGTATGTACACTATTTACAGAGTTCACAATGCACAATGATCGTTGATCGTTTATACAATTCCACTCGCGTCGCGGTGAAATAGAGATTGCGCTGGAGCTGTATATCGCAATTATATTAATTGCGTGGATTTGCGCGAACTAGATTACTCGCGAGTTCGCGTTGGCCGTCGGCACAAAAGTCGCGTTGCGATACTGAGTCCTTTGAATCGAAAGTCGTTAGTTGCACTTGAAATTTCGCTAATCTGTACAGCACGTGTTTGAGCGTAGCGATACAAAAACCGTAATGGCCGAATCACCGGCTTCGTCGTAGCAAGAGCCGTTGGCTTCTTCCCGGTGACGTCAAGCTCGGTGATTGGTTGGCCTGACCGGCATCCAAGGTGGCTACCGGTCGCGCTGAAGAGTGCTGCCGCGGTCCGCGTGTCGACGGTTGAAGTTACATTTTCGAACATTCCGCCCGCCATCAGCAGCTCGTAGAAGATGGTGATGAGTTCTGAACTGCTACTGGTAGTAGAGCCAACTTCGCAATTGGCCGAGTTAGAGTTGTGGTGGCCGTCTTGATGGTGACGACCCTCGTCAGTCCATCTGGTCCAGGGTGAACTGCGAGCACTCGCGCAAGAGGCCACTTGCATGGTGGGAAGCGCTCGTTTGTAAGCAGCACCAGAGATCCAACGTTGATGTTGTTGGAGGGGTGATGCCACTTCGAGATTGACTGCATCCGTTGGAGGTGTTGAGATGACCAGCGCTTCCAGAATTGTTGTAATTTTTGTTGAATGAGATGCCACCTGGCTCTCGGCGAGAGATTGGCCTGTTCAACAGATGGCTCAGGCAGTGTTGAGATTGCTCTTCCGATGAGAAAATGAGCTGGTGTTAGCACTGAGAGATCGTCAGGGTCGTCAGTGAGAGGTTCCATTGGTCGTGAATTGAGCGTTGCTTCAATCTGATTAAGAAGAGTATAGTATTCTTCAAAGGTGAGTAAAGTGTCACTCACCGTACGTCTGAGATGGTATTTGACAGACTTGACCACTGCCTCCCACTTTCCTCCCATGTGCGGTGCAGCGGGTGGGTTGAAATTCCAAGTTGTGTTGTCGTTGACGAACAGCTTGGCCAATCGTTGATTGTCTTGAGTGCCCTCGACGAACATTGACTTCAACGCTGAATCTGCTCCAATGAAGTTCGTTCCGCAGTCGGAGTGGATTGTATTTGGAATGCCTCTTCTTGCTGCGAACCGTCGGTACGTGGCAATGAATCCATCCGTTGAATAGTCGGTGACCAGTTCCAGATGAACTGCAGACGTCGTCATGTAGACGAAGACACAGATCCATCCTTTCTGTGTCTTCGCACCTCGCCCCTTCCACGTCTTGAGCGCGATGGGACCGGCGTAGTCTACGCCGGTGTTTGAAAATGGGTGTGAGGGTGTAACCCGAGAGAGAGGTAGTTGGCCCATCAGTTGATGGGCACGGATTCCCCTCTGCCGAGCACACACAATACACCGCAGAATGTGAGACTTGACTGGAGCTCGTCCACCGATGATACAGTACGTCTGTCTGATGTGAGCGAGTGTGAGTTGTGTTCCTCCATGAAGCGTTGCTTTGTGGGAGTGATCTACAATCAATTCGGACAGACGTGAGTGACGTGGAACGATTGCAGGGTGTTTACCTTCGTAGGTTAACTGAGCGTTGCTAAGTCTTCCTCCAACTCGAATGACCCCTTGATCGTCGATAAAGGCCGTGAGTCGATTGAAGGCGTGAGACGATGGCAGCGTTTGGTTGTTGACCATCATCTTGAGCTCGTGTTGAAAGAAAGCTGATTGTGTGGCCTTGATTCAGAAGATTTTGGCCCGTTCCAAATCAGCTGGTGAGTTTGAGAGCCTCGTTGAAGCAGTTGACTTTCTCAGTTTGGAGATAAACCTGTAACAAACTGAGGTGACATGAAAAAGTTTTTGTAATGAAGAATATTTGTGAATCAAGTCCCAGTGATATTCAATTTTTTGGCACGTTAATACGTGCGAGATTCCTGGACGACACTCCTGCAGGCAAGTGTCGTCAGATGCGTTGCGTTGTACAGGCCATGATTCTTGAGATTGTAAAAGCCATGGTGGTCCCCTCCACCATAGCTCGTGTTGTTCAAGCTGAATTGTAGTTAATCCTCTTGAAGCGCAATCAGCAGGATTTGATGTACTAGGAACGTGCATCCAAGTTGCAGTTTTCGTTAGTTCTTGAATTTGTGTTACACGATTTCTGACGTAGTCTTTCCATCGTGATGCGTGAGATTTGATCCATGTAAGTGTTACTTGCGAATCCGTCCACAGGTGAATTGTAGCAATGTTAAGTTTGAGATTGGCTTGAACGTACTTCAGTAATTTTGCAAGTATCAGCGCAGCTGTGAGCTCGAGTCGGGGAATTGTAAGTTTCTTGAGAGGTGCGACCTTTGTTTTGGAGCACACCAGTGACGTCACTTTGAGATCTGTGGACGGTGAGAAAACAGTAATGTAAATTACTGCTGCCATGGCGAGTTGTGAAGCGTCAGAGAAGCCGTGTAATTCCACTGTAGAATTGTTGTAGGTGTTGAACCACCTTGGCATTGAGAGCTTGGCCAAGCTTGTAAGATCTTCTCTGATCGCGATCCAACGTGTTTTAACATTGGATGGCAGTGGATCATCCCATTTGAGATTGAGAAGCCATAATTCTTGCAGGAATACCTTCGCTCGAATAATGATTGGTGACAAAAGGCCAAGCGGATCAAATATCTGTGCTACTTCAGATAAAACAAGGCGTTTTGTGAAATTGAGATTGTGGTGAGATTTTGTAGTGAATGTGAAACTATCGTTGACAGTATTCCATCGCAATCCGAGAATTTTGGTATTGCAGTCGTCTAGAGAGATTGAAGTGCCTTGAGAATTATTACAAGGCACAATGGTCTCAAGCAGAGCAGCTTCGTTTGAATTTCAATTAATGAATCAAGAGAATCTGCACCACCAAATATGTCGTCGACATACCTTGCATATTTGATGGATGGTACAGCCAGTGGGTAGCGTTGACCCTCGTCCTCTGCAAGTTGCAACAGGGCTCTGACTGCAAGAAATGGTGCAGCTTTGGTACCGTAGGTGACTGTTGTTAATGTGTATGGAACTTCATTTGATTCCTCGACAATCCACAGTATCCGTTGGAGATTCCAGTCGTCTTCATGTACTCGTACTTGACGGTACATCTTTGTGATGTCCGTGCCAAAGATGCATTTGTGATGGCGAATCCACAGCAAAACGTCGTTGATGTTGAGCAGAAGATTCGCACCAGTGTGCATGATGTCGTTGACAGAAATTCCAGTTGTTGTTGGACTTGAGCCATTGAAGACAACCCGCAGCTTTGTTGTTTCGCTGTCAGGCTTGAAAACTCCGTGATGAGGAAGATAGTAGATTGAAGTGTCATTGGGCGAGATTGAAGAAGCCTTCTTCATGTGACCGAGGTCCTCGTATTCTTTCATGAACCGTTGGTATTGTTCACGGTACTCAGGATTCCTGCTGAGCTTGTTAAGCGTGCGTCGCAGGCAGGAACGAGCAGTACTGTAAGAATTGCCCAAGACTTTAGTATTTGATTTAAGAGGAATACGCACCACGTATCGCCCAGTAGAATCACGTCCATGCGTTGCAAGAAAGTGATTTTCACACTCTTGTTCTTCAGGTGTGAGTTGAGATGTTGTTTCCGTTGGAGGCTCCTCTTGAATCCAGAATTTCGTCAGCAATTCTCTCAGAGCAGCGTCGCTATCTTGAGAGACCGTTGCATTGAATGATGAATAAGCACGAGCTTGACGTATGCTTGCTGGTCCAATAACGAGCCATCCGAATATAGAGAGCTGGGCGACTGGCATTGATGGCGAACCTTTAACTAAATTTGGTTTAATAATCCGTCCGTAATTGTCGGCACCGATGATAATGTCGATTGATCTTGGTTTGTAGAAATTAGGATCTGCCAACTTGAGACGGTTGAGCTGTGGCCATTCTTCCTTGGGTGCCTCAGAAGATGGCAATGTTGCAGTTAAAGTTCGTAATATATGAGTTTGTATCAAAACTGATGAGGTATTGTAAAGAGATTGTAAATGTAATAATACAGTACCTAGAGTTTGTGTTGATTTTTTGCCACCAATGCCAGTGATGGAGATTGTTGATTGAGTGCGTTGAAGTCCCAGCTGTTCGACGAGATCTTCAGAGACGAAGCTAAGCTCCGATCCGGAGTCGACGAGTAGCCTTGCATTGTAAGTTGAAGATGATGTGATGACTTGTGCATTTGCTATTGCTAACAGCGTTAGCTCAGCTTGCGTTGCAAGTGAGCACGATCGTTGATCGCGTGTTGGCGGTTGAGTTGGATCGTTGACCCGTTGAGATTGAGATTGTTGTGCGACGACTGCACCTACACTTTATTGTGCATCTGTGGAAGACGACGTTGTCGCCTCCTCTGGTTTCTCGGCTGGAGCCTTGGCCGTTGGCTGTGCAGGCGGCAGATGGAGAATCGTGTGGCGTGGGCGTCCGCACTGCTTGCACCTATGCTCCGACTTGCAGTTTGCAGTCGTATGTCGGCCACAACAATTCCGGCAAAGGGACAGTTTGTCCACGAGACGTCGTCTCTCCGGAACTGGCATTGTTCTGAATTTTGTACAGGGTGTACAAAAATTAAATGTCACGACCTATATGGGGTGATTCTACACCTCTGGATCGGTGGAGATCTGTCAAAGAAAGCGACCGCAAAATTGACCTTGACCCCTAATTTCAAGGTCAAACTTTTTTATTGGCTTATCGTATAGTGCTCATCGAGGGGATAAGAAGTCTGAAAGGAACCATGTGCCGGAAATCAACCCTTCTCCTAGAAAAAAGCCGTCAAATTTTCCATATACGTTAATGCATTAAACGTTGAGTCGCGCGGTACCCCTCTCCAGTGATCTTGGTGCGTCAGTCTCGCGTATCGCTCGAATTTCATGGTATAGGACAATTTTTGAATTTCAATCACAACGCCAGCATATAGGAAGGGTAAATTCTAAGAGAGCATATTTAAAAAGACAAAATAACTACTAGTTGGATCGGCAGTGAGATGAAAATGAATTTGAATGCACTTGAGATTGCACAACACAACAAGTATATTTACAAAAGCACAGAAATGAACTCTATGTACAGTATTTACAATAAATTGTGCGTTGCACGAATTTACACTGATCGTTGATCGCAAGTACAATCGCACATGCGTCGCGGTGGATCTGAGATCGAGATTGTGCTGTGTGTAACCACGTGTAGGTTCCACACGTGGCACCGCGTAATTATATTAATTGCACGGGTTTAAGTATAACAAGCACGTTTATGTGAACGAGTGAGCCGTTGGCTGAATCGCGCGATTAATCAAAGTTAATTTGATTGAGATTGAGCGTAATAACTGTATGAATTTTCAACTGAGTTCAACACGTGGTTATACTAAGCGAAGCGTAACAGTAATGGCCGAACCACCGGCTTCGTCGTGGCGAGAACCGTTGGTTTTCTTCTCAGTTAGCGCGTGCTGATTGGTCGGCCTGACCGGCATCCAAGGTGGCTGTCGGTCGCGCTGCAGAGTGCTGTCGCGGTCCGCGTGTCGACGGTTGAAGTTACATTTTCGAACAATGTGCGTCTACAACACATGCATAAGTGTTGGTTGTCATCTGCTGGCCATTTGTCTTCTGTTTAGAAACGAGGGTCGACGTACGTAAAGGCTCCGTTCATAACTGCATATACCAGACTTCAAGAAATGTGTATTCCAATTCAATTAGAAATGAATATCATTGATGTGATGGGTTACGAAAAGCTATATAATTCAATTCGGCTGTCGTAAAGAGCCGCCAATGTTTTTCAGAAATAATAATAAATTAATTATAAAAAGAAGTATAAAAAGAAATTCTAAGAAATGAACAAAAGCTATTAAAAATGCGTATTATATATTATTTAAATAAAATCGTTGCCGACCGCCTTACGGCGCACAGTGGGACAAAACGGCTTTCGGCGATCAAAAGTCGATTTTCGTGAATTCGAAAATTGAAAAACTATTTACACACATCGATAGAGAATAAACTGTAGTTTAACGTAGTGTAATCCGTTTTTTTCATATTTGCTTCCGTTTTGCCGTGGTTCGCACTCAAAGTCAGTAGAAATTTGTCAAAACGAAACGCTGATGATATTATCCGTAACTTCAATGTACGATTCTAATGAATTTTACTGGGAAAGATAAAATTCAAATGAATTACAGTAAAACTTGGATATATGCAACAGAAGTTTGTCTGGATATATGCAACATCGCTATCCCCTCCACTTGGGGGGATCCCCCTAAGCCGGACCGAGCCGCTCGGCGAGGAAACCGTGTAATATGATCCGACCGTAATGTCGGTGTGACTAATACTAATTGAACGATAAAACTTTTTTATTTTTAACTTTTTTTTAATGAAACTTTTACTAACGCATTGGTGAGATTTTTCTGATTAAAATGGTACCAAACACGATATGATTTGGCTACATATGTATAAGGCAGGCCGTACACCAAAGATACATGAAACACGCAACATGCAACATGCAACACGTCGCATGTTGTGTTCGAACGTAGAATAGGTAACGCGGCACGGTACAAACGATTTGTACGGACGCAGAATCGACACCTCGCTTGGATATATGCAACATTAAATGCCCAGAATCGACACCTCGCTTGGATATTTGCAACGTTTAAATGCCCAGAATCGACACCTCGCTTGGATATATGCAACGTTTAAATGCCCAGAATCGACACCTCGCTTGGATATATGCAACGTTTGAAACCCGAGTCGACGCCGCAACCGGTTTTCATTTCCAATCCTCCTTTACTTTTCGCCAACTTTTAACATCAATTTTAGCAAGTAATTATGATTCAAACTATATCGTGTTTGGTATCACTTTAATCAGAAAAATTTCACCAATGCGTTAGTAAAAGTTTCAGTAAAAAAAAGTCAAAAATAAAAAAGTTTTATAGTTGAATTAGTATTAGTCACACCGATACGTTTCGGCTCTTTCCTTTGATCATCGGACCTCTCTCTTTCCACCACTGTCTGTCCTTTTCTACGTTCACGCTTGGCTGCTCGTCGCGTGTAACCCGAGATTCGACACCTCGACTGGATATATGCAACGCCTGGGTCCCAATGTTTGTTGCATATATCCAAGTTTTACTGTACAAAGTTTACTAGATTAGTATAGGTTCTATTCAGTGCATAAAATAAGTTAAAATGTTAACAACTTTTTAAATAATAGGATCTGATTGAAACGAAGTACATTTAACTAAAATCTCAACTTTGCATTTGACTTAAAAAAAATATTTGCACTTGTGCGGGGTTTGATTATTACTGTAGTAAAGAGTGAACCTTCCTCTATCAGATCCAGGAAAAAACGGCTACCCCAACCGGCCACTGTTCAAAAAAATGGCGATTGAAATAAATTACACCCATCTTGGCCGCAGCGCGCGATGATGGAAAATCAGTACCAGATACGATTATTATCCAGTTAACTGCATTCGACGTGTATATTCGTTACCCAAAACTTTATTTCGGCCTTGCAATATGCTATAATAAATTTTCATAATTTTCGAAACTATTTTCACGAATGATTTGGTATAGATTATAATAAATATAAACAAATATATTATAATAACACATGTCTTGTCATTTTTTAATTATTAAATCCGTTTTTATTATAGTTATTAACAGTTTTGAGTCAAATTTTTGTTAAATGACATAAAATATGTCTAACAAGTGAAGGATATTGAACGCGTCATACTTTATATGTGAATATTTTGACACCCTGTAGTTCAATATGATTTATATTAATACAATTTATGTACCATAATGTAGGCAAAATCATCCCAAAATTTCATTAAAATATTTCCAATAGAACCGAAGTTACAGAATTTTGATCGCCGAAAGCCGTTTGTCCCACGCCGCGCTGGTGCGGGGCAAAAAACTTACCTGCGGACAAATCAATTTTTAGGCTACACTTTTCATTCGATTTGGATACTTTTTTTTTCAGTGAAAGCTAATTAAATTCCGAAGAAATTTGTGAGAGTAGATTTTTGATATAAGTTTAAAAAAAATTTTTTTTAAACTTTTTCTAAACACGACTTTTAAAAAGATTCTCGGATTTCTTTTTTAAATAGGTTTATTATTAGTGTAAGAAACTGTTTGGTAACAATTTTCAGTGGTTTAGAATAAATAAAAAAATTGGTTTTAATGTTATAAGCGAATTAATGAACCGCATTCATTTTCAGATCCTTCAAATCTATAGGTTTGCTATAAAATGTTCCAGAAATTATCTTTTTTTTAAGATTAGTTAAAGATTGACGATAGCATAAAATAATTTTTATAAGCAAATGCACAGTTTGTCTATTTTTCCATGTATAGGATCAATTTTTTCCAGAACTAACTACGGATATCTTGCTTATGACGATTTACCTTGTATTTTATTGATGCACAACTTTGTTTTCCTTAATTCTGTTGGCTCACGAAGGATCCAGAAGCAAGGCATTTGCTTCTGGAAGCAGTGGTCTCTCAGCTTTTTGGAACTGATACCTCAGACTTCCCAAATAAGGATTAGCAGAACACAGAAAAAGGTTCAACAAGTCTTCATTCAATTTGGTTGGAGATGATTTCCTTGTCTTTATTTTCCCGAAATCTCTTTAAATCTTTATTTTTCGGCTCTTGAGCCTCTTCTGATAACTGCCCAATTGGTATAACGAAGAAATCAATGATTTTTGCTCTATGAATTAAAATTTTGTGCATTGACGATGGCATGAAGTACCAACCATATTCCTTTACAAACAGTTCTGCAGTGTCGGTACTATGTTTGTGAAAGCGTTCCCCGTGAATCGCTTTCCCACATGCTAAGACTTGCAAAATGATGTAAAGGTTTTTTAATAGTTGTTTGTTTATACCCGTAATTTCTGATATTATTTCATAATTCTCAAAGAATTTCCTGGACGTATTTCCATAATTTTTATAAACCGTGCTGCTTCTAGCTTTTGTTTTCTGCATGTTTCAATTGTCATGATTATTGTCTCTAGCGACTTCATACTTTTGGTTTATATTATTGTTGGGTTTGCCTGTTAAAAGTCTATCAGTTTCTACGCCAACGTTTGTACTCTTTCACACCTGTGATTATTTTCTGTTTGGTATACTTTTAAGCTTTTTAACTGTTGTAACGTTCTTTAGTGATTAGTTTTATATATATTAGTTTTAGTGATTAATTTTTGTGTACAAAGCTGGTTCCAACTTCTAGTGGTGATTTGACATTTTGTGTAGTGAAAGATAGTTTTTCTCTATTTCTTGTACATTTTCGTTACTTCTCTTGAAAGCACTCACTTATCAACGTTATATTTAATAATTCAGTTCCACTAACATGAATTTTATCAAGTTAAAAAACAGGGAATTATCGGATATCCTGTTAATGTCGAGTTCTAAAGAAGTACATGAGTTGCTTAATTATTTAAAAGAAAAGTATAGTTTCTCCGAAACGTTGCAAGAGTTAGTACGAAAGAGACTAACTCAATATTTTATACCAACATTTAATAAGAGATTAAAGGCTTCTTTTTTTATTACAGACAAGTTTCTACACAATAATAAATCTTGGTTGGATGCTGAATTTTCCGTTTCTAAAACATCCACCTCACAATCTCGAAAATCAAAAAGTTTTGAACAATGTTCAGAAAAAACAAAGAAGAGAGGAATTGAAGCATTAAAACAGTCGGTATCTGAAAATGAAGTTGATTTATTTCAAAATTTTCAAACAGTGGACAAGAACGTTGTGGCTAACATCATTAAAAAAGGTGTATCAAATAAGGACACTATAGATATGGAATCTGCAACAACCCAGGACACATATAAATTTCCGATACCGTTTACTGATGACGAAGCACTTGCCCTATATATGGATTTGAAGTTAACAAAAAATAAGTATGAGCTTCTAAAGAAACTTTTAAAGAACAAAAATGCTGACATCCTTCTAAGTTACAAACATATTACAAATGCTAAAAAGAAGTGTTATCCTCCTAGTTCATCCATAGAAATTAATGAAACAGGTGCTACTATCCAACTACAACAATTTCTTGACCATACTGCAAAGAGATTGCTAAAGGTTGAGACAGTTGTACTATCTGAAAATGCTAAAAACATGAAACTGACATTAAAGTACGGTTGTGATAGCACATTTGGATTGAATCCGTACCAACATAAATCGGAAAATTATACAAATTCTGTTTCAAGTCTTTTCTTGGTATCAATGGTTCCTCTTCGCCTGCAGGATATACACGATTCTTCGTCTACATTAGTCTGGCAGAATTCTCGACCTTCTTCGCCTAATTCTTGTCTCCCGATATTATTCCACTATGCAACAGAGACGAAAGATAAGATTCTTACTGAGCTTCAAAACATTAAATTGCAAATAAAAAAATTGAAACCAAGCAACATAGAAGTGAATGGAAAAACTTACAAAGTGGAGCATGATTTGATTTGTACGATGGTAGATGGAAAAGTATGCCAAGTTGCCACCAAAACTTCTGCTTCCTCCAACTGCACCGTTTGTGGAGCAACACCTAAGGAAATGAACCACTTAGACACAATAAGAAGAAGAGAAGAAAATGTGGGTTCATTCCAGTACGGACTTCAGACGTTACATGCGTGGATTAGATTTATGGAATGTGTTCTCTATATTGCTTATCGTTTGCCATTCAAAGGGTGGGCATGTAAATCTGATGAACAAAAAAGAATCCACGATGAAAGAAAAGTGTATGTTCGAAATGAAATTCGTAATCAGTTGGGCTTAATTGTAGATGCTACAAGACAAGGAAGTGGCTCTTCAAACGATGGAAATACGTCCAGGAAATTCTTTGAGAATTATGAAATAATATCAGAAATTACGGGTATAAACAAACAACTATTGAAAAACCTTTACATCATTTTGCAAGTCTTAGCATGTGGGAAAGCGATTCATGGGGAACGCTTTCACAAACATAGTACCGACACTGCAGAACTGTTTGTAAAGGAATATGGTTGGTACTTCATGCCATCGTCAATGCACAAAATTTTAATTCATGGAGCAAAAATCATTGATTCCTTGGTTATACCAATTGGGCAGTTATCAGAAGAGGCTCAAGAGGCGAAAAATAAAGATTTAAAGAGATTTCGGGAAAATAATACAAGGAAATCATCTCCAACCAAATTGAATGAAGACTTGTTGAACCTTTTGCTGTGTTCTGCTGATCCTTATTTGGGAAGTCTGAGGTATCAGTTCCAAAAAACTGAGAGACCACTGCTTCCAGAAGTAAATGCCTTGCTTCTGGATCCTTCGTGAGTCAACAGAATTAAGGAAAACAAAGTTGTGCATCAATAAACTACAAGGTAAATCGTCATAAGCAAGATATCCGTAGTTAGTTCTGGAAAAAAATTGATCCTATACATGGAAAAATAGACAAACTGTGCATTTGCTTATAAAAATTATTTTATGCTATCGTCAATCTTTAACTAATTTTAAAAAAAAGATAATTTCTGGAACATTTTATAGCAAACCTATAGATTTGAAGGGTCTGAAAATGAATGCGGTTCATTAATTCGCTTATAACATTAAAACCAATTTTTTTATTTATTCTAAACCACTGAAAATTGTTACCAAACAGTTTCTTACACTAATAATAAACCTATTTAAAAAAGAAATCCGAGAATCTTTTTAAAAGTCGTGTTTAGAAAAAGTTTAAAAAAAATTTTTTTTAAACTTATATCAAAAATCTACTCTCACAAATTTCTTCGGAATTTAATTAGCTTTCACTGGAAAAAAAAGTATCTAAATCGAATGGAAAGTGTAGTCTAAAAATTGATTTGTCCGCAGGTAAATTTTTTGCCCCACTGTGGGTGGGTGCCGACTCCGTCGGTTGGCCGGGGGACTCGAGAATGAGTAAGCGGAGTTGAGTGTGTAGAAGATGGTTTTATTCTAAGTGTTTATATTTACAAGATATACAGTATGCTTAACCTACGGCCCTGAGCTTCCTCTCAGTTTACGAATACTTATCGCTATTCTTAATGCTACGCGGCTTATCCTACAGCTTATCGCTACAGCTTACGAGCTAACGGGTGCGGCGCGGTTCGGTCCGGTACGGTCGCGGTCCGGCGGAGGTAACGGGAATGCTAGGTAGTTGCGGAGTTCGATGTCACATCTGGGGCGAACGGTCGCAATGCGCGTCTCGTCCGTCCCGACAGTGGGAAGACCGTTACGCCGGCGGACGCCCGGCAAGCGTATGGTCCGGCCCGGCGTTCAGGAAGCCGTCTGAGGTATCCCCGACAGTGGCTGGCGGAACAGTGATGTTTTGGCGGCGGTCGCAAACGCGTCTCGTCGCCGAACACTGCTAGAGGAGAGAGTGCCGGCGTCGGTACTAGGCGTGAGTCGGCGGTGGTACGGTTGCGGGCCCGCAGGGGCTCGCAAGTTCGCGGCCTCTATATATATCTCCTTACAAATTAAATGAAAAAAAAATCACAAAAAACTGTCTTATCCTATGTGTTTGCCCTGCATGCATCCCGGCCCTCGTCCGACAGGGTGGAATACGCCAGTTATGGTAGGCTAAGTGGTGTGATCAATTTCTACAAATGTCAGATATTTAGGTTTTCTGAACCAATTAACCATGTTGACCAATTAAACGTCGACAAAATGATCATGTCGACAAAATGATTGTCAACAAAATGATCGTATCGACAAAATGATTGTCGACAAAGTGATCGTGTCGACAAAATGAATGTCGACAAAGTGATGGTCGACAAAATGATTTTCGACAAAGTGATCGGCTCCCATCAAAATATGTTTATTGATTTGAATAAACAAGGACTGTGTCAACGATACAATTCGGAACGACAACACGAAAAGGCATCCGTTGTTGAAGCTGTCGACGAAGTTGGAAATGAAGAACACGATTCGGACTGCAAAAAGCGCACCACGAAAATTTACAGCGGAAGAAGCTTTATCTTTGTTTTTTGATCTAGGACTTTCCAAAAACAAATATACTGTGCTTCGAAACGAGTTGAAGAAGAGAAATCTAAACGCGTTACTTAGTTACAACAAAATTATTCAAGCCAGAAGCAAATGTGTGTCCGAAATCGACGAAGTTACTAGCGTTTCTGCTAAAGTACCGCTTCAAAAGTTGCTGGATTCTACAGTCAACGGAATTATGCAATTAAAAACTGGGAGTGAAATTGAAGCCTTAAATGACACCAGCGTACTTTTAACGATCAAGTGGGGATGTGATGGTTCATCAGGCCAAAGCGAATATAAGTAAAAGTTAAGTGATAACGTCAATTCAATCATGACGGATAGTAATATGTTTATGATATCTATGGTTCCCCTTCGATTGCAATGTATCGACACGGATAGTCTGTTGTGGAAAAATCCTCAGCCCTCATCCGCACACTTTTGCAGACCCACTAAATTTAGTATTTGAAAGAAACGAAGGAATTGATTAAGACAGAAGTTGAATGTATGAGAAATGAAATTAATTCATTAACACCTACGAAATACGTAGTTCACGGAAGAGAAGTGTCAGTATTTCATAAACTGCATTTGACAATGCTAGATGGAAAAGTTGCGCAATATTTAACAGATCCGAAATCCAGTTCCACCTGTATTATCTGCCAAAAGAACCCTAAGGATTTTGGTACCGCAACTGAGGAAGACGTGCTAGAACGTGCTAATTATGAATATGGCCTTTCACCGCTACATACAATTTGTTTTGCATCTAAGTTAGAACTTGGGTTTCAAGGATAAACGAATTAGGAATAATCCCGAAAACAAACAGAAGAGACAAGAGGCAAAATTCAAAGTTCAAATGAAATTCAGAAACGAACTGAAATTCAGAAATGATTAATTATTATCGATATACCTAAGCAAGGATTTGGAAGCAGTAACGATGGAAATACCGCCCGGAGATTTTTTGAATATCCATGCATAACGTCAGCAATCACTGGAACAGATGTTGGAATTTTACAAAGACACAGGAAAAATATTATATCAGATGAGTATATATACAGTCGTAGTTGTAAACTGATCATTTGTTTGGGATACATTTTCGCTGCATCTTTCTTTCCTCTAACCCTTCGAAACGATGAAATGTAGAGGTCCGAAGATACAAGCAACATCGTCATCAGATCCTGGTTCTGCTCTTTCCGGGAAATTCGGGTGTTGTGATACTAATAATATTAATAATATACAGGGTGGCCCACATAACTCTTAACAGCTCAATATCTCGAAAACGGTGACATCGATTTTAAAGTTCTTGGTCTCAAATTGCATGGATCTGAAGGGCCTTTCTAACTACACCCTTCTGATATGGCCCACCCTTCTTCTTTAATGGGAGGCGGGGGTACCAGTAGTTGTTCTATGCGGATTCTAAATCACTGGCGTCAGCATTTTTTGTAATTTGACACCACACCGTCAGCAGAAATATGATACCCCCACCCCGACAACATCCACCCCTCTCCCCACCCTATGACCTTGAACTGAAATTTGACACCACCGTCAGCAGAAATATGATACCCCCCACCCCGACAACATCCACCCCTCTCCCCACCCTATGACCTTGAACTGAAATTTGACACCACCGTCAGCAGAAATATGATCCCCCCTCCCTCCCCCGCCCCATAACCACCGCCCTCAGCAGAAATAACCACCCTGTGACAACCCTCGCCCTATAACCACCCCCTCAGCAGAAATACCCACCCTATGACAACCCCCGCCCTATAACCACCCCCTCAGCAGAAATACCCACCCCATAACCACCCCCTCAGCAGAAATATCCACCCTATGACAACCCCCGCCCTTTAACCACCCCCTCAGTTGAAATACCCACCCTATGACAACCCCCACCCCATAGCTATCCCCACAGGAGAAATATCCCCCCCCCCCGACCTTGAACTGAAAGTTGACATCATCAGCAAAAATATGATACCCCCCTCCCCATGACCTTGAACTATTTTTGTCTTATCGGAAGACGACACAAGGCCCCAGCCACTTTTCTACGTCTTGAAAATGAGATTTTTTGTTGGCGCAGCAGATCTGACGCTGCAATTCGCGACTATAGAAGGTAGAGGTTTTGCTCATGACCTTGAACGAATTTTTCTACGTCTTGGAAATGCGGTTTTTTGTTGACGCTGCAGAATGAACAGCAATTAAACACTTTCGTCAATGACAGCCCTACTTTAATAAAATGGGAGAAAATTTTGCAATGTGTGTCATATGTAGTTTGACAATTAGAAGTGCAAGGCTACTTAACGTGTTTGTGGAAAAGAGAAATGGAGGCCATGTTACTGCAAGAACTCGAACACATCACCGAATTATTGGCGCAGCGGGCGATAAACATCAATACTGAAGATGAGCGTTGTGATTGCTTGATGCAATGTGACCAGTGCATCGAATTGATAGACGAACGATTACAAATGGGAGACGATTTATCAGTCGAAGGATGGCGAGATATAGAAGCATACAAAGAAAGAATCGACGCCTTGCGTAGGATATTGTATCGTGACAATGATCATCCTAGTGGTCAAAAGGCAATATTACTAAACGAACTTGCTTGTATAGAACAACTTTTGACACAACGTATTGCAGTCATAAGTAGTAACGACGACCGAAACGCATGTCTGGTGCAATGCAATCAATGCATTGATTTAATGATAGAGCGATTGCAACTCGAAAAGGACTTATCAACTGGTTTGAAAAATAGTTTAACAGCCAGGATAGCGAGATTTAAATCGTTAAGAGCAGAGTTACACGGATCTGTAAAAATAGGCGAAGGTCAAAGGAGAACAGATGCTGAATCACGTGCATCATCATCTCTTATCTGGGAGAATGTAGAATCAGCTTTCCATAACCGGATAACTACAGGAATTATAATCAACACCGAGCATATTGAACCACGAAACTTTTTGGAAGATGCTAGAAAAATAGTATTCCAACGTCTAGCGGAAGTTTTCCTAAATCATTCATGCATAAAAGTGAATACGGTGTTGTATGGGGAGTTTACCACTAATAATAAAACTGATGTGAAAAGTTTCAGTGTAAGAAATAAACAATTATTTTCTACATCAAACTTGAACGATTGGTATGACAAATACGTTGTGAACTCAACTTTAACACTGATGGAAGAATTTCAGGAACGGGACAGTGGTTGGGCAATATCGAAAATTCTGCATTTGATGTTAAATATCAATAAATGCAATCCGATGCATGCTGGTTGTTACACAGACATACCAAAAACAATCAAGGACAAAAGAGCGGTAGTAAATGTGACAGTTGACGATGATACGTGTTTTGTCAGATCGATAGTTGCAGCATTATATCCCGTCCATGTGAATGCAAATCGACCATCATCGTATCCCAACTATGACACCGTTTTAAATTTGGAGGGCATCGCATTTCCAATAACCCTTAATCAAATACCAAAATTTGAGCGCCAAAACGATGTTTCGATAAACGTTTATTTTTGGGACTTGAATGTGAAAAGGTGTGCTCCGCTCCAACTCACCACCAACAAAAGATTTCGTCACGTTAACCTGCTGATGCTTGTGTAACGACCCAGGAGTTTAAAACAATATCTTTTTAATTTTATTTTTCTTTATTATAACCAATTTTTTTATACAGAATATTTTATTTTATTTTTATTGTTAATATTTAATGTATAAGTTTTTGTAATAAACATTTTCATTTTTCGTCGATAACCGAGTTTGTTGAATTGATCGATAAAAGTTTAGTCGATAAGTCGGACGGTAAAACAGTTTACCGATAAATTATCGACGTCCGACTGCGCACGCGCGAGCGCAACCCCAGTAACCATACGGTGGGGTAGTATTCTAGAGTGGGGATGCTGGACCACCACGTGACGGGAAAAACCCAGCTACCCCAAGAACTCTATGCGGAAAAAAAGTGCCGACTCAGCAAAATCTGAGTATAAATAGAGGCGTTCCGCACAGTTTCATCGCAGATCTTCTCAGACCTCGGTCTGAAACAAACAACACTCTGATTAGTAGAGAAGAGCTTGCGCTGAACTGTCTAGGCAGCGATAGAGCGCGAGCTATAGCTAATTTCTACTATTCCACTGGTGGCGTGCAGGACTACGGAACAGTGGACCTCCTATTCGCGGTGCGCAACGTGTTACACAGGTGTTACGCTAAGCCAACACTCAAGTGTAAAGAGCTAGCGAGGAGCGGAGCTCCTTGAACGGCCTGCGTTTAACACGGCTCTGGTATAACCAGAAACCGATTGCGACCTGTAGGAATGGTTAACTTGATTCCAATAGTCTAGCACAAACCTCTGGAGTTTAGTTTCCATAATTATTGTTGAAAACAAACAGAGTGTTGACTGTAGAAGAAGACCACGCCGCACTTGCGTTAGCGCTAACGATTAATTACAATTATTAATTTTTACTTACATATTAATTACTAATTACATATTTTTCAATTGTATTCCCAATCTAGGGCGAACTAATTATAATTTCTTACTGTATTCCTATTTCTAGCCGCACTTATTGTGATACTAGCAACTTTGTATTATAATTCAATATTCACTTACCTTTCATTCTTGAATAAACATATTTTCATTCAGTTTCTAGCACATTAGTGTTTGGATTTCACTCCTTAACCGCACACCACACGAACCTAAAATCCTTAACACATTTATTACGAGTCGCCTTCTAAGGGAACCGCTCTCCCTACAAGTCGGTGCAGTGACGTACTCACTCTGGGTCGTTACACTTGAAACGCCCAACCGTAATGTGCGTCACTTTGCATGGATTAAAAATCTTTCCCGGCTTGTTTCAAACCAGCTGAGTGCACATAAGAGTAAAACTTATATTTGTGACAGGTTTGTATCATGCCATTACGATCTATTTTAGTGTATGCGTTTGTTCTTTTTGTACTAATGCAGTTACTTTGTTTATATGCAGATGCCTTCACTACTTTTATGCGGAAGAAAAGTTATTGAAACATACGAAGGACTGCATGAAGATGAACGATTGCGCAATCATTCTACCATCGAGTGAAGATAAAATAATAAAGTTTGATAATTTTTGTCACCGAGAACGTCATCCATTCATCGTGTACGCCGATTTCGAATGCATGCTTAAGAAGGTTAACAGCAATCAAGGACACTGCAATGCATACCAGCAATACGAAGCATACAGTGTGGGATATTATTTTCACTGTTCATACAACGCATCGGTGTGCGAGTATCGCGCGTATCGGGGTCCTGACTGTGCTGAATGGTTCGTGAATGAACTTGAGAGCCTTGTAAGAAAAATTGCACCATTATTTAATACGAATGTGCCCATGACAAATTTGACAGGTGATGAAAGAGAAAATTATATGAATGCAACGCATTGTTATATTTGCGAAAAACCGTTCGACATCGACGAAACAAAAGTTCGAGATCATTGCCATTTCACTGGTCGTTACCGAGGACCTGCTCACCAGGGGTGTAATTTAAATTATAAAAATAAACGTTTTATACCAATAGTGTTTCATAACTTATCGGGATACGATGCCCATTTTGTAATAAAAGAATTGGTAACGATTATCGAAGGCTCGACATCAGTCTTGCCAATTACAAAAGAAAAATATATTTCATTTTCAACGAATCTAAAACATTACAAAATTTCGCTTCGATTTATAGATTCATTCAAATTTTTAAATTCAAGTTTAGATAAATTGAGTTCATATCTAGGGAAAGACGATATGACGATTTTACGGTCACAATTTAATTTTTTGAACGAGATAAGATTCGATTTGCTTACACGAAAAGGCATCTTTCCATACGATTATGTTACCGACTACATGAAACTGAGCGAGACAACATTGCCGACATGTGACAAATTTTATAATCAACTAAGCGACTGTGCCGTTTCACAGCAGGATTATGACCACGCGATAAAAGTCTGGCACAGTTTTAATATAAAAACACTTGGCGAATACAGCGATTTATATCTAAAAACAGACGTTTTATTATTGGCCGACATTTTTGAAAATTTTCGTGGCAGCTGTTTGAGAAGTTACAAATTGGATCCTGCATATTACTATACTTTACCCGGTTTTACGTGGGATGCAATGCTGAAGCACACGCGTATCGAATTAGAATTATTGACGGATATCGATATGCTACTTTTCATAGAGCGTGGCATACGTGGTGGTTTAAGTCAATGTTCTAATCGATACGCAAAGGCCAATAATAAATACATGGATTCATACAATTCCGAAGAACCATCGCGATATTTAGTTTATTTCGACGTTAATAATTTGTATGGATGGGCAATGTCGCAGTATCTACCTTACGGCGAGTTTAAGTGGTTAGACGATAATGAAATTAAAAGTTTTAACATTCATGCGATATCCGAAAATTCGGACATTGGATATATTTTGGAAGTCGAAATACCCGCTAGAATTACACGATAAGCATGCAGATTTACCATTTTGTCCAATACGCGAGAAGCCTCCTAATGCCAAACACGAGAAACTACTCGCTACAGTTCAGGATAAGCAACGTTACATCATCCATTACCGCAATCTTCAACAATGCTTAAATCATGGTTTAAAAGTTTCTGTAATTCATCGCGTTTTAGAATTTAAACAATCTCCATGGCTTCGCGAATACATTCATTTAAACACGCAACTTAGAACTGCGGCTAAAAATGATTTTGAAAAGAATTTATTTAAATTAATGAATAATGCAGTCTTTGGCAAAACTATGGAGAACGTTAGAAATCATGTAGACGTTAAATTAGTTACAAAATGGGATGGTAGATACGGGGCCGAGGCCCTGATATCAAAACCAAATTTTCATAGCAGATCAATATTTTCGGAATATTTGGTCGCAATAGAGATGCGAAAGTTGGAAATTAAATTTGCAAAACCCATTTATGTTGGTATGTGTATTCTGGATATATCAAAAACATGTTTGTACGAATTCCATCATGATTATATTTGGCCGAAATTTAAACATCTTTGTAAAATATTATACACAGACACAGACAGTCTTATATACGAACTGGAATGTGATGACATATACGATGTAATGAAACGCGATATACATCGGTTTGACACGAGCGACTATACCGAGGACAATGTTTACAGTATGCCACGAGTAAATAAAAAAGTACCGGGATTAATGAAGGATGAAAATAATGGGTGTATAATGACTGAGTTTGTCGGACTTCGGTCGAAAATGTATGCTTTGCGCGTAGAGGGCAAACGGGACACGAAAAAAGTGAAGGGTGTCAAAAGTAACGTAGTTAGGAAAACTATTTCCTTCGATGATTATATACGTTGCTTGTATGAACGTTTAGAAGTGCATCGTGAACAGAGATGTATTCGTTCAAAATTGCACAATGTATATTCTATATGTGAAGAAAAGAAGGTGCTTAGTCCTTACGATGATAAACGATTCATAATTCCACAATCCACAAGAACATTGCCTTGGGGGCATTATAAAATAAATAATTATTCCTAAAAACATAATTTATTCTTTGCTCCACGAGTAAAATATTAATTTCCAAGTATCTTTATAAGCCTGTAGGGTTTCGAGTTCATGCAAACCTTGCAACTTCATGAGAGAGAGAGAGAAAGAGACTGGAGTTTTTACTTATCTCAGGTCTTAGAGTTTGGAGGGAGATGTTTTCACAGTGCTTTATAAACCCAAGCGTGTTCGTTTTGTTCATTATTTTCCGTTCAACGATGACAATCCCAAGGTTGGAATCCTTAGCATTCTTGGCGATTGTCAAATATTATCGTAAGTAATCTTCAACAATTACCCAAATTTTATTTATTTTTAACTAATTGTTTTCGTCTTAACAGCCATAGTAATGCCAATTTTTGAAATTGCGCCGGCGGAGGACGATGCGCAACTACCCGCAAAGTGCCGCGAGCGGCAGGAGTGGCGGCGCGACTATGAAGCGCGGTGGACGGCTACCTGGACGGAGGTCGATCTGTTCGACCTCCGATATTTGTTCGGAGAAGAAATCGATGTAAGTTGCCTGTCCGATTTTATTTTGATTTATTAGATTTTTACTGCGTATTAATGTATATTTTATCTGTTATAGCCGGACTGGTGGTAGCCGCCTACATTGATATTTTTTTATTTTTCCTTATTATATATTATTTAACGTAAAATATAAATATCTATAACCGTTATTAGTGTAATTTATTCTGTACCACACCCTTCCCCATATTCCATTAATGTAATATGAAAATAAAAAAGTATATAATCGTTATTAATGTAATTTATTTTGCCCAACCCTTCCCAATAATCATACTTCATATCCTTATATTTCTTCTGTGTGTCTGTATGTGACTGAACTCCTCCTAAACGGCTGAACCGATTTTGATGAAATTTTTGTGTGTTCAAGTTGACTCGAGAATGGTTTAGATTCGCAATTCGGTCCACTACATAATGTGTTTCTAATTAATTTTTTATAATTTGTTGTTGATCTTGGAATGTTTTCCATGCGTGGGGAAGGGCGTGGCAAAAAAAAATACTTTGATTTCATCTTTACTGTATATTTTATTAAAGGAAGTATAGGAAAGGGTGCGACAAAAAATAAATTACATTAATATTGGATATACTTGTATTTTATTATTAGTATTATTATTCATATGTTTTTTTAATTTTTTCTTCTATCACCAATCCGGCTATAACAGATAAAATAAAACATACATTAATACATAGTAAAAAAATCAAATAAAACAAAAACGTGCAAGTAACTCACATCAAGCTCCTCGCGGAACAATTGCCACAAATCGAATGCGGCGTCCGCCCATATCTTCTCAGCGTTCCGTCGCCTCTCCGCCCGCTCCCGCCGAACATTTCGGAGGTCTTTTTTCCGTACAAATCCTAGACTCCTTAAGGTAGCGGCTGTTAACAAAAACGAATTAAAAATAAATAAAATTTACGCGCTAAAAGTAATTATTGAAAAAACTACTTACGCTGAGAGGCGATGAACGCCTGCAGAGCAAGGAATTGTTCGTTTGTAAAGTTCATTTTGAATAACGAAAACGCGGCGCTGATACGCTTATAAAGCAAACAGGGGAAACATCTCCCTCCATTTCTAACAATGAAAACCGCCAACACAATCTGAGATTAATCTGCCGGATATCTTACATGTTGTAACAACTCGGAATCGGCATGAAATTAAAAGGTTTGCAAGAACTCGAAACCCTGCATGCGTATAAAGATACTTGGAAATGCATGGCCAGCGAACACGTGCGAGTCAGTAAATACAAATCCTTCATGTATTCGCAGCTTCGCCCGCTCTCATAAATAAAAACTTCAAGAATTTGAAGTAATAATTGTTGTATTATTTTTGGTGATCAATCTCTAGTATTTCAGAAAAGTAGGTATTGCTGCCTGCAGAAACAGTAGAAAAGCGGCGACCCATACTACATAATGCGTTGCCACGATCGCACACGAATAAGCAGAATTCAATGCGATAGTTTCCATAGTTTATTAAAATAATATAGCCCATGTCACTCCAGAGAAGGCATGGAAGCTACTGTTAAAATTTGGTATCAATCGGGCAAGTAGTTTTTGAAATTTTTCTGTACATACAAACGCGGTCTCTTTATATATAATAGTACTAGCTGCGTTACCCGACTTTGCTCGGGAATTTTAATCAACTATTATCCCTACTTCCTTATTCTTATCCCTATTTCCCTGCCCTTATCCCTACTAATATATAAAAGTGAAAATGTCTGATCGTTTGTTCCTCTTCACGTTTAAATGGCTACACGGATTTTAATGAAATTTGCACTATTGGACTGATTATTCTTTTAAGATGGACATAGGCTATGTCATATTGCGATTTGCCCTTCCCCCTACTTCATTAATGTAATATGAAAATAAAATTGCAAAACCGTTAATGCGATATGAAAATAAAATTATTCAATCGTTATTCTTTGCAACGTTCAAGTTTTTGCGAGCCGTGCAATTTCATGAGAGAGAGAGAGAGGTGCCCGACTCGGAGTTCTTGCAAATTTGCAATTTCGCGAGATGCTGAAAGTCTAGTGTTTGGATGTATTAGGATTGGAGGGGATATTTTCTCGGTGCTTTATAAACCGATGAGTTTTCATTATCCGCTATTCAGTCCGCTATTCATTTCGCATTAATCAGTTTACGATGGCTACCGTTCCACGACTTGAACTACTTGCCTTTAGGGCACTTATTGAACAGTATTGTAAGTAGTCTTTAACGATTACTTGTCTTGGTGTGTTAATTTTATTTTTTAACTAGTTGTTTGTTAAAAGCTGAAAGGTAAGGATTAGTGCCAATAAAAAGATTCATCGAAGTGCGCCGGAAGCGAGCAGATCATCGGTTCAGCCAGATGTTAATGTGGGCCGAAGGTTGGAATCCGAATCATGAAGGTTTATTCGATTTGAGGGCGCTGTTTGGAGAGGAAATAGATGAGGGCCCTATTTGGGGAGATATTGATGTGTATCACCACGTTTACCATACACGGAAAATTTAAGTGGCCAATAAATGCAATCCGATGCCGGTTGGAGGAGATTGATGTGAGTTGCCCGTCCGTTTATGTTTTTTAATTTATTAGATTTTACCTAATGCGGGTTTTATTTTGTCTGTTATAGCCTCCACCTCCCAGCGAATTGTATTATTGTATTATGTATTATGTATTATGTATTACATTTATTGTATTAAAAAGTATTCAAAATTATCAATATAATTTATTCTTAGACCAATCTCCCTTCATTTATAAAATAGCATTCCCCTGTAATAAAAGTAAACACAAAATAAAGCCGAAAAATTATTTATTCATATAATCTGTATAATTACAAACATTTTTAAATATAGATTATAAAATATTGTTCGCTCCTATCCATGAATTGTGCGTAGAATCAAACCCCAACCATTTGACGAAAACTTTATTTCCCCTTCGTTGTAGAACCTTCTCCACTAAGTATACATCGTGATTTTTTACTTTTTGTAGCTCATATTCGTAGAACCCGCCAACCAACGGTTGTTTTTGCATATCTTGCAAGAGATACGTTACAGGATTTGTTCGTTGAATTTTAATAATTGTGAAAATTTCAGTTGTCCAATTCGGTGTATAACCCTTTGCGAATAAGGTTTTGTATTTACTAACTCGCACGTGATCACCGACCTTGTACTTGGCCGGAGCTGCAATCTTTATGTTAGAATATACGGACGATAAAAGTCTGTCCGCGTGTTCCGGTGTCACATCGATGGGACGCATTCTAATCGTACGATGCCTTCTATTGTTATAATCTGAGACCAGCGCCGGTAAGACGGTTGTCCACGCATAGCTTCCATTAAGCGTGAACTTTTTCCACATTTCGTTTTTCAACGTCCTATTCCAACGTTCTATTATCGATGCTTTCATTACACTGTGCGTAGAGTAATGATTTATATCGTATTCTTTCATAAGATTTCGGAATTCTGCATTATAAAATTCCTTTCCCTTATCCGTTTGAAGATTTTTTGGTTTTCTTCCATCATTCAAAACGTTTAAAAATGCATCCGTAACGTTTTTTCCATTTTTCGCTTTCACTGCTACGGCCCAAGCGTATTTAGATAAGACATCGATGACGGTGAGTATGTAATTGTGGCCATTGTTGATTCGCGCATACTGTCGCATCTCTACGAGATCCGCTTGCCAGAGATCATCGTAACCCCGTACAATGACTCGTCTACGTCTAAAGTTACGTCTCGCCGGCGCGTGCAACTCATTGACCAGCTGTAGCTTCTCGCCCGTGATATGATTGCTCTTCACCTTCTTCATGTTTGTAAACTAACATCATGCTTTACGAACGCATCAATTTATAATCAACCCAGCTTCTCGAAGTTCTTCGATTATAGAAACGATCTCGTTGTCATGCCTCGTATGTCCTGCGGATTTCGAGGATACGAGAAGACGTAATCTATCGACGAGCTCGTTTGGGTCATTCCAGTGCACGTAGTCCACCGCGTTATCGTTAGCCACCATATCGAACGGTATCAGATTACCTCCACGCCGCTCGTTCTTAAGCAATTTTGCAATGATATATTTATACTTGTAACCCTTGTTACTTTTGTCGTCGGATCGCAAATAACAAGGCTGGGTTATTTAGTTGAGAGTTTATTCTTCAATATACAGACGTTTCTTGTACTCTTAACGTTGAACTAAGACTGCCTGCTCTTCCAGAGAGCTTGCCTTTATACTTGGCATTGGGGTGTGGTGGTCGAGTAGTAGGGAGGTTTTTGCAGGAAGGGACGTTTTTAGGCGGGAAAAGCGCGAGCCGGAGTCACGTACGAGTCCGGTGGCTGGATTCTTAAAGGAAGTCGTAAATTTTGCGGTTACAAGGTTTTTGGATTTTAGGGTAGGATCGATAATGATCCGATCCCGATAAACTAGTCCCAAATTCCGGGACTGAGAGTGATGTGACAGGGGTTGGAAAAGTTATATGGGTCCTTTCTCTGAATTCGGGAAAACAAGGGAAGTCTCTAAAGATGACTATCTTTAAGGGTTACTCGACACCTCCCCCCTACGAAAGGACTTTTGTCTAGGTTCTAGACAAACGGTCGCGGAATGTAGGGTTTAACGTGCTGGGTGCGATTGGAACCGCTGAGTAATCTACATGTAGTGTAGGCGCTTGGTTATTAAAACTACAATGGTTGTAACAATTGCCTATAAGTGTTCTAATTACGCTAATTATCGCTTTGAATAATCCTATCTTATTAAGGAAGACGAACAGTAGACCAGAGAGTGCCACGTAACCGGCGTAGGAAAGGTATTCGTAAAATTTTTCGGACCAAGTTCTTAGACGCCGCCGATGGAATGTTTTATCGGTTATGTCTTGTAATTCTTCTACTGTTCGTCCGATGGATTGTAAGTCTTCCGCTTCTACATGAGGTTCGTATATTAGATTCGGCGGAATGTCGCTTTCTGAGACGTTCAAATTTGGTGTTCTCGTGGTTTATTAAATTGCGCGTTTACCATTTCTATCTGGATATGCGTTTTATTAAAGACTTCGGTATTAGCCTTCAGGGCGTTGAGTATGATACTCGTTTGATTTCGCACATAATGAATCGTCTTGTCATTGTTAGCGTACAATTTGTCTAATTCATTGTTATAATATGCGGCGTCGGTCGTGTCAAGCGTGCCGAAGAGCGTTTTGCTTACTGCTCCTACGAAATCGAAGATTCCCCGCCGGACACGCGAGGAGCTGCTTTCTATACCTGCAGTGTACAGTGCATTGCGTAGCTCTCCCCGAATGTGGTCGAAGTCTTTTAATCGTTTAACAAGTCGGTCGCGCGAAGAACAAGTGAATCGGCTGCCCATTACTTCTTTAATACATAAACCAGTCAACACGCGTTGGTAAAGATCTTCTATGTACTTGAGGTCGCCATCGATATGAGCGAAGTCGTACCCGACAACTATTTTCCATTGCTCGTGGAATATCCGGACTACATCTAAATGTTCGAGGAAGATCGTTTCCTGATCGTTCAGAGTGGAGAGATGATATTTTTCGTCGTTGAGTTCGTTCGCGATTACCAAATTCGTAGCCACAATCGTCAGCAAAAGTGGGGCAATCATGAATTTCCTGCTATGTTCCATGATCTGAAATTGGTTGTTTAAAGATTTTGACGTTTGTTCTATGGTGAGTGGTTGGTTTTCCATATTCATTTATTCTGACGGAATGATTGTCTATTGTCTCGATGACCTCGAAAGGTCCTCGCCACTTTTCTTCCAGTGGTTTAGCATTATAATGTCGTATAAGGACGAGGTTACCCCTGTGGATGGGTTCAAGGTGATCGTAAGATGTGGAAGGTTGTTGCGTTTGGAGATTATTAATTGTCTCGATTATTTTGTTTTCGTGCTGTAGCTTAAGATTGTCGATCTGTTGCTGAAGGGTTAGGTATTCGTCCTGTTCGTCGAGGATGCTGTTAGGTTCGTAACCTAATTGCAATTCGAATGGTGTATATCCCGTGTTACGATTGATCGTGCAGTTATAACTAAGCATGGCTTTCGGTAGGAGAAGGTCCCACGGGTTTTCGGCGGTTTGATAGCATCTAATATATTCTTTTAAAATTACATGTGATCTCTCGTTCTTGCCGTTTGATTGAGGATGGTAGACAGACGTAAGGGTATGTCCCGATCTCATGAGATTGCAAAATTCTGTGAATTCTTGCGACGTAAATTCCTTTGCGTTGTCAGTGAGTATTTGTTTAGGTTTTCCGAATATTCGTAGCCATGAAGCCCAAACGGCTTGTATAATGGCCGCAGTAGACTTATCTGTTAGAGGTTCGCACATGATGTACCGCGTCAAGTAATCCTGAATTACCAGTATGTATTTGTTTTTCCGTGAGGTCTCGTCTAGCGGTCCTACAATATCTAACGAGATTTTATCGTTCGGTTTCACGGGAATGTCAGTCGCCTGTGGTATATAAGTCTGTCGTTTCGTGTCTTTATTCCTTTGACAGATTTCGCATTGCTCTATATACTTTTTCACGTCGCGGGTGATATTTGGCCATTCGAATTGCCTGCGGATTTTTTGCAATGTTTTGTCGTAGGCATAGTGCCCGCCGAACAATGAGTCGTGTGCTAGCCTAATTACTTCCTTAGTGTCGATAGGGATTGGTCGGGAAAGGTAAACTTCCAGGTCGCGATTCAGTTTAGATAGAAGAGTGGCGACTTGAGTGTCGTGATTTCTGTCCTGAATTACGTTAATCTTGTCTCCGCTGTTTAATGCCTGTGTAAAGGTTTGAAGTTTAAACCTATCGGTTTCGTGAGGGGATAGGTAGGTTTTGTCTTTTTCTACTACCTCTGGAGGTGTCTCTGTGTAAATGATGGTGGGGGCATCTTTACGGTAGCCGTGGCGGATGGTAACCTGGGAACGGATTGTAGGTGCCGTTGGGACGGCAGGATCCGGTGTTCCAATCAGGTTTTTTATAAAATCATCATCTTCCGTTGTACTTTGAGGATTGTTAGAGTAGTATGCTAAGTACTTGTCTAGTTCGTCTCCTACAGCGTCTCGTTGTGCGATTCTAATTTTACTTCTGGAAAGTGCGTCGGCGTTAGTATTAATCTTTCCGGGTTTATAAATTATTTCGTAGTCGTATTCTAGTAATTTTAGACGCCATCGCATCAGCCGAGAGTTCGGGTCTTTAACATTCATTAGCCACACGAGCGGTCTGTGATCTGTCACGATGGTGAATTTGCGCCCGTACAAATATTGGTGAAAATGTTTCGTTCCCCAGACGATAGCTAATAGTTCCTTTTCCGTGGTGGTATATCGAGTCTCTGCATTATTTAGGGCGCGCGACGCGTACGCGACTGGTCTGTCCGAACCGATCGGGCCTTGGGATAGAACGGCACCGAGCGCGTGATTACTCGCGTCCGTAGTGAGTACGAACGGCTCTTCCCAATTAGGGTATTGTAAAATGGGCTGAGTTGTTAGAGCGTTGCAAAGGTTTTCGAAGGCCATTTGCTGCTCGTTAGTCCAACGGAATTCGATATCTTTTCTTAATAGTTGGTTGAGCGGCTTGGCTGTTTTGGCGAAATCCTTTACAAACTTCCTGTAATAGCCGCACAGTCCTAGGAACTGTTTGATTTCTTTCGCGTTTTTCGGTACCGGGTAGTTTCTGACTTTGTCGATTCTACTAGGATTTGGTTTTACGCCGTCGGCTGATATAACGTGCCCTAAGTATTCTAGTTCCGGCTTCAAATATTCGCACTTGTCCGGTTGGAGCTTCAAACCGCATTGCCGTAAACGTTCGAACAGGGTTTTTAAATTTTTATTGTGTTCTTCTAACGTTCGGCCGAAGACAACTATGTCATCGATGTATACGAGACAATTGCTGCCAACTAGGCCACGCAATCCGCGATTCATAACCCTTTGGAACGTAGGAGGCGCGTTTTTTAACCCGAAGGGCATCCGTACGAATTCGTAGTGTCCGTCTTTGTCCGAAAAAGCTGTCTTATGTATGTCTTTCTCGTTGATTCCTATCTGGTGAAACCCTGAAGCGAGGTCGAAGGCCGAGAAATATTTCGCGTTTCCGAGTTTGTCTAGTATTTCGTCTATGTTAGGGATCGGATACGAATCTTTGATGGTTTTTTCGTTTAATTTTCTGTAATCGATGACTAGTCGCCACTTTCGTTTCCCGGACGCGTCTGATTTTTTCGGCACGATCCATAGCGGGCTGTTATATGGACTGTCGCTGTCCCTAATAATGCCTTTTTCTAACATGTCAGCTATCTGTCGTTTGATTTCATCTTGGTGGATCGGAGGATATCTATATTGTTTGGTGTGTATAGGCGTTTCGTCCGTTGTTTTAATTTCATGTTCCAGGATTGAGGTTTTGGGAAGGTGGTCATTCGGAAGTAGGAAAACGTCGTGATAGCTAGAGATAATTTCCCATACCTCGTCCCTACCTTCCGTTAAATGGTCTAAGCGAGTGTTTTCTTTTAGTACTGTTAACCTTTCGTCCGTTTTGCTATCATTATTAATATGGAACACCAATCGCTCATCGAATTCCTCGATGGATTCGATTTGAGTTTTTAGGAGATCAGAAAGAATTGGTTGTCCGTTCGTATCGACTTTCGTGATTGCTCCGGTCCCCGATATAAAATTGACGAGTACCGTTTTGTTACTGCAATTATGGCTCGAATTTTTACATCGTTTTGTGATGTTCCCGACCTTGAATTCGTTACACGAAAGAGAGAAGTTATGATCAAACAAAAAGTCCGCTCCTAGTATGCCGTCTTGAATTATAGGCGAATTATCATCTACCACTTGGAATCTATTACATTTCTCATTAAAGGGAACGAGGACCGAATACAAGGTGTCGGTGGTATCGTTCGTAATACCCCTAAGCGTGAGGGGCGCGCCTTTATATAGCGTTTCATCGGCTATCTGTTTTTCTTTAATTATAGAGATTTCGCTACCTGTATCGATGAGGAAGGTAGTCGGTCGGAGCCCTGGCAATTCTAGTTGAACAAACGGGGAAGAGTCCACGCGATGCTCCTCTGTTGCTGTTGGCCTGGCGTTCCCGATGGTGACCGTCCGTCCGGCGGTTGGGCGTTCGGCGGAGCCCAATGAAAATTTCGTTGTTGTCCGGTTGATCGTCCTGATTGATCTCTCTGCTTCGTCCGGCATTCTGGTTCCGTGTGCCCTCGTCGTTTGCAATAGTTGCACTCCTTATTTCTCCAGTCCGGGATTGAGTTCCTCTGGATTTCGGGGCGTTGTTCCCTTGGTCTTCTTGGGTCCCTCGGTAGTTGCCACATTCGCAATTGCTGTTGCATGTATTGCAACTCCATGTCGTACATGCGTGCGGCTTCGAAGGCTTGGTTGAGGGTCTCCAGTTGCTGACTGAACAGGTACTGCGAGATTTCTGGCCTGGCATTGCGTCGGAAGCACTGAATGCCTTCCTCGTTGCATATTATCTCCTTTATGTCAATATACGTTTGTAGTCTTCTCTCGGAGTTTACGGCCGTCAACAATTCGTCTTGTATCTGGGAGAATCGATGTATGAAGTCGTTTATCGGTTCGTTCGGTCTTTGTTTGCATGAGTCGCGCTTGGTTTTCAATGCTGATGTATCGACCGTTTTTCCGTACATGAAGCGAATTTTTTCTACTAGCTTCGGTATGGTCGTGATGGTGTCTGGGCGTATCGTTGAGGCGGCGCGTCCTTTTAATTTCTGCGACATGATCGCCAGCAGTAGCAACGCATGCTGGTTTGGATGCAGCATGGAGGAGACTTTGATAACTGTGTTAATGAATATCTCTGTATTGCTTCCGTCGAAATCCGGAATTAACGGTAGGCACTGCTTATATTTTTCGATCGCGTAACCTCCAAATGTTTCGTTAGAAGGGGTTGGTTGGACGTTCGCTGATGTTTGCCCGGCTGGTCCAGATTCTTCTAATGCTCTAAGTCTATCGGAGACTTGCAGAAGTTTTTCGGCTAATAGGTTCATATCTACTTGGACGCGATTCGGGCTTTGCGCTCTTGACATCGTGTCGTGTGGAGCAGTCACGTAGTCGATAGGAAGGTCGGACAGAGTATCAGTAGAGAGACTTACGTCGGTTTTGCTTAGTCGCCAGCGAGTCCACTTGTCGTCCAGCTTGCGTGTTTGTTGAGATCCTCCGGGTTCTTTTCAGGATACTCCAACGATTCCTCCTCGGAGGATATCTAGTTCAGCTAGAAGATTTTCCGTTGGTTGAAGTCCGCAGACAGTATCCCACCGCTGCCACCAATTTATGTCGTCGGATCGCAAATAACAAGGCTGGGTTATTTAGTTGAGAGTTTATTCTTCAATATACAGACGTTTCTTGTACTCTTAACGTTGAACTAAGACTGCCTGCTCTTCCAGAGAGCTTGCCTTTATACTTGGCATTGGGGTGTGGTGGTCGAGTAGTAGGGAGGTTTTTGCAGGAAGGGACGTTTTTAGGCGGGAAAAGCGCGAGCCGGAGTCACGTACGAGTCCGGTGGCTGGATTCTTAAAGGAAGTCGTAAATTTTGCGGTTACAAGGTTTTTGGATTTTAGGGTAGGATCGATAATGATCCGATCCCGATAAACTAGTCCCAAATTCCGGGACTGAGAGTGATGTGACAGGGGTTGGAAAAGTTATATGGGTCCTTTCTCTGAATTCGGGAAAACAAGGGAAGTCTCTAAAGATGACTATCTTTAAGGGTTACTCGACACTTTTCACAAGCCCCGACGAGATATGGCTGCGTCTATGAGCGTTCGACGACTTTAATATTTCCGCGTATTTGTGTAAATCAGCATCGTTGAACAAGGTGTCATCAGGCATTCTCATGAATAGTAATTCGTACAAACCAGTTGTTCCTCTGTACTTCACCCCATTAATAATCACATCGTCGTTTTTGTTTACGTCGAAAACTGAACTTCCAAGCATTAATTTGTTGCGTTGTACGTATACTCCATACACGTCATCTATTTTCTTCTCACGATCGGTGAAGAGTAATTGAATGTATTTAGCTGCCAACGGCCCTAAATTTTCCGTGAAATGGCTACGTATGTTTTCGCTAGGGTTGTCCAAAATTCGCTGCATAGAAACATTAAGATTCTCGTCGCTGTCGCCGTACGTTTCAACGGCATGTATCGATTCATCACGATCTTTCGTCACATCCACCGTCTGTTCACTCGAAGATGTACCAGGTTCGGAATAAATGCGCGCTCTTGCAGTTTGTGCGCTTTGAGGGTTAAGAAAAGGAGTTGACGTCAATTTTTGCGGTTCTTTAATATTCAAAGTTGGGAATGTCGACTCGGATTTTATATCGATCGTGTCTGAATGTGGCGATACCGCTGATATATTCTCGATAATTCGTTCCAGCGGTTCTACCACGGGTCTCAATCGTTTTTCGATGACTCTCTCTTCGTCGATGCTCTCCGATTTGAGAGCTCTGCGTTTTTTGCGTATAGCATCGCTTGTTTTAGCTATAGCATTCGCAACTTTACTCGATTCTTTAATATTACTATTATTCATTGCAAAGAGAAGACGTCTACTCGCTAAGCGTTCTATCGATTGACTAAATGTTTCAGAAAACGGCAAATTCGTTAAATCCTTTTCTGTAACGGCCATGTTCCATCGAGCTGTCCTTGTCGATTATTACGAAACCATATTTCTGTTCCCAACACTGCGCACACAATTTACAAAAGTTTTCGTACGACATGTCTGTATTTACATGATCATTATAAATGTGGTGTAGATTCGTGCCATCTTGTTTGAACACGATCAAAAGGTTGGCATTGTCGCGAATTAGGTGTTTCGGTATTCTCGCATAAGTCTGACAGAGATAAAAACAGTCCACGCGCGAGTGCCTACCCATAGCGAAATATTCTCTTATCACGTCTTGCTTGTCGCACGCAACGTCATCGAATATAAACACCGAATCGGGCAGCGCCTCGTTCGGTGGCACGACTTCGGCATTATTTGAAAATGAAAAGTATCCGATTTCAGGAACGTTTGTCAAAATTCGTTCGAGATATTTGTACTTTGGTTGTTGCAATGATTTTGAGTATACATATACGTTATTGAATCTTACACCGTTCGGGCTCTCGATCAGACTGATTACGACGTTCGTTTTACCGCAGTTCGATGGACCGCAAATTATACCACGTATCGTATTCGGCAAGAGGGGCCCGTGTCGTCGCCGACGATCGTCCATGCGTGTTGTCCTCTCGTCTAAATCGAGAATAAGGATGGACAGGGGCTGCTTTGCGAAACGCATATCGTCTATATAATAACCATATATTTAATGATTCAGCCT
Organism: Osmia bicornis bicornis; assembly: GCF_907164935.1. Lineage (NCBI taxonomy): Eukaryota > Metazoa > Arthropoda > Insecta > Hymenoptera > Megachilidae > Osmia > Osmia bicornis. The sequence goes on along the minus strand of NC_060223.1, from coordinate 1,368,628 downwards.
CTTTATAGGTTGCGGAAGAGCTGCTTGTCCGCGTCGTGAACGCGCTTTAACCGCGGCCGTAGACGAGCTTTAACCGCGATTAACCCTTTTTCTCCGCGGCGATAACGCGCTTTAACCGCGATTAACCCTTTTCTCCGCGGCGCGGCGGCAACGCGGCGACAGCGGCGGCGGCGGCGGCGGCGGGCGCGCGGTGGTGGCGGACACGCGGAATGTAATTCGTGACCGAGCCATCAAATACGCATCCAAGCAACAACGTGACCGAAAGTCTGTCTCGACAATGCTCGCTCAATCTGTATCAGATTGCACTCGACACGTGTCTACCTGTAAACATTTCACCCTACCCCCTCATGTTAACCGCGTCAGCAAGCCGTCAAAGAGGCATCCAAGCAAAACGTGACCAAAAGTCTGTCTCGACGATGCTCTCTCTATCTGTACCAGATTGCACATCAACACGTGTCTGCATGTAAACATGGATTTCGCCCTACTCCCTCATGTCTTTGAAATAGAAGATCATTCCTTTTGTATCTCCTACATTGGAATATGAAACACAAACGTTACACATACAATCGTTCTAGGTAAAACAACATTAAGACGCATAAAGTATATTTTTACTAAATAGATTTTATTATTTTACAGTAATGAACAAAATTAATAAATGATATTAAATGTTTCGTGTTTTAAGACAAATGTAACAATTTTTCTTTTTCGGTGGAGGTCCATCTATGTGCGTGTCATCCCCCGGCCGGTTATAATGTTCCATGCACAGCTCTTCATCTTCCTCCTTCCTTTTTTTTAACCACCATTCTTTTAATATCGATACGTTTCTCATAGCACATGCCCCATTGTGCGCGATGCATGCCATATGTTTATCCATCCATCCATCCTGAATATGCCGGCTCTTGGTTGGCAAATTCGGTAGATCGTCATCTTTGTTCAAAACCTCTATATTGATTGGACTGACTGAAGGATAAAGTTTCTTCAGCCATTTTTCTTTCTCAATGCCCTTGACGTATACAGATCCATGAATACTATCTTTCAAACACGAAGTGGCACACTCTTGAAGGCATGAATACGGCACGGTACCATCGTCCCACTCAAAACCGTGATGATTTTGCGTCAACCATTTTATTTGTCTTAATTCTGCTTTCGACAATTTTTTCTTAGCAAATGGTGGCGCAAAGATGAAACATTGTACACGATTCCCATTCTGGAAGATAGCAAGTTCCTTTACGAAAAACTCGTTCGTATCGCTTTTGAAGCCTTGAATGTCCACGAATGTTGGTACATTCATTTTGATTAGTTGAATTTGTGGCGAAAAATGACCGCTTTTACTGCGGAATGATCATATAAACCCTCTTTCACTTAAGAGAGTTTGCGCACTACATTGGTCAGTGGATTGTACTGCACGATACGATCGTGAATGATCAAACAGTAGGCGCTAGTATTTTCAGGAACGTTTTCACTACACTCAAAATCGATTCTTACATCGATTGTAGCGCTTTTTATCGATTCGTTCTGATGCGAGCAATCAATGACAACGAATGGGCCGTAGCCGAAAAAGAGTATCTTATCGTATAGAGCTCCGTCATCACCATTACTGCACATTGCTCCGTAATATGACTTTCTGAATTTTGCATACATGTCGTAAAGGACAGAGTATCTATTTTTATTAAAGTCAAGATTCAAATTGTCATACGGATATGATTCCGAATTTAAATACAATCGAAAATTGGTGAGTTTGCAGTCATCAAATTTGGTGATATGTCTATTGAGCTTATTTTTTTTATCCGTTTGTAATGCAAATATTACATATCGCGGTTTTTCTAATTGCGTAGCTGCTTTAATGCTCCATGTATGTTTAGTGGTTGCTTGTAACATTGGATACTCGTATAAGTCCCAGGAACGGTAACTCATAATTATCGTTTGACCGTTTTCAAGGATACGCAACAATGAAAGTTTGTGTCTTTCTTCGAGCGTGACATGTGGCATCCTCCACTGTACTTTGTATAATTGCAGCGTGTATTTTGCACCATCTGTTCCATAAAGAGCATTTTTGTCGTCTCGCGATCGAATCAGAATCAATTCATGATGCGCATTAATCACTATTCGTTTGTAATCTTCGCAAAAACCGAGCAGCATATTTAGAGGAACACAAAAGTCAAAGTAGCCTCCTGCATTGGGTATGTCTATCCAACCAGCGTTTTCAAGCATTTTTGATTTTGTCGTTGTCAACGATACTCCATTTTTTATCATAGTTGTTATTCCAACGTTTTTACAACGATCGATCTCCACGCCGTTTAATTCATATCGAATTTCATCAAACATAAATGCTGCGCAATTCATTTCTAGTCCAACTGAAGTTCCTGCAACATTCTCATCGTTGAGAATGAGTTTTCCTTCGACGTAAAGGTAACTCTCACTAGGAAACGTGTACAAATCTTGTTGTTGAATGGGAATTCGTATTTCATCATTGTTTCCGAACGTTGTGTTGGCGTATGGGCTGTAACTATGTAATTCGATCGTCAGAAATCGGTAAACTGGCAATGTTCAATGGGTCCATCATTTTCGTTTCTTAATCACAAAACCCAACGATTGCAGAAATTGCGTGTTTTTGTCGCTCAAATCTTGCGATGTGTTCAGTGTGGAGATATTGTCCTTACTAAATGATTGTAAAGAGTCATCACCGTTTAATACATGATTATTATTCCTGCAACCGTGGTAATTGCTGCTGCTGCAAGTACAATTTGTGCGTTTGTGATTGAAGTTCTGGTTCCATCCATTTTCTAACGATCCTTTTAGCAACTCGTTCAACGGGGTGCTCAATAATGCATTCGGCGGATTGTTGATCGGTTGAGTTTTAGCATCTGTGTACAACAGCATTATTTCTAGTAATGTTTAGCATAAGTGCCGCTTGTTCTCTTGAAAGGCGATTAAATGAACGGATATATAACGTATATTAAACGGTCGCGTCGTCGGAGCGTTTGACGATGTGCTCTTGCGATGTGTCCGATTTGGATATATTCCCTCTACTGAATGATTGTATAATTGTTATCGTTTTTACATCATTATCCTTACTGCAGCTGCCGTAAAATGTTCAGCATGCCGTTCGAGCTGTTCAGCGAGCCGTTCGAGCCATTCGAGCCGTTCAACGGAAAGCCGTTCGAGCCGTTCAACGAGCCGTTCGAGCCGTTCAGCGGGCCGTTCGAGCCGTTCGGCGGGCCGTTCGAGCCGTTCAACGAGCCGTTCGAGCCGTTCGAGCCGTTCAACGGAAAGCCGTTCGAGCCGTTCAACGAGCCGTTCGAGCCGTTCAGCGGGCCGTTCGAGCCGTTCGAGCCGTTCAACGGAAAGCCGTTCGAGCCGTTCAGCGGGCCGTTCGAGCCGTTCGCGGACCGTTCGAGCCGTTCAACGGCAAGCCGTTTGAGCCGTTCAACGAGCCGTTCGCGGGCCGTTCAAGCCGTTCGAGCCGTTCGAACCGTTCGCTGGCCGTTCGAGCCGTTCGTGCCGTTCAACAGGCCATTGATTATTATGTTTATATTCATGTTATTTTTTACACCGCCTAATATGAAGCCTCACTGTCAATTCTTCTCCACGGAAATTTATCAGATTATCGTTTTGATCGGTAATGCGTATACTAAGGTGATCAATGGCTCTCACGATAACTGGAAGATAAATGACGTTCGTGGGACTTTCCGAAATTTTATATCCTGGTGGCACGCGCGGTGAAAACTCATGAATGGTATGAACACATTGACCGTTGCTATACGCGCCAGTCGTAATATTACATTCAATCCTCAGCACATTTACTTTCATAATATTTACGGGTATATCCGACTCGTGCCATTGCCCCGGCGGTAATATGCGATATGTAGAAAACCCGAGAAGCGATCCTATATTATTTGGTTTGGTAAAATCGATTGTATAATCACTATATATTTCACTTTTCAAAGTGCTGTTATTTGTACGAAATAAAATGATTTTTGTCTTGTCCATTATTTTCTCTTGCAAGTATTTATTTAGCGCTTCGAGTTCATACGAACCATCCGGTATCGTGATCTCACCATCGGCATCAAAGTAAAATTTATTGTTTGTAAAGTCAACGTTTGGTATTGTGTTGAAAGTTTGAAAATCAACGAGTCCGAGTTCGTAATTATCATCCTTCAAGTCTATAGGTGGAAAGTAATCAGTGCTAAGCACAGAATTTTTTCCGCTTAACGTAAACGTCAACGTCATCTTTGCAACTGTGAAGACTATGTGCATTGAAACTATTTTATACATTTCCAGCTAAAAAATGCAAGCAGAGTTGTCCACATACACTCGTATTGAATTTTTGATACTGCGTGTGATTGTATAAAATCGTTACATGCTTTCCGAAGTAGTTTATTAACTCTGTCGGTGGTCTCAGATTTCCAAAAGAATCGAAATATTTAACACAATTACCCCGCTTTACGTAAGCTACCCAGTGTGTACCAGGACCTTCCGATTTATCTAAATTCACGATACCGCATTCGTTTAAGAACGATTTAGAGGGTAAATTTGTGCGCATGAAAACACCTCGAAAATATGGAAAGTTCAACTTTCGTGCAAAGTTATATAACTGTACATTTGTCATTGCACCCTTTGGAAGCGTTACAATTTGCCGAAGCGCTTCTTTTTTTTTTCTTTAATTCCTTTTCCCCGTTTATATGGTGCAAGGTAAAGTCCATGTCCTTCCATAACACGATTGTGCCGTTTCACTTCCTCTAATGTTTTCCGTGCTGCAGATGCATCGTTGACTGCCTTGGCGATACCTGCTGCACCGCCAGCCACCGTGCCCAAAGCTGAAAGGCCTGCAAAAATAGGTACAAGTGCTGGAAGAAATCCCCCACGTTTTGCAACTGGAAGTTTGCGCGACTTCGTCTTCTTCTTCTTGTTACTTTTCCGCGGTGCCATTACTTTCTTCTTTGGCTAACAATATTCCAGCAACGCGCGCAGACAAAAGTATTTTCCAATCTGGTGCGAATTCTTTTTGTGCTAATTCGAAGATCAAATTTACATATGCACATCGTACGGCTATCGTATAGGAAGTGAAATTTTTCCTGGGATGTTTGGGTTTATATAGGTAGAGAGAGAAGTTGCAAATGATGCAATACATTATGATTTATTAAAGTATAATTTCTAACATAATTTGTAACATAATCCTTTTTTCTCTGTTAAGATGCTGCTGATGCAGCTGTTATTATTGCCTGAATACCTAAAGCTACTAATTCACAATCGATAATTGAATTTGGATCATAAATATCAGTTTCTTTGATATGCTGCACAACCTCTGCATGCACTTTTACATCTCCGTATCCCCGAACTAATGCAACAAACTCTTTAAATTTTTGTTCCACCGAATACAGTTTATCATATAATGCATTATGCATTTCAATTATACAATCATTTAAAATTACCATTTTCTCAAATGTTTTTTTCATCATGCACATACATATATCATTGCTAATCAATTTAATTACTTTTACGCCATATAGCACTCCAAATTCAACACTTATATCATTAAAATTAATATTGTCGCGTGTATCTTTTGAATCGTCAAAGAAGCTGCATACGTTGTCCGCTTCGGCTACAATCAGCGACCACGTGACTATGCTCAGCTCCAGGCGGTTGTTTCGGCTGTCTGATAATATGAGTTGCGGGTAGAAATTGTCGCCAAGTATATTTATGCCGATTTCCAAATGCTTTGTACAAGAATCCGTCAATGGATATTTTCGACCCAAAATTCGACATGATAATTGTGGTGCGATTCTAGAACAAATAAATACCGTTTAAATATGTTATTGGAACAAATAAATACCAGCAGCGTTAAATGAAATGTGTTTCGAACACTTACTTCACGTCGTCCTGATGTTTTGTCATTTTTTTGCGTGCCTCTGCTTCTTGAGTAGAACTTGCGGGGCGCTTCCTTTGGCAAAAAAACTCTTTGAAACTTTGAGAATACATATTTCACTTTTCACAATACAATCTCGCGAACGATGCGCTTGCGGTGATGGTCAATTTGGTTTTGCGTATGCTTGAAACTTTAGCAAACCCCCTACCTTCTATAGTCACGAATTGCAGTGTCAGATTTGCTGCGTCAACAAAAAACTCATTTCCAAGACGTAGAAAAAATCATTTTCAAGACGTAGAAAAAGTGACCTTCCGATAAGAACAAACAGTTCAAGGTCATGGAGGGTGGGGGTAGGGTGTTATATTTCTGCTGACGATGTCAAATTTCAGTTCAAGGTTATGGGGTGGGGGGTTGTCATGGGGTTGGAGTGTCACATTTCAGTTCAAGGTCATAGGGTGGGGAGAGGGGTGGATATTGTCGGGGTGGGGGGTATCATATTTCTGCTGACGGTGGTGTCAAATTTCAGTTCAAGGTCATAGGGTGGGGAGAGGGGTGGATATTGTCGGGGTGGGGGGTATCATATTTCTGCTGACGGTGGTGTCAAATTTCAGTTCAAGGTCATAGGGTGGGGAGAGGGGTGGATATTGTCGGGGTGGGGGGTATCATATTTCTGCTGACGGTGTGGTGTCAAATTACATGAAATGCTGACGCCAGTGATTTAGAATCCGCATAGAACAACTACTGGTACCTTTATAATTTTAAATGGAACCCCCTATAAAACGTTACATATTTAGATTCTACAAGAAAAAACAAGTAAATTTTGTCTGAAACATTTTTTTGTCAGATATTTCCAAGATGAGATTATAACAGTTTGAAGTTTCGACTTGTAGGTACTTCCTTGTAGATAAAATTCTTGAGTTTGACTCAGTTATCCATGAAAACGTTCTCATCGTCAGTACGATGATTTAAATAACATTTTTCGCATGATGCGGTGCCACGCGAAGTTGGCACCTAATATTTTCAAAATGCTATTTTTTCTGGTATTTCGCCGGAACTATTTCTGAAACCTATCAGGAACTATAGAACTATTGTGGGTGCAAATAGAACTGTTGCTAAAAGTTTTGTTTTTTGAAAATAAGGTGCTAATTTCACAGACGCAATTCAATAACGCGATTTCCGAGCACTTCAAGTAAGTACCTACAAGTCGAAACTTTGAACTGTTATAATCTCATCATGGAAATATCTGACAAAAAAATGTTTCAGACAAAATTTACTTGTTTTTTCCTGTAGAATTTAAATATGTAACGTTTTATAAGGGGTTCCATTTAAAATTATAAAGGTACCCCCACCCCCCATTAAAGAAGAAAGGGGGACCACTTCATGTTTATGTAGTTAGAAAGGCCTTTCAGATCCATGCAATGTAAGACCAAGAACTTTAAAATCGATGTCATAGTTTTCAAGATATTGAACTGTTAAGAGTTATGTGGGCCACCCTGTATATAGAGGCCATGAACTCGCGAGACCCTGCGGGCCCGCAACCGTACCGCCGCCGACTCGCACCTAGTACCGACGCCGGCACTCTCTCCTCTAGCAGTGTTCGGCGACGAGACGCGTTTGCGACAGCCGCCAAAACATCACTGTTCCGCCAGCCACTGTCGAGGATACCTCAGAGGGCTTCCTGAACGCCGGGCCGGACCATACGCTTGCCGGGCGTCCGCCGGAGTAACGGTCTTCCCACTGTCGGGACGGACGAGACGCGCATTGCGACCGTTCGCCCCAGATGTGACATCGAACTCCGCAGCTACCTAGCATTCCCGCTATCTCCACCGTACCGGACCGAACCGCCGGACCGTGACCGCGCCGGACCGAACCGCGCCGCACCCGTTAGCTCGTAAGCTGTAGGATAAGCCGCGTAGCATTAAGAATAGCGATAAGTATTCGTAAACTGAGAGGAAGCTCAGGGCCGTAGGTTAAGCATACTGTATATCTTGTAAATATAAACACTTAGAATAAAACCATCTTCTACGCACTCAACTCCGCTTACTCATTCTCGAGTCCCCCGGCCAACCGACTGAGTCGGCACCCACCGGCGGGAAGAAACCGTCACAAATTTCTATAATTTTATGTTTTGTTTTATTTTTTTTGGTTTTCGTTTTATTATTTTTTTGTTTTTGCTTTTTATAATTTTTTGGGGTTTTTATTATTTTTTGGCTTTTTTGTTTTATATTTTTTGGAGGTTTTTGGTTTTTATAATTTTTTTGTTTTTTTTATAATTTCTTTTGATTTTTGGCTTTTAATTGACAAAATGACCACGTTGACCAAATGATTGTGACGACAAAATGATTGTCTACAAAGTGAACCAGACCCAGTAACTTCGTCGATTTCGGGCAGGCATTTGTTTCTGGCTTGAATAATTTTGTTGTAACTAGGTAACGCGTCGTGATTCCTCTTCTTCAACTCGTTTCGAAGCACAGTATATTTATCTTAAATATAAAAAAGTCCTAGATTAAAAAACAAAGATGAAGCTTCTTCCGCTGTAAATTTTCGTAGTACGTTTTTTGCAGTCCGAATCGTGTTCTTCATTTCATTAAGAAGATCGGGACCAACTTCGTCGACAGCTTTAACAATGGATGCCTTTTCGTGTTGTCGTTCTGATTTGTATCGTTGACACAGCTCTTGTTTATTCAAATCAGTAGATATATTTTAATTATGTTCTCTTACCTTCCGTCTTCTGATCACTTCTGAACAATCCTCCAAACTTTTCACTGGTCTACCTATATTGGACGTGGATGGAACTTTATACATCGCTGTGGCACATGTTTATTTAGTTTTTAAAGTCATGCGGATACTAAGCCACAATTGATTCCACACTTCGAATCTTGCTACCGTTCTACGAGCACCATTCCACTTTTCTTTGAAGGCTCTGAAATAATGTCGGATTGGTGTCCTATCAACAATTTCCACATTGTACGTCCTTGCAATATGCTATGACAAATCTTCATAACTGTTGAAACTGTTTTCATGAATGATTTGGTATAGATCGTGATATGAAATTTCCATATTGACGTTAAACTCACTGAACACTTTTTCAATCTGTTTCTTTTTTTACTGCGTTTCAGTTTAAGTAACCTTCTCGTACGGGAAATGACGCGGGTGAGGGTCAAGGATTGGTTCGCGATGAAGTTTTCAAAAGTCGCGTTCGGATAAGAAGGTGGTCGTGTTTGATAATTGAACAAAAGTGTCTGGTGGAAATGAAGGTAAAGAACCCACCCCATAGTCACTGGTCACCCCTAAGTACCGAGAGTACCCCTCAGGTGACCTACTTGGGGAATTCCGCGTGCAGGTAAGATCTTTATGAACCCCTTTGATCTCACTAAAAGATGGTAAACATATTGTTTCGTGAGTGAAAAGATATAATCCGAAAAAAGGACGACGGTTTAAATCTAGAAAAACGTTTATAGAAGGTAATTCATGGCCGATAGGTCTAAACAATCAGTATTGCCGCGGGGCAATTTAGACTTTTTTAGAATACTGCAAGTTTGCTTACAACAATAAAAAAAGTGGATTGGTTTATGATATGGTGATTGGCACAACTGGTACATAATAGGATGGCTGGCAGATGCATGAAGATTATCGCGATCGTTAAATTACAAGGAATCGGCAAGTTAATATCGACATATTGAATATTTAACTGTGGGATTTAGTTTTGAAAATCTTTCATGGGATATGTAATTAAAATCAAGCAATGACGAATATACACATCGAATGCAGTTAACTAGTTAATAATCGTATCTGGTACTGCTTTTCCATCATCGTGCGCAGTGGCCAAGATGGGTGTAATTTAATTCAATCGCCATTTTCTTGAACAGGGACAAATAAGGGCAACCAATTTTTCCTGATTCTGATAGAGGAAGGTTCGCTCTTTATTGTAGTAATAATTAAACCCGTCGCAAGTGGTTGCAATTTGTTAAAACCATACACAAAGTTAAGATTTTAGTTAAATGTATTTCGTTTCAATCAGATCCTATTATTTAAAAAGTTGTTAACATTTTCACTTATTATACTTTATACACTGAATAGAATCTATACTAATCTAGTAAATTTTATAATTCATTTGAATTTTATCTTTCCGAGTAAAGTTCTTTACAATCATACATTGAAGTTACGAGTAATATCATCAGCGTCTTGTTCTGGCGAATTTCTACTAACTTTGAGTGCGAACCACAGCAAAACGGAACCAAATATGAAAAAACGGATTACACTATGTTACGTTCCACCTTATGGGTGGTTATCCTGCTAATACTATGATATACGGGTTCTGCCTATTAAAGCGCTAAAGCGCACCTTGACCTACCTTGCGAGTGATATGGAATACAGGATGGGGGTGCAATGATCTGCATACACGTGTATTGATATTCAAATGTATATATTCTGGTTCTCTTATTACATACCCTTCGTTGTCTTCGGGTGTAGCTCGTATATCCTCGTATTAGACTCGTTGGTCACTCACACTTTAGGTCTCGCTTTTCTCTTACTGTCGCGGATCGGATACGACACTAGACTCGCGGCGCGTGGCTACGACTTTACCTTGGAAGATACAAGCGGTTGGTGGTGGTTCTGCATAGCACACGGGTGCACTCCTGGAGCTTGTCTAATTATGGGTCTGGTATCTCAGACCACGGCAATACACTCGTGTTGAACCGTCGGCCGTGCACGTCGTTGATGATCTTCCTGGTTTCGAGTACCCTAAGATGCGGGTCTACTGCGGGTCACGAACGAGCAGCGCTTGAAAAACGCTGATGTTACGCGGATTCCAGAGCGAGACCTCATTGGAATAGCGAAAGACGAAAATGGGTTATAACTAGGGACGTAACGCTACGTTAAACAACAGTTTGTTCTCTATCGATGTACTCAAATAGTTGTTCAATTTTTGAATTCACAAAAATCGAATTTTGATCGCCGAAAGTCCCACTGTGTGGCGTCCATTATATTACGTTACGCTACGTTTCCACGGTTTACGGACAGTTTATTGAATACTAATTCATCGAATGACAATTCACTGAAGACAATTCACCGAATGAACAATTCATCGAATGAACATTTCACCTGATACCGATTCACCAAATGCCACTTCTCCGAACGCACATTTCACCGAATGAGATAATTCATCGAATGTTTTTGATCTTATTTTATGTTTTTGAATCAACTTACCTTTTTTTGTTTTGACTTTATTTTGTTTAATATCGTCTTTTTTACATCTACAATTTGTTTCTATTTTTTGATTTACACATCATACTATCCTAATCACAGCAAGCGTGATACAGAACGTTCCTCAGGCCACCAAAATTACAATGACCAAGGTTAATTTCCCGTTATATGTATTTGCTTTGCTTATAGGAATGCAAAGTAAAATATAAAACATCCCTCAGGCGACCGAAATTGTAATGACTAAAGTTAATTCGACATTACATGTATATACCTGCACCTCTTAGGAGTATACACCGGAAGAGCTAAGTTTGGTTATCCCAATTTCGATGAGGTTATATTTAGGTTATGACTAGATACAATTTATATAATGTAACAAGGAGTACCACAAGCTTATTATCAATTTTTTGATGAACTGTCTGTTCCGACTATTCGGAGTATCAATAGAATGAGGAGAGGGGGAAATGAGGTGGAATTGGCGTCACCGGAAATAAATGAATTAAACATATTAAAGACTCTATTCTACGGGAACTGGCTGTAAAAAACCCCAGTCAAAAGTGAGGAAAAAGCCTGGTCCCTAAACAAATAAAATTATATTAAATAAGCACTCAAAATTGAATAAGACGAAGATATATCAAGATAAAACATACAAGAACTTATTAAAACTAGAGATTAAAATGAAATGCAATTGAATGATCATCCAATAATTACTAATAACGCGCGCAAGAGAGCTCTCTTACCAAACCGTAACCGGTGATGTCGCAGCAGATCGTCGTGGTCCTATCAAACAATATTCCTGAGCACAGGAGGCGTCCCGATCAACGAGGACAAAGTGACCGTATACACGCGCCACTAACTGCACGGCAAGCTAGATGGGCAGGCTCAGCCGAGCGCCGAACTGTCCCGTTCAACAACTGCACACAGTTAGCTGTCTGAAAACCTCCCAAGAGATCGTCGGGTGTGCTTCACACAAAATAGGATTCACGCCCGATCGCTACAGCGCCCGTCACACGAACACCACCAGTCCAGAATTCAATAAATCAAACACACATCGGCAACACCAAATGCACAATAAATAACCAGAATACGGTTCAATGCGTGAGCCCAGTTCCGGACCGTCCATTCCACCGACTCGCCGCTCGCGTCTGAGTTATGTGACAACACGTAACCCCAGTCTTATCACCTCAGGCAGGACGTGGCACTGCAACAGACATAACAAAATTCCGACTCAAGGATGAGAGTAAGACAAAGAAAAAGAGAGCTTACCATCGCCTCGACGACAATGCCATTCAACGTTGAACCATCGACCTAAGCTGTCGATCTGTACGGACAAAGTAAACGTGTATAATTAAAATATTGTATATTTACTTACCTGTGTTCCTGTCCCTTAACTCCTGCGCACCGCAGCGTGACTTTGTCCCCGCATGCATCCCCGTGCAGCGCCAAATTCAAAACTACCCGCTCGAGCGAAATATGTAAAAAGCGCGAGACGCGAATACTGTCAATTCGGGGAATTGTTTTCGGTGAATTGTCCTTTCGATGAATCATATCTTTCGGTGAATCAGCATTCGGTGGTTTGTGTTCGGTGAATTGTCTTTCCATGAACGGCTTTCGGTCAGCGCTAGCATAAACCTTAATATCGAGAAACTCGCCACTGGACAATACGTTTCAGTGTAGTCAACACTGGTTGCGACGGCGAGAAGTTCCCGCTCTTTCGACGCATCGACCGCTTCTTGATGTATCGAAAGAGCCACCGACGAATCATGACGAGAAGCTATTCCTTGTTTCGAGCGGAAACACGTCACCGGATGTTAGAGGTCTCTTAGACAACTGCGCGTCTTTTGAATATTAGAATGTATCGAGAAGCCGACGTGTGCAGTCCTATTGTGTAAAACTCCTATGTATTTGAAATATAGATAGTTTAGTTTACTCCTTGTTAACTTAATTGACTATGGAAAGTGCGAGCTCCACTCCCCGGCGCAAGAGTATTATATAAAATGTCCGGGCTATTTGTGAAATACCTGCCCATTATATACAGAAGAATGTGCAATCTACACAATGTCCGGTCATTTTACAAAATGCCCACGTTGAACACATTGCCCATAACACCTTTCACATCTAATAGGAGATATTTTTACGGTGATCCCACTTGCAAACATTTATGGAATTCGTTATTGTTAATAACTATTGTTGTTGTAATTATCTAATAAGAACGGTAAACCACCTTATAGCATCCTACAAATATTGCTCGTTCCACTAAAAAGTGTGAAATAAAATAATTTTTAACAACAAAAAAATTCGACTTCGAAATGCACTAAAAAGTGTAAACTAATTTCTATTTCATTTATACCAGTATTCCACAGCTATTAATAAAATCTACTTAAGGTGATGCGATCGTCGACAAAAATAACCTACAGACACTAGAAAAATCCCTAGACGCGAGTTTTCAAAATACGTCCTCATTTCTAAACAGAATGCAAAAAAATTGCAAGGACATGTCCAGGAGGCCCTAAAGAATGGTAGTCTGGTCCTTATATTATCCAAATCGTCAAAAAATTTTAAAATATTGAAATTTATGTATGTCAACCGTCAAGAAAATGGCGGATCGGACTCACCTGCATCAGTTTATTTGTAATATTGACATTTCTGCCAATAGTTTCTCCAAATGGGTACCAGACTACCATTCTTTGGGTTGGATAGAACAAAACGAGCACCCAAGGGATGATGTCTCCAGGAAGAAGTAATTTGAAAACTACGATTTCGTTGACTCTTCATTCGCGAAAGACGTCAACAAGGTAAAACAGAACAGAAATTTAGTTCCTCGTTTATTCTGTAGAGCGCAGTTCGTTCGTTTTCTAAGCTCGACCGCGCGCTCATTCGCAGCTCGTATATCTGAATCTGTGTGCGTCGACCGAACCGTCGACGACGATATAATGTATCGTGGAGAATGGGACGTTCGAGCCTGGAAGAGGCGATAGACTTTGACACGTGAATTTCTTTTTCTCGCGTCGTTCTATCGACTACGATAGCGATTTTCAACCCATATATCATGAGATCATTATTTCTACCATTATTTTTTGTTGCTATTATTATTGTTTTCTTTGGTAAAACTGCAGAACAAATACGTCCTCCCCGATTTCCGGATATGATATTCTATTCTTTTTTTGAAAAATATGAACGGCCAAGAGTGGTTACTAATATAGTTCTCCAGGTATAAATGGGGTCATTACGAGGTCTGCTGGTATTGCTTTGAGACCAGCGGGATAGATAAGCGACCATATTCGCGGACGACTCGCCTACCTGAAACAGGGGTACACCGCGTTCGGTTCCAGCTCATTGTGACACCAATTTTCATTTCTCGTCACTGATGGTGACGTGAAAAAGTGATCATTATTTGTATCATTATTTTTTGTTGCTATTATTACTTTTTTTTTGTAAAACAGCAGAATAAATACGTCCTTCCCAATTTCCGGATATGATATTGTTACGTCCCAACAAAGAAAATTCCATTGTCTTCAATTTCAAAATTACGAAAGCGTCAGCAATCAGGAAGTTGGTTCATTGACTGACTTCCTTGGAGTCACCAGCGTCAACAAATTCTCTCTTCTTCTCGAAACGCTGCGTCGAAAATATGTAGCAATGATAGACATTCCAACAGGTAAATATACTAATGAACTCTTTCCTCCAAATCATGCGAAATCAGCATTTTCGAGTCTAATAAAAAACCCGATTACGGACAATAGAGACAGTCGGCCATACAGTCGCGAGGTGCGCGGTCTCTCTGTCCGAGGAACGTTTAGTATTGCGAAATACGTCGAGCAGGGTTTCGTGAAAATCAACTATCACACGAAAAGACTCAGTTTTCTCGTTAAAATAAAGACTCAAGTTTTCGAACCATCTACAATAAAAAAACTCTTAGTGTAAGGCCATAGTTTCACTCAACAAGAACATTGTCCAACATCCGTACGTCGAGAGGAAGAGAGAGAGAGAAGGGAGCAATCCATCAAATTAACCGTTTACCGTTTCTGTACATCTAAACATCCGGTGAGTCCAATCAAGATCTGGATTACTCTGTCCTCAGTAATTAAAGGAATCATAATATTTTCTGAATACGCGTTATACTTTCATACTTGTGTACCAATCCGATTTTTGTAACAATTCATTCTTTTATCAAAATATACAATAGTTATTTATTCAAAATTTGATCATAATTTAGTGCGTACTTTTCCAAACCTTGTATCCAGCGAGCGAGAGGCTTGTATAAGTCTAGACCGAATCCGAATCCTATATTATCTTTCCTTCACAAAGAAGGTGTTTAAGCGTTGCGTCGGAACATAACATACCGCAGAGTAGTCACCTACCACTACGCCTGCTCCGCACGTAACAATATTTTATTCTTTTTTTGAAAAATATGAACGGCCAAGAATGGTTACTAATATAGTTCTCCAGGTATAAATGGGGTCATTACGAGGTCTGCTGGTATTCCTTTCAGACTAGCGGTATAGATAACCGACCATATTAGCGGAGCGCACCTCTCGCCTACCTGAAACAGGGGTACACCGCGTTCTTTCCCAGCTCATTGTGACACCAATTTTCATTTCTCGTCACTGATGGTGATGTCAAAAAGTGATCGATTTAGCATGTAATGACTGAAAATAGATTTTTTCAACAACTTTTTCGTATACATATAAAGAGCGGTCTCATTTAGTTTCCGACATATTCGCAGAAAGCTGCCGATACAGATGCATTGAATTCTACCTATAGTTGTTCATTTGTGACAGCATACATACGCGTCAGATTGGTTGCCATTTACCTTCCCTTTAGGAACGAGGGTCGAGCAGGAGTAAAGGTTCCGTTCACAACTACATATACCAGACTCCAAGAAATGTCTGTTCAAATTCAATTACAAGTGAATGTTATTGATGTAATAAGTTAGGTTAGGGTATATATCTACACCCGGCCGCCGTAAGGCGGTCGGCAACGCTTTTATTTAAATAATATATAATACGCATTTTTAATAGCTTTTGTTCATTTCTTAGAATTTCTTTTTATACTTCTTTTGATAATTAATTTATTATTATTTCAGAAAAACATTGCCGGCCGCTTTACGGCAGCCGAATTTAAATATACAGTCTTTCCTAACCCATCAGATCAATAATATTCATTTCTAATTGAATTGGAATACACATTTCTTGATGTCTGGTATATGCAGTTATGAACGGAGCCTTTACGTTCGCCAACCCTCGTTTCTAAACAGAAGACAAATGGCCAGCGGATGACAACCAACACTTATACATGTGCTGGCGTAGGCCTTCATCTATAGGTAGAATTCAATATGTTATATCGAAAGTTTTTCGTAAATATCTTGGAAAGTAAGCGAGACCGTCGCTTATATGTTCCGGAAAAAATGGTTCAAAATATTGGTTGCTATAAAATATATCTAAAAATATTTTGCATTCAAACCGTTATATAATTTTTTATCTGAAAGCATGTATTTCATATACAGTAAAAGGTGGTATATGCAAGAGGGATTGTATCTTCGAAATACATGGTTTCCAAATATTGCTTTGGTTCTTCAATGATAAGTGATAGAATTAATTTTACCTCATATGCATAATTACAGCTATAACTAATTGAATATGTTCAGTTCTGTTGTAATTGACGTTCCAACAACCTATTACACTATGGCTTTACATTTTAAAATAATGCTAAAATATTTTTGACCAACTTTACGAGGCCAATGCAACAATAAAACTGTTGTACTTTTACCAATGTGTTAGCGACGGCTTATTTTTAAGGGTCGTCGAGGGCAATTAACCCGACTCTAGTTTGCTTTCGTACGCTTTATGATGGACACTTGGACTGCGTGAGGTCTTGAAAGAGGGTGAGTGAGACCAAACAGGCCTGGTGATCGAGGATGGCTGATGACCACGTTGGGTCTCTAGGAATCGAAGAATTGCTTGTTTGAATGGAAACTGTTTACAACAGGCAAGCGGCCCGCAGGAAAGTTCTTTCAGAATTGCCTGCAAAAACTGCTCAAGGCCGCAGGGTGAAATTACGATAGGTCTAGGCGCTGTGCTTTCGGAGTTAGAAAAATTGAAGTAGGCAAACGGTTGAGGGAGGCCATATGTATTTTGTCAGCGCGTTTCCCCTTCAAAGGAAAGTACCCAATCGAGCGAAGTGTCGTAAACAAAAGAGTATTGTAACCGTACATATAGGACGATTACATATTCTCCGCAAACTCCTACTTTGCCGACACCGATAGACCGAAAGATAGCGCGGATAGAATACCCCCACCGCGATAACATAGGAGTGCGCAAGCGCCGCTCCCCACCAAGTGGGGACCCACCGAAGGACCTCAATGTCGATCCATCGATCGTCACTCTGATTTGAACGGCCGAGCCGACTAGATCAAAAACTAAGAGATAACGTTGCGCTTCGGTGATCAGAGTCACGCGTATAATTTCAATCACTTTTAATAAATTCTATTTGAATTCAATGAGCCTTTGCTCAGATTCAATTAAAGCATTTAGGGGATACTCTTCCAAGTTATCGTATACTAAAGGTCAGAAACAAGACTCGCCTTCCTCAGAGAGGCAACTCTTCCATCTGCATTCTTTGGCAATCTAGATCAAGCACAGCCAGTACTGTCAACCGACTCCCAGGCTCAACACCCTCAAGTCGGTTGTGCAGTTACTCCTACGCTCAGGCGAGCAAGCTCTCGCAACTTGGAAGATCGCGTCGTTTAAATTAAAACAAATTTATATTCCAATACCGTTTTTGCGTCTGCAGATTCAATTGCAGTGACGCCGGAACCTACACAATTAAAGTGTACCTTCCATCCATGCACTGTCAACTTGGGTTGCAATGATATGGCCCGTTTTGAGCATTGACTTTACTGCCCATATAACGCAATAGTCAATATCTCAAAACTTCCTGTATCATACGTCGGGTGGACATAACACAAAGACGACGTTTCGTGACCCGGAAGATCAAGTCACCGGTAAATACATAAACAAAAACTCTCACCTTCAGTGTAAGAGACGGGCGCAACCGATAACGGTCGCGCATCTTTCAATATATCTATTATTATTTCAAATTTCGGAAGCGATTCTAGTTCAGTCCTTCGGTGGGTGTATTTATAAGTCAAAGTAAACGTACATAGATTTAATTATTGTAAACATAACTGCGTTCGTAGAATACTAAGAACCTCGCAATCTCGCCATAACTCAGAGAGAAAGTATAGTCTACAATATTTGTATTAAAAAAAAAAAAATTAGAACATAGTGCCTATTAGTTCATTAAAGTCAAATTCTACCAGTTATCAAGGCTTAATCATTTAGATAACCACTGTTCCTTATCCATCGGCCTTTGGAAAAATCCAAACGCGATCTCCACCTTGGGATATTGTTTCTCTCTTAGTAAATTCAAAAAGAAGAAGGTTACAGTATACATACTGTCGAAGACGTCCTCACGACCGAGGATTTTTGGGACAGCAGGATATCATTGTGTACGGTCGTCGTGTACGATTGTGCGAATAAAAGTTTAACATTTTATACGCCCACTATTATTTAGTCACCCGCTCCGTTAGTCTTACAATAATGTACTTTATTATTGTTTGTAAAATACAATAATGTACTTCATATAGTTTGAATTATATTTATTTATTTATTTATTCAGAATATGCTGCGAAACTATTGACTAGAAATTAGGTGCTTTATGATGTTAGGAAAAGCCCGTAAATTAAAGTAATTTACAAAGTAACAATAATAATAGAATAAACAACATAGAATCGACTCCTCGGCTGCATGTAAATGATGTGTACGGACGCAGAATCGACAGCTCGGCTGGATAAATGTAACCTTTGAAAACAGAGAGCCGACACCTCGGTTGGTTTTGATTTCGATCTCTCTGGCTTTTCGCCAACTTGTAACATCAATTTTAGCAAGTAATGACAATTCAAACTATATCGTGTTTGCTATCATTTTAATCAGAAAAATCTCTCTAATGCGTTAGTAAAAGTTTCAATGAGAAAAAGTCAAAAATAAAAAAGTTTTATAATTGAATTCGCATTAGTAACACCGATACGTCTCCGCTCCTCGCTTTGAATCCTTGGACCTCTCGCTCCACCACTATCTGTCCCTTTCTACGTTCACGCTTAGCTTTCGCCGCATGTAAACACAGAATCGACACCTAGGCTGGAATGTAACTACTGTGTCCCAATCTCGGTTGCATTTATTCAGCCAAGATATCGATTCTGTGTTTACATGCGGAGCGACCCAAGCGTGAACGTAGAAAGGGACAGATAATGGAGGCGAGAGAGGTCCAAGGATTGAAAGCGAGGAGCCGAAACGTATCGGTGTTACTAATACGAATTCAATTATAAAACCTTTTTATTTTTGACTTTTTCTCATTGAAACTTTTACTAGCGCATTCGAGAGATTTTTCTAATTAAAATGATACCAAACATGATACAAGTTGGACTGTATTTACTTGTATTGACGATACAAAGTTTCGGACTAAGAGAAGGGTAACGAATGAAAAAGACAGAAACTACGATCGTGATAATCGGCAGTCCCTCTTTCACTTGTTGTCCTTTTCTACGTTTGAAACTGTCAGCAAACTTCTAACAAGGTACGAACTGTGATCACCCGATCGGTGAGCGCCAACGGAGGAAATGTCTGCAATGTGTACAATGCTTTTATTGCAGTCAACTTTTAAAAACGTAGGTGAAACATCGACCGTTTGCTAGACGGTCAAGAGGATTACGACGTCAGAGCTAATCGCTTCCAAATGTTGGGAAAAGTCAAGGCCTGAGGGAAATACAGTGGGTCACAAAATTATTCGCTCACCAACCGAATACCTCATTGGATCAAATGACTTGAGGCTTTTTGAAAAGCTATAAAAATTAATGTACTAACAAGGGAACATTTAAATTTAAGTATCCACCACTTTCCTGCTTTAAATATTGGCAAATCAATGTTTTCTTTTGCTTCTAACGCCCATTTTCGAATATCAATATCATGAACTATGGATCCTCTTTCAAGAGCATCACGAAACATCGAAAGAGCAAAATTCGAATTTTTGAACGTGTTTCGGGAATAACATGTTTACCTTTTTAAAAAATATCATGCGCCTACAATAAATATTGTAGTTATTGCGATTAAATCAAAAATTCCATCGGAATAATTAAAACAACTATACACTATAATACATCGTTGAATTCATAATAAATAGGCGCTTTTATTGATTGAAAAAAAAGTACAGTTTTTCAAAACGGAGGGGGAGGGGAGTTCAATTTTGCAAAAAGGACGATTTAAAAAAAAAACTTACACGCAGCTTTATAGACCTCAAGGAACGGTATAACTTTTATTTCAACTATTTTTTTATATCTTTCGTTGTTTACGATGTATAGACACGTATATAGAACGGGCGGTTCGGATAAAAGGGTTGATATTTCCCTCAAAGTGAAAAACGGGCACCAACGAATTATAGTTATCTTCATAAACAGGTTTAATAAATATTTATGCAAAGTTTCATCAAAATCGGAGTGTATCAGTCCCCGATGTTCCCTTGTAAGATATGTACTTGTGCTGTTTTAAAAAATTATAGTTTGTCGAAATCTTTGTAAAAAATAACGAAGGGTAATTTTTCATCTTTTTTATGTGAGTCTCTAATGAAAATTTAAAATATGTCTTTCATACATTCAAATAATTCACATTGACTTGACGACCTCGCTAATAAGCCTTATTTTTTTTTTTTTTTTTTTTTTTTATGGAAGAGGAAATACGTTTACGTACGCCCAAGACATTCCCTTTCGCACTCGGCTAAGGGAAAGCTCGGGCAGAGTGGGACTCATACCACCCAGAAGGGGTGATATACTACCCACTAAAACCTCTTCCCCTGCACTATCTTATTACTACCTTATTCTATCGGGAAGGACGACAGTCTATTATTTTCAATAATATTCACGAAGTGACATCTCAGCCGCTGTATGTCATGGGAATAGTTTTCTAAGCAAGGGTTTCCACCCAAAACTATAGTAGTGATGTATGCCGCCGCGTATACACCACAACTGTAACAATCCGGTTGCGCCTGAACTCTTTCAAAAAGTATATCCTTTTTGCGAATATGAGGAAATCGTAACGCAATATATTTTTTTCTTCCTCTACGAGCTTCTCATATGCACTGCCAGGTAAACTATCGTATACATGGAGTTTGCGGCCGTTGAAATAGATACTTCGCCAGTGATCAGAACAGTTACCTCCAATTATTTGTACGCTTTTGTCACTGCGGCAGGGATTGATACATTTTTACACATTAAGTATAGGACACTGCGTTTCAAAAGGAGTAGTTTCTCTGACCACACGTAAAAATCGATCTAACGATTCATCGTTTAATTTACTTTGCACAGGTAGTACATTTTTCTTTACGTCAGTTACGGAACAAACAGCAATCTCTAATATATAGTATCGTACAGCATCATCCGTGCAGTTTTCTTCCTGGACTGAATGACTGACAATGACACAGTTGCTATTTACTGCTTCAACGGTCATATTTGATGCTTCAACACTGTTCTGTGTCATGTTTTCATATTTATGCTTTTTTGCGATTTTTCTGTTACATTTTTGAATAGATGCGTCTTCTTTTGCCCGTAGGATGTATTCTGGATTTCTAATAGGCATGTGTCTATTGTGGCGGCTGTCCAGTATTTCTGGAAGCATGCATTCTTCGTAGAAACGCGTTAGGAAAGGTTTCATATGATTTGTCCAAAACGCGTCGTCCCTATTTACGCGGATCATATGTATGCTTTTAGGTGTCCAAATAGCGAAAATGCAGTACTTCCGTTGCGTTACATGCAATTAACCTTGTACTTGGTAGAAATACTGGTGCTTGCTATTCATTTCTTGTATATCTCTCTTATCGAAGATGTTTCGTAAGTGACGTATTGTTTCTATTGCGTCTATCGCTGTCAAATTCTCAGCAGATTGTGGGCATTTCAGTTCCAGTAAACCGTCATCTTCGATAAGTCCATCAGGAGATGCACCCAAGTATGGAATGTCGCGATGAATGAACAATCCACAAGTTCGAATTCTTGTTTTCATTGTGTTCGCCACGTCTTTTCTTGCTATGTGTTCTTTATCGCGGCCGTATTTCATAGCAACGGTATCGACAAATGGAGGATATAAAATGTTTTTTACCATTGCTGCGCAGGACGTTGTTTGTCTCATGCGACACACTGCTCCAAAATTCGAAGCAATTAGCATTTCCTCCCTCAAAGTTCTCCATAAATCTGAATCGTTTTGCTCTCTTGTGTTCGTTTCTATTATTGTACGATTTTTTGCATTGTCTGCAAGCTTTTGAAAATGTTCCTTGCGAAGTTGAAGCAGCATATCACTCGGAAGATCCGGTCTTTGCGAGTTTGGACCATAATATTTATCCGTTCCTTGCACTGGCTTCAATTTCCTTGCCTTGTCATAGGTCATTCGAAATTGTTTCGTTTTCGCAACTTTTTTCTGTCGCCGTTCCTCCAATCTCTTTACTAGTGGCGGAACGGTTTTACACATGTTGTTATGCATTTCTGTAAGTACTTGTTGCGTATTGTATTGCGTAACAGCTCCTGCAACTCTAGCATTGTAGGAACCTCTTGCACCAAAATTAATACGTTTTCCACCAATCTCTTTGCAGATAATTGAATTAAATGTTTCTGCGGGATTGTTTGTAACATTCATTAACAAACTATCCGAATAGCAGCTGAGGAATCGTATGGCTTTCTCGACTTCGCTATACAGACCGAACAATTTCAAAGATGGAACGTAATTTTTCTCAGCTCTGTTTTCGTCTCGCATACACATATGGCTGCGGCTATTGCACTCCTTGTGCTCACCAAATATATGGCTAGGAATACTTAAAATGTCCTTCTGAAGTTCTCTAGCTTTGATATGCTGAGGCCCTTTTTCTTGTTTTCGCGCATTGACTGCTAAAACAACGGCTTTACGAATATTTAAAATATTTTTTTTAATGATATTTCGGTGCGCAACATAGCCACGAGCTCTGTGACCCTTCGTTTGCGTTTTCTCCGCAACGTGTCTCAACTTTTTACATAAATTACGAAGTAAGTGATTGGTACACTCTACTTTTCTAACGGTTACTTTTTGTTCTCGGTAAGGTCTGTTATTCATAATAGTATGATACGCGTTGCTATCACCATTGGCAACAACCGTTCTATATAATATCAAGCCATGCATTCCAATGCTGCAATTGAAACCTTCAGCAATAGCATCACTTTCCATGCTACTGGAACTGGCATAACGATCATAGTTTTTATAACATTTTTGATGTTTTGGGGATGTAGCTTTTCGTTCCGCTATATCACATATTGTGCAATATTTATTTCGTATGCCGATAAAAAGAACTTTTCCTGTGCGGAAACCTACAATGGCACCAACACCGGAAAGTGAATTATAATTCGTACCATACGATCTCTTCATCCAGCTACCATCCGCTATGACAGTTATGTATGGGATACCGTCGACGACTTCTTTGTTTTCAAAAGCTAATCGTCTTTCTTCTTCACCTGCTGCCTGCATGGTATGCATTGCGCTTTTCATAAACTCATCTACAAGTTTTTCACGGTACCTGCGGTACGTCGATTCAGCCATGAAGGGCATGTTCAGGGCGGCGCATAATTCTTCTATTTGTGCATAGCCGATTCCGACTGTAACAGTTGCGGTCGTCATGGCCTCATTTACATTCATTATATTTGAATGCATAGGTTCCGACCAAACAGTATCTTCGTAATTGCACATTTGGCACTTGAAGGAAAACTGTGTGAGACAACCAATCTGGCGACTACCGATCATTTTCCAATCGCGAAAATGACATTCAATACCTCGCGCATGGTTGTCGAACGTTCTATGTATTTCATACAAATGGGCCTTCTGGCACATTTTCCGAAATACGTCCCATATCTACGTGTCCGGCCTCTACGACAAGATTGTCGTCGATATCGTTCAGGACGTTTTGTACAGTGGGTTTCACACTTGTGAAATCGCATTGTACAACGACAGTTTCGTTGTTTTCGCGAAGGACCTTTTTTGATTGTGGGATGGGTCCCGCATCTTTATTTTTGGTAAGGACGCTTTTTGATTATGAGATGCGTCCCGCATCTTTATTTTTGGTAAGGGCGCTTTTTGATTGTGAGATGGGTCCCGCATCTTTATTTTCGGTAAGGACCTTTTTTGATTGTGGGATGGGTCCCGCATCTTTATTTTCGGTAAGAACCTTTTTTGATTGTGAGATGGGTCCCGCATCTTTATTTTTGGTAAGGACGCTTTTTGATTGTGAAATGCAACCTATCTGTTTATTTTGGGAAAGGACGCTTTTTGATTGTGGGATGGGTCCCGCATCTTTATTTTCGGTAAGGACCTTTTTTGATTGTGAGATGGGCCCCGCATCTTTATTTTCGGTAAGGACCTTTTTATTATTATATTTACAAATTAGTTGGTGGCCAGACATATATGTCTGACCGACCTCCTTTACGTTGTTTATAAGTTTTCCCAAGAGAGAATTTCTCTCTTTGAAAACTGCAGTTGGTGGAATCATCGATGTCGACGATTGCCATTGTTCCTGTCGCCTGCAAAGTACAATGAATAAGATTATAAACATCTGTAGGACAATTCACACAAGTTACTGAAATGTATAAATTGTAAGCACTTACAGTTTTCTATAAACTTTTTTGAGGGAGAACTTTCTCGCACCCGGAAACCTCTTATTTGTACCTTTTTTATTTCCCATTTGTGCTTATTTTTTGCACAAATGGTTAGAAATATTTATACAAATTTAGGTTTATGAGTATGCTTTTGGTGTGTTTTCGCCGATATCGCGAAAACGTCTTAGAAAGAAGTGGATGGCAACGCGGGTCATGCATTGGGACCATGGGCCATTCCCCCTCCACGCTGCGCACGAAACAAAAATGAAACGCCAACGCTGTGGCGTTTCCCAATTTCACTGGCAGCGACAGTTCACTGAGTGCATCGAACTAGTGAAGATAGAAAAAGTTTCAGTGGAGTACCGAATTCCCAGTAAGTGTTTTCTTTTCATCTTTATTTCGTGATTGTCATTGACAACTATATTCTATGAGCATTTGTAACAAAAATATTTTACTCGACATTTGCTTTGTTTCATATATCGGGTCATCGAAATTGTCACATCTTCAAATTGAAATAAAACGCAAAGTATTTGATTTTTGTGTCGCTACTTCATTTTAATACAAAGTCTATTTTATGACAAATTATGAAAAACAATATCATTGAACGGTCTTTCTTCATCAGTCTCTATTGATGAAATTGAAATCCACTTGTGTGAAAATATAATGAAAAATTGAGTGCAACGCATCCGGCTCGTGACAAAAGCCGAGGAGGACATTATAATATTGTCTTTGATAATATCATAGTTTGGATAACTATATATATTCGTGCGATAACTTGTGCAGAGAAAATTTTTGTCTTCCGGATTATTTTTCCATGATCCATTGACTTTTATGTCAACTAATTTATTCGTATTTTGTAATTCAACTCAGTTCAATACATGTAATTGTCAATGAACATTCATAATTTGTGGATAAATATATTTGAAATTTCTGTACAGTATTATTTATGTTTTACAATCTTTTTTTAGAAATCAAAAGAGGTTCGAAAGAGTCGGAGGTTCCGAAAGAGTCGGAGGTTCCGAAAGAACCGGAGGAACCCCGACAAGCGGAGCCCCAGCGATCGGAGCCCCAGCAGCCGGAGCCAGAGTTGTTGCAATTGCAAGAATAATTGCAGCAGCTCCATTTCCAGCAGCAGAATCCGCTGCTGCTGCAATTCCAGCAGCGTTTGCTGCAGCTGGAGCTGCGACGGCAACCGCAGTATATCATAAGTCTTTTTTTACTTTCTTGTTCGTACGTTATTTCTGCTATTCATTTCTGTTATACATAATAATATAATATTTATTTTTCCAGCCTTACCAGCCGCAACCTCACCAGCCGCAGCCGGCCCAGCCGCAACCTTACCATCCGCAGCGGGCCCAGCCGCAACCTTACCAGCCGCAGCCGGCCCAGCCGCAATCTTACCAGCCGCAGCCGGACCACCATCAAGCTGGATATACTGTAAGTCGTATTTTTACTTTCC
Organism: Osmia bicornis bicornis; assembly: GCF_907164935.1. Taxonomy (NCBI): domain Eukaryota; kingdom Metazoa; phylum Arthropoda; class Insecta; order Hymenoptera; family Megachilidae; genus Osmia; species Osmia bicornis. The sequence goes on along the minus strand of NC_060223.1, from coordinate 1,342,387 downwards.
TGTTCGTACGATCTTTCTGGTATTCATTATTTATGAATAATAACACAATATTTATTTTTCCAGTTACAAAGATCCAAGCAGCTCATGATCTGGAAGTACAGGCGCGAAATTAATAAATTGCGAAGGGAGATGACGCCATGGTCCAGCCGCGGCCGCGGTCGCGGTAATACCAATGGAGTTGGTCGTGGTCGCGGTCGCGGCTGTAACAGTAGAAATATTTCATTTTTTTGTAATTTTTTTATTTTTAGTATTATTGTTTTTATATATTTGTTAAGTTATTATTATTATTATTAATTTCCTACACATTTTATATTTTTTAATTATATCATATTTTCCGCTACTTATGTTGCAGTCATTTATTCCCCTATTCCTTATCCTGTGTACTGCCGTCAGTCAAATAAAATATTTTATTTTTTATTATATATTTTGTTTACAGTTATTGTAGTACCCGTCCCTTTCCTATATCCCCCAAAACAGGAAAAGTGTGAATTATGTATATATACATTCATTTTTCACGAGCAGATCATGACGAAGATTGTATATAAATGTACATATACTGGATACATGACAAATGTTTATGGTATCTTTTATTTTTTTTATTGAATAAAGTAAATGCATTATCAATTTTGCAGAATTTTATTTTATAATTTATCATTTTCTTTTTATTTCGTTCATAGTATTACAATTTATGTTATTGAAAAACATATATACTGCGTTCCTATCACATTTATATAGTTCTTATTCCTAAACATTCGTACTTCGGAAAAATATTTGATACCACTTATATATATCGGAGTACCATATCGGGACATATTATTTAAAAAAAAAAACTAACCTTAGGCATTCAATTTGCAGGAATATTCTTCCCTTGGTTATGTTATATTACAAGAAATGTATATATAATATTTGGGTGAAAGAGTTATGTCATTCATACATTTCCTAGGTGATGTATGCCGTATCGTATTTTATACTTTGGCGGTGGCATACATAATATAGCTATCGTAGCATCCGTGTGTCATTTAGATGTATGCGAAAAGTGATGTAGAATAGCATGCCGTTAGTTGGATGCAATAACTGAGGTGGCGCTGAAATCAGTTTCTGTTCGGTCTAATTTTCAATGCAACGTTGACTGTTTTTCCGACGCGGAATTCGAAGTTCGGCCTCGACGCTCGCATCACCTTAATGGTTAAATAGGATACTAAATACATTTTAACCTTATCGGAGGCGGCGCAAAATTAAAAATACCCGAATATACGATCCTGCCAATAACGATTTGATTGCGGTATGGCAAACGTAGCAATTAATAAGTCGTAAGAAAACAAATTCGAAACGTTATAGATACGGCAGAAAACATTTGTAATTGTAACGATTGTATCAGAAGTTGGTAGCACTTCTGATGTACATGTACAATATCAATCATAGTTCGTCTAGTCCATTCGTCTAGTGAAAAAGCACTGACTTTGGAGTCCAAGTTTAACCGCAGCAAATATCATAAATCTAATTATTTAATAAAAGCGTTAAAATAATTAACATAATCATTTGATAAAAGTTTTAGAATATTCAATAATTTAGAATTTCAATAATATATTTTAAATTACAAAATACACTAGACGAACGGATGTTTCGCGGCATTGTATAGTTAATAGACAAAGCAGGAAGATTAATACTCCGTCAATAGTACGAACTTTACTATCGATAGCAATAAACGATTTGAACCTCACAACCTATTTTTTGCCCCGGCATTCTTACCCTGTAAAGTCACAGGGTTCTAAATTCTTAATAGCTAACGGATATTATACCAATTTAGAAGCACGGTCAATCATGTTCAACAGCACATTGTTTAATTACTAGAAACCTTTCTAAGCTGGTCGGAGTAATATTTTGTCACGTTTCGAATCAATCACTATAAAGCTTCAAAAGGTCCAACAGAAAACAGACCTTCTACAGAACAAGGCCAGTAAAGTCAGAACGTTTATTTCGCATTGTCCACAAACGCTCACGACGAGCAGTTTACAATCTTTTACGAGGTCTTGCCAATCGCTTTACTTTAACGCTTACCTTCCTCTTCCGTGTACTAAACGGACCCCATGGGATGCATGTGTCTGCGCAGTCAAGTTGTCGGTCCCAGGTACCACGGTCACCCGGACCATCAGAGCCCTCAGTCGCTCGCATCTGGCACACAGCCTATACCTGAGCCATCAGTCGCTCATACCTGGGGTAAACCGATCCTATCTAACTATACGACTCCCACATGCATCACAGCTGCTGGGTTATCGGCTAGCCTACATGGGAAATGTCCAACGAGGTGATTTGCCAAACCGTTCAGCCTATGACCATCAGCAAAACTCCAAACGTTTGCTAATTGGCCAACTTTTCGTGACACCTCCCTCGTTGGACTACCTCCCTGCGGCTCCTTGCTGACCGTTCGTAGGACTCAGGAGAGGGAGAATTAACAACTTAAAACGAGAGATCAAGACATCAGTCACTACTTGTGGAATCTCAGAGCTATCCACTTCGTCAGTACTCTTAAACTCACACACGCCAACAATTGTATAACAACCTTCAGAAATATATCGATTGTTCATTGATTTATCTTAAATCACAGTGTAAAATTATTCTCCTTATTATTGTAAAAGATAATAAGGAAGTACGCAACTTCCGGTGGTGGAATCCGTACTACAACATAACGGCAACCTCTACCGCGAACGCGTGCTAAAACAACGGACACTATCACAGCCGACTCTAGTACGAGCCGTGCTGAAGTAAAAATGGCAACACCGCGGGAGTCCGGTCTGAATATATTAACACCTACCCTACTCTATCTGCCTCCCGGACTCCCAGACTCCCAGCCAATCAACATCGTCAGACTCCCAACTACTCTCTGGACTTCACATAACCTCTTTGGTTTCGTTCCAATAATTTCGCTTGTTTTAAGGTTTTTATTCACTTATATACACGTTTATCAATTCTTAAATGTTCCAATTTGATCCAAGGATGGTTTCATTTTGCTTCATAGCTAAATTTTCTTGAAACCACTGTAAATATTTCAAATATCATGCTTCACAACACCAAACTACTTGGAGAGTACACAAAATATTGTAACGTGAAACGTATCACATGAATATGTTTAGAATGGTATGGCGACACTGCCATGGGAATATTTATCGATAGTCTGTAGTATCGATATGTCTCGAGTATCAATCGAGGACCTTTTGTATCGATGGTTATAAATCAAGAGCGAAATTCAAACACCATCTGCGCGAATGTACACTTATATAAATAGACAAGGCCCAAATTGTAAACCCCTCGACATGGGTGATCGAGCTGAGAGAAGGCCGGAAATCCAGAGAATGGGATAGTTTTACTTCTAAAAATCCTGAAAGGCTAATTTATGATAGACCATAGCAAATTCGTTGTTTTCGACCAAGTCACGAAGGTCCTTAAAGGATACGAAGTCTTTTCCGATATCCTGTCTTTTCATGCACTCTAAGAGGGTCGTAAATTTCCTCAAGAGTTGCCTTTGGCAAGTACAAGGTCTTGTCTTTTCCTATTTTCTCTGGGTCCCACGCTTTCTCGTAGCACATGTGCGCTGCAACGTTCTAGCGTATTGGCGGAGCGCCTCCACTTCCACGCGCCTGAGGGTGGACCACAGCCAGGAGAAGCGGCCCACGCGAGACGGAGTGGACTCCTCCACCATTGGACGAGGGATGATCCTGAGGGAGGATCCAGGATCCACGAAGGAAGGGGCATCGACGGACAGCGCGCGAAGATCTCCTCCGCCAAGCGTTGAACGTTCAGAATGATTTTGTCAACCAAATTAGACGGATCTTTTCTCACGAGTAATTATAACGCATCCTGAAATCAGAGTCTTCAAGTCTGTTTCAAAGAAAGAGTTCAAGTTAAAATCGTAAACAACAGTGAACGATAGATTATTTTGTTTTATTCTCGCGCCTTGCGAGCGGAGCGCCTCCGCGCTCCACGAATCACCTTACCTGCGCCTAATTCCCCAGAAATCCCTATACACCGTGAACGGACACGCAACAATATATACCACATTTGTAACAATTTTATACTACCACATCACTTCTACTTGCCATAGTTGCAACGTTTATGTATTGTTTATACATAATTAATACAAAATAGGGTATATTACTACAGCTTTTAATTAAAAAAGACGTTAATTACAATTCCGAGCACAGGACTCTGTTTTTGAAAATAGGACTCCCGATTGTCACGTGAGCGGTGTTGCCACGTTGTTCAGCATGGCTAGTACTAGAGTCGGCTGTGATTATATTGTATACTGTATTTCACGAGAGACCATACGTAACTTGTGCAGCTTACTAGGTCTAGGGACATTTTTAATAACGTGTGTGATTCTCCTCTACAGCTTGCTTCTTACTTTCCGATCATGTTGGATATTAAGGTACATTGATACTGTAGCTGTGAAACAGACATAAGGGGTACCACCTCTCCTTACTATGGGGAGTGTCGCGTGGGGAGAGACAACACGATGCGGTGGACGAGACACGTTCGTGCGACAGAAGAAAGACGCTGCTAGAGAAAGCACCACGCGCTATTTACTATTATATTTGTAATAGAATTAAAAATATATATAACCCTTGTTAGACCACAAAGTATTAAACAGTTTATTTAATCCTAACATGGTAGCAGAGCGTGGTTTGTTTGGGTGATTAAGTATCGTGAAAAGTGTCGCAAAAATAGTGTGACGTCTTTAGAAGAATTCCGAACACGAAGGAACGTCCGAGAATAAAAAAGGGAGACAAAATGGAGAAGTGCGATATCACGATACCGGTATTCGATAGAGAAGATTACAGTATGTGGAAAAAGAGAATTATGATGTTTTTGAAGCTTAAAAAATGTGATATAGTGACAACAAGGGAAAAGGATGCAACAGACAGAGATGACTGGGACGAGCAAGATTTGAAGGTTATAAATCTTATATATAGTTCAATTTCAAATAAGCAGTTAGAATTTGTTAGTGAGGCAGAAACAGCCTACGAAATTATTAAAAAATTAGATGATATGTACTTGAAGGAATCAACGGCTTTACAAATTGTGTGCAGGAATAGACTGGAAAAAATGAGACTAAATAGTTATAGTGATTCGGCGTCATTTTTCAGTGATTTTTAAAAAACGGTTAATGAGTTGAAAGGCGCGGGTGCTAGAGTGAGTGAGAAAGAAAAATTAGACTACATGCTTAATTCGTTGCCAGAATCATATAGTTATATAGGAGACTTGATAGATACTTTAAAGAAAGAAGATCAAACGGCTGATTATGTGCGGAACAAAATTAAGCTAGCTGGAATGAAGAATCAAAATGAACATAGTGAAAAAACGACAAATGTATTTGCGGCAAAGAAGAGTCAAAAAGAAGACTGCTGGAAGTGTGGAAAATTCGGGCATTTGGCAAGAGAGTGTCAAGATGGCAGCCAAGCAGGACACAGTGGTGCAACATGGCGAGGTTCAACACGTGGTCGCAGCCGAGGTAGAACCGGAAGGGGCAACTACTATAGAGGACGTGGAGGCTTCCGTGGAAACGTCCGTGGAAACTTCCGTGGAGGCTTTCGTGGTCATAGTCAACAAGGAGTCAACACGAGCGAGCGGCGCACAGCAGCGAAATAAATGGGTCATGTAATTATGAAATAGAGTGGTTACTCGATAGCGGATGTACAGATCACTTAATTAACAATAAGAATTATTTTAAGAATTATATTAAATTTAAAGAACCTGTAAATATTTATTTGGGAGACAATAGGTCGATAAAAGCAACGCACATTGGAACTGTAGTAAGTTATTTTGACGCGTTTGGTAAACGAAACGAAGTACATATGAGTAATGTATTTTACGCAAAAGATACGAATGCAAATTTGATAAGCTACGGAAAATTAACTGATAAGAATACTATTATTTCTAAAGGAAACGTGACGAAAATTATTGATGAAAATATTAAAGTAATAGCGGTAGCATTCAAAGAAAATAAAACTTATAGAATGAAAAGTAAATTGAATTATGAATTCAATTATGAGACTTTTATAAATAATGCCGAGAGAAACAATTGTATGAGTCAAAAAGAGAGATGGCATAGAATACTAGGCCATGTAAATTTCAGTTACCTAAATATATTATGTAAACAACAGTTGTTGACAGGTGTTCCAAAAGAGATTGAATCGGAATTTATGAAATGTAAAACTTGCCTAAAAAATAAGATGCATAATTTACCATTTAATAATAACAGGACTAGAGCAAAAAGTATTTTAAAGATTGTTCATACTGACGTGTGTGGTAGTTTCAGAACGGCCGGGTTTAGAGGAGAAAGATATTTTGTCTCTTTTATTGATGATTATAGCAAAGTAGCTAAGGTCTATTGCATAAAATCTAAAGATGAAGTGTTTGACTGCTTAGTTCGGTTTGTAAATGAAAGCGAAAATTTAACCGGGAAGAAAGTTAAAATATTGAGATGCGATAACGGGAAAGAGTACGTGAATAATCGTTTTTATAAATTCGCCGAGAAAAAAGGTATAATTATGAATAATTGTCCAGCGTACGTGCATGAATTGAACGGTACAGCGGAGCGAATTAATAGGACAATAATGGATATGGCGCGTTGTTTATTAGCAGAAGCGCGAGTAGATAAACGATTTTGGCCGGAAATTGTATGCGCGGCGACATATTTGAAAAACCACACGTTAGCAAATACAATAGAAAAGAAAACTCCTTACGAAATATTTTTTGGAAGAAAGCCAAATGTTGAACATTTACGATTATATGGTAGTAAAGTCTTTGTAAGGAAACCAGAACAAAAAAGATTTTCCAAATGGGATAAAAAGGCAGACATGGGCATTCTATTAGGATATAGCGATGTAGGCTATAGGGTACTTATAAATAATAAAATAGTAGTTGCGAGGCATGTAAACATTGTAGAAAGAGATGTAAAATGTATTAATTTTGATGAAAAAGATTATGACGAAGAAAACGATGCTAGCACAGATGATGATTTAACCGATGATACTTCTGAAATCGATGATGAAACTAAAGAACAACAATGTAAAGTAAACGAAGGTGACAGGGAGGGAACTATTAAGGTAGAGTGAAAAAATGCATGTAGGTCTACACGTAAGAGACGGAGTCCTGTAAGATATCCAGAAATTGAAAGTCATAATATTTACGTAAGGTACTGTAGAGTAGATACACCTTGTACATTTGAGGAGGCGATAAGTAGTAAAGATAGTAAAGATTCGAAGAAAGCGATGGATAAAGAGATAGATTGCATAAATAAAAATAAAACATGGAAATTAATTGATAGAGTGGAAGGAAAAAATATTTTAGATGTTAAGTGGGTTTACACAAGAAAGTCAGATAATAGGTATAAGGCTAGACTAGTTGTAAGAGGTTTCCAACAAACAGATGTAATCGACGACATATACGCTCCGGTAGCAAAAAACCAAACGTTAAAAATTTTGTTTTCATATTGTTGTCAAAATGCTTTAAAAATTGAACAAATGGATGTTGAAACTGCCTTTTTAAATGGCAAGATTAACTCGGAGGTATATGTCAAGCAACCCAAAGGCTATGATGACGGTACAAGTAGGGTGTATAAATTAATGAAAGCATTATATGGGTTAAGAGAAAGTCCTAGAGATTGGTATGAGTGCTTTGATGAGTATATGTTAGAGCAAGGTTTTGAAAGAAGTAATGTAGATCTCTGTTTATATAAAAAAGGAAAGGATAAAGATGTTATCTATTTACTAATCTATGTAGATGATTTATTAATTTGTAGTAAAAATAAGGAAAGAATACAACATGTTAAGAAGCTTTTGTCAGATAGATTTAAGATGAAGGATTTAGGTGAAATAAGAGAATATCTTGGAGTTGACGTAGATTATGATTGTCATAAGAATGAAATGAAACTAAGTCAAAAGAAGTATATTGAGGCTTTAGCAGGTAAATATAGAATATTAAACAGTAAATTATATAATACACCCATGGAAACAAATTTAAAAATTGAAAAGGCTGAAGTATGCGAGGTAGACATTAAATATAGAAACTTAATCGGTGCTTTGTTATATATAAGTTCAGGCACAAGACCTGATGTGAGTCACAGTGTGAATTACTTAAGCAGATATCAACATTGTTACAGCGAAACACATTTTAAGTATGCTTTACGAATACTTAAATATTTATACTTAACAAGAGATTTAAAATTATGTTATGATAAGAATAAGAATTGCGAGATTATAGATAGTTATGTAGATGCTGATTGGGTAGGTGATAACTCGGATAGGAAATCTACGTCTGGATACGTAATCAGACTATATGGGAATGTAATCGACTGGAGGTCGAGAAAGCAAAAGTGTGTGACAAAAGCTTCGACTTATGCGGAATATGTAGCGCTATCAGAAGTAGTAAGTGAATTAAAATACATTAGAGAGTTGTTAAATACATTTGATGTAAATTTAAATGAACCGGTAAAAATTTATGAAGACAACGTAGGCGCGATAAACATAGCCAACTTTGGAAACTTTACAAAGAATTCAAAGCATATTGAGATTCACTACCATTTCGTACATGAGTGTGTAAAGGATAAGATAATTGAAATAATTAAAGTTGATTCTAACGATAATATTGCCGATATATTTACCAAGGTTCTAGGCAAAGAAAAATTTGAAAGGTTCAGAGAATTGATGAATGTAAAATAATGCAATAAGAATATATTAAGTTGAAGTGAAAATATGTAAGATTGAAGTGTACAGTATAAATGTAAGGAGGCGTGTTGGATATTAAGGTACATTGATACTGTAGCTGTGAAACAGACATAAGGGGTACCACCTCTCCTTACTATGGGGAGTGTCGCGTGGGGAGAGACAACGCGACGCGGTGGACAAGAAACGTTCGTGCGACAGAAGAAAGACGCTACTAGAGAAAGCACCACGCGCTATTTACTATTATATTTGTAATAGAATTAAAAATATATATAACCCTTGTTAGACCACAAAGTATTAAACAGTTTATTTAATCCTAACAGATCATATAAATGGTGGACCGAAATATATCACGTACGATAACTAATAAGCGATGATGACATGGTAAAGATACACGATACAATGAAATTCCTATTAGTTTTCAAAGAAAAAAATTATGTGATCGCAAAATAAGAAGCAAGCTGTAGAGGGGAATTACACACGTTATTAAAAATGTCAAAATGTTCGCAAAAAAGTTGTTGCGAACATCGCCTGTATGTATATGTGCAATATCGTGTGAATTTAGCTGCAAGCTTGTAATCGCAAGTGTTGAATGAAATGTAATATGGCGACTATGCCATAAGAGTATGACTGCAGCATGTCTGCGTTGTTATATCAATGCTCATAAATTAGGAGCCAAAATTCAAAAGAATAAACAAGCAATAGATAAGACATTGTAAAACTTTCAACGCGGGTGATCGTGCTGGGAGAGAGTTGGAAATCCGGAGAAATAAGACTGTCACACTTGAAATTTCTAAGAAACTAATTTATTGCGGGCCGTATCTAATTCGTTACTTTTAACGAACATCATGTTGGTTCTTAAAACTGTCGAAATCTCTTCGTCATCCTGCTTATTTATAGAGGGTCGTAAATTCTCTTAAGGGGTGCCTCGGCTCGCTAGCGCGAGACCTTTTATTTTCCGTTTTCTCTGGATCCCACGCTTTCTTTTAGCACGTGTGCACAGAATCATTCTCGAGTCTTGGAGGAGCACCACCATTTCCACTTGCTCAAGGGTGGACCGAAGCCAGGGAGAGGGACCGCTTCCGGACAGAAATGGGCTCCTCCACCATTGGACCAGGGATGATCCTGAGGGAAGATTCAGGATCCAGCGAGGAGGGGATGGCAGCCAACATCGATCGAAGATCTTCACCGCCAAGGTCAGAACGATTCAAAGCTTCAACCCGTCTTGTTACATTTCTTGAAAGGATAAAGTTAAAAAATAAAGAAATACAAACTTCATTTTTTAACGCAAAGTGTTTGTTTTATTAAAGGTCGCGCCGCGAGCAGAGTGCTTCAGCGCACGTAACACAGTATACATGTACATTAGAAGTGCTACCAACTTCTGATACAACCGTTACAACTACAAATGTTTTCTGCCGTATCTATAACGTTTCGAATTTTTTTTCTTACGATTTATTAATTACCAAGTTTGCCATACGGCAAACAAATCGTTATTGGCAGGATCGTATATTCGGGTATTTCTAATTTTGCGCCGCCTCCGAAAACTTTGAAATGTATTTGGTATTCCATTTAACGATTAAGTAGTGTAACGTGAAACGTTATCACGTGAATATATCTAGAGTGGTATGGCGACATTGACATGGGAATATTTATCGATAGTCTATTGTATCGATATGTCCCGAATGTTCTTCGAGGACCGTTTGTATCGATGGTTATAAATTAAGAGCGGAGTTTAAACCATCTGCGTGTACACTCATATATAAAATAAAGAAAGCCTAAATTGTAAACCCCTCGACGTGGGTGATCGAGCTGAGAGAAGGCCGGAAATCCAGAGAATGGAATAGTTTCACTTAGTAAATTCCTAAAAGACTAATTTATGATAGACCATAGCTAATTCGTTGTATTCGACCAAGTCACGATCGGTCCTTAAAAGTAACGAAGTCTTTTCCGATGTTACGTCCCGTTTTACGGGGCGTTTATAATACGCTAAATATGATCTACGGATTCTGCCGCTTAAAGCGCTAAGGCGCACCTTGACCTACCTTTCAGGGGTTAAGGGAGATAGGATGGGAATCGAAGGATCTTGATACGCGATTGTGGTTGTTTGAACTTGTATATATATTTTAATTGCTATCTATTACATACCCTTCGTTGTCTTCGGGTGTCGTCAACAAACGCTTTCCTTGCACGCGTCGGTCACTCACACTCGAGGTCTCACTTTACGCTTAACTCGCGGATTCGACAAAACGCTAGACTCGCGGCGCGTGGGCTACAACTCGACCTTGGAAGATGCAAGCGGTTGGTGGTGGTCGTGCACAGCACACGGGTGCACTCCTGGAACTTGTCCTATTACGGGCCTGGATCCTCAGACCGCGGGGATACACTCGTGTTGAACCGTAGGCCGAGCACGTCGTTGATGATCTTCCTGGTTTCGAGGTAGCCCAAACGCGGGTCACGGACGAGCAGATCTTCGTCTCTGCTTTACGCTATCACGGAACTGCCGTACTTGCGTTGCACCGATAACTTATACTCCCAAAAGGGGAGTAGGTCACGCTCTTTGCTTTACGAAAACCTACAAGCAAAGGGTTTTCGCTATCGCATTCCGCAAGTTCCCTGATTTCGTATCGCGGTCGTCGCTAAGCGAGAAAACGCTGATGGTTTGCGGATTCCAGAGCAAGACCTCCTTGGAATGGCGAAAGACGAAAATGGGTTATAACTAGGGACGTAACACAGATATCCTGTCTTTTCATGCACTTTAAGAGGGTCGTAAATTTCCTCAAGAGTTGCCTTTGGCAAGTACAAGGTCTGGTCTTTTCCTATTTTCTCTGGGTCCCACGCTTTCTCGTAGCACATGTGCGCTGCAAGGTTCTAGTGTCTTGGCGGAGCGCCTCCACTTCCACGCGTCTGAGGGTGGACCACAGCCAGGAGAAGGGGCCCACACAAGACGGGGTGGACTCCTCCACCATTGGACGAGGTATGATCCTGAGGGAGGATCCAGGATCCACGAAGGAAGGGGCATCGACGGACAACGCGCGAAGATCTCCTCCGCCAAGCGCAGAACCGGCAAAACGATTTTGTCAGCTAAATTAGACGGATCTTTCTCACGAGCAATTATAACGCATCTTAAAATCAAAGTCCTCAAGTTTGTTCAAATAAAGAGTTCAAGTATAAAATCATAGTAAACAGAGAACAATAGTTTGATTATTTCATTTTTTCGCGCTTTGCGAGCGGAGCGTCTCCGCGCTCCACGGATTATGTTACCTGCGCCTCTTCGATCCCCAAAAATCCCTATTTACCGCGAACGGACACGCAACAGTAGATAGTATTCATAGCTATGGAATATTGATATAAATGAAATAGAAATTATTTTATACCTTTTAGTACATTTCGAAATCGGATTTTTTTTAGTTAAAAATTATTTTATACTTTTTAGTACATTTCGAAATCGGATTTTTTTTTGTTAAAAATTATTTTATGTCTCGAGTTTAAATACTCTACTTGAGTCCCGTGCCGGCAGCGGTTGCGAACGGACGTGTGACGTGTTGAGTGGAGTGAGTAAAGAGTGAAAAGGTGGAAAAGTGAAAAAGCGAAAAACAAGGATAGCAGAAATAGTGATCGGAGAAGGCAGAGAAAGGGGGGTAGTGTAGGATAAAGTGAAAATACTGTGAGCGAAAAGAAGATCGGAAGAAAGTGGGCACACGGGTGTGAGGTTAGGGAGAGTAGAAGCTAGGAAAGCACGGCAACGCGAGAAAGGAGAGAGTAGGGAGAGACATCTAGGAGACAGGAGAGCAAACAGGGGAGCACAAGGAATGCCCGGGGACAAGCAAGAGGTAGGAATAAAGGGAGACAGCTGGCGGCATAGGAAAGAAGAAACGAAAGAGAAGAGAAAAACAGCGGAAGGAAAGGAAGAGACAGGAACAGCGGACAAAGGGGTGAGCCGAGGCAGGCCGACTAACGTAGAGGTACTAAAGAGAGAAAAGAGTATGAGCACAGGAAATATGTCCAGCATAGAGGAAATCTGGAAGCGGAAGAGGGGAATGGAACTAGGGGAGGAGGAGGAGAGAGAAAGAGGAAGGGGGGGCAGTCCACAAGCAGAGGGGTGGATATTCAGAGAAAGCAACCTAATAGAGAGGTCCCCTGACAGCAAAAAGGAGAAAACGGAGGAAGAAGGAGGTATCGGAGAATTGAAGGAGATGATGAAAAAGTTAGGAGAAGGACAAAAAGAGCTGGGAGAAAGGTTAGAAGCAAGTATAAGGTCAGTGGGGAAAGAAATGAGGGAGGAGATAGTAGGAATAAAAGGAGAAATAGGAAAGCTGAAAGAGGAAATGAAGAAAAGGGAGGATAAGTGGCTGGGACAAAAAAGAGACATGGAAAAGAAAATGGAAAGGCTAATGAAAAAAGTGGAGGAAATCGAAAGAGGGGAAAGGGAAAAAAAAACAATAACTGGAGAACAATAGAAGAGAAAATACAAAGCTTGGAGAGGGGAGCAGCAGAGAAAAGAAAGGAGGAGAATGGAGGGGAGGCGGTAAAAGAAAGATTGAGAGATTTAGAGAGGAAATGGGAATGGAAAGAAAAAGATGAAAGGAGGAAGAATATAATAATTAAAGGGATAAAAGTGAAGAGAGAAGAGATGAAGGAGAGGGCAGAAGAGATACTGAAGCAGATTAGAGTATAGTACGCGATAGAGGAAGTAAAACCAGTAGGGTATGCTGAAGGTAGGAAGGAAGTAAACATGGTGCAGTTGAGACTGAGGTCAATGGAGCACAAGAGAAACGTGTTGATGAAGAAGAAAGCGCTGAGGGGAGGAGAGGAGAGAATAGTAGAGGACCTGACATGGAAAGAGAGGAGGATACAATGGAAGCTAAGAAGGATCGCAAAAGAAGAGAGGGAAAAGGGGAGAAATGTATGGGTGGACTACGGGAGAATCAGAATAGAAGGTAAATGGTGGAGGTGGGATGAGGAGAGAGAGACGTTGAAGGACTGGGGAGGGAAAGAGTGGCACAAAAAACAGGGGGAGACGTGCAAGGTGGGGGAAGAGCATTGAGGGATAAAAGAGAAGAAGGGGAAGGACAAATAAGCAGGGAAGAAAAGAAAGAGGAGGGGAGAAGCAAGACGGAGGAGAAGGAAACAGGAAAAAAACAGGAGTAAAAGAAACAGAAGAGGGAAATGGAATGGAAAAAAGCAGAGGTAAAAGAGAAAGAAAAGGAAAAGGGGACAGGGAGGGGGAGAAGGAGGTGTGGGAAATAGGATTTTGGAACTGCGCGGGGGTTAGAAATAAAGATGAGGACTTTTGGAAGACGATCACACAATGGGACGTAGTAGTCCTACTGGAAACATGGATAGAGCAGAAAGGACGGGAGAAATTAAAAGGAGAGCTGCCAAAAGGATACAGATGGGAAACACAGCTGGCAAAAAGGAAGAATAAAAAAGGAAGGGCAATGGGAGGAATGCTGATGGGGGTGAAGGAGTCCATGATGGGAGAAGAAGGTAAGATAATAAAAGAAGAGGAAAAGGGGTGAATAATGACAGCGGAATTCAAGAGAGGAGAAGAAAAATGGAGAGTAGTAGGGTTTTACGTGAACGCGGACATAGAGGAAAAAATGAAAGACCTTAGGACAAGAATGGAGGAGGTAGAAGATGAGAGAATAACAATAATAGGAGGGGATTTTAACGCGAGAACGGGGGAGGAAGGAGGGGGAGGGAAAATTCCTATTATTTTTCAAATAAAAAATTATATGTTTAATTTTGCGCCGCCTCCGGAAAGGTTGAAATATATTTAGTATCCTATTTAACGATTAAGTAGATTGTATTAATAGCTGTGGAATACAGATATAAATGAAATAGAAATTATTTTATACTTTTTAGTGCATTTCGAAGTCGGATATTTTTTTGTTAAAAATTATTTTATTTCACACTTTTTAGTGGAACGAGCAGTATTTGAAGGATACCGTATTAGTAACCAATTGGTAAAGAAACTGACGAAGTTTACTTGCAGGGACAACTTTGAAAAATCGCGATCGGTATATTCCTTGGAGGGTAACCCTAAAGAATAGGCTTTTTATTATAATAACAATAGTTATTAACAATAAGAAGTTACATAAATTTTGGGAAATGGAATCATCGTGGAATGATCTACGAAATGTGAAAACTTTCATCACAAAGTGTGCATTCCTTGAACCAGAACGTATTATGCAATAATGAAAACCGTTCGAAATAAAAAAATGCAAAATGTTTTTATAACGGGACCAATCGGAAGACATATCCTACAAGACGCAAAAGATTTCATTCCGATTGGTCCATTCATCTCGGAGTAATCGGTGAACAAAGCCAGGAAAAAAAAAATATACTGATCGAATTGAGTATCCTCCTCCTTTTCGAAGTCGGATAAAAATGATAAAGGAGCCAGGAATACCGAGCTATTTAGAAAAAGGATGGAAAGAGGAAAGATGGAGAAGAGTGGCCAGGTTCAGGCTGGGAAACGAAGTTAAGGAATCAAAATACTGGGAGAAAGAAGATAAGAGGAAATGCAGAATATGCGGGTGGGAAGAGGAGACGTGGGAACACATATGGGAAAGGTGTGCCATAGGGACAGTGAGAAATGAGGGATGGCAAAAGAGGGTGAAAGAGCTGCTGGGAGGAGGTGGGGAAGGAGAGGAGTGGATGAAAGAGGTAGAGGAGTACAGGACGGGGGCGAGGGAGGATGAAGAGGCAGGAAAGAGAGAGATGAGAAGTAGAGAAAATAATGCACAGGAACAAAGTACAGTAAAACCTGGATATATGCAACAAAAGTTTGTCTGGATATATGCAACATCGCAATCCCCTCCACTTGGGGGGATCCCCCTAAGCCGAACCGAGCCGCTCGGCGAGGAAAACGTGTAATATGATCCGACCGTAATATCGGTGTGACTAATACTAATTGAACGATAAAACTTTTTTATTTTTAACTTTTCCTTAATGAAACTTTTACTAATGCATTTGTGAGATTTTTCTGATTAAAATGGTATCAAACACGATATGATTTGGTTACATATGTATAAGGCAGGCCGTACACCAAAGATACATGAAACACGCAACATGCAACATGCAACACGTCGCATGTTGTGTACGAACGTAGAATAGGTAACGCGGCACGGTACAAACGATTTGTACGGACGCAGAATCGACACCTCGCTTGGATATATGCAACATTAAATGCCCAGAATCGACACCCCGCTTGGATATTTGCAACGTTTAAATGCCCAGAATCGACACCTCGCTTGGATATATGCAACGTTTAAATGCCCAGAATCGACACCTCGCTTGGATATATGCAACGTTTGAAACCCGAGCCGACACCGCAACCGGTTTTCATTTCCAATCCTCCTTTGCTTTTCGCCAACTTTTAACATCAATTTTAGCAAGTAATTATAATTCAAACTATATCGTGTTTGGTATCATTTTAATCAGATAAATTTCACCAATGCGTTAGTAAAAGTTTCAGTAAAAAAAAGTCAAAAATAAAAATGTTTTATAGTTGAATTAGTATTAGTCACACCGATACGTTTCGGCTCTCTCCTTTGATCATCGGACCTCTCTCTTTCCACCACTGTCTGTCCTTTTCTACGTTCACGCTTGGCTGCTCGTCGCGTGTAACCCGAGATTCGACACCTCGACTTGATATATGCAACGCCTGGGTCCCAATGTTTGTTGCATATATCCAAGTTTTACTGTACTGCAGTTCACGAGAGACCATACAGGATCTACCATTTATCTCGCAACCCATGCGCGCGCAAATTGATGGAAATGGTAACAGCGCAAAAATTCTAGAGATGTAAAAATCCCTACAGTTAAGTTGGTAATTGACTGAGCTCTGGTCCAAGATTCGATTTGGGATACGAGTACATCGAGTTTCATCGAACTCGTCGCGGCGTGTGACACTACTCGCGAAGAAGGGATTGTAGCCAATCAACTGCCGTCGTGAATATGTGTTAGAGTCACACGCCGCGACAAGCTCGATGCAACTCAATGTACATATGCACGACGAGCACTGGAACTTCGAATCGGCTCGGCTCAGCTCGGCAAAACTCGGGCGCGATCGGCAGAGAGCCAAACATTACGAATTTTGATGAACTAAGAAACTATGGCTGATTGTTATTAATATGAAACCAGCGTATTCCCTATTTGATTTTTGAAGTGAAAACTTCTTTAGGCGCGTTGAGCGATTTTCGGTAGGGGAAAATCTTATGGGTTCGCGTCACCGACATGCTCGAAATGACGATCTTCTGCAGTGGTATGTACCAGACTGGCGCACGGGCTAAAAGGGTAAGGTGTTGTGTTAAGTAAAGTTAAATTGACTACGTGGAAAGTATCAATATTTGTGTTTAAAAATTTAATATTATTTATTTTTTAGTTTTTTAATATTTAACCGGTAATTATTTAGATTACGCACAGTAACTCCGATTTCGATGATTTTTAAAAATGTTGTAGAAATCAACACTTCCAACAACTTTTTCCTATACATATAACCGCCGCTCAGCCTTAGTTTTCGAGATATTTTCAAAAAATTGTCGAAACTAATACATTGAATTCTGCCTGTTCGTGTGCGTCCGTGTACTTCTTACGCGTCACTTTGCGATCGCCGCTGTTCTATTGTTTTTGCAGGCAGCAGCACGGTGACCGACACCAATATATATATTCATATATAACGGGTGGGCTTAAAAATTAAATTTAACTAATTTTGATGATTTTAAATCGCACTATGTGCGTCTGGTCGCCATTAGGCGACCATAATATCGCTTTAGTTTAACCTAACCTAATTCACTAATTAGGTACATTAGATTAGGTGAGTTTAGGTTATATTAAATTCCCGGCTGTCGTTGGGCAGCCAGCACACACAAGTCCAAATACAAAATGTTTAAATATTCGTATAATTTCATTTTGTATTATCTAGCTACGACACGTTGAAGTGCAGAAGTACACAAGGTATCTGTTGATCATCAGTCGTCATGCTGTTGCCTGCAGAAACAGTAGAAAAGCGACGATCACACACTATTGCGTAAAATGTAACACGAACGCACATAAACAGGCAGAATTCAATGTATTAGTTTCGACAGTTTTTCGAAAATATCTCAAAAACTAAGGTCGAGCGGCGGTTATATGTATAGGAAAAAGTTGTTAAAAATTTACACGATATTTATATAAATTCCAATCAAACATTTTTGTTTCTTATTTTAGTTACCATAAGCCTATTGTATCCTTTTTAGAATAAAAATGTATATAATTGTTGCTCGTAGTGCCGATAGATGTGAGAACCAGACTAATGTTAATAATCTTAATTTACAAATTATGAAATTTTAATTTTTGATACTACAATTAATTTGAAAATTCAAAAAAAGCCACTGTTATTTCATAGTTTTAAGTTTTCACTTCTGTCGACAGTCCCCATGACTGTTCACTTTTTTTTTTAATTGAACCATGTTGTCCTCGTTAAGGATTGGTGGCCTTGATAAGGATCGACTGTTTGAAGTTTATAACAGGTGTTAAAAGTGTCCTCCATTTTGCGCTAAGCAGATACTTATCCTCCTTCTCATATTTTCAAATACCTTCTTCAAAGTATCTTCAGTAATTTCCAAAATGGATCTTTGGTTGTTTTCTTTTAACTCCTCCAAAGTACGGGGATTGTTTGCGTATACTTTACACTTTAACGTACCCCAGAGGAAGAAATCTGGGGGCGTCAGATCCGGCGACCGTGGTGGCCATAATCCACACGAGATGATCTGATCGCCGAAGAATTCATGCAATAGTTCCACGGTTGATGCCGCCGTATGGGCCGGGGCACCGTCTTGTTGGAACCAACATCTTTCAGTTGGCTCCAATAATGAAATGAACTGCATAATTATTTCTTCATAGACTTCGGCCGTCACCGTCCTCTCGAAAAATATTGGTCCCACGATGCGTTTCCGGGATATGGCGCACCATACGCCTACCTTGCTGGAGTGCAATGGATCTTCAAAAAAC
The DNA here is from genome assembly GCF_907164935.1 of Osmia bicornis bicornis. Classification (NCBI taxonomy): domain Eukaryota; kingdom Metazoa; phylum Arthropoda; class Insecta; order Hymenoptera; family Megachilidae; genus Osmia; species Osmia bicornis. The sequence continues at coordinate 1,323,671 of NC_060223.1, read as the reverse complement.
TCGGATTTGTCGTCGACCAGGTTCTACTGTTTTGGGAATTGATATACCCATTTAAATGGAACCAGGCTTCGTCGTTGAAAAACAGCGTGTCCATCGCTGCTGGTCCTTCCTCTTGCAGAAATTGTAAAAACCATTCGCAATATCTGATTCTTGCAGCAACATCGGGCTGCTGAAGATGTTGCACGATGTGGCAACGGTATGGCCGCATATGCAGCTTCTTAGTTGGCCGCTGCGCGCTGCCATGAGACAGCGAACAACGTTGCTCCATTCTTGATAGTGCTGTGTGAGGTTCTTCTTCCAACAGATTTCGGACTTACTCTAACTTGGTTGCAGTTAGCACTGTGGATTTGCGACAGCGTGTCGCATTGTGGACGCTTCCGGTTGTACGAAATTTTTGTACCAAACAGGTGATGGTACTTTTATTCGGCGGCAAAGAATTTGGAAATTTTTCCTCAAATGTTCGTTGGCATTTTGTGATTGAACGTGTAGAGAAATATTCTTCTACAATGAAACTTCGCTCCTCGATACTGTACATCTTCCAAGTGCGCTCTTCTCTTGCTCGGTGAATTGTGATTTCTAATTCTAAAAGTTAGCGTTTATATAGAAAATTTCTATAGCTATCGCTGGCATTTATCTCGATGTGATTGGTTCGCGCTTAGCTTTCAATCTCGCGCTTTGGCGGCGCGAGTTCTTCGAAATTCGACTTCGGCGGGTGGGGCGCAAAGGTGATGCCGCCAAAAATTTCTATAAAAAGAAAGTAATTTCCCAAGAAAGAATATTCCTACAAATCGAATGTGTTAGATAGAATAAAATTTGAAAAAGATACGTTAGTACTATAAGCTTGCGCATGACGGCGCTACGGTCTGGCATCCGGCCCTTTACTTTTTACGTTTCACGCTTTATTCCGTTTTGTTCTGTTCGTTGATAAAGGTTGTAATCCATCTAAATCCATTATTACATTAATCATAGTAGAAACGCTTTTCGTATAATTAAAGTGTTCATTACAAGTAAGATCGTGCGTGGTTTATTTACCTGCCATTATAACAAGTAAAAACATAAAGACAACTTTAACAGGTTATGGGCCCAGGCCACGTGGTGTAAAATAATGGCAGAGGTACTGTAGACCGTTCAGATGTTGCGGAGGCTAAGGAGTGACTCCTCGGTCTGTCCCGCCTAGTTCCAACGTCGTCACGCACCCACACCATTTGACTTTGCGGTGTGCAAGCAGCGGGCTTAGTATGTGTGAGCGTTTCGACCAGTAACGCGCGACGGTCTAGAATGCGTGTGCATTAGGCGTGACTAGAAACCTCTGACCAATCGTACCCGCATTCCTTAGCCTCCGCAACATCTGAACGGTATACAGTACGTTTTACAGTGACAAAGTTGAACAATACAAATTTCCAAATATGGAAATGTAAGGTGGAATTGTTTCTAATTAAAGAGAATCTATGACACACAATTATTAAAGAAAGGCCAATAGAACCTGATGAAAAATGGATAAAGGCAGACGGACAGGCAAGGGCAACCATCGGTTTACTGGTGGAAGACGATCAACTAAGGCATATCAAGGATACTACTAGTGCTAAGGAAGCATGGGACTCGCTCAGTAGATATCACCAGAAGGCAACATTAAGTAATCAGGTTTATTTATTGAAGAAACTATGCAATTCTAAATTAACAGAGAATGGCAACATGGAAAAGCATATCAACGAAGTGTTAAATATTGTTGACCAGTTAGCTGCTTTAGGGGAAGTCTTGAAAGAAAAGCTTGTAATAGCCATGTTTTTAAGTCTACCAGAATCTTTTAATACGCTCATCATGGCTTTAGAAACAAGAGCGGAACACGAGCTGACTCTGGAGTTAGTAAAAGGGAAATTGATTGATGAGGCTTCAAGGCGACAAAACTCCAGCCGCAACATCCTTGAATGTGATGATAAAACCTTACATATTTCAAGCAAACAGATGCGTGACACAAAGAGTAAAGAAATCAAAGTAAAACCACACAGCACATGTATTTGCTATTTTTGCAAACAGTCAGGACACTTAAAAAGAAATTGCACCAAATATAAAAAATGGAAGGAAAAGAATAATAAACAAAAGGTCAGTCAGGTTGTAGATAAGCGTGATGATAATGTGTGTTTCTGTGTACGTACGAATAACCCAGACAAAAACAATGACTGGTACGTTGATTCGGGTGCAACCAGTCACATGTGTAGTGATATACATTTCTTTAAAGTTATTAACGAGTGCAATAATGAAACGGTGAGACTGGCAAATGGTACAAACATTGAGGTTAAAGGTATAGGTGAAGGTGAAATTGTATGTACAAGTGCAGGTGAAAAATCTCTTGTCATCACCATAAAGAATGTTCTCTATATACCTACTCTGAAAGAAAACTTGATCTCAGTTAAAAGATTAACCGATAAGGATTTCAAGGTTACCTTTGTTGGTCAAGAATGTTACATAATCCATAATGGTAGAAAAATTGCAACAGCTAGGGCGTTTGGATCTTTAACTTCCTCAAAGGTAGTATTTACTTATGAAAAATACGTTTAATCGCCTCATATCTATTTTGTAACGACCCGATAATCGAACGCAATATCTTTTTAATTTCATTTTATTTATTATAACTAATTTTTATATTTCATACAGAGTATTTTATTTCATTTTTATTGTTAATACTTCGTTTAATTTGTATAACAATTTTTGTAAATAAACATTTTCATTTTCATCGCTAACTGAGTATATTAAATTCGTCGGTAAAAGTTTAGTCGATAAGTCAGACGGTAAAACAGTTATCGATAAATTATCGACGTCTGACCGCGCACGCGCCAGCGCAACCCCAGTGAACACATAGTGGGGTAGAATTCTAGAGTGGGGATGCTGGACCACCACGTGATGGGAAAAACCCAGCTATCCCAAGAACTCTATGCGGAAAAAAAGTGCCGACTCAGCAAGATCTGAGTATAAATAGAGGCGTTCCGCACAGTTTCGAGGCAGATCTTCTCAGGCCTCGGACTGGAACAGACAATACTCTGATCAGTAGAGAAAAGCTTGCGCTGAACTGTTTAAGCAGCGATAGAGCGCGAGTTACAGATATTTCCTACTCTTCCACTGGTGGCGTGCAGTACTACAGATCAGTGGACCTCCTATCCACGGTACGCAACGTGTTACACAGGTGTTACGCTAAGCCAACATTTAAGTGTAAAGAGCTAGCGAGGAGCGGAGCTCCTTGAACGGCCTGCGATTAACACAGCTCTGGTATAACCAGAAACCGATTGCGACCCATAGGAAAGGTTAACTTGATCCTAATAGTCTAGCACAAACCTCTGGATTTTAGTTTCAATAATCATTATCGAAAATTAAACAGAGTATTGACTGTGATAAAAGAGTTTAGCCACTTTTGCGTTAGCGCTATCGATTACTACAATTCATTATTAATTTCTACTTACATATATTAACTACTAATTACACATTTCTTATTGTATTCCCAATCTAGGGCGAACATATTATAATCTCTTATTGTATTCCTAATTCTAGCCGCACTTATTGTGATACTAGCGATTTTCTTTTATATTATATTTCAATTCACTTACCTTTTATTTTTGAATAAACAATTTCCATTAGTTTCTAGCACATTAGTGTTTGGATTTCACTCCTTAACCGCAAACCACACGAACCTATAATCCCTATAACACAGTATACGAGTCGCCTTCTAAGGGAACCGCTCTCCCTACAAGTCGGTGCAGTGACGTACTCACTCTGGGTCGTTACAATTTTGTAAACGTCAAGACCGTTTCGACATTGTTATCATAACAGAAATTGATTTGAATTTAAAGAAGTAAGCATTTCATTGTTTAGTAATGTAGGAAGCCGGCGCTAACGTATAAGGAGAGCTCACGAGAGCGATCACGGTTTATAATAACGCAAACGACGAAACGATACACGAACTTTACGAATTGGCGACTTACAGATTTTGACTCACGGCTAACGATTTACGGAATACGATTACGATAACGACCACGATTACGGCTTTGCACACGGACACGACACGGAAAACGATTTGGATTACGATTGTGATACTTGTTTTTTTTTTTATTGTACTGTGCTTTGTGTTTTTTGTGTTTTCGCCATGAACCTGTTCAAGCTTACCACTGGCATTATTAAAGACAGGAACACTTGTCTACAGTGGCTCAGGGATAATGAAATAATACTCGAAATAGAGCAATCGTGCCCAAGATGTCCGAGATCAGTAAAAATGGAATTTGAAGCATCTCACGGTACATTCGGACGGTTTAGGTGTAGGAAAAGGCACGGAAATCGAAGACCTTATACCAGAAGTGCAGCGTCCGGAACTTGGTTCAAACATGTGAAGCTGGATCCTGAACGAGTGCTTATCCTAACGTATGCTTTTGCAAATAAAATGAGCCAGAATAGTGCTATAAGGGAGTCATCAATTACTGATGTGGCTACTTCGTCAGCTACAGTTACCGACTGGTATAGCTACTGCCGTGAGGTGTGCATGATAGCACTAGACGAGCGTTACGAAGCAGAAGGACAAATCGGAGGGCCAGGGCATATTGTACAGATCGACGAAACAAAAGTAGGGAAAAGGAAGTACAATAGAGGTCGATTGCGTGAAGGTAATTGGATATTGGGTATGATAGATGAGAAAGGTTCCTATCGTCTGAAGATATGCAAGGAAAATAAACGAGATAGGGAAACCCTCTTCCCACTCATCGTGAAACATGTGGCCCCCGGATCTGAAATTCATACTGATGAATGGGCAGCATACAAAGATCTGCCCAATATACCGAACATGAGTTACATACACAAGACCGTAAATCACAGCACTCAAGGTGAGGGAAGATTTGTCAATCCTGCGACCGGAGCCCACACCCAAGCGATTGAAGGCAGCTGGAAGCACTTCAAACATGACCACATTAACAGAGGGTACAAGCAGGACGATTTGGCAATGCATTTGTGCACCTATCTGTGGCATAGAGATGTGCGACAGAGTAAATTAGATCCATTTGAACAATTGTGGAAAGATATAAAAACTGTGTATCCTGTTCGAGAATTCGAATAGGGACATGATAAGAGGTTGGGTTTTAGTGGGTATACCGGGTTATCCTGGGAGTCCCACACTACCGGGCTTATCATTACATGCCCGGTGTGCGTAAGGCATTTCCCTCTCAAAAAAAAAAAAAAGTGAACAGTCATGGGGACTGTCGACAGAAGTGAAAACTTAAAACTATGAAATAACAGTGGCTTTTTTTGAATTTTCAAATTAATTGTAATATCAAAAATTAAAATTTCATAATTTGTAAATTAAGATTATTAACATTAGTCTGGTTCTCACATCTATCGGCACTACGAGCAACAATTATATACATTTTTATTCTAAAAAGGATACAATAGGCTTATGGTAACTAAAATAAGAAACAAAAATGTTTGATTGGAATTTATATAAATATCGAGTAAATTTTGAACAACTTTTTCCTATACATATAACCGCCGCTCGACCTTAGTTTTTGAGATATTTTCGAAAAACTGTCGAAACTAATACATTGAATTCTGCCTGTTTATGTGCGTTCGTGTTACATTTTACGCAATAGTGTGTGATCGTCGCTTTTCTACTGTTTCTGCAGGCAACAGCATGACGACTGATGATCAACAGATACCTTGTGTACTTCTGCACTTCAACGTGTCGTAGCTAGATAATACAAAATGAAATTATACGAATATTTAAACATTTTGTATTTGGACTTGTGTGTGCTGGCTGCCCAACGACAGCCGGGAATTTAATATAACCTAAACTCACCTAATCTAATGTACCTAATTAGTGAATTAGGTTAGGTTAAACTAAAGCGATATTATGGTCGCCTAATGGCGACCAGACGCACATAGTGCGATTTAAAATCATCAAAATTAGTTAAATTTAATTTTTAAGCCCACCCGTTATATATGAATATATATATTGGTGTCGGTCACCGTGCTGCTGCCTGCAAAAAACAATAGAACAGCGGCGATCGCAAAGTGACGCGTAAGAAGTACACGGACGCACACGAACAGGCAGAATTCAATGTATTAGTTTCGACAATTTTTTGAAAATATCTCGAAAACTAAGGCTGAGCGGCGGTTATATGTATAGGAAAAAGTTGTTGGAAGTGTTGATTTCTACAACATTTTTAAAAATCATCGAAATCGGAGTTACTGTGCGTAATCTAAATAATTACCGGTTAAATATTAAAAAACTAAAAAATAAATAATATTAAATTTTTAAACACAAATATTGATACTTTCCACGTAGTCAATTTAACTTTACTTAACACAACACCTTACCCTTTTAGCCCGTGCGCCAGTCTGGTACATACCACTGCAGTAGATCGTCATTTCGAGCATGTCGGTGACGCGAACCCATAAGATTTTCCCCTACCGAAAATCGCTCAACGCGCCTAAAGAAGTTTTCACTTCAAAAAAAATGTGGAAAAAGTTGTAAGAAAGGTTGCTTATTATGTTGAAAAAAAAAGATCAATGCTTCATTCACAAATTTTGAATGTCCTGATCTTTGACCTCCCATAACTCCCGACTCCCACGCCTCCTACAAATGAAATCACCACCAATGTGTCCCCCAGGACCCTCTCTATTGTTTACAATACGAGGCACCCCCCCTCTTAAGCGGGACAGATGAGAAAGGGCTGGAGTTTTACTTTTTACAAAAAAGTATTGTGACGCTTAAAAAAAAATTTGTGGCATTTATGGGCTACATATATGAACACCTTGTGTGATAAGCTACAAAAAAAATAGGTGACGTCATCAGGGGGCGTGTCCCATATTCTAAACTAAAGCCCCTAATTGCCAACACGAGTGGCATAGGAGGCTAGGACACAGAGACCATAAAGCTATTGCGGACATGGTGTCTAGAGGCATCATTGAGGGATTTTCCATAAGGGATTGTGGGAGAAGTGAAGTGTGTGAAACCTGTTTAAAATAAAAAATGGCTAGAAAACCATTCCCACGCAATTCCAGTAATATCTCTGGGTCGGTTTTGGAATTGAAACATACTGATGTTTGCGGACCCATGCAAACAATGACACCCAGTCATAAACGGTACTTGTTGACTTTGATAGATGATTATAGCAGATACACTGTTATGTATTTGTTAAGGCATAAGTCGGAAGTTGCTCAAAGGATTCAGGAATATATACAGCATGCTAAAACAAAATTTAATAAAACACCAAAGGTCTTCAGGTCCGATAGGGGTACCGAGTTTGTAAATAAGGATCTCAAGGATTTATTTTCTAAGGAAGGTATCGAAGCTCAATACACAACCAGCTACACACCGGAACATAAAATAATTTTTAACAAAAAAAACATCCGACTTCGAAATGCACTAACAAGTGTAAAATAATTTCTATTTCATTTATACCAATATTCCATAGCTATTAATAATATCTACTTAATCGTTAAATAGGATACCAAATACATTTCAAAGTTTTCGGAGGCGGCACAAAATTAAAAACTTTTCCTCTACTAGGAAGATCCTAACTCGGGTGTCGGCAACCTATGATAAATGACCCATTTGATAATTTCAAGTAAACCATATTCAACGGGAATCAACATACCCATTGCGAATTAACTATACTGCAGTTCACGAGTGACCGCACTTAACTCGCGCAGCTAGTGACCTACTGAGGTCTAGGGAGATTTTTAATAGTGCGTGTGATTCCCCGTTACAGCTTGCTTCTTACTTTGCGTTCACATCACTTTTTTTTGTGACAAATAATAGGAATTTCATTGTGTCGTGAAACTTTACAATATCATCACCGGTTATCAGTTATTGTACGTCATATATTTCTGCCCACCACTTATATGATCGCAAAGTATAATAAGAAACAAGCTGTAGAGGGGAATAACACACGTTATTAAAAATCTCTCTAGACCTAGTGAGCGGGGCGAGTTAAGTATGGTCTCTTGTGAACTGCAGTATAGTGCATGTACATCAGGAGTGCTGCCAATTTCTCATACGATCGTTACAATTACAAATGTTTTCAAACGGACCTATAATTTCTCTCTTACGACTTATTAATTACCAAGTTTGCCATACCACAATCAAATCGTTATTAGCAGCATCGTTTGTTCGGATATTTTTAATTTTGCGCCGCCTCCGAAAACTTTGAAATGTATTTGGTATCCTATTTAACGATTAAGTAGATATTATTAATAGCTATGGAATATTGGTATAAATGAAATAGAAATTATTTTACACTTTTTAGTGCATTTCGAAGTCGGATGTTTTTTTGTTAAAAATTATTTTATTTCACACTTTTTAGTGGAACGAGCAGTATTTGTAGCATGCCGTAAGATGGTGTGCCGTTCTTATTGGATAATTACAACAACAATAGTTATTAACAATAACGAATGCCATAAATGTTCGCAAGTGGAATCATCGTAGAAATATCTCCTATTATGATCCGTCTCCGATCATAGCGATCGGTACATTCCTTGCAGAGTAGCGCTAAAGAATAGAAGTTTGCGATAACAATAGTTATTATATGTATATGTACAGGTAGATCTCGATTAGTGCGAGTAATAATTCCCAGAAATTGTTCGTATTATTTGAATTCGTACTATTCGAATATTTGGAATATAGGAATTGGTCCTTATCATACGTATATTATTAAATTATAATAGCATAAACATGTTTAGTATTTTAACAGTGTTGATTGCACTTTCTTCTGCTTTTTCATATCTCCGTATATGTGATGATAAACCCGCAGTATTTTATCCAAGTCTCTGTTAACTTGCATGCTTCGATCCATGTCTGGATCGAAAAAAGCCTCGTAAATCTCGCATTAACTGAATTTTTGTTCGCATTAAATGCGACCTGGTATCATTTTAAAATTCACACTAAACCGAATATCGTACTATGTGAACTAGCATTAATCGAGACTTACCTGTATACTGGTTTCTGGTCGACGCGATATATGTATAGAAACAGTAGAGACAGACGATTGCATTCTGACCCATACACCGCCAGAGTAGGCGGTAGAATACACGTAGGCATACGTAGAATTCAATGTAGTAGTAACAATAGTTTTTCACGAATATCTCGGAAACAAAAGCTTTCAGTTGATTATGCATAATAAAAAAGTTCTTCAGCATCATGCCCCCGACAACATATTAAAGGGTTATTGAAATCAACCTATGTTGAGATTAGAAGCTTTCTGTTTTTTGCAACAATAATCCTTGGCAATGAAAAAATGCAAAATGTTTTTTTAACGGTACCAATCAGGAGACATACTCTACAAGATGCAAAAGGTTTCGTTCCAATTGATCCATCCGCCTCGGAGTAATCGGCGAACAAAGGCAGAAAAAATAAAAATAGTTTTTTACCAATATCTCGAAAACTAAAACTTTAGGTTAATTATACATAATGAAAAAGATGTTCAGAATCATGCCCCCGACAATATATTAAAGGATCATTGAAATCGTTCTATGTTGAGATTAGAAACTTCTCGTTTTTTTGCAATATAAACCATTCGGAATAAAAAAATGCAAAATGTTTTTTTAACGGGACCAATCGGAAGACATACTCTACAAGATGCAAAAGATTTCGTTCCGATTGGTCCATCCATCTCGGAGTAATCGGTGTTACGTTGCGCGGCGCGAGGCGAGCGCGCAACGTAAAAAGAAATTGCAAGAGTTGTTATAATTAATTAAGATTGAAAATGCGATGAGAAAGGTCTCGCTGCCACCAGTCCTGACCGCGTATGACGCGTTAACGTCCTCTAACGTCTAGAACAATTTAAAAGACGGAAACTTAGATAGAATTTATTTTCGTTGGGTTCGTCAGTGTTCTGGGTCCCGTACGGGTCCCTCCTTGAAACGTTGTGTTGGCGTGCGTGGTTTTAAAGTGTAAAATAATATCAGGAATGGAAATCGAAAGAAATGTTAATACTGTTTAGTGTGCAAGAAAATAATATAATTCTAAAACTATTGAAGCTAATACAGAACTGAAAATGACTATTGAATTTAATACTGTTAATTTCTGATAATACTGATAATTACTATTACATGAATTCAAATAATACTGGTTTACAAAGGTAAAGATGCTTAATCTATTTTACAAACGTGACTTGAGCAGAAAAGTATTTTTTTCTTTGATTTACAGTGAGACTTTCCAATATAATTTTGAACGGATTTTAGTTGAAATCTTAGTGCTAGACGACTGACTCGACCAAATATAATAGAAAGATGGAAAAATTAGCGGTACTTATCCGCGAGGTAACGACCTGAATGGAGAGGCTCTCACAACCCCCGAAAGGGCTTTACAGGTCGCTCCTGATAAAATATCGTAGTCGAACAATCGTCACACACACAAAATCGCGATAAATCAAAATTCGGAATATTAATATAGCGTATTATTTATAATTCGGTACCTGAACGTAAAAATCGAGACGATCTAAAATGGAGAGACTCTCATAACCCGTAGGCTTAATAGATCGCCCGTTTTGCCTTGTTGAAAATTATCACAATGCCGTGCTCGACAAATTAGTACAGAACAGGCTTACCGTTAAATGCAGTATAAGATATACGATATAGATCGCTTTGAAAATCGCTGGAAGATTCGCTGAATAATCGCTGGTAAATCTGGAACACCAAGAGAGTTGAGAGAATGTGGTCGCACTAATACTTGCCGTACACCCGATTGCCCTTTTATTGCGAATAAGAGATTAAATAAGACGATAGACAAGACGATTACGATCTTCGGAAAAATAGAATTATTAAACGCGAATGAATTTACTACGGAAAATACGCGATCAAACGGATTAAAAGAAAGAGAAAAGATAGAATTTTAATAGTATGAAAGCTTAATGTGCGCGTCACTGAGTCTTTGCAAAGTATTCAGAATTTCACCCTCGCGACACTCTGCCTAACATGTAGGACTTGCCGCGCAGCGAAATTACACGAAGTACAAATACAACTCTATCTCTAGACGCACGGGCTCCCGTCACGACTTACTCGATTGTTCGACGAAGAGTGATCAGAATCGATCGCGATCCTGGCCGGAAGGGCCCGTCGCGAGGACGATGTCCTGCGTGGGGACATTCCAACAAATCATAGTGCGTGACGACAACGTCGCGCGCGTCGCAATTGGCTGAAGACGCGTGCTAGCTAAATTCCTCGAGATCATATTCTTTCTCTCTCCTGGTGTTCCATCTCTGTCTAACGGCTTTTCGGTGTTTCTACGCCGTAGAATTTCTGGAATGTTCTATTCTCACCTATAATTCCAATATCAGATATAAAACGATGCGATTATCAACTAATAGTTTAAATTAGAATTGCTGAACAATAAAAATGCGAATAGTTATGAACATGAATTATACCCGTTATTCTATTACTTATATAAATAATTGATCGGTGATCACGAGATTCCCTGATTAACAATTGGCGTATTCATAATCATTTATTCGTAAATAGTTAATTCGCATCACGAATTACGCTGGTTCGCACGTTGTAAAACATTCGGTGTTTGAATGCAGTTTTCAATTATTAAATATCTTCATCGTCTTTGATTATTAAGTCGAATATTCGTTATTACATTAGCAACGTAGTTGGTTCGAGAACATTCTTGCTATTTGAAAATTACCGTTGGGTCTTGGTTTCAGGCAAATTCTCGGAATTCGATACAAAGACTTTTATTGCCCCGTTCGACCCTTCGCTCCTAAACAGTCTTCGAACGCTTACTAACGCTTGCTTGCGAAGGTTCTCATTCTTCACTCTATCTTTCAAACTAATATTCAAATCGCTAGTTCATCTCGCGTTTCCATTCCAGCATTCAATTCATGCATACGATCGGATTAGGGACCGACTGGCGCCCACGCGTGGAAAAGAGAAGGATATCGGTTGAAAATTAAGAGTTAAATTAATCTTTACGCTTTTGCGCAGTTAACCTGAGGAGACCCCTACAATGCGAAGCACTGGCTAACTGCACAGCGAACGCTGTTTATGATACCTCTCCTCGGTCGAACCGAGTTTTTCTATCTCGAAATCTGTTACTACGCAGTTGAGCACGACGATAGCTTCAAGGAGGGGTAATAGACTAAAGAAAAGAATACAGAAATGGTAAAGAGAATGAAAGAATAGAAAAGACAAAATAGAATAATTATAAGCTCAAACTCTTCCCTGTGCATTTCCCACATGAAGAAGTCTCTTACAACCCGAAGGCTTGATGAGAAACCTCAGAGTCGAGGAGAAAATCAAAAAAGGTGAAGCAGTAATTCGTCCTCCCCACGCCCCTTACACGAGGAGACTCCTATAACCCGAAGGTTTGATAAGGGCACGTGAGGTGGACAAATTTATAAAATTTTCCCAGACGTGACATCGGCGAACAAAGCCAGAAAAAAGAAAGAAAAAATTTACTGATCGAATTGAGTATCCTCCTTCTTTTCAACGTCGGATAAAAATGAGAAATACTTGGGATCATTGGCAGTATCGAATTTGTGGGTAGATTTATTTCACTATGACGAACTATGCATAAATATGCGGCAAAGAGAAGACAATGTTTACCGCGAGCTTTTATCGAGACTTCGTTTTGGTGTTTTTACGGAACAAGATATTGCCACACTACAATCGAGGACAATTCCTTTTCACTCAGAACGTAGTGAAGACAGATTAAATGAATTATGCAATTATGTCCAAAATTTGCCGTTTGACGCAATTTGTATAATTCCTACGCGTTACATGTGTGATGTATTTAATACAGCCATGCTTACAACAATTAACAGCGAAGAAGTGAAACTAGTGTCACGCGACACTCTTGATTGTGTTGAATATTTAAAGAAACGTGTGCACAAACACTTAGATAAATACGAGGAGGATAATTCGCAAACAGGTGGCTTACATAGAATTATCACTGTCAAACTTGGTGCCAAGGTGATGTTAATGCGTAATATAGATGTTACATTGGGCCTCATAAACGGTACTATTGGAAAAATTGTTGGATTCTTACGAGCACCGGATAGTGAAGACATCAACACAGTGCAGTTTCGATTATCAACGAGTACTGTGCATTCGTTACAAAGAATTACTTCCAAGTTTCAAATAATGGATAAAGCTTATGTCCTTCGATATCGATTTCCAATATCTCTCAGTTATGTAATCACCATTCACAAATGGCAGAGATTAAGCGTAAAGACAGTTGTAGTCGATATAGGTAATAGTATTTTCAGTTGCGGTCAGGCTTACGTGGCTTTATCTCGAGTAACGACTTTAAACGGCTTGCATATAATTAATTTCGATTCGTGCATGGTGAAGGCAAATACATTGGTTATACAAGAATATAACAGATTAAGAAGTATTTATAGGCCAGATTTAGCTGCACTGAAATGTAAGCCGGTACGAAGAAAGAAAATTCATGATGTACAATGGACTTCAATTTCCAAAACTCGTCCATTCTTTGTACCAGTGGATACAGATAATGCGACAACAATCCATGCAGATGTCTCGGTTAAAGTATTGATGTATACATAATGCTGACCACGTCTCTGGATATGCTAATGTTATATTGCAATGTATAGTTTGCTGTGATAGTATGCGCCGAATGTTATTGACACGTAAAAGTTCAGATGTTATGAGAGCTGTAGCCCAAGCTTACGTAGGCATTGATGTACAGATACTTAACTCTTTTGCTGTTAGACAACATGCATTATAAATAGTTATACTGATATCCGAGCGATTGTGAAACATGAGTTAACTCACACAATACGTTGTAAATGTTGTCATCAAACGTCTGTTAACACAGAGGACAATGTAATTTTAACACTACCCTTATCTCAGGTGGAAGGAAAAAGAATAACATTTCAGGATATCATTAACACCTATTCGGAATGGAACATAGTGGATGATGCTGTATGTACTCAATGTGGACACATGGGTATACTTTCAAAAAGTGATATTACGACAGCTGAAAATGTTTTCATAATACAATTACCGCTATTTCACAATAAAAATGGTAAAATTATGGACAATAAAAGACCTAACATCGTAGCCGCGCATACAGAAAGCATACACGTTGCCCAAAATACATATAGGGCAACAAGTGCTGTATTGTATGTTGATAGTGATAGTAAAGGCAAGAAACATTACACATGCTATATAAAGCATTCAAAAAAGACGTTCGTATACATTGATGATGACACAATTCAATATAAGAAACGGTGGGCAAGAGGTGCAAAAGATGTACACATGATGTTCTTTGAAAGAAGTAACGTAGGAAACCATCCAATGGCTACAAAAATACATGACACTCAATGCACCAGAGATTAATTCTAACTACATTTCACACATATAAAGTAATTTAAAAAATAAATATTAACCCACAAAAAGTACATTACATGTACAAAAAAGGTAACGCCAAGTATTATAGTTTAGGCATTATGAGCGGAGCACCTCTTTGCACTAATACACAATGCATTTCAGTGTGGCCCTGAAAACGTCGTGATATCCCACAAAAAGTACATTACATGTAAAAAAAAGGTAACGCCAAGTAGTTTAGGCACTATATGGTACATATTTTGTGAATTTTCTAAAAAAGTAATGGATATCATGCAAAACCAGTCAAGTATTGAGTTATATATATTTTTCAAAATATTTATATTTGGCGTTTGGCTGCCTCGTTGCGATTCAACAAAATTTGTTGTACGTTATTCCAAACCTGTGAATACATTATCGACTTTATTGGAGCGAAGCTCCTCTATTAAACGACTGATAGGCATTTTTTGTGAATTTTTAACTCAAAAACTGGATTATCAATTTTGACCATTCTTTGCAAGCTGATCACAGTGGTCACTATGAGTGTTTGTATAGAATAAACTCAGAAATCGATGATGTCCTTGAGGAATGGGCGCAGAAACCGATATCCATGTTAAGGGGGTAGCCGCAGGTAATGCAGACAGGTGACATTACCGGCAAAAATGGGCCTATTTAGGGGTTTACGGTGAAACACTGTAACCGATCAATGTCCCATCAATCGGCACATAATGTAGGGGCCTAAGGCGCCGCCCTTCCACCGTTCCAAAAGGCGAGAGCGCACGCGCAAGATCCCCTTCGCTGCCTAGAGCACCGAGCGAGGTGCCTGCCGATCCGCGGAACGAGCACTTGTCGTCGACTCCAATGCGATCACACGTATTTCCAGTGACCGGAGAATTACTAAGATTCACGCACTCACCGCAAGCGAATCGGTAGCTACGAGTATCGTGCTCTGATCTCGCTTTCGAGATTACTTCCGCGCCCATGAGCAACCTTTGTCAGTGTCTCTAATCAACCGAACTCAGAGGAATTCGCGAGAGAGGAGACCCTGAGAACGCGAGCCATGCGACGTGTGGAGGAGTCGGTGCCCGCGTTCAATTAATCATTAAAATAGAAAAGAGAGCTCGACAGCAGGTGTTACGCTGCGTCTACGCGAGAGATAAGCCGTGTGTGTGTGTGTGTGTGTGAAAGCGGTATGATAACACGCGTTCGAGCCATGTTTCACCTTCGTCTCAGACGTCGAGGACGATTTAGCCGTTAAAGCCGCTAATACACATTTTCACTTTAACTAACGGTAATAGTTACGGGAGAGAATGTACCGGGGTATCCGATACAAAGAGAAAATAAATGCTGTTGTTAAGTTTTTCCGCTCTTAAAATCTGAGCGTATCTCTCTTATTTCTTTCCTCGTCTCTATCCCACGAATTCGTGCTCTCGAAGCAAGACCACGGTTACAACACTTTTCGTCCTTATATGAGAAGATTTGGGGCTGGGTGAGGGTTCGTTCAAAAGAGGAAGGTCCAATGCAGGGCGCTCTGGTCATGGTTCAATAAAGTTTGTTGAATCGCAACGAGGCAGCCAAACGCCAAATATAAATATTTTGAAAAATATATATAACTCAATACTTGACTGGTTTTGCATGATATCCATTTGTTACGCCTCGGCGGAAATTTTGAAATTTATCCGCCTTGCGTCCCTTATCAATCCTTTCGAGGTTCCGAGGATTTCTCATGTAAGGGTCGTGAGGTGGGTGTTTCACTTTTCCGCCAATCTTTTCATTCCTCCTCTACCTTGTACATACTTGTCAAGCCTTTCGAGGTTCCGAGGATTTCTCATGCAGGGGTGTACAAGGAAGAGTTTTAGTTTAATTCCTTTCTATTTTTGACTTCTTCTATTGCTTTCTCTTCTTTATTCTACTCTACCCTGGAATCGTGTATCTTGTCAAGCCCTTGGGTTCCGAGAATTCTCATGCGAGGTACACGAGGAAAGGTCATTTCTGTTTCCTTCTTTACAATAGTTTACGTGACCCTCCTTGAAACTATCGTCGCCAACCATCGAAATACAATACAGTTTACTATCGGGTAACGCACAAAAACTCGCGTTAGCTCGTAAGAGAGAGAGAGAGCCGTTAGCACAACACCAGCGCTACGCAGTTATCCAGTGCTTCGCATTCCGGGAATTTCCCTTGGTAACTGCGTAGAAACGGGAAAACCGTAATAACTTCTTTGTTAAGGAAACTCTTTCCCTCTCATTTGCACAAAGCGTCAGCCGGTCCGACCAGGATCATTATTACCTGATCGAATGATAGTGTGAAAAGAATGGATGGATGAATATGAATTCAAACGATGAAACTAAAGTAAATGAGAACCCTTACAAACTTAACGTCGCGAACGTTCGACCGCCGTTCGAAAATCAAGGGTCGTTTAGAGCGATAAACACTATTGTATTCGAAATTCTAAGAACTGCCTAGCGACAACGGCGAATTTTGAACAAAGGAACGTTCTTGTAGAAATGTTTAAATTCATCGCTAACGAAATGTCGATACCACAGAAATAATTATGCGAAAGATTGTAAATGAATGCATAATCGGCATTGTAACTATCGTAAATGCATCGTCCACTTTTACACTGATAAGATCTTTGTTATAAATCAGGAAGTAAATAATTTTGATCCTGTTAAGAGGAAATATACGGATAACGGTCTCATCTATTAAATTATATATTTTAATTTCAAACTCATTTTGTATTTCAATCCAATCAGTATATCGTTTAATAATAATATTTCATCATTTTGATAATCAAACTAAATTAATAGCCGTATTTAGAAGCAATACGCATAAAGGAAATACTGCGTAGTTTCTAGAAAACCGTTGAAACTATCATGGCGACGAAGTAGAAAGAAAAGGAACACCAAAGAAAGGGGATGAAGGATCTGCGTCTAGCTCGCGCGTCTTAGCCAATCACCGGGCACTCGACACTTCCGAGCACGTGCCACGATTCGTCAATCCGTCCCCTCCAAGGACGATGATCGCGAGACGGGCCCTTCGCCCGTCGATCTCGCGCAAATTTCGACACTCTTGATCGATCAATCGTCGAGGTACGTGATCGGGAGCCCGTGTGTGCGAGAGACAGAGTTATTCGGAACTTCCCGATATTTTCTCTGCGGTAAAGTCCTCCGCGTAGCGAGGTAGAGTGCCGTGCGAGTTAAAATAATCTGAATTCGGAATAAGGACTCATAGACGCGCACGTTAAATTTTCCTTCTACCTAAATATCTATCTTTCTTTCTCGTTTTAAATCGTTTGCTCGCGTAGAAATTCGTATTAGCTTCATTTCGGGTAATAAAATATTTATATATTCTTTTTCCGTTCGTATTCGTTTGTCTCTCGTCGACGTACTCGTCCGTTTAATTCACTATCGCCGCGACAAGTGCAGTGATCACAAATCTTACAGTTCTTTGGTGTTCCAGAATATCCAGCGAACACAGAGATATCTACAAGCAAATTTATTTATCTTGTAATATTTAGACAGCGTTTCGGTAAGTCGATCCATTTACCATTTTTGAACACGACGACTATCTCTTGGCAAAACGGGCGATCTGTCCAGCCCTTCGGCGTTCCGAGAATACTCCGGTCAGATCGTTCCATCGTTTGAGGTATCGATAAATACGTACAACTATAATTGTGTTACGATTCCGTTTTCATAATTTATTTCTTATTATATCAAAGGGGCACCTTAGTCCTGCCATTTCAGGGGTGCCGAGAATATCTCCGGCTAGGGTGTACCCTCGCGGCGGTAATACGCCAAATTTTGAATCAAAACAGAGGAAAACGGGATTGGAACATATCATTTCCCGCGGCCGTTTAAAATTGTTAACCTTCAAGTGTGATTTCAGTGCGCGGATATCATTATATTTTTGTTATTTTTACGAATCATCTTTACCCTTGTTAACCAATACGTATAAAACTGGTATTTTCAATAACGAGTTTCAAAATTAAAACATCTTCAATTTTTGGCTTTTCATATTCTGTTAATTTTTCTGATTCTTATTCATAATTAAACCAGTTTTACCAGTTAAACAGTTTCAAATTTATTTCAACACACCACACACACTTTTCAGTTATATACGCCTACCATCATATACAGATTCAAGGAGGGACCCGTACGGGACCTAAAGCGTGAACGAACCCAAACGAAAGATTAAAAAGTTAAATTCTAAACTCTAACATCTTAATAATTGTCTTTCGTCTTTTAATTTGTCGAGAGCGTTAACCCGCTCGAGACTGGTGGCAGCGATACCAACCATCGCGCTCAGAATAGGGTAAAAAGAATAGGGAATTGCCTTTCAATCTTTTAATTGAAACAGCAACCTCTCTTTCTTTTTCTATTATCCTTTTACGTTGCGCCGTCGCACGCGCAACGTAACACATTACTTTTTTAGAAAATTCACAAAATATGTACCATATAGTGCCTAAACTACTTGGCGTTACCTTTTTTTTACATGTAATGTCCTTTTTGTGGGATATTATTATAAATATAAAAATAATAACAAATTATTAAAATAATATATATAATACGCATTTTTAGTGGCATTTGTTCATTTCGTACAATTTCTTTTTATACTTCTTTTTATAATTAATTTATTATTATTTCAGAAAAACGTTGCCGGCCGCTTTACGGCAGCCGAATTTAAATATATAGCCTTACCTAACCGATCACATCAATAATATTCACTTCTAATTGAATTTGAATACACATTTCTCGAAGTCTCGTATGTATATGCAGTTATGACGGAGCCTTTACGTTCCCGACCCTCGTTTCTAAACAGAAGACAAATGGCCAGCGGATGGCTACCAATACTTATGCGTGTGCTGTCGCAGACGCACATCTATAGGCAGAATTCAATCTGTTATATCGATAGTTTTTTGTAAATATCTCGGAAACTAAGCGAAACCGTCGCTTATATGTACAGAAAAAAAATTGTTCAAAATATTGGTCGCTATAACATATCCAAAAATCATCAAAATCGGCGAGGAGGTAGTTGTTCTGCAGTTTGACCGAAGTTACGAATAGCAAATAAAAATAAAAATATCTTGCATTCAAACCGTTACATAATTTTTGATCTGAGAGCATGTATTTCATATACAGTCAAAAGTGGTAGATGCCAGAGGAAGTGGGACCTAAACATCAAATCGTGTCAACTCGATGTTTACATGCAGCTCCAGCCGATCGTGAACGTAGAAAGGGACAGTCAATGAAGGTGAGAGAGAGAGGGGCCGAAACGTATCGGCGCACAGTGGGGCATTTGCACTCAAAACGTGGTAAAAAGTGGTTTTATACAAATATACCCACAATGAAATATCGATTCACTAATAGTTAGTTTGACATATGGGCCATGATTTACTGTGATTTTTTTTATCATTTTTCGATTTTTGACACTACATGGTTTTGAAATATTGCTTTGACCCGCTCGTCACCGAACATTTACGCTTCGTTCTTCCTCTCTCTCTCGCACATATTCTCTCTCTCCCTCACTCGCATACTGAACATTACTGTACATCGTAGAAAGGAAATAGATCAGGCATGGGCACGAAACCGGCTTAAGGGCACAGACTCCTTGTGCCATGACCTGTATGCGTGCACTTACACAATCAACGAAAAGCATGCACGTATACGCCATGTGTGAGAGAGACACTCGATTTCGTAGATTCCATTTTTCGTCTCGATAATTGCATAAATGAAATTTTCGTGGGTACACCACACACGGGTAGACTTCGCTACAGGTCGGTCAGGTCTGCTTTAACGCTAATAAACACCATACGTTGAGAAAAATGGAATTTTCGAAACTGTACGATTGAGACAGACGCTGTTGTAAGCAAACAACATGGCTGCCGAATGCTGCGTTCGGCTACATTTTAGCGAATATTGGACGATTTAATCGTTTTTTCACTGATAACAGAGCAGATCAACTTTCCTTGAACTAGCACAATATCACTGAAATTCGATTTTTCACAATTTATCACTTCTGGAAGACGTAAAATGGAATCTACGATTTGCACGCATCAGTCGTCAAATAGACATAAGAATAGTTCACTGATTCTCCGTCAGAGGCATTGATGGTATATTTGACCACGTTATCATCAGGGCCGATAAAAACACAAATCAGTCGATAAATGTAAATTCTAATTTGACACCACAAACGGCTACGCGAATATAGCCTATTCGCGAATAATAGCCGCGAAGTAAGGCATAGTTGCCGCAACGTATTAAAACTTCTGTCACGCTGTTCACACCTGTTACGATTCTAATCATCAGCACAATGAATCAGCTCGAACCGATAAAGAGGTCTGAGAATGAAACAATACATAATGTGTGGCAAACCACAAAACTGTTTTATTCATATTTATAATCATGGTTTTTCATCAATGAAAAATATAGAGATATGCCAAAGAAATGAATTATACATCTTCCACATTTCGCAATATTCGCATATTCTATATGCTGTTACGTTGCGCGTGCGACGGCGCAACGTAAAAAGGATAATAAAAAAAAAAGGAAAGAGGAAAAGAGGTTGCTGTTTCAACTAGAAGATTGAAAGGCAATTCCCTATACCCTTTACCCTATTCTGAGCGCGATGGTTGGTATCGCTGCCACCAGCCTCGAGCGGGTTAACGCTCTCGACAAATTAAAAGACGAAAGATAATTATTAAGATGTTAGAATTTAGAATTTGAACTTTTGATCTTTCGTTTGGGTTCGTTCAGCGCTTTAGGTCCCGTACGGGTCCCTCCTTGAATCTGTATGTAATGGTAGGCGTGTATAATTAAAAGAAATGTGTTTGGTGTGTTTGAAATAAATTTGAAACTGGTTAACTGGTAAAACTGATTTAATTACGAATTAGAACCAAGAATGTGAAATTAACAGAATTAATAATCAAGAATTAACGGATTTTAGAAAGTCAAAAATTGAAGATGTTTAAATTTTGAAACTCGTTACTGAATAACACCAGTTTATAAATATCGTTTAACAAGGGTAAAGATGATTTATAAAAGTAACAAAAACATAACGAGATGCACGCTCTGAGATTACAGTTGAAGATTTACGCTTTTATAATGATCGCGGGAGATGATTGTTGCGATCCCGTCTTCCCTTGTATTAATTTGAAATTTGGCGTATTTCCGCCGTGAGGATACACCCTAGCCAGAGATATTCTCGGCACCCTCGAAAGGGCAGGACTGAGGTGCCCCCTTTTATAGAATATAGAATGAATTGTGGAAAACGGAATCGTAACACAAGTTTTAGTTGTACGTATTTATCGATACCTCAAACGTTGGAACGATCTGACCGGAGGAATTTTCGGAACCCAAGAAGGGCTGGACAGATCGCCCGTTTTGCCAATAAATAGTCGTCGTGTTCAAAAATGGTAAACGGATCGACTTACCGAAACGCTGTTTGATATAATACAAGATAACAAATTGCTTGTAGAGATCTTTATGCTCGCTGGATATTCTGGAACACCAAAGAACGGTAAGGATCGTGAACACTGCACTTGTCGCGGCGATAATGAATTAAGCGAACGAGTACGTCGACGAGAGACAAACGAATACGAACGGAAAAGAATATGTAAATATTTTATTACCCGAAATGAAGCTAATACGAATTATACGCGAGCAAACGATTTAAAATCGGAAAGAAAAGATAGAAAATTTAGGTAGAAGGAAGATTTTACGTGCGCGTCAGTGAGTCCTTGTTAAGAATCGCACGATTTCAACTCGCACGGCACTCTGCCTCGCTACGCGGAGGACTTTACCGCAGAGGAAAACTGTCACGATTTCCGAACAACTCTGTCTCTCGGACACACGGGCTCAAGATCACGTACCTCGACGATTGATCGATCAAGAGTGTCGAAATTTGCGCGAGATCGACGGGCGAAGGGCCCGTCGCGCGATCATCGTCCTTGGAGGGGACGGATTGACGAATCGTGGCACGTGCTCGGAAGTGTCGCGTGCCCGGTGATTGGTTAAGACGCGCGAGCTAGACGAAGATTCTTCATCCCCTTTCTTTGGTGTTCCTTTTTCTTTCTAACACGTCGCCATGATAGTTTCAACGGTTTTCTAGAAACTACGCAGTATTTCCTTTATGCGTATTACTTCTAAATACGGCTATTAATTTAGTTTGATTATCAAAATGTTGAACTGTTAAATGATACTATTAATTTGACTAAAACACGAATGATCTTGAAATCGAGATATATAATTTAACAATTGAAACCGTTATCCATTTATTTTCCCTTAGCAGGATCAGAATTATTTATCTTTCCTGATTTATAATAAGATCTTATCAGCGTAAAAGCGGACGATGCATTTACGATGATCGCAATGCCGATTATGCATTCATTTACAATCTTTCGCATAATTATTTCGGTGGAATCGACATTTCGTTAGCAATGAATTTAAACATTTCTACCAGAACACTCCTTTGTTCAGAATTCGTCGTTGTCGCTAGGTAGTTCTTAGAATTTCGAATACAATAATGTTTATTGCTTCGAACGACCCTTGATTTTCGAACGGCGGTCGAACGTTCGCGACGTTAGGCTTTGTAAGGGTTCTCATTTGTTTTAGTTTCGTCGGTTAAATTCATATTCATCCATCCATTCTTTTCACGCTATCATTCGGTCAGGTAATAATGATCCTGACCGGACCGGCTGACGCTTTGTGCAAATGAGAGGGAAAGAGTTTCCTCGACAAGGAAGTTATTACGGTTTTCCCGTTTCTACGCAGTTACCAAGGGAAATTCCCGGAATGCGAAGCACTGGATAACTGCGTAGCGCTGGTGTTGTGCTAACGGCTCTCGCTCTCTCTTACGAGCTAACGCGAGTTTTTGTGCGTTACCCGATTGTAAACTGTCTTGTACGTCTATGGTTGGCGACGATAGTTTCAAAGAGGGTCACGTAAACTATTGTAAAGAAGGAAACAGAAATAACCTTTCCTCGTGTACCTCGCATGAGAAATTCTCGGAACCCAAGGGCTTGACAAGATACACGATTCCAGGGTAGAATAGAATAAAGAAGAGAAAGCAATAGAAGAAGTCAAAAATAGAAAAGAATTAAACTCAAACTCTTCCTTGTACACCCCTGCATGAGAAATCCTCGGAACCTCGAAAGGCTTGTCAAGTATGTACAAGGTAGAGGAGGAATGAAAAGATTGACGGAAAAGTGAAACACCCACCTCACGACCCTTACATGAGAAATCCTCGGAACCCTAAAGGGCTTGATAAGGGACGCAAGGCGGATAAATTTCAAAATTTCCGCCGGGGCGTAACAATGCAAAAAGATATAGAAGGCGATATAAATGTGCTGTTTGTGTTCCTATTTATGTATTTATTATTAGAGGATGCAACAGTTTTACACTAATTCTAAACGCGTCTATAAATAGAAAACAAAGAATCGGCGGCCGATGCTCGCCGGTGACAGTTGATCGCGCGGACGGTGTAATGCGTACGAGTGCATTAATTGATGTAACAGGCGAAGGATACACCCCCGAGAAAATTGATTTGCCATTGGATGAAGAAACAGAAACGGCAAATTCGACCGAAATTTTTGAAGAAACGACGAATGAATTGTTGGAAATTGAGGAAACAAACAATGCAGAAGATAGTGTAACATCCAGCAGGAAGAGGAATAAATAAGAAGAAGTTTAATAATTAATATTTATTAAAATATTTATTCATTTTTCGTTTTTTTTTTATAATTACAAAACATGTAACAGTTCATTTTTATTTATTTATTTTTTTGTACTACATTGATTTAAATAATTATATTTGTAATTAACAACTAAACAGAATCTTATATTTATTAATATTTACGTTTAACAAAAATTTTATATACGTCGATAATTCTACCGCGTCGATAATTCTACCGCGTCGATAAAAGATCGACACAGCGCGCGAAATAAATAGAAAGAGACGGCAATAGCGCGTAGACAGAGATAGCGATACGCACGGAGTCACGTACGCACCGGTCAAAGTCCGAACACTTCCGGTATCGAAAACACAGGTAGAAAAAACTGCTACGTCAGCAGTTCTCCGGTATAAATACGAGCGTGCCGCGCAAAGAATTTTCACTTCGATTCTGATCGTAGTCCGAAACGGGTCTATGATACGATTTACAGTAATGTCTCTCACATTGCCCATACTGATGGACGCCTCACATTGTCCCTACGCTGTTTCTACGCTTATGTATACGTCACTTCTGCGCCTATGGAAGTCTCGATGGAAGTCAGTCAAGCGTGTGATGTATGTAATGTGACACGCGACGCGGTCCTTTTGATGAGAGTTGGAGTCTTAGTAATTTATAATAAAGGAATATAACTTTTTTAATTTCACTTTTTTCTATTTACAAATTTTTTTAACATATTGGCAAGATTTTTACGATTAAAATGAGTCCAAACGCGATATAATTCGGACTAAATTTATTTATTTATTAAGGGTTATTAAATCGCTTTTCATCCCTCGGCTGCTCTCTTCGCTAAAAACAAATAATATAAATACTACAATTATTTTGATTTAACACTTAGTATTTAAGACAGACAGATTCGAAATTACTAATGTATAAGTAAATATGTTGTAACTTACTTTTTATTCATTATTCTTTGTTTAAGAAAAATATCTTCAGGCTCTGTACCGCATATTGTATATGTAGTGGTGCTCTGTCACTATGAACACTTAAGCGACTAAATATGTTGCGTAAATCGTCAACTGTATCGTCGTCCTCCTCGAACATCGTTTCGGGTGGTTCATCCTGGGGTTCGTTTAAAACATCTTCATGTTCCTCCTGGTCTGCACTTTTATTTTCTAACTCCTGGCAGGTGGATAAAAAATCTGCAACTTGTTCTTCCGAACAGTCTTCTCTCGTAATGGCACTTATCATATCCTGCCAATCCGATTCTAATGGTGGAGGTTGGACAGCAGCAACAGGTCCAAGAATTTTATTCCACGCATTTCTTAAATTTGTTTGCGTTACTGCTGACCATGCTTGAATTAAAATATCAATACAATTTTTTAAATTATATTCTTTATAAAATTCCTGTACTCCACCATCATATGTTAATACGCGTTGGAGCAGTTTATGGCGGAAAGCTCGTTTAGTTTTTTCTATAACTCCCTGATCCATTGGTTGGATCAAGGAAGTTGTATTGGGTGGTAAAAACATTATTTGAAACTTCTCGTCTTTTAGATCTTCTGCTGGTAATTTATGTGCTTCGCAATTGTCAACAAATAATATGACTCTTCCTGTTATACCTCGTTCCTCTTGAAATTGGTTTACGGAGGGTTTAAAATGATTTTCAAACCAATCTGAAAATAACGATCTGCTCATCCACGCATTGGATTGCGATTTGAAAATCACGGGCAAAGGGACCTCGTGTCTTAAAGCCCTTGGGTTTTTATATTTGTAAATTACAAGTGGAATCATTTTGTGTGTGCCCAGTGCATTTGCACATAGTGCAATTGTAATTCTATCTTTTTTAATTTTATATCCGCTGATACGGCTTTCTTCCTCTCCTGCCAACGTCTTCGTTGGTAGCGCCTTCCATACCAATGCACTTTCGTCCATGTTGTATATGTTTTCCAAATTTATATCGTCATCGTTCATTAGTTGTTTAAAATTGTTTATAAATGTTGTTGCTCCATCTTCGTCAGCACTCGCCTTCTCTCCATACAAGCGTACCAAACGTATGCCATGACGTTTTTTGAATTTGGATAGCCATCCACGGCTTAGTTTGAAACGCGAACATGATGGCAAATTTTCTTTGAATTCACTAGCTTTCTCTAATAGCAACGCGTCCGTTAAACGATCGCCAATGGTCCTCCGTTCAATAAACCATGCTAAAAGGCATTTGTCCAATTCATCGTATACCGGATCTATTAATTTCCATCGCTGTCTTTCACGCTTAGTTTTATCTGCAAAACTATTAATTTGTATCCTATTCTTTTTAATTCGACGAATTGTTTTGGAGTCGACACCATACTTTCTTCCAATTTCCGATACCGTGAGTGCCGTATCTTGCAGATCTTTTAAAACGTCCAAGCGTTGTTGCATATTCAAAACTGTATATTTCTTCCTAGTTGCCATGATGTTCACACAAAACTATTGCTAATATCTTATCACCGAAATATCACTAATGTCACAAAAGTGTACCAATACAACTAAATTAACACTAATTTGTCACAAAAGTGTACCAATATAACTAAAATATCACTTGCTGCGAAACACTTTAACTGCACGAACTGCTCACGATAAATTGCGGCGACTATGCGAGGATTCTTTGACGATTTTCTTAATTCTGCTGAGTTTCCGTAAAATCGCTCTCCACGAAAACTTTAAAAAGGTAGGGGGATGGGTATGTTGTTGGGGGTAAACACGCAGATTGGTAAACTTGTAATTCCTACGAACTAGAGAGGTGGTGAAAAAAGAAGTAATTGCCTACAAAAAATGTGGTAGAGGTGGAAGAAAATTTACCCTTATCCTCCGGTTACCTTCAGGTAATGGTCAACGTACGGTGTCCGGTGCGAAGTCGAAGGTTGCTGGGTCATAAAGTCATAAATCGCACTGGTCGAGGAAAAATATTCTAGCTTATAGAAAATATTCCTTGCTATTTTACTCATCTGGGATGCAGCTGAAAGAGAGTTAGCACGTGACTAAGGGACAATATTAAAAGTACACTACGGGCCTCCTTTGCACGGTAGATGTACGCCGTGTAAAAAGGATCGCGTAAAATTTATGAGAGAAAGTTTGCACATCCTTTATTTTCAGGATGGTTTTTAGGGTCGTAGCGCTTCTTCAGTTTATGTATTGCCCATTACGGTCAATCAGGGGTACCCCCCATATATATTCAAAAATGATAGGAAAGTTGTTAACAATAAAAAAAGGCATTGGAATAGTCGCTAAGACTCCAAAAATGTCAGACTGCTTGCCTTTTCTAACATTCCCATACCTCCTTTTAAACAGGCAATCGTATATCACCTGATAGCTGCGTGACTTTGGGTCACCAGCCATCGATCCTAAAACGTTGGCTGTACCACCACATTGCCCCTGAAACGTAGGCTGTACCGCCACATTGCCCCTGAAACGTAGGCTGTACCACCGCATTGTCCCTAAAACGTAGGCTGTACCACCACATTGCCCCTAAAACGTAGGCTGTACCACCGCATTGTCCCTACAACGTAGGCTGTACCACCGCATTGTCCCTCGAATGTAAGCTTTTTCCACATTATCCAGACACAAGTTACGTATTCAGCAAATAATGTGTACAAATATTTGCTGTATTTTTTCTAGAAATCCGCTTTTGTAATTCATTTAAAGCGATGATGAAATGAATTACCTATTAGGTATTAATAAGTAAACGTGATCCAAATTATATTGTGTTTGGTCTCATTTTAATCGCAAAAATCTCACCAATATGATGAAAGTAATTGCATATTAAAAAACTTAAAAATAAAAAACTTTATATGTAGTACTGGGTTTTAAATCTTTCATTTGTCCGACTCTAATTCTGTCTTTCTCTTTTATTCGCTGTCCTTTTCTTTGTTCGGCAAACTACAAAGGCGAGCTGCGAGGCTGGAAAAACGATTCTAGTCTTCCCAAGTTGCCCACTTTCGATTCCTACCTAACGGGCAATGTGAGAGAGATTACTGTATATAGAATTCAGTAATCTTAGACTCTTTTGTCGGCAAAGCGGCAAAGGTTCCGCGTCAGACCCGGGGCGCTCAACTATCGGTTCGCAGCGGTTCTCCTACGTGTCAGGTTCGCACCCAAGCTTAACGAGTGAGCGAAAGCCGAAGCTCCTTGGATGCGGCCTATCAGTACACTGGCTCTAGAGCGACGATACCGTTTTGCAGAGTTCGCTACCAAGCTTAACGAGCGAGCGAAAGCAGAAGCTCCTTGGATGCGGCCTGTTCACTGACGGCTAAGTTGCCCAGAAACCGAACTGCGGCCGAACGAGCCAACTCCTACAGCGTCGGAACGGATCTTGGCCAATTTCCCGACAATTCTTTCGAATCATTTATATTATATTAAATTATATTAAATTATATTAAATTATAAATTCAAGTTTTATAATCGTATCTAGAACCGCATTTACTAATCAATTTATTTACTCTGTATTTTTATTTTAGGTTGAATTATTTTTGTAATAATCTAATTTTCTTTTATTGTATTCCAATTTAGGCACAAACACGATTGTTAGTTTCTTTGTATTTTTCAATCCAGGGCGTACTCATTGTACATTACTAATACCATTATTTTCTTTTGTATTTCAAACACAGGGCGCAACATTTGTTACATTAATTCAATTCAATATTTAATTACTTAAATTCATTATTTAAATTCAATATTTAATTACGTTCAATAATATTCTTTTATATTACTTACCTACTTTATTTTTTTTTTTATTTTTATATTATACACAAGACACCACATTTAATTTCTTGAATAAATTCACTCACATATTATTTTGAGAAAGGAATCTAGCGTTGGATTTTACTCCTTTACCGCGTGCCACCCGAACCTATAATCCCTTCCATTAAAATATATAAATATATATATAAATACGAGTCGCCTTCTCATAGGAAACCGCTCTCCCTACGCGTCGGTGCAGTAGCGTGCTCGCGTATAATTCCGGGACGTTACACGTAGTATATTAGATAAAAATTTGGTGACAGCGGTGGGATTGGTCGAGTCATTGAAACAGGTAGAATCCGTCGAGTCAGTTCGGTTCATATAAATTTTCTGTTCGACAGTGTGGCAATAGAATACAATTCTTAGCGGACGTTGGAACCTTTCTTAAAACAAATTAGAAGATAAGCATAGATATAATTAATTATATAAGTTGTAACGTGGTGACACCTGTGCTCCCCCGTTACAATCGCTGCGCTTCTCCCACCTCAAATCCCACCTAGAAATGACCCTTAACCCTTCTAACACCTCACCCCTTTTCCCCGCCCGCCGGTGTCGGGCCGATGGAGGCGACGGACAAGAGACAACAGGGATCACCCGCAAGAAGGAGCTACGAGGCCGGCGACAGACCTCCCACCCTCCAGGAGAGGAAAAGCAACGCGGGACTTCGGAAAAAGAGACGAAGCGGCCCAGCAGCTGAGACAAACGTCCACCTGGAGCCATCTGTCGCCGAGCCCGAAGACCTCAGTCCACCCGCCACGGCCGGAGATCCGCCAGCCCCATCGAACCCGAACACCGGCAGATCGACAATCGATAACCAATCTATTCCGTTGCCAGAAAAGGCCCCCTTCCTATTCCCCATCCCCTCCCCAAAAATCATCCCGCAACGGACCCGTCGTCGCGGCAGCGACGACGAGCCGTCATTGAGCCCTGGGCTACCTAATAAAGCGATTTGTGAGAGTTATCGAGATATTGTAAAGAGAGATTTTTGGAGAGTAATCGAGATTTCGCAGAGAGTGAGTGCGTAAGAGTTTGGGTGAGTCCCTTGGAATATCTAGTATTGTATAAAGACATTGTGTGAGTTTCGGCAACGGCGATCTTCGATTGCGAACTTGTGTGTCCGCGTATCGCGCCGGTCATCCCTCGTTATATTATTCTGCGAACCCTTTTATCCAGCCCCTGTTACTCCCGTCCACAACATTCTCCTACGCGTAACGTATACGAACTTCCAGAAACCTCCCTCACCCTGAGATCTTCCCTAACCCTCGAAAATCCTCCTTGCGTACTCCCCCGCGAGATTGTAAGGACGTAAGTGCCACGAGTCCCATCCCCTGTAACGGCCCCCATTCTGTCCCTTTGTCCAAATCTTGATTGCCACCGCGAGTGGCTGGCGCCCAACGATTGTAACGAGTGTAACCCCATATTTGGAGAATATAGAGTTAATAATCTAGTGAGATTTTATAGAGTGAACCCCCGAAAGGGTCACAAATTTGGCGCCCAACGTGGGGCCTGGAAAAATTTTTTGTTCAAAAAACTCTCGCGTAGAGGAAAATTTTTGTATTCCCACCGTTAAAATTCGAAAGATCTCGAAACCGCGACGCGGAAGGTACCCGTTGCCGAGAACCTCCTGTTGTTGTTGTTTTTTTTTGTCGAGTGTCGCCGGTCGAACGCGGCGTGAGTTTGAAATCTGATCCGTTGACGTCCTACGGACGATAAACAGTGAGTCATCGAAGTACGCCGTTTTCGACCGAACCGTCCTCGTTATTGAAATCAGTGAAACGGTATTGTTATCTGTGTCGAAATCTATTTCTATTGTGTATCCTCCCAAATTCAAAACTTTGTTCGCGGTTTGCCGATATCGAGGGCCCGGCCGTGCTTTCGCCGACCGTGAGCACTCTATCGAGCCTTTTCGATTTCAGATTTCTCTTTTTCTTTCGCCCCTTTTTTTCAGCACCGATTACTGAAGACCGAGCCTTGGGTTTTCCAGAAAAACCAACTAATAAAACCGGATATTTTTGTGTTGAATTTTCTTTTTTTGCGATTGTACCCCTCTTTTCTTTCAGGATCCTTTACCTTTTTTTTGTTATCCCCAGTTTTCTGGTATCGTTGCCGCCGGGAACGCGAAAAAAAAATCGCGAAAATGGATTCGGAGGAGGCGCGAGTAATAAGAGAGCGCGTTGGTAATTTAGAAGTAGTGGAGCTGATACAGCTCATGGATCACTCGCGGTTGAATATACGGGGAAGGTTACAGGATCTCCAGGACCGGTACGTTCGCGCGGAAATACGGCGGGTACTCGGCCCGAATGCCGCGCCATGGGATGTCGCGCTCGACACAGCCGGGGATCGCCTGCCATTTACTCTTTTTACGGCATGGGAGACCCCGGCTGTCGATGATTCCCCTCCACACCCCACCGCCGATCCTACTTCCCGTCAACCGGAGAATCCTGAGCCTGAAACGGCTGATCCACCCACTTCTGAAACCTCCTACCGATCCCTTCCTGAAATACGCCCCCAACCTTACATTCCCAATCCCGCTACCCTGACCTCAACCACCACCCTAACCACCACGACTGTCACAGTAACTTCTGTTTCCCGTCCCACTCCTGTTAATCCTCCATCGATTGATCTAAATCAGTCCCAGCTTGCCGGGGAACGGCGCGAAAGGGTTACGTTCGCGCCCGACCCGAGCACCGGCGAGCACTCTACCCCCTTACCCACACCCCCCTTAAATCCATTCAACGATCCCCTCACGATACCAGCACCTCAAAATCCACCCCTAACCCTCCAACCCGTCCTCTAAATACCTCTAACCCGTATCGTACTAGCCTAGGGGCAGCTCCGCCTCCCCTAAGTAGTACCCACCTCCTACAAAGAATCTCTGAAACCCAGTATCCTTTCCTCCCGCCACAACCGATCCCTGCACCAACCCAGGCTCCAAACTCTATGGATTACACTTACCCCGTTCCATACCCCTCCCAACGCCCATACTGTCCTCCATTTTTCCCCTCTTTCCCTCAGCTACCCCCGCGCTTCGCCGAACCCTCCCTTTCCCGGACCAACCCTTTTCATCCCCTAGGGAATTTTTCCCAACCTTCCTATATTCCTGCCGCAGGCGAGGCTCGCGCTGTGAAATTATTCCGCAAATGGAAGATTTCCTTTTCGGGAGCCCCCGGGGAAGACGGGGAGGAATTCCTCGAAACCTTGGCCGAGGTTGCCACCACCCAGAACCTTACTGAACCCGAACTGATCCGAGCTATTCCCTATACCTTGACCGGAGAGGCGCGAGCCTGGGCGCGGGGGCAGGCCCATACTTGGGCCAGTTATGGCGAATTCCTGCATAATTTCCGTCTATGTTACACCCCGTGCAACTACCAAAACCGCCTAAGAATGGACCTAATGACCCGCACCCAAGGGGAGCGGGAACCCCTCTCCACCTACCTTTCCAAACTACAAGTGATATTCCGTCGTCTAGAACCTCCCCTATCCACTCCCGAACAGTTAGGAATAGTAATTCGAAATCTCCACCCTCGCTACAAATTAGTAGTCGACTTCCACCCTCCCAATTCCTTTAACGATTTACTCCGCCTGGGAAGGTGGGTGGAAGAGACCCAGCGGAGCAGCGAGGAGTATCGCGGGCCACCGACGGCGGGGAGCCTCACGATCCCGGGAACGGGGTACGTGCCCCCGCCGGGAGGGCCGCGGTCGAAACTCGCGGCAGCTGCTGAGTACTCCCGACCTTCCTCAGCATCCCAATCCGTCCCGAAAACCCCACGAAATGCACCAGCTTCGAACCGCCCCCAAACCTCAACCTCCAACCGTCCCGTTACACCTCCTCCTCCCCTCACTATTACCGAAATCCCCAGCTTGATGTCCCTTCCCATGGTACCACCCCCTGTCGGGTACCGTGCTCCAACCTCCCTGAATGCGTCAATCCCCAACCGCCCTACTTCCTACTCCCAAGCGACCTCCGGTTCCCGACAACTCCCTCCTCGTCCCGCGGCTACTTCCACCCCATCCTCCCTTCCCGGCCAATGTTGGAACTGCGGCCAAGCAGGGCATTGGTTCGGCGCCTGTCAGCAGCCGAGGAGGAAGTTTTGCTTCCGGTGCGGAAAGTTCGACGTCATCGCACCGGAATGCCCGAATTGTTTGTCGGGAAACGCCTGCGGAGGTCGGCGGTAAGGGTCGACGCGACCTCCCCGAAAAACCCGATCCAACCCCCCAAATCCCGCGTCCAGAAACCCCCGAAAACTCCTTCAACCGCACCGATTCCAGCTCCAAGGAAATCCCCTTTTGTAGAGTCCCGTACAGAACCCTATCCCGGCGATAATCGCATTTTTCTCCCCTTGCAGCACGGTAAATATATCTTCCAAGCCCTCCTTGATACCGGCGCAACCCATTCCTATGCAGGTCCCAAAGTCGCTCAATTATTCAGACTCCATTTAACCCCTTCCCAAGCCTGCATGATCCTAGCCAACAACATCAAAGAGAGAATCCTCGGAGAGGTCACCGTCGCGATCCAGGTCGATGACGAAATCCACAACCTCCCCCTCCGCGCAAGCGAGTCATTGGGGTATGAGGTAGTCCTAGGGATGGATTTTATCGCCCGGTTTGGAATTACCATAGACGGAGATCTAAGGACGTGGCGAACTCCGAACGGACCTCTTCACCCCTTCTACCCTGAATCCTCACCCGATCCCTTTCCCATGAACCCCGCTTGCGCCGGACTTTCCGAAGCAACCCCCGAGGAAATCTCGGGAATTCAAACCCTTCTTGATCGCCTCATCCCACCCCCATCCTCTACCTTAGGAACCACTCCTCTTGTCACACATTCTATTGATGTTCAAAACCACCCTCCTATTAAACAACGTCCTCGTCGCATGGCTCCCCGCGTCTTAGAAGCCGCACAGAAGGAAGTAGATTCCATGCTCCAGTCCGGTATAATTGAACCCTCCTCTAGTGCCTGGTGTAGTCGTCCCGTCCTAATTCCCAAACCCAACGGCTCCTACCGATTTTGTATAGATTACCGCGACGTCAATAAAGTTACCAAAAAAGATGCCTATCCCCTCCCTAGCATGGATCGTATCCTCGATAGCCTCCGAACTGCCCGCTATATTTCCAAATTAGACCTTAGCCAAGCATATTTCCAAGTTCCCCTCGATCCCTCCAGTAAAGAAATCACCGCTTTTGCAGTTCCCGGTAGAGGCCTTTTCCAATTCACCCGCATGCCCTACGGCCTCACCAACGCCCCCGCAACCTTCCAACGCATCATGGACAAATTGATCACTCCCGACTGGGAACCACACATTTTCGCGTATTTAGACGACGTGGTAATCGCGACCGACACGTACGAGGAGCACTTAGAATGGCTCGCGAAAGTTTTGACCAGATTACGAGAGGCGAATTTAGAAATAAACCGCGAAAAAAGCGAATTTTGTTGTTCCGAGGTCCGATATCTCGGCTTTTTAATAAATAAGGACGGTATGATTGCCGATCCAGAAAAAATAGAACCCATACTTTCCTACCCTCCACCCACTACCCTAAAACAACTCCGACGCTTCCTTGGAATGGTGAAATGGTATTCCCGATTCCTAAAAGATGTTTCCAAAGACCAAACCCCCCTTACCCGTCTCCTACAAAAGGATGTTGCTTGGGAATGGGGTCCCGAGCAAGCATCCGCGTTTGAAACCTTGAAAACGGCCCTCACCAAAACTCCCGTCCTGGCTCGTCCCGATTTTACCCTTCCCTTTTCCCTCCAAACTGACGCTAGCGATACGGCTATCGGGGCAGTTCTTGTCCAAACCGTAGACGGTGAAGAACACCCGATAGCCTACGCTAGCCGTTCCCTCACTCGCGCGGAGAGAAACTACTCCGTGACGGAAAGGGAGTGTCTGGCCGTCGTGTGGGCAACCCAAAAATTTCGCCCCTATATTGAAGGGTCCGAAATTACTGTGGTGACGGACCACAATAGTCTCCGGTGGCTTCACCACCTTAAGGACCCTACTGGACGATTGGCCCGGTGGGCCTTGACCCTTCAAGGCCAGCCGATGAAAATCGTCCACCGAAGGGGAACCCACAACGTCGTGCCGGACGCTCTCTCCCGAATGTATGGCGACCCAATAGACGGCGTAGCAGCCGTCGGTAACGATCCCGATCCATGGTACTCCAATAAACTCCGTGACGTAAGAGATTTTCCCTCCAAATATCCCGACTGGACAATTGAAGATAACCGATTGTATTACCACCGTCCTAATTCCCTATTAGATCCCATCGTCCCCGACCTTGACGGTTGGAAGTTAGTCCTCCCCCTTTTCTTGCGCCCAAAAGCCCTTTCTGACGCCCACGATCCTCCCCAATCCGGTCACCTTGGCATTGATAAAACCTACTACCGTCTGACGCAAGATTTCTATTGGCCTGGAATGTTTCAGGATGTAGTCCAATTTGTCAGACGGTGTTTTCAATGCCAACAAAGCAAAGTTTTGCAGCGGCCACCGGCGGGGTTGATGCGGGAGCGCCCGGTGGAGGCGCCCTGGACCGTCGTGGCTGCTGACATTATGGGTCCCTTCCCTCCCAGTAAATCCCAGAATAAATATCTCCTCGTTTTCCAAGACCTTTTCACAAAATATATTGAAGTAAAACCCCTCCATAAAGCTTCCGCCAAACCAATCCTTTCCGCTTTCGAGTCCCTTATCCTCCACCGATGGGGATGTCCCAAATTCCTCCTTACAGACAACGGTACAGAATTTTGTAACAGAGACGTAACGAACAGACTGACAATGTACGGAATCAAACAGACGACAATTCCTCCATACCATGCCCAAGCAAATCCTGTAGAAAGAGTTAATCGAACTCTCAAAACCATGATCACGACGTTTGTTGGAGAAGACCATCGAAATTGGGACAAACACCTTCCTGAATTTTGTTTTGCCTATAATACCGCCGTACATTCCTCTTCCCTCGTTTCTCCCGCGTTCCTCAATTTTGGTCGAAACCCCCGTCCCATCCAAAACCTCCGCCACGAAATTAAATCCGATCCTTTAATAATTCCCCGAGATCCCCAAGAATGGTCCAACCGCATTTCCCGGTTAACCCTTTTGTACGACATTGTCCACCGAAATCTAGAGAAAGCCTCCTACCGCCAAGCCTCCTATTATAATCGTGGGCGGCGTGACGAGCGCTACCAAATTGGTGACCTCGTCATGAGACGCCAACGAATCCTTTCCTCCGCTGCTCACAATTTCGCGTCCAAACTCGCCCCTAAATTTTCAGGTCCCTACACCATTTCAAAAATCCTTTCTCCCGTTGTCTACGAATTAAAGGATTCTGATGGAAATATCATTCCTAAAGTCCACATTAAAGACCTTAAACCCTTCAGACCCCCTCCAAATTTTGACGATTCAATTTCCGAAAACCCTTCCTTAAGTCAAGATATTACCAATATTTCTCAGCCAGGACCTTCTTCACAAACCCATGATATTTCCACCCAACAAATACCACAACAAACTCCCACGCAAACGTCCCCTTCCTCGCCTACCCCTACTCCAGCGCCTCGCCGAGGACGAGGGAGACCCCGAAAAATCCAAGCACCCCAAAACACTCCACCGATAATAAACACACCACCCACTCCAGTTCCACTCCCACGCCGAGGGCGAGGGAGACCGAGGAAAACTCCGATACCTCCACACAATACTCAAATCATAATTCCAACACCCATCCCTACTCCACCCCCTCGCCGTGGACGAGGGAGACCCCGAAAAGTCCAAATACTCCCAAACCCTACGCAAATCATACCCTCCCAACCAGCTCCTACCCCACTCCCTCGTCGAGGACGAGGACGACCCCGAAAACACCCCCTAAACCCTACGATCAACGTAATAAAAACAGACCAACCCTCCATACCTCCCCTCATGTCCCTACCTATCCCACGACCTAGAATTTTCCTAGAGATCGACAAAATGAAACAAAAATTTAGCGCTCAAATCTCGGAAAACGAAAACTTTGACACAACGAACCACAAAACCCAAGGCAGGTAAAATTAAGTAATAATTTCTCCACCCAGCGTCTAGATTCTCCCCCCTTTTTTTTTCTTTATGATTTCGGCCGGATACTAACCCGTTTCTATTACAGGTCCATCATTTTAAAATGCTACGATTCGACACGACAACAGGAGGGTCGCTCATGTCCGCGATCCCCTCCTGAATGAGAGCGCAGCATGGAAGGATGAGTGTCCGCGAGAACCCACCGATGTTGGATCTCTCTTCTCTCAAAACTACTGTTCGCCTAAGTCCTTATCCCTACCCGTTGTATCTCCCGTTTCCGGTCAAGGCGGGGGGGTGTTGTAACGTGGTGACACCTGTGCCCCCCCCCCGTTACAATCGCTGCGCTTCTCCCACCTCAAATCCCACCTAGAAATGACCCTTAACCCTTCTAACACCTCACCCCTTTTCCCCGCCCGCCGGTGTCGGGCCGATGGAGGCGACGGACAAGAGACAACAGGGACTACCCGCAAGAAGGAGCTACGAGGCCGGCGACAGACCTCCCACCCTCCAGGAGAGGAAAAGCAACGCGGGACTTCGGAAAAAGAGACGAAGCGGCCCAGCAGCTGAGACAAACGTCCACCTGGAGCCATCTGTCGCCGAGCCCGAAGACCTCAGTCCACCCGCCACGGCCGGAGATCCGCCAGCCCCATCGAACCCGAACACCGGCAGATCGACAATCGATAACCAATCTATTCCGTTGCCAGAAAAGGCCCCCTTCCTATTCCCCATCCCCTCCCCAAAAATCATCCCGCAACGGACCCGTCGTCGCGGCAGCGACGACGAGCCGTCATTGAGCCCTGGGCTACCTAATAAAGCGATTTGTGAGAGTTATCGAGATATTGTAAAGAGAGATTTTTGGAGAGTAATCGAGATTTCGCAGAGAGTGAGTGCGTAAGAGTTTGGGTGAGTCCCTTGGAATATCTAATATTGTATAAAGACATTGTGTGAGTTTCGGCAACGGCGATCTTCGATTGCGAACTTGTGTGTCCGCGTATCGCGCCGGTCATCCCTCGTTATATTATTCTGCGAACCCTTTTATCCAGCCCCTGTTACTCCCGTCCACAACATTCTCCTACGCGTAACGTATACGAACTTCCAGAAACCTCCCTCACCCTGAGATCTTCCCTAACCCTCGAAAATCCTCCTTGCGTACTCCCCCGCGAGATTGTAAGGACGTAAGTGCCACGAGTCCCATCCCCTGTAACGGCCCCCCATTCTGTCCCTTTGTCCAAATCTTGATTGCCACCGCGAGTGGCTGGCGCCCAACGATTGTAACGAGTGTAACCCCAAATTTGGAGAATATAGAGTTTAATAATCTAGTGAGATTTTATAGAGTGAACCCCCGAAAGGGTCACAATATATATATACACATTAATAAATAGTTATAAGATGGCTAACGAAGCCAACGTACCAGTCGAGGGCAACCGACCAATTAGCATAAGGGATGCAGCGGACATAGTGCCACCTTTCGATGGCCACAACATATCCGTATATCAATTCACGAAGAATTGCCTTAATGCTAGAGGAATGATTTCACCGAACGCCGAATACGGCCTAGTCCAGTTAATTAAAAACAAATTATATGGACAAGCTTCGAGAGTAGTATTGAGCGGAGACTACAATACAATCGAACAGCTAATTACGGTGTTAAAATCACGATTTGCTCCTTTGTACTCATCGATACAACTATACGGAGACATATCGAAGATGGCTCAAATGGCGAACGAAGCAGTCGTCGACTATAGCAGCCATAAATATAGGGCCTAAAATGAGTTACGGTATATATGACTGCTAGTAATTCACGTTCTGTAGCAGAGTATTGGGTTTCTGCCTTGTTTAAAACTCTTGAAGTATATGATACTGGTTGATCTTTTCCGATTTCGCCTTGGCTTAGTACTGCTCCAACGGCGATTCCAGATGCGTCCGTAGTGATGTTGAATGGTTTTGTGAAATCTGGATACTGAAGAATTGGTTCCTCGCATAATTTATCTCTGAGGATGATGAAGGCTTGTTGTTGCTGTTGCGTCCATTCGAATTTTTGTTCTTTCTTTGTTAAATCGGATAAAGGTTTAGCTATTTTTGAAAAATTCTTGATAAATCTTCTGTAATATCCGCATAAACCAAGGAATTGCCTAATATTTTTAACTGTTTTTGGAACTGGAAACTCTTTGACCGCTTCTATTTTCTTCGGGTCAGGCTTCACTCCATTTTCTGTGATAATGTGTCCCAAATAGGCTACTTCCTTCTTTAGTAGCTCGCATTTTTCCGGCTGGAGATATAGATTTGCTTCTCTCAGTCTTGCCATAAGTCTATTAAATTTTGTTTCGTGTTCTTCTATTGAACTAGCATATATTACTATGTCGTCAATGTACACGAATGCTTCAACCCCTTGTAGTCCATCCAGAACGTTGTTCATAAGCCTTTGGAATGAACCTGCAGCATTCTTCAAACCAAATGGCATTCTCTTAAATTGGAAGTGTCCAAATGGTGTCGAAAATGCTGTTTTGTGTTTATCGTCTGGATGCATGGGTATTTGATGGAAGCTAGACTTTAAGTCGAATATTGAGAAATATTTTGCGCTTCCCAATTGATCTAAAATATCGACTATATTTGGCAATGGATATGCGTCGCTAATGGTCTTTTCGTTTAATTTTCTGAAATCGATAACTAATCTCCATGATTTATTTCCTTGTGTATCTTCTTTTTTTGGTACTATCCAAATTGGAGAATTGTAAGGTGATGATGAATGTTCGATGATATCTTTCTCTAATAATTCATTGACTTGTTTATTTACTTCTTCTTTTAGTGCTTGCGGGTATCTATATTGCTTTATATTAACTGGAGCTTCGTCGGTTGTAATTATTCGATGAAAAATTTTGTTTGTAGCTCCAAGTTCATCTTCGTTTAAATAGAATCGATTAGCGTTGTTTGAAATTAAATTTTTTATGCTTGATTTTTCTTCTTTATTTAGATGTTCTAGGCGAAGTGATGTAAATAGTGTGGTTATGCGTTTAGTAGAGTCTGATAGTGTTTCTTCTTCTTCTTCTATTTTAATTTCTTCGTATGGTTCCAATTGTACGGTAGGCATTTGAATTTTTATTTCTTCAGAAGAGACATTTTTTGCATGAAGGAAGGCTATTCCAGTTCTGTTTGTTACGACTGCGTTTCCCATGTATAATTGTGGGTGTATATCAATTTTTGGTATAAAGCCTGTTGTTTCTTCTGTATTTTCTATTTTGATAGGTATTGTTGTCCTAGTTCTTGATGGTATGGTGATTAAAGGTTCTTGGAATGATATAATATAATTGTTGACTATGAGCATAGATTTGGCATAGTCAATGTTCGCTCCGCTATTCTTGAAGAATTCTGTTCCTAGTATTCCATCGTGCGCTATTGGAAGGTCCTCCACGACGTGGAATATGGACTCTGTATCTAGCGCTTTTACTTCGATGTAGCCTAGGGTTGAAAGATATCCTTCGGTTATTCCATTTAATTCGAAGATAATATTTGTATTAATTATCGCTTTATTTGATATAATATGTTTTTTTATAATATTTATATCTGATCCAGTGTCGATCATTAATGATGCTACTCCTTGATGAAAATTTTCACTTATGAGTTTGATACTTGGAGGCTTTTCTGCGTAATTTGCTTTTAAACACAGGTTTGTTTCTTTACGTACCTGTGGTTCTTGAGTTGTAGTTTGTTGTTGTGGTTGATTTTTGATTTTTTCTTGATATGCTTTTTTCCTGCATTGTTCAATAGTATGGCCAATGTTTTGGCAATAAGCGCATATTGGAGGTTGTTGTCTTCTCCAGTTTGCGGTGCCTTGGTACCAGTTATTAGGAGGTTGATTTCCCGGGGTTTGATTTGTCGGATTCGCCGAAGGTTGGGTTGCCGGATGTTGAAAAGCCGGTGGTTGTCCCGTTCCTTGGCGTTGATATGAAGGATTACGACCCATATTTTGAAGCTGGTTTACCGGGGTTTGGTTTTGTGGAACCCGGTTTGGTTGCATCCATTGATTTCTTGGCTGATTGTAATTATTGTAGTTGTTGTAGTTGCTGTTGAAGTTGTTGTTATTATTGTTGTTGAAGTTGTTATTGTTGAACCAGCAATTTTGAATCGTATGTCCCGGGCGCTGGCAATGCTGGCAATATTTTGGCTGCCACTGGATTGATGATACCTGCTGTCTTTGGAATGAACGGCTACTGCAGGTGTTGGTGCTGTGGCCGTATCCAAAACAATTGCTGCATTGAACGGCCTGGGTATATCCCTCGGTTATTTTCGTTCTCATCATGTTTTCTTTGTATTCCGCTTCGCCTTTGATAGCTGCGCTAATTGCATCGTCTAAGGTGTCGAATTCGCAATTTCGCAATCGACTGAAGATTTCTGGTTTCATCCCAGTCAGAAATGCTTTGACAGCATTGGCTTCTGCAGATACATTATATTGCTGCGTATGATCAGGAACTTCGATTTCATTACAGTTCTGAATTTGCAGCAGGATACTAGAGACTCGGCTGCTATAGTCGACGACTGCTTCGTTCGCCATTTGAGCCATCTTCGATATGTCTCCGTATAGTTGTATCGATGAGTACAAAGGAGCAAATCGTGATTTTAACACCGTAATTAGCTGTTCGATTGTATTGTCATCTCCGCTCAATACTACTCTCGAAGCTTGTCCATATAATTTGTTTTTAATTAACTGGACTAGGCCGTATTCGGCGTTCGGTGAAATCATTCCTCTAGCATTAAGGCAATTCTTCGTGAATTGATATACGGATATGTTGTGGCCATCGAAAGGTGGCACTATGTCCGCTGCA
This sequence comes from Osmia bicornis bicornis, assembly GCF_907164935.1. NCBI lineage: Eukaryota > Metazoa > Arthropoda > Insecta > Hymenoptera > Megachilidae > Osmia > Osmia bicornis. The sequence goes on along the minus strand of NC_060223.1, from coordinate 1,282,053 downwards.
TCCCTTATGCTAATTGGTCGGTTGCCCTCGATTGGTACGTTAGCTTCGTTAGCCATCTTATAACTATTTATTAATGTGTATATATATATATATGTGAATATTTTTTTTTTTTTTTTTTTTTATTTCTACGTATGTATCCTTTTTTTTATTTATATATATTTTTCTTTTTCTTGCTTATTTATATATATATATATTTTTTTTTGTTTATTATATATATATTTATTTATTATTATTATTTTTTTTTCTTTTTTTTTTTTTTTTAATTTATTAATATGTACTTATATAATTAATTATATCTATGCTTATCTTCTAATTTGTTTTAAGAAAGGTTCCAACGTCCGCTAAGAATTGTATTCTATTGCCACACTGTCGAACAGAAAATTTATATGAACCGAACTGACTCGACGGATTCTACCTGTTTCAATGACTCGACCAATCCCACCGCTGTCACCAAATTTTTATCTAATATACTACGTGTAACGTCCCGGAATTATACGCGAGCACGCTACTGCACCGACGCGTAGGGAGAGCGGTTCCCTATGAGAAGGCGACTCGTATTTTATGATATATATATTTATATATTTTAATGGAAGGGATTATAGGTTCGGGTGGCACGCGGTAAAGGAGTAAAATCCAACGCTAGATTCCTTTCTCAAAATAATATGTGAGTGAATTTATTCAAGAAATTAAATGTGGTGTCTTGTGTATAATATAAAAATAAAAAAAAAAAGAAAGTAGGTAAGTAATATAAAAGAATATTATTGAACGTAATTAAATATTGAATTTAAATAATGAATTTAAGTAATTAAATATTGAATTGAATTAATGTAACAATAGGATAAATATTGAAGGCACAAATTCAGAAAATGAGGAATTGATGATACATAAAGTTGTAACGAACGAGCCTGAAGAACAATTGTGTATACCAAATGGCTTCAGTATCGTGGACATGCAGCACATTTTTGCTGAATTTCAGAAAATAGGCGACCATGCTAGAAACAGGGAGGACTGTGGAATTAGACACTTAAAAATAACCGGCATGAAACGGTCGGGGCTGAGGACCACCCTCAGTGTATGCGATATGTGCAAATATAAAGGTGAAATCCACAGTGAACCTGACGACAGCAATAAAATGGAAACAAACCAGTGTGCAGTTGCTGGAACACTTGTGAATGGAGGCAGTTATGCCCAGATGGAGGAGTTCCTTGCAGCGATGAACATACCCTCCATGTTGAAGAAAGAATTTAGAAAGCAACACGATAAAATCGTGAAAGCACTAATTGTTGCTGCAGAAGAAGAGATGGTAGCAGCGGCAGAGGAAGAAAAACGCTTGGCCATTGAAAGAGGCGATATTGTTCCTGGATTTGGAATCCCTCACATCCCCGTTGTGGCCGATGGAAGCTGGATGAAACGATCATATCGGACTGGAACGTATGATTCCGCGTCTGGAGTCGGCGCTATAATTGGATAACATACGAAGAAAGTTTTATTTATCGGTGTGAGAAACAAGGTGTGCCGGATTTGTCGATGTGCTGCGAAAAAGAAAGAAAAGCCACGGAAACACACCTGTTTCAAAAATTGGAGCGCAAGCCAAGCATCAACGGCGATGGAAAGTGACGCTATAGTCGAAGGCTTCAAGACCAGCGTAGAAAAACGTGGGCTGATTTATTCAACACTGATTGCTGATGGGGACAGCAGCGTTTATAAAAAAATTATAGATGCGGATCCATATAAAAAGCAAATTCGTGTAAAAAAAATTGAATGCACAAATCATTTGTTGAGAAACTTTTGCAGAAAAATGAAAGAAGTTGTAAAGATGACAACACCTGGTCCATTGAGAAGAATCGTTGAAAGCAGCATTCGGCGAATGCGTGCGGACATAGTAAAAGCCGCAGAGTTCAGATACAGTCAGCAAGTAACAACCGCTGAGAAAATTAAGAATTTGTATGCCGACATACACAATGTTCCTAGCCACGTTTTTGGTGAACACGCAAATTGTTCAAAACTACAATACTTCTGCGATGGAACGAGTAAAAAGGATGAAAAGGACATTGTTCCCGAATTGATGAAGATGGGAGTGTACGAACACATCAAAGAAATACTTCGACCTCTGTTGGCGCATGCTGAGAGTTTGCTGTATAACAGCAACAATAATGCCGTCGAAAGTTTCAACGGAATCATCGCAAAATATACAGGAGGAAAAAGATTGAATTTCGGAGAGAGAGGATCTTACACGGGAAGATGTGCTGCTGCTGTCCTACAGTATAACACAAAACAAGTGTTGTCGCGTCTGAATACGGCGATGAACAAGAAACCGCCAGTTATTTTACACAAAATAGAAAATAGAAGGAAGAAAGAAAATGAGAAATACAGTGAAAAGAGAAAGGAAAAAAAAATTACAAAGCACGTGCGGAAACAATTCCGTTCAGAAAAGGATTCCAATTACGGACCAAACGCTGAAAAGCCGGATATGGCTAACAATATTTATGAATTAGAGGAAAAAAAACATATGGAAATGTTACAGAATTGGCAAAATAGAAGAGATGCCATTGAAGAAGAAACCATCGATCAAGCGAAAAATCCGAGATGGTTGAATTACAAATCTAAATTATTGACGGCCTCTAATTTTGGAAGAATATGCCGTCGTCGAATTGGTACGCTCTGTGGAAATTCAGTGAAGTCGTTAGTGTATCCACGACTGATTAGTGCACCTGCAGTACAATATGGACAGGAATGCGAAAAATTCGCACGTGAAGAACTAAGTGTGTGCATTGGTGTGGAAATTAAAGAATGTGGATTATTTATTGATAGTGCCATCCCGTTCTTAGGAGCTTCGCCAGATGGACTTATAGACGAAGAGGGCATTGTGGAAATCAAATGTCCGAAAACGGCGGAGAATTTATTGCCGGAGGAGGCAATCAAAAGTGTTGCAGTTATTCGGCGTATATTTGCAGACGCAGAAGGAAATTCATTGAACAGGAACCACTACTATTACTACCAAGTACAAGGACAATTACATGTCACAGGTAGAAAATATTGCTTATTTTGTATTTGGACCCGAACGATTTTGTATTTGGACATTAGAGTCGATAGAGACGACAACTTTTGGCAAAACAATATGGAGCCAAAATTAATTCAATTTTATTTATTGTGTATGTTACCGGAATTAATAGATAGCCGGTACAATAGGGGAATGCCCATTCGGGAGTCTCAATTTATAACAGAGGAGAGAGCAAGCTTAGAAAAGCGCAAAAGGTCTCTCTCAGAAAGTAGCACGAATACTGCTACTGTCCGTCGTCGCACTGCACTGTAAAGTGTAGTAACACTGACTCTGTTGGTGGTTCACAATTGCATGAAATAGCAATTGTACTCGCGGATCATACGATCTCGTGAGTTACGCGATGCCATACTATATTTCTTAATTTGTTACAGATTTTCGAAGAAAGGATTCCCGAGAAGAGGGTTTTTGGAGGGAAGCGAGCTTAGGACTCTAAATTTATTTTTTCAGCTGAAACAATTTTTTTCTTATTCCCTTCATGAAATTATTAATGTCCTATGTCATCTATTTCCATTAACTTTTTCTTTTTTCAATATTTATCTTCATTTATCTTCATTCATCTTTGCATGAACATTTTTGTCGTTGAGAAATTAAAAACAGCATTTTCCTCTTCTCGAAATAAATTAAAAAATTATATATAGGTATATTCAAGAAAGCATTACCTACCAGGACAAATGGGATGCAAATATGCTGTCTGATCACGTATAATCGGCAAGTATAATGTTACATAATTAATATTACGTTATCTATACATAAATTACTTTCTTCACAGATGGACGAGGAAGCAGAAGAAGAAAAGAAAGAGGATAGAAGAAACAGGATAAAGAGGTCTAAGGAACGAAGTCGGATAAAAGGGAAGAGAAAGGAGAATCCGAGGCCGTCAACGTCGCAAGTAAGTAAAAGCGTTGATTCTTCTATGTAATAAATGTGGCAGAATTAGATTTTTCGTGAAATGGTAATTATGTCTACAACAGTAGCCACTGAATTTCCATGATTGCTTCTTCTTCTTATAAAACATTCATTATTATATTTCAGATAAAAAAAAATTCAATACCATAGCCATGACTGGGATGGCTGTCATGGTAATCGACGATGCAGACGCCGCGGAGAAAGAAGAGGCCGAAGCGAACGGCGTACAGTGGCGAGAATCGCCGAAAACGTGGACAAAAGTCAAAAAATGAAAATCGGAATTCTTGAAATCTGTTTAATGGAACTTGTTCATAAGGAATGTGTGCAAAATGTTCTGACACTTTTAATGATTTTATTATTTCCATTTAGCATATATGAGCCTTCAAATTTGATGATTTTGTGAAGTCAGTTTCATCGGGCAAAGTTTAACATAATGCTTGTTCCGACTATTCGGAGTTACAATAAAATGAGGAAGGACATGAGGTGGAATTGGCGTCACCGGTAAATAAATAAAACAACTGATATATAATTAAAACAAAAAAATAACTTTAATAATTCAAAACCCTAACTGACTCTACTCTACGGGTACCGGCTGTAAAAAACCCCAGTCAAAAGTGGGGAAAAAGCCTGGTCCCAGCAAACAAATTATACTAAAAGAATATATACATAAAAGGATACAACAAAATCTAATAATCTAAAACGTGAAATAAAACTAGAAATTAAAACTAGCATGCACTTGCATAATCATTCAAGCCGTACTATAACTTCGCACAATCGAGAGCTCTCTTACCAATCGTATCGGATGGTGTCTCGCCGACGTCGCAACAAATCGTCGTGGTCCTTACCAAAAAACTACAAACCCTGATCACAGGTAACGTCCCGGCAAAGAGGACAAAGTGGCCGTAAAAAACGCACCACTAACTGCACGGCTAGCCAGGTGGGCAGAATCAACCGATCGCAGAACTGTGCGCACAGTTAGCCGTCTGAACCACCCACAAGATCGCCCGGCCGTGCAGATAAAATGACAGCACCTAGTTGCTTCAACAAGAGGACCCACGCCCGACAGCCACAGCGCACGTCAACGAACACCACCAGTCCAAGATCCAAAACACAATTCACTCTTTAAAAGATTTGGGAAAACTCAGAAAACCTCTGGGAAAACACCCGCACAAATTGACCGATCACGGTTCAATGCGCGGGCCCGATCCCGGGCCATACCCCGCCACCACCACCGACACGCCACCCGCGCCTGCGCAGGGTTGCGTGACATCGTCCAACCGCAGACCCTCGCACAGCGCCAAATTTAAAAACAACCGCTCGAGCAAGTATGCAATCGCGCGACGCGAACAATGCTGTTCATTATTTTTTAACTATGATGTTCTTTCGCTAATATTGCCACTTTATATGATCCTTTTTGAATATAATTATGTAATTTGCACAACAAAATGTTTATTTTTAACTGTGATATAGGACGAAATAGAAAGAATGGACATATTTAATGTTTATGTATGGTAAAAGTTGTGTTCTACACGGATCTACACGTTCAAATTAGGCTTAAATTAAAGCTAGAAGTTTCCTGAATAAGGATCTGTAAAAATATCTTGCGGTAATTTGCGGTCTTCTGAGTTATTCACATTTTTGTGCACACGCGCACCCTATTAGCGTACATGACACGTACGGACCAGTCAAGTTATAAAAGTATTTAGCACTGCTTTTTGCAGCTGTTTACAGAAATTCCCTTTCTTCTTTCACTCAAATTTTCAGGGGAGGAAAGTTAGTTACACACAGTGACGAATTTGCCCGTAATCGTGAAGAAAATTAATATTTAAAAATGTGAGGTAAATTAATGAAATAAATTACAATATTACAGTTGTGGAAGGATAATAATATACTTTTTTAATGAAAAATATTGTATGTTTATATAGTGTGACTGTAAGTTTTTTATGTATGAGGATGGTATGGCCGAAAAAAGGAAAAACATATCTGCGAGATGTAATTCAATTTTTCGATATTGCTAATATCAACGAATCTGAAGAAGAAGAAGAAGAAGAAGAAGAAGAAGATGATGATGATGATGAGAAGAAGAAGCAGAAAAATAAGGAGATGAAGTAGAAGAAGAAGAAGATGAACAGGAAAGTAACTTAGAATAATTTATGTATATAAGTACGTTTATCTGTAAATATTATCTATTTTGTATATATTAATGTATATATGTTGTAACGTGGTGACACCTGTGCCCCCCCCCCCCCCCGTTACAATCGCTGCGCTCCTCCCACCTCACATCCCGCCTAAAAATGACCCCTAACCCTTCTAACACCTTACCCCTTTCCCCCGCCCGCCGGTGTCGGGCCAATGGAGGCGACGGAAAACAGACAACAAGGATCACCCGCAAAAGGGAGCTACGAGGCCGGCGACAGACCTTCCACCCTCCCGGAGAGGAAAAGCAACGCGGGACTTCGGAAGATAGACGAAGTTTCCCAGAAGCAGATACCAACGTCCACCCGGAGCCATCTGTCGCCGAGCCCGAAGACTTCAGTCCGCCCGCCACAGCAGGAGATCAGCCGGCCCCATCGACCCCGAACATCGGCCGATCGACAATCGATAACCAATCTGTTCCGTTGCCAGAAAAGGCCCCCCTTCCTATTCCCCATCCCCACCCCAAAAATCATCCCGCGACGGTCCCGTCGTCGCGGCAGCGACGACCAGCCGTCATTGAGCCCTAGGCTACAAAATAGAAAGCGTATAGAGATTTTTGGCGAATTAGAGAGATAAAGAAGCGAAGTGTGAGTGAGCGTGAAGCGTTTTGGTGAGCCCCTAAAGTTATTACGATTTGTAAAAGTGTGAGTTTCGGCAACGGCGACCTTTCGATTTCGGAATCTCGTGCCCGCGTATCGCGCCGGTTATCCGACGTTATACTGTTCGAACCCTTCTGTCCAGCCCCTATTAATCCCGTCCACAAAAATCCTCCTACGCGTAACGTGTACAAACTTCCAGAGAACCTTCCCTACCCTGAGATTTCTCCTAGCCCTCGACGATCCTCCTTGCGTACTCCCCCGCGATATTGTAAGGACGAAAGTGCCCGTGTCCCACCCTTTGTAGCAACCCCCCTTGAACCCTTTTCCCAATTTTCGATTGCCACCGCGAGTGGCTGGCGCCCAACGTTTGTAAGAGAGAATTGTAGAATTGTATAGAGTGAACCCCCGAAAGGGTCACAATGTATTATATTGTGCATTTCTTTTCATTTTTTTAATATTACACGTATAAAAAACGATGTGCGATTCTAATTAACAATTTAAATGTAACTTTCAAGTCACACTGTATAAAAATAAAATATTTTTGATTAGAAACATATAGTATTATCCTTCCGCAATTATAATATTGTAATTTATTTGATTAATTTACCTCACATTTTAAGATATTAATTTTGTCCACGTTTTCGGTGATTCTCGCCACTGTGCGGCGGGCGGCGGGCGACGGGCGGCCAATTATTATTTACATACTTATATTGAAAATATTTAAATGAATAAATTGTATATATAGATCAATTTACATCTGTTTATTTTCCATTCCTTTTTTATCCGACTTCGAAAAGGAGGAGGATACTCAATTCGATGTGTATATATTTTTTTTTTTTTTTTTTTTTTTTTATGTATGTTCACCGATTACGCCGAGACGGATGCACCTGTTACGTATCCGTCTTGGAAATTTCCTTATATGGTGTTACAAACCCTTCTCAAGAAATTTCCTTATATGAAATCGGATGTGTGCACCCGACACCAACCGTCTTCTAGAAAATTCGAGACCAACGCAAAGCAAGGGCGCGGTCCTACGGGTCACGTAGAGTCAGTCCCCACCACCCTTTTTACTCTAGTTTTTGAGTATAAAAAGGGTGGCGACAAGGGCACCTCGGGTCTAGTTGAAGTCTAGAATCAGTTCGATACACGTCAGTACGTTCTTTTCGGATAATCTCTGCAACGAGGAAACTCTGCGAGATCGGGTATTCAAGTCCCTTTCAAGCACTCACAGTAACTATACAGTACGTTGTCGGCTGTTAAGCATTATTATAATCGTTGTAATCCGCCCCCGTTTGCTCGTGTTCGTGAAAACCGAGAAGGATTAGATTCTTGCTTCGCGGAATCGAAACTAACTTTATTTATTCAACTCATTTCAAACGTGCAACCTAGAGTTCAATTCATTGAATACCGCGACAATTACACACAACAATTGTAAGGTCCGGAATAGAGAATAAACTCATACTAGTTTAATTTACATACTATTGTACAATTATATTTACTGTCCAGAAACCCACTAAGGTGTACCTTTACCGCTCGAGGTACATCAATCAAGTTACGAGACCTAATACTAACGCTTCCTGCGGCTCCCTACGTTAGCCATACGTAGGTTCGTCCGCATATCACTCTCCTGAGGCTCCCTACGTTAGCCATACGTAGGTTCGTCCTCCACTCTACACCTTTCCTGTGGCTCCCTACGTTAGCCATACGTAGGTTCGTCCACCATAGCCAACCTCCTGGAGCTCCCTACGTTAGCCATACGTAGGTTCGTCTCCACGTCTACTTCCTTAGGCTCCCAGTGTTAATAACAACACTGGTCAAGCCATTAACAATTACCATATACCTAAATTAAGCCCCGGCTACGCAGCCGCCCCCTCCGGCTCGTAACAAAACTGGTGACAGCGGTGGGATCCACTGAATAAATATCCGTAAGGATACCGTGGATACAACTGGACTTGTATTATAATTGTTCTATAGGATTTTCGCGTTAAAATGCCAGAAACCAGGCTTTCGGCTGACGAAGTCGCGAATCTTACCTTAACAATGGCTAATTCTATGGCCTTGTTAACACAGCGTAATTGTATTCAATTCGCTACCGCGCCGATACCCACTTTCGATGGCGAGAATCCAGCTTTGTCGGTTTTCGCTCAGAGTGTAGAAAACGGGCTCGCGTTAATACCAGATACGTCGGAAACAGAGTATCTGAGTATCGTGTTGACTAAACTCACCGGTCCGGCGCGGATTAGTATCCAAGATAAACAATTCAACAATGTAACTCAATTGTTACAACATTTGAAAAAACGATACGCTCCTGGGAAGAACTTGGCGTATTTCCAAGCTGAGGTTTCGCGTCTTAAAATCCGTGAGGACGAATCACTAAGGAAGTACATCGACAGAGCCAGCAAACTTGCCCATGGATCTCGTATCGCGATCCGCGAGAGGTACACGACCAACGTGGATCAGCTCATCAAGGAGATGGAAATGGACATCTTGGAGAATTTCCTTGAGGGTTTACCGGAGCGTGTGGCCTGGAGAATCGCCGCTCTGGACAAAAAGATTAAAACTTTAGAAGAGGCGTACGAAGCTGTGTTACAAATTGAACGTCGCCTCAAGAACCGACGACAGATTCAGGAGAAGGCATCACCTAGTCGTCGTAGAGAAGAGGATTTTCTCAGCTGGAGACGTCCTCGAGAGAAGGAACACAGGCGTGTGTACCCTCAGTCACCGTCACCCTATCGGCAAAGACCAAGGGATCGCAGCACATCTGGTTCCGAACCGGAGTTCGAAGAACGAGCTTCACGTGCAACGGCGTTGACTTTACGTAAGCATGATTATTCACGCTCTCCAAACCACTCACCGGAGGCGCCAAAATATGACGAGCCGTTCAACACCAAACACGATGTTTACGACTTTTATTGCGCAAACTGCAGTACGGTCGGACACGGTTGGAAGGATTGTGAAAAATCACCTCGCCGCGAAAGACCCCGATTCCAGTATCGAAGGGAGTCACGAGGGAATTTCTCACCTTTGAGGAAACCTTTAAACTCCAACAACGCTCACCCAAACGGCGAGGCGGTGAGCGTACGCAACGAAGATCGCCGGAAAATGGTCCGATTTGCAGACCAGAAACAGGAAGACGAATCAAGGAAGCACCAACCCCACGCATCAGGATCAAGGTTCCAGAACTGGAAAAAGGAACGGGAGAATTTCTAATTGATGGAGGAGCTTCTGTAAATCTGGTAGTTCTTCATGCTCTAGGGGAAAAGGCCGGAATCACATCGAAGGAAGGTCTTAAAATCGCTGGGCTCGCATCATCTACGATCCGAACCTTGGGAACTACCAGTTTGCAAATTAATGGATCTGCTACGGAATTTTACGTAGTAGAGGACTTGCCTATTTCCGCTGATGGACTCATAGGAAGCCCTTTTTTATTACAGGAAGGGGCTGAAATTTCCTATTACCATAAAACCTTGGTAACTCGTAACCAACCTATTAAACCTATATTCTTCAGTAACGCTGAGGAGATGGAACTGCATCCAGTATTGCCAATTAAACATAGATTGCCAGGACGCACAGCTCTCCAAATTGCAGTTCCAGTCGCAAATCCGGAGGTTATGGAAGGGTACCTAGCACGAATCAAGACTCCTGAACAGGTCTACATTGGAGAAGCAGCAGTCTGCAATCATGATGGAATTTGCTATGTCCTAGCCACAAACACCGGAGAAGACGAAATCGAAATCGACATTGAACCACAACGCATACATCCGTATGAGATTTTTGACTCATCAGATGACGATCCTATTCCTTCGTATCTAGCAAAGGAAACAAAGGAAGACAGAACTACACGTATCCAAGATCTTTTAAGGACCGATCATCTAAACTCTGAAGAACGACAACATGTGTTCAAAATTGTCAGGGAATTTTCTGATAGATTTTTCCTACCTGGAGATAACCTGGGCAAGGTTCCAAATTTTCATCACTCTATTTACACAACAGACGACATTCCGATTAATACTAGACAGTATCGGTACCCACCAGTACATCAGGAGGAGATACAACGACAGGTTGGAGCTCTGCTATCGCAGGGTATTATTAGACCATCCACCTCACCATACAATTCTCCTTTATGGATTGTACCGAAGAAACCGGACGCCGATGGTAACAAACGTTGGCGAATGGTAATCGACTTTCGTGCATTAAACGAAAAAACAACAGGCGACAAGTTTCCATTACCTAACATTCCAGAAATACTAGACAAGGTAGGCGGAGCAAAATACTTCTCAATATTTGATTTGGCAAATGGATTTCATCAGATTGAAATGAACCCAAAGGACAGACAGAAGACCGCGTTTACAACCCCACATGGACATTTCGAGTTTGTGCGTATGCCTTTTGGTTTGAAGAACGCACCACCGACATTCCAACGCGTCATGAACCGGGTAACATCAGGCCTGGAAAACGTACTTGTGTTCATAGATGATATGATTGTTTTTTCTTCATCGCTGCGTGAACACGAAATTAAAGTTAAAAAACTATTCGATCGCCTCAGGGAATATGGACTTACTCTACAGACTAATAAATGCGAATTCCTACGCAAAGAGGTTGCCTATCTGGGACACATTTTGTCTGCTGACGGGGTTAAACCAGATCCTAGGAAACTTCACGCCGTAAAAAACTTTCCGATTCCAAAAACACAGAAGAATGTGCAACAGTTTCTGGGACTGACGGGATACTATCGCCGATTCATCAAGGATTACTCTCTAAAGGCAAAACCACTAGTTCAGCTGTTGGGAAAAGGAACCCCTTTCCAATGGACTGAAGAACAACAAGGGAGTTTTGAACTATTGTGTAAAGAACTCTGTACACAACCAATATTACAATATCCAGATTTTGAACGACCATTTGTTATCACGACGGATGCTTCGGATCATGCGATTGGGGCAGTTTTAAGCCAAGGAGAAATTGGACGAGACTTACCAATTGCATACGCTTCTCGAAGTTTGAATCCAGCCGAAAGAAATTATTCAGCAACGGAAAAGGAGTGTCTAGCCATGGTATACGCAGTACAGTATTTCCGACCATATGTCTTCGGACGAAGATTTACACTTGTCACGGATCATCGACCGCTGGTTTGGTTACATTCAGTTAAAGACCCCACTTCACGGCTAGTAAAATGGAAATTAAGACTCTTAGAGTACGAGTACGATGTTATTCACAAGCCTGGGAAAATAAACAAAAACGCAGACGCTTTATCCCGGAACCCTCCTACAGTCTGTCTCCCTTTGATTCCACGAGAAGACAAGGAGTTCAAAGTGCCAATACCAAACCCGGACCCTCAGCCGGATACCATTGGTCGACGCATCCATGAATTGCGACGAGATCGGGAGAAAAGACCAACATACACGGAAGATACCAGCAGTTCTGATGAAGCGACAATCACGCCTCAACCCCGATCAATTAGAAGAAGGAAAATACATCAAGATCCAACCGACAGGATCACACCAATCATAAAATCACCATTACCTACCCCTTCACAAAATCTGTTGGAACTACGGGATGATATCAACCTAACCTCTCCATTTATGCCAATAGCGCATTCCACTCAAACCGCTGGTCATTTCATACCAAGTCCAACCACTTCCGAGACTCCACAAAATACTGAAGATTTAATATCTTTCGACGAAGAGGAAAACAGTCAGACTACCATAAGGCCTGCGTCTACTGTCGTGGAACTACCTGACCCTCCTACACCACCAACAGACGGACCAGATGTTCCGAGGTTTACAACCACCCCTACAACCTGCCAGACCGCAGACTCCACCGGGTACACAAATTCAAGAAAGCACTCCAATGCACTTTAGTAATACTCTGCCCATCTGCTATGAATCAGCAGCGGACTCATTATCATCACACCCAGAAGACTCATCATCGGAAGAAGAACAAGATGATCACGGCCGCTGTAAAATAATAAATTGCGAAGAAACGCTCATCACCACAAAGGGAAACTACGCACACTTGACATCCGCAGATTGCCAACTAATTGATCCTGGAGGAAGAATGCTTGTCGATGTTGGCTATCTCGGAAAGGAGGACCTCTGCAACAATAATCCAAAGAAGGGACAAGTCATTACCACATCCAGGCAAGAATTTCAAATCTTTACCGTTTTTGTTACACGGAATTTTTGGGAAGAAATCAAAGAAGAAGACGTCGTTTCGGCACTGCAAAACTTGAGAACCGCTCTCAGAGAAACCAGGACAACAAATATTCGACTGACTATAACCAGGAAGCAGGATCGACCTACCATTCAGAGATATCAAGCCCTGATTAATAAAGTATTTAAAGATACCAGCATAGAGATTACCCTATGCCTGGGAACAATAAGGTTACCATCTGAAAACATCCGAAAACAAATAATAGAGGAAGCCCATAGCAGTTTATTAGGAGGACATAAAGGAGTAACAAAAACCTACAAACGTATAAGAGCAAAATATTCATGGCCAGGAATGAGAAATGATATTCAAGAGTTCATCAGGAAATGCAAAAGCTGTCAGGAACAGAAGTTAGTAAGAGCGAAAACTCGACAACCGATGCTAATCACAGACACACCATTGGAAGCGTTTGATAAAATCGCTCTAGACACTGTTGGACCACTCCCTGAGACTTCTGGGGGAAACCGCCACATCTTAACCATACAGGATAACTTGACCAAATATTGCATAGCCGTTGCACTACCAAACATCAAAGCTACAACCATAGCTGATGCGTTCGCGAGACATTTCATTTCAATTTTCGGAACACCTCGTGAAATTTTAACGGATAGAGGAACAAGCTTTATGGGAAAAGTCATGACGCACTTGGCAGAAATTTTCAAAATTAAACAAGTCACTACTTCAGGTTACAGACCACAAACCAATGGTTCTCTGGAGAGAAGTCATATCGTACTTATAGAATACTTAAAACATTACATGAATTCATACGAGGACTGGGACCTGTACCTACCTTTCGCAACGCTATCCTACAACACGTCAGTTCACGAAGCTACCAATTTCACCCCGCACGAGCTGATCTTTGGAAAACCAGCCCGACAACCAAGTTCTTTTCCAGAAGGAGAAGAATTGGATACTTATGGAACTTACCTCACTCATCTAATCACAAGACTGACTGAAACTCGCAATATAGCAGCAGATAATTTAAACACCGCAAAGGAACGATCCAAAAGATATTACGATAGACACGCAAGACCAGTTCAATTCAAAATTGGAGACTCAGCTTACGTATTAAAGGAACCAAGAAGCAAATTAGATCCACATTATGTCGGGCCATATGAAATAATAGACGTAACCGATTTAAACAATGTCGTCTTAAAAGCAGAAAATAATAAAATCATCACTAAACATCAAGATAAACTCAAAATCGCATATTCCGAATAACACAACCTCTATCCTTGCAGATAACAATCATGGATCGAATTACCACGCTACTGCTGTTCATCGGGTTGGCGATGAATTTGGACGCATCAGATGACGTTGGAATAACGACATTTGAACAGAACACGGGATTGTACTTTGAAAAATTACCACCTCTGAAGATCTACCATATTCAATGGCGTTTGGTTACCTCAATAGAAATCAAAAACTATCTTCGACACCGCCCAATGCTGGACGAACACCTGCACCAGATTGAAATGATTTGCAAGGATCATAACTTCACCAATTGCCCAAGCCAACTGTATGGACAACAATTGCGGGACAAGCTGGCGCAGACAGACAGATACAGCGATCTCTTGAAGGCTTTTACGGGAGACATCCCCAAGGAACAATACCACAGGATTAGAATCAGAAGAAGCGCTCCTCTTTCTTTCATTGGAACAATTAGCAAGGTACTGTTTGGGACCCTCACAGAAGACGATGCTCACTATTACAACCAAGAATTGGATAAATTATACACCGGTCAAGGACAGATGGCCGAAATAATAGCAAATCAAACTTACATCATGCGTTCTGAATTCGACAACCTCCACGCACAACTCCTAAACACAACGTTAGAAGCTCACTTTATAATGAATGAGGTTATCACTCTGGGGAAAGAATTGCATAAAACTCAGACTGAAATCAAAGGAATGGAGATCAGGAACCTCTTGTTAGGGTGGACTGACCAACTGGACAAAGCCATTCAGGAATATCACTCAAGCCTGATCATCATCATAGATGCTATTCTTTTTGCTAAACAAGGGACTCTTCATCCAGCAATTTTGTCGCCACAACAGCTACTAGATGCAGCCAGGAAAATAATGGATTCTACCACTTATGAATTTCCCCTGACACCTACAGAAATACTTTCGGAACAATTCAGCGGAATTGCGAAATTTCATGTAACGTATACCAAAGGAAGAATACTATTTGAACTCATCGTCCCTCTACTGGATACTACAGTTTACGACCTGTATAAAGTACATTCGAGCCCAATAACCCAGGTAAAGGGTACAACAACGTTAACTGTTTTTATCAAACCTAGCACCCCATACCTCGCCGTAGCCATGAACGGCATAACATATGTCACTCCCGACGAAGAATATATCCGACAATGCTACAACCTCCACGGACACTACATCTGTCAAGCTACGATTCCAATAGCTTATCTGAGGAACAAACCAACCTGTGAGACGGAGCTCTTGAGCCAGACAACCATGGACAGCTGGAACATGTGCGACGTCCGCCTGACGCCAACCTTCAAGGACCTTTGGCAACCACTATTATATAAGCAAGATTGGTTGTTCTATGTGAAGGAAGGGAAAAAGATATATTTCTACTGTAGGGACCGGTCAGCTGGTTCACAATACATTCAGGGAACAGGGATCTTGAAATTAAAACCAGGCTGTACTGCAATAACGGATTCAACAAGAATTCGGGCATTGGATACAATCGAATCGAAAGAAGAATTCACTTACGCACCGACAATATCTTTAGATATAACAAGAATTTTGCCGGATTTTGGTGATCACCACGTGGAGGCAATCAAGCAGTTAACCAATTCAAACATTTCGCAAGCACAACCTACCAACAATTGGCCAAAAAACGAGGCGACCATTTCGCTAATGCAGCTAGAAGAAAAGGCACGGGCTCTTGCAGAACACCACAAAACCAGGAACCAGATACGCGTAGGAACTTACGCGGGTGGGAGTGTCGCAATCTTACTAATCATTATCGCTGTACTTTGTTTAGTCCTGTTATATCTCAAGTTCAAATACCAACCTAGCCCTGCTCCTGAAGGAATGGAGAATAGTTACCTAAGAAACAGAAGTTTAGAGGATACAGATGCTACCACAACCAATATGCAGCCACCGAGAGCTCCTTCAGTGGTTGTCCAAAACATAAACAAGCCTATTGCACGAATGTCCACTACTATAATATAAACAGGATCTAGGTATAAGAAGAGCGGAGACAACTCCACTCTTCCATAACGTAAAGATCCAGCATGGAATCGAGATACCAGCAAACGGAGCAGGGTGAAGGCCAAAGGACGATCGCAATACAAACGGGGCAAATGGGTAGTTGGCTCAAGGAGTACCGCACCGGGTCCATTAAAAGGTCACAGGGACCTTTCCAGCCAGGCAGCGGCAAGTTCAACCTTGGACGTGCCAGCCAGACACGAGACCCAAAGGCAATCGACCAGGGAACCTCAATGGCATTGCAACGAGGAAAGGAGAACCGACAACCTGCGGTGTCCTACATCTGGGAGAATGGGTTGCTCCTGGCCCAGATCACCGATGACAACATCACAACCTGGACGCCGGGTGATAGCCTGAGGAAACGCAGGAAACTGCGCCCAGGCACCCCTCCACCAACATGGGACCAGCCACTCCAAGGACCAGCATCCAACCGATCAACCAGCAACGGTGGCCATCAATCAAAAACTCCCTAAGCTAAGTCCCCACATATACACAATTACATACACGCACACCACACATCGCAATAGTTCAGTTCAAAAGTAATAGAATCATTTGGCAATTTTGGTGTACTCATCCGACTCCGAATGGTGAAAGCATCGTAACAAACGATGTTTCATCTTAGAGGGGAGATGTTACGTATCCGTCTTGGAAATTTCCTTATATGGTGTTACAAACCCTTCTCAAGAAATTTCCTTATATGGAATCGGATGTGTGCACCCGACACCAACCGTCTTCTAGAAAATTCGAGACCAACGCAAAGCAAGGGCGCGGTCCTACGGGTCACGTAGAGTCAGTCCCCACCACCCTTTTTACTCTAGTTTTTGAGTATAAAAAGGGTGGCGACAAGGGCACCTCGGGTCTAGTTGAAGTCTAGAATCAGTTCGATACACGTCAGTACGTTCTTTTCGGATAATCTCTGCAACGAGGAAACTCTGCGAGATCGGGTATTCAAGTCCCTTTCAAGCACTCACAGTAACTATACAGTACGTTGTCGGCTGTTAAGCATTATTATAATCGTTGTAATCCGCCCCCGTTTGCTCGTGTTCGTGAAAACCGAGAAGGATTAGATTCTTGCTTCGCGGAATCGAAACTAACTTTATTTATTCAACTCATTTCAAACGTGCAACCTAGAGTTCAATTCATTGAATACCGCGACAATTACACACAACAATTGTAAGGTCCGGAATAGAGAATAAACTCATACTAGTTTAATTTACATACTATTGTACAATTATATTTACTGTCCAGAAACCCACTAAGGTGTACCTTTACCGCTCGAGGTACATCAATCAAGTTACGAGACCTAATACTAACGCTTCCTGCGGCTCCCTACGTTAGCCATACGTAGGTTCGTCCGCATATCACTCTCCTGAGGCTCCCTACGTTAGCCATACGTAGGTTCGTCCTCCACTCTACACCTTTCCTGTGGCTCCCTACGTTAGCCATACGTAGGTTCGTCCACCATAGCCATCCTCCTGGAGCTCCCTACGTTAGCCATACGTAGGTTCGTCTCCACGTCTACTTCCTTAGGCTCCCAGTGTTAATAACAACACTGGTCAAGCCATTAACAATTACCATATACCTAAATTAAGCCCCGGCTACGCAGCCGCCCCCTCCGGCTCGTAACACACCAATCGGAACGAAACCTTTTGCATCTGGTAGAGTATGCCCCCCGATTGGTCCCGTTATAAAAACATTTTAAATTTTTTCACTCTGAACGCTTTTTATTGCAAAAAAACGTACTATTTCATGTACGCGCGGCGTACGGTCGCCGGTTACTGCGAGACGGATAGACCAAACCGAACGAAACTTTTTGCGTCTTATAGAGTATAACTCCCCATTGGTCTAGTAAAAAAATATTTTGCATTTTTTCATTCCTAACGACATTTTTTTCTAAATGAATGTTCGCCGATTATTCCGAAACGGATGAACTAATCGGAACGAAACCTTTTGGATCTTCTAAAGTATGTGTGCAGATTGGTCCCGTTAAAAATACATTTTATATTTTTTCATTCCGAACGCTTTTTATTGCAGAAAAACGTACTATTTCATGTACGTGCGCCGTACGTTCGCCGATTACTCCGAGACGGATAGACCAATCGGAACGAAACTCCTTGCATCTTGTAGAGTATATCTCGGACTTGGTCCCGTGAGAAAGGCATTTTGCATTTTTTCATTGCTAACGATTTTATTGCAAGAACGTAATGCTTAATTTACATTTTTCACCGATTACCGCGATACGGATAGACCAGTCGGATTGAAAATTTTGCATCTTGTAGAGTATATCTTCTAATTGGTCCTGCAAAAAAATTGTTGTATTTTTTCATTCCTAACGACTTTTATCGCAAAATACGTAATACTTCATTTATATCTTCCGGCGTTTATGCTGCAGGGAATGTACCGATAGCGATGAAACCTTTCACATTTAGTAGGAGGTTTATCCGCGATGATCTCACTTGCAAAAATTTATGAAATTTGTTGTTTACTAACAACTTAAATTCGGTCAATTTTTTTCGGTTTATGGTTATTAGCGAAGCAACAGAAATCTAAAATCACGTTACACTATTCTACAAATACCACTGGGTCCACTAAAAAGTGTGAAATAAAATAATTTTTAACAAAAAAAACATCCGACTTCGAAATGCACTAAAAAGTATAAAATAATTTCTATTTCATTTATACCAATATTCCATAGCTATTAATAATATCTACTTAATCGTTAAATAGGATACCAAATACATTTCAAAGTTTTCGGAGGCGGCGCAAAATTAAAAATACCCGAACAAACGATGCTGCCTATAACGATTTGATTGCGGTATGGCAAACTTGGTAATTAATAAGTCGTAAGAGAAAAATTATGGGTCCGGCTGAAAACATTTGTAATTGTAACGATTATATGAGAAATTGGCAGCACTCCTGATGTACATGCACTATACTGCAGTTCACAAGAGATCATACTTAACTCGCGCCGCTCACTAGGTCTAGAGAGATTTTTAATAACGTGTGTTATTCCCCTCTACAGCTTGCTTCTTATTATACTTTGCGAACATATAAATGGTGGGCAGAAATATATGACGTACGATAACTGATAACCGGTGATGATATTGTAAAGTATCACGATACAATGAAATTTCTATTATTTGTCGCAAAAAAAAATGATGTGAACGCATAGTAAGAAGCACGCTGTAAAGGGGAATCACACGCACTATTAAAAATCTCTCTAAACTTCAGTAGGTCACTAGCGGCGCGAGTTAAGTGCGGTCACTTGTGAACTGCAGTATAGTTAATTCACAATGGGTTTGTTGATTCCCGTTGAATATTCTCGATCTCGCCCATCGTCTCACCGACGCGGCGTGAATGTGTCAGTAAATCTGGAGCCAACTTCACTGCGACAAGTTCATTGCAACTCAGTGTACACTCAGTCCCATCGAAGTTGTCGCAGTAAAGTTGGCGCGCTAACGCCGCCGCGGCTTGAATGTGTTAGCGCGCCAACTTCACTGCGACAGCTTCGATGGGACTGAGTGTACTTGAAACTATCAAATGGGTGATTTATCATAGGTTGCCGACGCCGGAGTTAGAATCTTTCTAGTAGAGGAAAAGTTTTTAATTTTGCGCCGCCTCCGAAAACTTTGAAATGTATTTGGTATCCTATTTAACGATTAAGTAGATATTATTAATAGTTATGGAATATTGGTATAAATGAAATAGAAATTATTTGACACTTTTTAGTGCATTTCGAAGTCGGATTTGTTTTTTGTTAAAAATTATTTTTCTGAAATTATTAATGCCATGTAGTTTTTATTCGTATAAGTTTTATAGTCGCGTACGTTATGTGTATTACAGAGTCTCATCGAATCTGTCGTGGCGTGTGACTCGAACATATGTATTTCTGCCGATCGGTACTACGTTGTTTCATTCATGATACTCCTTCTCTTTCTATCGCGCTGTCCTTTTCTATGTCCGCCTGGAATTAAAATCTTGCTCGGCTCGAGTGAATTCATTTTGCTAGATGGTCAAGATTGTCACAGATGTGGCAACATCGCGACAGAACTCTCAAATGATGTGATTCGACAACTACGCCACCTCACTTTCGTTTATTATTCTGCATAATGACGTTAGATGTCACACCGTCAAATGTCAAATTTCTCAATTAACTGTTTTCATGATTGGCCGATTCTTTCCAATGGCGCTTACATCGATTCGGAGGATGCCTCGAAGGAGTCTGTGCCCTTAAACAGCCCGTCTGACAGCGACACTGTTTGGGAGCGCACGTCACTCTACTGATTCGCTCTTTCGAGGTGGTGGGGCAGCATTGTAGGGGAAATCGAGCTGCGACAGTCGAGGTGATATGAATGTGTGGCGTTCGACAGAGAACGTCACACATGCATGCTTTGACTGCGTAACCTCGAGATACTACGGAGTGGGGATATTTCTCCGCCGCTCAGTTCGGTTCACGCTCCGCTTTGAGCTCGCTGACAAGCTCCGGAGCGCCGGAGAGCGCTCCGGCTCCATTTACTACTAGCTGCCCATGCCTGAAATAGATGAACAGCGATCACCTTTATTATACTATTCATTGTTAGTCATTTACATATTTCATTTCAGCGGCACAAACTATTCTGGATTTTTAATATTTTTCAGTCACTACTGCTACACACGATCTGTACAGGAGAATGGTGAAATACTGATTACTTATGAAAAGCACCCCGAAAATAAATCTGTTCCCAAATTTATTAACATTTTTTTAGACAGATAAGTTAGTATGTTTTTTCAGCATAGAATGTGATATTATGCTGGACTCTCCTGATTTTGCGTTATGCCCAAATATTCGATGAATAGGTAACGAAAATGTGACGCTGGAAGAAGCTCGTGCGAGTCCTTCAATACTGGCGAACGTAGAAAAGGACAAATAGCGAAAGGGAAAGAGGTCCGAGAATTAAAGGGCCCGTGAAAAAACATTTGAGTGAGACAGTATTAATTCAACAATAACTTATTTATTTTTCATTTTTCCTAAATGAAACTTTCACCAATGTAATTGTAAGGTTCTATTGATTAAAATAAGACCAAACACCATATAATTTGCATTATTTTTACTTATTTAGATATAAATAAGTAAAGAAATAATTATAATTCAAATTATGTCATGTTTGATCTTGTTTTAATCAGAAAAATCTCACAAATACGTTAGTAACATTTTGATTAAAAAAATTCAAAAATTTTGATTGCGTTAGTATTGTCTCACACGTATCCGGGTATTTTGCTTTTTTCCTGTACTCTGCCTCGATTCTCGGCTGTCAACACTCAAACACGAGCCGAACTCACTCGGGAAACGTATTCTGTACACGATTCGAGTTCGTATTCGGTTCCGATTGAAATGCACTAACCGAGATTTTACTGTATATTCACATTTTTATGCTGCTGGTGGCCGTGAATAAAAAGAGCATTTTACAGGAAATAATATACATGAATACAAAGTGTTGAAGCATAGATAAGGACTATATCACTCGATTTTGAAGAGGCAAAGAAAAAATGTACAGTGGCCTCAACTCCGTGTTTACATGCGGCGCGAGCCAAGCGTGAACGTAGAAAGGGACAGACAGTGGAGAAGAGAGAGGTCCAAGGATTCAAAGCTAGGAGTCGAAACGTATCGGTGTGACTCATGCTTTTTATTTTTGACTTTTTCTCAATGAAACTTTTACTAACGCAATGTCGGACTAATTACCTTGACGACCTTGCTAATAAGCCTATGCTCCAACAGTGCATAATATATTACTATTCTCTTATTCTGTCGGGAAGGGCGAGAGTATATTATTTTCAATAATATTCACTAAGTGACGTCTCAGGCGTTATACATCATGGGAATAGTTTTCTGAGCAAGGGTTTCCACCAAAAACTATGGTAGTGATGTATGCAGCCGCGTATACACCACAACTGTAACAATCTGGTTGCGCCTGAACTCTTTCAAAAAGTATATCCTCTTTGCGAATATGAGGAAATCGTAATACAACATATTTTTTTTCTTCCTCTACGAGTTTGTCGTATGCACTGCCAGGTAAACTGTCGTATACATGGAGTTTGCGACCGTCGAAATAGATACTTCGCCAGTGATCAGAACAGTTGCCTCCAATTATTTGCACGCTTATGTCACTACAGCAGGGATTGATAAATTTTGTAAACTGTAAGTATAGGACACTTTGCGTTTCAAAAGGTGTAGTTTCTCTGACGACCCGCAAAAATCGATCTAACGATTCATCGTTTAATTTACTTTGCACAGGTAGTACATTTTTCTGTATGTCTGTTACGGAAGAAACACCAGTCTCCAATATATAGTATCCTACATCATCATCTATGAAGTTTTCTTCTTGGTCTGAATGACTAACAATGACACACTCGCTAGGTACTGCTTCAACGGTAATATTTGATGTTTCAACACTGTTCTGTGTCATGTTTTCGTATGTACGCTTTTTTGCGATTTGTCTGCTACATTTTTGAATGGATGCGGCGTCTTCTTTTGCCCGTAGTATGTATTCTGGATTTCTAATAGGCATATGTCTATTGTCGCGGCTGTCCAATATTTCCGAAAGCATACATTCTTCGTAGAAACGCGTTAGGAAAGGTTCCATATGATTTGTCCAAAACGCGTCGTCCCTATTTACGAGGATCATATGTATGCGTTTAGGTGTCCAGATAGCGAAAATACAGTACTTCCGTTGCGTTATATGCAACTGCCCTTTTACTTGGTAGAAATACTGGTGCTTGATATTCATTTCGTCTAAATCTCTCTTATCGAAGATGTTTCGTACGTGACGTATTGTTTCTATTGCGTTTATCGCTGTCAAATTCTCAGCAGATAGTGGGCATTTCAATTCCAGTAAACCGTCATCGTCAATAAGTCCATCAGCAGAGGCACCCAAGTATGGAATGTCGCAATCAATGAACAATCCACAAGTTCGAATTCTTGTTTTCATTGCGTTCGCTACGTCTTTTCTTGCAATGTGTTCCTTATCGCGGCCGTATTTCATAAGCAGCAGTATCAACAGATGGAGGATATAAAATGTTTTTTACCATTGCTGCGCAGGACGTTGTTTGTCTCATGCGACATACTGCTCCAAAATTCGAAGCAGTTAGCATTTCCTCCGTTAAAGCTCTCCATAAATCTGAATCGTTTTGCTCTCTTGTGTTCGTTTCTATTATTGTACGATTTTTTGCATTGTCAGCAAGCTTTTCAAAATGTTCCTTGCGTAGTTGAAGCAGCATATCACTCGGAAGATCTGGTCTTTGCGAGTTTGGACCATAATATTTATCCGTTCCTTGCATTGGCTT
This sequence comes from Osmia bicornis bicornis, assembly GCF_907164935.1. Classification (NCBI taxonomy): domain Eukaryota; kingdom Metazoa; phylum Arthropoda; class Insecta; order Hymenoptera; family Megachilidae; genus Osmia; species Osmia bicornis. The sequence continues at coordinate 1,258,525 of NC_060223.1, read as the reverse complement.
TTTCCTTCTCTTGCCATAGGTCATTCGAAATTCTTACGTTTTCGCAACTTTTTTCTGCCACCGTTCTTCCAATCTCTCTGATAGTGATGGAACGGTTTTATACATGTTCTTATGCATTTGTGTAAGTACTTGTTGCGTATTGTATTGCGTAACAGCTCCTGCAACTCTAGCATTGTAGGAACCTCTTGCACCAAAATTAATACGTTTTCTACCAATCTCTTTGCAAATAATTGAATTAAATGTTTCTGCGGGATTGTTTATCACATTCATTAATAAACTATCCGAATAACAACTGAGGAATCATATGGCTTTCTCGACTTCGCTATACAGACCGTATAATTTCAAAGATGTAACGTAATTTTTCTCAGCTCTGTTTTCGTCCCGCATACACATATGGCTGCGGCTATTGCACTCCTTGTGCTCACCAAATATATGGCTAGGAATACTAGAAAACCTTTTGAAACTTTTAGACTATAATTCCCGATTGGTCCTATAAAAAACATATTTTGAATTTTTGCACACCTAACGATTTTTATTGCAAAAAACGTACTGCTTCATGTAAGTTCAGTGTATGTCCACCCATTACTCCGAGACGGATGGACCAATCGGATCGAAACCTTTTGCATGTTGTAGAGTATATATCCCGCTCGGTTCTGCAAAAAAATATTTTGCATTTTTTCATTCCTAACGACTTTTATCGCAGCAAACGTAATACTTCGTTAAGAAAATGGAATAATTAATAAACGTTTGAATTGGACGCTACGTTAATGATGAAAAATTTGGAAACAATTTAAATGAAACTTACCCGTTCGTTCCTAAATTTACCTGCTACGCTGAAAACAGATAATTGCCACTGTGTCGGTCCCAACCATTCGACAAGGAAACACCTCGCCTATTACTCATACCTAAGTGCAATAAATGAGGAGAGTTCATTAGCCCGCCTATGAAATCACCTGTTCTACCGAACGTGTGTCCTCGTCGAATGGTTGGGTCCGACAAAGTAACCCAGTGACAATTACCTGCTTTCAGCGTAGCAGGTTAATTTAGAAACGAATGCCTAAGTTTCATTTAAATTGTTTTCAAATTTTTTATCATTAATGTAGCCTCCAATTCAAACGTTTATTAATTATTCCATTTTCTTATTTGCCACGTGGACAAGCACAGCTCGTGTAATTAATCTTAGTAGAACTATATTTATTAATTGATTAGCGATATAATTAAATGATTATTAAACATAAATTATACGTAGATAATAATAATGAGAAAATAAAATTAAAAATTTTTGTACTTGAATATTAACAACGAAAATTATCTTCCAACTCACTTGTACGTGAACCCACCATGTTCGTAACATAAGAAGACCTAGTATAGGGAGTAAAGCATTACCACAACACTCTCTCTTAATGCTTTGCCCCTGTTACGGCTGCGGCTCGGACGCACGCTACCATGAGAAGGGAAGAGGTATGTAGGAAGATTAGATGAATGAATCGATTTTAATTTACGTCTCGTTTCGGATGGGTCCGCCGAATCATCAAAGGGACCTGGTAGACGAATACACGTCCCTACAGGGTTTGTGATTCGGTAAGGGCAAGGAAAGGCGAAATGAAAGTATGTCAAGTAGCAGATTGTTAAGTTTTATTCGGATTCGCCATACACCTCTGAGGCTTGCTCACACCAGTGGTATAGTGGAGCAGGTATGAGATTGTTCTGTATGTTAGCATATTCGTTAATATAAAGATTCAGTATATCGTCCGGAATCTCGTGATGGTTATTCACTTTGATTGCGTCGTCGATATTGAGCTCGGGGAGGAGAGACGGTTCCCGTGAAGCGGGACCTGGATCTCCGTCTTCGTCTCCCGACTCGGTCGTTAGGTCGATAACTTCTGGCGACGGAGAGCCCTGACGGATGGTCGGGGCCTCAAATAACGGCGAGTAGCAAGGCTCGTCGGGGTTGGCGGACGAGCTTGGAAGCGGAGCGTTCAACTCTTCTATCAGTTCACGAACGCGACGTTTAAAGGCGGCTCGAGCTCGGTGCTTAACTCCTCCGCGACGTTTCCTTTTATTGGGGCGCTTAGTGCGCTTAAACTACAAAGACCGCAACGTGTAATAGAATAAATCGTAAATAAAATGAACTAGTCATAAATCATCTAGTTACTTGCTCGATTCTTACTCATCGTACAATATAGCGCAATAATGGTGTTGTACAGACGACGCACAGTGGGCCAGAAACCGATCTTTTTGGACAAAAATCTGCCGACAACTCAGTTTTTCATCGAATCAATTGGAATTTTTTTTTAAATGTTCGTGGAGGACTATATTTTGATGACGTGCTGCGCAAAAATCAGTATCTGTCACAACAAGGAATCCTTATCTACAAAGTCCTATAACTCCGATACTTCATCCGCCCATACTGTAAATTTGCATGTCCCAGCTGAGTTATCGACTCTTCTAACCCTAAACCTTAAACCCCAAAACCTTAAAGTGTAAATCTGGCCCTGAGAATGACTAATTGAATGGAATTACATTCGGCACTTATCAAACTTACCATTAATTTATTGATCCAACAGCAGCGTTTTTGCTTCTTGAGAAAGAACTTCCTTGTGCTTGCCATCCTTTATTCTTAAAGAGCTTATAAGTGGATCGGATGATAATAACATATGCTTCATAATATCTATATTTGTCGTTTTGCGGCAACACATTCGGGAGTTTTCAGCTCGTGATTTCCTGAAGACTTTATTATTTGCTTCTTGTGGCTCTTCTGAATACAAACCAATTGGCAGTTCAAATGTAGCAAGTACTTCACTTCCATGTTGCAGTACCTTATGAACTGATGGAGGTAGTTTATACCATGGATAAATTTCAATGCACAATTTAGCCGTCTCCGAACAATATTCTTTGAATTTCACAGAATCAGCTTTCTTGTCACATATAATTACTTGAAGAATGTTATGCAATCTTGTAATAATAACCGCGTTTAATCCAGTCACTGCAGCAACTGATTCGGCTTTTCTAAAGAAAGTTCGGGTTTCCAGTATTTGATGTACCAGCTCCCTGTTTGACAACATCAACTGTGATTGATAGCTCTTTCAAAGATTTTTGCACTTTTTTCTTCCTTGCCGCCTTTAATTGTTTTTCCTCTATAGTTCTCGCAGATCCTTTTTCGAAATCTAAGTTGTATGAAACATGCAGAAGGTATTCCATGTAACGGATCCAACAGTGTAAGGTCGAGAGCCCATATTTATAAAATTCTTCATTACATGGCAGACTGTTAACATGTTCCAAATCATTAACTAACTTCGGCCCGACTGAGCATATATTACAACGGTTAGACGATTTCTGTTTAGTAAGTATATGACAGACTTTACTATCAATCATTGTACACCGGATATCGAAACGTATTTCAAAAATCATGTCTGCATATTTTAAATCATACGCCTCAACCTTTTGCAGAAGTTCAGTAATCTCACAGTATTCGCTATGAATAACAGAATCACTCTCTTTAATAAATTCAAATCTTATTGGACGACAGAAATGAGGAGAGTTTGGCGTTTCATTCGTCCAAATTACCGAATCATCGTCTTTAAGTAATAGTGGAACGAAGGAAACAATCAACACAGTTGCATCACTTATTTCAATTATTTTTTCAGTTCTATTACCATAATTATTGCTGTTGGTCCATTGCTGCCTTGTGGTCTGCTGACCGGAAGCGCCATCCATACCCCTCTTTCCAATAAGAAGCAACTTCTTATTACGTAAATTTTTCAGTTCATCTGGATTCAATAGAGCGAGTATATTCTTTGTTGTATGATTCAAAAGTGATATGAAGTTTACACTAGCTCCCGAATCAGATGCGTCTATATTCTCTGGGTAACACTTTCGTTTTGCTTGTATGAGTGCATCGTAAGGAGGATATTTATTTCCCGGACTAATGATCGCATTATGTTTTTTTAATTTCTCATATCTTTTTTTACTTAGTCTTAAGTCTACGTACATTGCCAGAACATTATTCATATGGCTTTCGATATCATCATCCACATAAATATTCGGAGGATCGACAAAAAAGTTTTTTTCTTTCAGATGCAGCGCTTTTGATAGTTCTTCGTGCGTACAACTAGAAGCGAGCTCTCCTATGCGTCTTCTTTTGGTCTTCGTCGATGCTTCAGCATATGATAGTCGTGGACGACCTTTACTTACAGAACCATTTTGCCCCTGGTTTTCACGATTATCACTGAATGAGTCTTCACAGATGGAATTGAAGTCAACTTCAAAATCTTTTTCTAAAAAGTTCGCACAGTTCTTTATAAAACGATTTTTCTGCCGAGACATTTTTTTCCACAACTTATTGTACTGAGGGAGAAAGCAGTTACTCAATCGGTGGCTTATGGACTCTAATTGTATTTCGGAGAAGGAATTATTACTGACCTTTATATCATTCATTATGACATCTATCTTATCGTTATTTGTATTGGGCTTCTTACTCCATATTGATGTGCACAAGACCAAGTTCTTTACTTTAAAATACATCGTAAGCCGTAAAGTATTTGGGCAGATGATTGTTTTACAGCTTATATATTTACAATTCACCGATTATGAATATTAATAGGAATTCCCCCACAGTTTTCCTTCAAAAAATTGTGTAGGAAGGTGTTTTTACTCAGCAATCCAATGAATATATGATGATATATAACTCCTATCAACGTGCTATTGAACTCCTGAATAATTACAAGAAAACAGCTCAATCCGTAAATCTGTACCACGCAAACTGCTGGAAGCGTGTTCCATCATTTGTTATTCTTTTTTTAGACCGTATCCTCTCCGCTGTTGCTTGGAAACGGCTAAACTGTGTATCAAAATTTATCCACGGTATTAACTACATATCCATCAGTTCATAAGGTACCGCAACATGGAAGTGAAGTATATGCTACATTTAAACTGTCAATTGGTTTGTATTTAAAAGAGCCACAAGAGGCAAATAATAAAGTCTTCAGGAAATCACGAGCTGAAAACTCCCGAATGTGTTGCCGCAAAACGACAAATATAGATATTATGAAGCATATGTTATTATCATCCGATCCACTTATAAGCTCTTTAAGAATAAAGGATGGCAAGCACAAGGAAGTTCTTTCTCAAGAAGCAAAAACGCTGCTGTTGGATCAATAAATTAATGGTAAGTTTGATAAGTGCCGAATGTAATTCCATTCAATTAGTCATTCTCAGGGCCAGATTTACACTTTAAGGTTTTGGGGTTTAAGGTTTAGGGTTAGAAGAGTCGATAACTCAGCTGGGACATGCAAATTTACAGTATGGGCGGATGAAGTATCGGAGTTATAGGACTTTGTAGATAAGGATTCCTTGTTGTGACAGATACTGATTTTTGCGCAGCACGTCATCAAAATATAGTCCTCCACGAACATTTAAAAAAAAATTCCAATTGATTCGATGAAAAACTGAGTTGTCGGCAGATTTTTGTCCAAAAAGATCGGTTTCTGGTCTACTCTGCGACGGTGCGACTCCTGCGAGCGCTACCAGTTCCGGGGTGGAAAACCGGCGCGACTCCTGTGAGCGCTGCCAGGCAGGCGATAGAGGCCGGTGCGACTCCTGCGAGCGCAGTCAGGTTAGACTGTAAAAGCCGGAGCGACTCCTTTGAGCGCTGCCAGGCGGATGAAAGAGTATAGAAATCAAATAAGAATCAAGTAGTTGATATAATAAAAATAATAATTGAAGTACGCCGGGCCTTATTGTATAGTACCGCAAATAATCGGAATCGATTTAAAGGATGATAGTAGTCACGAATAATTTAGGGTGTGCGAGATTCCGTACGTAGGATTGGAGGTGGAGATGTATGGTCGGAATAAAATGCACAGAGTACAATAATGGATAGTTGATATAATATAACGACTTACATATAGTTACAAGTTGGTGAGACTCGTGAAGAACTGCGGTAGATTACCCTTTAGGGTTAAAGACTCGTAGAGAACTACTGTAGATTACTTTTTAGGCTTGATGTGCACAAGATGAACGGCTCTGGTAGGACTACTGAGACTGGGCTCTGGGCCCTCTATTTGTATTAAAAAGGATGCTGAGGTAAGTAACTGATGGGCTTATCGGCCGTCAGCGTTCTTAGAGCTGGTGATCTTCTGATGCTAACTCATCAGCTATAGATACTGCACATGAGTTTATTAGTGGCAGACGTTACTTGAGGAGCATGGGAGCGGATGTTGATTATGCATAAGAAAATTCTAGATGCTCCTCTCAGGGTTCTCTATCTACAGTGGTTCCCTTTACAAAGGTGAGTATAATGTGGCAGAGTTACCTAGTATCAGTGAGTGCATATGTATATATACATAGTGTTGTATCAAAAGTAAGTATACGTGTATATACGTGTAAAGCTTGGTTAATAATAGAGAAATGTAAGTATAATATAATGATTAATGTATGGGTGAGTGGGAAAAAAAGATTTGTACCGGGGGGGGGGGGGGGGATTAGTATGTAACACCCCTTTACCTTGTTTATTTATACTAAACTTATACACTAATACAAAAACAAAACTTATAACTATGATCACAACGCTTCCTTAATTGCTACTCTCTCTCTGTGTTAAGCCTATACTTTTGAAATTAGAATAAAATTTTGCTCGGCTAAACCCTTTAGTTAACGTATCTGCTAACTGAAATCTCGTATTGATGTACTCAAACGCGACTTCCTTTTTCTTTCAACTCTCGCATACAAACTTATATTTCAAATAAGTTCAATCATGATTGTATGATGCGCCTCGTCCGAATAGATCATAGTTGTAGTACCCCTCCCCTCGCCCAGTGTCGCCACAATTTTTCAAAGTTAGGAAAAACAAACTGCCTGCTACGACGCGGTGGCCATGCCCGTGCGTGCCCTCGCGTCCATCTTCATTTTTTTAACGTTCTATCGTAATTCCGATTTACGGGTATCTCCCTCGAGATAACAGGGAGGGAGGGACTGATCTATTCGGAAGAGGAGCATCATACAATCATGATTGAACTTCACTTAGGTAAGTTCGTTTAATCATTAATTGTATTTAGCGCCTCTTCCTCTAGATCATAGTTGTAGCTGTTTAAAGTGAGATTACGACAGCAGTATTTTTTTTTTTAAACTCTTAAATAAAATACTCATATAGCCTTAATAGGAACTGTTTTCTTCCGGTACATATATACTAACACTTACAGGGACTGTTTTTAGAGTATCTATTGTAATATTGCTTCTGCAAATTGTCTGTTCTCCGCAGGGATTTCTCTATCATATAAACGCACAAAGGTTTCAGAACTTTCCGACCAACCCGCTGTTTTTCTGATTACATCAATATTAACGCCCTTGCGTTTAGCGGCCGACGTCGCTGCATGACGGGTGCTGTATGCTGAGAATACGTTAACGTCAATACCACTTTCCTTCAAGGTCGACTTAATCCATCTGCTAAGAATTTGAGTCGTTACCGCTTTATGCGGTTTTTTGAAAGAAAGAAATAATTTTACTTCCGATTCGCGTAACCCTTTTGTTTTCTCAATGTACGCTAATAACGCTGAAGCCGCGCAAATAGATTTGACGCTTTCAAAAAACGGTAGTCGAAGCACCGGTTGTTTCTTATTTATCCCAGATGTCTTTATAATGTCGGAGATTTTTTATCCGACTTCGAAAAGGAGGAGGATACTCAATTCGATGTGTATTTTTTTTTTTTTTTTTTTTTTTATGTATGTTCACCGATTACGCCGAGACGGATGGACCAATCGGAACAAAACCTTTTGCATCTGGTAGAGTATATCTCCCGATTGGTCCCGTTATACAAACATTTTACATTTTTTCATTCCGAACGCTTTTTATTGCAAAAAAACGTACTATTTCATGTACGTGCGGTGTATGTTCACCGATTACGCCGAGACGGATGGACCAATTGGAACAAAACCTTTTGCATCTGGTAGAGTATCTCTCCCGATTGGTCCCGTTATACAAACATTTTACATTTTTTCACTCCGAACGCTTTTTATTGCAAAAAAACGTACTATTTCATGTACGTGCGGTGTATGGTCACCGATTATTCTGAGCCGGATGGATCAATCGGAATGAAACTGTTTGCATCCTGTACAGTACAACTCTCCATTGGTCCCGTAAAAAAAATATTTTGCGTTTTTTTCATTCCTAATGATTTTTTCTTCTAAATGTATGTTCGCCGATTACTCCGAGACGGATGGACCAATCGGAACGAAACCTTTTGCGTCTGGTAGAGTATGTCTCCCGATTGGTCCCGTAGAAAAATATTTCGCATTTTTTTATTCCTAACGTCATTTTTTTCTAAATGTATGTACGCCGATTATTCCGAAACGGATGAACTAATCGGAACGAAACCTTTTGGATCTTCTAAAGTATGTGCCCAGATTGGTCCCGTTAAAAAAACCTTTTATATTTTTTCATTCCGAACGCTTTTTATTGCAGAAAAACGTACTATTTCATGTACGTGCGCCGTACGTTCGCCGATTACTCCGAGACGGATAGTCTAATCGGGACGAAACTTCTTGCATCTTGTAGAGTATATCTCCCACTTGGTCCCGTCAGAAAGGCATTTTGCATTTTTTCATTGCTAACGATTTCTTTGCAAGAACGTAATGCTTGATTTACATTTTTCACCGATTACCGCGATACGGATAGACCAGTCGGATTGAAAATTTTGCATCTTGTAGAGTATATCTTCTAATTGGTCCTGCAAAAAAATTGTTGTATTTTTTCATTCCTAACGACTTTTATCGCAAAATACGTAATACTTCATTTATATCTTCCGGCGTTTATGCTGCAGGGAATGTACCGATAGCGATGAAACCTTTCACATTTAGTAGGAGGTATATCCGCGATGATCCCACTTACAAAAATTTATGAAATTTGTTGTTTATTAACAACTTAAATTCGGTCAATTTTTTTCGGTTTATGGTTATTAGCTAAGCAACAGAAATCTAAAATCACCTTACACTATCCTACAAGTACTACACGTTCCACTAAAATGTGTGAAATAAAATAATTTTTAACAAAAAACAAATCCGACTTCGAAATGCACTAAAAAGTGTCAAATAATTTCTATTTCATTTATACCAATATTCCATAACTATTAATAATATCTACTTAATCGTTAAATAGGATACCAAATACATTTCAAAGTTTTCGGAGGCGGCGCAAAATTAAAAATACCCGAATAAACGATGCTGCCAATAACGATTTGATTGCGGTATGGCAAGCTTGGTAATTGATAAGTTGTAAGAGGAAGAGCGGAACGTTATAGATCCGGCTGAAAACATTTGTAATTGTAACGATTATGTCGGAAATTGGCAGCACTCCTGATGTACATGCACTGTACTGCAGTTCACGAGAGACCATACTTAACTCGCGTAGCTCACTAGGTCTAAAGAGATTTTTAGTAACGTGTGTTATTCCCCTCTACAGCTTGCTTCTTGTTATGCTTTACATATAAATGATGGGCAGAAATATACATATGACGTACGATAACTGATAACCGGTGATGATATTGTAAATTTTCACGATACTATGAAATTCCTATTATTTTTCGAAAAAATAATGATGTGAACGCAAAGTAAAGAAGCAAGCTGTAAAGGGGAACCACACGGGCTATTAAAAATCTCCCTAGACCTAGTGAGCTGCGCGAGTTAAGTGCGGTTACTCGTGAACTGCAGTATAGTTAATTCACAATGGGTATGTTGATTTCCGTTGAATATGGTTTACTTGAAATTATCAAATGGGTCATTTATCATAGGTTGCCGACGCCCGAGTTAGGATCTTCCTAGTAGAGGAAAAGTTTTTAATTTTGCGCCGCCTCCGAAAACTTTGAAATGTATTTGGTATCCTATTTAACGATTAAGTAGATATTATTAATAGTTATGGAATATTGGTATAAATGAAATAGAAATTATTTGACACTTTTTAGTGCATTTCGAAGTCGGATTTGTTTTTTGTTAAAAATTATTTTATTATAATAAAATTCATCTTCTTTAAACACTATGTTGCGTTGCGCGGGGCGAGGCGAGCGCGCAACGTAAAAGATAATAAAGAAAAAGAAGATCAGTTGTTAATTTTTCTGAATTGATTGATTAGTGCGATGAGAAAGGTCTCGCTGCCACCAGCCCTGACCGCGTATGACGCGTTAACGTCCTCTACGATCAGAACAATTTTAAAAGACGGAAATTTAGGTATTTATTCCCGTTGGGTTCGTCAGTGTTCTAGGTCCCGTACGGGTCCCTCCTTGAAACGTAGTGTTGGATTTGTATGCGCGGATTTGATGTAAGAAAAGGTGTTATAATTCAAAGAAATAAATGAACTGGTTAGTGTGCAAAAATGAGATGTAATTCCAAGAATCTATTGCAGCTAACAAAGAAAACTGATTACTGAAATAATATTGATAAATATGATTTGGTAAATAGCTGAATTTGAATATAAACAGTTATAATTTACAAGGGTAAAGATGCTTAACCTATTGTATAATAATGACTATATGTAGTTTGACTGGAAAATCGTGTAAAATATATATAAACAGCCTTTGATTCGAATTGAGATCGATTATTATAAATTGTAAACGCTAGTATATTTTATTACCCAATGACTATCTCGACAAATCAGAAATTGGAAAAATAGCGGATTCAATCCGCGAGGGTACGACTTGAATGAAGAGACTCTTATAACCCGAAGGCTTTGCAAGTCGTCCCTCGATTATACCTCGTAGTCGAGACAATCGTTTCAGAAAAATCGCGATTTGAAAAATACGGAAAATATATATATTTGATTAATCGATACCTGAGTATGTAAAAATAAGGCGATCTAAAAGGAAAAGACTCTTATAACCCGAAGGCTTAATAGATCGCCCGTTTTTGCCTTGTTGAAATATCGATTATAATGCCGTGCTCGACAAATTAGTAATAAACAGGCTTACCGTGGAAATGTAGAATATAATATATGATAATGAGTCGTTTTGTGAATCGCTGTTTATTCGTTGAAAAATCGCTGTCTGACACCAAGAGAGAAGATGGAATTGTTGAAACACACGCACTTGTCGTGCACCCGATTGCCCTTTATTGCGAATGAAAATTTAACTAGACAATAGACAAGACACAAGACGATTACGATTTTCGAAGAGATATAATTATTAAACGCGAATGAATCTAATACGGAAAAATATGCGATCAAACGGATTAAAAGAAAGAGAAAAGGATAGAATGTTAAGAGTGTGAAAAAGCTTAACGTGCGCGTCACTGAGTCTTTGCCGCGTATTCGCGAAATTCACCCTCATGACACTCTGCCTAACGGGTAGGACTTGCCGCGCAGCTAACGATCGCGGTGGTAGCGCGAGTTGTTCGTTAAAAATCCTAATAGTATACGATGATTTGACTGATAATTTCAGCAGTATTCAATTGTTCGATATTCGAATATTCATTACTGTATTCGCAGCGAATTTTGTTCGAGAACGTTCTTTCTGTTCAAAATCGTACCGTTGGGTCTTAGTTTCAGGTAATTCCTAGAATTCAATACAATGACTTTTATTACTCTGTGTGACCCTTCGTCTCTAAACAGTTCTCGAATGTTGCTAACGTTCGCGGGTGCGGATTCTCATTCCTCGCCCTTTGCACTCATTCGAATATTTGAATTTCATGCTATTTCATGCTTTCATTCCAACTCTCGATTCGCACATACGATCGGGTTTGGGACCGACTGGCACCTACGCGTGAAAAAGAGGAGAGTATCGGTTGAAAATCTAAAAGATAAATTGATTTTTACGCTTTTGCGCAGTTAATCTGAGGAGACCCCTATAATGCGAAGCACTGGCTAACTGCGCAGCGAACGCTGTTTATGATACCTCTCCTCGGTCGAACCCGAGTTTTTGTCTATTTCGAAATTTGTTACTACGTAGTTGAGCACGACGATAGTTTCAAGGAGGGGTAATAACTAAAGAAAGGAATTAAGAAATGTAAAGAGAGTAAAGGATAGAAAAGACAAAATAGAATAATTATAAGCTCAAACTCTCCCCTGTGCATTTCCCACATGAAGAAGTCTCTCACAACCCGAAGGCTTGATAGGAAAGCACAGAGTCGAGGAGAAAATTAAAATGTTGTAGAAGTGATTTGTTCCTCGCACGCCCCTTACATGAGGAGACTCCTATAACCCGAAGGATTGATAAGGGCACGTGAGGCGGACAAATTTGTAAAATTTTCCCAGACGTGACAACTACATCTCTTGCGACTATAACCTTTTGTCTTTTAATACTCCACAATCTATAGCCTGTTGTACAATAACCTATCATTATACATTCCTCTGTCTTTGAATCAAATTTATTCCTCAATTCTCTGGGAACGTGTGCATATGCCATTGATCCAAAAACTAAGATTTCTTACGTCAGGCTTTTTATTAAACCACATCCTCGCTGGAATCTCATCATCTAAATTTCCTGCATTTGGACTTTTATTAAGTAAATATGCAGCCACTCGCACTGCTTCATTCCAAAAGTTCTTTGGCATATTAGCTTCTTGTATCATAGCTCTAGCTTTGTCCATTAGGCTTCTATTAAAGCGCTCTGCCTTTTCATTTTGTTCAGGCGTATATGGAATGGTATAATCTATACAAGTACCATTCATTTTACAAAACTCTTTAAATTCTTGGGAAGTATACTCCCTTCCATTGTCACACCTTAATGTAGCTATCTTTAAATTAAATCTGGTTTGTACCATTAGCACAAATTGTTTGAAACAATCAATAACATCACTCTTGTTTTTATCATGAATACCTGAATGAAATTTGAGAAATCATCCACAAAAGTAACAAAATATTTCTCTCCACAATGGGATAACGGTGTAGTAGGTCCAACCACGTCGGTGCGGACTATCTTAAGTAGTCTTTTTGCCTTAGTTCTCGTTCCAAATTTAAATCTGGTCATTTTCCTTCTAATGCAGGAGTCACATAATTCCACTTTATTAACCTTTAAGTTTTCTAATCCATCAACCATTTGTTTGTTTACTAGTTTCCCGAGGTTTGCATTACAAATGTGTCCATATCTATTGTGCCATAATTTAGTCTCATGGTTCTCCGTTTTCACACTGAAACTCTCATTTGTTTCAACTTTAAAGCATATTTCATATAGATTACCTCTATGCCCAACTCCAATCAGTTCGCCTTCATTATACAGGCTTACTTTACCATTACTAAAAACAACTTTAATATTTGCCATCTCCAACCTTTTTACTGAAAGCAAATTTCTTCTCAAACTTGGAATACATAACACATTCTTTATATTGTATTCAACATCCCTGTTATACACATTACTCGTTACTTTGATATTGCCAACACCCATTGCCTCCATGTAATGGTCATACTTTGCTACCGCTATTCTAATCGGTTTTTCTAACATTAAAAGTTCATGGAAACAAGTCTTATCATTCACAAGGTGGTTCGTGCAACCTGAATCTATGCAGAAGGTTAGATTACCTCTATCTTTCACATAACTTCAACAATTCTTCAAGTTTGACATAAAACAAACAGCACCAGATTGATCGTCATCATCTCCTTTATCCGCATAATTGCTTCGCTTATAACTCTGATGCGTATACCTCCTAAAATTACATCCTCTAAAGTTATGGCCTCTGCCTATTCTATAATTTCCTCTTCCTCTATTTTCTCGGTATTGATATTGATCTCTTTTGCCTGTATGATTATCTAATGTACTTTGACTCCATTCTGGACAATTCCGCTTTAAATGTCCTGCTTTTCCACACGAGTGACATATGACTTGTTTGTTTAGAAATGCTGCTGGCTTCGCATCATCTTCTCTATGATCATTTTTAAAATCAGTAGCTCTTCTTCTTTCGGCTTCTGCCCTTAGCATATCTTTTACTCTCTCTACAATTAACTCGTCTTGTGGCATACTCTCTAATACCGTTACAACAGTTTCAAAAGTTTTGGGCATCGCCAACAATAGATTGCAGACAAGATCTTGCTCACCTATTTCTGCCCCAGTGACCCTTAACTGTCGAATCACCTCATCAAACTCTGCCAGGAATATCTCTAAATTGTCTCTGTCATTCAATCGCATGGTTATTAACTTTTTACGCAAAACTATTTATCCTGGAACACCCTTTTTCTCATATCTGTCTTCCAATGCCTTCCACATACTACAGTATAGACTCGTTATAAGCAAAACGCTCGGGACCGGACTTTTGCTTATAACGTGTAGTTCCACCATTGTTTGATACAGTATAGACTCGTTATAAGCAAAACGCTCGGGACCGGACTTTTGCTTATAACGTGTAGTTCCACCATTGTTTGATATTTGCCGACTGCTTCGAACGTAGAAAAGGACAGCGAGTGAAAAAGAGGACAGAGCGAAAACAAACCGCTCTATATCGGTAAGGCAACACTAATGCAATAACCTAACTTTGTTATTTTTCATTTTTCTTTTTTTATAACACTTTTTCCATGATATTTCGGAGATTTTTCTAATTGAAATGATACCAAACACGATATAATTCGGACCATATTTACTTGAAACAACTTATTATATATCATCATTTCTATTAAATTAGAAAAAAGTTTTATCTCAAGTATCTATTCAATCAGCTACCGTATCACAATAACCAGTTTTTATTAGATTATATAAATATTTGCAATTCATTATAAAATGATAGTTTCATTTTACCAATAAAATGAGTTTTATCTCAAGTATCTGTTCAATCAACTACCGTATCACAATAACCAGTTTTTGTAATGCCAAAGACGAACCCACTTTTGGGCGCAATCAAAATAAAAAGAGAAAATGGATACACCCTATTACAGAGGTGCCCAGTTAGGCGTCCGCATTTTTGCCCACATAAGAGTCCGTCGCTATTCTCACCAGTTCTTGGAAACAGAAGTTCCACACATGTCGAAGTTTTCATGCATGTGGAATCGCGGCCTTACAATCATGGATTCGGAATGACAAATGACGTTCGAATTGACCTTCGCATTCGCATGTATAGAATATATTCTACCTATAGGTATCCTACTCGCACTCATCTCCTCTCCTTCCTTCAGTTGAATTCGCAGAAGTCACCTTCCCATTTAAGCGTCCGTATTCGGTCCCGACTGTGAACGCTTAAGTGGGCACCTCTGTAATCGTATCTTTAATTTAAGCCGCGTTATAGCATATAGATTATTAATAATATAATATTTTCTTGTACTTTCCAGCTAGGGTGAAATTCTTTGTAAATTAATTATATAATTTTTCTCTCTATTTTCTTCATCTAGGGCGAATTTCATTGTAATTTAATAATTTGAATTCTCTTTGTATTCCTATTTAGCTCGAACACAATTGTTAAATTAATCCGATTATTCTCTATTATATTTTCCACTCTAGGGTGAAAATTTTGTAATAATTATACTTAACTATTCATTTATATATTTAAAAATTTTGAATAAACAAATGTTTGAGAATCCGCTCAACCATGATGGCGCTCACGGTCGATCGATTTGTCGATCGGGAGTCGACCATCTAGGTAACGCGTGAGCAGGGGTCTTCTCGCCGGCTCGCGCGTGTTACGACCAGCCGCCTAAAACGTATATTAATCGAATTCTTCCCACGTTCAGACAAACATCATGTTACGGCCACCCGCCTAAGCGATCGGTATTCGAACAATCGAAGTCCTCACGACCGGACACCTAAACATCATATTACGACCACCTACTTAAGTATTCGATAAGACGCGCTCTCACGGACATCCCACCTTGTCAATCATCGGCCCCTTCTCCACCACTAGCGACATTATAAAAGACCTTACCGGACATAAGCGGAGTCAGTCGAAATCATATTATAAAAATAAAGTGCCAAACCTTTAAAAGTGTTGTTCATTTAAAAACCTGTTAACTTTCCACGTGACATTTTGGCGATCCTGCCAGGATCCATTCAACATCACGAAGAGAAACTTCCAAAGGGGGCTTTCTACGGAACTCCGGACGAAGGGACTACGAGTGCCACTCTGTCGTGATACGTAAGGATCCAACGAACCTAAGGTAAAAGCTGGCGTTTGAACATTACCGATTAAAACCACCCAGCATTTCCTCTCAAGACTCATCCTCCTTATCCTCTGAGTCCTCAATATCTTCAATAATGACTACCTCCGGACCTGCTGCACAAGAGAACATGCTACGGCAACTCTTGGACAGGATGCAACGGATGGAAGAAGGAATCAATCAACAATTGACAACTCTAGGAGAAGAAAACCAAAACCGTGCAAAAGAAATCCAAAATATTGCAGAGCAGCTGAAACTGGTCACCCTCACTGAAGACGCGTCTACTATTTCGAGGATCACCAGACGAAGCGGCGGAGATCAAGATAATCAACAAGAAGATGAAATGCATACGGCCCGTCAACCACCCCAAAATTCAACAATCAGGCCAAACGAACTGATGAAAGCAGTTGACGCCATTCGAACCATCGAGACCTTACGAGGACGAGATGATGTAGGAGTTGAAGATTTTATCAAATCAGTCAGGTATGCCAGGAGTAATTGTTCTGAGAAAACATTATTACTAAAATTAATTCTGATCGAAAAAATTACGGAAAACGCAAAAAGAAGTATTCGATACACGTCAATTGAAACGTATGAAGAACTTTATGAAGTACTCCGTCAGAACGTTTCAATACCTAATACTGTTAGTAGTTGCCGTAATAAGTTACAACAAATACGGCAAGGAGCAACGGAAACAGTACAGTCTTATAACCTACGATTTAGACAACAACTCAATGAATTAATTTACGCCGTTCAAAATAAACACCAAAATCCAATTTCAAGAAGGATAGCTATAGAAGAAGAAGAAACAAAAGCTACTCGAACATATGTGCTCAATCTCCGCAGGGACATAGGCATGCTCGTAATACCAAGTAAACCGAAATTATTAATAGAGGCACAAACAATGGCAGCCGACATGGAACTGTGGACTCGCGACGCGAATCGTGCCATGGAGCGTCGACAAGTGCCATCCAGAATTCCTCCACCTAAACAACAAGGGCAACGCCCAAATACACCGAGTGATCGACCAAACCATTCGATACCTTTGAAGTGTACAAAGTGCGGAAGATTAGGACACACCAGTGACAAGTGCTACGCGCGAAATTTTCAAGTGGCCAACCAGGGAAAAATTCCACCACCAAGAGTGAACAACCTCAATTCTCAAGAGAACAAAGTGACAGAAACAACATCCGAATCAACTGCACCACCGGAAAATTACTACAAATTTGCTGCAGAGTTCCAGGAATGTCGAGAATCGGAAGACTACTCGTGGACACAGGAGCAGGAATCAACATCCTCAAGCGATCAGTAGCTGAAAGAATAGAGCCGACAGAAAGCAAAACATTCTTTATGGGTAATGACAAACATACTACTCACGAGACGACTATAATTCAGATACAACAAATACCTCATACCTTTCACATAGTCCCTGATTCATTTCCTTTAATAGAAGACGGCATAATGGGCCTACCATTCTTAGAAAAATATAAATACGAAATCAATAACGAATCATTAAAAATTAACGACAAAATTATACCGTTTCAGAAAACTACTCCTCACACACTGTCTCCGGGAAAAACAACAAAACGAACACAATATCTAGACGGAAAACCTGTTCAAATATGCTACATCAACACTGGTAAGCAAGACCATCAGATTACAAACGAAATAGAACCAGATGATAAAATCGATCAAATTAACAAATTTGCAAAAATTATTAGAACTAAACATATTGATCCAAGTTTACGAGACCCTTTAGAGAAAATCCTTATTAACTATCTTGACGTTTTTAATTTAGAAACTGACTTACTTCCTTGTACATCCCTTACGGAACACGCTATTACGTTAAAATCCGAAAAACCTATTAATATAAAAAGTTATAGACCACCTGAATGCCATAAGCAAGAAATCGAACGACAAATTAATGATATGCTAGTTAAAAAAATCATTGAACCATCAGACTCTCCTTATAACGCGCCGGTTTGGGTAGTTCCGAAGAAATTGGATGCTTCAGGTAAATGTAAATGGAGGATAGTAATCGACTTCCGTAAACTCAATGAATTGACAGACCAAGACGCGTACCCATTACCTAATATAGATGAAATTCTGGACCACCTAGGCAAAGCAAAATTTTTTAGCGCGTTAGATCTTTCTTCAGGATTCCATCAGATCCCTATGAACAACAATTCTAAAAAGTATACAGCTTTTTCTACACCACAAGGACATATCCATTACAATAGAATGCCATTCGGTCTCAAAAATGCTCCAGCAACGTTCCAAAGAATGATGGACACGGCGGCGCTTCGCGGTTTAATAGGAAAACATTGTTTTGTTTACTTAGACGATATTATCATCTTCGGGTCGACGATACAAGAACATAATCAGAATTTAGCAATCGTATTCCAAAGGCTTAGAGATCTTAAACTTAAAATCCAACCCGACAAATGTGAATTCCTCAAACCGGAACTAGAATATTTAGGTCATGTAGTAACTGCGGAAGGAGTTAAACCAAATCCAAAAAAACTAGAAGCAATAAAAGACTTCAAACAACCTAGAGAGTCTACAAATATAAAATCTTTTCTTGGACTAGCCGGATACTATAGAAAATTTATCCGTAACTTTTCAAAAATTGCAAAACCACTAACAGACTTAGTAAAAAAAGACGTCCCATTCCATTGGACAGACAAACAACAACTCGCTTTTGACACACTAAAACAAAGGCTTTGCGAAGCCCCAGTACTACAATACCCCGATTTTAATAAAACATTCACTCTAACGACAGACGCGTCAAATGAAGGATTAGGAACAATTCTCTCCCAAGATGGTCATCCTTGTTGTTACATCTCCAGAACACTAAATTCTCCTGAAAAGAATTACAGTACAAGCGAGAAAGAGCTACTTGCAATAGTTTGGGCCACCAAAGACTTAGACAATACCTATTAGGAAGAAAATTCATAATTCAGACTGATCACCAAGCGCTAAAATGGTTAAAGGATGTAAAAGATCCCTCTTCTAGACTCATGAGATGGCGATTGAGACTCGAAGAGTATGATTATGACATAGAATACAAAAAAGGTAAAGAAAATACCGCCGCAGATGCTCTTTCACGGCTGTACCCTATCACCTCACAAGAATCCAACCTTCCTATATCATCTCCAGAAGAAACGGAAGAAGTCCCAACTGAATTTTCCCCAAATCCTGACTATTTTAATGAATATGAAAATTGGAAAATAGACATAACACCTGCACCACTAACACAAAAAATTAATCGACCACACTTCTACCAACTAACAAAGGAATTACTAGGTGACTACGACGAACAAACATGGATAAATAAATTAGCAGAACTAATTAACGACAATAGACACAAAACTACTTTCCCAATAGGAATAGGAGACGAGAAAATAACACGACTAGAAAAGGTTTACATTCAAATGATGATACGATTTCTTAGTACAAAATTTAGAAACGTAAAAATTATATTCGATTCAGAACCTCCGCGGGATTACACCCTGGAAGAAAAAGAAACAATCCTGAAGGAAAATCACAATGAAATAGTAGGACACTTAGGTATTAATCGTACTGTAAAACGAATTCAAGAACAATTTCACTGGCCTAACTTAGAAGCAGACGTTACAGAATTTATAAAAAATTGCGAAACCTGTCAACATGAAAAACTAGTTAGAATTAGGCAAAGGGAAGAAGCTATCATAACCGATACACCTATAGAACCTAATACTAAAATCGCCATGGATATTTTCGGCCCATTAACAAAACAAAAAGAGGAAATCAATTTATCCTATCAATCCAAGATCAATTAACAAAATACCTTGTCCTCGTTCCCCTCAAAAATCAGCAAGCCACTACAATTATCCCAGAGTTATTGGATCATTATGTATACATATTTTCTGCACCTAGACAAATTTTAACTGATCAAGGAACGAATTTTGTTTGTAAGCTTATGGAAACGTTTGAACAGGCATTTAAAATCCAACATGTTAAAACGACCTCCTTCCATCCACAATCTAACGGTTCCCTTGAAAGAACACACGCAACGATAAAAGACTTAATTCGTACATGTACAGCTGAAAGACAAAACGATTGGGACGAAAATCTTAAACTTATTTGTATGGGTTATAATACCTCAGTTCACGAATCGACAGGTTATACATCCTTTGAACTAACATTTAGACACAAAGCTAATCTACCCTCAACAATTTCCGCAACTCCTTCGATGACAAAGGAACAGTTATTTAAACTTTGGAAGAGACGACACGACACGTACATTTCTGAGGCAATAAAAACACTCAATAAAAACAAAGCTCGCTATAAACGGGATCAAGACAGAAAAATTATAAAATTACAGACTATATTCAAAATAGATGATCGAGTTCTTCTACATAACGATCATAAACGAAATAAACTCGATCATGAATGGTTAGGACCTGCAGAAATAATACAGGCCTCTCCTCCAACGTATACTATTTATTTTCTGTCGGAGAATCGACAATTAAAGGTACATGGTAATCGATTAAAACTTTTTATTTCAGGCCGACAACCCTTACCCTCTTGTTCTACTTCATCGGAACAATCCACTGTAAATTACATATTGAACCTTTAAATAATTCGACAGTATTTTTAGAACATATCGATAATTGTTACTTATATACTAATCAAGTATCTATATCTATTATTATTAACCCACACTACCTACTAAAACAACCCGAAGTTATTGCAGAATCATTAGAAGGTCTATCAAAACATTGTAATAAATGCGCGTACAAAACAGAAATTCAAAACTTAGTAAAGGAACTCGTAACAATAAAAAAAATGATTGCTCAATTGAAATTAACATTAAGAATTATTCATAAACGTGGTTTATTAAATATAGTTGGTTCAGTATCCAAATCTCTTTTCGGTACTCTAGATGAAAACGACTTAACGATAATTAACGAAAACATGGACAAACTATTTGACTCGAATAACAAATTAAAAATCATCGTTTCTAATCAATCAGCCCTTATTAAACAAGTATTAGACGATTCTCATATTCAATCTATCCATCAAATTCAAGTAAAACTTAGCGAACTCCAAGACAATGTACAAAACGAAGAAATAATCAGCTCTTTAATTATACACACAGAATTTGTTCTTTCCGAACTACATGTAAATCTCGATGAACTAATCAACACGATTATACTAGGTAAACAAGGAATAATCAATCCACAGGTTGTAAAGCCACAACAATTTTTGGAAACATTTGATAAAATCATTAAAACCCACTTTCTTTATAATCATATTCAACCAACTCTCGAAAATTTTCAAACCCTACTTGATATTAGTAATTTAAAACTTTGGATCAACAATGGAAAAATTGTATATACAATAATAACTCCTATTTTGGATGATACAGAGTGGAAAGTCACTAAAATTTATCCAATTCCCTCAAAGAGAGACAAAATTTTTGTGGCTCCAGTAATCGAACATGAAATTATATTTACTACGCAAGAACAATATATTCCTACTGACTATAGATATATTCAAAAATTCTGTAAAAGGACGCCTTTAGTTCATCTTTGTAAACTTAATCAACCCACGCATAGTAAATTAGGAACACAAGATTGTCAAATTGAGCTAGTTAACAACAAAAACAAAATTAACACGTGCCCATTCTCCGTATTCAAAATTATAGACGCTACATTTATACCTCTTGAACAACCAAATGTTTATATATTAATACCAAATAAACCATTAACACTAGACATTCTCTGCGATAGACATGAAACACGAACTATACAAACCCCTAGTTTAATTAAAAGCGATGAACCTTGTATAATAACCTATGAAAACAATGTAATGAAAATTGGAGGCACCACCCAAGAAGTTACTTATGAAACTAAATTCAAAGAGTTCTCTTTCAACATTTCACAAAGTGATCTAAAACTATTAGAAAAAAAAAACATTGATTTTACTCCAAAGGTTACTCCAAATTTCAACCAATACCGAACAACTTTAGGACAGATCAACAACCAAATAGATCAAATTCAAATCGAACACCGAATCAAAAACCTAAAAGAAATAGCATACTCTGTATTACAAATTATGGGATACATATCTATAGCCGTAATCACAATTTATACACTATACAAATGTAAACTACTTTCTCGATGTATACCATCCACATTTATTTTTAATATCTGTTGTCCCACTGCGACTGCAAATCAAGAACAACAAAATACTACACTCCCACCAACAACATCAGCGTCAATCTATGACGAAGGTACCAGGTCATCAACCAAAGATTTGCTACCTGCACTAGAAGAAAACATCGTTCATATTCAACCAGCCCGGAAAATTGTACGTTTTGTGAGACCAAAACAAGTCTAAAGAGGGGGAAGTGTTACGACCAGCCGCCTAAAACGTATATTAATCGAATTCTTCCCACGTTCAGACAAACATCATGTTACGGCCACCCGCCTAAGCGATCGATATTCGAACAATCGAAGTCCTCACGACCGGACACCTAAACATCATATTACGACCACCTACTTAAGTATTCGATAAGACGCGTTCTCACGGACATCCCACCTTGTCAATCATCGGCCCCTTCTCCACCACTAGCGACATTATAAAAGACCTTACCGGACATAAGCGGAGTCAGTCGAAATCATATTATAAAAATAAAGTGCCAAACCTTTAAAAGTGTTGTTCATTTAAAAACCTGTTAACTTTCCACGTGACACGCGCAACGACGCTATTATTGATCATCGATCACCACGGCTCAGTCAAGTGCTCAGCAGTTTTTGTTCACCCGATCAAAGTTCGAAAGTGCAAATCACCAACGTTCAGTTCACCAGTTCAACAACCGCTCTGAATCCTCAGCGATCGTGCAAGCTACAGGATTCCCAGGTAATGTTCATTTACAAGATAATTCATTGTACACGCGAGCCGCCAACCACGGGTCGATCACGCACACGATCACGGGCACTATCACAGCAGCGGGCTGAATTAATATAATTAACGGCGCTGAGAAGCTCGTTGTTTGCATTTTGTAAACGCATTGCTCAGTTAAGAACGATCAAGGTGACAGATCAATTCTATATTTTGTATGTATCAAATTCACAACGACTCATTGTAATTGTAAAATCATATCAGACAGTTCATTTTCTTGTGTATCATAATTCAAGGCGGATCATTGTACGATCAAAAATCAATTGTCAACTCATCGTGTTCACCACAATTTTTGTCATTGACTCAAATAAATCAATTTGTGAAATCGACCCAGCAAGTGAAATTCTTTCCCAGCGCAATCCTTCCAGGAATCCCATCAATCCTGAACAACAAATTTGATTGAAAGGAATTAACGTTGGATTTCACTCCTTAACCGCGCACCACCTCAACTTTTATCCTGTAATAGTATACGAGTCGTTTTTTGAAGGAACTGCTCTCCTACAACGTTAAGCGCAGTGACGTAACAGTTTGGGACGTTACACTAAGCTTGTGCCGCATGTAAACACAGAATCGACACCACTGTGCATTTTTTCTTTGCCTCTTCAAAATCGAGTGATTGGCAACGAAGAAGTCCTTGTACCCCTTATCTATGCTTCACCACTTTGTAGTTAGGATATGTTATTTTTGACTTTTTATTCATGAAAACTTCACTAATGTATTTCTGAGATTTTTTCTAATGAGACCAAACACGATATAGTTTGAATTATACAATTTTACCTCGAAATAAGCTACACAGATCAGGTATGCTATTTGGCTCGATTTTGTTCTCGAAACGGGACGATAGAAAACACGAAAAACGAGTTAGAGTCCGTGGTAGCGGCAAATCATAAAGTGATCGGCCGAGCAGAGATTTTATTTTTTGAACAAGGATAGAATATAGCATGCCCTTTCATTCTCGCACTATTTCGCTTATTTCGAGGCAAATATACGAGACTGAAAAAGCGTTATATGTACATGCAACCGAGATTGCATTTATCCAGCCGAAATGTCGATTCTATTGGAAATAGGTGGTGAAACAAAATAAAATGAGAAAATACTTTTCAATCAAAACTTTATTTAAAACACTTGGAAGGGCACGTCCGTACCGCTCGGAAGAAACAGTCCGACTAAAGGCAGGTCAGTGACGAAGAATTCGTCACGTACCCATAGACTCCATCGGTCCTATTCTTTGTCTAAATAAGCCAAGAAGGAACACAGCTGCACCCTCTTGACTTGTGTCTCAAAAAAAAACGCAATACGTACGTCGATCGTTTTTGTAAACGGAACGAAAGAAAACTTTCTCTTCTTGAAAGATAAAAACCAACATGCCTCCTCAAAAATTAATCGACTACAGTAAAATGACGATACACCTTCCATGTGCTTTTCTGGGACAAATTACATATGGTCCAACATTTGTTGCTGAGGATTAGGGAAACCCAGAAAAACCTAATCAAACCATTGCACTGAAATATAATACATGTATATACATATTTACTGTTTTACAAAAATAATATGATATTATTCTAATCCCATTCCTTTTCTAAATTCCAGGAATTTTACTCCAGGTAGCGGCTTGGTCATTGCATCTGCCAGCTGACTATCTGTGGGAATATATTTCAGTTTTATTACCTTTTTCTCAATCTGTTCTCTTGAGAAATGATACTTTATGTCTATATGTTTTGACCTTTTATGATCAGTTGGATTGTTCGCTATGCTAATACAGCCATTATTATCTTCATAGATAACAATTGGATCTGAAATGTTTAATTTTATACTATTTGCTAATGACTTTAACCATAATGACTCTCTGACAGCTTCAAAAAGCGCCATGTATTCAGCTTCGGTAGATGAAGCTGCTACTGATGCTTGTTTCTTTGTACTTCAGCAAATAGTACAACGTTCAAACAATTTGAATAAGAAACCAGTAGTACTTTTTCTGTCATTTTTATCATTTCCACCTCAATCAGAGTCTACATAACCCGTTAAAATATTATCATAACCACCTCGAACAAAATTTAATTTAATATCAATCGATCCTTTCAGATATCTTAGTACCCGTTTCAAACATTTCCAAAGTTCTTCATTGTTTTTATTTAGATATCGGCTCAAAATGTTAATTGCCGTGCATAAATCTGGTCGAGTACATAACATTAGATACATTAAACATCCGATAAGATTTCGACAAGGAGCGTCATATTTCTTATCGGAGTTCAAAGCTTCATAATCTAATTTATTTTCTAGAGGTGTGCTAACAGATTTACATTCTGACATATTAAATTTGTTTAAAACTGTTCGGATATATGCACTTTGATCCATTGATATTTTATCTTTACTTCTCTCGATTTTTATCCCAAGGAAAAGTTTGTTATGAATAACCCTATATGCGGTAGCGTTACGTGAAATGGGATATAGGGAACAAGGGTTGGCAACAGTGGCGAGGAAAAGACAAGTGAATAGCGAAGAGGAGAGAGAAGCGATCGCGTGGGCAGCTAGCTGCGAGACGAGAGAGAGTGTACGATTACAAAATAAAAGGGAGAGATTCGCGTTTCATATAGAACTGGTCGTAATTTATTTGCCTAAAACATAGAACATAACAATTCAGAAGTGGGATTATAAAAGATTAGGCACGTGTGCTACGGAAAAACGGATAATCCTAGTGTGTTGCGTAGTAAGAATCGGTTCTCGCGGAGGCTAAAAAGCCGGTTCGGTGTTGTAAATATCTATATTAAGCAGTGTGTAAGAAACTTTTGAGTACTTATTAAGGACATAGATTTAGAAAAAAAAAACTAGTAAAACCTCGTGTGAAAACCGCGGAATTTTCCAGAACGGAAAGTGCGTAGCAAGTGACGATCGCGAAGAACAAAGCAGCGAACACGTGCGTATGACGTCACCCCGTGACGAGTTCGAAAAGTTTGTTACGAGTAACGGTTTGCGCGACGAACTCAGCGGTGAAATGAGCAAGAAAAAGTTGCGAGCCGCTCTTGCGGAAATTGAAAGGCAAAAGCAGCGAAGACAAGAAGAACGAGAGGAATATGAAAAGAATGTGCGCGCCATGGAGGCGGAACTACGAAGGCAGCAGGAGGGTCATCAACCGCCATCGCCTTCCGTGAACTCGGTCGAATCGCAGGCCGAAATGCTGGCGAATGCAATTCAAACGCTCAGTACGGTGATGTCGAGTCAGTCGCAGAGCCTAACGACATTGCAGGGGTCGTTGAGTGCTGACCGGCTAGGTCAAAATCAGTTGATTTCGATGGCCGGTGTTCGGGACACGATCCGTGAATTCCATGGAAATGAGGGATCTGAAAGTGCACGCGCGTGGCTGAACGACTTGAAAAACACTAAAACACTACATAGCTGGAGTGACGAGGTAACATTGAGCGTGGCAAAGGCTCGATTAAGAGGTGGGGCCTGGAAGTGGCTCATGAATAAAGGTGAGACAGTGCAAGACTTTAAAAACTTTGAAGACGCGTTTGTTTCCGCGTTCACGTATTCGCGAACGCGTCGCGAGAAACTGAAAATTATGACCGCCCGAATGCAGAAATCGAACGAGATGCTGCAAGATTATGTACTAGATAAAATTTGGTTATGTAAAGGCTTAGATTTCAGCGTCGCTGAAACCAGGGATGAGGTTGCTGCTGGCTTGTGGTCGCGTGAGCTCTCTCATTACGTCCTCGGGCGAGAGTACGACTCCACTGACGCCATGCTTCAGGACCTTGTCAAGATGGAAAAGATTTGCGACGGACGTCGCGAAAGATGGGCGGATCGTCAAATGCGCTACCCGCCCTCGAGGACGGAAATACAGGCGGAAAGAGGGGCGATCACGGGACCAAAGAGGATGGACACCACGAAGACTCCAACGAGCCGCCAGGAGGGAGCGTACTGCAGAGCACCAGGAAGAGTTGGCGCTGCGGACACGCGCGAAAGTGCGATAAAGTGTTATAATTGCGGAGGCGCAGGACATTTATCTCGAGATTGTAAACAGAGTAGACGAGCGATCACCTGTTTTATTTGTAAGCGACCGGGGCATCTTGCCTCCCGGTGTTCGAGTAATAGCGTCAATGCACAAGCGAAGGGGCATAACACGAGCTCAGGTAGCGAGGTTGTAAACCTGGTGGACTCCAAAACTGTCTCTGACAGGGGAGAGAAATTTATACGGGAAATATCAGTCGGGTCAAGTAACGTAGTGGCGTTAATCGACATGGGCGCATCAGTCAGTACAATTAAAGCAACGCTTGTCTTACGCGAAGGATTTAAGGTTATCATAATGCGTTCAATGTTAGAAGGTTTTGGCGGAAATTCCGTCGAGTCTCCGGGTTCCGTCGAGGAGACAATTACAGTGGATAATCTAAAACCACGTGTCCTGGCTATGCGAATCGTGCCGGATACAGCGCAACGCTATGATGTAATTTTGGGTAGGTCATTTACAGAGGCGCCGGATTTAACGTACACACGCGTCGGGGATGAACTGACGTTCGCGGAGTTGGACTCAGAGATTGTTAACCGACAGGTAGGCGCGAGAGCGCATTCGTTGGAAACGAAGTCGTTAGAGCCGGGATCGGTTAATTTCATAAACGTTGCATTTAACGCGGAGGAGTTACAAATGCCTGTCATGAATTTCGGGGAAAAACGAGAAACGGTCGAGGTGGGAGAATGGATCGGAGAATCGATTATGTCATTAGAAACGGTCAAAGGAAAAGACCCTAGATACGATGCAATTAGTCCTGACGAAATTGTCGCGGATGAGGACGTGACCGCCGAACGTAAGAATGAATTAGTAAACCTCCTAAACAATTATAGGGAATGTGTCGCGAGAAACGTCTGTGAAATCGGCAAAACCGAGCGAATAACAATGGAAATAGAAACGGATAAAGACGCGGTCGTGCAGACAAAACCATACCGCCTAAATACGCGCGATCGTTGCGACCTCGATAAACTAATAGAGGAATATAAGCGTGCAGGTATTGTTACAGAAACAAGTTCACCGTATGCGAGTCCTGCTTTCGTAGTACGGAAAAAGGATGGTTCGGCGAGGATGGTGGTAGACTATCGAAAGTTAAATAGAATCACGCGGTCGGTACATTATCCGATTCCAAATTTTGACGACCTTTTGGAACAATTAAACGGGGCCAAACTCTTTGTAACGCTAGATCTCGCATGCGGATACTTACAAATGCCTTTGTCTGAGGAGTCGAAGGAGAAAACAGCTTTTATAACGGAAACCCAGACCGGGCAGTTTGAGAGGGCGATGTTTGGGTTAGCGAATGCTCCCAGGTATTTTGCGAAACTGATGGACAAGGTCCTGGGGATAGCGCGGAAAAGGGGGATAGCTTTCATATTTTTCGATGATATATGCGTGTACGCGAGCACATGGAATGCGTTAATGGACAATCTAGAGTACATTTTAAAATTACTGAAGGACGCCAAATTAACATTAAACTTGTCAAAGTGTAAATTCGGATTAAAACAAATAGATTATCTCGGTTACAAACTGGGTGAAGGAATAATCCAGCCAGGCGACCGAAAGATTGATGCGATAGAACAATTTCCCCGTCCGAAGAATAAGCACGAAGTGCGCAGATTTCTGGGGTTGGCGGGTTTCTTCAGGAGATTTGTGGTCGGGTTTGCGGGATTAGCTAGACCCCTATCGAACTTATTAAAGGGCTCAAATGAGTTTGTGTGGAACGGAAACCTCGAAAAAGCGTTTAAAGAAATCAAAGCGAAGCTTGTCTCGAAGCCGGTGCTAAAGTTGTATAACCCAAAAGCGGCGCGGACGGAGTTGCATACGGACGCGTCCATGGTAGGAATAGGTGCGATTCTGCTACAAGCAGATAAGGAGGACGATGCGTTGCGTATGGTATATGCGATTAGCAGATGTACAAATGTGTGCGAAGCCAAGTATCATTCAAGCCGACTAGAATTAATGGCGATTGCGTGGTCATTGCAGCGCTTAAGACCGTTCTTGATCGGCATTACGTTTATGATCATAACAGATTGTCAATGTTTAGTCCATATGAATGCCTGGAAGACCAAAAATGCTCAGATTGCAAGGTGGATGAGCGAATTGTCCGAGTATGATTTTCATATTAAACATAAAAGTGGTGACCACATGAAACACGTTGATGCCCTGTCTCGAGCTCCTGTGATTGAAACGACAAACGAGTTACAAACGAATACGATGCTAAGTATAGAAACACGCGAAGACGAAATATTAATGTTTCAACGTTCAGACCCAAATATTTCAGAACTGGTAGCAATTTTACAAAAAAGAGAGACGGAACGTGACGAGGTAGAAAAGAAGAAAGTTAGAGAATACGTGTTACGCGAGGGATTATTATTCAAGAAAACTGTTAAGAACGATCAGGATCGCGAGTTATACGTGGTTCCAAAAGCAATGCGTAAATCCGTAGTGATTAGGTGTCATGATTTATCGAGTCATTTTGGAATAGATAAGACTGTTAAACGTATACAGGAATACTATTATTTTCCGAGATTGCGGCGTTATGTCCGAATGCACGTAAATAACTGCCTGGAATGTATTTTAGCCAAAAAAAGTGTCGGGCCAGGCCAAGGAGAGCTTCATCCAATACCGCCGGGACGGAAACCTTTTGAAGTAGTTCACGTGGATCACGTGGGACCGTTCATAACGACTCCCCGGAACAATAAATACGTGCTAGGTGTGATAGACAATTTAACGAGATTTGTAACGATTATACCGGTCAAAAACGTATCAGCGCGTATAACAGTTAAAAAGCTTGAGGAGTTTGTAGATAGATTTGGAGCGCCAGGTAGAATTGTAACGGACAGAGGTACAAGTTTCACCGCGGGTACATTTCAGGAATTTTGTCTGAAACACGGAATTAAACACACGTTGACGTCGAGTAGGCACCCGCAGGCGAACGGCTTAATCGAGAGGTTAAATCAAACACTCTTGCCTGCAATGCGAATTGCGGCCGACCACGAGAAACAGGACGACTGGGATCGTGCGATAAAGAAAATCGAGCGCGATATTAACTCATCAGTGAGCGTTGCGACAGGCAGAACACCGTTTGAAGCGTTATTAGGATATTTACCTAGATTTGAAGCAGGAGGTTTGAGACGGGTCACCGAACAGTGCGAGGGATACACTCCCCCAGTAGAAATGTGGCGCAATATTAGAGAACATATTGAAATTGAGCAAGCGCATTATAAAAACCGTTACGATCACAATAGGAATAAAAATGTTAAATTTAAGTTAGGCGACATAGTGTATATGAAAAGAAACCCTGTAGCGACAGGACAGTCAACAAAGCTTCAGCCGACATACATGGGTCCATTGGTAATTGTCGAAATTGGTCCAAGCGACACATATAAAATAAAAAAATTAAACGAAAGCTCTGATAGAAGGTTTGAAACAACCGCCCATGTGAGCCAGTTGAAGATTTGGAGAGGTCATGAATCAGAGATCGATAGTGATCCAGATCTAACGCACGATAATGAGACACAAAATGATAATGACGATGAGAGTGGTAGTGGAGGAATAGAACGGAGCGTACCCTTAGCAGAGACTAGCGTAAAAAGAAATAAAAACGAAGAGACTGTAGAAAATAAGACTGTCGGCAGAGAACGGCCGAAACGAGTTTCACAAAAACCCAAATATCTTCGTGATTTTGTTGAATAACGTACAAAAACTTCATTTATTTTGTTTACTAATTATAAGAAAAATTTCATTTAGTTCGTTTGGTAGTGTAAGAAAGAGTTAATTCGTTCTGTTTATTAGTTATAAGTTGTATTCAGTAGTAAGAAATTAGCAAGTAGGTACCAATTGTAACCATGTTTGGAGGACCAAACAACTGTAAGGATGGCCGATTGTTATGAATAACCCTATATGCGGTAGCGTTACGTGAAATGGGATATAGGGAACAAGGGTTGGCAACAGTGGCGAGGAAAAGACAAGTGAATAGCGAAGAGCAGAGAGAAGCGATCGCGTGGGCAGCTAGCTGCGAGACGAGAGAGAGTGTACGATTACAAAATAAAAGGGAGAGATTCGCGTTTCATATAGAACTGGTCGTAATTTATTTGCCTAAAACATAGAACATAACAAGTTTAATATCTTTTAGATCCACCATGCTAAAACTATTCATTAAATAATTTTTAAAGTTATTCATTTCTTCAATATTAGCAGTAGCGATCACCAGGTCATCTACATAAAGTACCACATATATATTTTTCGATATATTTCCTTTGTCTAGAATATAAATACATCTATCAACAGATGAATTTTGAAAACCTTTATTTTTAAGAGTTTGTTCAAATATTTCAAACCAGCATCTTGCTGCTTGCTTTAACCCATAAATGGCTTTATTTAACTTACAAACTTAGTTTTCTTTATTTTCAATTCCTTCAGGAACTTTCATATATATTTCCTCTTTTAATATACCGTTCAGAAAAGCAGTTTTCACGTCCATATGATGAACTGACAAATTATATTGATTCGCAAATGCCATCAAAAATCTGAAACTTGCTATTCTTGCAACCGGTGCAAATGTTTCATCATAATCTATTAAATATTGTTGACTGAAACCTCTCGCAACAAGACGAGCTTTGTATCTTAATGGGTTTCCAAACTCATCGTTTTTAATTGTAAATACCCATTTACAGTCTACAATATTTTTATTTTCAGGTCTTGGCACTAAATTCCATGTATTATTAATTATAAGAGAATTTATTTCTTCTTTAATTGCCTGTTCCCACTGAATTCTATCGTCCCTATTTTTAATTTCCTGATACGATGCAGGAATTTTACAAACTAGAGATTGAGCACACATTATATAATCATTTTTCTCATCAATCTCATTATATGAAATAGGTGGACGATGCTTAATCCTATCACTCCTTCTTACTTCGGGCGATAATTGTCTTTTATTACTAGATGAAGGGCCTGGGATATCTGTTTCAATTACAGATTTATTAAGTTTATGACTTAATTCAGTTTCTGTATTTGCCTTAACTGTTTCGGATTCTAATGTATCTGATTTATTATTTATATCAGATTTATGAGACTCTACTGATTTTGACTGCATGTCAGGTGAATCAGTTTCAGACTGTACCCTTGCAGATCTGGATATCAACTCGATTTTATTATTACGGGAGTTTTCTGTATTAACCCCTTCAGGCTGTACTATTACAGGCCTGGATTTCAAGAAATTAGTCTCATCTACAATCACATCTCTAAGTATGGCAAATTTATTACCTTCCACGTCCCACACTTTATACCCATTTGATTCATATCCGACTAGAACACCTTTCCAAGACTTTTCATCGAATTTAGTTTGTCTTGTTTTATTATGTATATAGATAGTCGAACCAAAAATTTTTAAATACTTTAATTGAGGCTTTTTATTATGCCACAACTCATATGGTGTTTTTGACTCTTTTAAAGCCTTAGACGGAGTTAAATTTATCAGATACGTAGCAGTAAGGACGGCTTCACCTCAAAAAACCTTTTCTAAATTGGCCCTGGCTACCATTGCACGAGCCCTTTCGGTTATTGTCCTTACCATACGTTCCGACACACCATTTAACTGTGGAGTTCGAGGAACCGTTAGGTGGTAACTAATACCTTTTTCTACACAATATCCTTTCATCTCGTTTGACAAATACTCTCCCCCGTTGTCACAATATAAATTGACAATTTTTAAATTAAAATGAGCTTCACTCTTTGCTACATAGTCTCGAAAGACTGAAAATACATCTGATTTATGTGTGATCAGGTACGTAACACAATAGTGAGTGAATTCGTCTACAAATAGAACAAAGTAATTTTTGTCATTAATTGTCGAAGGAGTGATTGGACCACAGACATCTGAATGTATTATAAACAATGGTCGTTTTACATGACTTTTGTCTTTTGCATTTCTGAACGGTAATCGTGCTTGTTTTCCCATTATACAAGCTTCGCATAATCTATCATGGACTTTAACTTTATCTAATTGGCCCATATCTACAAACATTTCTTTATTCTTTAACTCTAAGAATTTATTTTTCCCAATATGACCTAATCGTTGATGCCATAATTCGTAAATATTTCTGTTACTGGTTTCATTTAATACTACCGTAGAATTCACTGTATTTGAACAAACTTTAAATTCAACACCAGTTAAATTGTTCAGTGGCTTACCTGACACGATGATCTTACCACTTTTGCTTATTTTGACGCCTCCTTCGTCAAAAATTACCGTCATGCCGGCCTGCTGAATACGTCGTACCGACAATAAATTGTACGGTACATCTGGGCAGTAATAGACCTCTCCGATGGTACCTGGGATGCCCATATTCGTGATGATGTTCAGCGAGCCCCTTTTTGTCGCTGCTATAAAGGTCCCGTTCTTCGCCACGGAAATCTTTACTGGTATTTCCAATTCTTTAAAATTTTCGGCCAAGTCTTCTCGGTTGATTAAATGGTCCGAAGCATCCGAGTCCAGTAAAAATAAAATTTTACTAGGGTCGCCTTCCAGCTGGAAATCCCCGGCCATGAACGCAAAACTCGAGGTGTTTTCTTGCGATGTTGACGGTCTGTTCGTTACCTGCACTGTCTGTGCAGTTTTATTCTGCTCAGCTTGATGCTGTAGCATTCTTTTATAATAAAAACAATCTTTCTTCATGTGACCTTTCCTGCCACAATGGTGACATTTCATTGTAGTTACTTTGTTGGTTTTAAATTGTTTTTTATTGCTATGTCCTTGATTTTTCTTGAACAGCTTCGACTTTTCGAAATTTATTTGTTTCGGTACCTGTCTATTTGCTTGGAGCATTTTCATACTCGTGTCACGAGATTTATCGTTCAATTTAATCTCGTGATCGAGAAGTCGCGTTTTAACGAACGCCAGCGTTAAATTATCCTCTGATAATGTTTCGATGGCTGTTATTACACCGTCATAGGAGACAGGTAAAGTTAATAACAAGTGAGACACCTTGTCTGTCTCATCCAGTCTCGCACCCGCCGCAATAAGCTCTGATATAATATTGTCATATATCATAAAATGTCTCGCTAGTGGTGTATCACTTTCTAATTTTAGTGTTAATAGTTTTTTTCTTAATGCCAACTGAGTGGCAACACTTTTTCGCTCATAAATAGCGTCCAAATTTTTAAGCACTTGCCTCGCACAATTATCCGTTTCCGCGAAACTTAACAACGAGTCAGTTAAATATTCAATAATTATATTTTTTGCAGTCCTATCTGCCTTCATCCACTCTTCACTAAGCATATCTGGAACTTCGCCGTCAATAACATGAATCACGTTTAGTTCAGTCAACAACGCGCGAATTCTACATTTCCAAACACTGTACTTTTCACCATTAAATGGTTTAATGTTTCTTTTTGCCTGTACACCTTCCATCGTTTCCTTTTATTTATAACGACTATATACTAAACTTACACTTAGGATTATACAAGGGATTATTACACTATGATACACACACTAAAATATTATAATATATATATATATATATATATATACACAGCAATTATAGTTTTGCTTTTCAGTTTTTATATTTTCTTTATATTTTATTCCACACTTCACGCAGATAGCACAAAAACTAATCTGGGCCCATAACCTATTGGAAATAGGTGGTGAAACAAAATAAAATGAGAAAATACTTTTCAATCAAAACTTTATTTAAAACACTTGGAAGGGCACGTCCGTACCGCTCGGAAGAAACAGTCCGACTAAAGGCAGGTCAGTGACGAAGAATTCGTCACGTACCCATAGACTCCATTGGTCCTATTCTTTGTCTAAATAAGCCAAGAAGGAACACAGCTGCACCCTCTTGACTTGTGTCTCGGAAAAAAAACGCAATACGTACGTCGATGGTTTTTGTAAACGGAACGAAAGAAAACTTTCTCTTCTTGAAAGATAAAAACCAACAGATTCTACATCCGTATACATCATTTACATGCAGTCGAGGAGTCGATTCTATGTTGTTTATTCTATTGTAACGTCCCCGAAGAAACGAGTACGTTACTGCACCGACGCGTAGGGAGAGCGGTTCCCTATAAGAAGGCGACTCGTATCAGAATAGTAATTTTTAAGGGATCTTAGGTTCGGGTGGTGCGCGGTAAAGGAGTGAAATCCAACGTTAATTCTTTTCTAAAAATATATATCGTGTGTTTATTCAGAAAAAGTAATGTTTGTACATATAAGTAGGGAATATAAAAAAAATAATGAATATGATAAATAAATAATTGATGTACAAAAGTTTTCGCCCTGTGTTTGAAATATAAAAGAAAATAATTATATTAGTAGAGTACAGTGGAGTACGCCCTGGATAAAAAATATACAAAGAAAATAAACAAATTAAAATGACAATCGCGTTTGAGCTAGAATGAAATACATAAACAGAAAATTAAATTATTAATTACAAAGAAATTCGTCCTAAATAAAAATACAAAGAAACACAATTAATTAGTGAACGCGCCTCGAGGAATCTGGATCCGATTATCAAATCTTTAAATCTACTTTAAAAATCAATTGTCGGTAATTAGCTAGGATCCGTTCTGACTTTGTAGGAGGTAGCTCGATCGGCCACAGAACGATTTCTAGACAACTTAGCCGTAACTGATAGGCCGCTTCCAAGGAGCTTCTGCTTACGAATGAGCCCTCACCAAGCCTCAAATATTCTCATATAAGGACAAAAAGCGAAAAATCCCGAACCCCTTTTTAGGCCCATGTTTGCCGGTAATGTCACCTCGCTGCATTACCCGTATCTACCCCCCTTAATGGGGTAGACACGGCACGTGACCTCTCCGATTCGGGACGTCAGTATTACAGCAGTTTTTTCGTTGGGCCTGGTGGAGCCACTTGCGTGGTCTGTTACGAACTTGAAAGGTTTAATTCTCAGCTAGCGTGCGCGCAACACGGTCTAGGAAGGCAACAGCGCCTCAAGTATTTTTACAAACACATTAAAGCGCTCATCTCGCCAGAGGCATCACGACGATGCGTCTGAAGAACGAAAGCGAAACATTGGCGCGTGTTTAGAGTGAGATGTACGGTGATCATGCTATCCTACTTCCAAATGATAGAATTGTCCCGCTCCGATAAATTCTGACTGACCAAACGCGTAGATCTTATATAGCGCATCGTAGCACCCCTCGCTGCTGAAAAATATATGCCTACTCTGCAGAATCGAAGGAACGTGCAATCTGAGAATTATTTTTAGAAAAAGTTATTAACTTCTTTAAATAAATGTTTTTTAATTAATAAAAGCATACAGGATACGTTATGCAATTGGGACAGGTTATATCTTGAATTTGGTAAGAGATAGGAAAAAGCTGTTTATGTAAAAGTTCAATGGTATGATAATGTCTATCTTTCTATGATTTTATTTATCCGACTTCGAAAAGATGCCGAGACGGATGCACCAATCGGAACGAAACCTTTTGCATCTGGTAGAGTATGCCTCCCGATTGGTCCCGTTATAAAAACATTTTACATTTTTTCACTCTGAACGCTTTTTATTGCAAAAAAACGTACTATTTCATGTACGCGCGACGTACGGTCGCCGATTACTGCGAGACGGATAGACCAATCGGAACGAAACTTTTTGCGTTTTATAGAGTATAACTCTCCATTGGTCCTGTAAAAAAAATATTTTGCATTTTTTTATTCCTAATGATTTTTTCTTCTAAATGTATGTTCGCCGATTGCTCTGAGACGGATGGACCAATCGGAACGAAACCTCTTGCATTTGGTAGAGTATGTCTCCCGATTGGTCCCTTTATAAAAACATTTTACATTTTTTCACTCCGAACGCTTTTTTATTGCAAAAAAACGTACTATTTCATGTACGCGCGGCGTACGGTCGCCGATTACTGCGAGACGGATAGACCAATCGGAACGAAACTTTTTGCGTCTTATAGAGTATAACTCCCCATTGGTCCTGTAAAAAAAATATTTTGCATTTCTTCATTCCTAATGATTTTTTTCTTCTAAATGTATGTTCGCCGATTGCTCCGAGACGGATGGACCAATCGGAACGAAACTCCTTGCATCTTGTAGAGTATATCTCGGACTTGGTCCCGTGAGAAAGGCATTTTGCATTTTTTCATTGCTAACGATTTTATTGCAAGAACGTAATGCTTGATTTACATTTTTCACCGATTACCGCGATACGGATAGACCAGTCGGATTGAAAATTTTGCATCTTGTAGAGTATATATTCTAATTGGTCCTGCAAAAAAATTGTTGTATTTTTCATTCCTAACGACTTTTATCGCAAAATACGTAATACTTCATTTATATCTTCCGGCGTTTATGCTGCAGGGAATGTACCGATAGCGATGAAACCTTTCACATTTAGTAGGAGGGTTATCCGCGATGATGTCACTTGCAAAAATTTATGAAATTTGTTGTTTACTAACAACTTAAATTCGGTCAATTTTTTTTCGGTTTATGGTTATTAGCGAAGCAACAGAAATCTAAAATCACGTTACACTATTCTACAAATACTACTGGGTCCACTAAAAAGTGTGAAATAAAATAATTTTTAACAAAAAAAACATCCGACTTCGAAATGCACTAAAAAGTATAAAATAATTTCTATTTCATTTATACCAATATTCCATAGCTATTAATAATATCTACTTAATCGTTAAATAGGATACCAAATACATTTCAAAGTTTTCGGAGGCGGCGCAAAATTAAAAATACCCGAACAAACGATGCTGCCTATAACGATTTGATTGCGGTATGGCAAACTTGGTAATTAATAAGTCGTAAGAGAAAAATTATGGGTTCGGCTGAAAACATTTGTAATTGTAAGGATTATATGAGAAATTGGCAGCACTCCTGATGTACATGCACTATACTGCAGTTCACAAGAGATCATACTTAACTCGTGCCGCTCACTAGGTCTAGAGAGATTTTTAATAACGTGTGTTATTCCCCTCTACAGCTTGCTTCTTATTATACTTTGCGAACATATAAATGGTGGGCAGAAATATATGACGTACGATAACTGATAACCGGTGATGATATTGTAAAGTATCACGACACAATGAAATATCTATTATTTGTCGCAAAAAAAAATGATGTGAACGCATAGTAAGAAGCACGCTGTAAAGGGGAATCACACGCACTATTAAAAATCTCTCTAAACTTCAGTAGGTCACTAGCGGCGCGAGTTAAGTGCGGTCACTTGTGAACTGCAGTATAGTTAATTCGCAATGGGTTTGTTGATTCCCGTTGAATATTGTGTACACTCAGTCCCATCGAAGTTGTCGCAGTAAAGTTGGCGCGCTAACGCCGCCGCGGCTTGAATGTGTTAGCGCGCCAACTTCACTGCGACAGCTTCGATGGGACTGAGTGTACTTGAAACTATCAAATGGGTGATTTATCATAGGTTGCCGACGCCGGAGTTAGAATCTTTCTAGTAGAGGAAAAGTTTTTAATTTTGCGCCGCCTCCGAAAACTTTGAAATGTATTTGGTATCCTATTTAACGATTAAGTAGATATTATTAATAGCTATGGAATATTGGTATAAATGAAATAGAAATTATTTTATACTTTTTAGTGCATTTCGAAGTCGGATGTTTTTTTTGTTAAAAATTATTTTATTTCACACTTTTTAGTGGAACCAGTAGTATTTGTAGGATAGTGTAACGTGATTTTAGATTTCTGTTGCTTAGCTAATAACCATAAACCGAAAAAAAAAATTGACCGAATTTAAGTTGTTAATAAACAACAAATTTCGTAAATTTTTGCAAGTGAGATCATCGCGGATAAACCTCCTACTAAATGTGAAAGGTTCCATCGCTATCGGTACATTCCCTGCAGCATAAACGCCGGAAGATATAAATGAAGTATTACGTATTTTGCGATAAAAGTCGTTAGGAATTAAAAAATACAACAATTTTTTTGCAGGACCAATTAGAATATATACTCTACAAGATGCAAAATTTTCGATCGGACTGGTCCATCCGTCTGGCGGTAATCGGTGAAAAATGTAAATCAAGAATTACGTTCTTGCAAAAAAATCGTTAGCAATGAAAAAATGCAAAATGCCTTTCTGACGGGACCAAGTGCGAGATATACTTTACAAGATGCAAGGAGTAATCGGCGAACATACATTTAGAAGCAAAAATCATTAGGAATGAAAAAACGCAAAATATTTTTTTTACAGGACCAATGGGGAGTTATACTCTATAAGACGCAAAAAGTTTCGTTCCGATTGGTCTATCCGTCTCGCAGTAATTGGCGACCGTACGCCGCGCGTACATGAAATAGTACGTTTTTTTGCAATAAAAAGCGTTCGGAGTGAAAAAATGTAAAATGTTTTTATAACGGGACCAATCGGGAGGCATACTCTACCAGATGCAAGAGGTTTCGTTCCGATTGGTCCATCCGTCTCGGCGTAATCGGTGAACATACATAAAAAAAAAAAAAAAAAAAAAAAATATACACATCGAATTGAGTATCCTCCTCCTTTTCGAAGTCGGATAAAAACTATTTCCTTCGATGATTATATACGTTGCTTGTATGATCGTTTAGAAGTGCATCGTGAACAGAGATGTATTCGTTCAAAATTGCACAATGTATATTCTATATGTGAAGAAAAGAAGGTGCTTAGTCCTTAAGATGATAAACGATTCATAATTCCACAATCCACAAGAACATTGCCTTGGGGACAATATAAAATAAATAATTATTCGTAAAAACATCATTTATTCTTTGCTCCACGAGTAAAATATTATTAATTTCCAAGTATCTTTATAAGCCTGTAGGCTTTCGAGTTCTTGCGAACTTTACAATTTCATGAGAGAGACGTCTGACTCGGAGTTCTTACAAACCTTGCAAATTCATGCGAGTCGTTCGACATATTAATTTCAGAATTTGCAGCATGATACTGGAAGTGCCGAGTGTCTTAGAGTTTGGAGGGGGATGTTTCTCAGTGCTTTATAAACGCATCACCGACGTGTTTTCGTTATTTACAATGGCGCGCAAAATCACCTCGTTACAACTTGAGGCGTTGGCCGCATTTTTAAAAACAGAGCGTAAGTAGTTTTTTAGCAATTACTCTTAGCGTGTTAATTTTATTTGTTTTTTAATTAATTTTTTTTTAAAAGCGGGTGCAATGAGTCAATTGGGAGTTGTCTACGTGGCGGACGTTGCAAGAGTTAGTCGGGAGCGGGCTGCCAACCGGAGAAATCTGGATGAATTGTGGGTCGAAGGAGTGCGAAGGCACTGTCAGAACATCGACGTCTTTGACCTACGGTATCTATTCGGATACGAAATTGATGTAAGTTGCTTGTCTGTTTTGATTTATTAGATTTATTGGA
This sequence comes from Osmia bicornis bicornis, assembly GCF_907164935.1. Lineage (NCBI taxonomy): Eukaryota > Metazoa > Arthropoda > Insecta > Hymenoptera > Megachilidae > Osmia > Osmia bicornis. The sequence continues at coordinate 1,218,174 of NC_060223.1, read as the reverse complement.
TTTATTAGATTAATATATATTTTATTTTATCTGTTATAGCCGGGTTGGTGGTAGTGTTTTTCCGCCTTCCGCTCGCCGCCACGAATTCCTGCACGAACTCGCCCGCCACGATGATGTAAGTTGCTTGTTTGTTCTGATTTATTAGATTTATTAGATTTGCGTATTAATGCATATTTTATTTTATCTGTTATAGCCGGATTGGTGATCCTCCTTCTTCCGCTCTATCTATCATATCTTATTTTATTATTACCATATTATTATATATCTTATGTTATTTCGTTTTATTAGTATTATTATATTTTTATTTTAGTTTGTTTCCTTTCTTCTTTTGGAGGTTTTCTGGTTTTCAGATAAAAAAAATATACAAAAGGTATCAATGTAATTTATTTTTTGCCCCACCCTTCCTCCTACTCCTTTCATTTACGAAATTATATCTAATTAAAAAATTACATCTTATGTTTTCCCGCGGCCGTTTCATCACTTTAATTTTCACCTAACAGTTTCCATGGCATTTTCTTGTAATTGACGTAGTAAAATAAACACAATATAAAACTTTGTAACGTGGTGACACTTGTGCCCCCCCGTTACAATCGCTGCGCTTCTCCCACCTCAAATCCCACCTAGAAATGACCCTTAACCCTTCTAACACCTCACCCCTTCTTCCCGCCCGCCGATGTCGGGCCGATGGAGGCGACGGACAAGAGACAACAGGGATCACCCGCAAGAAGGAGCTACGAGGCCGGCGACAGACCTCCCACCCTCCAGGAGAGGAAAAGCAACGCGGGACTTCGGAAAAAGAGACGAAGCGGCCCAGCAGCTGATACAAACGTCCACCTGGAGCCATCTGTCGCCGAGCCCGAAGACCTCAGTCCACCCGCCACGGCCGGAGATCCGTCAGCCCCATCGAACCCGAACACCGGCAGATCGACAATCGATAACCAATCTATTCCGTTGCCAGAAAAGGCCCCCTTCCTATTCCCCATCCCCTCCCCAAAAATCATCCCGCGACGGACCCGTCGTCGCGGCAGCGACGACGAGCCGTCATTGAGCCCTTGGCTAGCTAAGCGAGCGAGTTATAGAGATTTTGGGAAAGCGATAATAGAGATTTTGGAGAGTTATAGCGACTTTATAGAGAGTGAGTGCGTAAGAGTTTGGGTGAGTCCCTTGGAATATCTAATATTGTATAAAGACATTGTGTGAGTTTCGGCAACGGCGATCTTCGATTGCGAGCTTGTGTGTCCGCGTATCGCGCCGGTTATCCGTCGCCACGTTATTTTACGAACCCTTTTATCCAGCCCCTGTTACTCCCGTCCACAACATTCTCCTACGCGTAACGTATACGAACTTCCAGAAACCTCCCTCACCCTGAGATCTTCCCTAACCCTCGAAAATCCTCCTTGCGTACTCCCCCGCGAGATTGTAAGGACGTAAGTGCCACGAGTCCCATCCCCTGTAACGACCCCCATTCTGTCCCTTTGTCCAAATTTTGATTGCCACCGCGAGTGGCTGGCGCCCAACGTTTGTAATAGAGAATTGTAGAATCGTATAGAGTGAACCCCCAAAAGGGTCACAACTTAAAAATTATTTATTCATATAATCTTTATAATTTTACAAACATTTTAAAATACAAATTATTATATTATAGAACATTGTTCGCTCCTATTCATAAATTGTGAGGAGAATTAAATCCTAATCACTCAATGAAAACTATTTCCCTATCGTTGTAGAAATTTCGGTGCTAAATAAACATCATGATTTTCTACTCGTTGACCAGCTGTATCTTCTCGTCCGTGATATGATTGCTCTTCACCTTCTTCATATTTGTAAACCAACATCATGCTTTACGAACGCGTTAATTTATAATCAACCCGGCTTCTCGAAGTTCTTCGATTATAGAAACGATCTCGTTGTCATGCCCCGTATGTCCTGCGGATTTCGAGGATACGAGAAGACGTAATCTATCGACGAGCTCGTTTGGGTCATTCCAGTGCACGTAGTCCACCGCGTTATCGTTAACCACCATATCGAACGGTATCAGATTACCTCCACGCCGCTCGCTCTTAAGCAATTTTGCAATGATATATTTATACTTGTAACCCTAGTTACTTTTCACAAGCCCCGACGAGATATGGCTGCGTCTATGAGCGTTCGACGACTTTAATATTTCCGCGTATTTGTGTAAATCAGCATCGTTGAACAAGGCGTCATCAGGCATTCTTATAAATAGTAATTCGTACAAACCAGTTGTTCCTCTTGTAACAACCCGCTAAGAAGACGCAGCACCTTTTTCGTTTCATTTTTATAATTCTAATCAAATTTTTATATTTTAGTTTCGTACAAAATGTTTTATTTAATTTTCATTTTTTTATATTCAGTATTTAGTTTAATTTGTATTGTAGAATAATTTTTGTAATAAATAATTTTCATTCATCGATAACTCAGTCTATTAAATGAGTCGATAAGCGTAGAGTCGGTAAGTAGGCCGATAAAACAGAATATCGATCAATTATCGACGAGCGACCACGTGTGCGCCAGCGCAACCCCAATGATCTCGCGGTGGGGTGAGAGTCTAGAGTAGGGAGGCCGCGTAGATTAAGGAGCAGGGGTACTCGGCCGTCACGTGATGGGGAATTCCAGAAATCTAGAGGAACCCTATAATGAAAAAAAGCGCCAAGTCAGCATAATTTGACTATAAATAGAGGCGTTCCACGCGGTATCAGAGCAGATCTTCTCAGACTTCGGTCAAGAGCAGGCAACACTCTGGAAGTAGAGGAAAGCTTCCGCTGAATTGCTTATGCAACCATAGAGCGCGAGAATAGCTTTATCCTTCTCTTCCGGTGGTGATGTACGAGACTTCGGATCTGTGGACACCCTACTCATGGTACGCAACGTGTTGATCAGGTGTTTCTACTAAGCCATACTCAAGTATAAAGAGCTAGCGAGGAGCGGAGCTCCTTGAAACGGCCTGTATTTAACACAGCTCTGGCCAGTCCAGAAACCGATTGCGACCTGTAGAGTGGTCCGTTCATATCTGAGGAAATAGTATAAGTTGCTTTTGTTAATAATTTCCAGTACTTAGCGTAGTTGGTCATTATTCAGAGTGTTGGCTGTACCTATAGTCAGCTGCGCGTACTAATATATGTATATACATATACTAATATTAATTCTAACTTCATATACTAATTACTAATCATATTATTTTCATTTGTATTTTCCAATCTAAGGCGAACTCATTATAATTTCTCATTGTATTCCATATTCTAGCCGCACCTATTGTTATACTAACGATACTATTTTATATTATACTCAGATCAAACAGATTCAATTTAGCATTCACTTACCTTTTTGAATAAACAAACTACTATTAGTCTAGCACATTAATGTTTGGATTTTACTCCTCAACCGCACACCACGCGAATCCATAATCCCTAATACTTAATAAGAGTCGCCTTCTAAGGGAACCGCTCTCCCTACACGTCGGTGCAATGACGTACCTATCGTTGGGTCGTTACAATAGTATAAATATGGCCGCGCTGTTGTAGTCCCTTGAATGGAGGTAGATTAAGTGCATCAATGGTGGTTTGAAAATGCATTTAGCCTGGTTTATAATGTGCTTAGGATGCTGAATTTTACTAGCGCAAGTTGGTGTAGTGTGGTGCAATAAGTATGGAGATAGAACTATCCTGTTGCCGTGTTATTGGTGAAAAGGTTTCGGAGGTTATGTTTAGTTTTGTCGACAGAGTCAACAAATATATCACAGACTGAGTTAAATCTATTCGCGGTGGTGCATACTCTATTGATAATATTCAAGTGCCCGAATCTAGAGGAGTGGTGATGTTGATGAAACAGCTCAGAGGATCTGGTGGCCCGTGGTGGAATGTGAAAAGGGAAAAGCAGTGGTGCACTGTCGATTTCATTGGAGAGAAGCTTCTGAATGAACACGATTTCGTTAATGGTGCGTCTATCATTGAGAGAAAGAACATTGAATCTGCGCATGATATTGCTGTAATCATGGTCAAATCGCCTCATGGGGGAGGTGGTTTTATAGGAGAGAAAACGCAGAAATCTGTGTTGTACCCCCTCAAGAGCATTTATGTGTTTAGATAACCGTGGTGCCCATATTATGCTCGCATAGTCTAAATGAGACAATACTAGTGAATAATAAAGAGTTAGAAATGTGCCAGGGTCATGAAATTGAGCACAACTGCGCTGTAGGTAGCACAGCATCCTGGAAGCTGAGTTAGTGGCAGCGGCTATATGCTGGTCAAATGACAGCGAGCTGTCTATTAAAACCCCGAAATCCCTGGCACAATCTGTGTTGTTCAGAACATTGTTATATAGGGTATAATTTAGAAAAATGGATTCACTGCTTCTGTGAAATCTGATGACGCTGCATTTGGCAGGATTGAGACTCATCAAGTTTCTGCTGCACCACTCCTCTAATCGGTGAATATCCTGCTGTAGGTAATATGCATCAGTTTCTGAGGTGATAACGCCGAAGAGTTCCAGGTCAACAGCAAATAATAAAAAGCTACAGTTAGTAAAGGCGTGCCTAATATCATCTATGAATAACAGGAAAAGCAATGGTCCTAGATGAGAACCTTGAGGGACCCCAGAAAATACAAAAATTGTTCTAGATACAGTATTGCCTCGTAATAAGCAAGTGGTCTCGACTTCGAAATAAGCAAGTCGCTATCCCCTCTTCTTTGTTTGAAGTCGCCCGCAAAGTGAGAGGTACGAGAAATGAGTGAGAGGTCCATGAAAGCGCGAAGCCGATGTTTAGGGTAATAAATTTCACGCTTGACTGAGCAGTGACATCGGTTAGTAGAAGAAGGATGGAATATATGTATATAATGCTTTCTATCCTTGTTCAAAAAATAACATCGCTGCTCGGCCGATCACTTTATGATTTGCCGCTACCTCGCGTTCTCTATCGTCCCGTTTCGAGAACAAAGTCAAGCCGAATAGCTACCTCCCTCGAAATAAGCAACGGTTCGGTCCCGAGCCACTTGCTTATTTCGAGGCAATACTGTATATGTCCATGATACTTAATTGTCTGGATTCGACCTGTAATATAACTGTAAAACCATTGCAGTAGCGCACCATTCACCCCAAAAGAATAGAGCTTATCAATCAATAAATTATGGTTGACTCTGTCGAACGCTTTGGCAAAATCTGTATAAATTGCATCGACCTGCTTGTTTTTCTCTAAAGCCTGAGAGACGTAACTAATATAGCACGCTAAGTTGGTCGTTGTTGATCTACCTCTAATGAAGCCATGCTGCTCAGTGGCTAAATAATTGTGCATAATCTTAGAGAGTTTTTTACAAATAATGGCTTCAAAAATTTTGGATGGAACGTTGAGTAACGTGATTAGCCTGTAGTTTTCTATCTTAATTTTGTCTCCAGCCTTGAATATTGGTGTTATAGTGCCCCTCTTCCAGCGAACAGGATATTTACCATCCTTCAGTGATTTGCAAAAAATAATCCATAATGGTCTGCACAAAATAAATTTACATTGTTTAAAGATAGTACTAGGGAGCTCGTCTTCGTCAGGACTTTTGTAAACTTTAAGATTACCAATTTCAGTAAGTACATCGCTGATACTAATGTCTAAGCTGGATAAGCATAGCTCCGATAGTGCTTGAGGAGGAGCGTCTCCTAAATCGGGTTCAAGTGAAGAATAATTCGCCTCGAAGAAGTCAGCAAATAAATTGGCAATCGTTTGAGGATCACTGGATTCTTGGTTAGCATATTTCATATTTACTGGGAGCGAGTGAGACAGGCGGTTTCTGTTGACAAACGACTAGAAAGCCTTTAAATTACTTCGGATGTTAGTTTCGGTCGTCGCAACGTAGTTTTTGTGACACTGCCTAGCGAGAGCTCTACATTCACTTCTGAGTGCGCAGAAGTGTAAATAGTCGCAGTATCGGGAGTGCGCTTTATACTGTAAATGTGCTGCTTTTTTCTGCGAACTAACGATATTAATTCACTGGTGAACCATGGTGAATAGCTACTTTGTCTAATAGTTTTGATCGGAACAAAAGTGTTAATTGCCTGGTAGAGCTGATCGTACATAAAATCCACTGCATCGTCAACCGATAAATTAGACATGATGTCGTCCCAGCTGATGGAGTTGAAGAAGTCAAGCATATCAGAGTAGTTTACACTGCTGTAGTCATGCCTGATTCTGGGAGTAGCTGGAGCGGATCCAGAGATAGATGGTATGAAAAGTTGAGCCGAGAGATGGAGAGGAGGATGATATAGATCGTTTGGAAGAAGAGATTCAGTAGGAGTTGTATGTGTATATTCGGATGGTTAGTGAGGATGAGATCAGAGGATTGAGCCAGAAGAGTTTGTGAAATGATTGAGTTGGGTAAGATCGCATTGGTCAACCAGTTCGTGTACAAGGTTGGTTATTTGAGTGGTTCTATTGTTGGTGGAGGAAGAGATGAGTTGAGGGTTGTAGGATAAGGTTAGAGAAGACCAGTTGATAAAAGGAATGTTGAAATCGCCAGTGATTATAAGAGAAGCAGATGCATATACAGTTGACAAGTTGGAGATGCATTGAAAATGATCAGAGTAAAAGGTTGGAGGTGAGCCAGGCGGAAGATAAATGGTCGAGACAATTAGAAAGTGAGAGGATAGTGGAGAGCTGATCTTGATGAAGAGATGCTCCAGGTGGTCTGTAAGTGGAGCGAGCAATGAACAAGTTAAGCTTGTGTGAACAGCTATTAGAACACCCCCGCCCCTAGCGAAGGAGCTGGTGGAGTCACTTCTATCCTTGCGAAACACGGTGTAGTCGTCCAGCCCTAGTTCACCAGTGAAAAAGTTACAGTTTAGCCACGTCTCGGTCAGAATGATGATGGCATAGCGCTCTGAGGATGTGAGTAGAGAGGAGCTTAAATCGATCAATTTAGTGCGTAAACCGCGAACATTTTGATAATATATATTTATATACTTAGTTAGTTTTTTGAACTGCTAAGTTTAGGTTTGTTGTGAGAGTCCACGATACATGGGATGCCCTTGATATACCGTATGGTCTTCTTGGTGTCACCTTGATCATGCAAAGTCTGGAGTTTGAGGCGCAGATCCCGTAAGTATGCCTGCTCAGTTGGTGATTTATCGTCCGTTATCTTGTAAGGTCCACTGTATCTATTTTTATTGGCTAGGATCTGTCTGGTGGCCTCAGCATCCTGTAAGGTAATACGTAGGAGCCTGGGTGATTTACCTAGTTTCTCCAGTTTAGCCACACTAATAGTTGCGTAGTCTGCTGAATGGATGCTAGTTAGTATTTGTCTGGCCGTAGAGATGTCCTGGTCTCGAATCGCTTGTGGGGTTCCGCTGCCTGTGGCCACTGGTTAAGCCGTGGATAAGAACGTTCTTTGATATTTTCTCCCTCTCAACTATCTCAGCAACAACGTTGAACGTCAGTTCAGGAGTAAAGATCGCGGAGTTTTGACCACTCGGTGCAGCGTCGGATCGGTTTTCCAAAAGAGTGAGCCGTTCGTTTAATTCATAGCGCATTGCCGTCATTTCGCCCATCAGTGTTGACAGCTCGTTTTTAATAATGCTGTCGTATTCCCGCCGTAGGTTCAGTATCTCGTTGCGGAAAAGATCTCTGATGTCTTCGAGCGTAATGGAGGAGGAGGAGCCCCCTGGCGTAGACGCGCGCGAGCTAACTGGAGAGTTAACTGCCGAGGAACTGCCAGATGGCAATACAAGAGGATCACTTTTACAGTTTAAAAGTCGCCCGTTATGCCAGGGGTGACCCGACCTGGCTAAACAGTTTGAGCCTGCATGAGTGATAATTCCACAATCCAAGCATCTGGCCGGATTGGACGTTGCAGATTTTGCACAACCCTTGCACTTATCGGCCATAACGTATTAATGTATTTCTCGAATAGGTGAAACAAATAAATAGATCGTCGACACGAACGGTGCAACACCTTGTATGATCTTCTCCTGTTTAATGCAGTACGGTTCGAATATATCCAAAATGCACTTATGCACTTGCACTGCCCTGCACTAAGTGACAACGATTGCAATTATGTTTTGTGGCAATTAGGCTTATGATGAAGAGAAAACGAATGCAATTACTGATGTATAGCGGTTATTTTCGAACAGGAGCGTTAGAGTATACGTGTGTTCAGCAACAAGTGACATGTTCAACTGATAACTAATGTGATATGACTTTTTGAATTTTGCATACATGTCGTAAAGGATAGAGTATCTATTTTTATTAAAGTCAAGATTCAAATTGTCATACGGATATGATTCCGAATTTAAATACAATCGAAAATTGGTAAGTTTGCAGTCATCAATTTTGGTGATATGTCTATTGAGCCTATTTTTTTTATCCATTTGTAATGCAAATATTACATATCGCGGTTTTTCTAATTGCGTAGCTGCTTTAATGCTCCATGTATGTTTAGTGGTTGCTTGTAACATTGGATACTCGTATAAGTCCCAGGAACGGTAACTCATAATTATCGTTTGACCGTTTTCAAGGATACGCAACAATGAAAGTTTGTGTCTTTCTTCGAGCGTGACATGTGACATCCTCCACTATACTTTGTATAGTTGCAGCGTGTATTTTGCACCATCTGTTCCAAAAACAGCGTTTTTGTCGTCTCGCGACCGAATCAGAATCAATTCATGATGCGCATTAATCACTATTCGTTTGTAATCTTCGCAGAAACCGAGCAGCATATTTAGAGGAACACAAAAGTCAAAGTAGCCTCCTGCATTGGGTATGTCTATCCAACCAGCGTTTTCAAGCATTTTTGATCTTGTCGTTGTCCACGATACTCCATTTTTTATCATAGTTGTTATTCCAACGTTTTTACAACGATCGATCTCCACGCCGTTTAATTCATATCGAATTTCATCAAACATAAATGCTGCGCAATTCATTTCTAGTCCAACTGAAGTTCCTGCAACATTGTCATCATTGAGAATGAATTTTCCTTCGACGTAAAGGTAACTCTCACTAGGAAACGTGTACAAATCTTGTTGTTGAATGGGAATTCGTATTTCATCATTGTTTCCGAACGTTGTGTTGGCGTATGGGCTGTAACTATGTGATTCGATCTTTGTAATTCGATCGTCAGAAATCGGTAAACTGGCAATGTTCAATGGGTCCATCATTTTCGTTTCTTAATCACAAAACCCAACGATTGCAGAAATTGTGCGTTTTTGTCGCTCAAATCTTGCGATGTGTTCAATTTGGAGATATTGTCTTTACTAAATGATTGTAAAGAGTCATCACCGTTCAATACATGATTATCATTCCTGCAACTGTGGTAATTGCTGCTACTGCTGCAAGTACAATTTGTGCGTTTGTGATTGAAGTTCTGGTTCCATCCATTTTCTAACGATCGTTTTAGCAACTCGTTCAACGGGGTGCCCAATAATGCATTCGGCGGATTGTTGATCGGTTGAGCTTTAGCATCTGTGTACAACAGCATTATTTCTAGTAATGTCTGGCATAAGTGCTGCTTGTTCTCTTGAAAGGCTATTAAATGAACGGATACTTAACGTATATTAAACGGCCGTGTCGTCGGAGCGTTCGACGATGTGCTCTTGCGATGTGTCCGATTTGGATATATTCCCTCTACTGAATGATTGTATAATTGTTATCCTTTTCACATCATTATCCTTACTGCAGCTGTTGCATCTGTCGCAAAATGTTCAACGAGCCGTTCGAGCGGTTCGAGCCGTTCAACGGCAAGCCGTTCGAGCCGTTCAACGAGCCGTTCGCGGGCCGTTCGAGCCGTTCGAGCCGTTCAACAGGCCATTGATTATTATGTTTATATTCATGTTATTTTTTACACCGCCTAATATGAAGCCTCACTGTCACTTCTTCTCCACGGAAATTTATCAGATTGTCGTTTTGATCGGTAATGCGTATACTAAGGTGATCAATGGCTCTCACGATAACTGGAAGATAAATGACGTTCGTAGGACTTTCCGAAATTGTATATTCCGGTGGCACGCGCGGTGAAAACTCATGAATGGTATGAACACATTGACCGTTGCTATACGCGCCAGTCGTAATATTACATTCGATCCTCAGCACATTTACTTTTATAATATACGGGTATATCCGACTCGTGCCATTGCCCCGGCGGTAATATGCGATACGTAGAAAACCCGAGAAGCGATCCTATATTATTTGGTTTGGTAAAATCGATTGTACATATAAGCACTATATATTTCACTTTTCAAAGTGCTGTTATTTGTACGAAATAAAATGATTTTTGTCTTGTCCATTATTTTCTCTTGCAAATATTTATTTAGCGCTTCGAGTTCGTACGAACCATCCGGTATCGTGATCTCACCATCGGCATCAAAGTAAAATTTATTGTTTGTAAAGTCAACGTTCGGTATTGTGTTGAAATCTTGAACGAGTCCGAGTTCGTAATTATCATCCTTCAAGTCTATAGGTGGAAAGTAATCAGTGCTAAGCACAGAATTTTTTCCGCTTAACGTAAACGTCAACAACATCTTTGCAACTGTGAAAACTATGTGCATCGAAACTATTTTATACATTTCCAGCTAAAAAATGCAAGCAGAGTTGTCCGCATACACTCGTATTGAATTTTTGATACTGCGTGTGATTGTATAAAATCGTTACATGATTTCCGAAGTAGTTTATTAACTCTGTCGGTGGTCTCAGATTTCCAAAAGAATCGAAATATTTAACACAATTACCCCGCTTTACGTAAGCTACCCAGTGTGTACCAGGACCTTCCGATTTATCTAAATTCACGATACCGCATTCGTTTAAGAACGATTTAGAGGGTAAGTTTGTACGCATGAAAACACCTCGAAAATATGGATAGTTCAATTTTCGTGCAAAGTTATATAACTGTACATTTGTCATTGCGCCCTGTGGAAGCGTTACAATTTGCCGAAGCGCTTCTTTTTTTTTTCTTTAATTCCTTTTCCCCGTTTATATGGTGCAAGATAAAGTCCATGTCCTTCCATAACACGATTATGCCGTTTCACTTCCTCCAATGTTTTCCGTGCTGCAGATGTATCGTTGACTGCCTTGGCGATACTTGCTGCACCGCCAGCCACCGTGCCCAAAGCTGAAAGGCCTGCAAAAATAGGTACAAGTGCTGGAAGAAATCCCCCACGTTTTGCAACTGGAAGTTTGCGCGACTTGGTCTTCTCCTTCTTGTTACTTTTCCGCCGTGCCATTACTTTCTTCTCTGGCTAACTCTTTGGCTAACAATATTCAAGCAACGCGCGCAGACAAAAGTATTTTCCAATCTGGTGCGAATTCTTTTTGTGCTAATTCGAAGATCAAATGTGCATATGCACATCGTACGACTATCATATAGGAAGTGAAATTTTTCCTGGGATGTTTGGGTTTATATAGGTAGAGAGAGAAGTTGCAAATGATGCATTACATTATGATTTATTAAGGTATAATTTCTAACATAATTTGTAACATAATCCTCTTTTCTCTGTTAAGATGCTGCTAATGCATCATTGCCTGAATACCTAAAGCTACTAATTCGCAATCGATAATTGAATTTGGATCATAAATATCAGTTTCTTTGATATGCTGCATAACCTCTGCAAGCACTTTTACATCTCCGTATCCCCGAACAAATGCAACAAACTCTTTAAATTTTTGTTCCACCGAATACAGTTTATCATATAATGCATTATGCATTTCAATTATACAATCATTTAAAATTACCATTTTCTCAAATGTTTTTTTCATCATGCACCTACATATATCATTGCTAATCAATTTAATTACTTTTTTGCCATATAGCACTCCAAATTCAACACTTATATCATTAAAATTAATATTGTCGCGTGTATCTTTTGAATTGTCAAAGAAGCTGCGTACGTTGTCTGCTTCGGCTACAATCAGCGACCACATGACTATGCTCAGCTCCAGGCGGTTGTTTCGGCTGTCTGATAATACGAGTTGCGGGTAGAAATTGTCGCCAAGTATATTTATACCGATTTCCAAATGCTTTGTACAGGAATCCGTCAATGGATATTTTCGGCCCAAAATTCGACATGATAATTGTGTTGCGATTCTAAAACAAATAAATACCGTTTAAGTATGTTATTAGAACAAATAAATATCGACAGCGTTAAATGAAATGTGTTTCGAACACTTACTTCACGTCATCCTGATGTTTTGTCATATTTTTGCGCGCCTCTTCTTCTTGAGTAGAACTTGCGGGGCGCTTCCTTTGGCAAAAAAACTCTTTGAAACTTTGAGAATACATATTTCACTTTTTACAATACAATCTCGCGAACGACGCACTTGCGGTGATGGTCAATTTGGTTTTGCGTATGCTTGAAACTTTAGCAAACCCACTACCTTCTATAGTCACGAATTGCAGTGTCAAATTTGCTGCGTCAACAAAAAAACTCATTTCCAAGTGGTCTTCCGATAAGAACAAACAGTTCAAGGTCATGGAGGGTGGAGGTAGGGTGTTATATTTCTGCTGACAGTGGTGTCAAATTTCAGTTCAAGGTCATGGGGTGGGTGCGGGGGTTGTCATAGGGTGGGTATTTCTGCTGAGGGGGTGATTATAGGGCGGGGGGGGGGGGTGTCATAGAGTGGGTATTTCTGCTGAGGGGGTCATAATGGGGTGGGGATTGTCGGGGGGGGGGGGATCATATTTCTGCTGACGGCGGTGTCAAATTTCAGTTCAAGGTCATGGAGTGGGGAGAGGGGTGAATGTTGTCGGGGTGGGGGGTATCATATTTCTGCTGACGGTGTCAAATTACTGCTGAGTCACCAAAAAAAATGCTGACGCCAGTGATTTAGAATCCGCATAGAACAACTACTATTGTGAAAATGGACATAAAATGCACAACTGACGTGCCGATTGTATACCATCCGTATCGAACGGCCGAAACAGAACGCGCGGCAGCGCGGGAGATTGTTGAGGAATTACTGGAGAACGGAATCGCGCAGGAATCAACATCACCGTATGCGAGCCCTATTACTCTGGTAAGGAAGAAAACAGGCGAGTATCGTCTTTGCGTGGATTATAGGCGACTGAATGCGGTCACTATTAGGGATCAATATCCTCTCCCGTTGATCGAGGACCAGATGGATCGGTTGGGAGGTTATTGTTATTTCACGGCTATTGACCTGGCCTCAGCCGTATCATTAGTGATAGAGGAACCGCATTTACAGCTCGATCATTCCAGGCATTCTGCAAAGAGTATGGAATTCGTCATGTGTTGAATGCTGTAGCTACTCCTCGAGCGACTGGACAGTGCGAAAGGTATAATCGCACAATAGTTGCGTCTTTGGCTGCTACAATGGCGGGAAGTGATCCTGAGTGTTAGGATCAAGAAATGAAACGGGTTCAATGCACCCTTAACACAACACATAATAAGGGTATTGGGATGACGCCAATGGAAGCCTTGATCGGTGCGGTATCTGGCGGAAGGATGGATCTTGCAAGAGGTGCAGGGTGAGATCCAGTGGATGGATCTTAATCAGCTCCGAAAGAAGATATCGGAACATATTACGGAGGATCAGCATAGACAGGAGAAGGAGAGGTACGACCGACAACGACGAGCGGCTAGGAAATATCAGGAGGGAGATGTCGTCATGGTCGAAATTACCGCAGATCAGCCGACTGGAGACAGCCGGAAACTTCATGCGCAGTTCAAGGGCCCGTTTAAAGTCGTCACTGTGTTGTATAACGATCGTCGAGGATCTAAGAGAAGGGGGTCGTCGGGTGAAGACGGTTGTGGCGGCCGGACGTATGAAACCGTGGGTGGCCGCTATTGAGTGACGAGGCCACAGGCTACAGAATTTGGCGCGCAACTGGTGCGGATATCAGTTACAACGGACGGACTCGTTTAGCGAGAGTTCGAAGTATTCCAGGTATACAGGCACGAGTTCGGCAGCAGGTAGCGGAGACAATGTTACGGCAAGGTGTGAAGTTGGCTATTGTGTGTGTGATGGAGGTCACACCACAATGAGCATTGACGGATACTGAAGGAAGTATCTATAATTTGACAGAAACGAAGAAAATGGTTTGTCGTCTCTGTAGCGACGGACAATGGGAACTGTGTCCGGGGTTTGACAGAAATGATAAGAGTGGCTTATCGTTCCTGTGGAAGTTGACAGCGGTGGTAAGGGTGGCTTATCATCTCTGGAAGAGGCTGACGGCTTTGACGTGTGTCAGGGACACAGTGACGTTGTTTAAAGGTCGATCGGTGCAAAGGGGTCGGTGGGAAACCATAGCGACAAAGAATAGGCTCTACCTAATCACGGAGTAAAGTTAGATTTCCATTTTGTCTCGGAACTGCTAATAATGGGACAGGGGAGGAGCCTTGACCATTAAGTTGAGCGTCGTGCGATGGTCTACGCTTTAACGATGTGTGTTTCTTTGTATGGTTTAGAAAACGACGTAGGATACGTGTTCAGGGACGAGCACGAGGAACAGGATAGCCGAATGTAAGGCGTTGAGGAAATTTCGAGAGGACCATGGTGTCAACGAAGGAGCCGCGCCTGGTCTTCGTCCGTTGACACCCCCACCCTGGTACGCTGGGGTATTCTGGGTCAACGTGGGCCAGGCCCGCATAAGGAAAAGAGCACCAGTCGTTTTTCCGGTGCACAATGGAAAATACAGAAATAAAGTCATTCTTTTAAAACAGTAAATTCAGCAGTTTCATTATCACAGATCCTTTCCCTATCTTGTCTAATACATTTCAATCGCCTTTAGTATATAAAAAACGGCACAAAATATCCTGGATTTTTAATATTTTTCGATCGGTTGTGTATTCTACATAATATCGAAAATATGTTGAGTTTGCTACAAACTGCTACACACGATCTGTACAGAAGAATGGTGAAATTCTGATTACTTAAGAAAAGCAGTCTGAAAATAAATCTGTTACCAGATTTATTAACATTTTTTTAGACAGATAAGTTAGTATACTCTTTCAGCATAGAATGTGTTATGTTGCTGGATTTTCCCGATTCTCCTGAAAGTGTCTGGCGCTGGCAGAACGACACAGCTCGAGCGAATTCTTGAATGCTGGCGAACGTCGAAAAGGACAAATAGCGAAAGAGAAAGAGGTCCGAGAATTAAAGGGCCCGAAAAAAAACATTTGAGTGAGACAATATTAATTCAATCACAACTTTTTTATTTTTCATTTTTGCCAAATGAAACTTTCATCAATGTAATTGTAAGGTTCTACTGATTAAAATAAGACCAAACACCATATAATTTGCATTATTTTTACTTATTTAGATATAAATAAATAAATAAATAATTGTAACTCAAATTGTGTCATATTAATCAGAAAAATCTCACAAATACGTTAGTAACATTTTCATTTAAAAACTTCAAAAATGTTGATTGCATTAGTATTGTCTCACACGTATCCGGGTACATATTTTGCTTTTTTCCTGTACTCTGCCCCGATTCTCGGCTGACACCACTCAAACGCGAGCCGAACTCACTCGGGAAACGTGTTCTGTACACGATTTGAGTTCGTATTCGGTTCCGATTGAAATGCACTAACCGAGATTTTACTGTATTTACACATTTTTATGCTTTTGGTGGCCGTGAATAAAAAGAGCAGTTTACAGGAAATGATATACATGAATACAAAGTGTTGAAGCATAGGTAGGGCTATGTCACTCGATTTTGAAGAGGCAAAGAAAAAATGTACAGTGGCGTCAACTCTGTGTTTACATGCGGCGCGAGCCAAGCGTGAACGTAAAAAGGGATAGACAGTGAAGAAGAGAGAGGTCCAAGGATTCAAAGCTAGGAGCCGAAACGTATCGGCGTGACTGATGCTTTTTTATTTTTGACTTTTTTTCAATGAAACTTTTACTAACGCATTGTCGGACTAATTGCCTTGACGACCTCGCTAATAAGCCTATGCTCCAACAGTGCATAATATATTACTATTCTCTTATTCTGTCGGGAAGGGCAAGAGTATATTATTTTCAATAATATTCACAAAGTGACGTCTCAGGCGTTGTACGTCATGGGAATAGTTTTCTGAGCAGGGTTTTCCACCCAAAACTATGGTAGTGATGTATGCCGCTGCGTATACACCGCAACTGTAACAATCTGGTTGCGCCTGAACTCTTTCAAAAAGTATATCCTTTTTGCGAATATGAGGAAATCGTAACGCAATATATTTTTGTTCTTCCTCTACTAGCTTGACATATGCACTGGCCGGTAAACTGTCGTATACATGGAGTTTGCGACCGTCGAAATAGACACTTCGACAGTGATCAGAACAGTTGCCTCCAATTATTTGCACGCTTTTGTCACTACAGCAGGGATTGATAAATTTTGTAAACTGTAAGTATAGGACACTTTGCGTTTCAAAAGGCGTCTCTAACGACACGCAAAAATCGATCTAACGATTCATCGTTTAATTTACTTTACACAGGTAGTACATTTTTCTGTAGGTCAGTTACGGAACAAACAGCAGTCTCCAATATATAGTATCCTACATCATCATCTATGAAGTTTTCTTCTTAGTCCGAATGACTGACAATCACACACTCGCTAGTTACTGCTTCAACGGTCATATTTGATCCTTCAACGCTGTTCTGTGTCATATTTTCATATGTACGCTTTTTTGCGATGTTTCTGCTAGATTTTTGAACGAATGCGTCTTCTTTTGCCCGTAGTATGTATTTTGGATTTCTAATAGGCATGTGTCTATTGTGGCGGCTGTCCAATATTTCCGGAAGCATGCATCCTTTGTAGAAACGCGTTAGGAAAGGTTCCATATGATTTGTCCAAAACGCGTCATCCATATTTACGTGGATCATATGTATGCTTTTAGGTGTCCAGATAACGATAATTTTTAACAAAATCAAATCCGACTTCGAAATGCACTAAAAAGTGTCAAATAATTTCTATTTCATTTATACCAATATTCCATAACTATTAATAATATCTACTTAATCGTTAAATAGGATACCAAATACATTTCAAAGTTTTCGCAGGCCCGTCATCAAGAAATGGCGGGACCGCGGCTTTGGTCGGATCACCTTCCGGACCACACAGGTGCTCACCGGGCATGGTTGCTTTGGTGACTTCCTGTGCTGGATTCGTAGCGCGGCAACGGTTATATGCCACCACTGCGGGGCGGGCGGGACTCCGCGCAACACACACTGGAGCACTGTCCAGTGTTTGCGCGGGCCCGTCACGCCCTGCAGGGCGAGTTGGGGGTGGATCTCTCGCCGGCGAGCGTGGTAAGAAATATGCTCGCCGGCGAGGATCAGTGGAGGGCGATGACCTCCTCACAGAAGGAGGAGGCGGAGCGGGGTCGACAGAGAGCCGACCCCGACCCCGCCCACAGGAGACGGCGCCGTCGGGGGAGGCCCACCGACGGCACAGTGAGCTGAGGAGGACGGGGCTCCGGCCTCCCCCAGGGGAATTGGATGGTTTGCCCCCTCCCCCCATCACAGATCTAACGGCTCCTATTTGGAGTCGCTGGGCCGCAGGTGGCCTGGGCCGGGGCTCCGGTCGCCATTGCACGCGGCCCGAGGAGTGGCCGGCGTCGGGTGTGGCCCCTGACGTCGGCGGAGCAGGCACTTAGGGGAGGGTCAAAGGTTAGATCCTCTCCCGAGATGGGGCGCTATGCGCCAATGGTGGGGGGGGGGGGGTTCCGGTGTTGTTCGTTAGAGGTCCTGGGGCCCTTACCTGTGCCCTGTGCAGGTCACCGTGGGGGTTTTAGCCGGTAAAAATCCGGCACTCCGCCGGCCCCTCCCCAGGGGGGCTGGGGGCGTCTTTGGAAGATTTCCCCCACGAAAAAAAATAAAAAAAGGTTATGTTGGATTAGGATGTCTTTTTCGATGATTTCTCCTCGTTAAATAAAAAAAAAAAAGTTAATGAATTTATATGTTTTCTCTCGCACAACAAAATTAACATAATTTTAGTTTTTGACCTCTAGCGTATCAAGGTCACATATTTATGACCTCCCACCCACACCATTGTGTTCCTCTCGTCAAGGGCTTTCCAATGACATATGACCCATCCGGATTTGTGTCCCACCTTTTGGTGAAGGTTAACCCGGAAACCTACAATGGCACCAACACCGGAAAGTGAATTATAATTTGTTCCATACGATCTCTTCATCCAGCTACCATCCGCTATGACAGTTACGTATGGGATACCGTCGACGACTTCATTATTTCAAAAGCTAGTCCTCTTTCTTCTTCACCTGCAGCCTGCATGGTATGCATTGCGCTTTTCATAAACTCATCTACAAGTTTGTCACGGTACCTCAGGTACGTCGTTTCAGCCATGCAGGGCATGTTCAGGGCGGCGCATAATTCTTCTAATTGTGCATAGCCGATTCCAACTGTAATAGTCGCGGTCGTCATGGCCTCATTTATATTCATTATATCTGAATGCATAGGTTCCGACCAAACAGTAGCGTCGTAATTGCACATTTGGCACTTGAAGCAGAATTGTGTGAGACACCCACGCTGGCGACTACCGATCATTTTCCAATCACGAAAATGGCATTCAATACCTAGCGCATGATTGTCGAACATTCTATGTATTTCATGCCAGAAGAACTGAACGTCAACAATACGGCGGTCATCTGGCACATTTTCCGAAATACGTCCTATATCTACGTGTCTCACACTTGTAGATTCGCATTGTACAACGACAGTTTTATCGTTTTTGCGAAGGACGTGTTCTGAGATGTGCCTAACATCTGTATTTTCGCGAAGGACGTGATCTGAGATGCGCCCTACATCTGTATTTTCGCGAAGGACGTGTTCTGATTGTGAGATGCGCCCTGCATTTTTAGGATTATTTGGGGAAAATAACGGATCTTTATTATAACATTTACAAATTAGTAGATAGTCAGACAGATATGTCTGACTATCCTCCTTTACAGTTTTTGCTACAGATTTCACTGGTACAGAAGATCTCTTTTCAAAAACTGCAGCAGCTTGAATCGTCGTTGTCGACGATTGCTGTTGTTACTGTCGCCTGCAAGGTAAAACGCATAAAGTTACAAATATTTGTAGGATAATTCATACAAATTATTGAAATGTATAAATCTGAAACACTTACAGTTTTCTATAATTACTTTTGAAGGAGAGCCTCTTACTTCCCGGAAACCTGTGACGACTATTATTTCTTTTATTTCCCATTTGTGCTTATTTTTTTCACAAATGCTTGGAAATGTTCTCAATAATATGTCTTCTACGTTACCGCGAAGACGTCTTATTGTTAGAAAGAAGTAGATGACAACGCGGGCTATGGCAACGCGCTATGCACGTGTGAAACAAAAACGAAACGCCAACGCTGTGGCGTTTTCAAGTTTCACTGGCAGCGACAGTTCCATACGTCCTACGGATGAGGGAGGTCGTGGTGCAGTGTGTCCAATTTTAATATGGATCTACGAAATCGCAGTAAGTGTTTCTTTTCATTTTTACCTCACCGTTTCAAACAGAATACCTTATTTAAAATTGAACCAAATGACTTGAAGTTTCTTGAGGAGCTATACAAATTAATGTACTAAGATATGTGCTTTTGTTGTCTTTACAAGATATGTGCTTTTGTTGTCTTTACAATTTGTTCAAACTGTGAGAAAAAATAGTGAGGGGTAATTTTTCAACTTTTTTATGTGAGCCTATAATGAAAATTTAAAATATGTCTTTCGTAGATTCAAACGATGATGTTCTCCGGGGTGATGCTGTCGGCGATGGCGCGCTCCACACCTCCCCTCTCGTCCGCAAAATAATCGCAGACGAAGAAGGTGTGGAGCGCATCGTCCTCCGCGTCGCCACAAAGTAAGCAGTGAGTGATGTCCGCCTCCGGACTACTAGTATTATTATCATTATTATTATTGTTATTATTATTATTATTATCTGTGACCCTATCGGGGGTTCAGTCTATACGGAGAGGGGGTGTCGCGAAATACAAACTTTGTTGGGCGCCAGCCACTTATTGTGGCAACCGAAATCCAAAAAGGGAAAGGGGTATGGGGCGTTAACAATAGAGGGTTCTCGGGCACTTGCGTCCGCACAGTTTCGTGGGGGAGTGCGCAAGGAGGAGATAACTGGGGACGGGATGGTACAGGGTCGGGATGGGTTCTCGCGGGGGTCAGTACGTTACGCGTAGTTCGAATGATAACAGGGGACGATGAGAAAGGGTTCGTTGCCAAACTCATAACTCTATAAATGTTAGTAATACAAAGGGCTCACAAAAACGCCTCACACTTCGATCTCGCAAACTCACAATCTCACTCGCTTTACACTCCTCTAATTCGCTTTCTATAAACGCTTTGGAAAAATTTAACACGCTCAATACAATGCTCAAGGCTAATTGGCGGTTCGTCGACGCCGCTGCGACGACGAGACTGTCGCGGGATATTTTTGGGGAGGGGATGGCGTTTGGAAAGGGGCCTCTTCCGGCAATGGAACTGATCGATTATCGATCCTCGATACACCGGTGATTGGGGTCGGTGAGGCTGACGGACTTCCTGCAGTGACGGGTGGGCTGAGGTCTTTGGGCTCGGCGACAGATGGCTCCGGGTGGACGTTTGTGTCAATTTGGGCCGCTTCATCTTAGTTTCTGGAAAATTTCTTGGGAGTCCCACGTTGCTCCGTTCATAGAAGGGGTGGGTCTGTCGCCGGCTTCGAAGCTCCTGGTGAAGATGATCTTCGATGGTCTGTCCGTCGCCTCCATCGGCCCGACACCGGTGGGCGGGAAGAAAGGGGTAAGGTGTGGGAAGGGTTAGAGGTTAGCGTTAGGTTGGGGGTATGGGTGGGGGAAGCGCAGCGATTGTAACGGGGGGGCATGGGTGTCACCACGTCACATATCATTATTATCATTATTATCATTATTATCATTATTATCATTATTATCATTATTATCATTATTATCATTATTATCATTATTATCATTATTATCATTATTATCATTATTATCATTATTATCATTATTATCATTATTATCATTATTATCATTATTATCATTATTATCATTATTATCATTATTATCATTATTATCATTATTATCATTATTATCATTATTATCATTATTATCATTATTATCATTATTATCATTATTATCATTGTTATCATTATTATCATTATTATCATTATTATCGGACGAATTACCAGTCAAATGTCTCAGATAGAAGGACTTCTTGACACCAAGATAAGAGAAATCAAAGCGCTCATCAAAATAATGATGAGTGCTGCGAAATCTTAGCCGAACATCAAGAGCGAAGTCAAGAACAATCTTCCAGTACTAGAACAGTTACCGGAGACTATCGAGTATGAATGTCGGCGGCTTGTCTCTCAACAAACGAGGAGACAAAAGAAATGCATCGTAAATAGGAACGCAGCAGTGAAAGGCGAAACCAGCACTCTCACGTCCACCCTTCGGGTCAGCGCTAATTAAAAGAGGTTAGCGTCTAGTCCACCGCTTTTGCCCTCAGAAATGGAACTAAAGAAGAAGAAATCGGAGGAAGGCTGGATGCGAGTCGAAAACCGAAGAGAGCGAGCAACAGCGAGACAGGCGACCATAGCACCTACGGCGACACCGCCAACAACGCGTAAGAAGGAGGAGAAGCCGCAAAAGCAGCAACAGCAAAAACAACAACAGAAACTGCAGCAACAACAAAAGCAAGACAAGGCGAAGCCAAGAGCACGGTTGGAAGCTATTCTCCTGCAACCGGCAAGCAGCAAGACATATGTGGATGTCCGATCAAAAATCCGCAGTTCCATTAACACGGAAATTGATGGAGTTGTAGTCAAGGGCATACGCCGTACCAGGGCTGGGCAGGTTTTGCTTGAATTAAAGAAGAGCACCACTGAATCGAGACTAACATTCTCGCAAACGCTGAAGTCGGTGATGGGCAACGAAGGTATAGTAAGAGAGCTTGTTCCTAGGTCAATGCTCGAGATCAGAGGACCTAGATGAGTGCACCATGTCGGACGAAGTGGAGAGTGCACTGAAGCGAGACTTGTCGGAATATAGAGGCTCTTTGACAGTTTCGATGACAAGGCCGAACGACCGAGGTCAGCACATCGCAATAGCGACCGTAGAAGAATCGGCCGCCACTGCCCTCTTGAAGAAAGCCAAGATCAAGATCGGATGGGTGATCTGCAGAATACGCAGAAGAGCAACCATGCTCAGATGCTATAAGTGCCTGGGGTATGGTCACCTGAGCCCAGCCTGCAAAGGACCAGACCGCAGCATGCTCTGCTTCAAGTGCAGAAAGGGGGGCCACAAAGCCAAGGAGTGCCCAGAAGCTCCACAGTGCTTACTATGCCCAGAGCAGCAGGGCGCACCTGATTCCCGGAACCACGTGGCGGGATCTGGGAGCTACCGTGCCTTCCGAGAGGCACTGGAGAGAGCTAAATCAAGATGGCGGTAACACTGCAATTCCCAAAACCGGTCAAGGTACTTCAAGACAACATGCACAGAAGCAAGCGAGCGACCTACTTCCACAGATATAACGCGAGCAGGGCGCTGACATTATCTTGCTGAACGAACAGTATGCGAACCGTGAGGATCCAAATTGGGTGCCTGATAGCTTAGGAACGGCTGCCATCTGGGTGGCAAATCTCAACGCGGTTCCGGTTGAAGCTAAAGGTTCGGGTGTGGGGTACGTCTGGGTTAGAAGCAGAGGGGTAACTTTCTTCAGCTGCTATCTTACACCGAACGAATCCCGCGATGCGGTTAGAGAGAAACTAGCCGCACTAGAAGATGAAATTCGCGATTGTTTAGGACCCGTTATAGTAGGGGGTGATCTAAACGCGAAAGCCGTCGAATGGGGCGAGGTAACGGACGCGAGAGGTAAAGCATTCATAGAGATGGCAGCCAGAACAGAGATCATGGTGATCAATAGAGGTAACGCAGCGACTTTTCGGAGACCAGGATATACACAGACAATAGTCGATGTCACGCTAGCTTCGGAGCGCCTAATACGCAACATAGAAGACTGGAGGGTCTTGGAAGACTACACAGCAAGCGACCATCAGTACATTACATTTCTCGTCGGCATTGTGCGCCCGAAGGGGCAGTGACAAAAGAATATAGGTTCAACGCTGACAAAATGAACCTCGACGCCTTCGACATAATGATCCGCAGCGGTTACTATGAAATAAGAACATCGGAACGTAACGCAGAGTTAGCGGAAGAAACCGCAGAGGCGACGATGCACGTCATACGTAGGGCGTGCGAATCAGTGATGCCGCGAAAAAAGCCAATGAGAAGCAAACCAGCCATGTATTGGTGGACGGATGAAATTGCAGGCCTGCGACGCGTGGCTATCCAGTGCCGTAGAAAAGCGACCAGGGCCAAAAAACGAAGGGTAGACGTAACTCTGAGATGCGCGTAGTATCAGGTTGCAAGAAAAAGACTGCAATGGGCCATTAACAACAGCAAGAAGGTCAAATTCAAGCAACTCATCGAAGAGGTAGATACTGACGTCTGGGACAAGGAATATCAAATATGCACGCGATACCTTAACCCCTCGAAGCCAATTATAATACACGACGCGCTGACAATGGACAAGATCGTCGATCAACTCTTTCCTTTGCATGCAGCGAGAGAACCAGACGAAAGAATTGATCCAGGAGAGATCCCAACGTTCACACAAAAAGAATTGGAATTGGCTGTAGGTTCCCTCAAGAACAAGAAAGCACCAGGACCAGATGGCATACCAGTCGAAGCATTGAAAGCCGTAACTAGGATCTGTCCGCAGTTACTACTAAACATGTACAACAAATGCTTAGAAGAAGGAATCTTTTGTGAACGATGGAAGAAGCAACGACTCGTACTCATCAGCAAAGGGAAAGGAGATCCAACAACCGCAAGTGCGTACAGACCACTCTGTATGCTCGATACTGCGGGCAAACTGCTCGAGAAGCTTATCAGGCAGAGATTACACGACGCAGTTCGAGCCGCAGGAGGCCTCTCGGAAAAGCAGTTTGGATTCAGACCTGGACGATCAACGATTGACGCGATTAAAATAGTGGTAGACGCGGCCGAAGCGCTGCAGACTGGCAACCACTATTCGCGTATGATATGCGTGGTTGCAACACTAGATGTTCGAAACGCCTTCAATTCCCTACGATGGGAGGACGCCATTGACCCGCTGAAATATCGCTTCAGGGCACCACAGTACCTGCTCCGCATGATGCACAGCTACCTTAGCGACAGAATACTCCAATATGACACTGTGGAAGGTCGCAGATCGAAGATGGTTACTGCAGGGGCAGCACAAGGGTCCTTATTAGGACCAGACATTTGGAACATCAATTACGATGGAATACTGAGGATAACAGATCTACCAGAGGGAGTCTTTCTCGTATGCTACGCGGACGATATCGTCTTAGTAATCACAGCGAGGAACCTTGAAGAGGCCCAGGGTAGGCTGGACGCGGCAATGTGGCGTGTACTGGAATGGCTACGTGAACACAGCCTACAACTAGCTACGCAGAAAACGGAGATCGTTTTACTCACGCGGAAGAGAATCAATACGATCGTGCCGCTTAGAGTGGCAGACGCGGAAATTAGGACAAAACCTGCGGTGAAGTATCTAGGAATCTGGCTCGACAACAAGCTACGCTTTTTCGAGCAAATTAAACAGGCATCGGAGAAGGCCGCTAGGGTCGTGGCGACACTTACAATTAGCTAGTTTATGGCGAACACAGGGGGCCCAAAGCCCAGCAAGCGTAAGCTATTAATGTCGGTAGTCCACTCCATCCTGTTCTACGGCGCAGAGATTTGGGCGGATACCTTAGACGTAGAAATGAATAGAAAGCTACCAGGATCGGTTCAGCGGCGGGGCGCACTTAGGATCGCGTGCTCATACCGTACCGTGTCCGAGGAGGCGTTACTCGTTATAGCGGGAGTCATACCCATCAAGCTAATGGCGAAGCAGCGTAAAATCGCCTACGAAAGTAAGGAGCGCCTAGGAAAGGTAAACGCAGCGAAAGAAGCGAAGGAGCCCATGCTAGATGCATGGCAAGCGGGTTGGGATCGTACCTCGAAAGGTAGATGGACTCACAGACTTATCGCGCGGATACGCCCGTGGGTCAACCGCGAACACGGAGAGATTAGTTGTTACATGACGCAGTTTCTTTCGGGGCACGGTTTCTTCCTCGCGTATCTCTTCAAGATAGGCAAGGTTCGAAGTCCCGCGTGCGTGTACTGTGGAGCAGAGATGGACACCGCCGAACACACGTTTTTCGAATGTGATAGATGGGCGGACAAAAGAAACGAGCTAGAGAGTATAGTGGGACGGGTAACACCGGAAACCATTATTGGCGCGATGTTTAATAAGAAAGAGTTCTGGGACACCGGAGAGAAGATCGTAGCGGACACCCTCCGCGAGAAAAAGTTAGAAGAATATCTAGTCGATTAGTTATCTAGTTCTAGTTATTAGAAGACCGGATACGGTGGGAACGCACTCGTAGGTGTTGGAGAAGTTAAGACAGCTTTGACGACTGCAAATAGAGTTAGAACAAAAGACAGCGGCCCTCAATTGGGAATTAGGGACAGCGCGCTGAAGAAATCCGAATAGGCTACCGGCGCGGAATCAGGTCCCGTTAACGGAGGTGGGAGTTTAGTGGGTATTGTCCCTCCAAGCTCATCGATTCTGACCAGATCGAAAAGGCTGGAGAGACCGAGCTCCACACATGGGATCGATACGGGGTCCATATGCCCCGCCCCAAGTGCAGTAATGCATTCTTCAACTCCTAAAAAAAAAATTATCATTATTATCATTATCATCATTATCATCGTTATCATCGTTATCATCGTTATCATCGTTATCATCGTTATCATCGTTATCATCGTTATCATCGTTATTATCGTTATTATCGTTATTATCATTATTATCATTATTATTATTATTTGTTATGCCCGGGATGGGGTGGTTGGATAATTAGCAACGCACACCTTTCTCACACAAAACGTACATAGATATATTTATACACATAACAATACAAAGGATAATACGTGAGGGCATGATGCTTCGTACCATTGCCTGCGTACCGGTACCGATCAGGCGACAGACTACTTCGCGCCTGCGCGCCTCCGCGCATGGTGGAGGCCCAACCGCGTACGCGAGGCCTCAAGGTCCCGTACCCAACATCTCCCTTCTTCGAGTAATCACCATCTGAAGTACAATTTCTCACCTGGGTCCAGGACCATTCTGCGTGGTTGTATTTGCGGCCGTTCAGACCGTCTCGGGGTCGGTTGATCTCCTTCAGATTGCTCAACGTGGCCCTCTGTATGATGGTCCTGTAAGGGACGTCTGGTGCGACCGCGGGCCTCTTAGGGAGGTCGCCGAGCTGGTTGTGCCAATTGGTCCTGCACAAGTGTCGCCTCCGTAGTCGGCGTGCGTAGCTCTGGATTCGAGGCAGAGAAAGGCTCCAGAATCAGGTCTTCAGCGATTTCTGGGCCCACCCCCGCGTTACTCTGCGGTGTGGAACCACCTCTCCAGACGTGGTTGACATGTCTGACCACGTCCTTACCGTTGTCTAGGAGTATGGCGTAGGGAACGTTGGAAAGTTTCTTGATGACGCTTCCGTTTTCTCGCGCGTTTTTGCCAACCAACACCACCACTCGGTCTCCGATCGCGAGGTGACGAGGCCGAGGATTACGGTGGGTGCCCCGAGCGGGACCTTCTCCTCCTCCTGTGATTTTGGCAACAGCTTTGTGAATGGCAAGTTCATCTGTCTGCCGAAGAACAACTCCGCCGACGACCTTCCATTTGGAGCGACCGCGCAAGGCGTGTACCTGTAACTGTGTAAGAATTCAAATAAATGTTTCCTCCGAATATTGGGCTCCTTGGCAATCGCTCTCTTGATGGTGTCGACCATCCGCTCCGCTTGACCGTTTGATTGCGGGTAATTAACCGGTGAGAACAAATGAGTTATGTGCATTTCTGCACATAGAGTTGCGAATTGGGCAGAAGTAAACTGCGTTCCGTGGTCGCTTAAGAGGATTTCAGGTGGACCGTATCTACAAAAAACTTCTCTGCACATCTCAACTGTCTTATTTGCTGAGATGGTTTGCGTGATTCCCACGTCCGGGAATTTTGAATAGGTATCGACGAATACTAGGATATACTGGCCGTCGATAGGACCAGCGTAGTCGATGTGCATCCTCTCCAGTGGTTTTCTTGCAGTAGGCCAGGGGCTGATAGGTGCTTTCGCCGGCAACCTCTGGGTGAGTGCGCATGAGTTACACCGTTTGACGAGGTGCTCCGAATCCTGCGCGATTCGCGGCCAGTAGACATACTCTCTTGCCAGCTGTTTCATTCTTCTAATCCCAGGGTGGCCTCTATGTAAAGCTTGTAGAGTTTCAGGCACCATTTTCCGAGGAATGACCACTCTGTCTCCGAGCATCAGAGTTCCATCGACGATGCTTAGGTTGTCACGACGGTTCTTGAAGTGTTGCAAGTACTCCGATGTGTCCGCGGGCTCACTCTAGCCGTGGTTCAGAGCGTTCAAAACCCTAAGTCTTGGTTGTAGATTTGAGCTTCTCTCTCAAGTTTTTCCGAAACGAGTCAATAGCATTATTCCTTATTTGCTCCACTTCCTCCTCCACAGCCCGTACGCAAGAAACCTGCAGTTCCTCGCTGTTGTCATACCGGAATTTTTACACCAGCCGAGACAACGCGTCCGCTTGTCCAAAATCCTGAGTTCGGATATGCTCGATCCTGAAGTCGTAGCCCAGTAGTCTCAAGGCCCAACGTTTCAAGCGGGCGGCTGTTGTGGGCTTTATACCCTTGGTGTTTTCCGTCTGCAGCAACGCCATCAGAGGCTTGTGATCCGTTTGTAGTATAAATCTTCGGCCCCAAACGAATTTGTGGAACCGTTCGACGGCTGTTACGAGTGCCAAAGCCTCCTTCTCGAGCTGGGAATAATTGCTCTGAGCCTCCGTAAGGCTTTGTGACATATGGTAGACTGCTTTCTCCTGACCGTGCTCATCGCATTGTAGTAAAACTCCTCCGATTCCGGTCGAGCAAGCGTCGGCGGCAACAACCAAAGTTTTCGTTGGATCATAGTGTTCCAACAGGAGAGGGCGCAGCATAATCTTTTTAATTTTTTCGACGACGAGGCTGTGTTGGCGTGTCCATTCCCACTTGCGGTTCTCCCTTGTCAGTTCTTCGAGTGGGTGTTTCACTGTATGAAGATGAGGAATAAACTTTTCGTAGTGGTTTACTAAGCCCAGCAGGATTTGCACCTCCGTGACGTTGGTGGGGTCCGGCATGTTTGCTATTGCGCTGGTGGGCGATAGATCCGCAGAAATGCCTCTGGAGTTTATTATAAGACCCAGAAATTTGATTTCCTGTAGACCAAATTTGCATTTTTCAATGCTGAGCTTCCATCCCCTTTCCTCAAGGCGACGAAGCGTGTTTTGCAACCGTAAGCCGTGTTCCTGCCGGGTTCTACCCATTACAATAACATTGTCTATGTACGGGTATACGCCTTCTAAACCGATTAGAATAGATTCTATGGCCTGCTGGAACGTTGCGGGGGCTGTCTTGATGCCGAAAGGTAGCCTTTTACATCTGAAGAGTCCTCTTGGAGTTACGATAGTTGTAATCTCTCGGTGATCTTCGTCGATTGTTAGTTGAAGAAAGGCGTCGCTCAAATCCATCACGCTGAAAAAACAACAACCATTAAGCTTGGCCATTATGTTTTCGATGTTTGGCATCGGATGGCAATTGTCAAACAAAGCCTGATTAACGCCTGTCGAGTAATCTGCACACAAGCACAGCCCGCCGTTGTGTTTTTTTGCAATCACAATTGGGGTTGTCAAATTTGAGCGTTCGACGCGTTCTATTATGTCCAATGACTCCAGGAGTTGTAGTTCCTTGTCCAGCGGAGCCTCCATGGCATACGGTATTGGTCGACATGCGTTTTGGACCGGTTGGGCGTTCTCAACCAGTGTGAATTTAACCCTAAAATCACGACACGTTCCTAAACCTGGATCGACGTAATTTTCCGATCTTCACCGGAACTCGTAACGCTTGCAGAACGTGGGACTTTGTACACACAAATCGAAACAGTCGATCGCGTCCAGTCCAAATAAGTTTATTTCTTTTCGCCCCGCAACGTTGACATCGAGTTTACATTCGCGATCGAGCACGCGCGCATTGCGCCGAAATTTACCGATAATGTCCAGTGTCACCACCGGCGTGTTCGATTGTTTTACCCAACGAGAGTTTCGGGGATCCAAGACGGACCCATTCGTGTTTGCCTATTATCGTGACATCGGAACTTGAATCGATCTGTAAGCACACTGATTTACCGAGTATCAAGATCGTGACAAATTTCCGACGACGTTTACCGACAGAGGTGAGCGAACGGGTCATCAGGCTATTGTTTTTATAGGACCTTTTCTGCTGCGTCGGTAATGCGTGACACACTTTCGCAATATGTCCTTTTTTCGAACACGTGTGACACACTACCTCGCGGAACGGACACTTCGAACGATAATATGCACCACCACAGCCTCGGCATTTTAGATCCAGCTGGACCTGAGGCTGTTGTTTGCTTGATACCTGTGCTTGTTTAATTTCCGGTTGGCTACCCGCCTTTTTCTTCTGTTTAGCGTGAACAGCGTTGACAGTTGCGACCGTAGTCGTTTTCGTTGGATCTTCTAGTACCTTTAAACTCGTTGCTACATTCATGTGGGCATCGAGTTCTGCATCGATGTCCTTCAGGGTTGCATCTCGATTTTTTTCAATGACTCGTAGTGCTATTTGTTTGAGGTCAACGTTCTCATTAGAGTAGCACAATGATTACAGCAACAATAACACTCGCAGGTTATCGTCCGTGAGGTTAGCACGGTCGAAATCTGCCGCGTGGCGATTGATACGATCAATATGTTCGGATATTGACGTAGATTTTTCGTAGCGGTAGTTTAAGATTTCGATTCTGCGACGCGTAATCGGCACTTTGTCCTCGAACAATTCTTTTAAATTTTTAATGACATCCTCTTGCTTCATCGTGGTCGGATCTACGGGTGCGACATGATCAACTAACCGATCGAATTCAATTTGACCGAGTTTGTCTAACAAGACGTAAGTAAGATCAGACGGGTTTGCATTTCCGGTGGCAACACGCTCTCTTCGGTAACGACCGTATAAGAGTGTCGCTGTAGCCATTTTACGAATGGTTTCGTTTCGACGTCTATGCCGAAGATGTACTTTTCCACCCAGGCGAATAGTTGATTGTAGAGATCGGAATGGGAGATACTCCTACCGTTCGACGGGCCAGCGGTTGGTTCTCCGTCGCCTTCGTTTCGAAGTTGATGCTGGAGAAGCGCATTGATGGTCGCTGTAAGAGTCTTTATGGCGTCTGTAGCGTCAGCCATCTTGGCAGTCGAGTTCTTTGTTTCCCGTGCACACGAGAAAAATCCGTTCACCACAGCGCCAGTTGTTATGCCCGGGATGGGGTGGTTGGATAATTAGAAACACACACCTTTCTCACACAAAACGTACACAGATATATTTATACACATAACGATACAAAGGGTAATACGTGAAGGCATGATGCTTCGTACCATTGCCTGCGTACCGGTGCCGATCAGACAAGAGACTACTTCGCGCCTGCGCGCCTCCGCGCATGGTGGAGGCCCAACCGCGTACGCGACGCCTCAAGGGCCCGTACCCAACATTATTATTATTTTTATTATTAGTATTATTAGTATCATTATTACTATTATCATTATTATTATTAGTATTAAACTTATGATTATAACAAATTATAACATTTGCCCCTATTCCTCATTAATTTTTATTCGATATTTTTTTACTTTTTAATTTTTTTTAAATGTTACGTCCCACCTTAAGGGTGGTTATTATCCGACTTCGAAAAAGAGGAGGATATTCAATTCGATCAGTATATTTTTTTTTTCCTGACTTTGTTCACCGATTACTCCGAGACGGATGGACCAATTGGAACGAAACCTTTTGCATCTTGTAGGATATGTCTTCCGATTGGTTCCGTTATAAAAACATTTCGCATTTTTTTACTCCGAACGGTTTTCATTATTGCAAAATACGTTCTGGTTCAAGGAATGCACCGATTGCGATGAAAGTTTTCACATTTCGTAGATCATTCCACGATGATTCCATTTCCCAAAATTTATGTAACTTCTTATTGTTAATAACTATCGTTATAATAAAAAGCCTATTCTTTAGGGTTACCCTCCAAGGAATATACCGATCGCGATTTTTCAAAGTTGTCCCTGCAAGTAAACTTCGTCAGTTTCTTTACCAATTGGTTGCTAATACGGTATCCTTCAAATACTGCTCGTTCCAGTAAAAAGTGTGAAATAAAATAATTTTTAACAAAAAAAAATCCGACTTCGAAATGCACTAAAAAGTGTAAAATAATTACTACTTCATTTATATCTGTATTCCACAGCTATTAATACAATCTACTTAATCGTTAGATATGATACTAAATATATTTCCACCTTTTCGGAGGCGGCGCAAAATTAAACATATAATTTTTTTTTTGAAAAATAATAGGAATTTCATTATATCGTGTATCTTTACCATATCATCATCGCTTATCAATTATCGTACGTAATATATTTCTGTCCACTATTTATATGATCGCAAATTAAGAAGCAAGCTGTAGAGGGCAATCTCACACGTTATTAGAAATCTCCCTAGACCTAATGAGCAGCGCAAGTTAAGTATGGTCTCTCGTGAAATGCAGTATACATGTACATCAGAAGTGCTACCAACTTCTGATACAATCGCTACAATTATAAATGTTTTCAGCTGTAACTATAACGTTCCGTTTCTTACGACATATTATTTATCAAGTTTGCCATACCGCAATCAAATCGTTATTGACAGGATCGTATAGTCAGGTACTTTTAATTTTGCGCCGCCTCCGAAAAGGTGGAAATATATTTACTATCATATCTAACGATTAAGTAGATTGTATTAATAGCTGTGGAATACAGATATAAATGAAATAGAAATTATTTTATACTTTTTAGTACATTTCGAAGTCGGATTTTTTTTTTGTTAAAAATTATTTTATTTCAGACTTTTTAGTGGAACGAGCAGTATTCGAAGGATAGCGTATTAGCAACAAATTGGTAAAGAAACGAAGTTTACTTGCAGGGACAACTTTGAAAAATCGCGATCGGTATATTCCTTAGAGCGTAATCCTAAGAAATAGGCTTTTTATTATAATAACAATAGTTATTAACAATAAGAAGTTACATAAATTTTGGGAAATGGAATCATCGTGAAATGATCTACGAAATGTGAAAACTCTCATCGCAATTGGTGCATTATTTGAACCAGAACGTATTTTGCAGTAATGAATACCGTTCGGAATAAAAAAGTGCGAAATGTTTTTATAACGGGACCAATCGGAAGACATATCCTACAAGACGCAAAAGATTTCATTCCGATTGGGCCATCCGTCTCGGAGTAATCAGCGAACGTACATTTAGAAAAAAAAGTTGATAGGAATAAAAAAATGCCAAATAATTTTTTTTACGGGACCAATGGGGAATTGTACTGTACAAGATGCAAAAAGTTTCATTCCGATTGGTCCATCCGTCTCAGAATAATCGGTGAACATACACCGCACGTACATGAAATAGTACGTTTTTTGCAATAAAAACCGTTCGGAATGAAAAAATATAGAATGTTTTTTTAACGGGACCAATGGAGAGACATACTTTAGAAGATACAAAATGTTTCGTTCCGATTGGTCCATCCGTCTCGGCGTAATCGGTGAATAAAGCCAGAAAAAAAAAAAAAATATACTGATCGAATTGAGTATCCTCCTCCTTTTCGAAGTCGGATAAAAACTACACTCTTATTCGCAACGACCGAAACAGCAGTAACGGAGGAGGAGTATCAATCCTAATTAGAAGCGACATACAACACGAACAAATACACACCCCACATAGACTATCCATAATCGAGCATATAGCACTAAAAATCAAGTTAAGGAGCAACAAAAATCTTCAAATAATAGCAGCCTATGCGGCGGGAGCTCAAGTTGACGAAAACTGAAATCCCAACGTTGCCTCGCAGCAACGCCCATATTGACATCGGAATAGCGGATACCAGAATACATACATATATTAAACGAAGATCAGTCTAGCAGTATTCCCACGGTAGACTTCGACACCGAGCAATCAGCGTCGAATTCGCCCTCCCGTCGCACAGTGGCGAGAATCGCTGAAAACGTGGACAAAAGTCAAAAAATGAAAATCGGAATTCTTGAAATCAGTTTAATGGAACTTGTTCATAAGGAATGTGTGCATAATGTTCTGACACTTTTAATGATTTTATTATTACCATTTAGCAGATATGAGCCTTCAAAGTTGATGATTTTGTGAAGTCAATTTCATCGGGCAAAGTTTAACATTATGCTGTTCATTATTTTTTAACTATTATGTTCTTTCGCTAATATTGTCACTTTATATGGTCCTTTTTGAATATAATTATGTAAGTTGCACAACAAAATGTTTATTTTTAACTGTGATATAGAACGAAATAGAAAGAATGGACATATTTAATGTTTACGTAATGTCAAAGTTGTGTTCTACACGGATCTACACGTTCAAATTAGGCTTAAATTAAAGCTAGAAGTTTCCTGAATAAGGATCTGTAAAAATATCTTGCGGTAATTTGCGGTCTTCTGAGTTATTCACATTTTTGTGCACACGCGCACCCTATTAGCGTATCACAGTTAAAAATAAACATTTTGTTGTGCAACTTACATAATTATATTCAAAAAGGATCATATAAAGTGGCAATATTAGCGAAAGAATATAATAGTTAAAAAATAATGAACAGCATTATGTTAAACTTTGCCCGATGAAATTGACTTCACAAAATCATCAACTTTGAAGGCTCATATCTGCTAAATGGTAATAATAAAATCATTAAAAGTGTCAGAACATTATGCACACAGTCCTTATGAACAAGTTCCATTAAACTGATTTCAAGAATTCCGATTTTCATTTTTTGACTTTTGTCCACGTTTTCGGCGATTCTCGCCACTGTGCGTCGGCCGGAGATTAAATCCCCTTTTCAACTCCAGTGCGACTTCTCAATTACGCAAAAACTAACTGGAAGAAATTCCAAACCGACCTATCAAAAAAGTGGAAAACCTAGGTACCGCAAAACCAAAACATATCAAATCAAGAAATCGACAGCCTACTCCAAGCCTTAAACGACGCCATCCTCCAAGCAATAAAACAAAATGTGCCTCAGCTACCGGATTACAACTCCACCGAAATATACGTGAATCCAGAAATCAGAAGGCTTCAAAAAACTAAAAGCTCCTTACTTACAATCCTCCTTAATGAATACAGAAACCCTACTCCTTTCGCCAACCAAAAAATCGAAACAACCAAGAAACTCATTAAACATTACAAAAGCAGAATAAAACAAGAATTTCAAAAATCAGTAAGCACATACTGGGAAATAAAATCAAAAACATACCACACAACACCCAAAAAATGTTCCCACAAGTAAACTCCATCTTCAGGAAAAAGGAAACACTGGACATACCCAATTTAACAATAGATAAAAACAAAATGCAAACACTCCGTAATGCAAAAATAAACCCAACAAAGCACTCAAAGGATAAAAACGGCAACTTCACAATAACGGACACCAAACACAAGTGTAACGACCCTATATACGGGCCTATTATACGGGCATAACGCCAGTGTATGCTGCAGTCAGCGGTTCCAAAGACAATCAATGTCGAGGGCCCGCTGGCCAGCAAAACACTGCCAACACTGCCAAAGGTCCGGGCACACCTTGGAAACCTGCTGGTTTAAGGACCAACCACCAAGACCAGGGGTCCCCCAGGACTTTGTGCAGCCAGCTCAAACCTATAGAAACCAGCCTACGCAGAGACAAGGTCAAAATTGGACACGAGCAAGACCTCCAATTTGTGAATTCTGCCAAAACATAGGCCATACAGTTCAGGAATGCCGGAAAAAGGCATATCAAGAACGCAACAGAAACCAAAGACTCCAGCAAACTCCTCAAGTACAACAGGTACGTAAAAAGGCAAACTTGTACCTAAACTTAGGAGAAATATGTAGGTCTCCCAGTGTCGAACTATTAAGCGAAAGCTTCAGTGAACAAAAAGCATTATTCATGGTTGACACAGGATCAGACATTAATATAATTAAAAAACGAGCAATATCAAACGAAATTATTA
This sequence comes from Osmia bicornis bicornis, assembly GCF_907164935.1. Classification (NCBI taxonomy): domain Eukaryota; kingdom Metazoa; phylum Arthropoda; class Insecta; order Hymenoptera; family Megachilidae; genus Osmia; species Osmia bicornis. The sequence goes on along the minus strand of NC_060223.1, from coordinate 1,182,959 downwards.
TAAATACAGATGTAATTTTTCAATTAAATGGAATCACTAAAAGCTCTATTTACACTACAGGATACATCAAAGTAAAGATACTAGAAACTGAATCCATATTCCACATCATTGAAGAACTACCAATAGAACAAGACGGAATTTTAGGAACAGAGTATTTTAAAAGCAGTGGAGCCAGCATCAATTACGCCAAGTCTATACTAATAGTAAATAACAATATAATACCATTCAAGCAACCAGCAGTGGTAATACCATCCAGGACAAAAACTATGATACCTATAAGAGTATCAAACACTGAAATCAAAACTGGTTTTGTCCCAAAATTACAGCTTCACCCACAAATATATATGGGAAACGCTGTAGTTACGAATCGTGATGGTATAGCGTTCCTATATGCGATCAACGTTGGAGCAGAAGACATTGAAATTAGTATGCCAACAGTTGAATTACAACAATACGAAGAGGCACCGCAAAATGAAGAAACAACTCACCAAAAACCTCAACGAGCCCAGCAAATTCTTGAAATATTACAAACAGGTCATTTAAATCAAGAAGAACTCACCAATGTAGAGGATATAGTAAAAGAGCACTTCCAGCAACAAATAAAATCTACCACAGGATCATCACGACGGATGAGGTGCCTGTAAATGTTAAGCAATACAGATATCCTCATGCGTTGAAAGATGAAATCAATCACCAAGTAAATGATCTCCTGGGAAAAGGAATCATCAAGCATTCCTCGTCACCATTTAACTCACCTTTATGGATAGTACCAAAAAAGCAAGATTCACAAGGAAATAAATGCTGGAGATTAGTGATTGATTTTAGAAAATTAAATGAAAAAACTATCAGCGATGCCTATCCGCTACCCAACATTACGGATATCCTGGATCAAGTGGGAAGCGCAAAATACTTCTCCGTGTTTGATTTAAAATCTAGTTTTCATCAAACACCTATGCATCCAGAAGACAAGCACAAGACAGCATTTTCAACACCATTCGGGCATTTCGAATTCAATAGAATGCCTTTTGGTTTAAAAAATGCTGCAGCCACGTTCCAGCGCCTGATGAATAACGTCCTAGACGGACTACAAGGACTGGAATTATTCGTGTTTATCGATGATATCGTAATTTATGCAAGCTCGCTAAAAGAACACGAGATAAAAGTCAACAGAATGATGATGAAGCTTAGAGAAGCAAACTTATGCTTACAACCTAACAAATGCCAATTTTTAAAGAAAGAAGTAGCATACCTGGGTCATATAATTACAGAAGACGGTGTAAAACCTGACCCAGCAAAGGTTGAAGCAGTCCAAAAATTCCCCGTTCCGAAGACTGTCAAAAATATCAGACAGTTCCTAGGATTGTGCGGATATTATAGACGTTTCATTAAAGACTTCTCTAAAATAGCTAAACCATTATCTGACTTGACGAAGAAGGAGCAAAAATTCGAATGGTCTAACCAACAGCAGCAAGCTTTCGAATTCTTGAGAAACGTATTATGCGAAGAGCCAATCCTACAATATCCTGACTTTGAGAGACCATTTAATATTACCACTGACGCATCCGGAACAGCAGTAGGAGCGGTCCTAAGTCAAGGAGAAATAGGAAAAGATCAGCCAGTAGCATACGCATCAAGAGTAATGAATAAGCCGGAAACACAATATTCCGCAACAGAAAGAGAACTACTTGCTGTGATATTCGCAATAAATCATTTCAGACCATATATTTTCGGCAGAAAATTCTATTTAATCACTGATCACAAACCTTTAATATGGTTAAACAGTCTCTCAGATCCAACATCAAGACTCATGAGATGGAAACTAAGATTGAGCGAGTACGATTACGAAATTAAATACAAACCAGGGAGACAAAACATGAACGCTGATGCTCTATCTAGAAATCCTGTCGAAGATATAAACGCTCTACAAATAAATGCGAAAAGGCTGCACTCATCTACGTCTGGATCAAAGAAGAAGCGTAAGAAAAGGAAAGAGTGGCACCAGTATCCCACTCGCCCCAGACAAACCACAACTACCTCAGAATCAGGCAAGCACAAAAAAAGGAAGGAGTGGCATCAATATCCCACTCGCCCTAGGCAAACAACGACGTCAGAATCTAGGGAATTTAAAAGGAAAAAAGAAGCACATCAGTATCCAACTAGACCGAGACCAACAACTACAACGGAGTCTGAAAATCATAAAAAGAAGAAAGAATGGCATCAGTATCCAAGAAGACCAAGGCCAACAACCTCGTCAAGTTCACGAGAAATTAAAAAGAGGAAAATCAGCCACAAACATTTAACACGACCACAAGATGACTCCACAGATGTCGAAATAAGGAAAAGATACCGAAAAGATAAGATACGAGAGAGAAGCCCATCTCAAGAAGGAAAAGCAGCAAGAAAAAGAATAAAAGAAAACTGTACAAGTTCAGATGAATCTCAATATTACGATACTGATGTATCTGAAGAACCACCAAAATCAAAACCAAGAAAACGAATAAAAACATACTCTTCTGAAGAAATCAAGAAGAAAAGAAAACCTAATGAACAACAAGTCACTGTGGAAATACACCAACCACCGCAAGAAAAGAAATACATCATCCCACAGAAACGACCTATAACTCAAGAACCTGTAATAATTGGAGACGAAATCGAAGACTATAATGAAGAAACGATATTACCTAAACATATCTTCAGAGAACCACCCAGAATCGATTCCTCTTCAAGCACAAGAGAAAGATCTCCTATAATTAAAAAGAAGGTAGAAAAAGAAACCTCAAGTGACACATTATCAGCTCCTATCACACCTATCAAAATTAAAAAAGGAAAAACCGAACAACCATCTACAATGAAACAAATTAAACCAAAAATAATTAGCAATAAACCAGTCACATTCAAAATAGAAGAAACCGAGGACCAGCTATGGATGAAAAGAGGTACAGCAGTAATATTCATTAATAAAGAAGGACAACCTGAAGATTACCAATCAAAACAGTTAATAGAAAATGAAAAGATTAAAATTTCTAAACCACAAGACAGTATCACAGAATATAAAATTAAAAATAAATTAATTTTTGGAGTATTAATAGATTATAAAGAAACATTACCACAGAAAATTAAAACTCTTCGTCACATGTTAATTCAAAAAGGAATCCAGGAATGCAGCATGCCGGATAAGCAAGGGTTAAAAGCAATTCTTCAAGTAATCTTTGCAGATTCAAACATCAACATCATCATCTGCAAAGGAACAATCCAAACTCCACCTAAGGATGAAAGAAGAAATATAATTAAAGAAAATCATGAAAGCACAGTTGCAGGACACAAAGGAATTAGAAAAACTTACCTCAGGATCAGGAACAAGTATTATTGGAGAAACATGAAAAGAGAAATTACCGATTATATTAGATCATGCATTAGCTGCCAAAGAACCAAGCTAGTAAGGATGAAGAATAAGGAGCCTATGGTCATCACAGACACTCCTTCAGACGCATTCGATAAGGTATCCTTATATGTTCTTGGACCCTTACCTATGACGCAAAAAGGATACAGTTACATCCTCACCATACAAGACAACTTGACCAAGTACTCCGTCGCAGTTCCACTTGTGTCAGCTACATCAGAGGACGTCGCAAGAGCATTCACCAATTCATTTATATGCCAATTCGGCAGTCCTAAAGCTATCCTCACCGATCAGGGAACATGCTTCACATCCTCGCTTATTAAGAAGCTAGCAAAAATCTTCCACATCCAGACGTACCGTACATCATCCTTCCATCCTCAGTCAAACGGGTCCCTGGAAAGAAGCCATCACGTTCTAGTTGAGTACTTGAAACACTACATATCCAAACAAGAACACTGGGACGAATGGCTACAACAAGCAATGTTTTCTTATAACACTAGCGTTCATGAGGGAACAAAATTCACACCTCATGAACTGGTATACGGAAGAAAAGCCAGACTACCATCAAAATTTACACCTACTGACAGATTAGATACATACCCAGATTATATAGACAAATTATTACAAAATTTACACAAAATTAGGCAAATAGCAAAAGCAAATCTGGAACAATCAAAATACAGACAGAAATACTACTACGATAGAAAAATACGACCGATTAATTATGAAACAGGAGAAGAAGTAATGTTACTAAACCCACCAAGAAAAAGTAAATTACAAAAAGAATATACAGGACCGTACAGAGTTTTAAGAAACATAGAATTGCAGATAGGTCCCAAAAAGACTAGGATAGTTCACAAGGATAGACTAAAGAGGGCCTATCGACCAATTTACAACATAGATCAAAAATGAAAATCGATATGGCAATCTATATAATTTTCGGAAGATGCGCATGCGCACATGCGAAATTTTAAACCTGCCGCCATATTGTGCAAAGTACACTAAAAAGAAGCACGCAAAGGTGACGTTATCCGAATAGAAGTATAGAAAGAAGTATAGAAAGAAAGGAAAGAAAGAAGAAAAATTGTTCAAAAGGAAAAAGAGTAAGCATAGATGATACAATTTAAGATTTTCAGGATCCTATAACAAATAACTTCCGTTACAGGAAAATGACCCACCAAACCACAAATCTTGCAAACATTTTATGTGTAAAGGATTGCTCAATAGCCTTTGAGTATATTTTCAATCCGAGAATGGGTCGATTATGCTCTGAATGCTCGATAAAAATAATTCCGGAAGCCTCGAAACATTGGTTCCACATTGGAATCCACCATTTCATTGTAAGGGAAGAAGGGATAAGTCACTCTGTGTGTATTTCGTGTAGACAAGAAATCGCTACCCTACAACCGGCGATGGCCTGTAGCGAATGCAAAAATGCAGTGAGCAATATGGACGAAGAACTATTAGAAACACATAATGAGGGCTATCTACTTCCAACACACGAGCCAGACGTATTTTGTCTAAACCAAATTTATGAATAAATTTCATTTATTGTACTAATTATTTAAAAATATATATATAACCATTCATTATTCTTAACAAATGGGTTCATTCATTCCAAAATCCTACAAACCATGAACATTTTCAATTCGTTCGAAATATTTTTATTTCGTTCGAAGTATTTATGCGCAGACTCGCAAGTCCGCCATGTTACATAGAAAAAAGATAGAAAGAGACAGAAACTAAGAGCGACAGAGAGAGATATAGAAAGCGATGCTACGCACGCGCAGTTAAATTCAACTCGCAGAGAGCAAAAATGGTACGACGCGCAGGACGACGCGAGCGTTTAAAAAAGCTAAGAAGAGCTTTAAAGCAATTTAGAGAGGTAGAATATTACTCCAAATAATTTATTTTATTTACTAATTATCTGTTTTATATAAAATTTCAAAGATAACAGTGCAAGAAGAATATTACAAAGGAAAGAAATACAGCTACTACCACCACCACCACCATCACCACCACTACCACCACGATGGAAGCTGATTTTAATAGATATTCCGGAATTTGATTGGAAAATTTATGGAAATACAGGGAAGACCGATCCAAGACATAATCATGGACAAGTGATGCGTTACTTCGGAGTCCTGTCAGCCTCCCCAAGGAATAGCGAAGAAAAATGCTGCTGCGCCCTGTGCAACCTAAAAAGACAAAACCACAGTCTCTTGAGGACAAGAGACAAACGCGCGGGGAAAGCTGTAACGACCCGATAACAAACGCAATATCTTTTTGATTTCATTTCTTTATTATAACTAATTTTTATATTCCATACAAAGTATTTTATTTAATTTTTATTGTTAATATTTAATGTATAAATTTTTGTAATAAATATTTTCATTTTCGCCGATAACTGAGTTTGTTAAATACATCGATAAAAGTTTAGTCGATAAGTCGGACGGTAAAACAGTTTACCGATAAATTATCGACGTCCGACCGTGCACGCGCGAGCGCAACCCCAGTAACCATACGGTGGGGTAGTATTCTAGAGTGGGGATGCTGGACCACCACGTGACGGGAAAAACCCAGCTACCCCAAGAACTCTATGCGGAAAAAAGGTACCGACTCAGCAAAATCTGAGTATAAATAGAGGCGTTCCGCACAGTTTCAGAGCAGATCTTCTCAGACCTCGGTCTGAAACAGACAACACTCTGATCAGTAGAGAAGAGCTTGCGCTGAACTGTCTAGGCAGCGATAGAGCGCGAGCTACAGCTAATTCCTACTATTCCACTGGTGGCGTGCAGGACTACGGATCAGTGGACCTCCTATTCGCGGTGCGCAACGTGTTACACAGGTGTTACGCTAAGCCAACACTCAAGTGTAAAGAGCTAGCGAGGAGCGGAGCTCCTTGAACGGCCTGCGTCTAACACGGCTCTGGTATAACCAGAAACCGATTGCGACCTATAGGAAGGGTTAACTTGATTCCAATAGTCTAGCACAAACCTCTGGAGTTTAATTTCCATAATTATTGTTGAAAACAAACAGAGTGTTGACTGTATAAGAAGACCACGCCGCATTCGCGTTAGCGCTATCGATTATTACGATTAATTACAATTATTAATTTTTACTTACATATATTAATTACTAATTACATATTTTTCAATTGTATTCCCAATCTAGGGCGAACGTATTATAATCTCTTATTGTATTCCTAATTCTAGCCGCACTTATTGTAATACTAGCGATTTTGTATTATATTTCAATATTCACTTACCTTTCTATTTTTGAATAAACAATTTTCCATTAGTTTCTAGCACATTAGTGTTTGGATTTCACTCCTTAACCGCACACCACACGAACCTAAAATCCTTAACACATTGATTACGAGTCGCCTTCTAAGGGAACCGCTCTCCCTACAAGTCGGTGCAGTGACGTACTCACTCTGGGTCGTTACACAAGCTAAACATATTAGCCGCTAGCTTCGCGGCGGCAAACTCAATTAACGATGAAATGGGCAAGCAGAGGCTAACAGAAATAATATAATCGAAAGGGAATACGACACCTTCATGGAAAAATTAAAAACAGAGACAGCGAACAACACCCACCTGGTTACATTCTCAGACACAAACCCGGCAGACAGCCTAACATCAGAGATATACAGCACATACTTCACAGTCCCCGCACATACACTTCGGCTATTCCGGAAACTCAATAACAAAAAATCATCAGGGCCGGACCAAATCCCGAACATCGTTTTAAAAAATCTCCCAGGAATCATAATCAACAGCTATAACGCAATCTTCAATCACTGCCTAAATAATAGCTACTTCCCGGAAAACTGGAAACTGGCAAAAGTGATCCCCATAAAAAAGAAGGGGAAAAACCTATCGGACCCAAACAACTATCGACCCATCAGCCTCTTACCTAACATCCAAAATATTTGAAATTTTAATAAAAGAGGCATTCGAAAATTTCCTTGAGACAAATAACATAATTCCAGATACCCAATTCGGTTTCCGACACAAGCACAGTACAATACACGCATTACACAAATTAATCTCGGACATACAACACGCGCTCCACAAAGGTAACAACGTAGCCGCCTGGTCGACATTGAAAAGGCCTTCGCCACGGTATGGATAAAAGGGCTAATATATAAACCGAATAAAAAGAAATGCCCACCTCACCTAATGAAAATGATAGCTGACATACTCCATAACAAAAAGTTCTATACGGAGTGCAGCGGGCACAGATCAGACATCACCTTAGATCTCTCAAATGGGCTCCAGCAGGGCTCACTAACAGCGCCAGTGCTCTTCAACTTTTATAATGCAGAGCTCCCACACTTATTTAACATCCCAACGACCACAGACACGGAAACACTACAATTTGCAGACGATCTAATTGTGTACGTTCAAGGTAAAAACGTTAAAAAGCTGGAGGAAAAGCTTCAAACATTGTATAATAAAATCCAGGACTATTACCAAACATGGAAACTAAGAATAAACCCAGGCAAGAGCGAAGCCATCCTGTTCAGGCGTAAGATTAAGTCTCAATGACGCACCTTCAGGAATTCCTACAAAAATTTCCAATTAATAGCAGGCAGCACGAAAATACCGCACAGAAAAATGGTCAAATACCTCGGAATAAACCTTGACGAGCTCCTATACATGAACGAGCACGTAAATATACAACTCGAAAAAGGAAAGAAAGCCTTCCAAACAAACAGTAAGTTGTTCTACTCAACAAAACTGAGCTTTCGAGTAAAAACAATATGTTACCTCTTACTAATCAGGCCCATCATCATATATGGATGTCCAGTGTGGTATAACATCAGCCCCGCAGCAATGGAGAAGATAAGGGCGTTTGAAAGAAAATGCCTACGAGCATGCACAGGGCTTTACAGAAGCGAAAAATCAAACTACAAACACTACGTTAGTACAAAGGACCTATACAACACCGCAAACATTCCAACAATAGACAACTTTATAGTACAGCTCACCAGAGACTACTTTGCCAAAATAAGATATGTAAAATCAAACCATCTCATCAATAGCTCCCTATACCCCCAGGACGAATACCTCAGCAAAACACTAGAAACCGGACATATCCCTCCAGAGGCATTCCTCCTCCTGGACAAAACCGGAAGAATAACCGACCCCTACAACGTACCCCTCATCTACCATATCCTACGCAATATAAAAGACAAAAGAATACTATACACACCGCACATTAATAGCAGACACTCCGCCCAACAACTGGTGCACAACCAAGCAATGCCCAAAACGAACGCAAATAACATAAGCACGTTAGATAAAAAGAAATACTGGTGGTTGGACGACTACCACCCAAATACTAGCCGTAACTAAGCGAACGACCAAGGACCGGAACTAAAAAAAAAAAAAAAAACCTGTAAATATGTATGTAAATATTGTAAATAGCTAGGAAACAAAATCATGTATATATTCATTCCGTAATGAGTGTAGTGTGATTGACAGGAATGAAAGACGAAGCGAATGCGTGAGAGTGTGGGATAGCATAGACCAAAGCGCTTAGTTTATAAGACTAGTAAGACAGAGACCCGAAAACTGTTCCTCGACCCCGCTATTTTTGGCCTCGAAAGGGGATCTTTTGCGGCGAGAAACCTCCCTACTATACCCGCAAAATATAGAGAAACAGAAACCAAATCGTTTGTAAAAAACCTAAATATATAAAAGAAACTGACTACGAGCTCAGAAAAATAGGATAGATGGCGAGCTTCGCACAAGCGATCATGTCATCAACCATTCACGGAATGATGTGACAAGTAGATTATTCACTACTCGACAATGTAAATATTTGTAAACATTGTTATGAATAAAAATCTTTAAAAAAAGGCGTCCGACCGCGGAACCGCTGGCAACTTTTTTGTCGTAGGTTCGCGTCCCACGAAGGTCCAATTTTTTTTTTGTAAAATCATTTTTTTATTACGAATTACATAAGAATAAATAATAACCATTTAATAACGTATAAAAATTATTTTTAACATATTTTATCATTAAGTATACATAAAAGTAATTTTGGAGCACTACTGGTTCTCTGGGTATGTATTGTTCTAATTACGTATAACTTCCAATAGTCGAAAAGCCACGTGGTATCGACTTATAATAGATATGGAAAGTAATATATTGTTGCGCCGAGGAGTGGAGCTCGCACTTTCCATATTTAAACGAATAAACAAGGAGCAAACTAGACTGTCTATATTTCAGTTACACAAGAGATTTAGCAATAGATCCGTACAGGTCGGCTTCCCGATACAATCTGATATTCAAAAGACGCGCGGTTGTCTAAGAGACCTCAAGCATCCGGTGACGTGTTTCCGCTCGAAACAAGGGATAGCTTCACGTTATGATTCGACGACAGCTTCGGACGGGGCAGTCGATGGCTCTTTCGAAACATCAAGAAGTGGTCGATGCGTCGAAAGAGCGGGAACTTCTCGCCGTCGCAACATTGCTCCCCTCCTTCAATAAGCGGTCGTCCCGACCGCGGCCATCTTCATGCTTGTAACCATCTTCACGTAGGCCGATCAATAAGCCTAATCAAGTCATAGTCTCTAACCTCGGGCTGTCAGTCTTCCATGGATGCTAACCTCTTCTCTAGTACCTCTACCTGAAAAGAGGTTAAAACCAAAAGCGTAACATTTACCTAAGTGGCCCTATCAGGCAGCTAACGTCTTGACATTCGTCCTTCGTCCCAGGGGAAAACCACTCAAAAACCCTGAGCAAGACGCCGGTTCAGTGCGAACAAGTCAACTTAGAAACCGCTCCAATTTCCAATTCTTCTTAGCACTCTTCTTTCTTCGAGGAGGTCCCGACAGTTCCTCGCCCTTCCTCTTGATTCCCTGGGCCTTCACGTCTTCCTCTCGAAGTCTTCTCGGATGAAGAAATTCCAGTCCAACGGGTCCACTCTACCGGGGGATGCTCCCCAGCCATCAAGCAAAATCTTTCCTCGATAGACTGGTGGTCCGGAGCATACCACAACTACGCAGTCCGATGACCAGAACCCCGAATACAAAAATCAAAATAAACGGAACACCGGCTGAGGGGATGCCCTCTTCCTCCGAAGAGAACAACACTTCCTCCATCGTTTAGACACGCGTAGCCAGCAAGTTTACCGTGGCGGAAAGAAACTTCACCCTTGCTTTGTGCGACGAAGCGTCTTCTTCTAGGACAAGGACGTCAGAAGCACCCTCCTCAGTCTCCTATTCTTGATCCTTTCCTATTTAGGTGTTTCTTCCCCGTGAATGTTCATATGGAGCCAAACGATTCACGTGAACCACCTTAGGTTTAGATTTTGGGGAGCGAAATATGCGGTAGATTAACTCATTTAACCGGTTCATAACTTCATAAGGTCCTTCCCAATCAAACTGGAGTTTAGGACATTTTCCCTTCGTTCTTCGGGGATTGTAAAACCACACCTTGTCCCCAGGAATAAAGGAAATTGGTCTTGCAAAAGAATCATACCAGGATTTTGTCTTTTCCGCACAAATTCGCATACGATAACGAACGAATTTGTGAATCTCTTCAATCTTCTTTCTGGTTTCCTCGATGTAAACAGTTTCTTCTTTATGTTCCGAGGCAATAGTTCCTCTGAGCAGATCCAAAGGCAAACGTAACTCTCGTCCCATCAGAAGCATTGAAGGACTATTTTGAGTAATTTCATGTCGAGAAGAACGATAGGCCAATAAAAACATCGGAATCCACTCATCCCAATCCTTTTGATATTCCGCAAAAAATTGGGATAAATACTGCATCAAGGTCCGTATCAACCGTTCTACGAGTCCATCCGACTGAGGGTGCAAGGGAGTAGTTCTCGTTTTCTTTATCCCCAAAATCTTCATCAACTCTTGAAAGACAGTTGACTCAAAACTGCGACCCTGATCAGAATGAAGCTCCAACGGTACTCCATGCCGACTTATCACCTCCCTCATCAGGGCCGTGGAAATTGTCGTCGCCTGCTGGTTCGGAAGCGGAACCACCTCTGGCCACTTCGTGAAATAATCCACCACAACCAGCGCGTACTTGTTTCCAGAAGAAGACCTTGGTAAGGGACCAACAACGTCGAGCGCGATCCTCTCAAAAGGTGCCCCTACGTTGTAGACTTTCATGAGTCCTCTTCCCTTCCCCGAAGGACCTTTCTTCGCCGTACAACGATGACATCGACGACACCAATCTTCCACATCTCTTCGGTGATTAAGCCAAAAAAACCGCCGTCGAACCTTGGCCAAGGTCTTACGTATTCCGAAATGTCCTCCAGACGACGCATCGTGGCACTCCTGAAGAACCTCCTCGACTTTACTCTTCGGTACAATCAATAGTCTATTAGCTTCCTTTCCGTCAACAGACTCCCATCTTCGAAATAATAAATCCTGATGAATTTCCAAAGAGTCCCAAAGTGCCCAGAGAAACTTTGCTCCAGAAGAAAGAGCGGAAACCTCCTGCCAACCCGGTTTATGTCCTTCTCTCTTTCTTTCGTAAATAAAACCAGTATCCTCGTCTTTTCGTTGATCCTATCCATTCTTCAAAATTTTCGGGTTTACAAATCGTCCTGAGGATGTGATTTCCCTTTTTCTGAAACTTTTCCTCCAGACGAGTACAAGGCTTGCATTGCGAAGCTTCACAGGGTCTTCTCGAAAGACTGTCCGCATTTCCGTGATTCTTTCCCTCTCGATGCTTAATTTCAAAATCATACTCTTGCAAACGCTCACTCCACCTCGCAGTCTGCCCCTCTGGATTCTTGAGTGAGAGCAGCCATCTCAAAGAAGCGTGATCAGTGCTTATCAGAAACCTTCGTCCATAAAGATAATGATGGAAGTGCTCTATGGATTTTACAATAGCCAACTACTCTTTTCTAGTCACACAATAATTCCTCTCAGCCTTTCCCAACGTTTTAGAGAAAAAGGCTATAACCTTCTCTTGTCCTTCCTGGAATTGAGAGAGGACTGCTCTAATTGCAACAATCGAAGCATCCGTATCAAGAATAAAATCCATCTCATGTCGAGGGTAGGCCAGAATTGGAGCTTCCACAAGATGTCTCTTCAATTCTTCAAAAGCACCTTGGCATTCTTCTGACCAACGGAAAAGCACTTTGTCCTCAGTAAGACGATGTAAAGGTTTTGCAATGGAAGAGAAACCCTTCACAAATTTCCTGTAGTAGGTGCAGAGACCCAGGAAACTTTGCAGCTCAGTCCTGTTCTTCGGGATCGGCCAATTCTGCACCGCTGAAATCTTCTCTGGATCCGTCTTCACTCCATCCTCAGAGACTATGTGCCCCAAATACCTGACTTCCCGGCAAAAGAAATTACATTTCTTTGGGCTCAGTAGAAGTTTGGCGTCGCGCAAGCGGGAGAATACAACTCTTATATGCTCAATCTCTTGATCGAAGCTTTTCGCAAAAATGATTACGTCATCCAAGTAAACAAGACAAATCTTCCAGTTCAATCCTTGTAAAACATTGTCCATCGAACGCTCGAAAGTGGCTGGAGCGTTACAAAGTCCGAAGGGCATGACTTTAAATTACCACAGTCCTGTGCCAACGCAGAAGGCGGTCTTCTCCTTGTCTTCATCATCAACTAAAATCTGCCAATATCCACTCTGTAAATCTAGCGTCGTGAACCACGTTGAACCGGCCACCGCATCCAGAGTGTCCTCGATCCTTGGCAACGGATAAGAATCCTTCTTCGTAACCTCGTTGAGACGACGATAATCCACACAAAACCTGGTACTTCCGTCCTTCTTCTTGACCTGGACAATTGGCGAAGACCATGGACTCTTTGACTTTTCAATCACCCCTTGCCGTTCCATTTTCGTAAGAAGTTCCTCAACTTCGTCTCGGCGGTGCAACGGTAAACGTCGTGGGGGTTGTTTAATTGGCGAACAAGTTCCCGTGTCTATTTTATGCTGGACTACATTACATTTTCCTACTTCCTCCTAATTTTTGGCAAAAATGTCTTTAAATTCAAGAAGCAGATTCCTGAATGCAAACCGTTGCTCTTCATTCAAATCTTTTCCACTGCGTATGTACAGTTCTTGAAGATACTCCGGAACAGAATCCTCTTCCTCTCTTGTGCTACATGCCAACGGTTTCCTCATCAAATTTCTTCTTAGAAAATCAACTTCACCATGGTGTTTTATACAAAGCTTTCCTAAGATAAAGTCCAGCTGACAAGAATGCTTTTTGAGGAAATTTGTTCCCAGAATACACTGTTCCGCCATATCGATAAGGAGGAAATCTTCTTCGGAGTTCAAAGTACCGATTGTTACCAAGGATCGCTGTTTTCCATAAATCGGTCATTTCTCCCCAGAGATGGAGAAAATTTGGGGACTATAGAGTTTTTCCGTTCCCCCCGCGCCAAATTCGTTATTACTTCCAAACTTCTTTACATCCAGTTAATTTAAACTTAAGCCCGTGTCAAGTATTATGGGGCACTCCTTTTCTGCGACGAATCCCTCGACGCAGGACAAAACATTTCCGGCAACTCTTCGTACGACGGGGGCGAACAAAGGTGAAGCCGGAGGATGCCCCTCTACGCCGACTTCTTCCCGTTTCCCTTCCTCGTTGAAAATTCTTCTTTTCTCTTTTTCGGACAATTCCGCCACATATGACCCTTCTCCTTGCAATTCCAGCATTCCATCTCCTGTCTTTCAAGCTTCCGTTTTACCGGTCTTCTCATTTCTCTCCTTCCGGAATCCCTCTCCAAAGAATAAACCGGTTTAGTAGATGTTTCTTTTTTTTGTAACGGGCGCATTAGCCATTGACTCGACTGCTTCAATCTCCAGAGCCCTGATAACAGCAGCCGTGAGAGATGTGAAACCTCCGAGCCTCAGCATCCGTTTCATTTCCTCATTAGCCAGTGAGGAAACAAATTGTGAGGCAGCAAGCTTGTCTCTAATTTCTAAAGGGCATTCGCAAAAAGCGGCCTGTGCCAGCCTCTCAATCTCCGTGGCTAAATCGGAAATAGATTCCCCTTTCTGTTGTTTATAATTTTGGAACTTAACATAATTGAGGTTCTCAAAATTTTTCGTTCCATAGCGGAACGCAAGGGCCGAAATTAACACGGGAAGATCAGTCTGTTTTTCAACGGAAAGAGAAGTCAAAACACTCCGCGCCGGTCCCTCGAGCGATGCAACCAAGGCCAAGGCCTTCCTTGGCTCATTCCAACGATTCGCCCCTGCAATCGCTTCAAACTGGAGTTTAAACTCCTCCCAGTTAGTTTTACCATCAAACTTTGGTGGTTTCAGAACGTAGCCTAAATCGGAAACGTTCCGCGACACACCAGACATTCCTTGTTGAGAGACCGGAGGTGAGGGCTGGAGTATCGCGATACCAGCAGAAATGGAAGGATTAACAAGAAGGGCTTCGCGATCCCCATCACGGACTGCCGTGGCCGAAAACTTTTCTAAAAATAGTTGGAGATTGGACGATAGCACCTGGTAACTGTTTTCCATCGCTGTCATCCGCTCTTCCAACACCTTCTGGATCGCTGAAGAAGCCGTTCTCTCCTCTTGCTATTTCTCTTCCGCGCGAGAGCGCTCCTTCTCCCATCGAGAGTTAAATACGCGTTGCTGCTCCCTAAACTGCGTAGAGATGCTCCTCTGCAAACCCTCGAAAAGTGTCTCCAAAGTCTCCGGAGAACCCTCGTCCCCGGCCGAAGATCGAGTTCTTATCGTCCTACCGACTGCGCCAATGTTGCGCCGGGGAGTGGAGCTCGCACTTTCCATAGTTAAATGAATAAACAAGGAGCAAACTAGTCTGTCTATATTTCAGTTACACAAGAGTTTTAGCAATAGATCCGTACAGGTCGGCTTCCCGATACAATTTGATATTCAAAAGACGCGCGGTTGTCTAAGAGACCTCAAGCATCCGGTGACGTGTTTCCGCTCGAAACAAGGGATAGCTTCACGTTATGATTCGACGACAGCTTCGGACGGGGCAGTCGATGGCTCTTTCGATACATCAAGAAGCGGTCGATGCGTCGAAAGAGCGGGAACTTCTCGCCATCGCTACAATATATTTTACCTTAATTGAATATAACTTTGTATGTGATGATGCGTTATGACAAAGATGATCTCTGACTTCCTGAATCCACTGTTTGGTTTTCCCTTTTTTGCATGAATGTATTCTGATAGATATATAATGATATAAGTCTTTTTGCTCATATGATGTGCATATAATAGTTTATTGTAAGAATACTTATCTTTATTTTTAGAAGATTTATCACCATATCTGTTTGATGTGACTTATAGTTTTAGTCTTCGTCACTGTCTTCATTAATAGTAGGTACTATTTCGTCTTGCCGGAATATGGCACTTAAATGTTCGGCAGGTCTAACAATTCCCGACAGATACCGTGCGTGTGACAGGTAATAAATAATTGCTGCTACGTGTGAGCAGCACCCGACGCCACAGTGGGATATTTGACCGATTTAGCTGGCCAAATTATTTTCTGGTTTAATGGATTCAGAAACGTGCGTACTTATTTATTTATGATATTTTAACGTAGTAGGAGAAATTTTAGACATTAAAAAATTACTAACAACTATCAAAAAGTATTAAAAACAATTTTATTCTTTGGGTTTGTCTTGTTTACTATGTCACAGTCTCGCATTGCGAATTGTTCCATTATACATGTTTTCTCTGTATAGTATTGTATCCCTTCTTATGGTGATACCTCTTTTGGATGAAGAAAATCCATGCACGTGTGCCTGGGCCGTTTAATTTTTTATCAAAATTACAATTTTCCTTACCTTCCATGAAGCTAAATATTTCTTTGCGAGTCATTATTTTGACCCCTGATGGCCCTAAAAATCAGATTTAAGCTTCTGCACTACATATAACCATTTTTAAAGAAATGTCATTTTCAGTTACAGAATCTTATTTTACTTATAAAATGGAAATTCGCGGGATTCCGCGGCTAATTATTGTACTATTATAAAGTAGAAACCTTCCTCTTCATAATCAATAAGAAATTATTATCGGGACGGACCCTGAACTATAACAAATTCCATCCAACAGCAAGGAAATGACATTTAAAATGAATGGAAAAGTTACTTTCTTTAAATCACTTTTACTGTGTTGAAATCAATTGATATACGATTAAATCGTTTATAAACACACACACTTCCCTGCTTCTAAACTATTCATAACTAGTTTTTTCCAAATATTCGGCGTACATAAAAATTATCGCACTGCACAGCAGCTTAACGCGGAAGATATCCAGAAAGGCACAAGCACCGTGACAGAAAGTACGAATGAAAATGACCATATCTCTGCATGGAAGTGTAAAACGGCAAAAAAATGTGCAGTTTATTGCCCCCCAACTATTTGCCTTTTCCAGGTAACAACTCATTTCTACCTACGACAGACTTGAAAAATCGACTTTTGGCTAGCTAAATCGGTCAAATACCCCACTACGATTGCCATTCGCATATTCACAGCAATAGCGTATAATTCCCGAAATGCCGATTGAATTTGGTGTATAATCTAAATAGCAGCAATAAGTTTTACTGTTTATAGGACGCGATTGTACTTGGAATTTGACGATATGATTTTTTTCTTTTAAACAAATTATATTAATTCTATCGTTCGCGTCTATGACTTCAGCTAAATATGAGATTGCCAGAGATAATTGATATGACCCGGTAAATAAGATTTTTAGCTCGTTTTCTGTCAGTTGCGGAAAATCTAACAATTCAGTTGCTGACACCTGCTTGAATGGAACTTTTCGTCTATTCCAATGATGTTTCTCAACTTCTATAGCTAATGAATTTTCATCCGATTGATTATGCATTCTTTGTATTATTTCTTGTGAAATAATAACCTGATGTAATAATTTGTTATCCATTTGATGGTGCAGAAGTTTATATTTTTGAGCTATGAATTTTGAGCTATATTATGATGCCATGAATTGCTTCAACGACCCAACGAATTTTTGTGACATGTCTAGAGGTATTTGATTCTATTGTTGTAAGCTGGCTACGTTTTCCTTTCAAAGCAGGCATCAGTACTTGAAAACCCAATTCTTTCAAATATACTTGGACATCACGAAATCCCCTATCAACTATGCAGATGTCTCCTCGTTTCATAACACTTCGTAGGCCATTTGGATCTTGCAAACCAATTTTCATGATCATTTTGATTCGCATAAAAAGGTCCAAGCATATCAACGACGTATCCATTTGTTGTGCAGACAGTAAACGGTTTACACAGCGGAACTTTTTTCTGTCCAGAATATGATTTGCGCTGATACTCGTTATTAGTACTGATGCCTGATATATGTACCATCGAAAACCAGTGCTAATTGATTGAAAATATTATATAGCTGTTTAGCAATGTCGGAAGTTTCATTATCTATTAAATGTTCGCGAGAAAAGGAAGCTAACTCGAATTGAATAGGTAAAATATCTTTTGAAATGACACTAAACTGATTTACAAAAATTAGATACTTGTTGCTCATGTTCTAAACCGAGAATTGCTACTATCATACTATTTGAGTTACCGGCACGTAATTTAAATAAGAAAACAATAATGGCCTGTGTAATATTACGAGCTTCTGAATTTCGCATGGAAGTCATTAGTTCCTGAAGACTATTAACATTTTCCCAAGTTAAACTGGTAAATATTTTAAGACGTTCTTCCGATAACATAAAATCACCTACTTTATCTTTAATTTCAGAATGGCTACTAATTGCAAGTAATTCAAAATGATTCCTTAATTCATTAGCTTCTACTAAACTACTATAAGAATGAATCTGTAAACGCATAACTATATTATGATACAACAGTTTATTTAATAAGTGATTACGGCAGCACCGATTCCCTTTCGGAACATATATTCTGCACATCACAAATACCTGCTTGCGCGTTTCAAATGGCACGTTGATGATGCCCCGCTTGGACCCACACACGAAACAATTCCCATGTGAGGCAACTACTCGAGAAAATGGCATTTCTATATATTTTGCATTCGATTCGTCGGAGACAATATCTAACACAAATGACGGGTCTTCTATTGTCGATGTCGGATCAGAATCACTTGACGATTCTTGGGGCGAAGAGGATGTATTAGATTCCGGCACAGAGGTTTCAAGCACAGGTGTTGGAAATAAAGTTGAGACATCCCGGGATGTTCCAGGTAATGGTGACTCGACGAAAGACGTAGCAATGGCTGAAGATGATGGGACCTGGAATGTTGGAGCTAAGGATACCATGACGTTGGATGGTGATACTGAGGAAGTACTAGGTGACGGTATCAAGGATTCCCTGTCTTCAGATTTTATGGCAGTAAATTGGGGACTTTTATAAATGAAAATACGGCATTTGTTACAATAGATATCATCAACAGACACCGCTTTGTCTAAAATCCGCGAAAACTTAACGGCCTCAGCCTCCAAATTAATTTTCTTTTTTCCCCTTTTGATTTGCGAATTATAATATTGCACCTAATGCACCTGACACGCACAGTTTTCTTGTCGATAAATTGCACACTACCGGTAGACATATTGACACTTTTACTGAATAGTAAGCAATGTGTTAACCGTTTGGAATTTCGTCCAAGACTGATCACGTTTTCCGAATGTTTCCTTCAAGCAAGAGTTTTTGCAGTAGAGGGGATAGTTTTGAAACATGGAAAAAGCAAGTAGGTGGAACATTGTTCTCTTTAATTGGTTGCTGTATCTCTCGGGAAAGGGTGGGGTGATACCTGCAAAAACGCAAGTACTTCGGAAGTTCACCAACGGTTCTTCCAGGTTGACCGCTCGAGGGTCTATGTACCGTTTTTAATTTATCCTTCGGAACATTGGCTTTATGACATACCCGTACTTCTACTATTAAGAACGCGAAGATATTCAGTTTCTAAAGGTCTTTATGACTAGGTGTTTTGACAACAGGGTACCCGCAATAAGCATAAAATCCAAAACACCAGATGCGGATATATTGTACAGAACTATAGGGCGATTTGTAGGGGAGAATTTGAAACACAATTTCCTAATAGTTAGAAAAAGGCTTCTTAAGTCATTTCAAATCACCTATTTCCAATTATCCGTACTGTACCGGGTAGTCCTATTTTTAATAGGACCATCATAAAAGACCAGCTGGTGGGTACGAATACAATCATATTCAAATAGAAACAATTCCTTTTCTATTCTATATAGCCAGAGAACCAGTAGTGCTCCAAAATTATTTTTATGTATACTTAATGATAAAATATTTTAAAAATAATTTTCATACGTTATTAAATGGTTATTATTTATTCTTATGTAATTAATAATAAAAAAAATGGTTTTATGAAAAAAAAAATTGGACCTTCGTGGGACGCGAACGTACGACAACAAAGTTGCCAGTGGTTCCGCGGTCGGACGCCTTAACCGCTCAGCTTTTTTTTTTTTTTAGAACATACGATTATTGTGCAGGTTTTACAAATAACGGTATATATATACATAGGTTTGTGTCCGGAAACGTATAAAGGTGTTTGGTGTGGGTTTTATTTTTAAACAGGGCTCAGCGTAGAGCACTCGCGGTCTTATGCTATGACTGGGGTTTACGTACTACGCTTATCGTTACGGGGTGACACTTGTTATCGTGGTCGATTTTTTATTGTAGCTGTACAGTTGCACGGTTGTACATGCTAGGAGTAGCGATCTTTGGATGATCTTTGGTAGAGGGGGGTTCGGGGAGGGGGGGAGGGGGGGGGGGGGTGTTATATATTTATGTTATTTACATATATACACTTACTGAGTAGACTATTATACAGGGGATTTACATGGCTGTCTATATAGCGAGTTGGTCTATATAGTACTTATACTATGTCTACGTGTGGCTACGCTTGTGTATTTATATACATATATATATGTTGTCTCATCGGGAATATACAGCGTGTGCTTAAGATTAAATTACATTTGCGCATATACATATTTACAGGGTGTTTCGTGCGCTGGTCCGTACATTGAATAAATTTCTACTAGTTTTTATTGTAGCCACCAGTATGTTTCGGAGTCGTTTTTATGTTGGTCTTCTAAGTCCATATTGGGAGTGCGTTTACGTCGTATAAGATCCTTGTGTCGTTTGCTTTTCTATGAAAGTGGTAGATGAGAGGAGTGTTGTTTGTGTCTTGAATGTACCCTTTTTGGTCGAAGAATAGGAAGGATTCCGGGGGGGGGGGGGGGGGGGGGGGGGCTGTATCCCGTGTCGCGTGTTTTCTCAAAGTAGAGGGGGTTGGGGTATGTTGAGCTGAATATAAGGCTGTTGTTAGTAATTTTCCTGGTGTTTGCCCACTGATTGCGGGTTAGTTTTATGGCGAATAGGTCTATTCTTGGGATTTTGGCTAGTTCGTAGATTTGGTTGTTGCTGTATTTTTTTGTGTAATTGGATTCAGGTGTTCTATATTTGCCAATAGTCTTAGTTTCTCCATGGTGTTTGGGGGTATGTTGAACCAAATTGGGCTTCCATATGATAAAATGGATCTGATTAGGGTTTTGTAACATGTTAGTTTTGTGTTTGTGTTAAGTTGTTTGTTGTAGAACAGGCGCTTGTTGCTGAAGAATGCTTTCTGAGCTTTGTCTATTGCTGATTGTGCGTGTGTTATGAAGTTGAGTTTGCAGTCTATGTGGATGCCTAGGTATTTTACTGTATTCTTGTTCGTTATTTTCTGGAGCGGGTTGTTGTTGTCGTGGAGTTGGAAGTTTTGGGCGTGTTTGTGGACATCGTAGTTGGGTTTGGCGGATCGTACAAGCTTTGGGCGGAAGAGGATTGTTTCACATTTGTCAGTGTTGATTTTTAATTTTCAGTTTTGTAGGTATTCTTGTATCTTTGAGAGTATTTCTTGGAGCTGGTTTTCTATTACGGATGGTTTCTTATTTTTGATGTAAATTAGTAAGTCGTCGGCAAAGGCTATGGCGAATTTGGTGTGGCTGCTGTTTAGGTCGAATAGGTGGACTAGGTCGCTTAAGTAGATGCTGAATAGTATTGGTGAGTTTACTGTGCCTTGTTGTAAATCGTTGTCTATTGAGAATGTTTTGGAGGATCGGTGGGAGTTTTCCGTGACTATGAAATTTTTTTCGTGGGTCATGTTCCAGATCATCTTTATAAGATGGTGCGGGAACTTTTTTTTAATTAGTTTGAAGCATAGGCCGTCTAGCCAGACCATGTCAAAGGCCTTTTCTAAGTCTATAAATAGTGCCCCTATACATTCGCTGTTGTTGCGGGCCCAGCAGATGTCGGAGGTGAATTTTGAAATTGCGTGTATAGTTGAATGTCTGTGTCTGAAGCCGAATTGAGTATCGGGTATTATACTATTTTCGGAGCAGAAGTTTGTTATGGCGTTGTTAATTGTTATTTCGAAAATTTTACTTATGTTTGGGAGGAGACTAATTGGGTGGTAGTGCAA
This sequence comes from Osmia bicornis bicornis, assembly GCF_907164935.1. Lineage (NCBI taxonomy): Eukaryota > Metazoa > Arthropoda > Insecta > Hymenoptera > Megachilidae > Osmia > Osmia bicornis. Next base: position 1,161,145 of record NC_060223.1, on the reverse strand, counting down.
GGGGTTACTGCCATCTTTTCCTTTTTTTTATGGGGATTAGTTTTGCTGTTTTCCAAGCGGCGGGGAAATATGTGCGGTTTAGGCAGTTGTTAAATAGTATCGCGTATGCGCATACGTAGCTCGGTGGTAGGTTTTTTAGAGCAATGTTTGGTATATTGTCGAAGTTGGCTGATTTCTTACTGTTAATTTTTTTGAGAAGGGCTTTTAGTTTGAGGTAAGATGTAAAGTAGTTTGGGGGCGTGTTTTCTCTGTCTGGTGAGTCTGAGGTGTTGGTGCTACTGAACGTGCATATGGTGGTATTGTTTGTTTTGTCTTGTTGCATTTCTTCTTTTAATGTTTGTATTTTCTGTTTTATAATATTTTCGAGTTATTTCTTGCCCAAGTTTAGATTCTTTGTGTGGGTGTTTTCAAAGTGGGTTCCCAGTATGTTTAGTTTTTCCGTCGTGTCCATGATTATTAGGTTATTGTCTGCGTCTGTCTGATGTATGTGTGGTAGTATGTTGCGGGATGTGAGTAGTTCTTGGTTTTGTGGGAGAATCTTTAGGGTATCTATTGCATTGGGTTCTTTTGGACGGAAGATGCTGTTGATTTTGGGGAAGGATTTGTGGCCGTCGCGGGGGAAGAGTTTGGAGATTTTTTCATTCCAGAATTTATTTACTGATCCGTTGAAGGCTTTTCTAAGTTCGGATCTTATGGTTTTGATGGTATCTCTAAGTAGCGTTATCGTGGGGAGGTTGTTGGGAGTGAAATTTTCGATTTTAGTTAGTCTGTTTAGGTGTGTGAGTATGTGGTCTTTTAGCTTCCGTAGCTTTTTATTTTAGGAGTGATATATTTGTCGGTGGAGTTCTAGTTTGATTGTACTCGTGGGATTGAGGCTTCTAGTGCGTTATTTATATGGTGGTTTAGGAGGTTTATGTTGCTATCTATTTCTTCTATTGTCATGTTTCTATTGTTGTGTATTGTTGAAAGGTCGGTTTCTGAAAGGATTTTTTTGTATTTATTCCAGTTTGCTTTTTGAAAGTTGAGTTTAGGCGGGTGTGAGGATTCTTCTGTTTCTAGGATTGGTGGGGTAGGCGTTTGAATTTGGATTTTGACCGCTTTATGGTCACTGTCATAGTCGAAAGAGTCTAATTTTTGGTTGCTGGGTGAGTTTGTGATTTTGATGCGGTTGTCGGTTATGCACAGGTTAATGAAGGCTCCGCTTGTTGGGAAGGACGGGATCGCGGTGCTAAGGAGGGAGGTGCGGTATTCAATGAGCTTGTCCTGTGTCCATTTATTCAGGGAGATACCTCTACTATTGTTGATTGCGTTGCCCCAGTTCTTATGTTTTGCGTTTAGGTCGCCTGCTAGCAGGTAGTAGTTTTCGGGTCTATGGAGTTCTAGGTGTTTGAATAGGTCGTTGAGTTCTTGCATGAATTCCTTTTATGCAATTGCTTGTGGCGTATCCGGAGATTATAAATAGGTTTGACGCATTTTGTAGTTTGATTTTAATTGTTTTTGATTCTAAGCTTTTTGGTTGGGCGGGGCGGTTTGGATGGATATGTTTGAATCTGAAGCTCTTTTTTATAAGGCTTCCCGTGCCACCCACGCGCGTTGCGTCCACTCTGTCGTTTCTGACGAAGTTGTAATTTTTAAATGTCATTTTGTGATGGTGGTTGAGTTTTGTTTCACATAGGAGCATTATGTCGGGGTTATGGGTTTGGAGACAGTCTGCGAGGGAGGCGCGCCGTTCGTTGCTGACTATAGAGTTTACATTTATCTGAATTATTTCTAGATGGGCTATTGTTGTTTTGTTGGGTGGGCGGTAAGGAGCCATTAAAGATCTAGTCCAAGGACTTGTGATAACAGATCTATTTCGGTGGCGTTTATTTCTACGCTCTCAGCTATGCACGCTATCTGGGCGTTAATTACTCTGGATAATTGTTTTATTTCTTCTAGGAATGAGGAGTGTGGTGGGGTGTTGGTGACGGGGTGTTTTCATGTGTGTTTGTGATTGTTGTTTTGTCTGGGGAGGAGTGGTGGTGAGTGGGGGCTTTGTTTGAGAGAGCTGAACTGTATGAAATTGCTGGGTTGATGAATTTGTTTATTAGTTTCTGTTTTCGTTCTTTTTCTGCGAGGAGGGTGTGATTCCTTTCCTCAATTATTTTTTTCAGTTCTGCCAGTTTGGGACAGCCGCGATATGAAGCAGGGTGGCCGTACTGACTACAATTTACGCAATAGGGGTCGTCTGTGCTGGAACTGTTTCACGGACATTCTCTTGGTTTATGTTGGGCAATGCATTTTACGCATCGCTTTGCGCGGTTGCAATTTGCGACTATGTCCTATTCTTTGACAACGTTTGCATTGGACCCTGTCTTTTTTATTATTTTCTCCCATTTAATTAAGGTGTGAAGGACTACGTTAATTTGTCTGAGATTTTCGGGTTTACTGTCGGGTGTAATCTGCACTAGGTAGATGGGAAGAGATTTCCCCTCATTTGTTGATCTTTTGGTGGTGAATTTTTTTATGGATATGAAGTTGAGATCGGGGATTCTTTTTGATTGGAGGTCTTCGAGGATGGTGTCGGTGTGGAAGTCCCTGTCGAGGTTTTTTAAGAGGATTGTCCTGTTTTTCATGTTTTTGGGCGTGTAGGAGTAAAATTGGATGTTTTGGTTTTTGAATGCTTCGCATGCGATCGAGTGGTTTTTTTGTGAGTCTATGTAGCTTATGTGTTTTCTTTCTGATATTTTTTTAGTGTAGAAGTTGTTTGAGATTAGTTTGACTATTTCTATTGTTTGTCTGCTCGGTGTGTCCGCGATAATTATTGGGGAGGTGGGCTTGGTATCGTTTACCTGGTTTATATTGTTAGCCGGCGGGGTGGTTCTGACCTTTTTGGACAGCGGTTGCGAGTTCTTGGGCGAGAAGGGTCCTGCTGGTGTGTTGTCCGCGTTGCTGGGGAGCGGTCGTTTAACCGTCTCCTTTGCGCAGATGGTTTTTGCTCCTTTCTTGAATGGGTCCGTCGTTGCGGGGTCTGCTTGCTCGCTGTCCTGCGTTGTCTCCATGGGTTCAGGTACCTTTTGTTCACCGTACGTTTGGTGAGGGTTTTCCGTTGCTGTTGCGTTTTTCGCCTTCTCTTCTGCTAGTTGCTGTGTGAGGTGCTCAATAGTTTTGTTGAGCTTTTCGATTATTTTCTACAGATCCGAGTGCTGTAGCTGTTGGTTGTTTGGATTGGTGTCGTTGTAGGAGGTGTTGGACGCGCTTTCCTTTTTTTTTGTTGGCGGCATGGTGGTGGTTTTTTTCCGGATGCTCCCTTTCACGTTGGGTTTTGGCGTTAATTTTTGTGTGTGGCAAATTTTACCTTTAATGTCCTTGATCCAGGCATTTAGTGCCGTGGAGTTTTCTTGCGAGAGGCTATTATCCTGTATGCTCTTAAGTAGAGCGTCGATATCTTTGGCTTTCAGCTTGGCGGATCCGTTGTGTTGGTTTGATTTTTCCGACGGGTTGATATCTGCGATCTTATGGTCCAGGGGCGAAACCCCTGGTAGGTCCTTGTGAGAGTTTATTTTTGCACTTTTTATCTTCTGTTTTTGTGGGTGTGTTGAGTGAAATTGTTGGCTTTACTTTCTCCGCGTACACTGCACTAATATTAGGGCACTGACCGGTAACTTTCTGTTCGCGTTGCCTTTCTGAGGGCTCGGAGGTACGTCCTACTCATGCAAACGTCACTGAACCGCTGTTGAAAGACTCTTCAATATTTCTGAATACAAGGTGCGTTTACATTTCCAATTATTTTTAATAACTTAACTTTCTCTATTCAGATCTTGCTCCATCCAGTGCAGAAATGTTAGAAATCACATAATGCACTAAATGTGTAAAGGGAATGTAAAAATTGAAAGTATTTCTCATATTATCGCATGAAATATGTCGAAAATATCGGTTTTAAAAATCTGAAAAAATTGAGGACACCAGTCATGCTAATATCTGACTACTGTGAAAGTGAAAATCTAGTGTCTCGAAAGCTTCTACCCGAAATCTCAATTTTTCGACTTTTTTTTGCGTTTTTGATTTTTCACGCCTAGGATTTGCAACCGAAAAATCTCAAAAAATTCACAACCATAAAGAAACATGGCTAGAATATTCTAGAATTTTTTCAGACTTTCTGAATGCCACTAAATATGGAAAATATAGCAAAAACCACTTTTTCTTTCTCACCCTGTAACTACCCTTCCAGTTGAGATACAGGGTTGAAAAAAATCGTTTTGAACAGAAGAACCAATTATGGTTGAATGAAAATATTGAAATTATCAATATAAATACCCCTAGTACTTCCCAACATACCATGAAACATACCATGAGGTCGGCCTTCATCAATATTTAATTTAAGCTATCCAAGAACCAAAAAAAGGAGAATAGAAAATATTTTAAATACTTACTCCGTAGAAGAAATTTCACATCCTCTTGAACTAAAATTAAAACGAAATGGGGAAAATAAAGTAGCAAATGTTATAAAAGCAAGTAGATGAAAGTCAGAGACCTCATTCAGGTAAATCATACTTACTCGAGGAAGCATTGGCACTTTTAACTGCCACAAAATTAACCAAACGACAATATACTGCCATTCGCCGAGGTGCTATTGAAAGGAAAACAACACTATATCCATCATATAATGCAGTAGCACACGCAAAGCAAAGTTGTTACCCTCCTGAAGGCCAATGTAACATCATCGATGATCTAGCTGAAATCAAGCTGCAGTCTATAATTGATTTAACATGTTGTCGTTTGTTTTTAACCCTCGATAATGTATTAAATCAATTTGACTCACCAGAAGACAGGTCTTTACTGCAAGATATTAAAATTAGTTTCAAATGGGGAAGTGATAGTTGCGGGAGTCATAGTCGCTATAAGTAAAGGACATTACAAAACTTCGACGATTCTTTCATTGTAACAACATCTATGGTTCCTCTTCAATTGTATGGACTTGACCAAGAGGATAAGAAAGTAGTATTATGACAAAACCCGCGAACATCTTCAACTACATACTGCAGACCTATCAGATTTAGATTTGCGAAAGAAACTAATGAAAACATCACCAATGAATGTAATAATATCAAGCAAGGAATCCAAGAACTTAGAAGCACATGCGTAAATTTTAAAAATTATGAGTTAAAGATTAATCACGAATTTTTTGAAACAATGTTAGATGGAAACGTGTGTAACGTTCTTTCAGACACTAAATCTAGTTAAAGATGTTATATATATAAAGCTAGTCCCACACATATGAATAAGGAAACATTCTCCTGGGGGTTATCGACACTACATGCCTACATAAAATTTATGGAGTGTCCTCTTCATATTTCTTATAACTTGAGTATTAAAAAATGGCAAGCAAGAAATAGTGAAGAAAAAAAGAACGTAGCTGAAAGGAAAGATATAATTATTAAAAGATTCCGTGTGGAAATTGGGTTACTGCTTGACATGCCCAAGCAGGGGGGTTGTAACCGTCCTCTTCCTTCAAGAGAAGGTTGCAACTAATACACATACTTTATGGAAAGGAGAGAAAACTTAGACACTCAGGTAATTAGAGAAAGATGTAACAATAGCGTTTATTCTAAGCTCTCATACTTCTGGGTGCGCGCTGTACATCAGCATGTTTCGTTAGTTTCGCAGTGCCTTTATTCTACGGACAAAAGAAAGCGACCGGTTTCGACAGGCTTCGCACGCCGGTACGTCCTTGGCCTTCGACGCTCGTTTACTAACACGATTTAACATAGATGCGGAACCCGACTCGCTTACGTTTGTACATTTACTTTAAATCTAACGGAAACCTGCCGTCGAGTTCCTCGTGTAATAAACTATTTAACTAGGAAATGCTGCACTGACTCGTCTCTCTATCTATATGGCTCGCTTGCACATTCTCCTTTAGTCTCGTGGACTCTTAGTGAGTCCAGTTGACTCCAGAAACCTGATCAAGTTGCACATAATAGATATGAGCAGTCTCGGAAGCGATACCAGAGCACGTGTTCTCGTAGCTGCTGGCTAGCTTGCGAATCGTGCGAATGTCTCGAGAATTTCTGTTGACTAGAGATGCGTTTGATTGCATTGGGAGCTCGACAACAAGTGCTCGTTCTGCGGATCGGCAGGCACCTCGCTCGGTGCTCCCGGCAGCTTGAGCGATTAGTACTATGACATGATAGTGGGGCTGGCCCTTCGGGCCCCTACAATATGTGACGTATCGATAGCCTAATGGATCGATTACAGGGTGGAAATACAAATGATGGAAATTTTGCCCGTAGGTTTTTCCAAAATGCCACACTGACGGCAGCCATTACCGGAATTAATTTAAACTTAATAGAAGGATTTTCTATAATACTAGGGGCATTGTCTTCTGAATCGAGGATAAATATTTCAGCTTTCGATGGTCAGCTGATACAGACTGAACTGTACGTTCGTCTTTATGACTGGTATCCCATGCCAGTCACCGTTCATAAAATATTGATACACGTACCGACAGTCATATCTTCACTATTATTTCCAATTGTTCAATTATCGGAGGAGGTTCAAGAATCTCGTCATAAAGAAATAAAAAGATTTAGAGAAGGATTCTCCCGTAAAACATCAAGAGGAGATACGAACACTGACATCCTCCACAATCTATTGATTTCATCTGACCCTTATATAACAAGCTTCAGAACACTTCCCGACAAAGAATCATATATCACTACAGATATTTATTATCTTTTGAGCGATCAAACGACAGATCTTATTTCCAATCAAGCAAACGATAGTGTTCCGTGACGAATACACGGGATCCTGTTTTCTAGATTTATATTCTTTCTATTTTTTGTTGAGTTGTATTAAGTACTATTTAACAATAGCTTTGCCTTCGAGTGGCTGGCGGTTTGTCCTCGGAGTGGCATCTGGGGTGCAGACCGCTGGCAGGTTTATGATACGCAAGCCTGCAGGGTCGTTTTGAGGAAATCCTTTGATTTATACTTATCTAAGTCTCTCCGTTTTCAGCGACCTTGCATGTATCATAAACGTTAATTTCCGAGGGGCCTTGTGACCGGGCCTAATGGCCATCATCTGGGTCAGTTACCGGGACCAGATCCAACGGAGGTTCCACTCCGTTGAAAGACTTACGTGCCCTTACGTCTACCATCTCCGCTGACACGGGGTGGCTAGGGTCAGTGAGGCCACCATCTCATTGGTGGAAGATTCACTGATCAGGTGGCGAGGCTGACTCCCACGACTTAAAGGAGTCGGTCTTCCAATCAGTTAGTCAGTACTAGAACTTACGAGGAGAAACGTCTCACTCCTCAAGGGAAACATTATCCTCTCGCGCAGTATCACATAGTATTGAAACATTACGTTAATTTATTTGTTCAACCTTTCTAACAATAGTCTGTTTTTCTTTATAATTAAATAATCAGTTTCACTTCAAATGTGCCTACATTCATTGAGCTTTCAAATCAAAACACACCCTCTAATATTCCTGTCACCTTAAACGGTCATAGGGACGTACGTGTATCAAGTTATCGGTGTGTCATCAAACAGAGACTTACCACCTCTGTTGACCCGCTAATAATAACTATTTAGATTATAATTAAGATAAAGCTTAATATTATTTATGCATACCTAATTATGAATACTCTTTATTCAATATAAATATTGTAGGAAATAAAATGTTTTATGTATTTATTTCTTTATTATAAGACAACGAGACGAGGTAAACGATGCAAAGTTCAGACAGTTCACACACACACGCCACAGTACATAAAGATATATCGCAATCCGTAATCGTAATCCGTGTTCACAAGCCGTTGTCGTAATCGTAGTCGTACCGTACCGTATCGTATTCGTAATCGTAATCCGTTAGCGTAATCGTGGTCGTATAATATCGTATTGTAATCCGTGTTCGTAATCCGCGTTTGTAAGCCTTTATCGTTATCGTAATCGTAGTCGTCTCGTATCGTGTTATAATCGCGTCGTAGTTTCGTAGGATCTGCCGCCCGCGCCGCGGACGCGTCCTTATATCCCCGCGGCGGTCGAACATTCTCGGTGTTTTCGCTTTAAACTTTGTTCGTTGGCGCAAACGGATTTCGGCGCCCGCTACCCGTTTTTGTGAGCGCCGACGGTTATCTATTTCGTAGCGGTACGCGTGTACCTTTCCGCGACCATAACATTGTCTCTCACGCACGCACGCACACCATCATCCGCACGGGCGGGAAAGAGGTCACGGACACCGATCAGCTGTTTGAAATCGGGTTTAACGAATTCGTGGCCTCTTCTACCGCCTGCCTCCTACAATATTAAATTATAAGCATTATAATATAGTATATTACTTACTATAAGTAGTTAGTTATATGTCTTATTTATTAATTATTAATATTTAAATGTCAAATTATAAACATTGTTAATTACTAATATCATTCTAACCATTGTTTCTATTTTATAAATATTTATAAATATCTAAATATCAACATTATTGGTTAATTATTAATATTTATTTTTAAACATTGGTTTCGCTCCGTATTTAGTAAACAAATGTTGTTCATCACTCATTTTATTAATTGTTTTAATCTGTTCTTCAACTAAACCCTTGTAACCGATCGATGGTCTCATCGATATGTCACATAATGTAGGGGTAACGCCAGGCCCTCCATCGCGCCATACAAAATCGCGCAAGTGCGAGATTCCCCTCGGCTGCCGAGAGCACGAAGCGAGGTGCCGGTCGATCGACGGGACTGGCATTTGTCGTCGAGGCCTTAATGGGATCAGACGCACTTCAAGCTCGAGTAAAATCAGTCGAAATATCCGCACTCATCGCAAGCCAACCACCAGCTACGAGACACCGTGCTCTGGTATCGCTTCCGAGAATGCTCCTATGACCCATGAGGAGTGATGCCCACTTGGACACCGATCCATTAGACGCCGACTGATTGGACGCGTTTCCTTTGGACGCCGTGCCGATTGGACGCGTTCCTTTCGGACGCCGGACCGATTGGACGCGTTCCTTTTGGACATCGTGACGTTTGGACGCCATAGGTTTTAAAATCATTGCATTTGGAAGTCGGCAGATGGTGGTGTTGTTCGTCGATTCTAATCCCTATATGTACTATTTGAGTGCACATGCATGCTGAAGTATGTGATTACATACATGGTCACACACATTAAAGAGCACCAAGGAAAATCATATAGGGTACCGGCCCCTCGGCCTACAGCTTAGAAATGGTTATAATTCTTCATTGGGGTGCATTTAACTAAAAATGGCTGAAAAAGTTAGTCAAAAAAGTGTATGGGCGCCGAGTTGACCTTTGACTCTTTGAAGGTCATTTTCTCAAAAGCTATTATAGGTAGCGCCGCACTCTCAACTGCATAGTAGACCTTGGATAGTAGTATTAATGCATATTTTTAGATTTGATCTAATGCGCCTCTTTGATAGATTTTCGGAAATGGTCATCTGGTCATGGGTCCTTTTTGGCCATGTCGGAGGGTTGAACCGGGCCAGTCTATATACCTCAAAGTACCTCCAGTCAATACCTACAAATGAGGGAATTTTGAAAAAAATCGCCTCGTCGGAACATATCGTAAAATCGCAAAACATATCGTAAAATTCTACTCGTTGGTATCTACAATTTGATACATTCTAGTACAACATTTTCTATGAAAAAACTGTTTATTTTTAAACGAAACTCAAAAACTTGCGTTTAATCTAGAAAAATGGTATACAATCTTCAGTTCATTTCAAGAACGTCGCTTTCATCACCCTCCCTCTTCCACATCATCAGCGAGCTCATGTTTGCACAAAAGAAAAGAAGATCTTAAAACTGTAACTTGATATAAACGTATTTGTGTAAAAGGCGATACTCGACAAAGAGGGCATATCAAGAGCGCATTAGATCAAATCTAAAAATATGCATTAGTACTACTATCCAAATTCTACTAAATCCAGTTGAGAGTGCGGCGCTACCTATAATAGTTTTTGAGAAAATGACCTCCAAAGTGTCAAATGTCAACTCGGCGCCCATACACTTTTTTGACTAACTTTTTCAGCCATTTTTATTTAAATGCACCCCAATGAAGAATTATAACCATTTCTAAGCCGTAGGCCGAGGGGCCCGTACCCTATATGATTTTCCTTGGTGCTCTTTGGAAGTGAATTTAATTTGTATGTGCAGTTTTTATTGAGGATTGTGCGCAACATTCTTATATTTTTTTACAAAATAGTGTAAGAAACGAGATGTCCAGTTTTTGGCAATCCGACTTAGCGCAGTGTGTAGCAAACGCTTGTTTCATAAAACAACTAAGGTTATTATTATTATTATTATTATTTGGTTGAGGCTAACCGGGCACTCAGTCCTTGGGGACCATCGTACCCGGGCCGCTAGGCAGCCCCCTTACTGGCTGTGCCTTGGCAGCTGGGCTTCTATTGCGAAATTTAGAAGCGCCGGTACCAGGCCAGCCGAAATGCTTAATGATGAGGGTTCCGAGGTCCCAGTAAATTATGTATATATATCGTTTGACAGATATAGGTTAGAGTAGAGGAATATTTACAAGGTCGTTATTGAGATACCAGAGGATTATTCATCCACGTATTGCATGAAATAGGACAAAAGATACAATAATATTGAATAGTTATGCAAATGTACTAGTTTGTTTTGTTTCATTCATAGTGTACAAGTGTCTGACAATGCGGCATGACATGGTGCGTAGCATTCTCATTATTACTCGCAGTAAGAGGACCATATAATAGAGGCTTATCAGTAAATAATTAAGTTGCACCCAAAATCAAAAGTTGGATATATTTAACATTATTTGGTAAGTAGTTTTCCGCATTAGAGGTATAGTACTATCGCTGTGAATTTTATTCACATCTACCATTTCCGCAGCCTCTAATTGATTTGAGCGGCTCTCATCACCTTAATTGGATGAAACGGAAGAACAATACCATTGTTTTATAAAATAACTAAGGTCAAATATGACCTGAAAAGTATGTGGAAATTGAATGCAATTACTTTCTTGCAAAATATCACTGGAAATATGATTAAGGTAAAATAAATATTAAACCTTATTTTCTTCAATACATCTTTTATTTCAAATTAATGTAGTTAAGTACAATATATCAATATGTAATAATATGATTTCTTTTTCTATATTTTCAGAATCTATTCAGACATTGATGCAGAAATTACAACCAAAAAATTATGGAGGCGAAAAATTGAATAAATACATTAAAAAAATTAACCAGCATGGAATTAAATATTAGGAGAAAATAACAAACATGTTCTCTGAAAATAGATGCAATTACTTTCTCGCATGATATATCTGGAAATATGTTTAAGGTAAAAGAAATGTTAAACCTTATTTTCTTCAATACATCCTTTATTTCAAATTAATGTTGTTGAGTACAATGTATCAATATATATAATAATACGATATCTTTTTCTATTTTTCAGCACCTGTTCAGACGTTGATGCGGAAATTACAACCAAAAAATTATGGAGTAGAAAAGTTGAATAGATCCATTAACGAAATTAAGCAGTGTGGAATGAAATACTAGGACAAATAACAAAAATGTACTGTGCAAACAGATGCAATTACTTTCTTGCATGATGTATCTGGAAATATGTTTAAGGTAAAGAAATATTAAACCTTATTTTCTTTAATACATTCTTTATTCCAAATTAATGTTGTTGAGTACAATGTATGAGCATGTAATAATATGATTTCTTTTTCTTTATTTTCAGCATTTATTCAGATAATTGATGAGGAGATTATAGCAAAGAATTTATGGAGTAGAAAAATTTTATAGATTCAGTGAACAAACTATCCAAAGTAGTGGATTATTAAATTAGATAAGTTTGTCAATTATTAATTCATTGTACTCAACAACATTGATTTGAAATAAAGGATGTATTAAAGAAAGTAAGGTTTAACATTTCTTTTACCTTAAACATATTTCCAGAGATATTTTACAAGAAAGTAATTGCATCTGTTTGCACATATTTTTCACTCTAACCTATACGGTTAACCTTTACCAAAAGGTGGGACGCAAATCCGGATGGGTCATATGTCTTTGGAAAGCCCTTGACGAGAGGAATACAATGGTGTGGGTGGGAGGTCTTATATATGTGACCTTGATCCGCTAGAGGTCAAAAACTGAAATGCCCCAAAACATATAAATTCATTAACTTCTTTTTTTCTTATTTAACGAGGCGAAATCTTCGAAAAAGACACCCTAACCCAACCTAACCTTTTTTTTCGTGGGGGAAACCTTCCAAAGACGCCCCCAGCCCCCCTGAGGAGCGGCCGGGGGGAGTGCCGGATTTTTACTGGCTAAAACCCCCACGGTGACCTGCACTGGGCGTTAGGAAGGGCCTCGGGACCTCTAACGAACAACACCGGGACCCAACCACCCTTGGCGCACAGCGCCCCATCACGGGGAGGGTCTAACCTTGGACCCTCTCCCTTAGTGCCAACTCCGCCGACGCCGGGGGCCACACCCGACGCAGGCTACTCCTCGGGCCGCGTGCAATGGTGACCGGGACCCCAGCCCCGGCCACCTGCGGCCCAGCGACTCCGCAAGAAGTCGCCGATCTGCGATGGGGGAGAGGGGCAAGGCCCTCCCCCCGTCCTATCACCCTGGGGAAGGCCGATGCCTCCCCCCACTATATCTAACTTGGGGAGGAAGCCGAAGCTCCTCCCAATCTCATCACCCTGGGGGAGGCCGAAGCCTTCCCCCACAACATCTACCCTGCAGGGGGGAAACCGAAGCTCCCCCTCATCCTGTTGGGGGCGGTGAGCGGAATTATCAAGGCCCACCGCCCCGTCCTCCTCAGCATACTGTGCCGACTGGGGGGCCTCCCCCGACGGCGCCGTCTCCTCCTTCATGGCGATGACCTCCTCACAGAATGAGGTCATCGCCCTCCACTAATCCCCGCCGGCGAGCATATTTCTTACTACGCTCGCCGGCGAGAGATCCACCCCCGACCCGCACCGCAGGGCGTGACGGGCCCGCGCAAACACTGGACAGTGCTCCAGTGTGTGTTGCGCGGAGTCCCGCCCCGCCCCGCAGTGGTGGCATATATCCGTCGCTGCACTACGAATCCGGCACAGGAAGTCACTAAAGCAACCATGCCCGGTGAGCACCTGTGTGGTCCGGAAGGTGATCCGACCAAAGCCGCGGTCCCGCCATTTCTTGATGACGGGCAGGACCATTCCGACCGCTCGCTCGCCGGTGAGAGATCCACCCCCGACCCGCACCGCAGGGCGTGACGGGCCCGCGCAAACACTGGACAGTGCTCCAGTGTGTGTTGCGCGGAGTCCCGCCCCGCCCCGCAGTGGTGGCATATATCCGTCGCTGCACTACGAATCCGGCACAGGAAGTCACTAAAGCAACCATGCCCGGTGAGCACCTGTGTGGTCCGGAAGGTGATCCGACCAAAGCCGCGGTCCCGCCATTTCTTGATGACGGGCAGGACCATTCCGACCGCTCGCTGGCCGGCGGCGCCACTCGCGATTATCTCGCGACGCCACCGGTCCAGGGCATCCTGTCGGGCCTGGCACCTCCATTCCCGTTCGACCGCCTGATGTGGCGGGTCTTCTCCAGCCTGGCGGAGGCCGCGCAAGCGCCAGAAAATCGTGGCGCAGGCCTCCGCCTCGTACTTGAAAGGTACGAGACCCGCCAGCGTCATCGCCGCCGCGTAGGAGATCGTGCGGTATCCCCTCACGACCCTGATGGCCATCCTCCTTTCCACTCGCCGCAGCAGAGTTTGGCTGCGGCGAGACGCCATCAGGGCCTTGGCCCATATGGGCGACCCATATAGGGCCATGCTCCGCACGATCCCCGTGTAAAGGCGGCGAACCTTCTCGCTCGGTCCCCCGATATTGGGCAGCACCCGCCCAAGAGCGTTCGCTACCCCGTCTAATCGGGGGGCCTCGAAATGCCTTTCAAAGTGCCAGTGGCTGTCCAGGTGAAGGCCAAGATACTTGAACCCTTCACCCACCTGGACCCTGGTGTCACCCACCCGGATCCAAGACTGGGGCGGTGGTGCAACCCCACGCCGAGGCGAGTAGAGCCATATCGCCTCGGTCTTGTGGGGCGCTATCTGCAGCCCCAGTTTCCGGACCGCAGCTGCGACGGCAGCCACACCAATCTCCACAAGACGACTGGTCCTGCTCCAGTCCCGGTCGGTGGCAAACACGTACGTATCGTCCGCAAAGCACGTAATGCTGACGTAACCTTCCGGGACCATGACCCGCAAAACTGGGTTGTACCCCACGTTCCACAATGGGGGCCGCAGACGGGACCCCTGGGGCACACCCTCATCGACGTCCTTCCGATAGGTTCGTTCGTCACGGCCCACATACATGATGGACTTATCCCGTAGGTAAGCTCCGATCATCCGTCTCAGTACTGGGGGCACTTCGTGATCTTCCAGTGCCCCCAGTATCGTCCCGTGGGGCAGGGTATTAAAGGCGTTCACTATGTCTAGCGAAACGCCGATCGCCACCCCGCCTCGGGACGTGGCCGAGTCGCATTGGGAGCGCAGCGAATCGATTGCATCAATGGCGCTGCGCCCCCGTCTAAAGCCGTACTGCGACTCGGCCAGATCAGGGCCCACCCGGGATAGGTGCTCGGCGAGGCGGTCAGAAATCACGGTTTCTAAGAGCTTTCCGATCTCGTCGAGCAAAAATATTGGGCCGGTACGCGGAGGGACTCTCCGCGGGCCGTCCTTCCTTTCTAAGCAGGACCAGTCCTCCAACTTTCCACACCTGGGGGAATACCCCCTCCTTGAGACGGGCGCTGAAGAGGCGCCTCAATCGCGGTCCAAGGACGCACAGGGGCGATACCCAGACTCGGCCGGGGACGCTGTCGGGGCCCGGAACGGTGTTCCGAGCCCCCATGCGCTTACCGGCCTCGGCCTGCTCCCCGTCTGTGACACCCATGTCGTCGGTCCATTCGACTCGGACCGGCGGGGACCAGGGGTGGCTACCGTCGTCACGAGGGAACAACGTGTCCACCACCTGGCCCAAAAACTGGGGGTCTAGGCTCTCCGCCACGGGGGGCGCCCAGGGCCTTAGTTTGCCCATCGCCCACATATATGGGCGCCCCCACGGATCGGCATCCAGAGAGCCGAGGAGCTCCTGCCATGCCCGGGACTTGGCCTCCCTGATGGCCAGCTGCAGAGCTACCACTAATACACCCGTAGCACCCGTAGTAGCACCCGTAGTAGCACCCGTACAGCTCTTCCTCCCCAGCTGGGTCGCGGTTCCTTCTCTGACGGGCACTTTGCCACTGGCGTCGGGCGACGTTGCAATTCTGCCGAATGTCGGCGATTTCGCCCGACCACCAGTGAGCGGCCCGTCTGGGGAGGCATTTGGCCCGGGGCATGGCGCCGTCACAGATCGCCTTCATCGTGCCCCGGAACCATTTAACCTCCTCCCCTATATCCGCGACCGGACCGACCGGTTGCTCCGGCCAGGTCACAGCGAGGGCTGCGGCCATCAGCGCGTCCCTGTCAAGCCTCTTCAGCGTCTATCTCCGCGGCGATGGAACGCTCGGCGGGCGACGGGCGGGGCTGGAGAATCCGAGGCGGATGGTGCGATGATCGCTGAGCGTCTCCGCCTCCTCCGCCACCCTCCAACTCTACACCAAGCGTGCGGCCGAGAGTGTCGCGAACGATAGATTAACTATCGACTCCCCCCAAGCGCGCACGCAGGTGCTGACTGAGCCCCGGTTCAACAGCCGGCAAGCGTCTCTTCACGTAGTCGGAGCTGGCGCCTCAGCACCACCACTTCTTCGGCCGCACTATCTGACGCCACCCTTTTGGCCAACTCAACGTTGATGGCCCTAATGCACCGGGCAGCCAGCCGGAGGAACCTCTGAAAGGTCCCTTTGAGCCCCTTAGACACCGAGGCAACCCTTTCAACACCCGCGGTAAGCTCGAGCGTTTGCGCCGCCAGAGCCGTCATAGGCTCGTAGCGGAGCTCCAGATCGAGCTGCTCCTGCTCCGGCAGGGGGACAATGTCTCCTCATCCGACATTTGGCCAACATAATCGGCGGTGGTTGGCCGTCTCCCTGTCCTTCTGGGTCTGTTCAGCGAGGCGGCGGATGTATATGACTTGTCGGAGTCATCGTCACTGTCAATACAGGCATGGGTTCCCCTCCCGGCTGCTGAGGAACCCCTCCTTCCGCGGGAGTTGGAACCTTCCCTTTTCGCCGTCCGACGGACCCTTTTATTTTTGTTTTTTTTGACGTGTGGGAAATCTTCGAAAAACGCCCCCAGCCCCCCTGGGGAGGAGCCGAGGGTAGTGCCGAATTTTTACCAGCTAAAACCCCCACATTTTGAAGGCGTTGGGAAGGGACCTCTGACGAACAACAGCGGGACCCAACACCCATGGCGCGTTGGCGCCCCTTGCTCGGGGGAGGATCTAGCTTTGGCTCTCCCCCTACGTGCCAAACTCCGCCGCCAACGGGGGCCACGCCCGATGACGGCACTCCTCGGGCCGCGTGCAATAGGGACCGAGGCCCCAGCCTAGGCCCCCTGCGGCCCCGCATGAGTTCGCGGGGCCGCGCGATCGGTGTTGGGAGAGGGGCGGGTGCAGGAACTCACCGAAAGAACCGTGTCCGGTGAGCACGTGTGTGGTCCTAAACGTGAGCCTTCCGTGACCGCGGTCCCTCCATTTCTTGAGCACTGGAAGGACCGCCCCGGCTACGCGCTGGGCTCTCTGCCGGGCCTGGCGCCTAATCCTAGCAACAGCTTCGGTCATCTCTTCTAGCGGGGTCCTGTCCAGGCGAAGGGCACGCAGACGCCAGAAGACTTTGGCGTCACCCTCCGCCTGGAACTTGAAGGGGACAACCCCCGCCAGGGTCATCGCTGCCTTACATCTTACATAAGACCCCCTGCGCCCCTGGGGGAGGGCAGCGTGGGAGTGTCAGATTCCAACTGACTAAAACCCCACGGCGACCGCCTCTGGCGTATGGCAGAGGCTCCGGGACCTGATTACTATAACTCCGGAACCTCCCCCGCCGTGCGCTGAAGGCGCACCTCACCGGGGGAGTAACAACTCCCCCAGCCAGCACCAGGGGTCGCACCCGGTGCCGGCTCCATCGCGGGGGAACTGCGTGCAATGGCGGCCAGGCCCCCCAGCCCGTACCGCCTGCAGTCCCCGCCCGCCCGCAAGGAAGATCGGGCGCTGTCCTTCGTTCCGCCGGCTTCCGGTGCCGGCTATACCCCGGGTCCGCGTGCAAATGGCGCACGTGCAGGGCGCCTGCGGTCCGCCGAGTCGTCCCCCTATGGGCTGCGGTGAGCCGTGGCCGGCCACCCTCCAGAGGGACTCCCTCGGCTCCGCTGCACCCTCCCTGCGGGGGCCAGCGCTACTCCCCACGTGGGAGGGAGCGCCACCCTCCGCCGGGGGTCACCCGGCCCCCCAGCGGCGGACGGAGAAGGGCCCCCGATTGAGAACGGGTTCCCCACCCGCACGCCCGCGGGTCCGCCCGGGGTCCGGGCTCGTCTCGTCCGGGGTTGGAGGATACCCCGCGACCCCTCCCACCCCCCCAAGAAACACCCCCGTAATAATTTTTCTCCCAGGAGGCCCGCGTGCCCTCCCGCTACACTACCCCGTCCCGCATCCGTCGCGCCGGGGGGGCAAACAGCGAAAGCCGCCATCGCCCCCCCGCACCCCTTAAGGCGGCGGGTCCGACCGTCGACGTCGCGGCCCCCGTCCGCGACCTCTCCTTGAGGGCCATGACCTCCTCACAGAACGAGGTCACGGCCCTCCATTCCGTCTCGCCGGCAAGCATCTGTCTGACGACGCTTGCCGGCGAGAGATCCTCCCCTATCTCCGCTGTCAGGGCGTGGCGGGCCACCGCAAACACTGGGCACTCCGTCAGCGTGTGTTGTGCGGTGTCCCGCGCCGCCCCGCAGAGCCAACAGTGGGGGGTCCATTCCCTGTCCCTCCGGCACAAGAACTCCCCGAACACCCCGTGTCCGGAGAGCACCTGCGTGACCCGGAACGACAGGCCGCCGTGGCCGCGGTCCCGCCACTCCGATATCATTGGCAGGACCGCCCCCTCTGCTAGGGATCTCTGCCACCTTTCCGCCGCGACCAGTCGGGCCTGGCTCCGGTGTTCCTCGACCGTCGGCCCCGGCGGGTCCTCCCCGGCCTGGCGGAGGGCTCGCGAATACCAGTATGTACTGGATTCGACCTCCGCCTGGTACCGGAGTGGGATGAGACCCGCCAGGACCATCGCCCCCTCGTAAGAGATCGTGCAGGAGCCCCGCACGATCCTGATGGCCAGCCGGCGCTCCATCCACCGCAGCAGAGTGCAGCTGTGCCTGCTGACCGCCAGATCGCCAGCCCATATCGGAGCCCCGTATAGGGCTATGGACCGGACGATTCCCACGTATAGGCGGAGAACCCTCACTCCCGGCCCCCCGAGGTTGGGCAACAGGCGGCCAAAATTGGTCGCCACCTGTTCCAATCAGGGAGCCAGGCGATCGAAGTGAACATCGAACCGCCAGTGGCTGTCGAGATACAGGCCGAGGTATCGAAGACCCCACGCCGAGGCTCGAAGAACCACATGGCCTCGGTCTTGTGAGGAGCCAGCTCCAGACCCAGCGCCCAGATCACTCGTCGCACGATGGCGACCCCCACCTCGGCACGGCGGCAGGTCCTCAACCAGTCCCGCCCGGTGGCCAGCAGGAAGTAGTCATCTGCGAATACCGTGGCCCACACCCCGGGCGGGAGGTTTACCCGCAGCGCCGCGTTGTACCCCACGTTCCATAAGGGGGGGGGCCCAGTTTGGACCCCTGGGGCACTCCGCGGTCGACCTCCCTCCAGTGCAGCGTACCGTCCCGGCCCGTGTACTGTATCCACCTGCCATCCAGGAAGGCCCCGATGATCCTCTGCAGATACGGGGGGACGTTGTGGTGAACCAGCGCCCCCCGTATCGTTCCATGGGGCAGGGTGTTGAACGCGTTTGCAACGTCCAAGGAGACGACCAGCGCCAACCCACCCCGGAACGTGGCCGACTCGGCGAGGGTGCGCACCCGCTGAATAGCGTCGATGGTGCTGCGACCCTCGCAAAACCCGAACTGGATGTCGGCCAGATCGGAGCCAACGCTCGACAGGTGGTGGACGAGGCGGTTTTGCAATGACACGCTCGAAGAGCTTTCCCACCTCGTCCAACAGCACAATGGGCCGGTACGCAGAGGGAGAATCTGCGGGCCGTCCGTCCTATCAGAGGAGGACCAGTCGCCCCTCCTTCCAAATCGAGGGGAACACCCCCTGCTCCAAAGCGGCGCTGAAGAGGCGGCACACCCTCGGACCTAGGACGCCGGACGCGATAACCCAGGCGCGGCCGGGAATGCCGTCCGGGCCCGGGGCGGTGTTCTTGGCCCCGGGCCTTCTGACGGCATCGTCCAGCTCCTCCTGTGTGACCCTCAGGTCGGCGGACGAGCTCCGCAGGCCCTTGCTGGTGGCGACGTTCTCCCGGAACGGGGGAAGAGGGTGTCTATTACCCGCGTCATCAGCTGGGGGTCCAGGCTCTCCGAGACCGGGGGCGCCCGTGCGCGGAGGTTGCCCATGACCATCCGGTAAGGGCGCCCCCACGGGTCCTCGTCCAGAGAGCCCTGGAGCTCCTCCCACACCCGGGATTTCGCGTCCCTGATGGCCTGCCTCAGGGCTACCACGAAGACCTGATATGTGCCTCTCAGCAGATCCTCCCTCGCCGGGTCGCGGAATCGAGCTCTTCGGCGCGCTGCCACTGGCGCCGGGCGTGCTGACACTCGGATCGGAGATCCGCAATGTCGCCCGACCACCGCCCTCCGGGGGGGCAGGCGCGGGACCCGGGGCATGGCGGTGTCGCATATTGCGGTCATCGCCTCCCAGAACCACTTGGCCTCCCCTTCAACGTCCGCGACCGGCCCGGCCGGAAGAGCTGGCCAGACCACGGCAAAGGCTGCGGCCATCAGCATGTCCTTGTCCAGCCTCTTCAGCACCCAGCGACGCAGTGGCGGGCCACGCGTCGGCCGGGGGGCGGCGGGGAGGGAGTAGTCGAAGGTGATGTATAGATGATCACTCAGCGTCTCCCTCGCCGCCACCCTCCAATTTTGCACCGTGCGCCCGGCCACAGGGGACGCCCAGCCCAGATCCACAATGGATTCCCCCTGAGCCCGAATGCAGGTGCTGGCGGAGCCCCTGTTCAGGAGCAGGAGACCCGCGCCAGCCGCCCAGAGCAGTACCGCCCCTCCTCTCGCGTCGGTCCTCGGGGACCCCCAGGCTTCTGCCTTGAAGTTGAAATCCCCGAGGACCAACGTCGGCCGGGTGTGGGAGCTAACCACAACGCTCCCCACCCGGTCCAGGAACTCCTCGAACCGCTCCAGGGACCAGCTGGGCGGCGCGTACACGCCCACCACTGCTACGCCCCCCCAGTCAACGGCCACGAAACCCCGCCCCCGTGCTAAGACATCGGCGGGCGGGGGGACGTGCCGACCCCCCAGGACGATGGCGACGGAGCCCGCCCCGTCGCCGAACCAGTTTTAGTCGGTGCAGTACGCGGTACGGCTCCTACACCACCGCAACCTCAATCTGCCACTCGGCCAGGGTTTGGAGCAAAAGGTCCTGCGCCCCGGCCGAGTGGTTGATGTTGGCCTGCAGAAAAGGACCCTTAGGCCCCATTGCGCGTAGGCTCCACCACTGCCTCCACAGCTCCTCCTGCGTTGCTGGGGCCCGATACCCCAGTGGGCGGTGCAGCCGGGGACTGCCTCGCGCGCGCCGTCGTCTTCGCGGACTTCTTCCGCCCTTTCTTCGAGGAGACCGACGGGCATCCTCTGATCCCCATCCTGTGCCCCGCGGGCCGCGTTGAATCGGTGCATAGGGGGCACCGCGGAGGGGCCGTGCAGACGCTGGCCCGATGGTCCGGATCGCCGCAGTTAAAGCAGCGATCCGAACGATCGACCCCGCAGGGATACCGCTGCCTGACATGTCCAGTCTCCAGGCAGCGGTAGCACTGCAGGGGACGAGCGGCCAGGGCCTCGGCCCGTGCTGAGGACCAGCCGACCCTCAGCCTCCCCGCGTCGACCACCTTATTGGCTGCGGTGAGGGGGCACCTCACCCAGACCCTCCCCAGGCCTCCTGAACAGGGGCTCCGCCAGCACCTGCATTCGGGCTCAGGGGGAATCCATTGTGGATCTGGGCTGGGCGTCCCCTGTGGCCGGGCGCATGGTGCAAAATCGGAGGGTGGGGCGCGAATCTCCCCCACCTTAACCTCCTCCGCGGTGCAGGCGCCTCCGGTTGCCACCGCCGCTGCCACCTCCTCACAGGTGACCGAATCGTCGAGCCCGATGAGGCGGATCTCGCCCATCTTAACCGGGCACGCCACCCTAACCTCATCGGACCCGCGGAACACGGTTTGGAGGCGGCTAGCCAGGGCGGCCGCCTTTGCCGCCCTCTCCGTCCCGGCGATCTCCAGGACGAGACCGCCGGTGGCCGCGCGCCTGGACCGGAGATCGGTGATGCCGATCTCCGCGAGGTCGACCTCCTGCCTGGCCCTGATCATGGCCTCGCAGCAGGTGGTCTTCGCCCCGGGCGCGACCGTTAGCGTGACCGCCAAGGTTTTGGGGGGGCGGGCGAGGCGGGGCTTCTTTGTGGCCTCCTTTGTCGCCTTGCCCCCCGCGGTTCCCTCCTTTCGTGCGGGCGGGGGATGGGTCGTCCCGGCCGTCGTCCTCCTCCCTCTCTTCTTCGCCGGCGGCGTGGAGGGGCCGTCGCCCCATCCTTTTTCTTCGCCTCCGCCTTTTTGGCCTTGAGGCCCACCACTGTCGCCCACGTCTCACTGTCCCACCCAACCTAACCTAACCTAAATATGGCGGTTACGGTGCTGTATCTGCGGTGGTTTGCACGTTACACAGCAACATTCGCTTTTTTATCATAATCCAGCGTCAGGAGCGGGTCTACCTGGACGAAAACCTCTCGCACAACAAAATTAACATAATTTTAGTTTTTGCCCTCTAGCGGGTCAAGGTCACATATTTAGGACCTCCCACCCATACCATTGTGTTCCTTTCGTCAAGGGCTTTCCAATGATATATGACGCATCCGAATGTGCGTCCCACCTTTTGGTAAAGTCCAACCGAAAACTACTTACCAAATAATGATAAATATATCCAACTTTTGATTTTGGATGCAACTTAATTATTTGCTGATAAGCCTCTATTATATGGTCCTCTTACTGCGGTAAATAGATACATGTTACTTTGCAATGAGAATGCTACGCACCATGTCATGCCGCATTGTCAGACACTTATACGCTATGAATGAAACAAAACAAACTAGTACATTTGCATAACTATTCAATATTATTATATCTTTTGTCCTATCACATGCAATACGTGGATGAATGATCCTCTGATATCTTAATAACGACCTTGTAACTATTCCTCTACTCTAACCTATATCTGTCAAACGATATACATAATTTACTAGCCCTAGTTACTTTATGAAACAAGTGTTTCCTACATACCGTGCTAAGTCGGATTGTCAAAAACTGGACATCCCGTTTCTTACACTATTTTGTTAAAAAATATAAGAATGTTGCGCACAAACCTCAATAAAAACTCCACATACAAATTAAATTCACTTCCAAATTTAATGTGTTTGACCATGTATGTAATCACACACTTCATCATGCATACGCATTCAAATAGCATAAGAATTTGAATCGACGAACAATACCACCATCTCCCGAATGATTTTGAAACATATGGTGTCCAAATGGGACGACGTCCAAACGGCACGCCGTTCAAAAAAAGCGCGTCCAATTGGCCCGACGTCCAGAATACACGCGTCCAATCGGGACGCGTCCGCGCAAAGGAGCCAAGAATCGTGCAGAACTGGGCTGAAAAGTGCATTTCTATCTCGGAATAGCGCAAAACCGCCCAGAATCGTGAAGAACTGGGATGAAACCGCATTTCTGGCTCGGAATAGCGCAAAACAGCCCAGAATCGTGCAGAACAGGGCTGAAAAATGCATGTCTAGCTCAGAGTAGCGCGAAACAGAACTGAACCACGCAGAACTGGGGTGAAAATGTACATTGATCTGGGGGAATGGATCAAAATATTACATTGCATCCAATATAGATATCGTAATAACGATATTGTTATTGAATGTGTATTACATATCTGATGTAGACGTAGCAATAATGATATTGTTATTAAATGTACATTGTTCAGTGGGAATGGATCAGTATATTACATTACATCAAATGTAAGTATAGTAATATTGATACTGTGACGGTGCTGGTTGATGGATTTCCTCGGAAAATACCTTTCGGAGGGATCACGGTCGCGGCCGAGGGATTTTTGGTTGTAACAGCGAAATAACTACACGCAAAATTTGAAAAGCGTTGTTTCGCACTAATTCACCTTTACGAAATAGTTTATTGGTTATTAATCACAATTTACAGTCTGATAAATGATTTATAAGACCGGATTAACGATGGAATCGCTGGACACAGAAATCGGTTTGAAATTATAATCGGATTATACGGTTTCGCTTAGTTTGCTCACTGGGTCACTAGGTGATAATAATAAAAACGGATAGGTGACGAGCGCGGTTAAATACAACAGATTCGGCTGTTGTCCTGACGATGGAGGGGGACGGGCGAGACATTCGGGAGATGGCGAAGTGTTTGAAATTTCGATGTTATACGAAATATATCGATGAGCCGATTATGGCAACGGGATCTTCAAAAGAGAGAAGCCGTGATCCCGAACATTCCGCCCGCCTCGAAGAGATACCTTCGAAATACCCTTCGTGAACGCACAACTTAAACTATAATTTAACGCATAATATAAAGAAACGGAGACAATCAGTGGAGAACTTTATAGAGAGTCGGCGCTGGGTTGAACCTCTTTGCGGACGCCGCCCGCCGTGCTCCCTTGCAGTGCTTCCTCCTCGTTGATATCGACGGGGAGAAAGCAAAGCTTGGTAATGGGTCGTGAATATGTAGAGCGACTAGTCTTGACGGTCACTACGCGGGTCAAGCCATCGTCACCGGGATGGCAGGCGACAATACGACCTAGCTCCCACTGGCACGGAGGAGCCAAAGGGTTACGGAGCAGAACAACGCGCCCGACCTTAGCTAAACGTTGAGCCACACGCCATTTCGGACGCTGCTGGAGGGTGTGCAAATAATCGCGCGACCAACTCCTCCAGAAATTTTCCGCGATACGCTGTACTAGTTGCCACTGCGACAAACGATTTTCGTTCAAATCTAACACGCTGAGTTCAAGAATCACTATTAACGGGGCTCCTATTATAAAATGACCGGGTGTAAGAGCATTGTAGTCATCGAAGTGTTCGGAAAGGCCAGAGATGGGACGAGAATTTAGCGAAGCTTCGATACGGCATAGGAGCGTGGTCACCTCTTCAATGGTGAGAGTATGATTTCCTACACATCGTTTAAAATGGTGTTTGACTCTGCGTACTCGTGCCTCCCATAATCCGCCGAAATGAGGCGAAGCAGGCGGCAAGAAGTGCCAATTTACAGATTCGGTTGCCATTCGGTTTAAAAAATTAGGATCACGGATTGCTTGACGATAAGCAGTGGAAAGCTCGCGGTCTGCCCCTTGAAAAGTGGTGCCGTTATTCGAATACATCGAATGCGGGAGCCCACGTCTCGCGGAAAAACGATGAAAGGCAGCGATAAATGCAGCGGATCCATAGTCGTGCACGAGCTCAAGATGTATGGCTTTTGTGGCCAAGGCAATATAGGCCTTGTGGAACTTATGCCCACGACCGGACGTCTCGCGCATAAGTATGGGTCCCGCGTAATCAATTCCGGTATGCACGAAAGCGCGAATGGTGCGATTGATGCGGACTGACGGTAACGATCCCATAAGCTCCGTAGGGATGCTCGCTTTTTCTCGAGCGCAGGGCATGCAACGACGTAATACCGATCGGACGGTAGTACGTGCACGGAGAATCCAACACTCGTCGCGGAGCGATGCGAGTGTGAGAGACGGTCCAGCGTGAAGAGTTCGCAGATGGTGGTGCGTAATTAGAAGTGTAAGGATCTCGTGAGAGCGGAGCACAATGGGATGAGTGGTTTTGTATGGTAGTCGCGCTTTCTCAAGGCGCCCTCCAACTCGAATTAGCTGATGAGCGTCCATGAAAGGGTTGAGTGATGCCAATGGACTGGATTTAGATACTTTCTCTCCACGAGTGAGGCGTGCGACCTCATTGGGAAACGAATCAATTTGGACAGCACGTAGTAAATAGTTTTTTGCGGATTGAAGTTCGAGCTGACGCAAGCAACTGGGATTGCAAGAAGAGAGATCATGCTCGTTTGAGCTAGGCGTATGACGAAGACGGGAACGAATTTTCAAGATGAAACGGAATATGTACGCGAAGACTCGGAGTAATTTTGGCCATGAGGAAAATCGAGAGGCCCATGGACATGTTGCACCAGGCGATAAGGTGCATACCGTGCCTACACGACGTTGCTCTGGAAGTTCGGATGGTTGAGCTGGCCATTCGGATTGGGTTAAGCGGAGCCAAGCGGGACCTTCCCACCATAGTCGATGAGTTTGAAGATCTGATGGAAGCAGACCACGAGAAGCGCAGTCGGCAGGATTTTCTTTAGAAGGAACGTGGTGTCATACCTCAGTGGGGAACTTTTGTTGGATTTCGGAGACGCGGTTTGCCACAAAGGTTTGCCAGCGCGAAGGAGGCTGCCGTAGCCACGACAAGGTAATAGTGGAGTCGGTCCAGCAATGACATTCGATATTGTCGAACGGAAGAGCCGAGCAAACTGCTGACATAAGGCGGGAAAGCAATAGCGCGGCGAGAAGTTCTAAGCGCGGGATGCTAATGGTTTTGAGGGGAGCTACTCTCGATTTCGCCATGAGAAGCGAAATGGAAACGGATCGATCTACGGAGACAAGACGACAGTAAACTACGGCGGCATATGCGAGACTAAAGGCGTCTGCGAAACCGTGCAAAGAGTATTGGAGAGTGTCAGAGGATTGTTGTGTCCATCAAGGGAGTGCAACGCTATTCAGCGATGATAAAGTGGAATAGAAATGCGTCCATTCGTGAAGCAGAGAAGAAGGCAGTTCTTCGTCCCATCCGCAGTTCAGAGACCACAATTTTTGCATTATGATTTTGGCGGTAATTACGACTGGGGCTACGAGACCGAGAGGATCAAATAAGCGAGCGATTGCAGACAATATTGCTCTTTTGGAACGACCGGGTTTTTGCTGTTCGCGGACTCGAAACCTTAGAGTATCGGAGTCGGGATTCCAAAATATTCCCAATACTTTTAAGAAGTCATCGTCTTTGAAGGGTTTTTCACGAATCTTCATCGAATTTTCACGGTTTCATCTTTTGCAGAAGTTGCCAGCGAGATAGCCGATTGTCTTTTACATCTAATATATTCGGTTCGGGCGGAATTACAAGCGGTGCACTGATTAAAAAATGACTGGGTGTTAACGCGTGATAATCGTCAATATTGTCGGAGACGGTTCCAAGCGGTCGCGAATTGAGGCATGCTTCGACCCGACATAAGAAGGTAGTCATTTCTTCGAACGTGAGTGTGTGTGCGCCGATAGTACGCTTTCGGTGGTATTTGACGCTTTTAACCGCAGCTTCCCACAATCCGCCGAAGTGGGGAGCGTTCGGGGGTATGAAGTGCCATTCGACTCCGTCTGTTGCTAATCTATTACCGAAATCGGCGGTTTTGAGTGCAAAACGAAAGACGGTTAACAATTCGCGATTCGCTCTCTGGAATGTGGTACCGTTGTCGGAATACATTGCGCTTGGAATCCCGCGGCGAGACACAAATCGGTGATAAGCTGCTAAGAACGCTGACGAACTATAATCGCTTACTAATTCGAGATGCGTTGCCTTAACGGTTAAACAAATAAATACCGCAATATACGCCTTATGAGATTTATGTCCGCGGCCAGAGTTGGTTCTCACTTGAATCGGACCTGTATAATCCACGCCTGTATGAGTGAATGGTCGTTCTACCCTTGTAACTCTAGGTGCTGGTAAGTCCCCCATGAGCTTGGAGGGAACGTCAGCTCTCTCGCGTGTGCACGCGACGTATTTATATAAAATGCCTCGAATGGTAGCTCGTGCTCGGACGATCCAAAAATCATTGCGTAGGTAGGCAAGCGTGAGCTTGGGTTCCGCGTGTAATAGATTACGGTGCGCATTCTCAATTAACAATGTTAGGAGCGGGTGTGATTGAAGGATAATGGGTGTTTTTGCATTTTCAACGAGTTGAGATTTAGCAAGGCGCCCTTTTGCTCGTATTAAACCGTCAGCATCAAGGTACGGTACGAGAGAAAGTAGAGGACTTGTCCTCGGGATCGGCTTGGATGTTCTTAGGGCTCTCAATTCCTCCGGGAATACGCGAGCTTTGTAAATCGCGGTGGGCTTCAGAACATTTGGCGAAGCAGAAGCTACCAGTTTCGATTCGGTAAGTTTACTTTCATGTTTTCTTTTGATTCGTGCGCGGAGGATGTCTATGTAATGCAGTAAATGTGCGGTGACCCTTAGGAGTTTCGACCACGACGAATAGTGTTGGCGCGTCCACTATTAAATATTTAGAAAACGTGCCCGATATGGGCTGACCGAAATTTCGTTTTAAGAAATAGATAACGTCGAAGCACTTGGAAATAAGGGGCGTCGCCCTGCTGCCATAAAACAGTCACCAACGGACCACGGTCGCGAACGTTCGAACAGTTTTTGTTTTTCTTTTTTCTTTACCGCGTAATTCAGAATTCAATAGCGTCTTGCCGCGATCAGGTTTCTATTACGAAGTCGAGTGCTTTTATTCAATTACACAGTTTCCTACTAAAAAACACAATGCGCACGAGGCCTTACCCGGTTCGTAAACCCGAGACCTCGTCGCGCCAACAGAAAACTCACGTAACGCCCGGGGCCCTACCGGGTCCACTGATTACAAACCCAGGGTCCCGCCGGCAACATTCGACTCATCTGCCCGAGGGCTTACCCGGTTCGTAAACCCGAGACCTCGCGGCGGCAACAATTAAAGCACATCGCCCGGGACCTTACTGGTCCCTGAACACATACCTAAGGTCCCGCCGGCAACCACGAACATCGAACGTTCATATCAATCATATCACACGCGACACACTCACTCACATAACTCATTTTTCAAGGGTTTTTTACGCCTTCGGGCTTTTTCCCTTGCATTCATGAATAAACTCTTATTTTACCATTTATTAATGCCGAATAATTATTTGTCAAACCAGCGTCGACAAATCCTAAACATCCTTTCGAAACGTTCGATAGTCACGGTCCTTTCCTAGAACCTCGCCCTTATCGCTCTCAAGTCTTTAGCGCGCTGAAGATCTAAAATCAAAGGGGGGAAACGGATCGAAGAGAGCTGACTTTGAGAGGACGGGCACTCTTGTTCGAACCTCAGACGAAGCAAGATCCAATTCTTAATTTTCTAAGGATTTTATTTCAAAGAATAGTATTGAAGCTGTTCATGTGGAAGAGTTTCGATCGTACAAATAGCGCGCTGCTAAATCTCACTGTTCGAAAGAGGTAGTAAGGCTAGGAAGAGAAGATTGTCTTTCTTCGAGCGAGGTAGCAGGAATCGGGTTAGGAGACGCACGAAGCCAGGGAGATTCTTGGTGCAGCCACTGAGGACCGGACCAACATAATTGGTAATCCTTTAATTGTTTAATAGACATCCCGCGAGACGCGCAGTCGGCGGGATTTTCGTGTGTTGATACGTGATGCCACTGTGCGTTAGGACTAAGTTCGTGAATAAGTGCTACGCGGTTTGCGACAAAAGTCTTCCATCAAGTCGGTGATTGATTTACCCACTCTAAGGTGACACTGGAGTCGGTCCAACAATGGGATTCGATCGTTTCCTGATTCAACGCGGTTCGAACGAATTTTAAGAGGGGAGCCAGAAGCAACGCGGCGCATAATTCTAATCGGGGCACGCTGATCGTTTTCAGTGGAGCTACGCGAGTTTTGGCAAGGATGAGTGAGATGCTGACGGTACCGTCGCACAAAACACTTCGCGAGTAGATGGCAGCCGCGTATGTTTTCGTTGAGGCATCAGGAAACATGCAGGCTTTGAGTTTGAATGATTTGCGAAGAAATCTTTCGTGGGATGGAGACGTGCTCCAAATCAGGCAGCTGAACGCAAAAATTATGCCACTTCGAGAGAAGGGAATTTGGAAGGACGTCGTTCCAATCACATTGACTGGACCACAAGGTCTGAAGGTATATTTTTGCCAGGATGATGACGGGCGCGATCCAACCTAAGGGATCGAAGAGCTTCGCTATGGTAGAAACAATCGTTCGTTTTGTCTTAGGCAATTCGATGGGTACTGCTAGTTTAAAATCAAACTGGTCTAACGCTGGATTCCATGTAATGCCGAGCACCGAAATGCTTTCGTCGGCTCTTAATAATTTACTTGCAGCGAGTCCATGGTTTTGAGGGTTGATGTCGGACAGGAGCGCGGAGCTATTACTAGCCCATTTCCTTAACGAGCAGCTGCCTTTTCCTAATAGTTCAACGGTTTGGACTCGCAGTTGGCGAGCGGACTCGAGGCTGTCGCCTCCGAAGAGGAAGTCATCGACATAGGCTTGTTCGCGAAGAACGGAAACCGCCTCGGGATAGGGCGAGTCTTCATCCTCGGCTAATTGTTGCAAGACGCGAAGAGCCAAATACGGAGCTGGAGCGGTCCCATATGTGACCGTGAGGAGTTGATACTCCTCGAATGGTAGGAGAGGCGAATCCCGCCACAGTATTCTGTGGTAGTCGAGGTCTCGCGGGTCGATAAGAATCTGGCGATACATTTTCTCCACATCCGCGGTGTACATGAATTGGAATTGACGCCATCGATTTAAGATCGCGATAAGATCCTACTGGAGTTTTGGTCCGATTAGAAGAAGGTCGTTTAGGGACTTTCCATTCGACGATCGGCGCGAAGCATTAAAGACCACGCGAAGGCGAGTAGTTTCACTGCTCTCGCGGAAGACGGCATGATGCGGTATATAATAACAATCTCTCGTGATTGGAGGAAGAAGGTCGGCTTTCTTCATGTGCCCGAGAGAGGCATACTCTGAGAGGAATTCGCGATATATTCGAGATGTGGTTGTGTCACGAGCTAAACGTTTTTCAAGCGCGCAGAAATTTTGTAGTGCTCCAGGTTGCGATTCTCCTAATTTAGCTGGAGGTTCGGTTTTGAAAGGCAATCGAACTATATAGCGTCCGTTTGATGCGCGGTAGTGCGTCGATTTGAAATGTGATTCGCATTTTTTATCTTTAGGCGTCATGAGAACGGGAGAAGAGAGGGCCTCGATTTCCCAGAACCTCCGCAGATCTTGGTCGAGGTCCTCCAGGGCGGAGATATGGTGGATACCGACGGAGGAGGGAATGGAGGATTGTACAGGACCGGAGAGAATCCACCCCAGCACCGTATTCTGAGCAGTCGGAGTATACACGGAACCCTTTCTTACTCCCGACAGTAGGAGTTACCCGTACAAATCGGCTCCGATAATAACGTCGATAGGATCCGCGCTCATGGGGTTCTCGTCCGCCAAATTCAATTCTGT
This sequence comes from Osmia bicornis bicornis, assembly GCF_907164935.1. Lineage (NCBI taxonomy): Eukaryota > Metazoa > Arthropoda > Insecta > Hymenoptera > Megachilidae > Osmia > Osmia bicornis. Next base: position 1,130,548 of record NC_060223.1, on the reverse strand, counting down.
AAGGTGAGACCAATTAGTGATTGCGCCCTTTTGTGAAGGCACGTACCTGGTTAAGGAATGCATGACGATTGCGGTCGTGGAGTATGCAGATTCATTCAATTTGGCTGGCGTAACTATTATTTCAGCAACGTAGTTGGATTGCGACTGAATTCCTCCGATTCCGGTAATTCGAGTGTGTTGCCTCGTTCGGTGGAGGCGGAGTAACTGAGCTAACGGTTCGGTGATGAGAGTCGCCACGGAGCCTTGATCCAGCAACGCGCGAGTCAGGACGCTCCGGCCGTTGTGCGAGTGGATTCGCACGCGAGCTGTTGAGAGCAGAATACTTGGATTAATTGGTATATCGGACGTACGTTCGCACTTATCTCGACTCTGTGATCGGGGGTGGTCAATCCTTCTCCTCAGGCAGAAGACGCGGCGTCCTTTTTGGCTGAGGACGCGCCGTCCGGTTTTGTCGGAAAATGTAACAGAGTATTATGCCGTTGATTGCACTCCTTACACGAACGCGGACTCGGACATTGCGTAACCGAATGTTTTGTAGAAAAACAGCTGACGCATCGTTTTTGTTGTTTGATAAAATTGAAACGTTCGGATGTCGATTTTGAAAGAAATGCTGTACATTGGTAAATTAAATGGTTTTGTTGACAGACCGGACATGTTATTTTCGCGGAGGTTGTTGAATGGGCGGCAATCGGCTTAGATTTGCCCGGTTTCAATTTTTCGGTTTCGGTTGTTTTCTCGTGCTTAGTCACCGGTAACGCTTCTAGGACGCGGATTCTTTTCTCGCAGAAAGTATCGAATTCGGTATAGGTGGGGAATTCGATAATATCGCTAAATTGAAATTCCTAGGCTTTGCGCGAAGCTCGATCTAATTTTTGAACTCCCATAAAAACAAGCAAATCGCTCCAAGCGTCAACCGGTCGATTTAAATTTCGGAGCATTTGAAGGGACATATTCATTTTGTCGCGTAACGATCGGAGGTCATGCGGTGTTTCCGACGAAACAGACGGTAACGAAAACAATGTGTTTAAATGGGTTGAAATTAACCGGTGTTTCTTTTCGTACCGCGATATTATCGTTTTTCTCGCGACTTCAAAATTGTTTTCAGTGACCGGGAGACGACGAGTACAAAAAATGGAGACGTTCCACGTTCGACAAAGAAAGATTGTTTATTACCATTGAGGTGAAACGGTCACGGAAACTCTCCCACTCGTCAAACGCTCCATCGAAGATCGGCAGCTGTATTCTCGGAAGGTGATCCGTTGGCTTTGACGTCATCGGATTTGAAGCTCCCATGTTGCTGGCTGATGGCTCCGGTGGAGGTGCGACCTTAGCAAGGACCTCCGCCATGTAATCCAGGGTCTCTTGATACCGCTCCTCGGACTTCTGGAATTGATTTTCAACGAAATACGGCATGTTGGATTTAGTCTTTGGGTCGATACCAGCGGCGATCTTGGCGTCCAATTCTTGACTTTGGAGATACGTCTCCTTCAACATTGCCATGCGATTTTGCATGGTCGCTGTGGTCATTTCAGACGAGAGGCCTTCAGTTGCGCACAATACGATTGTGCACTGTCGCATTGCGCACAGCTCCGTTGGACACGTTATTATTGCGCACAGTGAGAATTGGGCACAGCTCTATTGCGCACGTGTACAATATCGCACAGTACAGTTGGGCACCATAAAAATTGCGCACAGTATCAATTGGACACAGAATTAAATTTGCGCGCCCGTTTCCCTTCTTACGTCGTGATTTATTTCAGGTTATGCGTGTTCCGTCTGACGTGGTTAAATCTATATTTATTTTATTAACCATGTCTATTTTCATAAAGATAGTGTTCGCAGAATTAAATTTGTGCGTCCGTTTCCCTTCTTATGTCGTGATTTATTTCAGGTTATGCGTGCTACGTCTGATATGGTTAAATCTATATTTGTTTTATTAACCATGTCTATTTTCATAAAGATAGTGTTCGGTATTTAATATTATAATTGTAACGTGTTGAAGTTAATTATTATTAAATTTTGTCATAAAGGGCTGCACTACGTCTCAGGGGCCCAGAAATTTTTGGTTAAAATTTATCAAATCTTGTAGTTTTTGACCTGAAAAGTCCGAAAATGCAAGTTAAAGGTTTAGGAAACCAATAGTTTAAAAGATACGGGTACATGAAGATGTGTATACTTGGCGTACTTTGACAGGTCAGTACGATGCCATATTGTCCAATGAGTGGAGTCGCCGTCGGTAAAACAGAATTATATAAGTGGTGGCCTAAATCCGGTATACCTAAGGTTAAGTTTTTTTTTTATAAACAATATCCCCTCGGATTTGATAGGAACTGATGGTACTCACACCCAACAAATAGAGTCCAAATAAAGGATTGGATGCGGGGAATAGTCAATATCGCATTGTAATGATCTGTCAAAGTACGCCAAGTACACACATTTTTATATACTCGTATCTTTTAAACTATTGGTTTCCTAAACTTTTAACTTGCATTTTCGGACTTTTCAGGTCAAAAACTACAAGAACACATATTTTGGACCCGTTAATTTTTGGGCCCCTGAGACGTAGTTTACCCCAAAACTGTTTTCTGGAAATTAGGAGATTTGTTTGCTATGTTAATCATGTAAGTATACGTCTAATTTGTGTAATACGTAAAATACTATACAAATAAACTGATTGGATGCAACCATTATCAAATCATATATATTTATCAATCAATTCATTTTGCATGGATCACCACATGATAGGCAATTGTAACATCTAGCAGGAAGAAGAATAAACAACAAGAATTAATAATTAGTATTTATTAATATATTTATTCATTTTTTTCGTTTGTATAATTAAATTTGTAACAGCTCATTTTTTTAAATTTATTATTATACTATATTGATTTAAATAATTATATTCATACTTAATAACTAAAAAGAATCTTATATTTATTAATATTTATATTTAACACAAAAATTTATATACTTCAAAATATACGTCGATAATTGTCGCGTCGATAATTCTACCGCGTCGATAAAAGATCGACACAGCGCGCGAAATAAATAGATAGAGACAGCAATAGCGAATAGAAAGAGATACAAACAAGCGCAGAGTAGAAAGAGACAGCAACAGCGCGTAGACAGAGATAGCGATACGCACGGAGTCACGTACACGCAGGTCAAAGTCCAAACACTTCCGGTATCGAAAACACAGGTAGAAAAAAACTACTACGTCAGCAGTTCTCCGGTATAAATACGAGCGTGCCGCGCAAAGATTTTTCACTTCGATTCTGATCGTAGTCCGACACGGGTCTATGGTACGATTTTTATGTAGAATTCAGTAACCTTAGATTCTTTTGTCGGCAAGGCGGCAAAGGTTCCGCGTCAGACCCGGAGCGCTCAACTATCGGTTCGCAGCGGTTCTCTTACGTGTCAGGTTCGCACCCAAGCTTAACGAGCGAGCGAAAGCCGAAGCTCCTTGGATGCGGCCTATTTAGTACACTGGCTCTGGAGCGACGATACCGTTTTGCAGTGTTCGCTACCAAGCTTAACGAGCGAGCGAAAGCCGAAGCTCCTTGGATGCGGCCTGTTCAGTGACGGCTAAGTTGCCCAGAAACCGAACTGCGGCCGAGCGAGCTAGCTCCTACAGCGTCAGAACGGATCTTGGCCAATTTCCCGACAAACGATCAATTTATTAAATTCATTAAATTATATTAAATTAAATTATATTATAAATTCAAATTATAGACTTAAAGTTTTATAATCGTATCTAGAACCGCGTTTACTAATCAATTTATTTTTCCTCTGTATTTTGATTTTAGGTTGAATTATTTTTGTAACTAATAATCTAATTTTCTTTTATTGTATTCCAATTTTAGCACAAACACGATTGTTATTTTCTTTGTATTTTTCAATTTAGGGCGTACTCATTGTACCTTACTAATCCTATTATTTTCTTTTTGTATTTTAAAAACAGGGCGCAACTTTTGTTAATTACATTAATTCAATTCATTATTTAAATTCAATAAATAATTACATCAATTCATTCATTATTTAATTACATTCAGTATTATCTTTTTATATTACTTACCTTTTTATTATTATCACATTATAAACGAACAACACATAATTTCTTGAATAAACATACTTATTATTTTGAGAAAGGAATTAACGTTGGATTTTACTCCTTTACCGCGTGCCACCCGAACCTATAATCCCTTCCTTTATTAATATTGTTGCGACGGTGAGAAGTTCCCGCTCTTTCGACGCATCGACCGCTTCTTGATATATCGAAAGAGCCATCGACTGCCCCGTCCGAAGCTGTCGTCGAATCATAACGTGAAGCTATCCCTTGTTTCGAGCGGAAACACGTCATCGGATGCTTGAAGTCTCTTAGACAACCGCGCGTCTTTTGAATATCAGATTGTATCGGGAAGCCGACCTGTACGGATCTATTGCTAAACCAATTGTGTAACTGAAATATAGACAGTCTAGTTTGCTCCTGGTGTATTCATTTAACTATGGAAAGCGCGAGCTCCACTCCCCGGCGCAACAATATATATAAAGAATACGAGTCGCCTTCCCTTAGGGAACCGCTCTCCCTACGCGTCGGCGCAGTAGCGTGCTCGCGAATAATTCCGGGACGTTACACAATTGAAAACAAACTAACCCTGAAATGTTTTAGCTGTCAGAGTCATTTAAACATCAAACAATGTAATTAAATCTTAATTTCAAAACTTGTATTAAAGAACTTTTGTTCTGAACTAAGCGGGAAATGTGAAATAACAATAGATAAGGAAACAAAAATGAGAATCAAGTATGAAGTAAATAATCCATGTTAGGAGATTTGAATGTAGTCGAAGCGTTGGTTTTCTCTCTGTTATTCAAAATTGTTAGTTATAGTTTACGTAAGAAATAAATGGTGGGTTGAAGAACATCATGTTTATTAAATTTAACATACAATAGATAAGCTGATATATTACATATTTTATAACCACAGATTAGATATTCTTTTACTATTTACTTGCTAATCATAAACTGCAACATAGGTATAAAAGAATTTTTTGAATAATGTATTTAATAATCTAATTTTTATATGACAGTATATATTATATAACATATAGTATTATACATATTATTATATGTAATATTAATACACAAACTTATTCATTGAATGGTGGTTTTGATAAATCAAAAGAAAAATTATTTGATATGAATATTACATGAGAATTTTTAATATCAAACTATACGTACATATAATAACTATTTATTTTTAACCAAAGCTACTACTAATAATAAATAACTGCCAAATATTCCACATTCACTGAACGTTCAGATATATCTTATGTTCATGTAGCGCAACTTTTGAAACCTGGAATGAAAATGGAATAAATGAGATGAGTTTGGCTGAAAAGAAATCGTATTCCTTGAAATGTATCAAACTTTGACTGTGATGGCATGGGCGTGTGTGTGTGTATGTATGTAGATGGCGTGAGGAAGCGAGAGAGAGATGTAACGGGTATGCAGCACGTGTGTGGAGATTATTTTAAGATCCACACTCATCTAAGACTAATAAACATATTACCTAAAGAAATAGACGTTACATTTAATACATGGTGTCAGAAGTGAAGGAATCTAGAAAAAGTTTAAGCTTGGCACTTAATAAACACGGAAATAAAGGTACAGAATAATCATTACCTGTAAACACGTGGTTACAGAAAACGTGTTCTGAGACCATACAGTAAAGATGGACAGTTTTAAGCCACCAGGGGAATTAGACCTGAAAGAAAATGCAGCCAATAATCTTAAATCCTTCAAACAAAGGTTTGAAATATTTCTAACGGCTATAAGTGAGAAAGAGTTAAAAGAACCGAGGAAAGTAGCAATGTTGTTAAATTGCATGGGAAGTGATGCACTTGACGTGTTTAACACACTTGGATTGCAAATGGAAACCCTTACAGTGAAACAAATATTTGATGCATTTGAAGAATATGTCAAACCTCGTGTAAATATCATAATAGAAAGGCACAAATTTCACACGAGACGTCAACAAGTGGGTGAGCCATTTGACACTTTTCTAACAGAACTAAGGAAATTAGGAAAAAACTGTGATTTTGGAGATCAGGAAGAATCCCTCATAAGGGACAGGATAGTAATTGCTGTGAGTGATGAAAGTCTCCAGCAACGTCTCTTAAGAGACCCCAATCTCACACTAGTAAAAGCAATTGAAAATTGTAGAGCAGCAGAGATGAGTAAGCTACAACAACGCTCATTAAAACTCGAAAATGTATCAACAGAACAGATAGCCAGCAATCCTACAACTGTAAGAAGTGTGGACGCCACCATAAACGAGCCAAGTGTCAGCATTTGGCCAGACGTGCAAAAAGTGTGGAAAGAAGAATCACTTCATGGTGGGCTGTCAAAGTACAACCAATTCCAGGAACATCAGTGAGCTGACAATACAAGAGGATCAGTTTTTCGTAGACTCAATAAACGGTGAATCAAAAACTCGCGTATGGACTCAACAACTACTGATAGGTAATACACTTATAAAATTTAAACTAGACACAGGGGCTGATTGTAATATCATACCATGGAGGGTATTTAAAAAACTCAAATTCAATAAACAGCCCCATTGGAGTCCTGCAGTAACAACAGTGGTGAGTTATACTAATGACAAGTGTAAGTCGATTGGAACAGTAATATTAGAGTGTAAGGTAGATAATAGAACACATAAAGTCAAGTTCATTATAGTAGATGTTAAAGGAATACCAATATTAGGTTTAAATACATGTGTAAGGTTAAATTTAATCACCAAGCCAATTAAGGAAACTTTAATAAAGGTTTGTGATAGAATTACGGTCACAAAAGATATAGTGTCTCGTTAAGAATTTGTGGAAGCAAATAAAGAAATATTTCAAGGAATAGGAACTTATCCTAATAAGTATGAAATCCAATTGAAAAGCAATGTAACACCAGTAGTAAATGCATGCAGAAGAGTACCGTTTAGTATTAAAGATAGACTAAGAACCACTCTGAATAGCTTAGAGGCTGCAGGTATAATATCAAAAGTAAACTATGCAACAGAATGGGTTAATAACATAGTAATAGTAGAAAAGGCGAATAAAACACTAAGAATCTGTTTAGATCCCCTACACCTCAATCAAAGTATAAAACAAGAGAGGTTTCCTATACCTACAGCTGACGAATTGTGCAGTAAGCTAGCCGGCAAGAAAATTTACTCAGTTTTAGACATGAAGTTTGGGTTCCATCAGATTGAGTTAACGGAGAAGAGTACAGATTTATGCACTTTTATAACACCATTCGGTAAGTACAAGTATAGAAGATTACCGTTTGGTCTTTCAATTGCACCAGAAGTGTTTCAAAGAGAGAACACTGAAATGTTTGGTGACATTGAAAATGTCGGTATTTACTTTGATGATCTGATAATAGCGGCTAAGGATGATATGGAACATGATAAAGCTATGCAGTTAGTTCTGGATAGGGGAAGAAAATTACGTACTAAACTACCTATTGTCAGAAAGCTATTGAAGCCAAAAATACATAGAGTAAAAACGACATTGCGTGCGAAACAACTTCGACAAAAATTGTACTATGATCGCGGTGCAAAAATGCGGAATAAGTCCAAAGAGGGTGACAAAATAGTCGTTCAAAACAAAGGGGAATGGGAACCGGCAGTAGTAAAACAAATTTGTAAAACTCCGAGGTCTTATATTGTAAGAAATACTAAGGGCAATTTAATACGGCGAAACTCGTACCACATTAAAAAATCTGTGAACAGCTCAGTTGATGTGAATGATATAGGCGATGAGGAAGACGAATTGTCATCACATAATAACATCCATAATGTTAACCCGACTGGTGTGAGTGAGAAAGGTATAATAACCACCAGAAGCGGCAGAGTTGTAGTGAAGCCAAGTAGACTAGGCATCACAGATGAGTAAAGGAAAATTGTCTTATAAACATTGTAAAGGAAGGGAGGTGTGATGGCATGGGCGTGTGTGTGTGTATGTATGCAGATGGTGTGAGGAAGCGAGAGAGATATGTAACGGGTATGCAGCACGTGTGTGGAGATTATTTTAAGATCCACACTCATCTAAGACTAATAAACATATTACCTAAAGAAATAGACGTTACATTTAATACATTGACTAATGTAAAATAAACTTACATATATAGTTTCTTAATTAATCTATTTTCTTGGTCCACATCAAAATCATTCTCATGGATGTTCTTTCATGTATCTATTGATTGTAGAATGTACTTTTCTTTTTTTTTTCTACCTCTTTCAGTTGCGACCCTCACAACTGTATTTAATCCTGACGACCCAGAAATTTCTCTACCCGGTGAAATTCTACCTGCTACAAATTCAACAGCATTAACCCAATAGCGAATTACTTCATTGGTATCAAAAAACAAAAATATAACCGCAACAAATTGTAAGAATATAGATGACAAATTATGATTTTTACGGTACAAAATATTTCAAAATACGTACAAAATAGTAGAAGACACTGCATTTAGGTAATTTGAATTCCCAGATAAGAAATTTATTTCCCATTCACTGATCACAGCCGGTGTTGAAGAATGTAAAAATATTTGTGAAGAAAAATTAAAAAATGCAAAACTTGAAATTGAATGTCTTGAGCATTTTAAAAAGACACAAAAGTTAGTTTAATAAATGACATGTATGTATTTAGATACATATATGTCACTTTGAAAAATTACAGTTGTACAAAGTCGCGAAAAAAATAATTATTATTATAATAATAATAAATTTTCTATATCCCATTCGACGTAACTTATCTCCACTTATCTATACCACATTTAGAGTTATTCATAACACAAATTTATGCAAAATGTAAAATATATTGTCACAGCCGACTCCAGTACATACATACATACATACATACATAACGACTTTACTTGGGCGTTTTGTCCAAGATAGCGTTCGAAAGGGGGGCATTCCCCCCTATATTGCCCAACGAAAACAGCGGCCTATTCAAATCCATGGTGTTCCAATAACAAAATCATCTTAATACAAAAGTAATCAGAATACATACCCCACTCATTCATCTTTCTATAACTAAAGAGAGAAGAGCGCAGTACGTTGGTCCCTTGCATTTACCATGAGCGGACAGAGGGGCGAAGCCCCTCCACCTACAAAGCTGTAATACCAAAAAACACAAACAATATACTTATATTATTCCACCCATTTTATCAAGGAATTTGGACATTTTTTTACACATCCCCACATTCCCGCTCATAAAAATTTCTATTATATCTGATCCAGAGGAAAAACCCCTCTCTTCCAAGTACATATTCAAATCCAGTCTTTCCAAGAGAAACTTCTCACAAAACCATACCACATGCTCAATTGATTCTTCCCCCCCCCCCACCACAGCTACACTCTTTACTTTCCACCAGATTCTTCCTAAACAAAGATTCCCCTAAATTAAAATGATTAGCTCTCAGTCTATTCATTCTTGTAAGTAATTCTCTATCAACTCCGGTAATCTTAAAGAACCAGGGTTTCTTATTTCCCACATTGTTATTAGAATCACTAAAATACTTCACTCCCTTGAACATACCAATCCTTGTCATCCTGTTTACACCTCTTTCCCACGCCCCCTCTGATAGATATAATTTGATATCTCGCACAGAGACTCCTACTCCCAGTTCCTCCTCTCCCGCCGTGGCAAAACCCGCGTGCAGATCCAGACGTTCGTTTCCCTCTATACCAACATGACTTGGGACCCATGCAAAGGCCATATTCATGGACTCCACATCCTCACTATCGTTGTTTAACGCGTTCCTTCTAAGCTCTCTGGCGATCTCATAGGTCCAGGGACAGTCCCCTGGATTACTACCCAAGTGAGCAACCTTTTCCAAGACGCTCGCCGAATCTGAGATGATCAAGAATTTACAATTTTTTGACCTATTATTAACGTATTTTATTGCTTGGAGGATAGCGAAAGCTTCAGCAGAGAACACTGAAGTGGCCTTGTTGAGGGACCAACCGAAATCCTCCCACACATTATCTTCACATCTAACTACCATCCCTGACCCTACCGCTTCCATTCCACGTTTCTTAGAACCATCAATGTATATTTCCACAACCTCATCTACGTTTATATTTTTCCAAAACCCGTTCTTAATTTCCCAGAGCATGGCTCTATCCGGGATCTCAATTTCCTTTCTTTTCTTCCCCATTTCCCAGTTAATCCTCAGCCCCCCTTTGGCAAGAAAATTCCCCACCTCCAGCCACTCCTCTCTATTCAATTCCGCCTTTCTACAGTTACCTATACATTCCTCCAGTTTGACCCAGGACCTCGCCCAGGGCTCCATATTCTCCCACTCTTCCTCATCCCTAACTACTATAAAGTTCGCAAGGCTCTCTCTAACTAGATGAAAAATAAGTTGACCCGTGTTCGGCCGTTTTCGTCAATACTCAATATTTAAAGAGATATTTAATATTTTAATTCTCTGATATCTTTAAATATTAAATTGGTAAAGCGGTTATCAACAGCTGTGTTAGGAAAACGGGTAAAGTAGTAGGCTCGTTGAACTACGCCGTCGCCAGTTCAAATCCCGGTAGGGGGTAGTTCTATTTTTTCTCTCCATTTTTTTTGTTTTTGCTTTTTTTTGTTCTTTTTGCCTTTTTTTGTTTTTTTTTGTTCTGTTTTCTTGTTTGTTGTTTTTAATTTATTATAATTTTGTCATATGTATTATTTACAATTTATGGGATGATACATATCGTAGAAACACGAAAAACATAAGTGTTTTCGACAATATGAACATTTAATAAAAGCTGATGCATTGCAAGAGTACTTTGCTTTTCTTACACTATCCGGAAAACATACTTGGGTAACATTCAAACAAAACCGATCTACCGGATATTAAAGTTACAAAATTTGACTGAAGTTTTACGATGTGTACCACCCCATAAATGGTAAATAATACATATGACAAAATTATAATAAATTAAAAACAAAAAACAAGAAAACAGAACAAAAAATGCAGAAACTAAAAAAATTTAGAAAAAAAATGAATTAGCCTCAAAGGATTTGAACTCACGACGGTGTAGTTCAACGAGCTTGCTACTTTACCCGTTTCTCTAACACAGCTGTCGATAAGCGTTTTATCAATTTAATACTTAAGGATATCAGAGAATTAAAATATTAAATATCTCTTTAAATATTGAGTATTGACGAAAACGGCCAAACACGGGTCAACTTATTTTTCATCAAGATTCACCAGAAAAAGTTATATCAAAATCGATGACCCAACTGCTGTGAGGTCTCCTTGTAAGTGAAACTATTCCATTCTCTGGATTTCCGGCCTTCTCTCAGCTCGATCACCCACGTCGAGGGGTTTACATTTTCGGCTTTGTTTATTTTATAATATGAGCGTACACGCAGATGGTTTAAACTCCGCTGTTAATTTATAGCCATCGATACAAAAGGTCCTCGAAGAATGTTCGAGACATATCGATACAACAGTCTATTCGATAAATATTCCCATGTCAATGTCGTCATACCACTCTAGACATATTCACGTGATAACGTTTCACGTTACAGTAGAAAAAGAGGACACCCAGCCCTCTCACGTTGGCGGCCCTGACCGCTCGCGCTTCGGTATGAAGTATGTTTGCGGGGGAAAAAAACAGAAGTCTGTCGAGAGCTCCTTCCTGCTAAAGCGAGACATGCGAAGAGGTGCAAGTGTAAAATTCACAGCCAACATATCCATTTTTGTTAATGGCCACACAGGCCATCCGCTTTAATAATATACCTTAAATAACTCTGCTATAATTGTTTCGACTTGTGGTTCCAGTACTTTTTTCCTTCGTACCTGAAATCAAACGATTCACACACCGCGCACGTGCTTTTCCCTTAACACTTGTAACCCGAAATTTGTAAAAGTTGCATGAACGTCAATTAGCCTTAGCAGGGTAGTATACATATATAGTCTGTATACAATACAGAATTATGCAAATGCTGTTTTGAATAACGAATATTCGCGCGATATTTTAGCGGGAATTTTTATAATGAAGAATTATTCGTTATTCGAAATAAAATTTACCAACTTCCGAACTCAATGGATTCGATACTATGTTTTATAAACGCATCAAGATAAAGGAGTTACTTATACGTTACAACAAATAGCTGGGTATTATGAAAAATTATGTACAAAAAAAGAAGTGGTTGGCAAATAAATTCACGAATTGTGTGTGTACGTTTTCTTAAGCAAAATTATTTCATAGATTCGAAAAAGGAACAAGAATAATACAAAAATATGAATTCCTTAAGGCAAAGATTACAAAGAAGAAATCACATAAAGGCACGAATTTAGTTGTCAATTTAATACTTGGAAGATATAAATTAATTTTGTTTGTACTTTGTAAAGCGTTTTTAATTTTGAGTTAGGGAAATGAAGATGAGATAGGGAAACTTACTTTGCAATACTTATAGAAAACTTATAGAAGTTTTTCTTTCACAGGGAGTAGGTACAGTATTCATACTCTGCGAAGCATTAACAAAGGCTATGTATACAGCAATATGGTGCAAGATAAAAGAATTAGCTCCAATGCTTCATAAGAATTTAAAATTTACAATGACGGATTATGAAACTGCAGCGATGGTTACATTGGAGCAACAGTTTCCTTCGAGCATTGTAAAGGGCTGCTGGTTTCACTATAATCAGGTTTATATAATTTTATAGAGAATAAATTTATTACTCATACAAAAATACAGTTTTTAACGAATTATACGTTCTAAACGCTTTATTACGAAAATGGCGCCATTTAGGTCTCGCAGATGCACCAACTAAAGTATTGTCAATGGCAATGACTTTAGCCTTAGTTTCTACAGATCTTTTTGAACAAGGTTTTCTTGAAATTGAACGTGAAGCAGCTTCTTTTATTTCTGAGTATGTTGCAATTAAAATTTTTATTGAATATATACGATCCACATGGCTACCAAAAGCAGAAGAAGTTTCAGTAAACGATTGCCCCATGAGAACAAATAACATAACAGAATATTATAATAATATTGTTTTATTGAAAATGGGAAAAAGCAAAAAGAACATATGGGTATTTTTGGGTAATTCTTTTGTTATTTTTATTTTGTTTGTTTCTTACCATTTTTGTATAAACGAAATGAAAAAATGATTTCTCAAACCTTACAGAAAAATTAGAACAACTAATAATGGATGAAGAAATTAAAATAAAAAGATTAAATGAAGGACAATGTGTACGTCGTAAAAGCAACAAAAAAACTATAAAATAAAAGGATTGAAACAATACAGAAACATCTTGCTAATAGAAGATCTTTCCTGCATCAGTTGTTGTAAATACCTAGGTTTCTTAAACTACATTTAATTGAAATTACATTTCATGATACTTATTACTATATAATTGTAATGTTCTAAAAAATATTTAAATTTAGAAAATACAAATTAGACTTTTATGTAAAATAATATGCATATACTGCTTTTTAGGTTAACCCTGACAGAATTTTTATTATCGGTTTATAAAGGGAATAAGATATTGATATATGGAGATTATGAAGGTAAAGTATGAAAGTTATTGTTACTGCAGAAAAGTACTTGAGTACATCTCGAAATGTTAATAACCTAATCACGTGGAACCGACTGAAACTGTGCATAATGGGGGTTCTCACGAAAACTAGAAGCGATTTTTCTCATTATTTGTTGAAGCTGTAAAATTTTCAGCACTTTAATTATATGTATATGTTATTACGGGCAAATGTATACACTATAAATTAATACTTAAAATTTCTTTCATTATACAATATTACTTCAAAATCGATTTCTGTTATAGAAAATGAAATCATTGATAATGTTGCGCCTGATCATGCATCGTTACTAAACTTCGAGAGGCACAACAATAAAAATCAAAGTAAGTTAATATAAAATATATTTTATAAAAAAAGATTTAATTAAAACTTTATTACCATTGATAAACCTATATCTTCAGTAACTCTTTTTAGATTTTCCAGAAACATCCCAAGACAGTACGGCTCATTCAATGAATTTAATTGTAAGCAATGAAAATGAAGAAGAAATAAAAAAACGAAACAACCAAGAAGTAGAAGACAAAGGTACAATTTAAGTAGATTAAACTTATTATTATTTAATGTTATTTACATAGATGTAACTTAATGGTAGAAAAAAAACTTATTTTACTGAATTGATTTTTTTTTACAGAAAATCTGAGTGGAAAAATAAATGAAGAATTATTACGCAAAAAATCTAAAGCCACAAACTTAAATGTTAGTACTTATGAGTCACGTATAATATTAGAAAGATTCAATATATAATAATAATGGGTAAAATGATGACGCAAAAACATGTACAATATAAAAGAAGTGTACAAAAAACGATACAAATGATCCAGAAAAGTCCTACGGAATGTTATGATTCGCGCTTTTGAGGAGCGTTCTCCAACCTTACACATATTTAACAACAAACTTAACTTCATATATTTTCCGGTATCATGAAACTAAAAAAAGTATAAAGTCAAAAGTCAAAGTCAAAGTAAAAAAACAGAGAAAGATACAAAAACAAAGTCATAAGCAAAATCAAAAACATAATAAAAAATCAAATCCTAACTTGGTAAATCATAAATTCTACTGAAGGTCTTAACTTTTAGATAAATATTTAACAAGACTAAAACATAAATAAAACTAGACTTCGCTAATGTAACGACCCAGAGTGAGTACGTCACTGCACCGACTTGTAGGGAGAGCGGTTCCCTTAGAAGGCGACTCGTATTCTGTGTGTTAAGGATTTTAGGTTCGTGTGGTGTGCGGTTAAGGAGTGAAATCCAAACACTAATGTGCTAGAAACTGAATGAAAATACGTTTATTCAAGAATAAAAGGTAAGTGAATATTGAAATATAATACAAAATCGCTAGTATCACAATAAGTGCGGCTAGAAATAGGAATACAGTAAGAAATTATAATTAGTTCGCCCTAGATTGGGAATACAATTAGAAATATGTAATTAGTAATCAATATATGTAAGTAGAAATTAATAATCGTAAAAATTGATAGCGCTAACGCAAACGCGGCATGGTCTTCTTATACAGTCAACACTCTGTTTGTTTTCAACAATAATTATGGAAACTAAACTCCAGAGGTTTGTGCTAGACCATTGGAATCAAGTTAACCCTTCCTACAGGTCGCAATCGGTTTCTGGTTATACCAGAGCCGTGTTAAACGCAGGCCGTTCAAGGAGCTCCGCTCCTCGCTAGCTAGCTCTTTACACTTGAGTGTTGGCTTAGCGTAACACCTGTGTAACACGTTGCGCACCGCGAATAGGAGGTCCACTGATCCGTAGTCCTGCACGCCACCAGTGGAATAGTAGAAATTAGCTATAGCTCGCGCTCTATCGCTGCCTAGACAGTTCAGCGCAAGCTCTTCTCTACTAATCAGAGTGTTGTCTGTTTCAGACCGAGGTCTGAGAAGATCTGCAATGAAACCGTGCGGAACGCCTCTATTTATACTCAGATTTTGCTGAGTCGGCACCTTTTTTCCGCATAGAGTTCTTGGGGTAGCTGGGTTTTTCCCGTCACGTGGTGGTCCAGCATCCCCACTCTAGAATACTACCCCACCGTATGGTTACTGGGGTTGCGCTCGCGCGTGCGCGGTCGGACGTCGATAATTTATCGGTAAACTGTTTTACCGTCCGACTCATCGACTAAACCTTTATCGATCAATTCAACAAACTCGGTTATCGACGAAAAATGAAAATGTTTATTACAAAAATTTATACATATTAACAATAAAATAAAATAGAACACCTTGTATGAAACATAAAAATTAATCAGAATAAAGCGAATGAAAATAAAAAGACATTGCTCTTGATTATCGGGTCGTTACACTAAGCTAAACTAAAGTAAACTTTTGTTTTGGTTTTTACCATTGATTAGCCTTAACTTTAACTTAAATTATACTTTGTATTTTCAGTCTTCTCTGTTGCTTGGTCCTCTCTCTTACTTTCTTTCCTTCCCTCTCAGGTCCCTATCATTCCTAGTGTTAAAGTAAATACAGAAGTTATCTATAATCTCACTGGAATTAGTTCAGGAAAAGTACTTACTTGTGGTGAAATTAACACTCAAGTTCGTAATGTCAATGTAAAATTCCAACTTGTTCAAGATGACTTTCCTATCGCCGAAGTAGGAATTTTAGGGATGCCATTTTTTAGAAAATCAGAATGTGATATTGACATTTGAGATTTGAAGAAGATAAGCCAAATAGTCTTCAGCTTGATGATGAATTATTCCTTCTCTCGTCATCTTCTTTTAAATTACCTCCTCGCACGATAACGCTCAGAACAATCCCAGTAAAGAACCTGAAATTAAAGAAGGATTGTTCGATAATCCGCTCAGCCATGATGGCGCTCACGGTCGATCGATTTATCGATCGGGAGTTGCCCATCTAGGTAACGCGTGAGCAGGGGTCTTCTCGCCGGCTCGCGCGCAACGCCGCCATTATTGATCAACGATCACCACAGCAAACCACGTGTTCACTAGTTCTGATCAGTTAAGTGTGCTCAAGTGCAAATCATCGCTCAAAATTCGATCATCGACGCTCAAACCGACCTCAGGAATCAGCAGCTATCGTGCAAAGCCGCAGGATTGCGAAAGGTACCGATCATTTACAATAAATTCATTGAACACGTGAGCCGCCAACCACGTGTCGATCACGCACGAGATCACGGGCACCATCACAGCAGCGGGCCGAATTAATAGAATTAACGGCGCTTACAAGCTCGCTGCTTGCAAATTGTAAGAGCATTGCGCATGTAACACCACGCAGGTGACAGAGAAACTCAATAATCGATGTGTTTCAATCTATGTAAAATCATGCTTCACGACGAATCATTGTAATTGAAACTCATTCAGCCGGTTCATTTTCTCACGTGTAAAATTCAAAGCTGATCATCGCAACGATCACACATTTGTATTGTTTGCTCACACTAATTGTCAGATCAGCGTGTTCATTTCATTTTAGAATTGACTCAAATAAATCAATTTGTGAAACCCGAACCAGTAAGTGTAAAATTCTTTCCCAGCGCAATCCACCAGGATTTCCATCATTCCTGAACAAGCATATATTAGGAAAATAATAATGGAATCAGGTGTATATATAGGAGAGGCTTTGGTTATTCAGCAAAACGGGTTTGCAAAAATTTTTGCAATTAATCCAATTCCAAATAATGTTGAAGTAACAATATCACCAGTTGAATTAGAAGCATTTACTGAAAGCTTATCTTTACCTCGTTCATCTATTGATTTAAAGGAAGATCGAGCGAAAATTGAGGTTCAAAGGTTAGTTAAAATAGTCGAACTTCTTGGGCCGTATTCAGAGTCGCGACTTAAGTGAGGACTTAAGACGTTCTTTACAAAGATCGTCTTATTCGAATAAGCAATGCTTAAGTCGCTATGTATTCAGAGTCGGAGAATAAGACCGACTTAGTTAAGAAAACGATGAATAAGCTTTGCTTAGTAAAGTCCGTGGTTAAGCAATGCTTATTTGACGTTCGGCTATTTCCGTCGATTTTCTACTGTAACAACCAATGAAAATGATTCTTGAAAATGTAGCATTATTTCTTACTTGGTGACGCGGTTTTTGAATTGAATTCAAATAATTGAGCGAACGGCGACAAACATGTTGCCATTGTTTTTATATTTCATTCGATATGTTAGTGACGGCATATTTTGGAGCCTTGTCCAAAGCAATTAGCCAGGCGCTATTGTGCTTTCGTACCATTTATGATAGGGACCAGTGCTGGTGGCCAGGTATCAGGTACCAGGTATCAAAAGACTGTTCATACGAATGTAGAATGCGTAGAAAAGGCAAGCAGCCCGACACTGTATTGCTAAAAATATGGACTTTTTCGGAGTGGGGAAGGCATTGCCTTTTGGTAAGAAGACTGTGATGAACCCCACGGCACTTACCGTACAGCCGTACATACGAAAGGAACTCTGTTAACAATGGCTACTGTAAAGACACATTTCACCGATGTCGAGAAAAGTGCATTTGTAGCAATACTGAAAAAGTTCGCGCATATTATCGAAAACAAAAAAAGTGACAGCAACACATTAAGACAAAAAGAAGAAGCGTGGCAGGAAGTCACGCAGCAATATAATATGTCGGCTGTGATTTCATGCAAGGTTTGTAGAATAAACGATATTATTACGTGAAACTATTATCGCTATTTGTAATTTGGAACGCACTGTGTGCGCTCGTATTCTGGGATACCCTATAATATACATTTTATTTTTCAGAGGAATACTGTACAACTTAAGAAGATATGGAGTAATATGAAAGCTGCGCAACGAAGCGCGATCATGAGGGAAAGGCAATCCCGAATGGCAACAGGGGGAGGATCGGCAGAACCGGCAGCCGAAATAAACCTAGAAATAGCGGAAATCGTGCCATCGTTAATGCAGAATGCACCAAGCATATTATCTTCCAATTACACGGAGGAAGAGTTGGCGAACAGACGCTTAGCTATATTTCATGGAGTATACATTTTGGACGCTGTTGAACTAGATGATAATCCAATTTGTATAAATACGAGTCAGGGAAGTACAAACGTTACACCGGAAGGTACTGATGAGGGCCGTGAAGAAGAAAACTGTAATCGGTCCCTACAAAGTAAAAATGTAGAAATTGATCAAATCGTGGACAGCGCGCTGCAGCGAAAACCGCAGAAAGCAGCCACTTCCACCGCTCCAAAGACGGATTATGATGAGAGGAGGTTGAAATACGAGCGAATAAGACGCACTATGAAGAGTGAGGAAGAATTGGCAGATCTGAAATTGCGGCACGAGCAACGAAAAAATGAATTGGAAATCGAATTTTTAAAAACAAAATATGATTTCGAAATCCGTGCCGTAGCCGCAGCAGCAGAGAAAGCTGAATTTGAATTAAAAGAACGGAAAGGTAATAAACATTAAGAACAATCTTTTTAATAATTCATTTATATAAAATTTTCTAATTTTCTAATACGTTTTAATTTCAGCCTTCTCTCATCATAATCCGTCTTTGGAGCGGCGGAAGTGATTGGTCTTCGACGCTGCGATCCACGGTTTGATCAATTTCATCCTTTTGGTATTCTGGGGAACGATTACCAATATCACAATGACCTTCTTCATGGCCCTCATCATTAATTTCCGTTGTAATGTTTGTACTTTTCTGACTGGTGTTTATACAAATTAGATTATCATCCACTTCAACATCGTCCAAAATGTATTCCTCATGGAATATGGCATCACGTTTGTTCGCAAACTCTTCCTCTGTATAATTAGAGGATAAAATACTTAGCGCATTCTGCATTAACGATGGCACGATCTCTGCTATTTCTGGGTTGATTTCTGCCAATCGAGATTGTCTTTCCCTCATTATCGCGCGTCGTTGCGCAGCTTTCATGTTACTCCACATCTTTTTAAGTTTATAATCATCATTAGAATTATTTATGTTTTATTATTATGAATTGAATAAAAAAAGAATTTATAATAACAAATTACTGCTTTATTTTTCCACATCCCATCTCCGTACCGATTCAAAATATATCGTCGAAATCTCCCTAAGGTATACGTTGTGATAGGACTGAGGATGAGGGTATTTTAATAAATAAATTAAATCAATTTGAGCCGAAAGAATAACAATCATTTATTGGCTTGATAGACACAATAAGGGGAAAAAGCCTTACGGCATAAAAAACTCCTTATTACATTACATTGCAAGTACTTAATTAAACATACGGGCAATGAGTGCTTCACGTGTAGCAAATCCATCAACGCCATTATCATTTTCCATGTTTCCCAATAATGCTTCTCCATCTTCATTTTCGATTTCAATTTCATCTTCTTGAACAAGAGTGTCACTGAAAATGAGGGCTAAATTGTGCAACACAGCACATGCAACTACCGTTGTTGTGGAACATAATAGCTTCGTTGTTAGACCCCTTGACAGACATGGAAAACGGCGCTTCCAAACACCGAACGTTCTCTCTACTATTTGTCGGGTCCTGATCTGGATTTCATTGTACCTGTGTCGATCAAACCATTTAATGTTAATTTGTGCATCAATCAGTCGAGTAAACAAGTAAAGAAACAAGTAAAACAGTATCAGTATTACCTTATTTCTTCTTCAGTCTGGGGATTCCGCAGGGGTGTCATAAGAAAAGGCAGACATGGATATCCACCATCTCCGACAAGGATTCCATCTAATTCTCCTGTCACATATCGCATGTGTAATCGGGATGTACGAAAAATTCTGCTATCATGAGCACTGCCAGGCCACTCTGGTACGATATCCAAAAATTCCATACAAGGACCCACGACAACCTGCATTTATATTAATATAGTTCATTTCAATGAATATTGGGTAAAATAAATAACTTAATGACATACCTGAACATTCAATGAAAAATATCCTTTTCTATTCTGGTACATTTCTTCCATGTTGTTGAATCTGGATGCTGTTAATCTAATGTGGGTGCAATCAATAGCGCCATCCACACCTGGTAAATCAATTACATTGTATACGTATGTATGTATGTATATGTGCATATAGAAAAAGTTATAATGATATAAAATCCACACCTGGTAAACCAATAGCTCCGTTTCCGTGTCCCAGATTATTGAATAAGCTGCGATTTTAAATGGAATTGTCCGGATCCCTGGGAAACTTAATATACTCCGTCATCAGACTGCCTATTAGTGAACGCACCCTAAATACTATGCGGGAGACTGTGGGCTGAGAAACATTCATCGTGTCTCCCAGAATAAGCTACAATTACAGTACATATATAGATAATCTTTATTTTTTTCTTTTAGGAGTAGTGATACTGATATATTTACATGACTTACTTGAAAACTTGCAGTAGCATAATACCGCAAACAAATTAAGAGCTGCATCGCAGGAGGGATCGGTAAACCACGATTATTACTTTTATGTAGCCCTGCTTCAATTTTAGACAAAATTCCATTTAAAACAGAGTCTTTCGTGAAACGGTAGCGTCTACGGAATTCTTCCTCGTCAAAACAATCAAACGGATCACTCCCGTCTCGAATGTATCGCCTTGATATTTCTGGATGTTCATTCTGGAAATCCTCAATGTCCTCAATGTCCTCAATGTCTTCAATGTCCTCGATATCATCGATATCCTCGAAGTTCATTTTGTATTTAATCAAAATAAATTGTTTAATACACCACAATAACACCTTCAAACGCGTGCTTAAGTCCTCAATATCGTCGACTTAAAAATCTAACCTCAATAAAGCCAAATAAGAACTCGTTTTCTACAAATAAGGCGGACTTATTCGACTATGAATTCATAAGAGCTTAAGACGGTATTAAGCATCGACTGTGAATGTACACCGATAAGCATTTACTTTTGAAAGCAAATGTTTAAGCTCAGATTTAAGACGTTGCTTATTCGGCGACTGTGAATCTAGCCGACGTCTTAAGCACGTGTTTAAGCCCAGCTTAGAAATAAGTTGCGGCTGTGAATACCGCCCCTTGAGTTGGATGATCTAGGAAATTCAATTACTATGAATTAGTTTTATTTCACCATAGGCAAATATAACCTAAAATCTTACGAAACGGAATTCACTAAATTTCTTGACAATTGTACTAGATAATATTAATTACATGTAATCCGACAATATATTGTGCCAGTTACAATTCCTTTTCTTGATAATCTCGAATACTTCAAAATTGTCTAACGAAACACGGAGATAGGTTTTGTTATGTTCCTGTCGAAACCGAGAGTGTTTGCTTTCTCAAACTGTCAGCTATCCGCTAGGCCAACGACCCGATGATGTCGTCTCTGTCAGTCATAGACAGGCGACGTCATCGGTACAACAATCTCGCCAGGTGATCGACAACTTAGTAACGACAATTTCCAAAAGAGTCGACTTTCGAGAACTTTAAAACATCTAGTAACTGGAATCTGTAAATATTACAGGGATGTCACATTACAAAATGCTGGTTGTGTTTTATAGTTTGACATATGTTAGGTTATATGTATATAAATTACGAATTTTCCAATCGAATATTATCAAAGTGTCAAAAGAAGCAGTGGATTCCAAAGCATAAAATTAGTATTTTTGGAATTTACGTGTTAAATACTGTTGATGAGATCGGGTCGCAGAATAAATATATATAGATGTGAATTTAGATTAATAGATTTAATATCATAATAGCATAATAATGGCATACAATCGGTATTTTTGGATTCTACACATCAGATACTACTGAAGTGTCGAAAAAGGTTAAGAATTTAACGTCTCTTAAAATGAAATTCAACCAATGCTCGTAAAAAGGTGCCTGAATTGTTATGTCTATAATGTTAATAATGTTATTACAATAATAATAGTGTGTCCAATATAAAAAAGGAGCATTCTTGAAAATGCGTGTTTTTTTTCAGATTTTATTATTCCATTATGTCATCTGTGTAGCAACTTATCTACCATGATAAGCACCTTTCCTCGTTCAATAAATGAAAAGTACTCCAGATTATCTGTGAAATAAAATGTTGTTAACGTACTACATTGTTGGACTACCATTAATTAATATTATCTAGTATAATTGTTCAAGATAATTTCATGAATGACATTGTAGAATATCTCAGATTATATTTACCAATAATGATATGACTGACGCTCTTTTCCAACGTTCTGTCTATAAGTCTTCTTTGACAAGATTCTTTCCAAACGTTTTAATATCATTTCAGATTCGACTTAGCAATGGAATATTTCAATACAACTGTTCTATTCGTTTGTGACAAATTCAAGATTTGTAAACAATACAAGCACTATAAAATAGATAAAAGTGAATAGTGAAATAGAAACTCACTTACAAATGATTTTTTTTATAAATTGTTACTTGGTAAAACTATTTATTTGAAAGTAGAAGGAAACAGCGTGAATTGTAACTTAAATATTATATTAAGGAAATACTATATTAAGGAAATTAGAATAGGAAATTAAAGTTTAAGGGATTCATCTATTTCTATTAAACTATTTATTTGAAATATGCTGGTATTACATTGTTTTTAAAGTCTGTAACGTGCAAGACAAACTTATCTAATTTAATACTGCTCTTGCATGAATAATTTCTCCACTGTATCTATTTAATACTTCTACTCCATAATATCTCTGTTGCAATTTTCTCCTCCGTGTCTGATCAAACGCTGAAAATAAAGGAAACGAAATCATTATATATTGCTACATTATACTCAACAACATTCATTTGGAATAAAAAATGTATTGAAAAAGATAAGATTTAATATTTCTTTTATCTTAAACATACTTCCAGATATATCATGCGAGAAAGTAATTGCATCTACTTACAAAGTACGTTTTTGTTATTTGCCCTAGTATTTCATTCCACACTGTTTAATTTCTTTAATGGATCTATTCGACTTTTCTACTCCATAATATTTTCGTTGTAAGTTCCTCATCAATGCGTGAATAAATGCTGAAAATAAAGAAAAAGAAATTGAAGTTTATTTTTGTTAAGGCAGGATTATGGGTGTGAAGCGGGTGAAAGTTACTTGCACTTTTAAACACCTTTGCAGTTTGCAAGGAAAAGATATATTTCAATATATAAGAATGCTTAGTATTAGATACACGCGGCATGTGCTCTTCTCGTACTTATAAAACAAAATCGAAACGCCTTCCCGCGCGCGCTCCGCCACTCGTGGCGACCCCCGAGGCACGAAGGCAGCCGAGAACGCCCGACTCGTTCGCCAGAAATGCGCCGAACTCAGCTCATCTCAATACTACCGCCGTTCAAGCGTTTCTCGCGAATCATCGTCATGTTTAATTTGAAACATAGATTTTTGAAGCGGTCCCGCGGCAGCGCTTTTGTAAATATATCCGCGCGTTGACTCTCGGACGGAACGTACTCGACTTTAATTTGTCCCTCGTTTACCTTTTCGCGGATGAAATGGAAAAGCACATCTATATGTGTTGTTCTCTTGTGAAATACTGGATTTCTAACTAGTTGAATTGCGCTTTGGTTGTCGACATATAGAATCGTTTCCTTATCACAGGGACATCCGATATCCGATAGCAACCTCCTTATCCAGACTACTTCTCGCGCAGCCGTTGACGCAGCCACATATTCGGCTTCCGTTGTACTTAACGTCACCAGTCGCTGTCGCTGCGACGACCACGTGACGGCTCCACCCGCGAGACAGAAGACATATCCTATTGTGGACCTTCGCGTTTCGATATCTCCAGCGTAGTCAGCGTCTGAAAACCCTATTAATATTGCTTCGCTACCGCCGCTTTCGTACTTGATTCCATAATCAATCGTTCCTTGGAGGTACGCGAATATCCGCTTTACTGATCGCCAGTGTGTCTCATTATGATTGCCCAGATATTTGCTTACCGAATTTACCGCGAACGCAATATCCGGTCTTGATACGGCCGCCAAGAAAACTAACGACCCGACTGCCTCGCGATAAGGTTGGGAGCAGTGCGGCGTGCGGATCCGCTGGCACACTCACGGCTTTCGCGTCTGCCATTCCGAATTTATTAATTATCTTTCGCATGTACGCGCTCTGATGAATCGTTAGCGTTTTGCGCCCCTTATCGCGTTCTATCTGCAACCCGACGAATACATTTGAGTTCTCGACCGTTATTTTGAACGTTTCACTTAGTCGCTGAATTATTATCTTAAGAGTCTCTACATTGTTCGAAGCAACCAGACCGTCGTCAACAAACAGCGCCAAGTACACTACATCGTCCTTAATTTTTCCGATGAACACGCACCTATCTGCTTCACACTCTTTTAGATTGTACTTGTTCAGAAATTTCGTGAATTTCAGATTCCAGCACCTTGGAGCCTGTTTGAGGCCATAGAGGGACTTCTCGAGCTTGCACGCGACGTTCCTGGGATCTTCCTTCACCTTCAGCCTCTTCAGGATTTCCATGAATATCGTCTCTTCTAACTCTCCGTACAGGAATGCAGTTTGAACGTCAAACTGCGCTACCTCGAGATTTTTCGCAGCAATTGTCGCCAGCAGCACTCTCAGTGAGTCGTATCTCACTACTGGAGAGAACGTTTCTCCGAAGTCGATACCCTCTCTTTGTAGGAAACCTCTCGCACACAGTCGTGCCTTGAACCGATGCGACTTCCCGTCTGCATTCGTCTTCACTCGAAACACCCATTTCGAATCGATCAGCCTCATTTCTGGTGTTCTTTTCACGAGTTTCCACGTTTTATTTTCCTCGTGTGCTTTGAACTCATTTTGAATAGCACCCGCCCACTGCGTGGCTTCAGTGCTATTCATTACCTCTTCATACGTCATCGGTTCAATACACTCGGCAACGTTTGCATTGTGCCGGTACCTGCTTGGAGTTTGAATTTTGGAGCGATCCCGCAGAACTCTTTGACCGTTTCGCACTGGCACGTTCCCTTGTTCCCCGGCGTCGCTGCTGTCTTCTTCTACTCGTTCCGCGTTGTCGCTGTTGTCCCCTTCGGCATCAGTTGCGTTCCCGTTCTCGTACTCGTTCTCATCTTTCGAGCGTGGAAAGATCACCTCATTTTCCTTTTGCTTCCTTTCTGCTTTCGCAAACGGCACTCCAACTTGTTAGTTAAACACGACATTACGGGCTATGCTGACCTTTCGCGATTGCGGGTCATACACCCGGTATTTCGTCGATTCTCCTGTATACCCGACGAAAATCTGCTTGCACGCTCGCGCGTCGAATTTTTGCGTGAATTGTTTGGGGGTATGCACATACACATCCGAACCGAAGATTCGTAAATGCTTTAGATTTGGAGCTTTCCCAGTCCAGGCTTCGTATGGCGTCACCGCACCACTCGTCCACACGGTTCGGTTTAAAACATAAACAGCATGCTTCTGCCCACAGGCTCAGCGGCAGGTTATTCGCGATTATCATTGTGCGCGCACTTTGAACTATTGTTCGATTGTCGCGTTCTGCTTTGCCGTTTTGTTCCGGGTTGTACGGTGCCGTCGCCTCTCGCTGGATTCCACATTTTCCGAGGTAGTTCGCTCATCTCCTTGTTATAGAACTCCCGACCGTTATCCGAGCGCAGCGTTTTCATTTTCCGCCCGAACTTGTTTTCGATCATCTTCTCGAAGATCTTGAATTTTTTGTACACCTCGGATTTGTTCTTCATGAAGTACACGTGTCTATAGCCGGTCGCTTCATCCTTGAAGGTTAGGAAGTACCTCGATCCTCCGACCGAGTTTGTTGACATCGGTCCGCAGACATCCGAGTGCATCTTTTCCCCGGGTTTGATTCTGTTGTCACGCTCCAATTTCTTATTAAACGACAGTCTGTGCAGTTTCCCCATTTGACACGGTTCACAGAAAAGGTCATTTTTGTCCGTGATTGACACTCCACTCACTAGCGCGCGCTTTCCGACGTGTCCCAGTCGCTCGTGCCACACGGTTAGATTCGTCGTGGCTATGTTCGCTTCTTCGGAGCTTCCTTCTTTCGCGACCTGGAAGAACATGCGATACACGTCGTTGTTTTGCTTCATGCCTGTCGCGAGCACCTCACCATTGTTCACCACTTCGACACGATTATTTTTAAATTGCACTCCGAGTCCCATTTTTGTGCACACTCCGACGGAGAATAAGTTTTTTCGCAATTTCGGAACATGCAACACTTTCTCGATTCGCGCGTCGTACCACACACCGTCGATAAGTCTTTTAATTCGCACCGTGCCTTCGCCAGCGACACTGCAGGTCTGATCATCACCCAGTGATATTGTAGCGCCAGTGTTGTCCTTCTTGTAGTCGGTAAGCCAGTCACGTCGGTAAGTTAGGTGTCTCGACGCGCCACTGTCGATCAGCCAGACCTCGCTTTGGTCGGCCGCCATTACATGGCTCTGTGTCCACAGCACACGAGCGTTTCTGGCGTGCTTCAAATCCTTCGTAGCCGAACCGTCTCTACTACAAATGCGTAGTCGCGGGGTTTTTCGCCATCGTTTGATTTTTCCCCGTCACCGGACTTTCTGCCATCATCACGCGGCTTCCTTTTGTTTCGACACTGCTTTGCGAAATGTCCCATCCTTTGGCACTTGTAGCACTGTGGTCCCTTTTTATTTTTCGCCTTTTTGTTCTCGATGTTTTTCGCACCTTGCGGACGTCGGTTTTTACTTGTCGCAGCCAACGCTTCCGAAGCGTCTTCGTCACTGGTGAGCCTCGCGTCTTCCCTGATCAGTCTTTCTTGCAGATTGTCGAGAGTTTGTCGTTCGGGATTGACACTGTCCCACGCCACTTGCAGCGTGTTAAACCTCGCGGTCAGACTCGCGAGAATCTTTTCCCTGACGTCCTTTAGCTGACTTGCCATGTTCGTTACCTTGGCCACGTGCTGTACCGCCGTATCCGCTTCGTTCATCCGATACACATGAAACCTTTGCAGCAAGCCCAACTTGTTTGTCACAGTCTTTTGCTCGTGAATTAGACACAGTTTGTTCCACATTTCTTTCGCAGAAATGCACGAGAGCACACACACCTGTTGAGCTTCGTCGAGGTTGGAGAGGATTAGATATTTCGCAGTTGCATCGTCCTTCAGGTTTTTCTTTTGCGCGGGCTCGTTTCCGGCAGCCGGCTCCTCCCTCGTGCCGTCCACGATGTCTAGTACATCGTTCATGATGAATAACGCGTTCACTTGAGCTTTCCAGCCCTGGAAATTCGTTCCATCGAAAGGCTTCACACCCTTCACCGTAATTCCGACGGACATCGCGAACCCGATTGTAATACCGGCACTCGAAAGACAATGGCCGACTCGCGTCCCGCGCCACGTGCGTCTATTCCTTTCACAGCGTTCACACAACTTTTCGCAGTTAACCGTGGACTGGGCCCATAACCTGTTAAGGCAGGATTATGGGTGTGAAGCGGGTGAAAGTTACATGCACTTTTAAACACCTTTGCAGTTTGCAAGGAAAAGATATATTTCAATATATAAGAATGCTTAGTATTAGATACACGCGGCATGTGCTCTTCTCATGCTTATAAAACAAAATCGAAACGCCTTCCCGCGCGCGCTCCGCCACTCGTGGCGACCCCCGAGGCATGCAGGCAGCCGAGAACGCCCGACTCGTCTGGTGTACAGCCACGCGCAAAGTGCGCGTGTCTGTACACCCGTCGCCAGAAATGCGCCGAACTCAGCCCATCTCAATAATTTTATTTATTTTAACAATATTTAAGACGATTCAAATGGATTATATTAGAATCACAAATCACGTCTACATACTTCGAAAGCAAGAAAGCGGAATGAAGATGAAGAAGTTTTAAAAACAGAAGAACTAATAAACAAAAGAAATTATACCTAAGGAATCCAACCTTTTTAAAAATAAAACTATATAGAAACTTTTAACTTCACATGATATAAATACTAATTTAAATTTACAATATTCTTTATGTCGACCTAACGTATATATAACCTTTTAAATTAAATCTAACGTTTATTTCAAGACTCCCACTTTGGGTTGTGTAACCTCATTATTTGTGGTCCGAGCTTTCTCTACTTGAAAGGCACGAGGAGGAAAGGCAGGTCTATGAGTGTAGAGAGAGGTAGATAGGAAGAGGCGGTCGAGCCTCGATGTCGTCTCTAAACGTGCAGCTTACACGGGATGCTTCGATAATAAGTAGGTCAATATTTCTTTTTCGTTTATGCCGCGACAATAACAAGGCTGTTCGCAAGGTCGGCCGCGTATAAGAAGTCCCGAAATTCCTTCCTAGGTCGAATACACGTGATCAACGGAGCAATACGTAAACATCTCATCAGTCGTTTCTATTGAATTTAAATAGTACAATGCGCGAACGGTTAACGTTCGCGGAATCCCCCCAAATATTTATGATGGTGCTTCTTCTAACTATATTGTCAAATGGAAGGATCGTTGCGTTGTTCGACCGATAAAGGACGCTCAACCTGAGCGTATCTCACCGGAGTGCACGAAATTGGGTCAGTAGGGTTTTTTGAAGCTACAGGACCGTATTCGACACTGGCAGTGAGACGGTGGCCTCGAGGTACCTGAAGAGAAGAAAGGCACACTTTGAAACGTGTGGATTCCGGCTCTTCGGACTTCTCAACACACCCAAGTAACGATCGTGTTCCACCATGCACTGTTTGGTTTTTCGCGTTGGATCGGACTTCCAAATTGCAGTAAATCCTGCCCGAACTCAGGAGTGAGTGAATAATGGGTTCGAGGGGGTGTAGGCCTGAGAACCCGTTATCACCACTGGCTTTGTTCGTTCGAAACTCGTTGATACAAGAGAGAGAAAAGAGGCACCTGACACTGGGAGGTGAATCTTTCTCCTCAGATCTTCGATTTTACGAGAACCTGGAAGTTATATTCGTTTCGTGGGTAATCCTGGCTAGTTCTCCAGATTGCAGCTAATGCTGCCCGAGCTCGGGGGTGAGTGAATAATGAGTTCAAGGTATCGTGGACCTGAGAACCCGTTATCACCACTGGCTTTACTCGTACGACACTTGTCTGTACACGAAAGGGGAGAGGTACTCCTTTGAAGCTGAGTAGGTCTCGTTTCTCGGACTTTCAAATGTACGTAATCTGGAGAATGTCCCTACTGGCCTCTGATCCCCCGGACATCGGGTTTCCGAATTCCGAATTTATAATTCCAACGTCTAGCAGTGCCGTGGTACAGTTTGGACCACCGACTCCTCAGTTTGAGGCGAGAACAATAATCGCGAATACTAGTCGTTTTACTGAGTACCCGAAAGTCAGTTTGACTCGAATTACGTTCCGTGTTTCGCTAATGTGAATTACGTGATTCTAAACGCGTGTCGCCTAGTCGACCGTAGAGATCAGAGTGATCGCTCATCGATCGACACGCCGGTCCCCAAATTACCTACGTTCTAGTGGGGATAGCACACACGCGCCTAACGAGGTTGTCACTAATTTCCCACTCCTCCAGGGATAAGAGTAGGGGCCTCTGGCGACGTGTGACTCAAATCTTATGTATGTAACCGAAAGGGATATGTACGGTTACAGTTGACATAGGTTCAGGTTCTTCTTGTTTTTTCCTTCCTTCTCCGGGTCTTTAATTATCCTCAGCTCCTCTCATAGATAAATAAATCTTGATTTATTTAAAGGTTTAGTGAGTATATTCGCTACTTGTTTTTCGCTACTAACATACTGCAGTTTGAAAAACTCTTCTTCATAATATTGCCTGTGTTGCGTGTCCGTTCGCGGTAAATAGGAATTTCAAGGGAATTTAGGCGCAGGTAAGGTGATTCGTGGAGCGCGAAGGCGCTCCGCTCGCAAGGCGCGAAAATAAAACAAAATAAATCTGTTTCACAACAATTTATGACTTGAATTTTACTATTTTATTTAAACTGTTTCAAGTTAACGTTTTAAAATGCCTCAGAATTTAGCGTGAGAACAACTTGTCCAATCAAGCGACAAAATCATTCTGCCCGTTCTGCGCTTGGCGGAGGAGATCTTCGCGCGTTGTCCGTCGATGCCCCTTCCTTCGTGGATCCTGGATCCTCCCTCAGGATCATCCCTCGTCCAATGGTGGAGGAGTCCACCCCGTCTCGCGTGGGCCCCTTCTCCTGGCTGTGGTCCACCCTCAGGCGCGTGGAAGTGGAGGCGCTCCGCCAAGACGCTAGAACGTTGCAGCGCACATGTGCTACGAGAAAGCGTGGGACCCAGAGAAAATAGGAAACGACAAGACCTTGTACTTGCCAAGGGCAACTCTTGAGGAAATTTACGACCCTCTTAGAGTGCATGAAAAGACAAGATATCGAAAAGATTTCGTTACTTTTAAGGACCGTTCGTGACTTGGTCGAAAACAACGAATTAGCTATGGTCTACCATAAATTAGTCTTTTAGGTATTTTAGAAGTGAAACTATTCCATTCTCTGGATTTCCGGCCTTCTCCCAGCTCGATCACCCATGTCGAGGGGTTTACAATTTAGGCTTTTGTCTATTTATATAAGTGTACATTCGCGCAGATGGTGTTTGAATTTCGCTCTTGATTTATAATCATCGATACAAAAGATCCTCGCCTGACACTCGAGACATATCGATACTACAGACTATCGATAAATATTCTCATGGCAGTGTCGCCATACCACAAGTAAGTACACAAAGTAAGATTCTGATGTTGATCAGCAGGTATTGCTACAGTGTTGGCTTCTTCTAATCTAAAACGTTTAATTATCTTCCTCGCATATGATTCTTGATTTGCAAAAAGTGAGCTATCCTCAAGTCGTTTAATCTCTATGCCTAAAAGCACATTTAAAGAAGTAATAGTTATTTCAAATTCAACTGCTAAAAAGTCCAAAAGAGCTTTAATTTTTGTTTTATTTGCTGATGCCACTAAACCATCATCTACGTATATTGCTAAGATAATTTTCTCTATGCCTTCACCCTCAACAAAAATACAAGGGTCTGCATTAGTGGCCTGTAGATTAAATTTCTTTAAACAGTCCGTAAATTTCTTATTCCAACACCTTGCTGATTGTTTTAATCCATATAGTGCCTTCTGCAATCTGCACGTCCAGATCCATCGTCACTGCCCTCAGGTTGATGCATATAAATAACTTCTGAAAGATCTCCATTTAGATAAGCAGTATTTACATCAAATTGTGCCAACTCCATATTGCTTGACCCTGCAATTGCTAAAATAGTTCTAATTGATGTAAATTTTACAACAGGACCAAAAGTTTCTCCATAATCTATGCCTGGAATCTGAGTATAACCTTTAGCAACTAATCTTGCTTTAAACCTCCCTTTTTGATTACCGATAGCTGGTTTATACCTGAATACCCAACGATTCTGGAAAATTGAAGCATTCTCTGGCGCATGAACCAGTGTCCAGGTACGATTTCATAAGGAGTTTTTGAACGTATACTACTTGTTCCAGTTCTGTTCAACACATAAACAGCTGTGTGAACAGCTTCCGCCCATAATCTTACGTTCATATTCTTGGCATGGATCATGCTTCGTGCTGCTTCCACCACTGTCCGGTTTTCTCTTTCAATGGTGCCATTTTGTTCAGGACAATACGGAACACTCTTCTCATGGATAATCCCCTTTTTACGTAATACTTCCTCTACTTCTCTATTAACAAATTCAAGACCATTATCTGTACGGATTCTCTTAATTTTAATTCCAGTTTCATTTTCTGTAAAACTTATAAAAGCTTGTAGATGTCGAACAATATCCGTTTTATGTCTCAAAAAACTAACTTTTCTGTAGTGCGAAAAATCATCCTTAATAAGTAGAAAATACCTTGAACCGCCAACACAACAAGACTCCATAGGCCCACAGAGATCAGCATGTATGAGATCACCTGGATTACTAGTACATGTTTGACTTTTGGGAAAAGGCTTACGACTCATTTTCCCTAACATGCATCCTTTACAAAGCCAATCAGATTCATTTTTCACATTAATATTCAATTTCTTCAAAATTGAACGCACGTAGGCAATATTTTGATGAGCAAAACGTTCATGCCACAATCTAACAGTTTCTGTCTTTCCCTGTGAAAAACACAAATATTCTAAATCTTCATCTACACTTTCCTGTGTATAACACCTAAACATCATCTGATATAATTTGCCACTTTGATTTCCCATCGCAAGGACTCTTCCTGATTTCTTCAATAAACATTTTTGACCTTCTGAAGTCATCTCTAAACCTTTGTCAAGTGCTGACGACAAAGAGAATAAATTATATTTCAAATCTGGCACATGTAAAACATCAACCAGATGATTACGCTCCCACTTAATCCCGTTATAAGCTAGAATATCAATCTCTCCCTTTCCATCTGCATAAATCAACTCACCATTTCCTAGTTTTACAGGTACTTGCTCAGTCAAGTTTTTACAATTAACAAACCTCTCGCGCACTGGTGACATGTGCTGACTTGCACCAGAATCTAGAAACCAGGACTCTGAGGTTTCTTCAGTCAACAATGCTGTTACCGCTGTGGTTTCTCCAATGAAAGATGTACCTCTGGAGCTTATTCTATTCTTTACTCCATTGTAATTATTTAAATTTACACGACAATCCTTCTTCCAATGACCTATCTTACCGCATCTGAAACATTTGCTAGGTTGCTTATTTTTCTGTGCTTGTTGTGTTTGTTGATGACTTCTTATTGCTGCTCTATTTCTTATACAAGTCGTAAAAGCACTATGAGATGACTTCTCCTGTGAGTTAATGCGTAGCTCCTCAACACCCAATCTTGAAGTAAGATTAGCAAGCGTTCGTTGATCTTCATTTGTAGACTTCCATGCAGTATTGAAGTGTACATATGCCGGTGGTAATCAGGCCCTCCAAACTCCCGTATTTAATGCTGTAACTAAAATTAGTGTTACGCCTCACTACCAGGATCGCTGGTGTCGCTACAAACACATATAAATGATATCGGTGAGGTACACACACAAGCACATGGTCCCTACATACGTGTGCATGGTCTTACTTATTCAAAACTTTGAAAAATAAAAATAAAGGAAAGGAAAATATTACAACAATATATGTATAGTAATGGAAATATATTAAATTTTTCCTAAAATATAATAAATATATATATATCAATAATAATATACAATAACATGCAATCGAAAATCACGTTCTCCACTCCTCTGGTGCAGTCAGGTTTAACTATAACAACAAAATTATATAATATTATACATACACTTCATGTAAAAAGTATTATTATATATGCTTAGTGTATTAATACCATGTTAATGGTTTTATACATATATTGTATATGTAAACTGAACACTTACAATTTTCCTCTTTTTCTTCTTTTCATTTGCATGCAGGTGTCTTGTTGCTCTATTTTAATAGAGGTAGTCTCTGACACTGTAATAAATATTTTCATTAACAATTATTTACATATGCTATAAAAAGTATACATAAGAGCTATTACCAAGTAAGTTCAGTGTTGGAACTGCTGATGTTGTTAATCTTTTCCTCATGAAGTATTTTTCTTTAAAGTATCTACTACAGATCACTCAGAATTTCTTTGGGTTGTCACATACTTCCACCCACTGTGCCATCCTCTTCTTATCCTTTCTCTCTAAGGGGAAGGAGAACATCCTGCTGTTTTCGTTAATACACCCTCTGATGATGCATAGTTTCTTCCTCTTTCTTTAAAGATACATTTTAATAATTAAAATTAAATATATTACTAAAATAGCAATGTAAACAGTTATGTTTTCAGTAACAATTTTAAAACATTCTGTACTTACTTAATTTCTAGCTTCTCCTCCTGTTACTGCATCTCATCAGCAGAAGTTATTGACAAACCTAAACACCTAGAAAAAACTTTAAAAAATATCTTTTTCAATAATCATAATAGTCATAATAATAATAGCAATAGTAATAATAATAGTAATAATTATAATAACGGAATTCACGAACCTGGAAATTCAATCACCTACGCTGCCACCATCACACCATGTGCAACCATGTGCGCCATATTTCTTTTGTCTCTTTAAATTTTGAAACAATTGAAAAACGCGGCGACAAATTTCGCGGGAACATGACGTCACGATATCTTTAGTTGTGTGTTAAAATCAGTGATACAAGCTATGCATGTAGAGAAGTGACATCAGCGCCTCCTGGTAGTGAGGCGTAAACCTAAAATTTGCATCAAAATCACAAGAGTGGAGCTTGGAGGGCCTGGTGGTAATGTCATTAGAATCTTCGTAATCACCATTTTATCTGAAACAACCTCTCCGAGAGCCTTTAACTTATGTGATAGATCTTCAATCTTAGCTATATGTGTAGCTATATCATCTTTATCATTTTTACCCAAAGAATACCATTGTTGTAAAAGAAAATGTTTTGTAGTTTCACTTTTATTCTCATATACTTCGTGCAATCTATTCCACATTTCTCTGGATGTTTGACAATTTAAAATATGAAGTAATGGTTGTTCACCTACCGTTGTAACGATAATTTTTTGTGCTGTATTGTCAAGCTTCTTCCACAACTTAAGGTTTTTCGCATATGTGGCTCTTGTCTCTGCAGTTGCATCACGGGCTAATTCAGGCTTCACATATGCGCCTGATATAATATCTTCTGCATCACCAGCAGCAATTAAAACTCTGACTTGAAACTTCCAGGTTCCTCAATTTTCCAAGCTTTTAAGTTTTTCAATTTTTCCAAGTTCACCCTCCATTTTGATTTCTATTGCACTATTGCACAAAATGGCCGCCTAATCCCAAAATCAAAATTTCGAAAAAACAGGAAATAATATTTCTTTTAATGAGAATATAATCTCGAGTATCCTGGGCCCATAACCTGAAGTTTATTTTATTTATTTTAACAATATTTAACACGATTCAAATGGATTATATTAGAATCACAATTCAGTAATATTACATTAGATCCAATGTAGATATGGTAGCAATGATATTGTTATTAAATGTAAATTGTTCTGTGGGAATGGATCAGTATATTACATTTTAGACAATGTAGGTATAGTATTAATGATATTGTTGTTAAATGTACATCACAGATCTAATGTAGATATAATAATAATGATATTCTTATTAAATGTACATTGATCTGTGGGAATGGATCAGTATATTACATTTCACCCAAGATAGATATAGTAATAATGATATTGTTATTAAATGTACATTGTTCAGTGGGAATGGATCAGTATATTATATTATATTAAATGTAGATATAGTAATATTGATATTGTTATTAAATGTGCATTGATCTGTGGGAATGGATCAGTATATTACATTTTAACCAATGTAGATATTGTAATCCCACAAAAAGTACATTACATGTAAAAAAATGGTAACGCCAAGTAGTTTAGGCACTATATGGTACATATTTTGTGAATTTTCTAAAAAAGTAATGGATATCATGCAGAACCAGCCAAGTATTGAGTTATATATATTTTGTAAAATATTTATACTTGGCGTTTGGCTGCCTCGTTGCGATTCAACAAAATTTGTTAAACCATAACCAGAGCGCCCTGGATTGGACCTTCCTCTTTCGAACGAACCCTCACCCAGCCCCAAATCTTCTCATATAAGGACGGAAAGTGTATTCCCGTAAACCCCTTTTTAGGCACATTTTTGCCGGTAATGTCACCTGTCTGCATTACCTGCGTCTACCCCCTTAACATGGCTATCGGTTTCTGTGGCCATTCCTCAAGGACACCCCCGATTTCTGATTTTATTCTATATAAAGACTCATAGTGATCACTGTGATCAGCTTGCAAAGAATGGTCAAAATTGATAATCCAGTTTTTGAGTTAAAAAGTCACAAAAATGCCTATCAGTCGTTTAATAGAGGAGCTTCACTCCAATAAAGTCGATAATGTATTCACAGGTTTGGAATAACGTACAACAAATTTTGTTGAATCGCAACGAGGCAGCCAAACGTCAAGTATAAATATTTTAAAAAATATATATAACTCAATACTTGGCTGGTTTTGCATGATATCCATTACTTTTTTAGAAAATTCACAAAATATGTACCATATAGTGCCTAAACTACTTGGCGTTACCTTTTTTTTACATGTAATGTACTTTTTGTGGGATATCACGACGTTTTCAGGGCCACACTGAAATGCATTGTGTATTTGTGCAAGGAGGTGCTCCGCTCATAATGCCTAAACTATAATACTTGGCGTTACCTTTTTTGTACATGTAATGTACTTTTTGTGGGTTAATATTTATTTTTTAAATTACTTTATATGTGTGAAATGTAGTTAGAATTAATCTCTTGAGCATTGAGTGTTATGTACTTTTGTAGCCATTGGATGGTTATCTACGTTACTTCTTTCAAAGAACATCATGTATACATCTTTTGCACCTCTTGGCCACTGTTTCTTATATTGAATTGTGTCATCATCAATGTATACTAACGTCTTTTTTGAATGCTTTATATGTATAGCATGTGTAATGTTTCTTGCCTTTTCTATTACTATCAATATACAATACAGCGCTTGTTGCCCTATATGTA
Organism: Osmia bicornis bicornis; assembly: GCF_907164935.1. Taxonomy (NCBI): domain Eukaryota; kingdom Metazoa; phylum Arthropoda; class Insecta; order Hymenoptera; family Megachilidae; genus Osmia; species Osmia bicornis. The sequence continues at coordinate 1,093,540 of NC_060223.1, read as the reverse complement.
TTTTGGGCAACTTGTATGCTTTCTGTATGCGCGGCTACGATGTTAGGTCTTTTAATATCCACAATTTTACCATTTTTATTGTGAAATAGCGGTAATTGTATTATGAAAACATTTTCAGTTGTCGTAATATCATTTTTTGAAAGTATACCCTTCTGTCCACAATGAGTACATACAGCATCATCCACTGTGTTCCATTCCGAATAGGTGTTAATGATATCCTGAAATGTTATTCTTTTTCCTTCCACCTGAGATAAGGGTAGTGTTAAAATTATATTGTCCTCTGTGTTAACAGACGTTTGATGACAACATTTACAACGTATTGTGTGAGTTAACTCATGTTTCACAATCGCTCGGATATCAGTATAACTATTTATAATGCATGTTGTCTAACAGCAAAAGAGTTAAGTATCTGTACATCAATGCCTACGTAAGCTTGGGCTACAGCTCTCATAACATCTGAACTTTTACGTGTCAATAACATTCGGCGCATACTATCACAGCAAACTATACATTGCAATATAACATTAGCATATCCAGAGACGTGGTCAGCATTATGTATACATCAATACTTTAACCGAGACATCTGCATGGATTGTTGTCGCATTATCTGTATCCACTGGTACAAAGAATGGACGAGTTTTGGAAATTGAAGTCCATTGTACATCATGAATTTTCTTTCTTCGTACCGGCTTACATTTCAGTGCAGCTAAATCTGGCCTATAAATACTTCTTAATCTGTTATATTCTTGTATAACCAATGTATTTGCCTTCACCATGCACGGATCGAAATTAATTATATGCAAGCCGTTTAAAGTCGTTACTCGAGATAAAGCCACGTAAGCCTGACCGCAACTGAAAATACTATTACCTATATCGACTACAACTGTCTTTACGCTTAATCTCTGCCATTTGTGAATGGTGATTACATAACTGAGAGATATTGGAAATCGATATCGAAGGACATAAGCTTTATCCATTATTTGAAACTTGGAAGTAATTCTTTGTAACGAATGCACAGTACTCGTTGATAATCGAAACTGCACTGTGTTGATGTCTTCACTATCCGGTGCTCGTAAGAATCTAACAATTTCTCCAATAGTACCGTTTATGAGGCCCAATGTAACATCTATATTAAGCCTTAACATCACCTTGGCACCAAGTTTGACAGTGATAATTCTATGTAAGCCACCTGTTTGCGAATTATCCTCTTCGTATTTATCTAAGAGTTTGTGCACACGTTTCTTTAAATATTCAACACAATCAAGAGTGTCGCGTGACACTAGTTTCACTTCTTCGCTGTTAATTGTTGTAAGCATGGCTGTATTAAATACATCACACATGTAACGCGTAGGAAATATACAAATTGCGTCAAACGGCAAATTTTGGACATAATTGCATAATTCATTTAATCTGTCTTCACTACGTTCTAAGTGAAAAGGAATTGTCCTCGATTGTAGTGTGGCAATATCTTGTTCCGTAAAAACACCAAAACGAAGTCTCGATAAAAGCTCGCGGTAAACATTGTCTTCTCTTTGCCGCATATTTATGCATAGTTCGTCATAGTGAAATAAATGTACCCACAAATTCGATACTGCCAATGATCCCAAGTATTTCTCATTTTTATCTGACGTCGAAAAGAAGGAGGATACTCAATTCGATCAGTATATTTTTAAAAATTTTTTTCTGGCTTTTTTTTGCCGATTACTCCGAGATGGATGGACCAATCGGAACGAAACCGTTTGCATCTTGTAGAGTATGTCTTCCGACTCGTCCCGTTAAAAAAACATTTTGCATTTTTTCATTGCCATGGATTATTATTGCAAAAAACAGAAAGTTTGTAATCTGAACATAGGTTGATTTCAATGACTTTTTAATATGTTATCGGGGGCATGATGCTGAAGAACTTTTTTATTATGCATAATCAACTGAAAGTTTTAGTTTCCGAGATATTCGTGAAAAACTATTGTTACTACTACATTGAATTCTACGTATGCCTACTCTGGCGGTGTATGGGTCAGAATGCAATCGCCTGTCTCTGCTGTTTCTATACACATATCGCGTCGACCAGAAACCAGTATACAGGTAAGTCTCGATTAATGCTAGTTCACATAGTGCGATATTCGGTTCAGTGCGAATTTTAAAATCATACCAGGTCGCGTTTAATGCGAACAAAAATTCAGTTAATTCGAGGTTTGCGAGGCTTTTTTCGATCCAGACATGGATCGAAGCATGCAAGTTAACAGAGACTTGGATAAAATACTGCGAGTTTATCATCACATATACGGTGATACGAATGAAATAATTTTTAACAAAAAAAACATCCGACTTCGAAATGCATTAAAAAGTGTAAAATAATTTCTATTTCATTTATACCAATATTCCATAGCTATTAATAATATCTATCTAATCGTTAAATAGGATACCAAATATATTTCAAACTTTTCGGAGGCGGCGCAAAATTAAAAACTTTTCCTCTACTAGGAAGATCCTAACACGGGCGTCGGCAACCTATGATAAATCACCCATTTGATAATTTCAAGTAAACAATATTCAACGGGAATCAACAAACCCATTGCGAATTAACTATACTGCAGTTCACGAGTGACCGCACTTAACTCGCGCAGCTAGTGACCTACTGAGGTCTAGGGAGATTTTTAATAGTGCGCGTGATTCGCCTTTACAGCTTGCTTCTTACTTTGCGTTCACATCATTTTTTTTGCGACAAATAATAGGAATTTCATTGTATCGTGATACTTTACAATATCATCACCGGTTATCAGTTATCGTACGTCATATATTTCTGCCCGCCATTTATATGATCGCAAAGTATAATAAGAAGCAAGCTGGAGAGGGGAATAACACACATTATTAAAAATCTCTCTAGACCTAGTGAGCGGCGCGAGTTAAGTATGGTCTCTTGTGAACTGCAGTATAGTGCATGTCCATCAGGAGTGCTGCCAATTTTTCATACAATCGTTACAATTACAAATGTTTTCAGCCAGACCTATAATTTTTCTCTTACGACTTATTAATTACCAAGTTTGCCATACCACAATCTAATCGTTATTGGCAGCACTGTTTGTTCGGGTATTTTTAATTTTGCGCCGCCTCCGAAAAGTTTGAAATATATTTGGTATTCTATTTAACGATTAAATAGATATTATTAATAGCTATGGAATATTGGTATAAATGAAATAGAAATTATTTTACACTTTTTAGTGCATTTCGAAGTCGGATGTTTTTTTTGTTAAAAATTATTTTATTTCACACTTTTTAGTGGAACCAGTAGTATTTGTAGAATAGTGTAAGGTGATTTTAGATTTCTGTTGCTTAGCTAATAACCATAAACCGAAAAAAAATTGACCGAATTTAAGTTGTTAATAAACAACAAATTTCATAAATTTTTACGAGTGAGATCATAGCGGATATACAGCGATGATTGCTGAGGTGATTCTAAACAAATTATTCCTTTGCCAAAATGTTGATTCGTTTTCGAGTTATCAACAAAAAACACTGACCAATTCGAGCGCGTACAGCGCGCGGGCTCAGGGACTGCAATGTCGGCTACGAAAACCGGGCCTGACGTAGGTCGCGAACGAATGGCTCGGCACCCTGTTGGCATAGCACAATAAAAAAACTGAACTAGCTGAACATTTTTAGTGGTTTAAAATGAATACGGAACCTAATCTCTTGTCGCCTGTCATAATGTAAAAACGGAAATTCGAAGCATTCTAAACAACAAATAAAAATGATTGAAATGGAATAATTAATAAACGTTTGAATTGTAGGCTACGTTAATGATGAAAAATTTGAAAACAATTTAAGTGAAACTTTCGCATTCGTTCCGAAATTAACCTGCTACGCTGAAAGCAGATAATTATCACTGGGAAACGAGGAAACACGTTCGGTAGAACAGCTGTTTTCATGATCGGTCCAGTGAACTCCCCTCATTTATTGCACTTAGGCATGAATAATAGGCGAGGTGTTTCCTCGTCGAATGTTCAGAATCGACACAGTGACCTAGTGGGAATTATTTGTTTTCAGCGTAGCAGGTTAGAAACGAATGGGTAAGTTTCATTTAAATTGTTTTCAAATTTTTCATCATTAACGTAGCCTCCAATTCAAACGTTTATTAATTATTCCATTTCAATCATTTCTATTTGTTGTTTAGAATGCTTAGAATTTTCTTTTTTACATTATGAGAGGCGACAAGAGATTAGGTTCCGTATTCATTTCACACGACTAAAGATGTTCTACCAGTTCAGTTTGTTTATTGTGCTATGCCAACGGGGTGTCAAGCCGTTCATTCGCGACCTACGTCAGGCCCGGTTTTCGTAACAGTCAGTGCAGTCCCTGGAACTGCGCGCTATACGCGCTCGGATTGGTCGGTGTTTTTTGTTATTAACTCCTATTAACACCCTGTATATCCTACTAATCGCTATCGGTACATTCCCTGCAGCATAAACGCAGGAAGATATAAATGAAGCATTACGTATTTTACGAAAAAAGTCGTTAGGAATGAAAAAATACAAAATTATTTTTGCAGGACCAATTGAAAGATACACTCTACAAGATGCAATATTTTCGACCTGAATGGTCCATCCGTCTCGCGGTAATCGGTGAAAAATGTAAATCAAGCATTACGTTCTTGCAAAAATATCGTTAGCAATGAAAAAATGCAAAATTCCTTTCTGACGGGACCAAGTGGGAGATATACTCTACAAGATGCAAAATGTTTCATTCTGATTGGTCCATCCGTCTCGGAGTAATCGGCGAACGTACGGCGCACGTACATGAAATAGTACGTTTTTCTGCAATAAAAAGCGTTCGGAATGAAAAAGTATAAAATGTCTTTTTAACGGGACCAATCGGGACACATACTTTAGAAGATGCAAAAGGTTTCGTTCCGATTGGTTCATCCGTCTCGGAATAATCGGCGAACATACATTTAGAAAAAAAAGTCGTTAGGAATGAAAAAATGCAAAATATTTTTTTAACGAGATCAATCGGGAGACATACTCTACCAGACGCATAAGGTTTCGTTCCGATTGGTCCATCCGTCTCGGAGTAATCGGTGAACATACATAAAAAAAAAAATACATACACATCGAATGAGTATCCTCCTCCTTTTCGAAGTCGGATAAAAAGCAGAAGAAAGTGCAATCAACACTGTTAAAATACTAAACATGTTTATGCTATTATAATTTAATAATGTTCGTGTGATAAGGACCAATTCCGATATTCCAAATATTCGAATAGTACGAATTCAAATAATGCGAACAATTTCTGGAAATTATTACTCGCACTAATCGAGACCTACCTGTACATATATAATAACTATTGTTATTGCAAACTTCTATTCTTTAGTGCTACTCTGCAAGGAATGTACCGATTGCTATGATCGGACACGGATCATAATCGGAGATATTTTCGCGATGATCCCAATTGTAAAAATTTGTGGAATTTGTAATTGTTAATAACTATTGTTATAGCAAGAATCCAATTTGCTGGTGTTACTCTGGAAGGAATGTACCGTTCGCGATGAAAGTTTTCCAATCTAATTGGAGATATTTTCGTGATGAGCTCGCTTCCAAAAATGTATGGAATTTATTATTGTTAATAACTATTGTTATAGCAAAAAGCTTATTTCTTGTTGTTACTCTGCAAGGAATGAACCAATCGCGATGAAACCGTTTGTAACGGGCAATGTGTTTAACGTGGGCATTTTGTAAAATGACCGGACATTGTATAGGTTGCACATTCTTCTGGGCAATGTATATAATGGACAGGTATTTCACAAATGGCCCGGACGTTTTATATAATACCCACGGTTCGTTGACATTAAACTCATTATTATTATTATTATTATTATTATTATTATTATTCTTATTATTGAAACCATACATAGATGTGATAGGTTAGGATGTGCTACACACTTAAATCCGGCCGCCATGCCACCGTGAAGCGGCCGGCATCGCAGAGTAACACAAAGAAATAAGCTTTTTGCTATAACAATAGTTATTAACAATAATAAATTCCATACATTTTTGGAAGTGAACTCTGTATCGGATTAACCAAAATAGAAAATATGAAAATATGGGTGAGCCGTAACAGGAGATGGACTCGTGGGACCAAGGTTATTAAATAAAACACAGAATATTGTGGGGGGTAGAAAACTAAAGAAAATAGAGTTTATTGGAAAAAAGAGGGGGGAGCACGCGATACCGGTAGTGAAAAACCCTGGTTTTATGCAGGGAAAAAGCCTGGTTTACAAACGCTTAATAACGACGCAGGTTAACGCTGATCATGGAATATTAATACATAACGAAATGCATACTTTACCGCTGAAGACGCTGTACACGTGTATGACGCAATCCGCTTCTCGCTCGGAGGGGAGTGCTTCTTACTGCTAAACGCATGCTTGGATGACCCGCGCACCATGGTACGCCCACGCACCTCTCTTTGTGCCACCACGGAGGGAAAATGCACGCTCATCACTCGTGCCCAATCAAGGTCGGGGGGAATGCACGCCACATCGTGCTTTTCATGGGGAAATTGCACATACATGTGCCCGTTAAGGGGGGGGGGGGAGTGCACGCCACATCGTGCACTCCATGGGGATAAAGCACACACCGTGCCCGTTCACCGCACTCACATCACACCGTTCGCACGAATCGCGAGGCCTCGCACGAGTGTACCGTTTTTTCCGCAGCGCGTGTACAACGCAACGTGGGACACTTCTATACGTACGCTTCTATATCGCTTTCGCGAATGCTCGCTGGCGCGTCACGGCGCCCCACTCCTCTCTCTAAATTCGCCTAAAACTAAACGCTGTCGCTATCGAGCGACCTATTGCCAAAATAGTTTACTAGGAGCAATCAGCGCGATTCGCGCGAACACACCGCCCGCCTTCGTCCGTCGGACGCATCTCTCCGGAAAATTACTCAACGGTCGCTTGACGCAACGCCAGGGAATTCCTGCTCCAAAAGCAGGGGGCACAACCGCGCAATGTGCCGTCTCAGGGTGGATGTCACCGTCTTCACTGTAACCACGCGTACCAAGCCGTCCGCCCTGGATGGGTCTCCAAGACGCGTCCTCTTGGCCACTTAGAAGGGGGGAACCGATCGTCACGTAGAAGGACGAGTTGGCCTACCGCAAAGTTTTCCGTGGGTTCGCGCCACTTCACGCGCCCCTGAAGATACTGAAGGTACCCGTTGGATTATCGACTCCAAAATCGGTTACGAATCAGCTGAAGTATATGAAATCGCTCCAAGCGGTTCTCAGGCACCTCCAGCGGTGCTTCGTCGGGAATGAGGCCTGACGCCTCTCCCAGAAGGAAATGGGCGGTGTGAGGACACCGAGGTCCTCGACATCGGCATTCAAGGGGCACAGGGGACGGGAATTCAAGCACGCCTCAATTTCAACCAGGACGGTAGACAGTTCTTGGAACGTCAGGATTCTCTCACCAATCGCACGAATGAGGTAGTGCTTAACTGATCGTACACCAGCCTCCCACAAGCCTCCATAATGAGGCGAATTCGGGGGGATAAAGTTCCAAGAGGTCCCGTCTTTAGAAAGGGACGAGGCAGCTTCAAGATAAAAGTCCGACGCAGCCTTGAACATGGACTGCAATTCCCTACCCGCAACATGGAAAGTGGTGGCATTGTTACTGTACAGGTTCCGACAAACACCCCGTCGTCCTACAAACCGGCGATATGCCGCAAGGAACGTCTGACTCGTCAGATCACTCACCACTTCGAGGTGAATGGCACGAGTCGCGAAGCAAACAAACAACGCGATGTAGCCCTTATACGATTTATGCCCTTCGAGGTACGAATTTGGATAGGACCGGCATAATCTAGCCCTCCCGAGGAGAACGGTCTAGCCGGGGTGACTCGTGACGCGGGCAGACTCCCTATCATTTGATGCGCCAATCGCGGCTTAACCCGTTGACATGTGATACATAAATGAATTTCAGTTTTAACGACACGATTCCGACCCAAAATCCAACACGTAGAAGGCCGTCTGATTTATCAACGAACGGGTTCAAACACAGCAGCCGACTGCGCTTCGACAACTGCTTTTCCGACGACAATAATTGGGTTTCTGCAGAAAACGCGTGTGCCTGAGCCATCCTCAAAACCGCGGTACGCGCATCTCCCAGCTCCGATGCCGTCAAAAAGCTAGGCAACTCTTCCAGGTCGCTTTGCCGTCTGTGCAGTCTGTGTATCGGGCGTAGACAGTAGGCCACGACGCGGAACAGTCGTGTCAAGGAGAAAAATCTAGTCAGCAGCTCCGGTTCAACGGGGTTCGCGGTAACGTGCAACGCGCGCGCAGTCGGCTCCGTTTTGGGCCAATACTCTTCCGGGGTGCCGTGCCACTCAGGGCCGTGCCACCAAAGCTCCGAATCGATTAGTTCGAGGGGCCTATAGCCGCGCGAGGCTAGATCGGCCGGGTTGGCCTTCGTGGACACGTGCGCCCACGAGGCGCTTGGCAACAACGTTTGAATAAAGGATATCCGATTCGTCACGTATGTTTTCCACGTACAGGGGTGCTTCTGAAGCCACGACAACACAATCTGGCTATCCGACCACGCGAAGACCGGTAGATCCTGGAGGAAGTCCTGCTTCCACACGCGTAAGAGAAGTTTAACGAGGAGTAAATACTCACAGTTTTGACCGGAGCAACCTTGCTCTGGGCGGCTAACAGCGAAACACGATATCGGCCCTCGCCATCACGGCTCCGAATGTAAACTACCGCGGCGTAAGCGCGGGACGACGCGTCCGAAAACCCGTGCAATTGAGCGGACGAGTCGCAAGCAGCGCCCAACCAGCGAGGAATAGACAACGCGGGGAGAGACGAAAGGGAACTGCAGTACGTCACCCAACGATCACGAACGTCCGCCGGCAGTTCGGCATCCCATTCGCATTTCAAAATACACAGATACTGCATTAGTATTTTCGCGGTCACGGTAATGGGGGCTAACCACCCTAGTGGGTCGAATAAACGCGCGATATTAGACAGAATGTCCCACTTGGTCAATACACCGGACCCGTCGTGGAAACCGGAAGTCGTAAATCTAAAGTCGTCCTGGCGTGGACTCCAAAAAATTCCCAGCGTTTTCACGGACTCGTCGGCGCCGATCGACCTTGACTCCTCCTCAACCGCTCGCGGCGCGTTAGGGGGAAACAAATCCGGATGGTTCGCGGACCATTTGTCGAGTTCGACACCGGCCGAATGTAGCAGGTCAACAAGTTCCTGGCGGATACGCCTCGCATCAGGGAGCTCATGCGCTCCTGCGAACGTATCGTCGACGTACGTGTTTGACACGAGGCACTGAGCACCGAGGGGGAATCGCGATCGTTCGTCATCGGCTAATTGCAAAAGAGTGCGTATAGCGAGGTACGGAGCGCAAGCCGTTCCATAAGTGACCGTTGTCAAACGATAGACTCTCGCGGGGTCCGACGAGTTCGGAGCCCACACGATTCGCTGTAAATCCCGATTGCGGGGGAAGACATTAATCTGGCGGAACATCTTGACGATGTCCGCTGTGAAGACATAGCGGTACCGTCGCCAATTCAACAAAATCAAGGACAGGTCACATTGGAAGGCGGGATCAGGAAATCATTCAAACATTGTCGATCGCGGGTCTTTCGCGAGGCATCGAAGACGCGGATGTTCCAAGTCGAGGGGGTGGACTGTACGACGCTGTGGTGCGGCAGATACCACGCTCGCGGGTCATCTATTTCAGACGCGGGCACCTGTTCCATATGTCCGAGCGACTCATACACTGACATGAACTCCCGATAAGCTTGAGCGAGTTTAGGATCTCGAACGAATCGACGATGCATGCAGGCCAGCGAGCCCATCGCCATGCGTCGAGTCTCCGAACCGACCGCGGGTAAATCACCCTTCACGGGGAGACGCACAACAAACCGACCATTCGAATCACGAACGTGAGTATCTCTAAAGAGTGCCTCGCACGCATCGTCTTCCGGTCGGGGCGAAGCGGCGGCCAAGGGGAAGTCTTCGATCGCCCAAAATTGTCGCAACGACTCCTCCAATGTCTGCTCGTCCGACGGACAATGCATCGCGCGGATCGGGGTTCGCGAGCTCGCGTCCGCCCGCCGTGGGGCGACCGTGGGTAACGGGTCGGAAAATATCCAACCAAGAACCGTTTCTTGAGCCGACAGGGGGGAGGACGGGAAATGCCGAACGCCCGAGCATAACAGCTGACCGTAGATATCCGCGCCCAAAATGACGTCCACCGTATCGGATACACAAAACTGCGGGTCCGCCAAGGGTAAATCCGTAAACATGTCGAGGTCAAGCTCCAATGTGCGACGAGCCGGGAGCAGTGAAGTAAGCTTGGGGAGAACGAGTGCCTCGAGTTCAAATTGGTAAGACGGGTCCGTCACGGAACGGAGGGAAAAACGCGTGGCGCGGCGGGCAACGCCGGCGGCCGATACTCCATGGCCGTTTAACGCGATATCAACACGAAGTTTTGGCAACTGTAAGAGGTTAGCGACCGACTCCGAAACGAAAGAGATCTGCGATCCCTGATCCAACAACGCTCGCACGCGCGTCTGCGCAACGTGCGGCCCTATCAACGTCAGCTGAGCGGTCGCCAAAATGACCGTACACTTCCGAGGAACCACGTTGACTGTATGTACGTTAAAGCCCGCGGAACCTGGGGACCTCCCTTCCCGAGACGTGCTTGGTTTACTCGAAACTTCCCGTTTCAGGGGGGGGGGGGGGGGGGGGGGGTACAAGGGGATGCTCGATGGAGCACTGAATTATAACTTCCCTTACAGGTCGCGCATCGCAAGAGTGAGGTGCATTCGGCGGCCCTATGCTGTCCGAAGCAGATATAACAGAGACGTAAGCGGGTCACCTCCGCATAGCGCTCCGATGGCGCTCGAGCTCGAAATTGCTGGCACCCATGCAAGGGGTGGTTACCAGGGCAATTGGGGCACGTCGCTATCCCTCCGCCGCCACGTGGCGAGGGTGACGCATGAAACACCTTTCGGGCGCCGGATATCGGTTTTGACGAGGGCAACGCCCTTCTCTCAACTTTGCTCAACTCCGAAGAAATCATACTGAGCGTTTGTACACGCTTCTCCAAAAATTCCGAGAGCTCCGAAAACTTGAGGAACCGCTCAAGGGCATTCGCAGACGACACATCGGTATCGGTATTCAGTGCGATCCATCGGTCTTTAACACTCACTTCGGTCTCCCACGCCTTTCGCGATTCCGGGCCCAGTCTCGCGGCCAATAGGTAAACAAACCACACATCCCAGTGGGCGACTGGCATTCGCAAACGCACGCACGATACGCTGGGCCTCGTCGGCGAACGCGCGCAATTCAACCGCGGATTCACACTTAAGACACGGCATGTTCATCAGTGATGTCAAATGATTGTAAACAATCAGTCTAGGATTATGGAAACGCGCCTTCCACGCGTGCCAAGTGGTCGCGTAGTTCGCGTTGGTGGTTGTCACGTTCCTAACCAAGTCCGCCGCGGTGCCCTTCAGGCAGGATTTTAAATACTGTAACTTAGTTACGTCCGCCAAACGTGGCGCATTATGCACAAGCGCGGTAAACAAATCGCAAAAATTCTCCCACTCTTCATAGCGTCCGGAAAAGGTGGGCAAGTCTAATTCCGGAAGCTTCGCTACTCGGAACCCGTCCCGTGACGAGAGACTCTCATCCGGCGGCCCGGTCAGTGTATCACAATTCTTCGAAACTTCTGACTCGGACTGTACCGTCAGTAGAAAATCGAGCGTGTCCTCGTACGCCGCTTGTAGCCGGTCGATAACACCGTCGGTAAGATAGGGATCGTCCTGCGCGTCCTCTCGCGTCACGATCTCCGCGTGAGTTGCCCGCGCGTCGCGCCAAAGTTCCTTGAGCATCTCGATCCGTGACGTAAGCACGCCGCGATTCAGTTCGCCACGATCCTTTTCTCGCAACCGCGCACCTGTTACCTGGACCTCAGCCAAGCGCGAGCTTTGCACCGCGACAAGCCGCCGAAGGATGACCGGTGCCATTGTCTCGTGCACCATAAAGAAGAAGAGGGGGAGGGAAGAAGTAATCCTCAGGTGCAACCGCACTGATAATCCAGTCACACTGATAATCCAACTACCAGGTGTTGATGACATACACGCGTAACGTGTAAGGCACTCAGAAACCCGTAAACCAACTCAATAAAGGAGAAGCGAAGAAGAGAAAACGAGAAAACTAATTGAACGTATCGTTGAGTGCAATCGATCACGAAGGCACGATCCACACGCCACGAATTCGCACAAAAGACTGCCTAGGAAACACGGGAATTTTACGCGAAACTTGTCGCCCGGGGAGAGGAAGAACAAGAGACGATCGCCGACACGCTCGAGCCTGTCGTCAAGCGCCGTCGACACCCTGCGCAGGGGGGAACGAGAAATCTCAAGATGCAATTAAATAAATAGCCGATACACCCATCGGATTCTACATCATTTTTTACCTCATATTCTACCTGGATCCGTTTAACAGGGCCACGGAACATTTCAAGAGGACGGCCTGTAAGGGGAAGCGCGCGAAATCTTCCTCGACCGTTTCCCGCGTTCACGAGGGAGCGACAAGGACAGCCGCCGTCGTCACGCTCGCGCTTGCCGATTCTCAACACGCGAAAAACTTCAACGATTAGTGCGAACAACGCACTATGGAATATTCCAGACCGAGGCCGCGAGACCGTTGGACCCCCACCCTAAATCCCGGACCGAACAATGGGCCGCTTACATGTACAGTATTGTCACGAAATAAGCAAGTGGCTCGGGACCGAACCGTTGCTTATTTCGAGGGAGGTAGCTATTCGGCTTGACTTTGTTCTCGAAACGGGACGATAGAGAACGCGAGAAACGAGTGAGAGATCCGAGATAACGGCAAATCATATAGTGATCGGCCGAGCAGCGATGTTATTTTTTGAACAAGGATAGAAAGCATTATATACATATATTCCATCCTTCTTCTACTAACCGATGTCACTGCTCAGCCGAGCGTGAAATTTATTACCCTAAACATCGGCTTCGCGCTTTCATGGACCTCTCACTCATTTCTCGTACCTCTCACTTTGCGGGCGACTTCAAACAAAGAAGAGGGGATAGCGACTTGCTTATTTCGAGGCAATACTGTATCAACATACCATAAAATAATAATACCTTTTCAATCCAATCGATCATCAGCGTTTCACCCTTTCCAATAAATAGAAATAATCAAACTATAACTCAGGTCAGCACAATCATCTCCTCCTCACGCGGGGCACCAGAAAATGTATCGGATTAACCAAAATAGAAAATATAAAAATATGGGTGAGCCGTAACAGGAGATGGAATCGTGGGACCAAAGTTATTAAATAAACCACGGAATATTGCGGGGGGGGGGGGGGGGGGGGGGGGGGGGTAGAAGAAAACCAAAGAAAATAGAGTTTATTTGAAATAAAATAATTTTTAACAAAAAAAAATTCGACTTGGAAATGCACTAAAAAGTTTAAAATAATTTCTATTTCATTTATATCTGTATTCCACAGCTATTAATACAATCTACTTAATCGTTAAATAGGATACTAAATATATTTCAAGCGTTTCGGAGGCGGCGCAAAATTAAAAGTACCTGACTATACGATCCTGCCAATAACGATTTGATTGCGGTATGACAAACTTGGTAATTAATAAGTCGTAAGAAAACATATTTGAAACGTTATAGATACGGCAGAAAACATTTGTATGTATGCATGTATTTATTGTTTTCTTGGGCCTAGCCCAAGATGGCGCTTCAGGGAGATAACCCCCTATATTGCCCGATAGTCAAAGATACAATTTAGTTTACATTAACAATTATAATAGTATGAAAACCGCCTTTTATCATCTAACACTCTGTACATTTCTGAAATACACTTAACGTATTGTTTCGTACAAAGTTCGCATTTCCTAACTTTCACATGCACACATTCATGAATCATTTATCCGCTTTAAAATTACCGACCTGTTTTATGAGGCTCCGTAACGGAGTCTACCTCTCGTTACAGAAGGCTTGTGTGATACCTCATGAACCATTATTAAATTATTTTTTAAGTCTATCTAGGAATCTGGAAACTCGTTTAAGTATACCCAATTCCCCCCTTAAGATCATTTGCTGTATATCCCTCTTCACAACCCCTGTCCAAAAGAAATTTATTGAGTGCTTGTCTGTGTATATAAAATCTGTCACATTCCCAAATTACATGTTCTAAACTCTCCGTCTCCGCCTCACAATTACATTTTTTATCCGAAGTTAAGTTTTTTCTAAACAACGACTCCCCTAAATTAGAATGATTTGCTCTAATCCTACTCAATCTCACCAAATCCCCTCTATCCATTCCCTTTATACTATCGAACCACGGTTTTTTTGCCCCGCAATTGTTCTCCTCTGCTGCGAAATATTTAATCCCTTTAAATTCTCCAATCCTTCTAGCCCTTTCATGATTTCTAATCCAAGCCTCCTCCATAATATGCCTAACTATGTCCCTTTCTGGTATACCAAACTCAAAACCCTCTTCTCCCAAAGTTGCCTCCCCTGCTTGGAAGTCCGCCCGTTCATTTCCCTCAATTCCGGAGTGGCTTGGGATCCATGCCAACGCCAGCCTTGGTTTGTTTAATTCATTTTCCCAACCCTTATCCCTATCTCTGTCATAGTTTTCCATAGCTATAATTTCTCTAATTGTTTCTAATATCCAAGGGTTGTCCCCTACCTTTTTACTAAAATTTGTTAATTTCTTTAAAACACTAGCCGAGTCCGATAGGATCAAGATATTCATACTCTCATTACCACCTAGTTCCCTCGCTTTTTTCACAGCCTGCCAGATCGCAAAAGCCTCAGCCGAGAAAACCGAACAGGCCGTGTTTAAGGTCCACCCTTCCTCTGTCCACTGGGTGTCACCATCCCATACGGCCAGGCCCGCACCGGTAGGGTCCGTAAAAGTTCTTTTCGAACCGTCCGTGAATAGACAGATAGTCTTTGTTTTGCTATCCGATCCCCAGATATTTTCTTTAATTTCTTTTATTAATATATCATCCTCCATAGCTAACTCTTTTCTTTTCTTGCCTGTATCCCATTCAATTTTCAACAATCCCTTATCCAAAAACGACACAATTTCCCTTCTCTCTGGTCTTTGGAGATTTGCTCCCTGTACTCTATGAACGAATCTTCCCGTGTGTCACCATGCTCTCATCCATGGGTCCATGTCTTCCAAGAGTTCCTCGTCCCTGACGACAAAAGATTTCTGCAAATTTTCCAGCACAAGACCTCTACCCTTAATGCGTTGTTTTAGTAAATATCTCTCCAAAAGAACCTCCGCCCTAGTTTCCAAATCCATGATTCCTGCCTCAACGTTCATAAGATTTATAGGCGTGGTGATTCTATATCCCATCGCTATCCTAATTCCAGCATTATGGAGTTTCATTATTTTTTCTATTGCTTTTTTGCTTTCCCAAAAATACAAGAAAATTCCGTACTCAAGGACGGACCTAATCAAACCTTTAAAGAGCAGTATCATCGTATCTGGTTTCACCCCTTTTTTGATACCTGCAATGAATCTCAAAATGTTTAAACGCTTTCTAACTTTATCTACTACCAGTTCAATATGTTTTCCAAAATTCAGGTTCTGGTCAAATATCACCCCCAGGAAGCGGGTTTGGCCTTTCCCCTTTACAACATTTTTCCCAATCTTAACTTCTGCTATATCGCTTTTCTTATTTTTGAACTTTGAGAAATTCACCACGCTCGACTTTTCTTCTGCAAGGCATAGGCCCAACTGCTTCAAATTTCTTATCAGGCAGTCCAATGCCTTTTCTATCCTAACTCTATTCTCCACAAAGGATTCCCCGATAGCATACACTAATATGTCGTCTGCGTACATTAGAATTTTAATCTCCCCCAACTCTGCTCCCTCTGCAATTTCTGAAGTATAACAGTTATACAGTATAGGACTCGGAACAGACCCTTGAGGGAGGCCCCGAGAGACACTACCTTTAACTTCCTCCAAAAAACTTCTATAAAGAATAGCTTCTCTATCAACTAGCCAGTTCTGTAAGAACCTAAAAAGAATACTCGGGCAGCCCTTTCTATTCAACAACATCAGCAATTTGGAATAGTCTACGTGATCGTATGCCGCTTTCACATCCACGAAAGCCGCCAAGACCTCCTGCCTACTCTTAAAAGCTGACTTGATATCCAGAACAAAGGTGGACAAATTGTCCATGGTTGATCTTCCTTTTCTAAACCCACTCTGTCTTTCATCAATTAAACCAATTCTGTCCGCCCATTCATTTAATCTATTTTTTACCAATTTTTCTAAAAGTTTACCCAAACAATCAATTAGAGAGATAGGGCGCAGGGCCTTCTTACCAGGCTTGTCCAAAAATTTGACAGTTACCTGCTTCCATTTTTTTGGAATGAGGCCCCTTTTCCATATCCTATTATAAAGCTCAACAATACAGCATTTCATTGTATCATCCAATTTCCTAATAAAAATATACGATATTCCATCCTCGCCCGGGGCTGAGTTTTTCTTTGGTTATCTGTACTATTTTCAGTGATACTGATTGTTTTCTCCCCCTCCTGTGAATTTTCCTCTAGGTTCTGAAAGATTTTTTTAAGTTCCAGCTCTTCTAACTCAGAGATCTCCTGCGCTGTTAAAAGCCTACATCCCGCTTTTTCAATCCCCCTTCTAATTTGCTTGACCTTCAACCATGCTTCTTTAGAGCTGGTAAAACAGTCTATCGATGCCGCAAACTCATCCCAAGCTTTAGATTTTTTTCCCCTACTATTTTCTTCATTTTCTTTTCCGCCTCCCTTAAGACACCCCAGTTCCCTTCCGTAGGCCTTTTAACGAAGCTGCTAACAGGTATCCTTCTTTCTTGCTTAGCGTTATTGCATTCTTGGTCCCACCATACTTGTTTGTTAAAGTTGTTGTTTTTTTTTTATTTTTTCCCCCTTTCTACTTTGGTCCCTATTCTTTCTACTATCTGTGGTACTTCTTTTTTCTCCGCTCCCTGAATTCTCTATGATCTTTTTGATCGCATTTGTAATCTCTTCTGCCCTTAAATCCACATCGCAATCCTCCCACCCTTCTAATTCCCATTTGCTTTTAAGTCTCATTCCTTCTTCTAGCGATAGCATGGTATATATATTCCAGTTTATTTTATCTTTTTTATATTTTCTTGTAGTGGATATCTTTACTATATCTCTATCCCATAACTCATTCTCACATCTGAGCCCTACTATCTGATGGTCTGAGCCCATTGTATCCCCTTCCTCAAAAGCCTGAGTTATATCCATGATATTGTGAGTGCCTATAAATAAATCTATATTTGACGGGGGGCGCCCACCAGTGCCCACCCTAGAGTTTGTATTCGTGTTAATAACAAACATATCAAAGTCTCTAACTACCTCCTCCATCCATATTCCCTCTTTACTATCTGAGCCACAATTCCATGTCCTACATCTCGCGTTAAAGTCCCCCATAAAGATAGTTTCTACTCCTACTCTTTTATTTTTAAAAAGAGCCACCCAATCTTCTTTATTCCAGGGGCCCGACGGGCATCTATAAATCACTATAATGTCTAATTCCCTTCCTCCTAAGCCAAGGGAGATCCCCATGATTTCCCTTCCCTCCCCTTTCCATTCTATGTCGTTTCTAGTTCCAAATTTTATGTTTCCTTCTAACGCGATTGCCAGACTTCCCCCTCTTTTACCTTTACGAATTTCGCTTCTAACGATATTATACCCTGGGATAACGAACCTGTCTTTTTTTGATAACCAGGTCTCAGTTATACCAAAGATATTGAATTTTTTTATGTGCTCTTTAATTTCCGCTATTTTCCCCTTTACGCTTCTCGCATTCCAGATTCCTATACAAGACATACCTATGTCAAAGTTTCCTGCCATTTTTGATATATTATGCTTTTCCAACTCGTGGCACTCCAGCGCCCATGAAAAGTATCACACAAACCTCCTCTCATCTCCGGAAACAGGTTCTTATGTGAAAAATACCACCTATAATCATCATATACTTTATTATGGAATGTAGAATTTTTTTTTCCCAAAAACCCCACATAAATATAAAAATACAATCGATACTTCCTCCACCGTAATGCCGAAATCATTATCATATTAACATGTATTTGACGATTCACAAAAATTATAGTAAAATAAAACTTACAAATGACTATCTCATGAGAGTATGTGGTCAGAGAACTTAGTTTATCCCTGCACTTGTTTATATATAAACATACTTTCCCTAAGTTCAGTCTTCTTTTCAGATTCGCCTCCTGACTCCCTCTTCCTCTACTGCTTGCTTTTACTCCCTCCTCTGGTATACTGTTTCTTAATTTCGTAAGGACTGATTCCCATCTTCTAACTTCCACCTTTGGCGGCTTGTCTTGATCCCTGACTGTTTTGATATCCTCCAAATCTTCTCCTAATGGAACCTCTTTACCCTCCCAGAATTCGGTTTTTTTTGGGTGGAGCGTTGGGAAGTCTCTACTGCCTTCATCCCTACCCAAGTCTTCTTCCTCCCACTCTTCTCCCATCTGGTTAGCCACATACTGCTTGGCTGTGGCATACGCTACGTTTTTATATGCCATAACTTTTTTTATGGCACGTTCCCTTTTATATACCCAGCATTGTTTGGATAAGCTAGTATGTTTACCTCCACAGTTGAGGCATTTTGGGGGCTTCTCACATTTACCGTGCTCTTTCTCCAAGCATACCAGACATCTTCTATCCAGTAGTCTGCATTGTTTGAAGACGTGCCCAAAGGCGTAGCACTTTTGGCACTGTTTAACCGTTTCTATATATGGTTTTATATTGAGGCTCATATGGCCTGCTCCAACCCATAACTCGGTTGGAAGTCTATCTCCTTTAAAGGTCACTTATCACTTTTTTCTTTAATTTCTCCAACGTATAGTTTCCCTGACCCGGCATGACAAAGTCCTCCAACTCTTCTATTGAGTCCTCCCATTCCAAAATCACTCCTTTTCTCTCCCGCTTCCGGTCCGGTAAGAATGCGTTGAATCTTGAATCTACTCGATCAGCCATTTCCAAAATGGCGTTCGCTGCCGCCATCTCGCTGAAAGTAATTTCAGCTCTGTTATAGCCAACCATTTTAAAGCCCTTTACATTTCTGGGAGTTTTGCCCAACATTTTATAAATTTTTATCGAATTTGATTTTTTTGATCTGCTCGAGAAATTTCTTTTCAGTACAATCGACACCAAATACTCTCCACTCTTTAACGTCTCCTCATAAAAAATCTTCTTCTCACCTTTCCGTGTTTCTTTCGTAGGTCTTGACTGCGTCTTCCTTTGAATGTCCGCTCCTTCTTTACCAATGTCCGATTATGATCTCGAAGCAAGTTCGACTGTGTATCCCGATAGGAGAAGTTCTTCTATAACCCCTTTTACTCCCTCTAAATTTTTTACATTATTAATTAATATGTTTTCTTCTTCCTTTCTGTCTCGCTTATTACCTTCAACCGTAGATTCTTCTATTTCTTCTGCACCACGTTATCTCTGTTTCTTACTATCTTCGCTTCTCGCCTTGCTCTCCTCTTCTATTGTAAGGGACTCTGGCGTCCTTACTTTCACCGTTTCCGTTACAATTCCCTCACTCCTGCCAACTTCTTCCTGCATTCGGTTACTATAAGCTTCGCCTTGATTCGTTGCCGCAACCTCGAGAGCTCCCTCTACCCCAGCACAATCACTGCTGCCAATTTTCTCATCCTCCAATTGCATCCCTTCGCTTGACTTACTAAGAAATTCAAACAGCTCCTTGACTCCAACGTCTTCTTCTAGAAACTCCACCTCAAAAACATCAGAACTAGTCTCCACTTTCTTCAGTCTTCTGGCTTTTCTTCTTTCTTCTACCCCTTCACTTTCACTCTTGCTTTTATATCTGAACGTTTTTAACACCTCACATTTCCTAATTCTTGGCTTATTTGATGAAACTGCTCCACCCTGCAACTTTCCGGCGTCGCAGATATAGTAATAACGATACCGTTATTATATGTAGATTGATCTGTGGGAAGGGATTAGTGTATTACATTATATCCAATGTAGATATAGTATCAACGATATTGTTATTAAATGTGCATTAATCTGTGGGAAGGGATCAGTATATTACATTATATCTGATGTAGATATAGTAATAATGATATTGTTATTAAATCCATCTTACGTATCTAATGTGGATATAGTAATAACGATACTGTGATTATATGTACATTGATCTGTGGGAAGGAATCAGTATACTACATTATATCTGATGTAGATATAGTAATAATGGTATTGTTATCAAGTGTACATTGATCTGTGGGAAGGGATCAGTATATTACGTTATATCTAATGTATGTAGATATAGTAATAATGACATTGTTATCAGAGGTACATTGATCTGTGGGAGGGGATCAGTATATTACATTATATCTAATGTAGATATAGTAATAACGTGGGAATCGTCAAGTAAAGGTAGATGGACATACGATCTCATACCTACTATTAAAGATTGGCTACCTTGGGGCCCGAGTATACTAAATTTTCACTTAACTCAAGTTTTGTCAGGCCACGGCTGCTTCGGCACCTATTTAAAAAAAATAGGTAGGCAGGAAACAGCAAATTGCTGGTTCTGTGATGATACGATCGATGATCCCGAACATTTTTTTATTTCACTGTATACGTTGGAGTGAAAACAGAGACCGATTGTGTATGCAGATACAACAAGGATTCAACAAAAACAACTTTATGAAGTTGCTTAGAGAAACCGAAACCAGAAATTTAGTGATAAATTTTATAAAAGAATCTTTAAGCAGTAAAGAAGACTTCGAACGAAACAAACAACACAGCAAGAAGAAGAAGAAGAAGAAGAAGAAGAAGAAGAAGAAGAGAAAAAAAAGGGGAAAAGAAAAAAAAAAACATAAATAGTCTGCTCAAGTGCTATTAAATA